>NC_092506.1:16696897-17930397 GCF_047511675.1 Marmota flaviventris | reverse complement strand
TAGAGAAAATATGTATGTCATGTGTAGTTTTATCTGCTAAATCATTGCCTAAACTAAGGGCTCCAGGCAATCCTGTATGTGCCCTAATATGTCCTATAAAGAATGGATCTTTTCTGTCCCAGATTAGACTTTGTATAGTGGAAAACAAAGAGAAAACAGTAGAAGAAGGGGAAATCCTACCAGCATCTTCAAGAGATACTATAGCATTAACTACATACTGACTATCAGAAAATAAATTAAATACAGAATCTTTAAACATCAAAAATCTTGTAAAACTGCATTAAGCTCTACCTTTTGAGCTGATTGTTTGAGTACTAAAAATGTAAAAGTTTGATCAGGGGTAACTACTGCTGCTGTACCATTATTTGACCCATCAGTGAATATATTTGGAGCATTCATGATAGGTGTTTTTCTTGTCATTTTAGGAAAAACTACAGGATGCTTAGACCAAAAAGACAACAAAGGATTAGATGGTAAATGATTATCAAATGTAACATTAGATTTACACATGATTATTGCCCAAGTATTTAACTCATTAGCTAACTCATCAATTTGATCCATAGTATATGGAGTAATAATTTTATTGGGAGAAATTCCAAACACTCCCTTCGCTGTTTTTATTCCTTTGAGTATTAATTGTCCTACACCCTCAGGATACCTAGTAAGAATAGTGTTAGGAGAATAAGATAAATGTATCCACAATAATGGACCTTCTTGCCAAAATACTCCTGTAGGAATATTTTTTGTGGGTAGTACAATAAATAATAAAGGCAAACTTATATCAATTCTATCCAAATGCATATTTTCCATATATGTTTCAATAATTTTTAATGCCTTTCTTGCTTTAGGAGTTAACATGCGGGGTGAATTTGGATCTGATGGACCTTTTAGAATATCAAATAAAGGTCCCAACTCTCCTGTTGGTATATCTAGATAAGGCCTTATCCAATTTATGTCTCCCAATAACTTTTGAAAGTCGTTAAGTGATTTGAGTTGATCTACTCGTATTTGAATTTTTGGTGGACGGACCATGGTTGAGGATAATAGAACTCCTAAATAATTAATTGGAAACTTTAATTGTACTTTATCTATTGCTATCTCTAGATTATAATTTTTTAATAAGTTTGTAAGTGTGGCATAACATTCCAGCAATATGTTTTTATCTTTATGTGCCAATAATACATCATCCATATAGTGAAATATTTGTAGTTCAGGATTTTGATTTCTAAGTGGCTGGATTGCTTTGTTAACATATATTTGACACATAGTTGGACTGTTAGCCATCCCTTGAGGGAGTACTTTCCATTCATATCTCTGATCAGGACCTTCATGATTTAATGCAGGGATAGTAAATGCAAAACGTGGACTATCCTTGGGATGAATTGGAATTGAAAAAAAACAATCTTTAATATCTATAGCTAAAACATGCCAAGTTTTTGGCAAAGCAGACAATTGAGGAATCCCTGATTGAGCAGGTCCCATAAT
Source organism: Marmota flaviventris (assembly GCF_047511675.1). NCBI lineage: Eukaryota > Metazoa > Chordata > Mammalia > Rodentia > Sciuridae > Marmota > Marmota flaviventris. The sequence goes on along the minus strand of NC_092506.1, from coordinate 17,928,912 downwards.
AACCATCTCATTATTAATGGCTCTTAAATCTTGCAATAATCTCCATTTACCAGACTTCTTTTTGATGACAAAAATGGGAGTATTATGGGGAGATATGGAAGGTTGTATATGTCCTTCCGCTAATTGTTGTTTTACCAGATCATGGGCTACTTGTGTCTTTTCTTTAGTCAGGGGCCACTGAGGAACCCACACTGGTCTTTCTGATTTCCGAGTAATTTTGATTGTCTCAGTGGCCCTTTCTGAAAATCCAACCCATGTCTGTCTGTTCCTTGATCTATTTGTACTGGTGCTGCTATACCTTGCCCTTGTTTTCCTAATCTTTTTTCTTTCCTAAAGCCTTGTCTAGCCCTAGTAGTGGGCACATTAGGATTGATGTTATTTGTTAACGTCAAACCTAATTGATCTAGGACATCTCATCCCCATAAATTTATAGGAAGATGATCCAATACATATGGCTGTATAGTTCCTTCACATCCTTCAGGATCCTTCCAATCTAATATCATAGAACTTCTATGGGGATTAGTCGCCACTCCTAGGCCTCGAAGCGTTTGAGTGGCTTGTTGCAATGGCCAATGTTTTGGCCATTCTTGACGAGATATGATGCTAATGTCAGCTCCTGTGTTCAGTAGCCCATTAAACTCATGACCTTGAATATTTAGTTTTAGCATTGGGCGAGAATCTAAATTTAAAGACAACATAGCCCAATCTACACCTGTGGAGCCTAATCCCCTGGAACCTCTTTCTACACTATGACTAGGAAATTTATTATGTAGGCTGGGTATTATTAACAACTGTGCTATTCTATCTCCTGGTGAAATTACTGATATACCTCTTGGAGAACTAGCTATAATTTTTATTTCACCTACATAATCGGGATCAATTACCCCAGGACTTATCATAAGTCCTTTTAATGTAGATGAACTACGTCCCAATAATAAGCCTACTGTTCCTTGGGGAAGAGGTCCTTTTACTCCTGTGGGAATGATTTGAACTCCCATCTCTGGAGTTAATACTGCTCTGGCAGAGGCACAGATGTCCAACCCTGTGCTCCCTCGGGTTTGTCTGATGAGGGATTTAATGGACAATGTGTCCTGGGCACTACCCTGATGGTGTTGCTGGGATCCTCCCCTGCCCTGTAGATTTGTGTTTGTGGGCCCCGGAGCATTGGGCCCCTTTTTCCGTTTATTGGCAATGGAGCCTGATGCCTTTCTCCACGATATCGTGGATAAATACCTGGTCTTTGTCCGTTTTTTGATAAGGGAGTACCTTCTATGGTGGTTTGAGAACGGCATTCATTAGCCCAATGTCTCCCTCTATGGCATCGTGGGCAAATACCCGGTATTCTATTCCTTTGATACCTACTTTTGTTAAACCCTCCTCCTATGGGGCAATTCCTTTTAAAATGTCCTGTTTGTTCACAATCATAGCATGTTTTTGGCCTGGCATCTAAAGCCTGTTATACTGCAGCTGCCAAGACTTGCCCTTGTTCATTAATATCTCTACATAATTTAATATATGTGTTTAAATCTTCATGTCTCCATGGTCTAATAACCTCTCTGCAGCAACGATTTGCTTGGTCATAAGCCAGTTGTTTTATTAATGGCATTGCTTGTTCTGTATCCCCCAAAATTTTGGCAGCCGTTTGAATTAGCCTATCTACAAAGTCAGCGTAAGGTTCATTAGCTCTCTGTATTACCTTAGATAGCTGACCTTGTAAATCTCCATGTCCTTGTAAAGTCTTCCATGCCCTAACTGCGTCTGCAGCAATTTGTGCATATATAGCAGGATCATATTCAATTTGTTGCCGTTGACCCTCATAAGGTCCTTTTCCTAACAACATATCTAGATTTCTTTGAGGGTAACCGGCTGCTGCATTTCGCCTAGCTGTCTCCGTGCAAAATTCCTCATTGGCAACCTTCCATAACAAATATTGTCCTCCATTTAGTACAGATTTACACATGCTAGCCCAATCTGCTGGTGTCATGTCCAAGTTAGTAATGGACTCGACCATGCTTACCGTGAAGGGAGCTTGGGGACCATAGGTTGTTACAGCCTCCTTTAACTGCTTCACTGTTTTAAAATCTAAAGCACGGTGAATTCGCTGCCCTCCTGCCTGTTCAAGTACAGGGCATGCTAATCTTTGAGGTCCTGTCTCAGGATCCCATTTATCAACTACGGGGTTTGAGGGCCACTCAGCTGTCTCCATCAGTGGGGCTGTTGGTTGAATTACGCCCTCTTGTGATAAAACGGAGTTAGTAACAGCCTCCTGTTGTGGCCTTTTTCCTAACAACCCCTTTTCCTTTAAATTTTCTTCCTCTGTCTGACTAGCTCGAGAGACCTTCTCTTTTGCTTGATCTAAAATGTCTTTCTCCATGGTCTGAACCTCTAACAATTTACTTAACATCTTTTCGGTTTGTTTTTTACTAATTTCTAATCTACTATAAAGATAATGCAACCCAATAAGATAGCACAAAACAAAGCCGAAACTGAATGAAACAAAAACGGAATAAAAAAATCGTTGTATCAATTTTCTCTTCCTCAGGGCCGACAAACTTCAAACCTTTAGTCAACCATTTTTTCCAGTTTGCCTGAGAAATTTCTATGGATAGGCAGCTTGAAACAAAAACAAGATAAATCAAAACAATAACACATTGTTTTTTGAATTGGTCACCCATTCTTTCACTCTTCCTCAGGGGCAAGCAATTTCACTTACCTCCAAGCTTCAGAAGTTCCCTGTACAAGCCGCCAAATGCCGCAGTTTGGCTGGGCACAAATGCCGCAGTCTGGCTGGGCACACAATCACGAGCCACCACACAGCTTGTAGATTCAAACAGCAACTCTTTATTCCCGAACTCACACCAGCCATCTACAATCACGTTCTGGGGAAATCCACGTTCTCTGCCCAAATCCACCTCCACTGGGCTTCTATCTCCAAAATATACTGTCTGAATCCCGTGAGAACTCAAGGGGAACTCAGGCAGCAGGATACGCCCTATTCCCAGCAGGAATAATCTTAAACCTTAAACCTGGAACCTAAACCGGGAACGCCCTAAACCCGATTATCTTAACCTGGAACACCCTAATCCGCCTTGGTCCTTGAGCAAGGTCACCTACATTCAATGTCACTGCAACATGGGGTACACAGGCAAGGAAATTGTCATACCCACTTGGCTAATGGCTCCCAGCACCTGACCACTCTCTCCTCCTACTGATTACAGTGTGTGGCTGTGGGACTTGGACAGTCAACAAATATCACATTTTGGAATTCAGTAATTAAGTCCATAGACTGTGAATGTGAAAGTCCATTAGTATCTCTACCATTCTCATGAATCACTTAAATTTGGCACTTTTTGTGAAGTGTGAATAGATATAAAATTAGACATGATGCAATATTTAGATATTAAAAAAATATAAATTTGTTTCTGTGGGTCCTTGTGAGGGAGCTTTAGTAGCTATGTCTAAGTTTTCCTCAAACACCATTTTAAATGCTATGTTCTTTGACATTAATTAGGTCTGCTATAATATCCACCAAACAAATGAAAAGAGAAAAGTTCCTTCAATCTCCTCTTTAAATTTGTTTTTAAAATTATTGGTTTTTTTAAGATCAATTCCTGACAAAAATATAACATTTCAAATAATGCATACTCTTCACATATTTTATGTGAAATATGTTTCTTTAATAAGTACTCCTATTTTTCTTTAATAAATACGTTTTCCATATGAACTAGTGGATGGATGGTTTATCACAGAACTCTGTTTTTACCTTTACTATATACACAAGCATTTGGTCTGAATTCTGCAAAGGACAGTATATTCTTTGCCCAAATACACACTTCTCTATTCCTGAGTATCATGGGAAATGAAAGGTTGTGCAGATAGAAACCCAAGAGCAGTAAGACACGAAAACAGAAAAACAAAACCCCTAATTGCTTGGGACATAAGCTTTACAAATACTTGAGCAATTGAAAACCCACACACAATTGTGTCTTGGCATATCATGCTGAAGAATAATTTCCCCCTCAGGGGAATCAAACAGTAATTCTACAGGTGCATGACCTATGATGGAAACCTCTTTATAGTCCAGATGTAAATCCAACAGGAACTTTTGCTCCTCTTTGTTTCTCTGTTCCTGAGAATGCCCTGGAGGATCACTGGGGACTTTGTCAGAGAAGTTCTTCCTCTCTGTCTTAGATGTTGAGCAAATATTGGATATAGACAACACATTTTAGAGAGCACAAGTAAAGATTTCTCCATAGAGAACAAAAGAGGCCATTACTAGAAATTTCAAGGAACTGACACATGGTGAGATTTATAGTTTAACTTTTTGAATTTTCATGGATGATTTCAAATTGTGATGCAGTGCTTAAAATTGTGGGCCGTGTGGGGGTGCTGAGCTCTGTGCACAGAATGTGTCTTTCAGCAACTGTGCCCTTGTTATAACTGAGTGACCTTTATGACCTCAGAATTTTCATGTTGAAAAAGAATTATAATATTTGCAAGTTCAAGGGATGTAGAAGTCAATAAAATAATACATGTGGAACAGACAGTACATTGTTGACACAGAACATATGTCCAATGAGCAGCAGCTCTTAGAATGCATCTTTATTGGTGGTAGAGATTTGGCGCATGATAACATTAATTCTAAGGAAGGAAATAAGACCCATTTTCAGATTTTTATTTTCAAGGCAAATCCAAACACTTAGAAACACATCAAATACATATTTTTTGTGAGAGTAGTTGGGAGAATTTCTATTTCACTGAGTCCATAGTTGTGTAAAGGGAAGTACACTTCTCAAGGTGACCACACTAGGAAATGTGCAGCACCCAATGAATATGGAAGATCTCTTCAAATATGTAGATTATTTCATAACTTTTAATTAATATTTTGGTATTTACTTTTAATGGCACATGATGTTTGTACATATTTATGGGAAAAGTTTGATCAGATCAAGGTAATTGGCTTTGCCTGTCACTCAAATATTTATCATTTATTTAACTTAGCAAAATGTAAAATCATCTTGGTTTCAACCCTGGTTATCCTAAAGTAGAAGTTATGATTTCTATCCAACAGCACCACTGCACCAATTAACCATCCTTTGTCCTCCCATCCCAATTTTCCCAGCCACTTGGAATCATGATTCTACTCTCTACTTCTGTGAGATCTGCTCATTTAGCTTCCACATATAAGTGATCACAGGTCATCTGTTTGCGCCATTGTGATGGTTTAGAATGAAAAGTGGTCTTTTCAGATGCTGTACAAAGAATACTAATGTTTTAATATGGTAAATGTTAAGTATCTCAGGATCAGTCACAGATTTGTTGATAAAGAATGTAATATTCACTATTTCTACAAGAACACACTACTAAAAAGCATAGGGAAAAGCAGTAAGCCTAAAAAAGAGTGGGTAAACCACAGAATGCAGCCTTTAGATTTTAACTTCATCTGCTGAATTGTCCCTATGTGAGTTTGATGCCATAAATAGCATTAGGTGTTTGATTTATAATTGCTCCGAAAAAATCTACATGGCTAAGCTCTGAACTGCTTTAGTGTTTACTGTTGAGTCTTTGTCTCTACCTTAAAATGAGCTAAAGCATTGAGACAACAGAAAAGAAATCTCAGGGGTTTATCTGGAAGGACACCAGTGGAAACAAAGACTTTTCTAAAATTCCAGAAGCATATCATTCATATATATATATGAATATGATACAAATATATTTATATATATATATATATATATATATATATATATATATATATATATATATATATATATATAAATAAACTGGGTTACCTTTATGACCTCAGAATCTATCTATCTATCTATCTATATCTATCTATATCTATCTATATATATATATATATACATACATATATGTGTATATATATACACACACACACATATACATATACATTCACACACCACACACACACGTGTGTTTTAATCTATATGTCATATATATATATATATATATATATATATATATATATATATATATATAGATAGATATAGATATAGATATATAGATATAAATAGATATAGATATATTTCAAAATTTAGAAAATCATTAGAGCAAAATTGTGGGGAAAAAAAGATATAAAATCTTGCTAAATAATACCCTGGATCAAAAATACAATAAAAAATGTCTACAAGTAAATAGCAGAAATATCAGTAAATAGAGGAAAAGGAATGGGGGAGGGAGAAAAGGAGGGAAAGGGAAGGTACTGGGGACCAAATTACAGCAAATTATATTTCATGCTTTTATATTTATCTCAAATGAATCAAAATGTTAAGTATAACTAAAAGAACCAAAAAAAGTTGTGGTTTATTTCAAGAAATAACAGGGAGGCTAATTTCAAATAGGACTTTTCTCAGTTTGCAATAACAATATTTAGAACAATGTATGCAAATGTGACTGATATGCCCACATATGTACATGTAGGTGCATATGAAATTTATTGCTTGGTATATAATTACTAAATAGTACTTTAATGACAATCTTACTACTAATCTTTCTTTTGGGTCTGAATGTATTGACAGTTAAGGAAGAAATTTTATTTCTTCCTGAATCGTGCTAAAAATATTTTGCTGTCAAAATTAATAGAAAGAAAATAGTGGACAGTGTGCATAGTTGTGCAAAGGGAAGCACACTTCTCAAGGTTACTACCCAGGAGAGGTGCAGTGCCCATGGTTCATGCAGTTCATGCTGTGAGGGGCCCTCAGAAATCTCAGGTGCAGCTCCAAAATATTTGAGGATATGGTTTCTGAGGGAAAGACCACAGAATGTACCTAGGACAAATGCAGACACAGTAAACTTCTACCTACAGGGAAATGTGAATTTAAGTCTTATATCAATAAATGCATAAAAGTCGGGGAGTGCTGGGCCTCTGGTAGGGCCATTAATGTAAAGCTTACCACGTTACAATTTTAATTTTGGTTTTCTTGTTATGGAAGTGTGTTGCTTACACCTTTGTAAATGAATTGTCCTCAAACCTCACGTCCTCTTTCTGAACTGTTCTTATGATGGAGAGTCTTGTGTGGTGTTTGTTAATTATGTTCAATTCTAAATATTCTCATTTTTAGTAATCAAGCATTTATTGCAAAATAAGACTCTATCATTATAATTTTTTTTTATCTTCCAGATGGTAAAACTCTATCTATAAACTATCAATGCAAATTGAGGGGAGTGATTAAAATGTTTTTAGTTCTTCCTTAACATGTTGCAAAATGTTTTACCTTTTATTTCCTTACATCATTAATTATGGATTTATTTAATGGTATGATGGAAACACACGTTTCTCATTGAATATTTGAGCTGTGTTTTTGTTTCTTACTGTGCTGCAGCATTTTCCATTATAAAACATGCCCATATCATTTTGCTTTCATTATATATTTTTAGGGTTTGGATAATTAAGAGAAAGAATACAAAAACATATATGAAGCTGGAAGTATTTGCCAATTTGTTATCAAAAAGATTACGTTTTAAAAAATTTTATTAAAATTGATATTCTTGTGATTTATTCAGCCTTTTACTTCACTCTGCGTATGTTTGTGCTGCTGAAAAATGGTGATGTCAGTATTTCTTATATTCATTTTGACTTCTACTGTGAACCACACGTTCATAATTTCTCTGTATTTGACACTGTGGTCAGACAGTTTGAGGCACAGGGTTTTGTTTAATGGCACATTGCTGTTAGACAATGAGGCTAGAATTGTAGCGATTTGATAGAAGAAATTGATAAATTCTTTCTATTAACTTTTTTATTTGGAGTAATTTTAGGTAAACCACAAAGTTGCATAAATTTTCTGTAAAATTCAGCAGAATAGACAATTTGCCTTAATATTATTACCTTACATTATTATGGATGCATTTGTCAATTTATGAAATGAACATAGATACATTTTTATAAATAAAAACCAAATTTTATTCATATTTCACTAATTTTGCCACTATTGTTGGTTTGTTTACTTTGAACAACATTTCAATTATGCTCTTAGACTACCCAGAAATATTGCTCTTAGACTACCCAGAAAACAGAAGTGGAGAGATAAGATGTCTATAATTATCAGATGACTTTCATATTTTATTTTATGTTGTTTTCTTCAGCTTCTTCCTCCATTTGGTTTTCTTTCTCAGTGAAGCAGTCTGAAGGAGGCGTGGATACAGGTGAGTCTGAGTCCACAGTAACATAATCAGAGGCTACTAGGGATATTCAAAAGTGCAGTGCCTTTCAAAATATTATTTGTTCCTAATAATGAACACTCGTATTTTTGTATTTATGCATTTCTCTGATTTTCATAAGAAACCTATTAATAGAAAACTCATAAATAGAAGAAATATAACCTGAGCCTGAAAGAATTTTAAGGATTTTACATAATTTGATCTGTCACATGGAACAAACAGAAGGATCTGGATTTGAACCAAGGTTTACACAATCTGGCCCAGATGTGCTTAGGCATCTCCTTTCTGTCTTTCCTCCTTTGGTCCTAGAGTAAGATGAACACTGCTGGTTTTGACATTGCTATTCTTTATTCTGTAATAAGTGGTTTCCAAAGGATCCAATGTACATTCAGACTTTGATTTATATTGTTCTCTTTTTAGTGGCTATGAAGTTGAAAGTACAGATGTTGGTTAGGAATGACCTGAGAACACAATTAAAATGGTATTGGGGCTGGGGATGTGGCTCAAGCAGTAGCGCGCTCGCCTGGCATGCATGAGGCCCGGGTTTGATCCTCAGCACCACATACAAACAAAGATGTTGTGTCTTCCGATAACTAAAAAATAAAATAAAATAAAAAAAACTAAAATTCTCTCTCTCTCTCTCTCTCTCTCTCTCTCTCTCTCTCTCTCTCTAAAAAATGGAATTAATGAAAGCAAACAAATAAGTATTAATTTATACAATATGTATTAGTTCATTATAAAAACTTAATTGTTTCTGCTTACTCTAAATGGGAGATATAAACACAGTTGAGTTTTTATTCTTGCATAAAACCCATTATACTTCATCTTTTGAAATATATATGTATATATGTATACATATATTCATATTTATATACATATATATGTAGAAAAGAGTATATGGACACACACATGTGCTATTTCACTGATATATTTCAGTGACTTGCAGGTGAGGACACTTTCATTCATTCTTTGAAGTTGTGTTTGTCTGTGGACTGATGTCAAGAATTCAGGTAATTACCTGGAGGATTTGTGGAGGAGCTTTCTGCAGGCAAGGCTGCTGGCTTCTTTATGTAAGAAGTACATAAAGAAGTAACTACAAACTGGTAAAGGCCCCTTATCATAAGCAACATTTCCACACTTTCAAATTTGACCTCATGATAACCCTGGGAGGTGAGATAAATGAACATCTCTGCCTGATGAGATGGTCTCATCAATTTGAAATATTTATCTTGAGTTATACCTGATGAGAATGGATCATGTTGTAGTAAGCACTGGCAAAGGAAGAATGAAGCCTCTAGACTTTGGCTGACAGTTAACCTCTTCTCTTCCTTACCTAGGTGGTTGTTGCTGATTTGCATGTTTAGGGGATTGGCCGTTCCTCATCACTTGCTGGATTTCCTTTACCAAGTTGCCTCATTCTAACATGAACAAGGAATTAGACGTTTCAAGTTTACAAGTGGACAGAAATTCTAGAAAGACCAGCCTGCAGTGAAGTCCTTGCTGGAAAAGAAAACTTTCCATTCATTTCCTGTTGATCCAGGGGAAAGGACTTGGTTTGGGCATGGGGACAGAGGTGCTGTGTGTGACATCCCGTATCAAGCATCTGTTGTTTACTTGAACATAAGGTCTTTAAGCTTGAGTTTCCAATTGGTAGAATGGGATGATAACACCTAACACAGACTGGCTTCTAGACAATGAGTTCTGAGCTGGAGGTGGCCTTGAATTCACTCAGGGATCAAGATAACCCTCAGGAGTTTCATAATACATAATAATATCAATATACCTATATATGTCTCATGGATATTTTAGAGCTAGAAAATTTCCCATGAGTTTTTTTTTTTTTTTTTTTTTTTTTTTTTTTTTTTTTTTTTTAAGAATGAGTTAATTCATTTAACAGCCAATTTAACTTGGATTTTTAAAGAAACATAGCAGGAGTAGTCATCATTTTTGAGTACCTCTTAAGGTGCATGTTTTTTTCTACTTATTTTTGTAGATAAGACTTTCTACACTCACAATTGGCATGCTGTTCTCTACTGTTTCATGCCTATGGCAGGCATGGTTAATAAATCACAGTCTTTTTCTAATTTCACCATGGTTTCCAATCATTTGCCCTGGAAATCGCTGATAAATTTTCAATGTCACTTGAAAAAAAAATTCTTCTTTAACATATGTGCCTGCTTTCATTTCCCCTTATTAAAAGCCTGACATTTTGAAGTATTCTATAGTTCATCCCCACCTCAATTTTTCTGATCTCTGATAACTACATTCAACAAATGTCACATTTTTGTTCTCAGTGATAATGACTCAATAAGCTGTACTCACAATAATATTAAAATACTTATAAGTAGTCTGCAGGCGGTATACTCCTATAATTCCAGAGTCTCAGAAGGTGAAAGCAGGAGGATTGCAAGTTCAAAGCTGGTCTTAGCAACTTCACAAGACCCTAAGACACTTAGTGAGATTTTGTCTCAAAAAATTAAAAAAGAGCTGGCACAGTGTGTCTTAGTGCTTATACACCACAAGTTCCAATTACTGGTATAAAAATAAATCATAAGTAAATAACAGCTTATTGGTGTGACTATTACCATTAAAACTAGTTTGATGCAATTTTTATTCTACTTGCAGAACCACATCATCAGTTTAATGTTAACCATTTCATAAGATCATGAAAAATCAAAGCTTCATAACTGAATTTATCTTCATGGGGTTTTCACAAAATCCTACTATTCAGAAAATATTATTTGTTGTGTTTTTGTTGGTCTACATTGCGACTGTTGTAGGCAATATGTTGATTGTAGTGACTATCCTCTGTAGCCCTGCACTGCTGGGCTCCCCCATGTACTTCTTCTTGGCAGTCTTGTCCTTCCTGGATGCCTGCTACTCCTCTGTCATCACACCAAAGATGGTTGTGGACTCCATCCGTAAAAGGAAAGTCATCACATTTGAAGGATGCATGATTCAACTTTTTACTGAACACTTATTTGGTGGGGTAGAGGTGATTATCCTCTCAGCCATGGCCTATGACCGCTATGTGGCCATTTGCAAGCCTTTGCACTACTCTGCCATCATGAACTGGAGGCTCTGTGGCATTCTGGTGGGGGTTTCCTGGATAGGTGGCTTCTTGCATGCCATCACACTGGTTCTGCTCACTTTCAACCTTCCCTTTTGTGGCTCTAATGTCATTGATCATTTCATATGTGAGTTGTACCCATTACTGGAGCTGGCCTGCACTGACACTCACATCCTAGGCCTTCTGGTGATCGCCAACAGTGGGTTAATCTGCATCGTCAACTTCTCCTTGTTGCTGGTCTCTTATGGGGTCATCTTGTTCTCCCTGAGAAAACACAGTGCTGAAGGGCGGAGGAAAGCTCTGTCCACCTGTGGATCTCACATTACTGTTGTGGTTTTGTTCTTTGTCCCATGCATATTTATATATGCACGGCCTCTGTCTACCTTCTCTTTTGATAAAGAAGTAGAAATGTTTTACACTGTCTTCACTCCCTTGCTCAATCCTTTGGTTTATACTCTGAGAAACAAGGAAATGAAAGGTGCCATGAGGAAATTGTGGAAGAGACTTGGTGGTTTCTGATAAATATATTATATTACAGTATAAAAAGTATGATGTAGAGTATAAAGAATTTATTATTTAGTTAGACAATTTTGGGCATATTCCTTATATGGAAAGAGATTACATAATTCTAAGAAGATATTATACTGAGAGGGGGAGTAAGTGTTGCCTACTCAATAGCTGTCATATGAAAATTAAAGATAGTTCAATTTTGTATTTTCTTAAATTTATTAAAAATTGAAAAGAATTTAATTGATAAAAATGATTTCCATTCATATTATGCTTTGTTAAACAGAAAAATATCTGTGGAAGAAAATATTAGAAATTAGAACATTTGAAGTGAAAAGAATGTTCAGTATCAGAATGTTCTCTGATACTGAAGTCATTGATTCTGATGTAGAACATCAGGATTTAAGAATATCAAAGAGACGCTCTTTTAAGGCACACTTCATCTTAAATGTGGATCCAGCATCATATGCTAGAGTTGAGACACTTCTTGAATTTGAGAGATAACATCTGATTGGTTCACTGCTGCCTATGGTAGTGGTCCCTTGGGTCAAGTGACCACCTCATACCAATCAGCTACTGCAGAGAAGTTGGAGCTATTCCACAGGAGGGTCAGCATTACAATCAAAGTTAATTTCTGAGACAATGCACTACTAGGTATATCAGGCCAAAGCTACAGGTGTAGTGGGCACATTTTCCCCACACTCCCACAGAGGGAATAGAAACCAGAAGAACCAGATGTAAATGTAGATTTTCAAAAGAGTATTGACTACAGTTTACTTGGTGATTTTCATTTTCCTGAGTTCATGTTCTCAAGTGCAAATAATTCATTTGAGCAGTTAACAATAAAGAGATCATTCCAATTTATAAAAATACTTGGTTTTATTACTATGCTTTATTAGTCTCAGGTTGTCAAGTGTAACAGGTAGCAAATTTATTGAGTTTAATATTTATTTATTTTTTTCCAGAAAAACAAAAACAAAAACAAAAAATGGACAAAACACTCATGACATGCCAGTTTAGTATTATGGGTAAAAATAGTAAATAACCTCTCTTTTTTTTCCTCTCCTTAAATTTTCATGCCACCCTCAAAGTAAAAGATCATATTAGTAGTCTTTCTCATAATAGACATGCAAATGATACTAGTAATTTCATTGATCACCCCTGAAAATATACTTCAAGTATTACATTGTTAGTCTAAATCCTCACCTGGACAATGTGGGTGTCCTGCAGGAGACTAAGAGTGTGACAAGGCTCAGACATGCAAATGTGCTTCTCCTTCACCTTTTCCTTTCTTCACATCTGCCTGTCTTCAGAGTAGGAGTAGCTTCTTCATGCCCTCTGCCTTCCAAGTTCCTCATATTTTACTTCATTTATCCCTAAGAACTAGCTCAAGAATCATAGATCTGCTAGATTGGCTCCATTGCTTTATGAACCTGTGAAGCCAAGATTTGAAATGTAGCTATAAAATAAAACACTATTCTGGCCAGTTTCACTGACCAACACCAATTCATGTCTGCTCCACCATATCCTCAAATTCAAGCATTTTAAAATTATTTTAATGCCCAACATTTATTTCATCATGAATTTTGTAGTTATATACAAGGTGAAAATTCACTAATATTCAGCAGGGGAATAAACAAATACTGAAAGACATCTACCCAACCCTTTCATTCCCACTAGTTTGTTGAACAACAGTAATTCAAAATTCTCCCCAGAACAATGGTTGCTTGGGTTTTCCATTTTGTTTTCTATGTTGATTACTTTGGCATGGTGAAGCTCATTTCAGTCTTTTCAACTTTTAGGCCATTAGAATGTTATGCTAATTATAATTTTAGTAATAATAATTTTTGTAATTATTCAAAGAGTTTTCAGAAACACATTATGATTATGTAAAAAGTGTGAATTAAGGAAAATGTCTCTGGATATCCAAGAGAAGACAATACACACAGAACAAGATCCTAATTTTAAAATATTATTCAGAAGTGACATTTTGTGAAATCATAAGTCAGATACCTTCTTGACTTTATTCAATGTCTTATTTAGGTTTTCCCTCCTAAACTATGCTTTGTCTACTATGGATCATGGCTCACTCTTGCACTGTGGTTAATCTTTCTGATTCCCAGTTTACCATTCTTCTGTGGTTCTTAGTAAAAATGTCATTTTCCTTTTGGCTCTGACTCCTCCCCTTGTCCTCTAATCATTTAAATATTTTTCTCACCATTATTTTTCAAATATGTGTATAAACTGATATTCTTTTTGACTCATCTTGAAGATTGCATGCATTAGTGTAATCAGAATGAAAGGGCCATTGGTTTCTTCTCTAATCTTTCTATGGTTTCTTAGATTTATATTGGCCCCACCTGGATGCTTAGAATGTGGGCTTTGCATGGCATAGGGGTGGTGTATTAAGAGAGTCATTTCAGGGAGTTTGAAAATGCAAGTTCTCATCCTGGATCTCTGATTGCTCCCTACAAAACTCTACCACTCACTTTCACATGACCTGTGCATTGTGGTTTTAATATATTGTAAAATAGTTGAAATGAGCAATGTTGAAGTAAAAATGAAAGAATGATATCTTACAGATTATATGATTCAATAAATATGCACACAGTTTAATACTTGATGACATTAGCAAGTAAGTTACCCACTTGGTGCAATCTGGAACGGTTCTGAGAAGCTGGTATTTAATCTGGTGCTATGTCCACAGCAGAAATGGAAAGTGGAAGTGAGAGCAGAGAAAGGGTTGATGGTGTGACACATGGAGCAATCAGAGAATGTATTCAGGAGGAACAGCAATTGTTAGCTTGGAACATGGATGAGCTCAAGTTCTAGGAAAAAATATGGAAAGGCTTATGGTACAGGGAGCTTTGAAAGTCACAGTAAGCATCTCAACCAGGTCATTTGAGAACTATAGTAATTATTTCATCATGAATCATCATATTTTCAAATGCATATGTATATGTATACACACAAACACACACACACACATACACACGTTTATTTAGTTAGTTTTGGTATCAGGGTTTGAACCCAGGGGTGCTGGTTCGCTCAGCCCTATCTTCAGCTCTTTTCTTTTTCCTTTTTTGTATTGAAACAGGGTCTTGCTAAGTTTCTTAGGGCCTTGTTAATTTGCTGAGGCTGGCTTTGAATTTGTGATCCTCCTGCATTACTATACCAGCTCACTTTTCTTTTTCAAATGATAGGAATGAAGTAAAAAAAAAAAAAAAAAAAAATAGGAGAGGTTGGAAAAAAAGAGAATAGTTAATACCTGAATTTTTTTCTTTGTTTAAAGAAATAAAATAAGCATCTCAATAAAGCCCTCTGAGAATCTACTTAAAGTATTCTAGGATTGGTGACTATCACATTGGAATTGATATGTTGGCTTGAATATTTGGTCTTCATGATCTATTGATTTTCACAATAACATCACATGGGTTTCTCACCCCAATTGAGAGTTTTTTTTTTTTTCCCACTAATTTGTGTGAACATTTTTAAAAAGAATTTATGATTACCTAACACTGTGGAAAACATTTCTGTGTTTAGTAATATAAACTATTCTCTTAAAGCTGAGGGAAGATATTTAGTTTTTATGTACTCCACAGAGAAGACTTCAGATTAAGCTCTTTTGAGTCTTCTATAAGAAACACATTGGCATTGAGGTATCATGTTTGGAGTGCCATGCATGCCAGTCTTTATTTTATGGGGACCACCATGAGTCTGCTTATATTTTCTACTGAATTACTAACTGCAGGAAACAGAAAGATGGATATCTTTGTGGTTCTCTGCCATCTGAAGGAGGTAGGCTGTTTGCTATGGATAACTTCAAAGTCCAGTTTTGTATAATTTAGGTTTTAAAGGAAGGTAAAATTTGATTAAATAAGTCAGGCTTATTTTTGCTCTCAGATATCTTGATGAAGACTCTAACATATTTCTATGCTTCTGAATTTTATCCTTCACTAATGAACATAAATAAAAATTTCCTAACCTTGTTTTCATGGTCTACAGCTAAGAAGACAACTTATTTCCAAATTTTCTTTCTATGACCATGGAGTCTGCCTAATTAGTTTTCATGTTGCTCTATCTGTTCAAGAAAACATTATGATTTTTCTTTCTGCCCATGCCAATCTTTTAGATGACAGTCACTTTTAATTAATTTTATTTTATATATTTTATTAATTAATTAATTTTATTTTTTATATTTACTAAAGGTATTTGGAGCTGTCATTCATATCTTCTAATCATTGTGAAAAACTAGGATGATCTATGGTACCAATATAAATTATGTCACTCATCAGAAGAATTTCATGGTTTAAAATAGTATTGTAGATGTATTATTGGTAAGTGAGTAACTGAAATTACCCTTTTTGAGAAATAAAAATTATGTCTAGGAAAACACTGTTTCACCGTTTCAGTACTAATAGACATAATGACGGTAATTACTCCAATTGCACACAGTGCATAGCCACAACTTCTATATACTTTGCACATATTGAATTGTCTAGCTTTCCTAGAATCCTTTAAAGGTGTGTTTTAGAATCATTTATGTTCCACAGGTGAATATCAAAGGGCTGGATGAATGTCAGATCTTTGGTGGGCAGTTGAGTGTGGTTTGACAGGAGGAAGTGTGGCTTCAGAGTACATTCTGATCATGGAGGTAACACACTTCTCAATCTGATTTTGTTTATATGTCTGAGCGTC
The DNA here is from genome assembly GCF_047511675.1 of Marmota flaviventris. Classification (NCBI taxonomy): domain Eukaryota; kingdom Metazoa; phylum Chordata; class Mammalia; order Rodentia; family Sciuridae; genus Marmota; species Marmota flaviventris. The sequence continues at coordinate 17,912,456 of NC_092506.1, read as the reverse complement.
TATTTAGGAACCTTATTATGTGAATTAAAGTTTTCAAGATTTTAAATTGCCTGACTAATCTTTCTTCCTGCTTTTGTTGCAGTATATGGCTGCAGGGCTATGGACCCATTTGTCAAATATCACATTATGGCATGCAGTGCTTAAAGCCTAAGGAATTCAAGGAATAATATGGTCAGATTGTGTAGTTTTATCCTGTACTAAAAAATTTTTAATGCTCAATTTTGCATGAATAAGAAAGGAGTTATTGTTCACATTTTTTTCATACTCTGGTTTTTGTATTTTTGTCTGTGATCATTACCATTAAGTTGATGTAAGAGAGTCCCTGGAGGACAGTAATCTTGAGCAGCCCAATAAATGATGGGATGCTTGAGTGTGATGAAAATGGAGTTTAAAATGGTCATGCAGGAGCTTCAGAGTCATTATTTCAACATAAACAGGTTCTGCAGAGAAAAAGAAGAGATGATTCCTGGACATGATGGAGACATGCCCACTCAGCAGGAAGAGTCTTCACATTCTCTGATCCATTCCTCCTGTTTGCTCACTGTTCATCCACAAATCACTTCATCTGACACTGTTTCAAGAATTTAAAAAATATACTCTTTATTCACATTGTTTATTATTCTTTACATTCTGCTGATTATATAAAGACCATTCCCTTAATAATATTTGGCTGGCCCTGCACATCATAGAAGAGGCCCTGATTTTACCTACAATTGTTTTCTAATAAATTAATAGCCACTCACTCATAATGACAGAGCATCTTTTCACAAAAAGTGATTAGACCGTTCGAAAATATGTGTGGATGTGTGCCTGTGTTTGAAAAGTGGCCTTGGTAATTAAAAAAAAAAAATTGTCAGAAGAAATGAAGGACTGAGTCTACTCAATGTCAGAACATAGTTTATTGCTTACATATTACTGTAAAGTAAGTCATAAGGAATTCTTAGGAAAAAAGAAAATTTTTCAATTAAATAATTTGCCTGTGGAAATCTTTTATCATTTTCAAACTTAATGCTGAAGGTGGAATTTAAAAATGATAAATAAATAAAAGGAAGACAAGTAGGATAGAAGAAAAGAACAAGGGGGAAGAAAAGGGGGAGGGAAATGGGTAGTACTGGGGTTGAAATTGAGCACACTAGATTATATGCATTTATGATTATGTCAGAATGAACTCCACTAGCATATCTAAATACAATGTACTAACAAAAATATGAAAAGAAAAGAGAATGTCAGAATGATCTAATAAAATATATATTGCCCATGAACATAAAATGCATGGGAAAGAATGGAATATTGGCTATTAAATAGTGGAAGGGTGAATTCCTACCCCACACCTCCTTTTATTCACATTTCTCTGTCTGTGCCTCCCTCTGTCTCTGTTTCTTTTCTGAGTCAAACTAAACAAATAGTCATTCTATTTTTCACAATTGTGCAAATAATATTAATTTCATGACCTGCACTATTTTATCTTTGTAATTAAAATTTCCCTTTTATCCAACTCTATTTTTCTAACAGAAAAAAAAAAATGGATTAAGCAAAGCAAGGCAAAAACTACAGTGGAAGTGGCATGTGGAAGTCCAGATGTGTTAGGTAGCGTCTTATCACTGATTGCCATTTTTGAAATATCACCCTGACCAGGAGAGTGATCCATGTCAGGCAATTCTTCCATATCAATACTCACATGTAGAATTTCAATTAAAAGAAAATAACACTTGCTTCTTAATTGTATGAATGATTAACAATGGTGCTTCTGAGCCTTAATTCTTTTTTTCATAAATCACTTTGATTCTACATTTTTTTTCCTTTGGGGAATGAACAGAAATAAAAATAGGACACAATGATTAAAACTGTATGAAGTAGCAAATGGTTTGTTGTGGGTCCCCCTAAAGGGCCTGAGGAGCTGCTTCTGAGTTTTCCCTGGAGCATTAGTCTCCAAGATGTATTCCTTTACACCACACAGATCTGCCTTATCATCATCCAGATTCAAAGAGAAAAAAATCCTTTAATCTCCAGAAATCATGTTTTTAGTTTTAAGATCATGGATTCTCCAAATCAACTTTTAAGAAAAAATTTAAATTAATGTATACCCTCAATGTACTTTTATGTAAAATGCTTTTCTCTAATAAGCACTCCTTGCTACTTTAGTTCATAAACAGTATGCATTTTCTTCATGGACTGAAGAAAGGATTTCCTATCACAGAACTCAACTCTTATACTTAGTAATACAAGAGTTCTTTGCCTGAATACTGCAAAGGGGTACTATGTCCCATCCTCTTATACACTCTACACTATTCCTGAGTAAGATAGGACATGATAACATCTTCTATTAAACCAAGAGAATTAAAAAAAGAAGAAGAAGAAGAAGAAGGAAAAAATCCTGTTATGCAGGGGCAAAAACAAAAATTGTAAATGCTTGAGCAAGTGAAAAGTCACATAAAATTGTGTTAATCAGGCTAATGGGAAAATTTCATTCCCTTAGGAGACTGAGAAGGTATTCTGAAGGCTCATGGCCTCTCAGGGAGTCTTTTTATTTTCCAGTCAGAAGCCAAGGCAGAAAATTTACTTCATTTTTCTTTTGTTTTAAGATCTTGTTTTGTTTCAAGGCAGCACTTGAGCAGTAGAGAACATTTTCCACCTCCACTGCTCTTCCTCTCTTAGATGTAGAAGGAAGAATTGGAAAAAAGAGTATCACTCTTTGGTCATTACCAGAATGTTTAAGGAACTGTGCATGGTGAGATTTCTAATTCACACTTCTGAATTTTCAGAAAGGTTTTTCAATGGTGATGTAGTGCTTCAAAGTGCAGGTGTTGTGGTCATGTTCTCATGGTTAATGTCACACACTGCCCTTTTGCTGAATAACTGTGTGCACTTAAGTTAGCTGTATAACATCTCTGGCCCCAAAATCCCTCATGTTTAGTGGGGATTCTTCCAAGATGAAAGGATGCGGCAGGGGATGAAACAATGCAGGTGGAGAGAGAAGACAGCACTGGATGTCTGAAAGGACCCAAAAGACAGCACTTGTTACAGAATTCAAGCCTTTTTCCTATTTTTCTCCTCTTCCTTCCTTTGCTTTCGGAACTCCTATGAAATTAAATTCATACTCAGCTTTTTATCTTTGAGCAAAAACTGAATAATTTAGGATTTCAAGAGAATGTTTTTCTACTACTTCTCCAATAAACTTTTATTTGTTCCTTCTAAATACGTTCTCATTTATCCTCTAGTGATACCTCCATCCTAATGCTTTAGATTATAAGGTGAATATTATGAATCTGTATCAAAGTACAGATGTAGGAGCATGATAAATTTAAGTACTATGTGCCAATCATAGATATTGATAGAGAAAATATGAAACTCACTATTGCCATAACCACAGACTAACAAATGGCACAGGGAAGGACATTAAAAATGAGAAAAAGGGACTCATTTGGAAGCTTCTGATTTACCTGTCTATGTAATTTGCTAAGTGTGCTTGATGTCATAGATTGCATTGGGCTCTTGCTGCAGAATTGTTCAGTAAAATCCAAGTGGCTGATTTTCAGAACTACGTTAGGACTAGTTGTCATAGCTTGGTCTCACCCTTTCAATTAGCTAAATCACTCAGACAACAGAAAAGGAGGTTCAGGCATCTGTTAAGAAGGAAACCAGAGAGAATGGATATTTTCTCACACACATTAAGTCTAAATGTTGAGACATCCAGGGAAATCAGCACAACTACACTGAGGAGAAAGGAAAGAAGCAGCTATCCAAAAAGAATGTATATCTTCGATATCCAGGAAAGGGAATATGATTAATTAGACAGGACATGCTTGATTAGGCAGGACAAGTGATAAATATTTAATTGGAGAAGAAGAATCCTAGATCAAATATATGCTAAATATAAGAAATTTAACATAAATGTTAATTACAAGTAAGATCTTAATTTATTTTTAGTTTGTAAAAAATAATCATTTAATAAAATGTATGAAAATTTGGCCTACATTATAATATACCTAAAATTGATATTGAAGAATATATGGAGGTTAGAGAAGGTTGGGTCCATGATGTGATCATTTATAGAAAGTTTTCAATAGTTTAAAATTTTAGTTTAAGACTCTGGGTTATTTTAGTTTGTGAGTTCCATCTTTGCAAATAAATTAACCATAAAGCTCACACTTTATTTCTGAACTTTAAGGAAAATTGGTGTTTAGGTTTTTAATTCTGATGTTTAATTCTAAATATTACTATAATAGTAACAAAACATATTTCAAATAAAGAGTCTGCCATTGTTATATGTTCCCTTCTAAATTATAAAATATATTTAAAATATTTATAAATTGTCACTGATTTTTTTCTTCTGCATTTCTCATGTTATAAAATACTTCATATTTTATGTCCTCATGTTATGAATGTTTTATTGACAGTATCCTGTGATGGTAATTTGTAACAGCCATATTTATATGAACATCTTAATTGCAGAATATTTTAGATATTTCTCTATTTCCAATATTAACACTGTATAATTTTCCAATGTAAAATTTGCCTATCTCTTTTTGGTATTAGAATAAATTTATCTGCCTGGGGCTACTCGTATAAGCAATACAAGCATACTTACTATTCTGGAATCATTTACTAATATATTTTTCAGAAGTATTACATTAATGAATCAATTTTGTTTCCATTTTACAGTAGAAGTCATTTTTTGTGGGGGGTGTACCAAGAATGTAACTCAGGCACTCGGCCACTGAGTCACATCCCTAGCCCTATTTTGCATTTTATTTAGAGACAGGGTCTCACTGAGTTGCTTAAGCCTCACTTTTGCTGAGGCTGGTTTGAACTTGCAATTCTCTTGCTTCACCCTCCCTGAGGAACTGTAATTACAGGTGTGAGTGAGCCACACCTAGTGAGGGGTCATTTTTTTTTTTTAAGATGCACACAATGCCTTTATTTTGTTTATTTATTTTTGTGTGGTGCTGAGGATAGAACCCAGTGCCTCACACATGCTAGGCAAGTGCTATACTGCTCAGCCACAACCCCAGCCCCGAGAAGTCATTTTTTTTTTTTAAGAATGATTTGACAAAGACATATTATTCTTTTGACTTGTTCAGTTTTATCTCATTTTGTTTATGCAAACACTTCTTAAAATATTGCTGACATAAATGCTTACATCTTCCTTTGGTTTACTCTTTTTTACATCAAAAAGTTTAGGCATGGTAGGTCATTCCTATTAACCATGAAACTGGGATTGCTACATTTTTGATTGAAAAAAAAATGAACAAAATTTTTCCTTTTGCTTAATTATTTATTTGGAATAATTTTTGATTAACAGAAATAAGATGGTGTAGAGGGTTCTACTATGCAATTCACTTTATTTCCTTGAATGCTGTTTTCTTGTTACCATGTGAAAAAATTCAAGACTTTGCAGAGAATGGTGATATATATCTGTAATCTCTGACATTCAGGTTGTCATTTGTGCTCTGTGTCCCAGGCTGTGGCAGGACATTCTGCATTTCTGACTGCATTGATATTTCTAGTGGATGGCCTCATTGGACTCTCACAAGAACTGGGCAGATAGTCCTTCCTATTAAATTCATTCACAAAGCATAATAAACTTGAGGCTTTTAGATTTTTTGAGAGCTATAAATAACCTAGTCTGAGTCTCAGAAAGTTTGGAAGCCAAGTCTGTGCAAGAGTGGAACAGATGTTCTTCCTCATCCTTTGCCTTTCCTGCTTTGGTTCTTGGCCAAACTGACCCCTGCTAAATTATATATCTTCTAGGGCTGTTGTCTGATCCAGTGACCTTGTGGCTTTTGCTTTATACTCTCGTTTCCTTGGTGATACCATGTGACACAGAGCTCACAGTACAGACCTCAGTGAGGAATGAAATGAAAGCACAGTGACAGTGGCCACTGTCAAGTCAGCAGAGAACATGTGCTAAGGCACAGAGTTGTGCATGTCAGCTTTATTAATATTTCAAGTTGTTTCTGTTGGTTCTAAAGGGAAGTCATAAAAATTGGCCCATTTTTCATTCTTGAATATACCCAATTATTGTTTTGTTCCTTTATTTTAACAACAAAAATCCTTATGTATGCATATATGTACATATCAATATTCACAGACACAACGCTATTTACATTTCTGTCATATGCACAGGTGAGGACACAGTCACTTTTTGAAGCTGTGTCAACTGGAGGCAAATGATTTCAAGAGTTGGAAATATTTATCTGGAGAACTCAAGGAAAAGCTTCCTGTGGGTGAGGCCACCAGCTTTGCAAGGAAGGGCATTTTAACATTTATAATTTTATATTTCCAAATGTGACCATCATTCTAATCCTTGGAGAAGAGTACGTAAACTGTGAACATTTCTATCTCATAAAAAAGTCAGATAAATTTGAAACTATATGTTTTGGAGGATTATATCTGCTCAGATAGGGTTTCATTGTATAAATAATAAACATATAATAAAGTCTGCAGACTCTAAATTATATTCACCCAGTTATTTTTTTTCCTTATATAGGAAAAGTTATCAGGGTGCCAATATGCATTTGTATGTGGTTGGACACTAGCCTGCTGACACTTCATGATGTGCTCTGTTTGCTTTATCAAGATTCCTTATTCAAACATGAGCAAAGGAATAATAATATGTTTTAAACTTAAATGTGGACTGAAACCGTAGAGAGATCCTGGAGGCCCTGTACTTCCTGCTGGAAAAGAAAACATACTATTCCTTTCTCTGTTGACCTTCTTGAAAAGAATTTGCATTTTGGAGCTAAAGATTTTATGTTAAAATTCTAAGTCAAGCATCTGTTGTTTGCTTCAAAATGAGATTTCTAATTATATATTCTTCTCCGATAAATAAGGATAACAAGACCTCACACAGATTGTGGATCCCAAGCAATTGCTTTCCCTGCATTGTTCCATTTATTCATCATAAAACAGGTATTATTTCTATTAACTTTTGTTCACATTTTTAAATGATAAATTGCAAGTAAAATCTCAACACATTGTATGTATTTATGCAGCAAGGATAGTAGAGCTACACACTTTTTCATACATCTTCCTGTTTTATAAAGAATGAATCATATCATTCACAGGACCAATTCCTTACAAAGTTTTTAATAAATTTTTGAGGAGTAGCCATGGTTTTCAGGAACCACCTCAACTGCCTCTTATTTCTTCTTCTAATGGTAAATGAGGCAGTCCTCTCATCAAACATTGTAGTCTACTCATCCCTGCCTCATTCCATATCTATGGAAGGTGTAATATATAAATAATAGTCTTTCTTTGTTGGTAACTTGAGTGTGGCTTCAGAAAGTCTTTCAATAATTCACTAGGCAGCTACTACACAATGGTTAAAGCTGGATTTTTAAATAAAAAGTAACTTCTCCACCATGTTGAAAATCTGGCTTTCTTAAAGTGTACAATAATTTGACTCCACTCAACTTTGCCTGATCTACAACAGCCTTCAATAAATGTCTAATATCATGTTCTCAGTGATAACAAAGCACTCAAGTAGGTTCACATAATCCTGCACCAACTAGTTGATGACAATAATACTATAAATAGCTAATTGTAGGTTAACACAATCACAGTTTTACCTTTACCTTTTCCTTGGAAATAATGCAAAACCAGAGCACTGTAACTGAGTTTGTCCTCCTGGGGCTTTTGAATAATCCAAGAATTCAGAAAATAGTATTTGTTGTGTTTATGTTGGTCTACATTACAACTGTTGCGGGTAAAATGCTTAATGTAGTGTCCATCCTCTTCATCCCTGAACTGCTGGGCTCCTCAGTGTACTTCTTCTTGACATTCCTGTCCTTTCTGGATGCCTGCTTCTCTTGTGTCACACATCAAAGATGATCGTGGACTCCCTGTGTGAGAGGAAAACCATCTCTTACAAAAGACACATGATTCAACTTTTTGCTGAGCACTTTCTTGCTGGAGCAGAGGTGATTGTCCTCATGCCCATAACCTATGACTGCTATGTGGATTTTCAAGCTTTTGCATTACTCTTCCATTATACACTGAAGGCTCTGTGGCATTCTGGTTGGGGTGACCTGGACAGGGGGCTTCTTGCATTCCATCATACAGATTCTCTTTACATTCCAGCTGCCCTTTAGTGACCTCAATGACATTGATTATTTCTTCTGTGACTTGTACCCATTACTGGAGCTGGACTGCATGGACACATCTTTGGACTTTTTGTGGTTGCTAACAGTGGGTTTATCTGCATTATAATATTCACCATGTTGCTGGTCTCCTGTTTTATAATCTTGCTGTCTCTGAGAACCCTTGATTCTGAAGGGCAGAGGGAAGCCCTATCCACCTGTGAAGCTCATTTTGATGTTGTGATTTTGTTCTTTGTCCCATGAATATTTGCATATGCAAGACCTCCTTCTACTTTTACATTAGACAAAATGGTGGCAATATTTTGCACCATACTATACTCCTTGCTCAATCCTTTGACTTATACTTTTAGAAAAATGGAAATGAAAAATGCTATGAGGAAAGTAGAAGAGATTAGTGGTGGTTTCTGATGAAAAACATAATTATTAAACTTCATAAATAATAATATAATGAGTAACAAATTCAAAATGGGCTTAAACAAAAAACTTGATGGGACCCTCATTATCTGGAAAGTGGTAACACAATTCTATAAAAATATCAGTACTCTGGGGTCAGAGACAATGTTGTTCACTATCTTTTCAGGTATCTACTCAAGTTGGCAAGTCAACATCCTATTGTGTAATTTGAATTTTATGTTTACTTAGAATTTAATATTTTTAAATGGAAATAAAAAATATGTGTCAGATTGCAGGCTGCTGACTCCATGTTTGATAAAACTTGTGCATGGATTAAAAAAAGTATCTGAGAGACAGATACTTAAAGTATTTCAAGTGCAAAGAAATTTTGATTTAGGATATTGATCTCAGTGATGCTGGAGAAAAACCAACCAGAACTCAGGAGAGGTATCCAGAAGAACATTAGTGGAATCTTCATTGTGGATTTCCTGTATGCTGTGACCATGTTCTTTAAGGTGGGTCCATTACCATCTCTACTGGTTTAATCATTCTTGAATTTCATAACAGATAGACCCTGATGGCCCAGAGCTGCCTACCTTGGATGATTTTCTCTTTGTTCAGCACAACTTTATGTCAAATAAACTTCAGAGGGCAAAATGAGGCAGATGTCATGGGGTCCCAACAATGAGTATTTCTTATTCAAGTTCAATCAAAGGGAATTGATGAAGGGCACAGCCAAAAAAACCAGGACCAAGTGTGAATATAGGAGCTGACTCCTCTCCATTCTAAAGAGGAAATCCAGAGGCAACAGAGAGTAAAAAGAACTTTAAAAACAAGATAATATTTTAATTTATTTGGATTTTCAAGTTTAAGCAATGAAATTACTTAGGAATTATATTGTGTTACATCACAAGTCAGATAAAATCATAATTTTGCTCAAAATCTCATAGTGTTCTCCAATCTCAAATTACTCTTATTCCTACCATGAATATTTTGCCCATCCTTGCACTGTGGGGTTTTCTTTATTTTATTCCCTGATTATTATTCTTTGTCTTCCTATCACTGAAAATAACTTTTTTTTTCTTTTGGCTATGAATTCTCCCACTGTTATTTAATATTCCTATGTCTTCCCTGCTATCATTTTCAAATATACATATGGCGTGCTGGTCAGGCTGACTCATCCTGAAGTTTGCATCCATGGTATGCAGTAGGTGTTCTGAACAAATCAGGGGTTTCCTTCATTGTCTGTCTGTGGGTTCTTGGGTTTAGGTTGGCTCCACCTGGAAGGTGGCAGTGTGACACTTTGCATGCCAATGTGGGGCAGAGTGTTAGAGATTTCCTTGTTGTATAAAAGCATGGATTCTGGTTCTGAATTTTTTCTCTCTGCTAGCCTCTATCTCCTAGTTTAGGCTGAAACACACAAATAGAAATGATACCATCTTGTGTCACAAAACATGGTAAAATAGAATAAATGAAAGATGTTGAAACAAAAATGAAAGAAGGATATTCTTAAAGGAAGGATATTCATATAAAGACTATACAAAGAAGCCATTGTTTTAGTGTGGTCCAACCCAAAGGGACCTGAGGAGCTAGGTACCATTTTCCCCTGAAGTTTCAGTTTTAAAAGCTATGTTCATTTTCATCCAATGAAACTATCCTACCTTCTTTTCAAATAAAATAAAAAGAGATACTTATTTTATCCTTCAGAAATTGTGCTTTTAGTTTGAAAGTTATAGAATCTCAAAATCAATTTCTGAGAGGAGAAAAAGCAATTAGATTAACATAAATGTTTTCATATGTTTACAGAAATATTTCTCTTTAACAAGCACATGTTGCCGCCCCAGTCCCAGTACAATACACATTGTCCTCGTGGATTAATGCTGTCTTGTCCTAGATCTTAGTTCTTGCGTTTAATAAGGACACTGGCATCTTGCCCCACTTTTACAATCAGACCCTACATTTCATCCCCACATGCACAGTGTTCCTTTCCTGAGCATCAAGTAAAGTGAACACATTTTCACATAAAAACCCAAGAGCAGTTTAAAATGGGCAGGGGAATCTTTTAATTGGTGGTGGACATAAAATTTTAAACACACGTGAGCAAACTGAGAAGCAATTCTCCAGATTCATGAGCTCTCAGGGAAACCTCTTTAAATTCCAGTTAGAAATCAAGGAGGTTACCTTCTTATTCATTTTTCTTTTTCCTGAGTCCATGTTCAAGACCACAATTGTGAGCCACTGAGAACATTACCAGCTTGACTGCCAGAGAGCATGTTCCCCCACACCTTACATATACAAGGAAGAACAGGCAACAACTTTCACATTCTGGCCACCACTGCATGAAATTTTCTCTACAGAGATTACGGGGTGGTCATCATTAGAATTTTCAGGGAATCTGTATATGGTAAGATTTAAAATTTAAATTTTTGCATTGTCAGAGAGATTTCAAATTGTGAGGCAGTGTTTAAAATTCTGTATGTGTTGTGATCAGTGTACCAAGTTTAATGCAGTCCTTGGCCTATCAATACTGTGCATTTTTGGACCAATTACTTAGCTATTGTGGCTGTAAGATTCTCATCTTTAGTGGACGTTATATTACCACACTCAATGATAGTCAAGGGGAATAAATAATACATGTGGATCCTATAAGACAACACTTGATAATAACAACAGCTCTTTAAATGTTTCCAATATTTCTTTCAGTCAGGATATGGTGGTAGGGAGAATCTATGCATTCAAGTATGATAAATTAGACCCGTTTAGATTTTCATCTTCAAGTTAAAGACAAATAATTAGAAAGGCAACAACTTCATATTTTTGTTCTAGTTCTCCTACAGCATATTCTTTGTTTTTAATAAATTTTCATTCATCATTTGTCTTCTAGTGTTCTCTTCATCTGGAGTTTTAAGATCAAAAAGAGAAATTTTCTGAGTCTCTATAAAGTACATTGAGGTTGAAACATGACAAATTCAAGTACTGTTCTATCATTCACAATCATTGATGTAGCATGCAGCCTTTAGTATTTCCAAAGCTACAAACTCACAAGTGGCACAGGGAAAAATATTTAAAAAAAGAAAGCAGGACTCAAGTACAGTCTTCTAATAATGCCCATTTAATTTTCTCTAAGTGCTTTGAGTTCATAAATCCATAACCCTAAAATCAATGATGACAAAAAGAAAAATTGACTTAAATCATGGTAAAAATGCCTTAGAATTGGGCTTATAGAGATGTTTTTAAGATACAGTTTTTGACCTTTGAAAAAGCAGGACAATTTTTCATCTTTATTTGCATATTTGTGGAAAATGGAATGTATTATTTGTCAGCACAAGCTATATTACACTTACTGCTCAGCCATAGAAAGTTTTGTAGAAGCAAAGACAGATAAGCATTAATGTGTTAAATTCAACATATGCTCCAAGTCAAATACATAGTATGTTAGTTCTCATTCACTTGCAGCAATTTAGACCAAATTGTTCAACCATATGAAAAAAAAAAAAAAAAAAAAAACATGACTCCTACATATCTTCAGGGTCCTAATATGTTTGTGATAAAGCAAAGATTTATTTTGTTCTTTTGAAATTTTTCACATTTAGTGTGAATTGAATGAATACAAAGACAGTAAACATGTTTTTAAAAACCTAAAAATGAAAAACTACTTTAATTTCCTCCTCAGAATTGTCCAGGAAAATCTAAGTTCCTGAATTTCTGAAATACTTTAGTGCTACTTGACATAACTTAGTCTCTTCTTTAAAATGAGCTCAATTACTAAGGTAAGAAGGTTCATGCACCTGTAAGAAAGGTGAGAGGTGAAAACAAAAAGTTTTTTTTTTTCTCCCTCAAATTCCAGAAATATGAAGTGTATAAAGAATGAGATATTTAGGGCTACCATGATGACAGAGAAAATACACTAAAGTCTGAAAAGAATATATTTCTGAGCTGGCCACAAAAATGAATATGTTTAGCTTTATATACAAGGAATACATATTTTATAGATGAATGATAATTCTGAATCAAAAATATGGAGGCTAAGTAACTTGTCAAGAAGGATAATTACAAATAGGACTTTAATTCATTCTCTTAATTTGTAGTAGCAATATTTACTTGGTATAGTAAAATGGATGCAAATGTGACTGATATGCATATATATTCTTATATAAGTGCATTTGAAATTTACTACTTGAATATAGTTGCAAAACACTACTTACAGTGACAACTTCACTACTAATCCCTTTTATAGTTTTGAGTGTTTTATGTACTTTTAAGTTGAAACAGAAAATTTATTATTTCCAGAACAATTAGTGATAGAGTTAGTTTTGTTGCTAAAATGAATAGAAAGCAAACAGTGGGCAATGTGGGTAGTGGGACACAGTGAGGCAAACTTCCCAAGGTCACCTCCAGATGATGACCTGGTGTCCACACAGTTCATGCTGCTGGGGGGCCCTGAGAAATCCCAGGTACAGCTTCAGCATTTTCAATAATATAGCAATCAAGAAAGGAAAGACCACAGGATGTTCCAGGAGAGATACGGACAGAATAAGCTGCTGCTTGTAGGAGGAACTATTTAAAATTGATACCAGAATTAGTGTATTCAGGACAGGGAGGGTTCTGTCCATGGTATAGCTTTTAATGGAAAGTTAACAATAGTTAAAAATTTTTGATAAAAATTCTGTTATATTAACCAATTATTTCCTCCTATACAAATCAATCTCTCTTAACTTCACTCTATTTTGCTGAACTCTAGATGGTGGAAAATCTGGTATTTTGTGTTTAAACTTATGATCAACTTTAAATATTGCTAAAACCATAACCAGATATATATTGCAATTAAAATTTTTAAAACTATTTTAACATTTTTATGTTTCCTTCCAGATATATTATATTTATCAAAGCAAATAAGCTGGCTATTGGAAATTTTATTGTTTTTGTCATTTAACCTACCATAAAAGTGTTTCACCTATTTTATTTATTTATTTATTTGCATTATAATTCTTAATACACCTTTAATGGTTTTGTTTGTTTCTTTGTTTGTTTTTTAGGGGTGTACCAGTGATTGACCTCAGGGGCACTGGACCACTCAGCCATATCCCCAGCCCTATTTTGTATTTTATTTAGGGACAAGGTCTCACTGAGTTGCTTAGCACCTTGCTTTTGCTAAGGCTGGCTTTGAATTAGCAATTCGCCTGCCTCAGCCTCCCAAGGGGCTGGGATTCCAGAAGTGTGCCAGGGAGCCCAGCTTTTTATACAGTTTTGTTACCATCATATGGTATTAATTTTAAATATATGATTTTCATAAGCATCTTTCTGTCGCTGACTATTTTAGCTAGGTCTCCCTTTTCTCCATGACACATGGCACTGAACCATCTTCCATTGTAAAGCTTCCTTTCTCTCCCCGTGCACTTTCAGGATAAATGTTTAGGGTTGAAGTTGCTAGTATAAAAATTACTAACATATTTATGATTCTAAAATTATTTACTAATATGTTTTACAAAGGAATTAGATGAGTGAACCAGTTTTATTGCTATTTTAAGGTATAATTTAAAATAGTGTAATTTAAAAAGTATAAATTTTTAGAGTGATTCAATTTCATCTCTCTTTGTATAGATAGGCAGTGCTTAAAAATACTGCTAATACCAATTTTTTATGTCATGCTTTCCATTTATACTTCAAAAAACATATTAATTATAAGCAATTGACTCTTTTGTGTCAGGTAGTTGATGAGTGTTCCTCTATTTTAGACTTGAGGAGATGGGAACATGATGATTTTTTAATGACACCTGACTATTTTGGATGACGTTCCTAGGATTCATAGTTTTCCAACAGCAAACAATGAAAGAATTTTAAAATTAATATTTTATTAGAGTAAGTTAAGGTAAACAGAAAATTGCTAAGATTGAAAGTATCCTGTGTACTACCCACTTTCCCCTAATATTGCATCTTAAATTAGCATAGAAATATGTATCAAGAATATGAAACAATAATGGATGCTAACTTATTCTTCACTAAACCGTAGACTATATTTGACTAATTTTTTTTACTGTGTTTTTTTTTTTTTTCTGTTCTAGGATTCAATTCTTCTTAACCCATTGCCTCTAAGACAATTTCCTTTCAAAAAATTAAAATGATAAACCTTCTGATCAAAACGATTAACATGCTATATTCTCCACTGTCAATGTTCTGACACAAATTTACAAAATTCCTTTATTTGATAAAATAAGGAGTTGTGTGTTTATATTTAGTGAATATTTAAAATTTAAAATTACATTGTTTTAAAAACACCCTTATAAAAGGAAGTGAAAGGGCAAAATTTATTTAATTATTAGATTAACATAGGGCCTGTCTTCTTTTTTGAAAGAAAACTGGAGCAGGACTGATCACACACCCGCCTTGTCAGAAGCCTGACCGGCTGCTTTGTACAGAAAGAGAACAGCAGCAAGTACCCCTTGAGTGCTACTTTATAGGCCAGAATCATGGCCGCATGCACTTTAAGCACAAGTTTATCTCTTGTGACTGGCATCACCTTTTTTCGGAAGGCAAGTTCATGTTTCTTGGGAACAGAGATGGACATGGCTTTATCTCTCAAGGAGAGAACAGAGACCCACAAGATTTTCTCTCTCAAAGATGGGCAAATTTCTATTTTTTTTTATTGTAGTTGGACACAATACCTTTTTTTAAAATTTTTTATTGTTGGTTGTTCAAAACATTACATAGTTCTTGATATATCATATTTCACACTTTGATTCAAGTGGGTTATGAACTCCCATTTTTACCCCATATACAGATTGCAGAATCACATCAGTTACACATCCATTGATTTACATATTGCCATACTAGTGTCTGTTGTATTCTGCTGCCTTTCCTATCCTCTACTATCCCCCCTCCCCTCCCCTCCCCTCCCCTCTTCTCTCTCTACCCCCTCTACTGTCATTCATTTCTCCCCTTTGTATTATTTTTCCCTTTCCCCTCACTTCCTCTTGTATGTAATTTTGTTTAACCCTGAGGGTCTCCTTCCATTTCCATGCAATTTCCCTTCTCTCTCCCTTTCCCTCCCACCTCTCATCCCTGTTTAATGTTAATCTCCTTCTCATGCTCTTCGTCCCTACTCTGTTCTTATTTACTCTCCTTATATCAAAGAAGACATTTGGCATTTGTTTTTTAGGGATTGGCTAGCTTCACTTATCATAATCTGCTCTAATGCCATCCATTTCCTGCAAATTCTATGATTTTGTCATTTTTTAATGCAGAGTAATACTACATTGTGTATAAATGCCACATTTTTTTTTATCCATTCGTCTATTGAAGGGCATCTAGGTTGGTTCCACAGTCTTGCTATTGTGAATTGAGCTGCTATGAACATCGATGTAGCAGTGTCCCTGTAGCATGCTCTTTTTAGGTCTTTAGGGAATAGATCGAGAAGGGGAATAGCTGGGTCAAATGGTGGTTCCATTCCCAGATTTCCAAGAAATCTCCATACTGCTTTCCAAATTGGCTGCAACAATTTGCAGTCCCACCAGCAATGTACAAGTGTACCCTTTTCCCCACATCCTCGCCAGCACTTGTTGTTGTTTGACTTCATAATGGCTGCCAATCTTACTGGAGTGAGATGGTATCTTAGGGTGGTTTTGATTTGCATTTCTCTGACTGCTAGAGATGGTGAGCATTTTTTCATGTACTTGTTGATTGATTGTATGTCCTCCTCTGAGAAGTGTCTGTTCAGGTCCTTGGCCCATTTGTTGATTGGGTTATTTGTTATCTTATTGTCTAATTTTTTGAGTTCTTTGTATACTCTGGATATTAGGGCTCTATCTGAAGTGTGAGGAGGAAAGATTTGTTCCCAGGATGTAGGCTCCCTATTTACCTCTCTTATTGTTTACCTTCATTTTGTTTATTTATTTTTATGTGGTGTTGAGGATCAAGCCCATCGCCACGCAAGAAGAAAAACATTATTCATAAAGTGGGGATGGGGAAAGGAAGATGGTCATAATTATGCCAACATCCCTCCCTTTTGGTTTTAATACTGGGGTTTAGGGTGGCTTATGGATGGAGGTCTCTTATTATGGCTACTTCCTGCTGGCATGGGGATGGCGACAGGGGTAGAGGCAGATCCAAGAGGGAGGTTTTCTCTCTCAACAGAGTATATTCTCACAGAGGCTTCTGATTGACCACTTGGTTGGTGAAGGTCTTAGTTCTTTCCATGATGGTTTCCTGTAAAAACTTGAAAACACATGGTAACAAAACTACCAGGCAGAGAATGGCAGTGAGAGATCCTAGGAGGGATAAGACCCAAGTCAGGATAGGGTTCCATAGGCTGGTGAGAGAGGAGGAGAGGGAGTTGGCCAGAGAACTTTAGTTTAAGCTTAGCTTTTAGATTCTCTAAGGTTTGTATGTTTTGTTCTATCTTTCCTGATTGGTTGATATAGTAAAAACATTGTTCTAGGAAAAGACAGGTACCTCTCTTTTCTGCTGTAATTAGGTCTATTTCCCTCCTGTTCTGTAGGGTGACTTCTGTCAGGGAGAGGATCTGAGTCTATAGGAGGTGGATAGCCTCATTGAACTGTAGGTGGATCTGACTAGTTCCTCACCAAGTTGGTCATGTTGGGAGGCCAAGGTAAGGATATGTCCGAGGGCTCCCCCTACTGTCCCCAGGGTTACCAGTGAGGATGTTAGACTAATGCCTAAGAGGACTGGAAGAATGACTGCCTGGTTAGATTATGTTGGGGGAACATGAGGACAGCCATCTCAACCAATGTATAGAGCAAGATGGGGAGATAGGACAATCAAGACACAGGACCTGGGGTAGAAGCATTGACACATGTCATGAGGGAACTATTTTGGCATAAGATGTGAGTTCCTGGGGGGGTTATATAAGAGTCTGACCCTGTGATGATATGGTGTAGACAGCAGGTGGGGTTGGTGGGTGTTAGACTGAGTGTTCCTGAAAGACCCATTTAGTCCTGCTGTATGAAGGGGTAGTTGTTGAGAGAATTTATGTAAGGTGGAAGTACAGGAATTGGGAGATGGGAACACATTGGACATTGGATAGGAGAATGGCTGATTTATGAGGATCATCCATTGGGGTACAAATGAAGCAATCTTGATGATAAAGGGACTGATTTACTATGTGATGTAAGAGGTATAGAGAATAACCTATGATTTGGAGCCAGGAAGTTTGAGGGTGTCTATTTTTTTAAGTTTTGGAAAATTTTGTGGGAACTGTTTGTTACTATATAATGACTACATCTAATAGGGTGTGTGGGGCTTAGTTATAGGTTCAGATTATCTGGATAGATCCACGAGGGTCTGGGCTTACCACATAAAGGTTTACAGAGCCAGTTATTCCTTTTCCCATTTTGTGTCCCAAGGATCATCAATCCTGAAGGTATGTAAAGGTAGGACCCTATCATAGGGGTTTGGAGAAGGAGGGGGTTGGGACAGTCTGTTAGAAGAGCCATATCCATGATCCATATAATGGTAATTGCAGGACCATTTGGAATATCCCTTCCAATTGAAGTCATTGCATGTGTCAGTTATCAGAAGTTAAGCAGAGACAGAAATTATGAGAGAAAAAGCTTTCTTGAGTATATTTGGTATAGTCAAAACAGTTGACAACACAGATCTGAGCAAAGTTGAGTGTGAAGAGAGGGTCCTTTGACAACCTTTAATGGGACAGAATGCAGAGTTGACTAAAGTGAAGGACTTTTGTCCACTGCATATATCTTAAATTGCCAAGCATAGTGAGTACCAGGAGGATTTTTGGGAGTTGTGGGAGGGAAATAGGGAAGGAAGAGGAGTAGTGTGATCATAGTAAGTGGAAGGGAAGAGAGTAGAGGAGAAAGTAAGGAAAAAGATAAATTTCAGTTGGGGTGAAGTCCATGAAGGATCCCTGAAATGAGCTAGAAGAGGAAAGTGGGAGTAATAGGCCTTGGAAGTCCTGGGCCAGAGGCCAGCTCTGTCCATAGGATGAACAGAAATTGATAGTAATAAGAAAGGGAGAGGAAGTCACTTATCTGAGGTGGTGTGGTCTTTTGGTTGTTCTAGTAATGGTTGAAGTTTGGAGACTTGTGTCTGTTTGAGCCACAAAGTGAGGGGCCTGTGGAGGTTGTAGTGAAGTGAGGGTGAGAGCAAGTTTTGAGAGCTAAATTGTGTATCCATTTGGGGAACCCCTTAAGCTTGGCAGAAGTTAGGGTGGTTGAGAGTAACTTCATATGGTTCCATCCATTTAGGGGACAGGCCATTGAGTAGAGTAACTGCATTGGGATGGAAGGATTAGAAGAATACCATGTCCCCCACTGGAATAGGGGAGGAAGAGTTGTCTGTAGGGACCAAGTGATTAAGATCTGCATATTTCCAAATCAATGCTTGAAGGTGATTCAAAAGAGGGGGCAAAAGGTGGGGTGGAATAGCTGTGGGCTGTGGGCATAAAGTAGAGGATGTCATTGGGCACCCATACATAAGCTCAAATGGAGAGATATGGGAGGGTTTTTTTAGGGAGGGCTCATAACCTTGGTGGGGGGCAGAGAGATAAGTGTTACTCAGTCAAGATGTAGTTTGAGAGAGAGTTTAGTGAAGAGTTTTTGATGGTTTCGTTGGTGCGTTCTACCTTGCCTGATGATTGAGGGCAGTGGTATACGAAAATACCAGGGTATGTTAAGTACTTGTGTTAATTGTTGGATAATTTGAGAGATAAATTTGGGCCCATTACAGACTGAAAGAAAGAAGGCAGGCCAAAGTGAGGAATGAGTTCTTTAAGGAGGATTTTGGAAATGGTTTGCTACTGGTGGGAAAGACCTCAACACATTCAGAGAATGTGTCAACCAGGACTAGGAGATATTTGAAACATTTTATGGTGGGCATGTGGTTGAAGTCAATTTGCCAATTGTTGGCAGGTAAATGTCCTCTTACTAATGAGTTGGAATGGAGGGAGGACAAATGTTAGAGAAAGGGTTAGTTTTTTGACATTTCTCGCAAGAAGAGGAGAGGTCTTGGAGGAATTTGATATTGTGAGGGTTAGAGAGTGTTTGACAATGTCCCTTAGAGAAGACAGGTTAAGGTAAAAAAAAGTCTCACCTATCTACACTAGCCTTGGTAAGGGGCTATGGCAGTGTGTTCTCATCACACATTACTTTTCTCAGTGCTATTGAAGACATCAATGTTTTTACCTGTAGAGACTAATTGGATCCTCAAAAGAGTCCTGAAGACTCTGGACTATGATGGTTGCCTATTTGCCTATGCAAATGATTGGCCATCACCTTCTGATTCCTCATCATTTTCTGTTTCCTTCATTAAGATCCCATTCACTAATGAACAAAAACTAAGAGGATTTAGTGATTCAAGTGGGTGTGAACTCTAGGAAAGTTAAGTCAGCCCTGAAGTTTCTGATAGAAAAGAGAAATTCTTACTCTTTCCAGAGTGATCCAGAGGAAAGGACTTTGTAACAACCTAGGTCAATCATCTGGTGTTCACTTGTGCTCAACCATGAATTTCCTATCAAGGAAGTAAGGATATAAATCTTAGAGTGTTACCAGGGTAGTGAGTTTTGTATAACTGCTCTCCTGTACCTATTTCTCTCCTGTACCCTAAAAACTAAACATTTAGTGCAGACTTGTGATGTGCTGTCTGTCACTTGGTACTATTTCATAGATCCTTCATTTTGATAAAGAAGAAATTGAATCATGAAAAGACCAAATTCAGTTTATACCTTAAAGAAAGTTTTGATGTGTAGTCATGCTTTAAAATCACCACTTAAATTGTATATTATTTCTTATTTTAGGTCTCAGGGTCTCCAGATTACAGATGGCTTATTAGTCAATTCTGCCTCCTCCCATAACAATGGGAGAAATGAACAATAGAGCTACAGTCCTTGTATCCCACCATGGGGGTGAGGTGAAGAATGCTTCCCAATGATCCACTGAGGGAAGTCACTAGTGAATCATCAAAGCTCTCTTTGGAGATTAAAATCTATTCTCCTCTACCTTCTTCTTTATAGAAGCTTTGCTAATTCAAAGGCTGTGAATACTTATCTTCACCTCAATTCTGCCTGATCTCTAGCTCCTATCCTCAATAAATGTCTAAATTTGTGTTTGCAATGACAACAGAAACCATAAAGACAATAGTGTATTTAGATGCACTGAGATAATTGGTGACTCTAAAACTATAAAGTGGCCTGAAGCAAATTTTTATCATAATTGCAAACTTCAATGATAACTTTTGCATGTTTGCCCTTTTCTTGGAAATCATGCAAAACCAAAGCTTCATAACTGAATTTGTCCTCTTGGGGCTTTCAAAGAATCATACTATTCAGAAAATAGTATTTGTTGTGTTTTTGTTGGTCTACATTGCAACTATTGTAGGAAACATTCTGATTGTAGTGACCATCCTCTGTAGCCCTGCACTGCTGGGCTCCCCCATGTACTTCTTCTTGGCATCATTATCCTTCCTGGAGGCCTGTATATCCTCTGCCATCACACCGAAAACGATTGCAGACTCCGTTTATGAGAGGAAAACCATCTCTTATAAAGGATGCATGATTCAACTTTTTGCTGAACATCTATTTGGTGGGGCGGAGATGATCATCCTCACTTCCACGGCTTATGATCGATATGTGGCCATTTGCAAGCCCTTGCACTACTCTTCCATCATGAACTGGAAGCTCTGTGGCATTCTGATGCTGGTGGCCTGGTCAGGGGGCTTCTTGCATTCCATTACAGTGGTTCTGTTCACTTTCCAACTGCCCTATTGTGGGCCTAATGTCATTGATCATTTCATGTGTGACTTGTACCCATTATTGGACCTGGCCTGCACTGACACTCACATCCTTGGCCTTTTAATGGTTGCCACAACTGGGTTTATGTGCATTATAATCTTCTGCTTGTTGCTGGTCTCCTATGGTATCATCTTGTTCTCCCTGAGAAAACACAGTGCTGAGGGGCGGAGGAAAGCTCTGTCCACCTGTGGATCTCACATTGCTGTTGTGGTTTTGTTTTTTGTCCCATACATGTTTATAAATGTCCGGCCTCCTTCTGTCTTTTCCTTTGACAAACTGGTGGAAACGTTTTATACCATGTTCACCCCCTTGCTCAATCCCTTGATTTATACTTTCAGAAATAAGGAAGTTAAAAATGCTATAAGGAAAATGTGGAAGAGATTGGTGTTAGTTTCTGATGAAAATATTAGATGCAAAAATAGTATAAAGAGCAAAGCAATCAAATGGTCGAAGACAAAGCTTTATAGGATGCTCAGTACCTATTAAGATGTAATATACTTCTATAGAACAAGAAATTATTTTGGCCATCAAAGATGATGTTTTTATTTTTATAGCAGGTGTCTACTTTGAGTTGGCAACTCAGTATCTAGATATGAAAATTAGAGAAAGTTGATCTTTATGCTTACCTCAAATCTAATAATAATAATAAAGAATGGAGAGAAAAATTATTTGTCAAAATGTTAGACATTAACTTTATGCTTTCCAAAATCTTGGGTGAGCAAAACAAATACATCTTTGACATGAGGATTAGAATCTTACTCAAACTATTTCATTTGGGAAAAAAAAAAAAAAAAGATTTATTTAGGAGGGTGAACTCAGTGATTCTGAATCAAAAGTAACCTGAATTCAGGAAAAGTACACAGAAGAGCAATAATAGAACTGCTGTAGAAGTTCTGCATCAGATGACTCCATTAATGAAAGGGATCCATTAACATTTCTATATAATTGATGTAGCCTCAGGAATTTCTTGACAGATAAACCCTGGGTGGCCAAGTGCTGCCCACTAAGAGTTCCTCCTGGGCAACAATCAGGCTAAGAAGAGAGGAGGCATCTCCATACTGATTTCCAAATTGGCCGCACCAATTTGCAGTCCCACCAGCAGTGTACAAGTGTACCTTTTCCCCACATCCTTGCTAGCACTTGTTGTTGTTTGACTTCTAAAAAATAACAAAATCATGGCATTTGCAGGGAAATGGATGGCATTAGAGCAGATTATGCTAAGTGAAGTAAGCCAATCCCTAAAAAACAAATGCAGAATGTCTTCTTTGATATAAGGGGGACAACCCAAACCAGAGCAGGGAAGAAGAGCATGAGAAGAAGATTAACATCAAACAAAGACTAGAGTTGGAGGAGAATGTGAGAGAGAAGGGGAATTGCACTGAAGATGGAAGGAGATCCTCATTGTTATACAAAAATACATATAAGAGGATGTAAGGAGAAGGGGGGAAAAAGAGAGAGAGAGAGAGAAATGAGTTAAGGTAGATGTGGTAGTGCCAATGTCTGGCTGGGCACAAATGCCGCAGTCTGGCTGGGCACACAATCACGAGCCACCACACAGCTTGTAGATTCAAACAGCAACTCTTTATTCCCGAACTCACACCAGCCATCTACAATCACGTTCTGGGGAAATCCACGTTCTCTGCCCAAATCCACCACCAGTGGGCTTCTATCTCCAAAATATACTGTCTGAATCCCGTGAGAACTCAAGGGGAACTCAGGCAGCAGGATATGCCCTATTCCCAGGAGGAATAATCTTAAACCTTAAACCTGGAACCTAAACTGGGAACGCCCTAAACACGATTATCTTAAAACCGGGAACACCCTAATCTGCCTTGGTCCTTGAGCAAGGTCACCTACATTCAATGTCTCTGCAACATGTCAGCAACATGGGGTACGCTGGCAAGGAAATTGTCATACCTACTTGGCTAATGGCTCCCAGCATGGTAGAGAGAGGTAAGGGGAGGTGAGGGGAAGGGAGGGGAAGGAGGTATGAAGGGGATAGGAAGGGCAGCAGAAAACAACAGACACTAGT
The DNA here is from genome assembly GCF_047511675.1 of Marmota flaviventris. Taxonomy (NCBI): domain Eukaryota; kingdom Metazoa; phylum Chordata; class Mammalia; order Rodentia; family Sciuridae; genus Marmota; species Marmota flaviventris. The sequence continues at coordinate 17,889,169 of NC_092506.1, read as the reverse complement.
ATGACAGTATGTATAAACATGGCTGTATAACCAATGTGATTCTGCAATCTGTACAAGTGGGAATAATAAGAATTCATACCACATTTGAATCAAATGTATGATATATGATATGTCAAGATCAATGTAATGTTTTGAGCAACTAATAAATTTCTGATGTTTAAAAAAAAGAAAAAGAAAAAAAATATATAAAAATGAAAAAAAAAAAGAGAGGAGGCAGATTCCAGGAGGGAGTCAGCTGTGTGTATCTCCTATTCAAGCACAAGCAAAGGGAATTCTGAAGATGCTACATTACCAAGAAAACCAGAACTAACTGAAGATATGAAGAGCTGATTCCTCCCAGCCCCAAAGAAGGATTAAATCTAGGGGCATCAGAAAATGCAAGGAAGTCTCAAAAGATTACATCTCAATTTACTTCGTGATTTAAATTTTTGTGAGTTTTTGCCACCAATTGAAAATAATTCTATTTGAACAGTCATCAATAAGATCATTTAAATTTAGATACATCTTATTTTTTGTTCCCATAGTTGAGATTGTTTAATATATGAGGTTGCCATGTGGCTTCTGAAATAATTGCATTTACACAAAACATTTCAATTCTCCCCTAGCCTAGCAACATGAATAAAATGCCCACCAAGTATTGTGGGCAATAATACTGATTTTTTTTCTGTAACCAGTCAGGCCAGGCTCAAAGTAGAAGAGTGTATATAATAATTGACTTCCCAAGAACAGATATGGACAAATATATATAAGATTTAAATGCTCTTTGGGGGAATTAAAGCCTTTGAGGAATTAAAATTTGCTCTAAAATACCAACTGGACAAAATATGAGCCCTACAGCAGACCAGGTGTGTCACAGAGGCTTAGGCATGCCAGTGCACCTGTCCTCTACCACACACTTCCACCATGTGTTCTGCTTCACCTTAGGCCCAGAGCTATTGAGCAAACTGACTGTGGACTGAAAATTTTAAACCCTGAGCCAAAATAAATAACATTTTATTCCTCTACATTTTTGTTGTCACGTCCTTTGGTCACAGTGACAAGATGAATGAAATGCATAAATGGGTTTGCTGCTGTGACTAACATGATGACGTGGTTCAGAAGACTTTGGACACTCTTCAAGGGGCCTGAAGACTTATGTCTCAGTTTTCCCTCCAGTTTCTGTCTCAATGCTCTATTTCCTTCTATTAAACATGCCTGTTATAACTTCTATTCAAATAAATTTACAAGGAAAAATTTATCTCTAGAAGTGTCACTTTTAATTTTAAAGTTATAGAACCTTAAAATCAATTTATGAGATGAAAAATTACAATATTAACATGCATTTTTAAAAATAAGAACTTTTTTCTGCCACAGTCTCATAATACAATGTGCTGTCCTATGGACTACTGTTGCCTTATTGCAGAACTCATCTCTTACACTTGGTAAGTGCACTGGATCTTGTTCTACTTCTCCAAGCAGACACTATCTTCTAGCTCCACGTCAATGTTGTCCTATTTCTAACATATTGGAGGAATGAACACATCCTTAAGTAGAAACCTAGGAGAAGTTATAAGAAAAGGAACAAAATTATTCAATTGTTAGGTATATAATTGTTTCATAAACACTGGTATAAGTGAAAAACTACAAAAAAAAATGTCTTGGCAAATTATGCTGATGGAAAATTTCCATGTCCTGGGGGAAACTGAGAAGCAATTCTATAGGTTCATAACCTGTCAGAGAATCCCCTTTAAACTGCAGTTGGAAATCGATAGGGAATTAATGATGCCTCATTTTCTTTTTTCCTTTGACTATGTCAATGGCAATATGTGTGATGTAGGGGAAACAATATCATCCTGATTCCCCAGGATGCTTTTCCTCTCTCTCCCTTAGGTATAGAAGAAACACTTGGAAATTACCTTCACACTTTGGCCACCATGGAATAGATATTTCTCCATGGAGAATAGATAACAGCTGTCAGCTGTCACTAGCAATTTCAAGGAAGTGGTAGATGGTGAGTTTTATAATTCACAGTTTTGCATTAAGTATTTCAAATTGTATTGTTGTGATTAAAACTGTGGGTGTTGTGGTCAGGGCACCAATTTAATGCAGTGCCTAGGCCTGTCCAAAGCAATATACTTATGCAAATTACTCAAATTAGGAGTGTATTTAGATTTCTATATCAAGTTAAGATAGATAAAATAAATTAGAAATAGAACAAGTGCACATTTTTTACTTGGCTTCCAAATAGGATTTTATTTCTTCTTTCAGAACATGTGCTTATTTATCATTTAACCTCAATATTCTCCCCATGATGATGTTTTTGATTATAAAGCGAAATTCTTGAGGCATACCATTGTTGGAATATGGTAAATACATACGCTGGCAGACTCTCATACTTATTGGTAGAGAATATAGCATTTACTATTTTTATACTTCACACTCACCAATACCACAAGGAATGACATTAAAGGTAAGAAAAAGTGACTCAAGTCTTCTGATTTAGCTATGTACTCTTGATTTTCCTTGAGTTCATTTGATTCCAGGCAGAGCATCAGATTGCTGTCTCAAAATTGTTCAAGAGAACTATGGAGACTGAAGTTTTGAACTGTTTTACTGCAGGTTGTCTGCTAGTTGTCAAGGTTTGGTCTCTCCCTTTAAAAAAGAGACATCAGAAATGAGACAAGTTCATGCATCAATTAGGATAAGCAAAGATGGAAATAAAAGTTCTTTTTTTGTTGTTGTTGTTGTTTTTCAAATTTTACAAATTCAAATGGGCTAACTCCTCATATTTCAGTGTTTTATTGATCCTATCATGTGATGTGGTAACAGCCTCATTTACATTATACATCATTAAAGTACAGAACACTTAAATATTTCGACATTTCCCTATTGTACATGATTCCATACCATCTTCCATTGTAAAGCTCCCTTATCTTGCTTTACTTCTAGAGCATATTTTTAGTATTGAGGTCACCAGTTTAAAATGCAAACATAATTATGATCATAAAATTATTTACTGATAAGTTTTCCAAAAGAAAAAAGAAATAGATGAGTGAACAAGTTTCATTCACTGCACTTTTATCTAATGTAAAATATAGATAAAATTTAAAACAACATGATTTTTTAAAGATAAATTTTGTTATGAGTGATTCAACTTCTGTCTCACTTTGTGTATATAGAAATTGCTTAAAGTAATGCTGACATCTATATTTTATATCATCCTTTTGATTTTGCTTTGAAACACATGTTAATAATAACTGTTTGATTCTTATAGTTTAGGCAACATGACAAGTATTAGCTGCTTTATAGCTGAAGAGTTAGAAGTATTGTGTTTTGTTTAATGTCACAGTATTGTAACGGAAAGCTTGGTCCCTGTCCCCAATGCCAATTAATGCCAAATTTAATAATGAGGACACAGTTTTGATAAAAAGGAAAAAGAAGTTTTATTGCTTTGCTAGCAAAAGAGAAACACAGGGACTACTGTCCCAAAAGCTGTGACTCTCCAGATCAGGAAGAACTGGGGGAGTTGGGGGGCTAAAGAAATTTTTCAGGTGTTACATTCCAGTAGGATGTCCCAGGGTGCCCTGTTCCCTTGTTAGGATTCACATGTTAATTTGGAAGATATTTACTTCCCAGATCCTCAGCAGGCATCTCCTTCCTGTAGTAGGTGTGTCCAAGGGCAGTTAACTAGGGGAAGAAAAGATAGTACTGTCTCCCTACTCTTGTTAGGGAGGGGATGGGGAGAAGAGATAATTTTTTGTTTTTGTTTTTGTTTTAATAAAGCTTAGAGCAAGGAGGGCTACATTTAGAAGCTGAAAAGTTTGCTGGGATTATGGTTTTTGATGGCATACATGGAATGACTTTTAAAATTAATTTATTATAAGTTTAGATTAACAGAAAATTTACCAAGAATAATATTTTAATTTTAAATGACAAAAGGAATATTTATTAAGAATATGTAAGAATAGTGGATATATTGCTCTTAACATATTGAAAAACCAGCCTCTGCCTCAGAGCAAAGCCTGTCCAAGGAAAGGACATGACCTTTGTCCTTGGAAAGATCCACAGAACACTCCTAGGCACATTCCCACCCTGCTAAGTTGTTTATCTACAAATGAGATCTGCTGTGCCAGGTGTCCCTGACTCAGTCAGGTTAGGTGGGGACCCATAGCAACACCCTAGCAGCCACCAATCAGCATGAGACAGGGAAATACCTGGGATGCCAGATGACCCTCCCAGTAGTTTATGGTGTTGGGAAACTATGTAGTTCAGCATGAACACCCCTCTTGGCTTAAACCAATCAGTTCAAATGAATACCCCTTTTGTAGTAACCAATCACCCCTACCCAACTTGTTCCCGCCAGTGAATGTGCTAATCATGTTTTAGAGTTGTTATTTGATTTTCCCACGGTGTGTGATGATTTGCTAAGAGATGCTATGATGTATGTGGGGGTCCCTGCCTTCTCCAAAGAATGTATAAAACTGCTGCAAACCCTGGGCTCAGGGCCTCTCAGCATCACCAGTTGCTGTGTGGACCGAGCTAGCTCGCAATAAACACCTCTTTGCTGTTTACATGGATCTTGGGTCTCTGGTGGTCTTTTGGGGGTCCCGAATTCGAGCATAACAATATGATGATATTTAATTATTTTTTCTACTTCTGTCCTTTTTCTGTTGTAAGATTCAATGCAGGATAACACATTGCATTCCAGACAATTACCCTACAAAAATTTAAAATCATAAACTGTGATCATAAACACTATATTATCCCTTGTCAATGTTTTAAGACTAATTTTGGAAATCACTTTATTTGATAAAAGTAGGAGCTATTTTGTTTATAATTAATGATTTTTAAAAATTAAATAGTATTGCTTTTAGAAAACCCTGACAGAAGAAAGTGAATAGATAAGACTTATTTACTTATTAGTTTAACATACGACCCTGTCTTTCTTTAAGACTTCCACTTAATTTGTGTTTTTGGTTTTCTTTGTACATTGAGTCAGTAAAACAGGAAGAATACATGTGGCTCTGAGAACATAATAATGCATACAGGGGACATCAGGGACATTTAAAAGTATTGTTTACTTAAAAACATATTTTTCACTGCATCTAAAAAATATGTTACATTTTCATGCACATTTGAAGATATGTAACACACTTATCAGCCTTAGTCATGGTGAGGCAGGAATTAGGAATAAGCCAGTTTTCATTTCTGTCTGGGTCAGGGGCTGTGGCAGCTTATTCTCCCACACATTCTCTTCCCCTGTGCTATTAACTGCACAATCGTTTCTACCTGTAGAGTCTAATCAAATCCTCACAGGAGTCCTATTGATAGACATTCTAACTAAACCCAGATGCAGAAGTTTGACCTGAGGCTTATAGTATTTTTTTTTTTTTTTTGGCTTATAGTATTTTAAGAATTTTAAAAAACATGCTCCACACCATAAAGCAAGTAAAAGATTGTGGATTTGCACCCAGGACTGCATGAGTCTGGAGCCAATGTTCTCACTGGTTTCACTTCATTCTCTTTCATGCTTAGGGCTATTCTAAGAAGACCAGAACTGGATCATATATGAACACTCTGTCATTTATAATACATAATTTTTTTACTGACAGTTGGTGAGTGGATATTGAGTTCATAATGTAGACATTGGTTAGGAATGATTCTGAGACCACAGTGAAAATGATTGTTTAAAAGTAAGCAGAAGGACAGATAGTAATGTAAACATTGCATGTTTGTTAGTTTTAGTAACATTTCAAATTTTTTTCTGTTAACTATAGTATTCATAAAACAAGCTTATTTTTTAAATTATTACAAATATGTAGATTCTTAATTTTTAATTTGTTTTGTATGACAATAGAATGCATTTATGCACTTTGATATATCATATGTAAATGGGATATAATTTCTCATTTTTCTGAGTGTACATGTAGAATCATATTGGTCATGCAGTCACATATATACATAAAGTAATAATGTCTGTTTAATTCTAATATCTTTCCTATCCCCACATTCCCCCCTCTCCACTTCTGTCACTTCCTTCTACCTAATCTAGGATAATACTATTCTTCTCTAGTGCCCTCTGCCTTATTGTGAATTAGCATCTTCATATTAGAGAAAACATTAAGCCTTTGGTTATTTGGGATTGGCTTATTTCGTTTATCATGATATTCTCTAACTCCATCCATTTACTGGCAAATACCATAATATTACTCTTCTTTAAAGCTCACTAGTATTCCATTGACTATATGTACCACATTTTCTTTATCCATTCATCTATTGAAGGACAACTAGGTTGGTTCCATAGTTTAGCTATTGTGAGTTGAGCTTCTATAAACATTGACGTGGCTGCATTACTGTAGTATGTTGATTTTAAGTCCTTTAGGTATAAACCAAGGAGTTGGATAGGTGGGTCAAATGGTGATTTTATTCCAAGATTTTTTGAGGAATCTCTGTACTGCTTTCCATAGTGATTGCACCAATTGCAGTCCCATCAGCAATATATGAGTGTTTTTCATCACATCCTCATCAACATTTATTGTTCTTTAATGTTCACCATTTTGACAGGAGTGAGATGAAATCTTAGAGTAATTTTGATCTGCATTTTGCTAATTGCTAGAGATGTTGAACATTTTTTTTTATATAATTGTTGATGGATTATATTTCTTCTTCTGTGAAGTGTCTGTTCAGTTGCTTAGTCCATTTGTTGATTGGGTTATTTGTCTTTTTGGTGTTAAGTTTTTTGAGTTCTTTATATATCCTAGATATTAATTCTTTGCTGAAAGTACATGTGGTAAAGATTTTCTCCCAATCTGTAGGCTCTCTCCTCATGATATGAATTATCTCCTTTGCTGAAAACAAGCTTTTTAATTTGAATGCATCCCACTTACTGATTCTTGATTTTACTTTTTGCACTTTAGGAGTCTTGTTAAGGAAGTCAGATCCTAGGCCGACAAGGTAAAGATTTGGGCCTAACTTTTCTTATATTAGATGCAGGGCCTCTGTTCTAGTGCCTAACTCTTTGATCCACTTTGAGTTGATTTCTGTGCAGGGTGAGAAATAGAGGTTCAATTTCATTTGCTCCAAATGGCTTTCCAGTTTTCCCAGCACGATTTGTTGAACAGGCTGTCTTTTCTCCAGTGAATGTTCTTGACACCTTTGTGTAGTATGACATAACTGTATTTATGTGTTTTTTCTCTGTGTCCTCTATTCTATACCATTTGTCTATAAATCTTTTTTTGATGCCAATACCATGCCATTTTTGTTACTATAGCTCTGTAGTATAGTTCAAAGTCTGGTAGTGTGATGCCTACTGGTTCACTTTTCTTGCTAAGGAGTACTTTAACTATTCTGGGTCTATTAAATTTCAAATAAATTTTAGGATTGATTTTTCTATTTCTAAGAAGAATGTCATTGGGATTTTAATAGGTATTGCATAAGGCCAGTTTCAGGCTCCAGGATGGTCTGTGTGGTCCAAGATTCTTCAATATTTAGGATCCATGCCTTCTCCAGAAGACCTAGCATCAAAGTTCAACCCAGCAGACCCCAATGCTAGGATATTTCACATGAACTGAAATTCTAGGGTCACCCCTATAGACCCAGGCTCCAAACCAGTTACCATAGACCCACAGTCTCTTCTGGAAAATTTGGTTCCCAGAGAAAGCCCTAGGAATTGAAGGTACAGGTTCATTAAAATGGTGGAAGAACAAGGCCTAGTCTAGTTCCTAGAATCCCCTGTGGATTAGACTGGCCCCTGTGGACACAGGCTGAAGTCCATCCACCCTGCACACAATCAAGAGATCCATCTCAGTGGGTCCTGGATTCAAGAAAAAATTCATGGACCTAGATGTGGGGCCTGCCAATTCCTGCTTACAATTCCCATCTGTTATTACGGTCTCTGTACTTTATCTATGAGAGCCTTGGCATGGACTGAATGTCATGAATTCACAACTCACTTGTTGAATCCTAACCCCAGCTGAGATGCCATTAGGAGATGGAGACTTAAGGAGGTAATTCAATTGTGAAGGCAGAGTCCTCATGCGTGGAATTAGTGCCCTGACAACAAAAGACAAGGGGGCCTTTATTCCCTCCCTCTCTGCTCTCTGTCATAGAGGACATGGGAAGAGGATGGACATCTGAAAACCAGCAAGAGACCCTTCCAGACCCTGCTGGTGTCCCTCAATGAATGCTACTGCATCCTGGGTCTGGGTCCTGAGTAAGTTGGAGTGGGTGGATCTGAGCTGCTGGGCTTGCCCTTCCCGGTAGTCCACTGGCCAGAAATGGTGGTCCTGCACCATAGGATTGGCTCTGGTGAGTATCTGCCCCCTCCCGCTAGAAAGGGGTGGACCAGGCCTGTTGTGTACCTGGGCACCTCAGAGGCTGTTGTGGGTGGTTCTGGGAGTAGAGACACTTTTTAGATTTCTAAATTTGAACATACTAAAATCTTTCTAGGGAATGTAGTTAAAGTCATTTAATGCAAATTACTCATGATTTGTACCAGCATTCAAATTAATGTTTATTAATACTTAATACTTCTCAATATTTAAAAACTGGCACACAGAAATTATAATATTGTGTGCCACAGTCTGGCTGGGCACAAAATCACGAGCCACTCAAGCAGGAACAAAGTTTATTTTTTGAAACTGCCGCCAATGTCCGGTACCGCCCGGGCAGAGATTTTTTCCACCCATGCAGAGATTTTTTCCACCCACGCAGCCTCCTCCCGACCCACAGAGAGAGCTCCTCCCCTGGAACTCCCTCCTACTGTACTTCCCCAACCAATGGGAACTCTCCAGGAGTCCTGTAGCCGGCCTAGGTGAACAGCAGGAGTCCAATATCCATATGAATGCAAATCTTAACATAATCATATCATCTCAATGGCTAGCTGGCATCACCTTTCGACCAAAAATGCCATGCATCATATACTTGGCTCTTAGCATCTCCCCCCTTCTGTTTAAGTAACAAGCAATCTGGCTAGGGACCGTGCCTGTTAGGTTTGTCCAATTCAACATATGGTTCTTACCCGTCATCGGAAAACTGACTTTTAGGCTTCAGCCTCCTGTATTAGGTTGATACCACTGCAATTGGATCATACCCGTCACTGACTACCGGTCCAGCATATAGCCATACTTGTGGATAGGCCTATGTACCAGTGGGGGGGGGTGAAGTTCTTTGCCTCACCTCTGTTGGCCCCCAAATTTGGCCTTGGTGTCAGTGGGGGGGGTGAGGTTCTTTACCTCACCTCTGTTGGCCCCCAAAATTAGACCATCACTAGTAGAAGAGAGGAGGATACAGAAATGTCATGACACCAAGTCAATTAACGGCTCCTAGGAAAAATTGCATCACTGGTGACACATCAGCAAAGATACGCTAGCACTACCATAATTCGCTGCATCAACAAATAGATCACAAAGCATACAAGTGATACATAGTCCAGGCAAGTTCTATAAGCAGTTCAAAGCAGAGGAATCTATCAATATGTCCATATCCTCCCAAAATAAAGCATACAAGTGATACATAGTCCAGGCAAGTTTTGTAAGCAGTTCAAAGCAGAGGAATCTATCAATATGTCCATATCCTTCCAAAATAAATCGACTCATTGATTGAGCATTACTTGTTGAGTTATAAATCATTGATGTATCAGTTTACACGGTTTGTTGTGATAACTCTCGAAGAAGTTGTAGTTTGGTTTTATCTTTGTCTTCACCGGCACTGGGATGAAAATAGGAATTTTGACAATGATGCTAAAAAAAAAAATATGTAACATTTCAACAGGTACTAAGAAAACAATATTTAGAACAATTTACATTATCCTGAACAGAATTATTAAATATAATGAAAAGGAAAGGTGAAAGTAAACAAACAGATCTGTTAACCTTCTGTTTGTTCATATATTAAAACAATCCTCAACAGCTGTTTACCCAAATTAAATTAAACTATTAAAATCACGTGAATAATAAAAAAAAATTTTTTGGATCCATGTGCATGAGCGCTCCTCATATGTGATATATGGACATACGCACATACAGACATACAACACAAAACAGAAGTGTGCACACATAACATATAACACATAAGACAATAGTAAAGGCCTTGTAGCTTTACCTAGGTGAAATCTCCACTGCAATGTTCAAAAACTCCACAGTCAAAAAATAAAACTGATCAGAAAAAACATTAACCTACGTCTGTATGAGCTCAAAACTAAAATAGAACTTTATGATGTGGGAAAAAGCAATAATAAAATAGATATTGAAAAAAGCATCCTGGTTAATCACTGTCGCAGATGTAAGAATAGCCAAGCTGGAGATCTGGATATCAGCTGTTATGGATTTGAGTTGAATCATTTTCCTTTTGGCCTGTAGAAATTGATTTAGTTAGTCTCTCTGGAATCCAAATCGGCTGCTGTTCTCCCTGTGGAAAAACACAAACAGAGCCCCGACTCCAGACTATCACTGGGTCAGGACCTTTCCATTGTCCTGTTAGAATATCTTTCCAAAGTACCTTAGGCTTATGTACATTTTTTGGATACAAATGTCTTTCCGCAGCACTAAGTCCTGATGAATCCAAATTTAAAAAGTTTAGAGTAAAAAGGGTTATTTTAAGTTTATCTTTGGGGGATATATACCCCTTTCCAATTCACTCCTTTTGTTTTAATAAGTACATTTTAATAGTTTGATGAGATCTTTCAACTATGCCTTGTCCTTGTGGATTGTATGGAATTTCTGTTATGTGAGTAATGCCAAATGATGAGCAAAATTGTTTAAAAGAGGTAGAGGTATAGCCAGGACCATTATCAGTTTTTAACTGTTTTGGAACGCCCACAGTGGCAAAATTTTGTAAGCAATGAGCTATAACATCTTTAGTTTTTTCTCCGGCATGAAGGGAGCCCATCAGAAATCCAGAAGAAGTATCAACTGTAACGTGTAAATATTTTAATTTTCCAAATTTTGGCAAGTGTGTGACGTCCATCTGCCAAATATGGTTAGGTATCAGTCCTCTAGGATTGACTCCAAGATTAACTTGTGGTAAAAATGTCACACAACTTTGACATTGTTTTATTATATGTCGGGCTTGTTTTTTAGTTATTTTAAAACGCTTTTGTAAAGTATTAGCATTGACATGGAACCTTTTATGAAAATTTATAGCTTCTTCTATTGTGGAGAAAATATGTATGTCATGTGTAGATTTATCTGCTAACTCATTGCCCAAACTAAGGGCTCCAGGCAATCCTGTATGTGCCCTGATATGTCCTATAAAGAATGGATCTTTTCTGTCCCAGATTAGACTTTGTATAGTGGAAAACAAAGAGAAAACAGTAGAAGAAGGGGAAATCCTACCAGCATCTTCAAGGGATACTATAGCATTAACTACATACTGACTATCAGAAAATAAATTAAATACAGAATCTTTAAACATCATAAAAGCTTGTAATACTGCATTAAGCTCTACCTTTTGAGCTGATTGTTTGGGTACTAAAAATGTAAAAGTTTGATCAGGGGTAACTACTGCTGCTGTACCATTATTTGACCCATCAGTGAATATATTTGGGGCATTTATGATAGGGTTTTTTTTTTTGTCATCTTTGGAAAAACTACAGGATGTTTAGACCAAAAAGACAAGAAAGGATTAGACGGTAAGTGATTATCAAATGAAACATTAGATTTGCACATGATTATTGCCCAAGTATTTAACTCATTAGCTAACTCATCAATTTGATCTATAGTATATGGAGTAATAATTTTATTGGGAGAAATCCCAAACACTCCCTTTGCTGCTTTTATTCCTTTGAGTATTAATTGTCCTACAGCCTCAGGATACCTAGTAAGAATAGTGTTAGGAGAATAAGATAAATGTATCCACAATAATGGACCTTCTTGCCAGAATACTCCTGTAGGAATATTTTTTGTTGGCAGTACAATAAATAATAAAGGCAAACTTATATCAATTCTATCCAAATGCATATTTTCCATATATGTTTCAATGATTTTTAATGCCTTTCTTGCTTTAGGCGTCAACATTCGGGGTGAATTTGGATCTGATGGACCTTTTAGAATATCAAATAAAGGTCCCAACTCTCCTGTTGGTATATCTAGATAAGGCCTTATCCAATTTATGTCTCCTAATAACTTTTGAAAGTCGTTAAGTGATTTGAGTTGATCTACTTGTATTTGAATTTTGGGTGGATGGACCATGGTTGAGGATAATAAAATCCCTAAATAATTAATTGGAAGATTTAATTGTACTTTATCTATTGTTATCTCTAGATTATAATTTTTTAATAAATTTGTAAGTGTGGCATAACATTCTAGCAATGTGTTTTTATCTTTATGTGCCAATAACACATCATCCATATAGTGAAATATTTGTAGTTCAGGATTTTGATTTCTAAGTGGCTGGATTGCTTTGTTAACATAAATTTGACACATAGTTGGACTATTAGCCATCCCTTGAGGGAGTACTTTCCATTCATATCTCTGATCAGGACCTTCATGATTTAGTGCAGGGATAGTAAATGCAAAATGTGGACTATCCTCGGGATGAATTGGAATTGAAAAAAAAAAACAATCTTTAATATCTATAGCTAAAACATACCAGGTTTTTGGTAAAGCAGACAATTGGGGAATCCCTGATTGAGCAGGTCCCATAATAACCATCTCATTATTAATGGATCTTAAATCTTGCAATAATCTCCATTTACCAGATTTCTTTTTAATGACAAAAATGGGAGTATTATGGGGAGATACGGAAGGTTGTATATGTCCCTCCGCTAATTGTTGTTTGACCAGGTCATGGGCTATTTGTATCTTTTCTTTAGTCAGGGGCCACTGAGGAACCCACACTGGTCTTTCTGATTTCCAAGTAATTTTGATTGTCTCAGTGGCCCTTTCTGAAAACCCAATCCATGTCTATTTGTTTCTTGATATATTTGAATTGGTGCTGTCATACCTTGTTCTTGTTCTCTTAAACTTTCTTCTTTCCTAAAGCCTTGTCTAGCCCTAGTAGTGGGCGCATTAGGATTGATGTTATTTGTTAATGTCAAACCTAATTGATCTAGGACATCTTGTCCCCATAAATTTATAGGAAGATGATCCAATACATAGGGCTGTATAGTTCCTTCACATCCTTCAGGATCCTTCCAATCTAATACCATTGCACTTCTATGGGGATTAGTTGCCACTCCTAGGCCTCGAAGCGTTTGAGTGGCTTGTTGTAATGGCCAATGTTTCGGCCATTCTTGATGAGATATGATGCTAAGGTCTGCACCTGTATCAAGTAGCCCATTAAAGTCATGTCCTTGAATATTTAGTTTTAGCATTGGGCGAGAATCTAGATTTAAAGACAGCATAGCCCAATCTACACCTGTGGAGCCTAATCCCCTGGAACCTCTTTCTACAGTACGACTGGAAAATTTATCATGTAGGCTGGGTATTATTAATAACTGTGCTATTCTATCTCCTGGTGAAATTACTGATATACCCTTTGGAGAACTGGCTATAATTTTTATTTCACCTTCATAATCGGGATCAATTACCCCAGGACTTATCATAAGTCCTTTTAGTGTTGAAGAACTGCGTCCCAATAATAAGCCTACTGTTCCTTGGGGAAGAGGTCCTTTTACTCCTGTGGGAATGATTTGAACTCCCATCTCTGGAGTTAGTACTGCTCTGGCAGAGGCGCAGATGTCCAACCCTGCGCTCCCTCTAGTTTGTCTGATGAGGGATTTAATGGATAATGCGTCCTGGGCACTACCTTGATGGTGTTGCTGGGTTCCTCCACTGCCCCGTATATTTGTGGTTTTGGGCCCCGGAGCATTGGGCCCTCCAATCCATTTTTTGGCAATGGAGCCTGATGTCTTTCTCCACGATATCGTGGGTAAACACTTGGTCCTTGTCTGTTTTTTGATAACGGAATACCCTCTATGGTGGTTTGAGAATGGCATTCATTAGCCCAATGTTTCCCTCTACGGCATCGTGGGCAAATACCCGGTATTCTATTTCTTTGATACCTAGCCTTGTTAAACCCTCCTCCTATGGGGCAACTCCTTTTAAAATGTCCTGTTTGATCACAATTATAGTATGTTTTTGGCCTGGCATCTAAAGCCTGTTGTACTGCTGCTAAGACTTTCCCTTGTTCATTAATATCTCTACATAATTTAATATATGTGTTTAAATCTTTATGTTTCCATGGTCTGATGACCTCTCTGCAGCAACGATTTGCTTGGTCATAAGCCAGTTGTTTTATAAATGGCATTGCCTGTTCTGTATCTCCAAATACTCTAGATGCTGTCTGAATAAGCCTATCTACAAATTCAGCGTAAGGTTCATTAGCTCCTTTTATTACCTTAGATAATTGTCCTTGTAAATCTCCATGCCCCTGTAAAGTTTTCCATGCCTTAATTGCATCTACAGCAATTTGTGCATATACGCCAGGATCATATTCAATTTGTTGCCGTTGACCCTCATAAGGTTCTTTTCCTAATAACATATCTAGATTTCTTTGAGGGTAACCGGCTGCTGCATTTCGCCTAGCTGTCTCCATGCAAAATTCCTCATTGGCAACCTTCCATAACAAATATTGTCCTCCATTTAGCACAGATCGACACATGTTAGCCCAATCTGCTGGCGTTATGTCTAAGTTGGTAATGGATTCGACCATGCTCACAGTGAAGGGTGCTTGCAGCCCGTAGGTTGTTACAGCCTCCTTTAATTGCTTCACTGTTTTGAAATCTAAAGCACGGTGAATTTGTTGCCCTCCTGCCTGCTCAAGTACAGGGCATGCTAATCTTTGGGGTCCTGCCTCAGGATTCCGTCCATCAACTACGGGAGTTGAGGGCCGCTCAGCTGTAGATGGAGCTGTTGGTTGAATTACACCCTCTGTGATAGAACGGGGTTAGTAGCAGACACCTGTTGTAATTCCCCGCCTGATGGTTGTTTTTCCTCTAAGCTTTCTTTCTTCAAATCTTCCTCTGTCTGACTAGCTTGAGAGACCTTCTCTTTCGCTTGACCTAACATGTTTTCTACCATAGTCTGGACCTCTAACAATTTACTTAACAGTCTTTCGGTTTGTTTTTTACTAGTTTCTAATCTACTATAAAGGTAACGCAACCCAATAAGATAGCATAAAACAAAACCGAAACAGAATGAAACAAAAACCGAACAAAGAATAGTTGTATCAATTTTCTCTTTCTCAGGGCCGAACAACTTCAAACCTTGAGCCAACCATTTTTCCCAGTTTGCCTGAGAAAATTCTAGGGATAGGCAGCTTGAAACAAAAACAAGATAAATCAAAACGAGAACACATTGTTTTTTTGAAATGGTCACCCATTTTGTTGCCTTCCCTCAGGGGTGAGCAATTTTACTCACCTCCAAGCTTCAGGCATTCCCCGTGCGGGCCGCCAGTTGCCGCAGTCTGGCTGGGCACAAAATCACGAGCCACTCAAGCAGGAACAAAGTTTATTTTTTGAAACTGCCCCCAATGTCTGGTACCTCCCAGGCAGAGATTTTTTCCACCCACGCGGCCTCCTCCCGGACCCGCAGAGAGAGCTCCTCCCCCGGAACTCCCTCCTACTGTACTTCCCCAACCAATGGGAACTCTCCAGGAGTCCCGTAGCTGGCCTAGGTGAACAGCAGGAGTCCAATATCCATATGAATGCAAATCTTAACATAATCATATCATCTCAATGGCTAGCTGGCGTCACCTTTCGACCAAAAATGCCATGCATCATATACTTGGCTCTTAGCAATTGTGCATTTAATAATGGCATCTGTGCCATTTGTGTTGCACACTAGGAAACATTTGGGGTTGAGGACACCAATATGTTAATAGAAGAAATACCAAAATTTTGTAAAAAATTTCCAATAATACATTTTAAAAACTGAGAATGGAAAGTTGGGTTTTCTGTTGTTAGCATAACTTAGAAATATGTTTTCTTTTTAGGGCAGTTTTAGGTTTACATGAAAATCACACAGAAAGTACAGAGAATACCTTAATAATGGCATTCTGCCCCTTATAGTTGTGCAAGGCCCTGTTGTGGCCCCTTGCATTGGTGTTAAACATTTGTTATAATTTTGAACCAGTATTAATAAATTATTACTGAAATTCACAGATTATGTTATTGTTTATTCTTTGTATTGTAGAATTTTATGAGAAATTTGTTGTCATTTGTCTATTGTACATGCATTGTACAGAATAGTTTCAATGTCCTGAAAATGTTCTGTGCTCCATTTATTCTTGGTTTTTCTTCTTTTCCTGAATCCCTGAATACCACTTATTGTTTTGTTACTGTCTTCAGTTCTCCCTTTTCAAGGAGGAAAATTTATAATTCATACACTATAGTAAATATTTGTTACAAAGCTCAAATTCTCTTTTTGGTATTTCAAACTTTGTTAAAATCATTCATATTTTTTAAAGTCTTCAACATCAACAGGTTATATATATATATATATATTTTTACTTTCCAGTACTGAGGATTGAATTATGGGTGCTCTATCACTGAGCTATATTCATAGTACTTTTTAAAATTCTGAGACAGGGTCTTGCTAAATTGAGGAACTGGACTTGAACTTGTGATCCTCCTCTCTCAGCCCCATGTCACTGGGATTACAGGGGTGCACCAATATATCTGACTCAACTGCTTGTATTCTTGCCTTCTAATCCATATAAATGTATCATTTTTCATTTGTGTCATCTATGCCACAATCATAATAAGGCTCTATTATGAACAATTTTCAATAACTGTAATTTTTTTAAGGAACCTAAGGTCACTCCTTCAAATTAGAAGCAACAAATTAGGACCATAAAGTATATTTTAGGAAAAGAATGACTTTATTAGAAAAAGAAAATAAAACCACAAAGTCTGTGTAAGATCAAAGGACTCCTTTGGAAGGGTGAAATTTCTGCCCATATTCTGCCTGTTCTGGAAGGTTCTTTGTAAACATAAGGTAAGAGTCCAACGTATATTCCTTCAAGTATTGGTTTGGGGATCACCTAGATTATCCATAATGTTCACAATAACAGGACACTTTACAATCATTGCATATGGTACATTCTGCTGAGTTAGGAGGAACAAATAAGTTGAGGTACATAATCAGATATAAGAAGTTGAAATGTCTAACAAATAAGGCTATGAGAGAGAACCTGCCAGTCTGTGTATTTGAGAATGTGAAACAATATTGATAAGCAGAGAACACCAATTTGAAAAAAAGGCCAGACAAACACTAGATAAATTTCACAAAAGATCATAGGCAAATAAGAGAATGACACAGAAGGGAAAAATATTTAAGGCAGTAACCCTTATATATCTGTTGGCACCTCAGCTAGTCTCATTTTCTACATATAGTCAATTCAAACTAACCAGTATACATGTATGCATGTCATTTCCTAAAGGAACTCTCATTCCCCTAGGGAATATTCTATAAAATCTGCTATTTGAAGTTAAAAATTTCTATTTACTTCTTCTAGTTTAATCCAAACTAAGAAGAATTCAAAACCTCCATTCATCTCATGTCATCTGAGACCAATTTCTTGCTCCACAACTTCCTCATGGCATTTTTCACTTCTGCATTCCTCAGTGTGTAAATCAGAGGGTTGAGCAAAGGTGTTCCGATGGTGTAAAACACAGCTATCATCTTATCCATGGGGAAGGTGGTTGCAGGCCGTGTGTATATAAATATGCATGGTCCAAAGAACAAGATGACCACAGTGATGTGGGAGATGCAGGTGGAGAGGGCCTTTCTCCTCCCTTCTGCACTGTGGTTTCTCAGCGAATGCAAGATGATGACATAGGAGAACATGAGCACAACAAAACTCACTGTACAAATGGCCCCACTGTTGGACACCAGGAGGAGGTTGGTCACATATATGTCTGTGCAGGCGAGCTTCAACAAGGGTTCCAAGTCACAGAAGTAGTGGTCAATCTCATTGGGACCACAGAAAGGCAAACGCAAGGCAAGAAAAATCTGAACTAAAGAACGCACACAGGACCCCACCCAGGCCACAGCCACCAATACACTGCAGACCCGGTGGCTCATGATGGTCATGTAGTGCAGGGGCTTACAGATGGCCACACAGTGGTCAATGGCCATGAGAATGAGGATGAAGATCTCCAGGCAGCCAAAGAAATGTAATGAAAAGACTTGGATTATGCACTCACTGAAAGAAATAGTGGCCTTCTTCCAAAGGGCATCCACAATTGTTCTAGGGGCTATGGAAGTAGAGAAGCAGGTGTCAGATAAGGATAAATAGAAAAGGAAGAAGTACATTGGACTGCCAAGTGCCCGACTGGTCTTGATGGTGGTGATAATCAGCAAGTTACCCAGCAACGTCCCCAAATAGAAAAGCAAAAATGTAACAAATACCATTTTCTTCCTAAATGGATCTTGTGTCAACCCAAGTAAGATGAACTCAGTCACATTATTGTTCAGCTGCATGATTCCATGAATGAGAGGAAGGGGTGAGTGTGAGATGATTTATCTGCAAAAAAGAATGGATTTAATTTATGGTGTATTCTGTTAAGTTATGAAATATTTGAAAAAAAAATAGTTCATGGTGCTCTGTGTGATTATGGAATATTTAAAACAAATATAATATTACTATCTGTGTACCTTCCTGCTATGATATTTTAATTATTCATATCACAACTTGATTCCCCAATTTTTAGTGACCATTTAGTCAGGATATCATTTTAAAATAAGGATATCGAATGTGATTCTTTCCTACACAATTCTTCAAAAACAACTCTCCTTAACTTTGGCATGATTTTGATTGATTTTGCAACTTAGATCTACGAATTGTACATACGAATTGTTTTTTACTTCTTTTTTTCATATTAAAAATTCTTGACAGTATATTTGCATGGTGAATACTTTGCATTAAAGACATATTTGATTGCCTTTGGAGCTTCATGATAAAACCATAAAATCACATACTCCCCTCAAACTCATACAGTTATTTATAAATGTAATAGATTACATATTTATGAAACTTCATTATAAAAATAAATGATTTATAGCTACATAAATAATTCTAATTCTCTGCATATTTACCAACATACATGCCAGCTTGAAAAGAGGAGTAAGAACCATTTGCTCTTTTCTATGATTCTGTTTAACCTTCAAGTATCTTTATGACATTCAGTATTTGACATTTAAAAAGTCACTTAAATGAATGGTCTTTTATAGTTTGTTATAGCTCAAAAAATCCCAACTTTATTTTTATTGCTCCCTTTTCTGAAAAGCAATCTTAGAGCCTTCACAGTCCCAAAAGACATTAATTTAAAGAAGGAGTTATCCTACTTGATAGTTAAACATTTTCATGGTTTATGTTTTTAACTTAATTTAGACCTGAATTGGTTGTGTATCGTGGTTACTACCAGTCGGTTGGTTAGGACCAGATCAGGATCATAGTGTCTCAAACCTCACATTAAAAGGTGAGAAATTACAGGGGATGTGGTTTTAAAAGACACAGAGTAATCAGTAACCAATTTCATTCAATTTATTTCCATTCCTTTCATACTCAATGTTTAGTCACTTTTCAAATGTCACTTTAAAAATAAAGTTTTCACTAGTATGTGTATAAGGGAGTGTTTATATATATATATATATATATATATATATATATATATATATATATACACACACATATAACTATTACATATATTTATTCATGTATATATGTAATTATACTATAGAATTATACATATAATTATATATACATGTATATAACATCATTCCCATAGCCTACCAATTTTCAGGAAAAGCTCTTTTTTTATACTTATGTATATATTTTAAGATAAATTATGCATCATAAATACATACGACTTATTTAACGTTTTAATGATTTTTAGTCCTTTTCAAATATGTAACCAATAGAATCAGAATGACATAAAGTTCCCAGCAACTTCTGTAGCCACAAAGCCCATTTCAATCATTTTATGTTCTAGATAAACCATTGTACATTCATCATGTATTTCTTGATATCTTTGAAAACGCTTTTCTATACCCCCAAGTACATTTCAAGGATTTTTTTTTAAAATTTTTTATTGTTGGCTGTTCAAAACATTACATAGTTCTTGATATATCATATTTCACACTTTGATTCAAGTGGGTTATGAACTCCCATTTTTACCCCATATACAGATTGCAGAATCACATCAGTTACACATCCATTGATTTACATATTGCCATACTCGTGTCTGTTGTGTTCTGCTGCCTTTCCTATCCTCTACTATCCCCCCTCCCCTCCCCTCCCCTCCCTTCTTCTCTCTCTGCCCCCTCTACCGACATTCATTTGTCCCCCTTGTATTATTTTTCCCTTTCCCCTCACTTCCTCTTGTATGTAATTTTGTTTAACCCTGAGGGTCTCCTTCCATTTCCATGCAATTTCCCTTCTCTCTCCCTTTCCCTCCCACCTCTCATCCCTGTTTAATGTTAATCTTCTTCTCATGCTCTTCGACCCTACTCTGTTCTTAGTTACTCTCCTTATATCAAAGAAGATATTTGGCATTTGTTTTTTAGGGATTGGCTAGCTTCACTTAGCATAATCTGCTCTAATGCCATCCATTTCCCTGTAAATTCTATGATTTTGTCATTTTTTAATGCAGAGTAATACTACATTGTGTATAAATGCCACATTTATACCATACCCTGGAATCAAGATATTAGGGAACATAGTGCTCGCATCACCAAATATTTACTGGAGTATGTTATCTCATGTTAGGTTCAGCTGCCTTGTAGACATACTGAAGGTTAATATGTACATCCTATGGGATCTCTATCATGAGGAAGTGAAGAATCCAGAAGTTAAAGCAGAGTAGAGTATTCAAGCTGATCTTGCTCTTTCCTTTCCAGAAGAGCCTTTTAATTTCCATCTGGTTAAACTTCAGGACTTATCTTTTGAGGAAGATCTCTAAGGCAGCTTTTGATGATAGTCTTATGATTAAGAAAATTATCATTCTTGTTCCCTACAAGCTTTCTTTACAGCTTGTAAATAACATCATATATTACTCTTTAGCACACAAGCTTCCTTCCTAGAATAAGAGCATTGGAAAAATATGTGCTCTCAGGATATTATTCTCCAAGTTCCAAACCAACACCTGTACAATGTAGGTATCCTCTAAATGTTTTTGAATCACTCATTCTTTACCACTTCTGAAATGCAATAGCATTTATCACTGTTGTAGTACCATGATTACCAAGCACATTAACATCATTAATTTACTGGGGCTTTCTATCTATCTTGTATGTAGAGACATAAACATGCTCCTAATTTATAAATCCAGGAACAAAATAAAACAACAACCTAAGATTGATTTTAAATAATTTTGCAAATTCACTCCACAACCTGAATTTGAAAAAAAAAATTTAACTTTAAAAAACACCATGTTGTGATGCATAATATTGGGGATGTAAAACTCATAAAATGATCATTTTAAAGTGTTTGTGTTGTTTTTATGTTTGTTTCTCATGAATCCTTTCACCTTAAGGATAAAGGAAGAGGATTTACATGTCCTCTTGATATTAATTCATATTTTCATGTGTGTATGTGCGTTTATATACACATAATGGTTTGGAGACAAAAATGTCACTAGAACTAGGTACACCCTGTAATGCCTGGAACAGTGAGTGGTGCACATCTTTAATCCCAGCTACTTGGGAGGCAGAAACAGGGAAGTTGCAAATTATGAGGCCATCTTGGGCAATTTAGGGAAAGATTTCATTAAAAAAAAAAAAATAAGTGTAGCTCAGATGGAGAATACTTCAGCCTTCAATACCTACTACCATAAAAAAAAAAAAAGCATCAAAACCACATCACCTTTGAATTAATGTACTCACCTTGAATCTTCAGACAAAATCAGCCAAATTTAGAATGGAAAAATTTCTCAAAATGATGTTAATGAACAGATAACCTGTTGGCATGCTGGGTACCAGAAGTGCTGGAAGAAAGGTGAAAAGCCTTGTGTGGACAACAGAGGAGCGTGGATTACAGCACCAGGGGTCTCCTATGATTCCATGCTACATAGGGAGATGGCAGCGAGGAGCTCTTCTGCTCCTTCAGGACTCTCTCTAGGACTACACAACCCTCCCAGATTCAGTCTAATACATCAGGAAAATATCTGCATTGACTTTATTTCTATTCAGAATTCCCCATTCTTTGTGGGAAAGCTGATGTGCTCCCATGATGTTTTATTGCCCATAACCCAAATTTGAGAGTAATATAATCTACTCTCCTGGAGCTTCATGAATCCTGCTCATTGACCAAGACATGCCCTGGAGAACAGCCTGGCGTATGGTCCAGAGCTCATCATGGAATTCAGTACCATTGCCCATGAATTGTGTATCTAGCTGCCCCAAATATCATGAAATCAATGTACAGTTAGTTATTCCTCTTTTAAATGTTATGAGAGAGAGCAGGAGTATTGTGGAGAAGCAAGGGTAGATTGGACAACAAATTGAAGAAGTCTGAACAAGAACAAATATTGAAGAAAATGGAAAACTCTTTATCCAAAGTATTTTCAGGAACTCCCTCCTGTGCCTTATCTATCTATCTATCTATCTATCTATCTATCTATCTATCTATCTATCTATCTTTCACTTTCATTACACAGTGTTTAGCCTATGAAACATTGTAATGTTTATTTTGAACAATAATGATTCTACTTATAAGTCTCAGAAATGTGTCAACTACAAATTATGTTCATATGATACCATTTAGGAAACATGCAAGGAACACAAATCATATACTGTGATAAACAACATGCATTCCAGACTCTCTCTTGGAGATGGAGAAGCAGGTATTCTTTCATAGCTTGTCAAAATCATTATTTGCAATACCATTTTTCTCTCAGTTCTGAGCAGTTCATAATCTCTGCTAATTTTTTGTACCAACCACCTACTGAGGATGTATTCTGCCAAGCAATCTAATTCAAAAACATGAATAGACTTTTTTTTCATTCTTCCACTTGAAGAAATTGTGGTACATCTTAAATAATGAAGTCCTCCCTTTTCCCCAACATAAACATGGCTTTCACATGCCTGGGTGCTCATAAATTTTTAGTTGAGCACAAAGGATAATTTTTCTCCCAATACTTGTTTTTATTCATTTATACTCTTTGTTAACATTAATCTAAAAGAAGCCACTTGAATTGTTATTTAAAAACAAAATCTTCCTTTCTCAGAGTATATGTCATTAGTATAATCAGGAGACCTATATAATTAAATTTGAAACTTATACTGGATTACTCTATAATGATGCCTCTCTGTCCACAAAGACGGAAATAATATATTGCTTACCTGTTAGAGGACTCTCTGAATTAATGTCAGGTGTGATCATCCTGTTTTGAAAGTACCCTTTTTATAGAAAACTAGAAAATTAAGGTCCTCTCTATATTCCAGGGAGGTTATTTTAAGACATAATGATGTAAGGCATTAGTATCTAAGACAGTATTATCCCTAAGGATTCTCCTACTTTGCTGCTCATCAGCATGTTAATTGTGATGCACTTAAGTTTTGGTTTCCTACTTTGACTATAAGAATAGCAAACTGATCCTTCTCACAATAACTAATGAAATACAAACAAGGGTTTTGACATGTTAAGTACTCCAGGTTGAGCAAAGGTCCAGGGTAAAAGAGAAAAACCACCCATAGATAAGGAAGCAGAGAGTAGAAAGGGGGAATAAGAGAAAACTAAAGTGATACTAGTAAAAATAGAAGTGGATAATCAGAACACAACTCTACTCCTACCCAATGCCCTATGTTGCCTCATCTTGCTGTAGAAGACAAGTTCTCTAGGTCTTGTAATTAATTTGCAAGTACAATCTAGGGAAATCAGTGCAGCATTCTGAAATCATAGGTTCCATGCTGTGGGCTTCAGACGCCCCCCACTACAAAAGAACAGATTTATAGAATATATTCTGAGGATCAATAATTACATTAAACATGGATTGCAAAATAATTTTCAAATTAATTTCCACTTGGTTTGCTAACTCATGTGAGTAAAACGACACTTCTTAACAAAGACATTTGTGTTGAAATAATTTTATTTCCCAAATATTTCTGTATTTGTCACTTTGCATAAGTTGTAGTTTCAAGTCACATACATATTCCATGAGGTATAATTCAACAATAGTTCATGAGAGAAAAGTGAAGCTCATAGAAGTTAAGTAGCTTGTTCAGCTTACATATTTAGTAAATTCATTAACAAGATCTGCACTAATGATAGTCTTATTCCATGGTTTTTAATATTTCCATATATTTTTCTACACCAGTTAAAGAAACCTTAGAAAGCTATAAAAACACATTTCTATTGGCTGAGTGATGTGGCCTCAGGTTGTGGAGCTTAAAATCCATAGTGAGTTAATGAGGTTATGTTGAAATTCAGTTTTCCATGAGGTATGCAAATGGAAAAGTTTCAGTTGACAGATGAAGACAGAGGAAGGTTTTTTTTTTGAAAGTCTGAATTTCTAGACAAGGCTGTAGAGCTTGTTTTGGTAATAATTAATTTAAAATAGTAATTTAAATTATGATATTGGGTGAGTTCATCTGAGAAACAATTTGAGATATTAGAAAAGCCAATCACCTTTAAAATGTAGGATGATACCAGTATCTAGCCAAAGGTAATTTTGAAGTGCCTACCCACCCTTCAAAACGACTAATCGAAAGAGAAATTATAAATTCTAATTGTCCCTGCATTTTAGGAAATTAATTTGTTGAAAATCATCGTTGATAGGAGACATGGTTGAAAAATCCTCTGTTGGGTTATAGGAGTGTATATTCTTGTGCATGTGTTGGTGTGTGTGTGTGTGTGTGTGTGTGTGTGTGCACGTGCATTGGTGTAATGCAAAGAAAAGATTGAACAAATCTATGATGGACTCATATTCCCATGGTCGATTAATTATAAGACCCTCATTGTGCCTGATTTGTCAATTGTGGGACACCAATTTGAGCACTGGATTTTATTAGGTTTCAGGAAACAAATAACAAAAAAATGGATATAAAAACAGAATATGAAGAAGCTACATAGGGAAAAATGGAAGATGCTTTTATATATCAAAAGCATTAGTAGTCAAATTAAAAATGAAGAAATAAGCCAGGCATAGTGTCATTTGATTACAGGCCATGGTCATCTGAAGATGAAATGAAATAACTACTTGGATCAGGAGTTCCAGGCCACCTTGGGCAACACAGAAAGACCCTGTCTTAAAAAAAATAAACAAACAGAATACTACAGTGACACAGCCACATCAATATTTACAGCAGCTCAACACACAATAGCTGAACTAGGGAACCAACTTAGATGTCCTTCAACAGATGAATGGATAAAGCAAACATGGTATATCACAATGGAATACTACTCTTCAATAAAGAAGAATGAAATGATGGCATTTGCTGACCAATGGATGGAGCTGGAGAATATAATGCTAGGCAAAATAAGCTAATCCCCCAAACTAAAAGCTGAATGTTTTCACTGATATGTTGATGTTAATGCATAAGAAGGAGGCAGGGTCTAGGGAAGAATTGTTACTTTGGATTAGGCAGAGGGGAGTATGGGGGTATAGGGGTAGGGAGGATAGTAGAATGAATTGGACATTATTACCTTACGTGCATATATAATTAAATAATTAGTGTGATTCCTCACCATGTGCAACCAGAATGGGAAGTTATACTCCATTTATGTATAATATGTCAAAGTGCATTCTACTATCATGTATAACTAATTAAAACAAATAAAAAATGAAAAAGCACACAAACAAACCAAAACTGTGGAAGTGAAGGAAAATAATTTTTTAAAGTTCTGTTACACCATATCCATCTAAATCACAATTTCAGAGTGACTACCCACTCTCAAACATGATTGATCTAAAGGGAAACTATGAATTTTAATTATCTCTGCATTTTAGGAACTGAATGGGTTAAATAATCATCTCTGACAGAAGACATTGTCTGAATTGGCCATATTTTCTCATTTGATAATGCTGAGGCTGGGGTCATTATAATACACTGAAGCTAAGGAGTATTGACGCTTCATGGTACAGTTCAGGGCTTGCAAAACTACCATGGAGCTGTTAATTTGCTCCTCACACTTAGGCATGACAATTCCATTAACAATTATAACTTGTGAATAATCTATACAAACCCTTTGTAGACAGCACAAATAAACTGGTGGTACATGCTTATAATCTCAGCAGCTTGAGAGTCCCAGGCAGGGGGATTGCTAGTTCACAGACAGCCTCAGCAAATTAGAAAGGCCCTAAGCAACTTAGAAAGACCATGTCAAAAGAAAAAAACTAAAGAGGGCTGGGGATATGACTCAGAGGTGAAGCACCCCTGAGTTCAATCAGAGCAGTAGTGTGCTCACCCCAATCTCATTGAAGAGAGACAAGCAGTATGAGGATTTTCTGAATGCCTATAGTCTTTTCACTTGTTTCTTTGACATTATCAACTTTGCAGATCATATCATTTTTATCTTCAAACTGGATTCTATATCTTTGTCTTAAGTCTCTAAAAATGCATTGTATCTTCAGTGTAGTTTAAAAAAGAACTTTTAGTTTGCAACATCTAATATTTTATTTTCCTATTTCTTGAGTCATGCAGTTTTGTTATTATACTTTCAATGCGCTAATGAGTTAAGTAGCTGAATATCTCAAGGATTTTTACTAGCACATTTAGGAATCTCACAAATAGAGTTTTATCTTAATAGTGAAAGGAAATAATAAATTAAAATAAACTAAAATGTAAAAGGAAAGCCTCTGATTAAAAAGAATATAACTTTTCAAATAGAAACTAGCCATGAAATGAAATGTGAAGTCCAGATACATTGAATCTATTCCTTTACCTTAAAATGTTCATGAGGAAGACCAATATTTTGTTGTAAATCTGTCATAAAAGAAATTAATTACAAATAACTGTACATTGTTGGTAGATGTTCACAAGTTTGAACAGGTGGGATTTTTATAAATGTCTTCCTTCTTACCAAACCTGTATGCAGACAGTGTTGTGAGATGTAGCTCACAGGCAGCCAGAATTGAGCTCTCAGAAAAATTATGAGCCAGAATTGGTATTTTGGGGAAGCTCCTGTCTATTGGTCAGGAGAGCAATTTATCAGCAAGGAAATCAAATGTAATGATATTAGAGTTCAAAGGGGGTAGTCAGGAAGGTGGAAAACAAAAGACTCTTAAAAAGTCTATTGGAGCATGATAATTTGAATATGCTATCTAGCACTGACACACACAAAAATGACTTAATATGGTCAAATAATTCAAAAAACAAAGAACCACAACATATGCACTGATAGTAAGATACATCCACAATATTCAGACATGATTGAATTCAATGTCTGTACTTATACATCAAACCATAACTGAATAAGTATAAGACGTGGCCCTCAGTTCATGCCTTTTTATCTGATGCAGTTTTAACATGCCAAAGTTTCTCATGGCATTTTTCACCTCTGCATTCCTCAGCGTGTAGATCAGTGGGTTGAGGAAGGGTGTTCCAATGGTATAAAACACTGCCACCATCTTGTCCATGGGGAACGTGGTTGGTGGGCGTGTATATATGAATATACAGGGACCAAAGAACAAGACAACAACAATTATGTGAGATGTGCAAGTGGACAGTGCTTTTTTCCTCCCTTCTGCGCTGTGGTTTCTCAGAGAATGCAAGATGACAACATATGAGATCATCAAAATAACAAAGCTGCTGGAAGAAATTGCCCCACTGTTAGTAACCAACAGCAGATTGATCATATATGTGTCCATGCAGGTAAGTTTTAACAAGGGCTGCAGATCACAGCAGTAATGGTCAATCAAGTTGGGTCCACAGAAGGGCAATCTCAAGGCCAGGATAATCTGAGCAATGGAATGTATAAAGGACCCTATCCAGGCAAAGACAATCAAGATGTGACAGACCTGCGTCCTCATGATCCTTGGGTAATGCAAAGGCTTACAGATAGCCACATAGCAATCGGCAGCCATGAGGATGAGGACAAAGATCTCCATGCAGCCAAATAAATGCAGTGCAAAGACCTGTGTCATGCACTCATTGTAGGATATGACTTTCTTTGCAGACAGAACATCCACAATTAATCTAGGGGCTGAGGAAGTAGAAAAGCAGGAATCAGCAAAGGACAGATAAAACAGGAAGAAGTACATGGGGCTTCCAAGTGTCCGGCTGCACTTGATGGTCACAATAATGAGCATATTCCCAACTACAGTCCCCATATAGAAAATTAAGAAGATTAAAAGCACCATTTTCTGCCTCAAAGGATCCTGTGTCAATCCTAGCAATACAAACTCAGTCACATTGTTCTTTTGCTGCATCATCTCAGTTGATATGGGGGTATCACAATTTGGAAACCACCTATCTGCAAAGAAGAAAACGTAAAATGAATACTAAACATATGCTTTTAATATTAATTATCAAACATGAAGTTGAAACTTTCAAAGAGATTAGCATTTACATTTTTATATATTTTTTTCTGAATAAAATTGAATTTCTAGAATTTATTTAATGCATTTACAATTTATTTAATGCATTTACCAATTATATTTGAAAATAAGGAAATAGCAAACTAATAAATAGCAAGACCTTCCTCAAGCAAATGTGTGTGTGTATCACATTTAGTATATAAAACCATAAGTTTTCAAATACAAATGGATCACAGATCTGTTTCAAAAATTTAACAGAGGGCAAAGAATATATTACCAAACAGAATCTCATCTTTATTAAAAAAAATTAAGCATATGAACAAATGCTCCATTTCATTCAGAGTTCATGCATTCAAATTAAAATTCCAGTTGGATATCCTTTGCACCTATATCAAATAAATAAAGCAGTATTTTGATAACTGTCTTTTTAACAAAAGATATGTAGAAATGTGTGAGAAATAGTCAGTTACACCTATCTTTGGTGGGTTCAAGGGCTTGCAAGCTCCTAGTGATCTCAAAGCTTGTAGTCTCACAACTGTACAAAGACAATGATCCAGAGATTCCTTTCCCTTAGACACAGCCAGTCAGGCACAAAGAATCATTTTAGAGCTGATAAGCAAATCCAACAAAGCAGCAGGGAACAAGACTAATACTGCAGCCCTTTCAGTGGTAGTTAAAAAGAAAAAGCAAAGGGAGGGCTGGGCATACAGCTCAGATGGTAGAGTGCTTGCCTCCCATGCACAAGGCCCTGGGTTCAATGCCCTCTGAGTTCAACCCTTAGCAAAAAAAAAAAAAAAAAAAAAGCAACCTTTAAGATCAAAATGCTAATGAAAAAATCAAGGATGATAATATTATGTAAATACTGATTACTATCAAGAACACATTGTAAATTGTAATTCAAAATTTCAACAGGGCCTAGGCTCAGGGGCACAAACCTGCTTCCAAGAGCCTCAGGAGGGAGGCTGAGGCAGGATTTATTAAGAGTTGAAAGCTAGCCTCAGCAATAGCGAGGCACTAAGAAACTCAGTGAGACCCTGTCTCTAAACCCCTACAAAATAGGGATGGGGATGCTTCATCAATAGCGAGGCACTAAGAAACTCAGTGAGACCCTGTCTCTAAACCCCTACAAAATAGGGATGGGGATGTGGCTCAGTAGTTGAGTGTCCATAGTTTAAAGGTACCCCCCCCCCCCCCAAAAAAAAAAAGATTTCAACATGTGGTATTCTCATAGGATGATACAATTTTCATTACAGAAAAATATGCTTGCATATATATACATCCTTATACAAATAAATATTATTTAAAAGACCATAAAATATTTGCAGGATGGACACTGCTTTCTTTGAAGTGAGGAATAACTATTTTTAAATGAATCACTTTAATAATATTTGAAAATATTATTATATAATATTAAATATATAATCATACCCCAATTAGAAAAAAGTTGAAATACCTTACTGTAAGAGAGACTATGATTCATATCAGCATGTCATTGATTCATCACAACTATCTCTGTTGTGTACAGGACAGATGTATTAATTTTAGACAGCACTGAGCTTCAGCAACAGGTGAGGTGATTATAAGACTCAGCAGTGTTTAAGTGCATCATAAACCACCACACTGTATTAACTACAGGTTCACTTGCTTCATATGGATATTTTCTAAATATATTCCTTATGGGAGCTATTTAGGAAACAGAGATAAAGAAAATGTTCTTGTGTTCTATAATTAAGTAGTATAAAATATGTTCATTTATATCAACAAATCAATTTTCTTTTCTTGTCTCTATAGATAGCTAGATTTAGATATGTAATCATCCTAACACATCTGTTTGGCACTGTGTGTGTGTGTGTGTGTGTGTGTGTTTTAGGCATAAGAATGGTATATATTGGAGTAAACTGAATAAGAGAATCAAGATATTTTCTATGGATACAAATAGGTATTGTTCTATACCATTTTTTTACTTAGCTACTATTGAAGAAAAGGTATTCCTATATTTCACAATATGAATGGCAACATCTAAAACACCCAAACTATTACTTCTATTTATACCTTATAACCATACCTATCAACAACCATACCTAATAGTGCCACTTTCTATTTACTGTGCCTATTATTTTATTTTATTGGTACTTAGTTGTACATGACAGTAGAATCCATTTTGATAAAATTATAAAATCACAGGATTTATCTTATTCTAATTAGGGCTCCTTTGTTTTTTTTTTTTTTTTTTTTGGTGGACACGATGGTGGAGTTCACTTAGGAAAATTATGTTGCATTTATTCTACTGTCTTTCAGAATATCATGCTAAGTGAAAAAAGCCAGTCCACAAAAACCAAAGGTTGAATGTTTTCTCTGATATGTGGAAGCTAAACCACAATAAAGAGAAGGAGGGGAAGAAGAGAAGCTCAGTAGATTAAACAATGGGGAAAGACTGTAAGGAAGGGAGGATAGGAATAGGAAAGACAGAAGAATAAATCTAACATATTTTATAAAAAATCATGTTCTCATTTTAGATTGTAAAGCATTTCTATAAAATATCCTAAAGATCTTATTCTTCAACAAAGTCCTGGAATTGTGTTAGATACTGGTTTTGACATTAATCTGATTCATTTTCTGCAAGTTTAAATACAAACCACACCAACCTTACCATCTCTGGCAAGATTAGAATGCAAGGTTAGAAAGTTCATTTGCCCTCTTTCCAAGGTAATTTAGAGTCTACTTACTCAAAGGAGAATTTTAAAAGTGGCCCTGAATCAATCCCTGATTTTTCTGCAATCATGATGTTTTTAGTCCCACCAACAAGTTTATGCTCTAAGCTGCATGCTGGAAGGCAAACTAAACTGGCTCCAGATTCATTCAGCACTTTCTGAAATCTACTCACACACAGGATTTTCACTAGGACTTTCCTCCTTTTTGCCCGCCTTGGAGATGCATTTCATATGAATGATGCAAATTAAAGGTGTCATGGGAAGAAATTCCCTGAAGTGTCCCATTCCTCTCAGGTGAAAAATAAATCATATATGATGAGTAACTTAATCTTCAATTTATTTCAGATTATGAGATAAAGAGGTTATTTATTCTTATAATTAAAGACACTAATTTGGGTAATATGTGGCAGTTTGGGCTACAAAAAAAAAAAAGTAAGAACTTATCTTCCAATACTATTCTCCAATAAAATGATAGTGCCTTTTTGAAAGAGTGTCTGTTTCCAGAACTGAACTGAGAATGCATAGGAGCAACTGGAGCATCTTACAGTGGTAGAGAATGGGTTATTGCTGAAACACACACACGCTCACAGCGATGGGCATGTGGGACAGGGATATAGGGTCAACTGAAAGGGACTACAGGGATCAAAACTGAAAATATAGCAGCAACATAAGTAAGTAAACCATACTGAAATATAGCCTGAAGTATGACATATCCATCCAAGAGTCCACATGTTATAATTGAATAAATAACTAAATAGAGGAGAGTAGAGGAACTTATATGAATATAAATTTGAAGTATTTACAGAGACAAGGTGTCCTGGAAATTTTAGAGGAGACCCATGCCTCTTCTTGTGGACTGTGTGAATAGTGAATTCCTTCCAAACAAGATAGTATTGAATGGGGGACAAGTGGGTACAGAGAGGAATGTGACCATGGCTGCCTCAGCCAAGTGGGCAAGTTCCCAGCAAGTGTAAAGTCACACTGGTGGCACATACCCACCGATGTGACATGATAAAATTGAAACTTTATTTCTTTGATGTTCCTTCCCCAAAATCTCACAATTCCAGACTGAGTAACAGCAGGCAAGCAACACCTGAGGAGATTTATTAAAAATGTTGACTTGCTTTCCTGAAAAGTGTCAAGGTCACTGAAAAACAAAGACAGTATCCCTGTCTATCTGTGCTGACAAAAACATGACTAAATCAATGTGTCATCTTGGACAGGATTCTGAAGAGAAAAAAGATAGGACATAAAAATTAGGATATCTGAATAAAATATGAATCTCAGTCAATAATTGTGTACTAATATTTATTCATTTGTTTTGAAAAATGTAATCAATAAATTAGAAAAAGACCTAAACAGATACTTCTCAACTGAAGAAATACAAGTGAAAACAAATACTTGAAAAAAAAATGTTCAACATCTTTATCAATCAGAAAAATAGAAATCAAAACTTTGTTGAGAATTCATCTCACTGCAGTCCAAATGGCAATCATCAAGAATACAATTAATAATAGATGCTGACAAAGGTGTGCGGGGGAAAGGTACATTCACACAGTGCATTTGACTGCAAATTAGTGCAATCACTTTGGAAAGCAGAATGAAGATTCCTTTAAAGACTAGAAGTGGAATCACCATCAATCCGACTTTCCCACTCTTTGGTATTTATCTAAAAAAATTAAAATCAGCATATTGTAGTGATATAGGCTCTAAAATGTTTATAGAAGTGCAATTCAAAATAGCCAAATTATGGAACCAGCACAGGTGTCCATGAGATGATGAATAAATAAAGAAAATGTGGTGCATATACACAGTGAAGTTTTACTCAGCCCTAAAGAAGAATGAAATTATGTTATTGAGTGGAAAATGGATGGAACTGCAGAACTTCATGATGAGTTAAATAAACCATACCTAGAGTTAAGGGTTGACTCTTTTCTCTCTAATGAAAAAGCTAAGGCAAAATAAAGGGGAAAGTGGGGGAAGGAAATGTGAAAATAGAAGGGATATCAGAAGAAGGAGATGTTGAAGCTCAGATAATTACCAGTGTCCCATCCCAATAGGCCATTGGTACTCTGCTGCTTTTAGGATTTTTTACACCATAGATTAATTTTGCCTCCTCTAGAAACTTATATAAATAAAATCATAAATAATGTACTCTTTTATGAACAGGTTTTTTTCATTCAGCAAAATATTGCTGCTATTCATTACAGGTATTGTGCATATCAGTGCTTCTCTCCTTTTTCTTGTTGAAGTATATTTCATTGTATGTATATACCAGAGTCTTCATTGTTTTTATTAATAGACACTTGAGTCTCTTGATGTTCGTACCTATTATTCACAAACCTGCCTAAATTGTATAGTACAATCATTTTATGAACATACTGTATTTCTTGAACAAAGAGCTAGAAATTGGATCATTGGGATATATTTTAAGTGCATATTTACTTACTTGGTGAGCAGTCAGAACTTTAATGGAAGTTGTTCTCGGTGATGCACATCTTTAATCCCAGAAGCTCATAAGGGTGAGATAGGAGGATTGCAAGTTCAAAGCCAGCCTCAGCAACTTAGTAAGGCCCTAAGCAACTCAGTAAAACCCTGTCTCTAAATACAATATAGAAGGGAGCCCAAGCCCAGGTCAAGCCCAGGACTATCCCCAACCCTGCCCACCTGTGGGCCCTTCAGCAAGCCCAGGTCCAGGCCTAGGACTGCCCATGCTGACCCAGGCTGGAAACCAGGCCTAGTCCACACCCATGGGACACTGGAGACCAGGCCTAGTCCACACCCATGGGACACTGCACATATTGCCATAGCTCTTGCTACATAGCCCTCCCCATGTAATGGCTTTCACCCTGGGACAATAACAGGGCCTGGAGCCATCTGAATCTCCAAACAGGCAGCCCAAAGCCATTGTAAGGCCACTCTCCCAGCCCCATCTCTGAAAGTGGTTGCATCCATCTTGGGACACTCCTACCGCTATCTTTGCTATTGCTGCTACCATCTTTAGTTGCAGTAGCATCTATCTTGGGACACTGGCTGTGAACTGGAAGCCCAACGCCAAGGTGAGGTAGAGGTAATCTGCAGGGTCACTCCAAAAGTATAGGGTAGAAACTGTAATAGTTCAGATCTGCACTGCAAGAAAGGTCAATACATTAACAACATGAAAACACAAGGGAAGAAAGTGCCCCAAAACAAACCAGGATACTACAATAATAGAATCCACTGACAGCACAGTTGATAAAATATCAGAGAAAGAGTTCAGAATGATCATAATTAAAATGATCTGTAATTGAAGAATGACCTGATAGAGCAAATACAGGAAAAAATTGATAATTCCAACAAAGAGATAAGAGACAAATTCCATTGATCACACCAACAAAGAGATATGGGAGCAAATACAGGTAGCAAATATTACTTCAAGAAAGAGACAGAAATTCTGAAAAAAAATAAGAAATCTTTGAAATGAAGGAAACAATAAACCAAATAAAAAACTCAATAGAAAGCATCACCAACAGACTAGATCACTTGGAAGATAGAACATCAGATAATGAAGACAAAATATACACTCTTTAAAATAAAGTTGACCACAGAGTGAAGATGATAAAAAACACAATGAATAGAACACACAAGAATTATGGCATAGCATCAAAAGAACAAATCTAAGATTTATTGGGATATAAGAAGGTACAGAGATTCAAACCAAAGGAATGCACAATCTCTTCAATGAAATAATATCAGAAAATTTCCCAAACATGAAGAATGAATTAGAAAATCAAATACAAGAGACTTACAGGACATCAAATGTACAAAATTACAACAGCTATACAGCACTGCACATTATAATGAAAATGCCTGCATATAGAATAAGGATAAAATTTTAAAGGCCACATGAGTGGAATCAGATTACATATAGGGGAGACCAATTCAGATCTCAGCAGATTTTTCATTTCAGACTCTCAAATCCAGGAGATCCTAGAACAACATATACCAAACTCTGAAAGAAAATGGATGCCAATCAATAAAAGAATCTTTTATCCAGCAAAATTAAGCTTCAGATTTGATGACAAAATAAAAACCTTTCAAGATGAACAAAAGTGAAAAGGATTTAAACAGTGAGAAGCCTGCACTACAGTGCATTCTCAGCAAAATATTCCAGGAGGAGGAAATGAAAAATAACAATGAAAATCAGCGAAGGGAGGAACTATACTAAAGGGAAGACTAATCAAAGGAGAAACTAAGTCAAGTTAAAAACCAAAAATAATGCAAAATATCCAGAAATACAAATCATATTCCAATAATAACCCCAAATATGAATGGCCTAAACTCACCAATGAAAAGACACACACTGACAGATTAGATTAAAAAGAAGACCCCAAAATATGTTGCCTTCAAGAGACTCATCTCATAGAAAAAGACATCTACAGACTGAAGGGGAAAGGGTGGGAAAAACATACCATTCACATGAATCTCATAAATAGGCAGGGGTTTCTATCCTCATCAGAGTAAGTGGACTTCAAACCAAAGCTATTGAAAAGGGATAAAGAAGGACATTTCATTTTGCTTAAGGGATTCATACATCAACAAGACATAACAATCATAAATATCTATGCCCCAAATGATGAGTCATCTATGTATGTCAAACAAAGCCTCCTCAAATATAAGAACCAAATGGACCACAACACTTTAATACAGTGACTTTAATACACCTCTCTCACTAATGGATAGATCTTCCAAAAAAATAAACTAACTAACAAACAAAAAGAAACTATAGAACTCAATAAAACAATCAATAGTTTAGACTTCACAGATGTACATAGAATATTCCATGCATCAATAAGTGAATACACTTTTTTCTCAGGAAAACCCTAGCCACCCTGATGAAAAGTAGGAGAGGTAAAACTCAACTTACTAAAATTAATGATGAAAAAGGAAATACCACAACAGACATTATTGAAATATAGAAGACAATTAGAAACTATTTTGAAAATTTATACTCCAGTAAAATAGAAGACTTTGGAGACACTGACAAATTTCTAGAGGCATATTATCAAACCAAACTGAGTCTAAAGGACATACACAAATTAAACACATCAACTTCAAGCAAAGAAATAGAAAACACCATCAAAAGCTTATCAAACAAGAAAATCCCAGGAACATGTGGGATTCATAGGTGAGTTCTACAAGACCTACAAAAAAGAAGTAATACCAATACTCCTCAAATTATTCCATAAAATTGAAGAGGAAGGGACCCTTCCAAACTCATTCTATGAAGCTAGTATCCTGATAGCAAAACCAGGCAGAGACACATCAAGGAAAAAAAAAAATCAGACCAATATCCCTGATGAATATAGATGCAAAAATTCTCAAAAAAATTCTGGCAAATCACATACAAAAACATATTTAAAAAAATACTGCACCATAATCAAGTGAGGTTCATTCCAGGGATACAAGGTTCAACATACAGAAATAAATAAATGTAATTCATCACATCAATAGATTTAAGGATAAGAATCATATGATTATATCAATAGATGCAGAGGAAGCATTTGATAAAATACAGCAACTTTTCATTTTCAAAACACTAGAAAAACTAGGGAAAGTAGGAACATAGCTCAACATTGTACAAGATATCTATGCTAAACCCAAGGGTAACATCATTCAAAATGGAGAAAAAATGGAAATATTCCCTCTAAAAATTGGAACAAGTCAGGGATTCTCTCTCTCAGCACTCCTGTTTAACATGTGGGGAAAAAGGCACCCTCATACATTGCTTGTGGGATTGCAAATTGGTGCAACCAATCTGGAAAGCAGTATGGAACTTTCTTAGAAAACTTGGAATGGAACCACCATTTGACCCAGATATCCCACTCTTTGGTCAATACCTAAAGGATTTAAAATCAGCCAACTATAGTGATGCAGCCACATCAAATTTTACAGCAGATCAATTCACAATATCTAAACTGTGGGACCAACCTATATGCCCTTCAATAGATAAATGGATAAAAAAAACTGTGGTATATATACACAGTGTAATATTACTAAACATTAAAAGATATTAAATTTGTGGCATTTTCAAGTAAATGGATGGATTGGAGAATATTATACTAGGTGAAGTAAGCCAATCTCAAAAAACCAAAGGCTGAATATTCTCACTGACAAGTGGATGTTGATCCATAATGGTGGAAACATGGGAAAAGTGGAGGAACTATGATTGGTAAAGGGGAAAAAGGGAAGGGAAGGAGACATGGGGCAGGAAAGATGGTGGAATGAGATGGACATAATTACTCCAGGGACATTTATGACTGTACATATGGTATGACGCTACATTGTGTACAACCATGGTAATTAAAATTGTGCTGCAGTTGTGTGCAATGAATCAAAATGTATTCTGCTATCATATATACCTAACTAGAATAAATAAATTCTGGGAGACCAAACTTGCATATGACTGAGTCACACTCCCTGACTGGGGGCTGAGGCATCCAGTTGCAGAAATGTGGCAGGTCTTTCCCCACCCTTCTTAGGTTCGAGGGACGTGTCTTTGTGCATGGGCTGTAGCAAGACATGGATGGATGGAGCTATGCTCACCTGTTACTTTGTAATATTACCCCTTTCCCTGTATGAGATAGAATGTTCCATGGAAACATTTTTTGTGTGTCCCCTTCTCTTACTGTGCTCTTGGGTGTGGCCTACCTAGATGTCAGTCAACCTGCTAACAGCAGACATCATGAAGCTAGACTCAGCCCCTTGAAACCTGACCCCTTGTCTCATTTGAACAGCTTTTCCTCAATAAAAGGGGTCAGCATGCATGGGCTCTCTTTCTCTCTCTCTTCCTGCGGACCCTTAAGGTCAGAGGAGCCGTCACAGTCACCCCCCCCCAAGAAAAAAAATGGTATTTCTGTCTCTTGTGTGGTTATTTCGTGCAGCTCAATTAGCTCAGTTCACCTGGAGTGACCCCTGAGCCTTTTAGTCACAAGCACAACTCAGCAATAAATAAATAAATAAATGTAGTAATCAGACTTCTAGGACAGTTTTTTATAATCCAAAAGGTAGGGACCCATGGTTAATTAGACTTCCTGAAGAAAGTCTAATTAAAGCAAAGGAGAACTGACCCTTTCCCTGGGCATAGGTTTCTTACCATAATGCTTTTTATAATTTCATTTCATAACCAGCTTTGGTATTGCCATAACAGCATATTGATTGTAGAAGGTTTTCCAGTCTATATAATGAAGATTGCTAGAATAATATCTGTATAAGTGGAGATGAAAACAAACAACCAGAGAAAACCAGAAAACATACAAGAGAATAGGAGAGAATTAAAGGAGAAGCATTGCAAAGGGTCATTCTAGTGGTCTGTTTTTTTTTTTTTTTTTTTCATACACATATGCAGAAAATGGACATTCATTATATTTAATAGTTGATACCGATAATGAATCCACAAAAAGGCCTTAATGTCTTTTCCCTGGAAGTGGGTGTCTGCACAGTTGACCTTCTGTTGGACTGGGAAAGGCCAAAACACTTTGCTTTGTAGAGCCCTAGTGTGGGACTGGACTAGTTTTCATGAATTGTTCAGGTACGCTCACTCCCATCTGGCTACTCCAAGTCAGCAATGCCTGGATTATCAGCTTATCTATTTCTCATAAAAGTTTGGTAAAATGAAAGGACAACAAAGACCTGAAAGATAAATCTATGAAGGGGAAAGAGGGGAACCAGACTGCTTCAATAAAAACTGAAGTGTTTGGGGGCAGGTTATGCCCCAGCAAGAAGTTGCAACTAGAAATTACTTTTAACCCAGCCCCTTGGTCAAAGTCCTTAATTGACATCCCTGCCTCTCTTTTGCAGATCAGGCAACAATGTCTATTGACTTCCTACTTGAGAACTCAGGACTAGATTGATATTCACAGATTAGGCACCATTATGGAAACAGGACAGGGTTTTGCCAATAAATTGCTATGTGTTTTTCTGTGTTTGTATGGAACTCTGTCAACCTCTTCTCCCAGAAGATGCATTTCTTCTGGGACTGGGTCATGACTCAATTTGAGTTTAAGTCATTCAATCTGGCCCTGATCTACAGGACAGAAGACATTTCTTTGGATTTCTGGCATTTGATAGTATGTATTTTTAGGTTTTTTTTTTAAGGTTTTCCCTATAATAACTTGGAGCAAATTTGTAGGTGTCCTATAAAATTGTATACGTTTTTATATAATTTTTTTGTAGATGTAAGTATGGTGTACATTTGCATGAAGCAGTACCATAGAACTAAGAGATTTCTTATGGATACAAATCAATAGAGTTCCACACTAGTCTATACTTAGTTGCAATCAGGGGAAAGGGATTCCAACTATATCAGTGGGAACATCATCACCAACAGAATGACCTAGAACATCCAAAATATATGTTATTTCCATATATACACTAAAGCTCCATATATGAACAACCATCCCTAGTAGTATCCATTTCCATTAGGAACTACAGTGCCCAGTTTTTGATTGTTTGTTGTTGCTTTTAATCCATATCCATGTTCTCACTTTAGATTGGAAAGCATTCCTAGAAAAGACCCTAGAGGTCCTATCCTTCAACCAAGTCCTGGAGTGTGCTAGAAACAGGCTGTGACCTTAATCTGATTCATTTTCTGGAAGT
The DNA here is from genome assembly GCF_047511675.1 of Marmota flaviventris. Classification (NCBI taxonomy): domain Eukaryota; kingdom Metazoa; phylum Chordata; class Mammalia; order Rodentia; family Sciuridae; genus Marmota; species Marmota flaviventris. Next base: position 17,849,422 of record NC_092506.1, on the reverse strand, counting down.
ATAAATACAAATAAGTTAATACCAATCGTACCAACTTTGACAAAATAATGCAAGGTTAGAATGTTCATTTGCCCTCTTTTCAAAGTAATATAGAGGTCACTTACTCAAATAAGAATTTTAAAAGTTTTCCTAAATCAATGCCTGATTATTCTGGAATCAGGATGTCTTTGGTCTCATCAACAAGTTTATGCTCTAACCTGCATGCTGGAAGGCAAACTAAATGGCTCCAGAGTCATTCAGCACTTTCTGAAATCTACCCACACACAGGAGTTTCACTGGGAGTTTCCTCTCCTCTTGCCTTCCCTGGAGGTGCCTTTTATATGAATGATGCAAATCATGGGAGTCCTGGGAAGAAATTCCCTCAAGTGTCCCTTCCCTATGATAAGAAAAATGAGTTAAATGTGATAAAGAACTTCTTCCTTGATTTATCTCAGATTATAGGGTAAAGGAGTAGCTTATTCTTATAATCAAAAGTACTACTTTGGGTGATAAGTGACACTTTCGGCTAGAAAACAAAACAAAACTGTAGGACCTGGATCTTTCTTTCCAATATTATTGTTCAAGAAAATGATCAGTCCTTCTTGAAAGAATATTTACTTCCAGATCTGTGCTAATAGAGAAACTGGAGCATCCTTCAGTGGTAGAGAGTAAGGGTGTGCTAAAACACACATTCACTCATGGTGATGGGAATGTGGGACAGGAATACTGGGTCAACTGAAAGACCCTACAGGGGTGAAAGCTGTGAACAATGTTGCATCTACACAAAGAAACCGTACTGAAATATAAGCTGCACTATAACACATGCATCCAAGAATCCAAATAACTAAATTTAAAGGAGAGTAGAGAAATTTCAAAGAATATAAATTCAAAATATTTACATAGATAAAGTGTCCTGAATGTTTTAGAGGACACCCATGCCTCTTCTTGTGGGCTGTGCCTAGTGACCCCTTCCAAACAAGTCAGTATGGGATAGGGGCTGTGCAACTACAGAAAGGAATGTGACCATGGCTGCCTCAGCTAAGTGGGCAAGTTCCCAGCAAAGGTGGGGTCACACTGGTAGCACATACCCATTGAAGTGGTATGAAGAAAACGAGTTTATATCTTCGATATTTCTCCCTCAGATCCATGATCTCAGGTCAATCAGACAGTTACAGGATTTAGTTCAAACTCTCTGACTTGCATTCCTGAAAAGTTACAGGTTCTCAACAAATTTTCCCTGTCAAAATGTGCTGAAAAGAAGGTGATGACTAAATCAAGGTGTTATGTTGATAGGATTCTAAAGAGAAAAAGGGCAAGAATTAAAAAAATAAGGAGATCTGAATAAAGCATGAATCTCAGTTAATACTCATGTACTAACACTTATTTTTTTTTTTTTTTTGAAAAGGCAGCCTATTAACATATTTGGCAAACATTTTCCCATTGAATTTATATATGGTGAGTTTTAAAAATACATTTTTATTAAAATTAAATTTATATACAGTGAAATGCAGACCTCATATGATTTGGCACATTTTGATAAATTAATATTTTCAAGTAACTATTAACAAATTTAGGATGTAAAATATTTCCAGTAACTCAAGTTTTTCTTTGTTGCCTTTTCTTTTTCAGTTAAAAACTCCCCTTACCACTCATAATTATGAGTTTTATCACTTTATATTCATTTTACCTCGTGTAGAACTTCATGTATATTAAACCACAGTGTTGAATCTTCTGTGCCTAGCCCTTAAGATTCATCAGGTTGCTGTGTGGAGAAGTAATCCATTACTTTCTTTGCTGAAAAATGTTTTGTTGAATGTGACATCTTCTGCCTTTAAAATGTACAATGTTTGCTGTTAACATTATTATTTAGATATTTTAATCTAAGTTTACCATTATTGTAATTCACTCCCTCCCTCCCTCCCTCCCTTCCTCCCTTCCTCCCTTCCTTCCTTTCTTTATTTCCCATCTGTTCTTTTCTTTCTTTTGAGCAATTGAGTGATTGTTTTTGTTTCAAGTTTAATTCTACCTTTCCTACTGGCTTGAAAGCTTTACCTGTTCTTATTGTTCTTTGGTTAGGGATTATGATAAGATATTTTAATGAATAAACACCATATAATTAAATGTAGTAGTTACATAAAATCACCACATTTTACCTTAAAGTGAATAAACTACTTTATGTGTAGTTTATTCACTTTATGATGTCAGACTCATGATACTGGGATTCCAGTTACCCTTTTCTTGTGCTATGTGCTACTCTCATACATTTTTTGGCAACATGTCTTTTAGAAGTAATAATTCAGTAGTTATTATGTTGATTGTACTCAATTTAAAAAAGTACAAAAAACAATTCTTTATATATAATTGTTTATTTAGTGACATATGTCATGTTTCTTCCTGGGACATTGAATTTTCACAAGGTATATATTCCTTTTAACATGATACCTTCGCCTTGTATTTTGACTTTTGATTATCTGAAAATATTATAATGTTGCTTACATTTTAAAAGACTATATTCACTTAATATATATTTTTGTGGATCTCTTTTTTATAATGTTTTAATTAATTATACATGACAGTAGGATGCATTTATGCACTTTGATATATCATACATAGATGGGATATAATTTCTCATTTTTCTGAGTGTACATGTTGCAGAATCATAGTGGTCATGAAGTCACATATATACACACAGCAATAATGTCTGTTTCATTCTACTGTCTTCCTATCCCCACATCCTCTCCCATCCCCTCCTATCACTTCCCTCTATCTAATCTAAGGTAACGCTAGTCTTTCCTAGTGCTCCTCGCCTTATTGTGAATTAGCACTCACATATTAGAGAAAACATTTGGCCTTTGGTTTTGTGGGATTGGCTTATTTTGCTTAGCATGATATTCTCCAACTCCTATCATTTACTGGCGTATGTCAACATTTTACTCTTCTGAAAATCAAAACTTCTCTAAGATTTCATCTCACTCCTGTCAGAATGGCAATTATCAAGAATACAGGCAACAATACACATTCACAAGGATGTGGGGGAAAAGGTACACTTGCATTGATATTTTTGTTGTTCTTTTTTTTTTTTTTTTTGTCTTTTAGGTACTTTGTGCCTTCATTTTTCATCATAGCCTTCCCAGTTTCTAATAAGTGTCAGCCATTATTGCTCATATTTTTCATTTTTATATAATGTAGAATGACTTTTAGTATCTGGCTGACTCTCTTTCTTTCCATATATTTCTACATATATTCATGGATTTATGAAGTATATACACATATTTCCATATATACTTATCTCTCTTTGTCTATATGTTCCTTATTTAATATTAAATTTTACATATATCTCCTCAAAAATTTGCCGCATTTTCTCTCTCTCTCTCTCTCCATTTTTCTGGCACTCCATTTTAATAGAGGTTAGATATTTTATTCTTACATTTACTACTTTGGGTCTTGGTTCAGTTTTAAAAACCTTTTCTTTGGTATTTAGTTTGTATATTTTCTACTGACTTTTCTTCAAATGTACTGATCCTTTCTTCTTCATTTTCTAATTCTTCTCAATACCATTCAAAGATTATACATTTCAGACTTTTCTCATGCATATATTTATTGCCATCAATTTCCCAGTCAGCAGTGTTTTAACAATGCTCTGCAAGTATTGATCTGTTACATTATCATTTTTATTAAGTCTATTAAAATATTTTTTTCTTGAGATTTTCTTTTTTCATGAAATAATTATTTATTTAGGAATCTGTTTACTTCCAGTTGTTTAAAGATTAAGTAAATAAGTAGATCTACATAATGGAGTTTTACTCAGTCATAAAGAAGTGTGGAATTATAATTATGGCTTTTGCAGGTAAATGGATGGAGAACATCATGCTGAGTGAAATAAGCTAGACTCAAAAAGTCAAGGATCAAATATTTTCCCTCATATAAGCAAAATAAGATGAATAAAGAGGAAACCCCAATGGAAAAGGAAAAAGATCAATGAATGATGTAATCAATGGATTCAGGTGTTAGGAGGAAGGAAAAACAAAAAGCAACTGTACAATGAAATTGACCAAATGATGCTATGAGCATATATGAATGCACCAGTGAATTCCACCCTTATGTATACCTATAAAACAAAAAATTAAAAAATACTAAGTGAATAGAAGGAATAATAGTATAGAGGTAGGGGAATGAGGGGAGGGGAGTGGGGGAGCATTGAGGACTGTAATTGAGCAAAAAATATTTCATGCATATATTATTAGGTTATAATGGCCCCACTAATATGTAAAACTATAATGCACTAAACAATCAATCAATAAACACCCCCCCAAATTTAAAAAAGACAATAAATATTAAGTTTCTCACCTCAGATAAAGAAGCATAGAATTTGGGAAAATGCAGTCTAATTTCAAAACTTGTACACTTACATTGAATTCTTCCTCCCTTCTTGAAGTTAAAATATGAACAAATTATGACCATTGCACACCTCATCTAATGTTCTTGGATTCTTTAGGACTTTTGCAGTAATGTTTGAATTTTGGGGTAAAGTAGGGAGAGGAAGTTATTCCTGACATGGGAGACTAAAAGAACAGGTTTAAAATTTTACTTCTGCCAGGCACTGTGGTGCATACTTGTAATTCCAGCAACTTGGGAGGCTGAGGCCAGATGTCAACAAGTTTGAGGTCAGGTCAGCAACTTAGCAAGATGCTCAGCAACTTGATGAAACCTTGTCTCAAAATTAAAAAGGAAAAGTAGTAGGAATGTAGCTCAATGGTAAGTGCCCCTGGATTCAATCCAAAAAATATAAATAATTATAAATTATAATAAATGTAATTATAAATACCAATCATAAATATAATTAAGAAATTAATAAAATAAAACATTATTCTGAAAATTCTCAGGAAATTAATTCATTTCTCTAAACTTTATATTTTCATTTTTAATTCCTTAGTAGATATAGATAACTTTGTATATTTTTGTGTGACATAATTATGTGATAACAACAATAAGAAAAAAAATCAGATACATATTAGGCTCTCTCCTTATTCTTCAAGTGAAAGGATAGTTTGAATTCATAGTTCTAGGTGTTTTAATATGAGTGAACTGGTCACTGTGAACTTATTCATGGGATATGTATGGTATCCTAGATTTATTATGTTAATTTTCCTTCATTTTATCAGAATTTTTTTTTTAAATGACAAATAATAATCATACATATTTATGGTGCTTTGAATCACATAGAACTATTTAAATTTTCTTTCCCTATAGAGGTATTTCTTGTTGTATAATCTATTCATTTTCCTCAACATTTTAAGAATATTTAATTTTTTTCTCTACCTCTGATCTTGATTTATTATTCTAAAATGCAAAGTTCTATGAATCCTTTGGTGTGTGTGTGTGTGTGTGTGTGTGTGTGTGTGTGTGTGTCTTGTATTACATATGAGTAAATTAGATAAGTCTGTCACAGAATCAGTTCATTTCAGGGTCTATAAAGTATAAAGGGTATTACTCCCTTTATGCATGAATTAACTTTAAAACAACCAGTTGTGGCAGTAAGATATGGTGAATAGTTGTAAGAATTTTCAATTAAATTATAAGGCAGCGTATTATTTTTAGTTTTTGTTCTTGCTAGATACATGTGACAGTAGAGCACATTTTTATATATTATACACACATAGAATAACTTGTTCCAATTAGGGTCCCGCTATTGTGGTTGTACATAATGTGGAGTCACACTGGTGGTGTATTCACATATAAGGATGGAAAGTTGTTTGATTCATTCTTCTGTCTTTCCTATTCCCATCTCCCCACTCTTCCCTTTGTTCCCCTTTTTCTAATCAACGAATTTCTATTCTTCCCCTCCCTTGTTATGGGTTAGCACCACATATCAGAGAGAACATTCTGCCTTTGATGTTTTGGAACTGGTTTATACATTTAGCATGATAGTATCCAGATCCATCCATTTACCAGCAAATGCCATAATTTCATTCTTCTTTATGGCTGAGTAATATCCCACTGTGTATATATAGCACATTTTTCTTTTTCTGTTCATCTGTTGTAGGGTACTTAGGTTGCTTTCATAACTTGGCTTTTGTGAATTGTGCTGCTATAAACACTTATGTGGCTTTGTCACTGTAATATGTGAATTTTAAATCCTTTAGGTATAAACTAAGGAGTAGAATAACTGTGTCAAATTCAAATAAGGAAAGAACATTCAGGAAATAATAAGGAATTCATTTTGGCTATAGGAGCAGCAAAGCAAAGAAAGTTCAGGGTAAGTCAAAAAGTATGTTAGGATCAGAGCATGCAAAATCTGTAATTGAAGATTCTGTAACAAGAATTATTGTAAGGCTACAGATATTAAATGATTAATGTTTAATAAATAAATAAATTATAAGGCACAGTATTAAAAAATAAAATGGAATTTGGTAACCGTTACTAAAAATGTGGTACAATTCTCTACACTAAAATCAAAGAATTTTTAAATTTCAGGGTATAATCTGAAGCCTAGGCTTCTAAGGTACAACTGTTCCCTGTCCTTTTCCCCATTCTTAGCATGAAAACCAATGGAAATTTTAATTTGTGAAGCTGCACACAACAGAAAGGCATAGAAAAATAACAAATAAAGAAAGGGGACATAGTAGTATAAATGGAGAGAGAAAGGGGTTTTGCATAGCAGTAGTGGGTTCTCCCTGAGCCCATATTCTAGACACAAGTGCTGTATTTCTGAATGTCCATGGTAATTTCATCAACATCATTCACTTCAAAGAAAATAGGTCATATCACTTTGGGGTTCACGTCAGTTTCTACCTTTCTGCTCTTCAAACTGAGAAAACATGTTGTATCTCTCTATCTCTAGTTTTATTTAGTTTTCACAGTGCCCACTATTGTAGTTTTATTTACATTAGATTTAGAGGGTCTTTTGCTACAAATGGTAAACATTAATTCTGTAAAAAAAAAAAATCTGAATATCTCAAGGCTTTTCAGTATTAGCTTTTAAAAAAAAATCTCACAATGTTGTGGTTAGAAATATATAGGTTAGAATAACTTTATGTGAAAACAGCCTCTTATTTGAAAATATGGAACTTTCCAAAGACAATCCAGTCATAAATGACAAGGGCACTTTAGATACCAAGAGCTAATTCCTTTGTCTATGAATGTTCAAGAAGACACTTGCTACCTACTGCGAATCCCTTACAGAGGGAGGAGATAATCACAATAAAATGGCTGCACTTTATTTATGTCTACTTATAAATTTCAGCTGCTCTGATGGTATAAATGTTTTCTCATCAGATCATAGTGAAGATTGACGGACTTGTAGGTCATGTTCACAAGTACCAGAATGGAATCTCAGGGAAAGAAAGAGTCGGAGTAAAGATGTCAGGGACATTAACAGTCGGAGGTCAAAACACAGAAAACTCTAAGAAAGCAGGCACATGAATTTAGAATGTATAGAAGTAGCCAGACCATAGAACCATAGTGGCTGGAAAGGATGATAACCTGTTGAGACACAATATTTTCTATAACTACCTGACTTAAATTTCACAACAGCTCCTTAAAAAAAAAAGATACCATGGAATTCATACTGCTTATCATCTATAAAATATTCAGAACCCACAAACTTATAAGTACATATTGCTCTCACAATTATCACAAATTATCACATTTAATATTTGTAGAGGTTCAGTCATATCATAAGTGTATGAGTATTAGATTGGACTCTCAACTCATCCCCTGATTTCTGATGTAGTTTTAACCTGCCACAGATTTCTCATGGCGTTTTTCACCTCTGCATTCCTCAGTGTGTAGATGAGTGGGTTGAGGAAGGGTGTACCAATGGTATAAAATACTGTCACCATCTTGTCCATGGGGAACGTGGTTGGGGGGCGTGTATATATGAATATACAGGGACCAAAAAACAAGACAACAACAATGATGTGAGATGTGCAAGTGGACAGCGCTTTTTTCCTCCCTTCTGCACTGTGGTTTCTCAATGAATGCAAGATGACAATGTATGAGATGGTCAAAATTGTTAAACTAACTAAGCAAATTGCCCCACTGTTAGTCACCAACAGCAGATTCGACAAATAAGTGTCCATGCAGGCGATTTTAAACAAGGGCTGCAGTTCACAGCAGTAATTGTCAATCAAGTTGGGTCCACAGAAGGGCAATCTCAAGGCCAGGATAATCTGAGCAATGGAATGCATAAAGGACCCTATCCAGGCAAAGACAATCAAGATGAGACAGACCTGCCTCCCCATGATCCTTGGGTAATGCAAAGGCTTACAGATGGCCACATAGCAATCAGCGGCCATGAGGATGAGGACAAAGATCTCCATGCAGCCAAATAAATGCAGTGCAAAGATTTGTGTCATGCACTCATTGTAGGATATGACTTTTTTTGCAGAGAGAGCATCCACAATGAGTTTAGGGGCTGTGGAAGTAGAAAAGCAGGAATTAGCAAAGTACAGATTAAATAAGAAATAATACATGGGGCTTTCAAGTGTCCTGCTGGATTCGATGGTAACAGTAACAAGCGTATTCCCCACTACAGTTCCAACATAGAAAATTAAGAAGATGAAAAACACCATTTTCTGCCTCAAAGGATCCTGGGTTAAACCTAGCAATATGAACTCAGTTACATTACTATTTTGCCACATGGTTTCATTTGGTGTGGGGATATCACAGGTTGGAAACAATCTGCAAAGAAGAAAAGAAAAAAAAATATAAAATAAATACTAAATTTGAAGTTGAACACATATTCTTTGTCACAAAACTACAACTTTACAAGAGGGGCTTTCAGTGAGAACCCCCAATAGGTTCCAATCACTTTTCATTCTGGGTATTTTTTTTTTTCTGGATAACATGAATTTTCTAGAAACTATTTTATTGCATTTACCAGATTGGATATGACAATGATTAAATAAGACTTAAAAAATGTAATAAAAATGAAAATGCTTCATCAAGCAAATTACACATTACTTTAGGGTACTTGGTGTGAGTAGATAGCTTTCCAAACTGAATGTGTTCCATCAGTCCTCAGGAAGGAGCTATCAACAGCAGGTTGATGCACTGAAAACCTGAAGAACACTTAAGCTTGATTTATCTCAATAGACATTCACATAATTTGAAGCTGGTACTTCTATTAAAATGTAGTTACAGAATAAGCATTTTGAACATTTCAGTAATGATTGTTTAAACGTTTGAGATAGCCTCTTTCACACAAACACATACACATTCAATGAGTGAGAGAGAAGGAAAGAGAGAGAAACAGAGAGAGATAATGAATTTACCTCAGGATGTTTTCAACCTTCTTGAACCTGTTAATGCAGTTTAATATATTTATTTTTAAAATATTCTGAACATTAATAAATAACTTTCTAAACATTTGAGATTGCCTTCATGAAGAGAAGAGGAGAGAATAGGAGAAAAGAGAAGGGAAAATAATAGAAACATTAAGCAAAATTTTGTGAATGAACAAGACAGTTGATCCAGTCCAACAAGAGTTAGTTTAATCTTTTGTTTAACTAAGTTGATCTCTTTTTACTTTACCTCTTAAAACATCTAGTCTTTCTTATGTCCGAATCCAGCATCTATCATTAAAATATCTATTTTTATAACATTATATTATGTAAACTTAAGTTCTTCTTTTATTTTTTATGTTTCTGAATATTTGAATAGGTTTTCTTGGACTCTAGGAGACACATTAAAATAAAGGAAAAAGAGAAAAACATACATCAATCAGAGTATTTTTCCAAATTTCAGGTTCATGACTAAGGATTGTTAAAAATGTTAGCAGTAAATGCTCCAAGTTATAGCTGAAACTTTCAAAAGAACTACAACTCATATTATCAGGTATTCCATTTCCTGACTTCAAGGGAGAAAATATAGAAATAAAATGGTCATTCATTTGTTTTGACTATACAAAATAGAGGATAAATTTTTCTATGAACCTTGTCACATATGTTCTCCAAATAATGGCACAGTCAAAAGCAAAAGTTAATTATGAAGTGAATAAAATATGCATAAAAATCTCAACTTAAGAAAGCATATTTGCTTCAAATTTAAGTGGATTTCACAGGTCAACTTAAAAAAAAAAAGAACACATACAGAATTGACAAAGTGCCAATTTTAAAAGACACCCTTTTTCTTATTAGAAAGAATAATAAGGAAGCTTATTTTTTATTGACAAGTATATTCAGATTAAAATTCCAAAGAAATATCTTTTCAGTTCTCTAACTTAAACTGTGATTTTTAGGATAAATATCTTTTAATAAATAGTTAATGACAAAGATATGGAGAACAGTTATCTCTAAATATTCTTGGTAGATATTTAAATGGGCACAATCTCTTAGGGGGTAATTTTCTACATTCATAAATAATAGTATTTATAATAAATACTAAAATATATTTCTTATAGACTTATATAGCCACTCATGGTCACAAAGAGCTTCCTAATAGCCCTTTCCCTGGAGGTGAAAGATAGGTAACAATTTAGTTCCCATATCAGCTTCTGTGAGATTGAATGTATCAGGAATGGTACTTTTATGCAAACATTAAAAAATTATACACACATGTACACACATACACTTATGGGCCTTTAAAATATATTCTAAATTAAAATTTACAAAATCTAGAGCAGTGCTTTGGAAGGAGGTCGACTTTTTCAACATCAGAAAGATTTTCTTATAAGGCACATTCACTAAAAAGTTATTTCTATAGTTGTACCACAGGCAAAGACAGCATACGATGAAACTCCAAGATTTTAAAATATTAAACCCATATAATGTGTTCCAAATATGCTTTTCCAATGAGATATTGTAATACAATCATTAAATAAACTTTTGATATGATCATAAAAATAAAAAGAAAAGAAATAGATGTGTATGCTTTGATGGTAACATTTTTGTTCACATCAGGCGATTACAGTGTTCATAGTCTCTGAATTGGAGAAGAGATTGTACTTTTGGCATCAGAAATTGGAGGAAGACCTAGTTTTAAAAAGTATTCACTGTGGTAAAATTTGAAAATGTGTCATATTCTTTTTTGTAATTAAGCCTTAATTGTTATACATAGTAGTTGAGTTCATCACAACATACTCATACATACATGAAAATAGATTTCACTTCATGATCCCCCTTTTCCCCTCCCTCCCTTCAAGGATTCTGTCCCCTGCATTCTTTTTTTCTCTACTCTGACTTCTTTTTGCTCATCTATTAATTTACACTTGATTGGTTCTTTGTGTTATCCTATTCTTCCCTCCCCCTTTATTTTATTTTGGCTTCTGCATATGAGGAAGACATTGACCTTTGAGTTTCTGAGTTTGGCTAATTTCACTCAACATGAGAGTCTCCACATTCATCTGAAAATGTGTTATATTATTGATGCATTAAAAATAAAGTTCTGAAACCCCTTACCTTAATAGAAATTCTATTCATACTGTCATATAATTTTGTCTTAACAATTATGGTCCGGTATAAGCAGGAGTCACTGTGATATTCCCAAGGAAGGACTGTGATCCAGAGTCTTGATTGAGAACGTGAGTCAATTGCACAGGTATCTTAGAAATCCAGTGCTCTTTGATCACACTAAACACCACAACATTGCTATTACCTACAGGTTTGCTTGCCTTCATGAGATTTTCCATATGCACTCAAACAGAAGTGAATATCAAATAAAAAAACTAACACTTGTAAATTTCATAGATAGATAAGAAAGATGTAAATTAGAATGAAGCAACATAAGGAAGAGGACTACATCTGTTCCTCATATCTATATTTCTTATAGATATAATACAGTGGCATTCCATACTCTTCTATGTTCAGTGGCCAAGAGGAGAAGGGATGCTTGCCTTCTACTGTATCCATTGCAACATCATCACCACTGGGAACCCTGAAATATTTTCGTGGAACACAGCAATAGTTACTGTTTTCATTTGCTTATCATCTCCCTGTCTACCAATATTCCTTACCCACAGAGTAGTGCCCTTGTCCATCAGAAACTGCTGTGCATGCTTTCTATTTTCATTTTCTTTCCTTGGATTTTAGTGCTCTCAGAGAAGTTTCGAGAATTTCTATCTTCCACAAGTGCCTACTGTGCCTTAGATACTGGCTGTGGCATTGATTTTACTAATTTTCTGCAACTATTAAATATGACTAAATAACTTCCAAGTGCAATTCTTCCTTGCTTTCCTAACTCTTTTATAAGTTAAGTATGTTCAGTTGCTTTTTTTCCTTCCCAAGGCAATTTGGGAGTCATGTATTTAAATGAGAATAAAAAATGCTTCTCTAATTCTGTCTGAAGCAGATTCACTTTAAATTTGCAACTTGAAGCTTTTATTCTCATCTACACTTTAGAAGACAAGCTAAATTAGTCCCAGATTCACCCATTTCCTTAAATCCATGATCACACAGAATTCTGGCTGTGAAGGCTTCTCTTTTGCCAACCTGGGAGGAGTATTTATACACAAATGATGCTAAACACAGGAATCTGGGGAAGAGTTGTTCTCTAAAGGGTCCCTTCCCTCCCAATGAAGAAACACAAATAAGTTGTGATAATGAATTAACCATCCATTTGTCTTATTGTGGGAAAAAGAGGTGGCCTATTGTATTTAAATGTGCTAAAATGATCTATAAGTGCCATTGTTTAAAAGAATAAAAAACAATAATTGTCTAGAGTATTGTTATTATTTTTAGTAACATTCTCCAACAGAAATATTAAGAGTTCTTGAGGTAATGGCTGATTTTTGGTCTGGAGCACAAATTATATAATCAATTGAGCATCATGTAATGGCAGAAAGTAGGGAATTCTAAAATGCACATACGTTAATAAGCATATGTGACAGAGAAATTGGAGTCGACCAATAGAACCCATCATAGTCAAAGCTATAAATAATTTGGACATCTAAATAAATAATACAATATTGAAATATATCTTAAAGTATAAAATGAATACCAATGAGTTTCTAAATATGTAATATAATGAATAACTAAATAAAGAAGCATAAAACATCTCACATGAAAAAAATTCCAAATGATTTTTCAAATTTGACTACTTTAAGGTACTCCATATAAATGGAATAATTCAGTATTAAACTTTTTGTGCATGGCTAATATTTCTTAACACAGTGTCCTCAAGCTTCATCCATCTTGTAGCAAGTGTTGGAACATTCTTTTAATATTTTATAATATTCCATGGTATGTATGTATCACATTTTTAAAATCTGTTCTTTAGTTGCAGATCACTTGAATTGCTTATGTGTTTTGGATATTACACATAAGGTTGCCATATACATGAGTGCACATCTATTAAAATCCATGAGTTCAATTGTTTTGTGTTTATGCACAAAAATAGAATTGGATCATCTAGTAGTTAATTTTTAAGGGCAAATCTCATAGAAGTCAAACATTTTATAGTCCCATAAATAGAACACAAGTGTTCTTATTTTTATATCTTTCCCATTTTTTTTCTTTCTCTTTCTTTTCTTTTTGTTAATAATAGCCATCTGAATGGTTCAAGGTTCTTTTTCTCTGTGCTTTCAATTTATGTTTCCCTATGAGTAATAATGTTGACAGCCATTTCTTCTGCTTATTAGCCATTTATTTATATTCTTTGGAGAAATGCCCATTGAGTACATTGCTTATTTTTAAAAATTGAAGAAATATATACCACCACATTTGATGATGAAGTAGTGAGTGCTATGCAGGCTTAACTTTGTTTTTGTGAGCAAGATAATATCATGTTGGACAGGTCAGTGTTTATGGACATTTGGTGGCTAATGTGTTTGGGATTTTGAATGTCCCTCAGAAACCTATGTGTTAGGGGCTTGGGCCTCAGGGGGGTGCTGGGACCCTTGAGAAGCAAGTCCTTTAGGGGTTTTTCTTTCATTGGCGATGTGCCTCTGAAGAGAATTGTGGGACCTCATGCTCTTTCTTGTATTCTTGCCTCCTGGATATGATCAACATAGAGGGGCCCCATTGTTCTTTTGGTCTTAGATGATCCTGGAGGGCAATGGCCAAAATATTGACAGTTTTATTAAGACCTTTTATCCAACCCACATCTCATGGGGGCAATGGGAATGGGATTCCCCTTGGTGGAATGGGCTGGCTGAGAAATGAAAGCTAAGAGAAATACAATACAAAAAAAAACACAGAACACAGAAAGTATTTTCAAAAGTGGGGGCAGGATAGGCAAGCTGATCAGATGGATGGAGCTTCTGGCAAAATGGTGCCCACATCTGCTTTATTTATATTGGGAGACATCAAGGGCCTTCCATAGAATGTTCTTCTCCAAAAAAGGTTAAAGTTGGGCTGTTCCGTTCCTAATGGGTTACACCCATCTCTGGACCTACTATGAGGAACCTTCCTAGAAGAGCAGAGGGAAGGGTCACTTGCATTGGACAATCTGTTTCTATAGGAGAGCCACAGAAAGTTCCCAATGCCAGGCCTCTCTCTCCCTGGCTTCCAGACCAAGAGAAGATCCTCCTGTATTTCATGGATGTCTTCTTGCACTACCACTTTTCTTGTTTTTGTCTTTCAAGTCTTAGTTGTTGAACACTCAGAAAACCAGTTTCACCAGTTTTGAAATAGACGTGGTGCATTTTAACTTTTATAATATTGCACTTTCCCCTTTCCATTTGTTTGGGGGTCAATATTAGTATTGGGAGACAGTGTTATATTCTATCTGCCCTTTACATAATAACTTATTGTCTCAAATGAACTCAAAATTAACCTTTTGAAGTCCACTGGTAGTGAGAGGGAGGACACTTCTACAGGAAATGGAGAGGCATTTTTCACTTGAAAAAAACCTTGTGTTTCTCTCTCCTCCATCTTCTGAATTTCCTCATCCATTTGGTGGTGGAAGTCAGAACCTGGATCTTACCTATAATTCTTCTCTTTCTAATCTTCCTCATAATCAGTTGTGTTGTCTAAAACTTTAAAAAAATTGGGGAACAATTCCTCTCTATCCATGTCAGTTTGTGTTCTATAGATACAGAACTTGAGCTGAAGATGTTTTAACAAGTGAGAAATGGAAGTCAAGAAAGCCAATATGTTAAGGGGAAGAAAGCATGCGGTCTCATGTGAAGTCTGGCTTTGACTTTGGCCTCAGCAGCTCTAGAGTACTCACTGTTAACTGCACAACATTGTCTGCATGGAGACAAGGGGACACAAACTTTTTGTACTCTTATAATAGTCTTTTGCTTTCCCCTCTATTTACAAAACAAGAATCTATCTACGTTATTTGCTAGATTAAAAATACTACCAAAATTTGACCCACGGACCATTAAGGTTTAACAGTATTATGAAAACTTTCTTGATCTTGTCTTTTTCTGTCTTTTGAGTCTCAGGAGTTACAATTTACCTTTATTCTAGGTTAGTATGCAGTTTTTCTGCATAGGTTTTTTTTTTTTTTTTTTTTGGTAACCTCTGTATCTAGTACCTGTCCTAGAAATGATTTAGCCTTGTATCTTGGCTATTTACTCTACTGATCCTACTCTATCCCTTGGATATGATTTTTAATGTTTTCCCATTTAGGAATCTTTCTTGACCCATGCCTTACTTCCCTCTTGTATGGTTTCATATCACCCTATCTTACCAATGTTAATGCTCTGCAGTAATTTTCTACTCCTTTCTGGGAGTCTCTCAGTAGATTTTAAATGTATAAAGAAAGAAGCTATTTGTACTTTATGCCACATCAGAAACCCAGCAAAATATATTCCTTGGGCACAAAATTTTGTTTATTAATGAGTGAAGGAAGAATTGCCTGAAAAGTATTTAATTCTGTAATTGCTCTGTGTGTGGGAAGATCTACATATTATGAGAAATGACTTTTAATGAAATGTAATATTGAAATAATTACATTATAAGTTCTTACATAATGAATTATTACATAATTACATAATGGAATGTAACCACAAAGTAACTGGAAAATGATAAAGAACCCTCATTTGTAGAATAATGATGTCTTCCTGAGGGAATATCAAGGCAAACACTTTCTCATATATTGTGAAATTCAATTCCATAATATTTCCCATTCCTCAGTTTAAGTGAGAGTTAAACATATTTTTGTTTTATTTAAAGGGCAATCAAGAATTATCTACAGAATTCTCATCTAAAGGAAATAAAGGTTGAAATAAATTCCCATAATCCCTTGTAGTCATTTTTAGTGTATATTTTATTGATTTCATTTTTGTGATGTATACTTTATTTATTTATTTAATATGTAATCAGGTACTAAACATTGTGCTACTTGTGGAAAATATTGATAGCTAGCAGGCAAGTACCTTATGGATTATAACTGCTCTTTTAGTAAACAGTAATTCTGAAGTGACATTCAAAAACTCTTTTATTTAAGTCATCACTCTTTCTAATAGGTTATCAGCTTGCAGTGACCTGAGCAAATAGCGGAGTTCAAAGGCTAAAAGGAAATGTAGAAACATGGTTGAATCTTTCTCACCACTTGTAGGGTAAATGAATGGCCATTGTCTTTTGTCCTGAAGTACTTAGACACCACAATCTTACTAGAAATATATGGCCATCCATTTTGACATATAAAATAACAATAAATAATAATAAAATGGCTTGATTTTTAGTTATGTATAGTAAAAGAGCATTACAATAGGCTAAGTACAGTTCTTTTCTCAAAAATTTTAACCAATAAAATTATATTAATATTTTCTCATCATTCCTGGAAATGTATGATAGCAATTAAGCATATGGTCCAGAAAATTGGTAATATTCTGGTTACTGGACCATTAGTACACCACTTCTTATAACTTCCTATTTCTGTCAGGTACTATATGGTAATGGTAGTGTTTACCTGATGTAGAGTTATAGACATTAATGATCAATACCAGTATTTTTTATATTGTTAATTTTTATTAGAAGGCAAAACTATAAATCCATATAAATGGATAAATCTAGGAAAATCAGGGCCAGATTTAGTAGAAACTTGCAATATGAGTAGATTGTCCTGGGTTAGGTAGTCTCTGATCTTTAACCTACTTATTCTTATTTCAGTGAAGAGTTAATAAATAACAGTCTTTTTTCATCCAATCATAATCTTCTGAGATATTCCAAAATTTTCATTTATCCTTTCCTCACTTAAATCAATGTTGGAATTTAGGCAAATTCATTTATCAAGCAATTTCCTGCTAAACAATTTTCTCATAGCATCTTTCATCTGAGCATTTCTCAAAGTGTAGATCACAGGATTTAACATGGGAGTTATCATGGTATAGAATACAACAACTGCTTTATCAATGGGTAAATTAGCTGGAGGTCTCATGTACACAAATATGCAGGGAAAAAAGAAGAGGACAACCACTGTGATGTGGGAGACACAGGTGGACAAGGCCTTGCGCCTACCCTCCAGGCTGTGGGTCCTCAGGGAGTGCAGGATGACCACATAGGAGACCAGCAGGAGGAGGAAGTTTAACAGGCAGATGAATCCACTATTGGCAGCAACAAAGAGGCCCAGAGTGTGGGTATCAGTTCAGGCCAGAATCAGGATATTTAAAGGGGTTCTCATAAAAACTCAGGTACCTTCCTTGTAGTTTTTCATCCTCTCCCAGGAATTAGTTATCCCCTTGTTGGAAAAGCTTTGTGTTTAGAAGTGGGTATCCTGGAAGTGTGTTTGTGTGGCACCCAATCTAGAGTACAGATGGTATTCCCTGCACTTAGAACGTAAACAAGTGGGAGTTGCCTTTCCCTTTCCCTTTCTGAACCTGAGTTGCTAGGAGAGCTGAATACCGGGTAAATAGAACGGTGGCCTAAGTCCAGCCTGGGGACCAGTGATGCAAGGTCCCTGATGAAGCCTGTCACAGAGGGGCTTCTTTCTTCTGATCATTTTTAAGCCATTTCTGAAAACTCCTCATGATTGCTTGAGAGCTAAAGCAGTGAAGACATAGCTTTACTGAGAGACATTTTAAGAAGATAACTGAAAAACTGCTTTTCCTAATTTTCATAGTGTTTGAATCTAATATGTCAAGAGCTTTGTAATGTTTTGAACAACCAATAAAAAATAATAAATAAAAAAAAAAGAAATAGGTAGAATCCTCAGAAGGCTCTAAATTAGTTATCCCAGATATCATGGTCTGGTCAGTGTAGATTAACAGGCAGCATGACAAATTTGGAAAGAGATTTAAAACACAAGAAAAGAGTTTCAATCTTTCCATATTTTGTCACTTGGCGTTGTTTATTTTTTCCCATTCTATATCCAGGTGTCAATTGTTTGGGTTTTAAATTGAAATTTCGTGATGACTGACTATGAAGATTTTTTTCAAATTCTTATCTTCTGTTAATGATAATATTTTGTAAAAATTTTATTTATGTCTTTGCATAAGTTAAAAGTGATTGTTCTTGATTTCTTCCTATTTAGTTATTAGTGCTCAGCATTTTACAATGCAGGTCTTTGTCATGTCTATAGTGTGTAAACACAAACACACAATTTACTCAAAGCCTGTAAATTCTTTTATCATTTCTCAAATAACAGTTGTTTGGGGTATAATATACATACAGAAAAATGTACACATATAATATATAAAAACCACTCTCTGCATTGGAGTTAGACTCTTACAGATTTACCATATGAATGTTGACATATCACATTTGTCCTTCTGTGCCAGACCTTTTTTTTAATATTTTCTAAACATATTATCTTCTGGGTTCATGCATTTTGTTGCAAATGAAAGGATTTTTTAAGCCAGACTAATGTTCTGTTATATACATATGTCATATATTCTTTATGTAATGATCTATCAATGGACATTTAAGTTTCTTCCATATTTGGCTATTGTGAACAACATAAAATGGTCTCAAGAATGCACATATGATTTGGACACACTGTTTTAATTCCTTTGAATAAATACCCAGAAATAGCATTGCTAGATTATATGTAGTTCTATTTTTTTTTTTTTTTTTTTTTTTTGTAATACTATAAAGGAATGTTCAAGCATTTTCCACAGATAGAACTGATATTTTATTCACACAAACTATGACAAGTTTTTCCTTTTCCCTATATCGTTGCCTCTATTTGTTATGTTGATTTTTGGTTTATTTTTATAATTTGCATCCTACTGGATTATGTTCATATTTTGCTTTGATTTGATTTTTCACTTTTCCTGATGATTATAAAAATGTTGACTTTGGGTTCCTTTTTATATAGCTGTTGGCTGTTGGTATTCTTTGGACAAATGTCCATTCAATGTCTTGTACATTTAATTTTTATTTATTTAATTTTCTTTCATGTTAAACTGATAAATTAAAATGATAAAATATACATATTAGTGGGCTACTCTTATGTCTCGATGCATACTTCATAATGCATAATGTTTCCATTAGGTATTTAACGTGATATAAATACCTGAGGCTGGGATCCCAGCCTCTTTCACTTCCTTTTTTACTTCCTGGCCATGATCTAAGCAGTTGTTTATATGCCATAAACATTTCTTATGATGCACTGCCTCACCACAGGGCTAAAGTAATGCAACCAATTGAAAATGGAATGGAATCTACAGACTCTGAGCCAAAACTTATCTTTCCTCTATATACAATGTTTATATCAGATATTGTAATATAGAGATGGAAAGGAGAACCAGGCCAAGAACTGTATGGAAATGGGTGACAGCTACCTATGAAGGATAGCATGAATCTCCCTAAAAATCCTGAGGACTTACATTGAAATTCACCTGTTGGTGTCATCTATATCATAGGCATTTTATATATGATTTGATCATGTGATTAATATGACCTATGTGGCAGAACTCTGCCATTTGTTTTATAGACTTCTCTTCTTCTGGGCCCCCCTCAAAACTAGAATTTTGAGGGACATCCAAATGAGAAATATGTTGTCGTTAAAATCCAAGTGATCCACTAGGAATAATACCTCTTTTTTCCTTGTAAGAGGGGCCAGGTGCATCAACTTATCATTCCATTCATGTTAGAAGGGATATCTGAACATACCTCACACCACTGAATTCCTAGATATTGAACAGAGGTAGAAAGTCCACAAATTTTATTCAGAATTATTTCTCTTTCTCACTCCAATGTGTTAACAATAAGTCTAGAGTAGTTGCTTCTTCTCATCTATTGATAGTTTCAATAATCACAAACTAATCAATGTACAGGCCATAATGTTCTTGAGGAAGAACAAGTCAACAAGATACCTGTGAACTAAGTTATAGCATGGTTCTGGAACACTGGCATACACCTGAAGTTAGCCACATTTACCTTTTTAGCTGAAACCAAACTGGTCCTTTATGGGAAAATAAGGAAAAAAGACTTCTCCAAACCATTAGCTGCATAGCAGGTACCAGTGGGATGTGTTAAATTGTTCAAGCAATGAAGGCAAATCTTGTATAACAGCTTTAATTGGAGCCTCCACCTGATTAAGCTTATGGTAATGGACTGTCATTTTCTCATAACTGTCTGTTGTTTGCACAGGCAAAATAGTTGAGTTGAATGAATATTTGCTAAGAATCACTGGACCATCTTTCAAGTCTTGATGGTGCCAGCAATCTCTGAAATCCTTCCAGGAATGCAGTAGTATTATTTATCATGCAAAATGCAATCCTGCTTTTGGTCATTTATTTTCTTACATAGAGGAAGCTCTACCAGCTTCCAATTTGCCATTCCCACCCTAATATTCTTCACTCCATAGGTCATGGTGCCATTGTGGAGATTCTACCACTACAAGGTCCATTCAATTTTGCATTCCAAAACTGGGGACATAGGCACCAAAGTAGTTTGAAAACCCACTTGCCTCATTCAGAGAATAACCTGAGTTGTGTTTCCCTTCATCACTTAAGCTCCATGAGATCTTTCTCCCACTGCTAAGCCAGGAGTATATGTTAATTTGTTCAAGCAATGAAACCATGTCTGGTACAAAGCTACAATTGGAACCTCTATCTGATTAAGCTTATGTTAATTGACTATCATTTACCCATAATTGTCTATTTTTTGTACAGCCAGACCATAGTGATGTTTTGGGTGTCCTTGAATTAGTGTCAGTTTATAACCAGAATGAAGTTGTCCAGCAATGTCTAAACTAATGTACTACACATTTACTGTGGAAAAGGTTTTAGGTCCCTTTGTGGAAAACTGGGAGAAATATTTGCACATAAATTTTTCGCAGTGTATTAGTGTCCTACCTCAAGTAGATCCACTTCACTTACAACTCAGGGGTTCTGGATCTGTCGACTGATTCAAGTCTGAAGATTGATTTAGGGATCATAACTTTCTGTTCCAGTGATTTAATTTTGGCATGCATTTACTTATTGCAGAATTTTTTCCACTTAAATAATATAGTTTAATAAGCACACACCTGTTAAATTGATAAGTTTTTCTGTACAATAATCAGATTGTTATGATTTCTGCTTTATTTCTGTTTTACATAATGGTAACCACACCCCCAACACCTCTGAAACTTGAGTGCCACCACTTAGTCCCTGCAACCCTTTGATAGAATAACTCGCTTTGTACTTAGGTTTTTCAGTTCGATTTCTGTTTCACTCACTGTAGATTTCCTTTTGGTCTTGTTGTAGCCAACTAGCCAAAATGAATCCTTCTTAACTCTATTAAGTGCAACAGTAACAGAAGAATCTTTCTTTACTTTGCCTATGACAATAAAGTTGGCATGATCCCAAAGTATGTTTGTTTTAATATTATCCCACACTTTTAATATGTATTATCACACATGTCCCTGTACTCCTATCTGATAAAATAATGTAGTATTTGAAGTGTCATGCACCTATTCATGGGTCACACCTTGCATATATTTTAGGGTCCCGCTGAGACTAGATATAAGTCTGGAAGCAAAGAAGATATAAGTCTGGAGTTAACCCAAGGGGAATAAACATTGTCTTACAGATCAAATTTGCCTTTATGATCCCCTCAGGTAGTGTATGAGTATTCCTTAGACATGGTGGTGGAATACTAACTGGTAGCAGGAGGGCACTTCTACTGGACATGGAGAGGCCTCTTTCACTTGCAAAGTTTCATAGTTTCAAAGTTCTCTCCATTCCATCTTCTCAGTTCTCTCATCCATCTAGTGATGGAAGCCAGAACATGGATCTCACCCCATAAATATGTATCAATTCCCTTGTGAATTACCTGTAAATATTTGGGGAACTGTTTCTCTCTTTCTAATCAGTATTTAGTCTGTAGATGCAGTACCTGCATTTTTATGAAGAATTTTTGTGAAGGTTACATATGAAAGCAGGGGTTGGGGAAGCTGATAAGTCCAGGGAAAGGTATGTTATCTATGTGAAGTCTGGTGTCATTCTGGGACCTTGGTAGCTCTGGAGTATGCATTGTACTATGATTGCACATGGGGACAGCGGACCCAACCTTTTTATACACCTGTGGTAGTCTTTTATTGTCTACTTAGGGCCTTGAGGTGTTGGGCATAAGCACTGGAAGAATCTTGCATTTCCTCTAGTGTAATTGTCCAGAGAAGGTTAGGGCTGTCAACTCTTAGCAGCCCAGACTTACAGTAGCTGGTTCATGGACAATCTGGCCTGGTGGAGTGGATCTGAGCTGGATCTAATGGTGTTTATCACAACCCATGTCAGAAGACCAGAGTTCAAACAACCAGCCTTTCACACTCAGATCTGTACAGTAGCCTGCTGTTCTCCTGCTGTGGATCTTGTCCCCTTCATGCCATTCTTCTTCAAATCTAACTACATCACTCACTAACTTAAAAAGACTTCTGATGTTTTCCCCGTGGCCCACACCATTAAGTTGTAACAAGATTATGAGACCCTTGCCAATCTTGCTTGTTTCTGTCTCCCAAGTGTCAACAGTTACAAGAGCTAATTTTATAGTACCTTGGTCTGCTGCTTGGTGGTGGCACTAGTGGGTTTCAATAAATAATTGTGGAATTAATAGTTTAATAAGCACAGACCTGTTGAATCAATTAGTTTTTCTGCACTAATTATCTATCTCCTGTTCTAGAAATGCTTTGGCACAAACGCTTACCTATTCCCTCTACTGACACCATACCACAGGTGCCATTTTTAATGTCTTCCAATCTAAGAATCAATTCTTGACCCAAACCCCAGATCTTTGAAATCCCTTCAGTATATTTTCATAACATCTTGTTCATCTAAACATTTATAACACAGAATATTCATTTTTTACTCTTTCTAGGAGTCTTTCAATGAATTTTCAATTCTATAAAGGAAGAAGTAAAACTTTATTTTATCCACATCTGAACATCCCCTCTAATATGCATGTACCTTAGGGCAAAAATTATGTGTTTATTAATTAGGAAGGAATATTTGAGTGAAAAAATATTTAATCTTGAAATTTCTCTGTGTGCAGACAGATCTGCATATTTTGAAAAACAGTTTTGAATAATAAAATGATCACAAAGTAACAGAAACACCATAAACAGCTCAGATTCATAGGATAATAAAATCTTCTTTAGGGAATATCAAATCAATGTACAGTTTATTTTCATATGCTGAGCAACACAATTCCAAGATTTTCTCATTCCTCAGTTTATGCAAGAATAAAAACAATTCTTCTTAGAATTCCATCTAGGATTCTCCTCCAAGTCTACATGAGATTAAGGTAGAAAATATCTATTACTCTTTTCCTACCACTTTTATCCAATTAATATGTTATTTTATATATTTGATCATTCCTTCAATATTCATCAGGTGCCAGACATTGAGCTACTTATGAAAAGTATTGGAAGCTACCAGGCAAAACTTTTATGGATTATAGCTGTACCTTTAGTGACTAGGAGTCCGTGTTCAACATTCAAGTGTTCTTTATTTGATTCACTCCTTCTGATGGGCTATTAGCCTATAATTGCATTAGTTCCAATGTCTAAAAGAAAATTTAGGAACATTGTTGAATCTTTCTTATGTTCAAGAGGGTAATAAATGTCCAATTGTTCATTGCCCCCAAAGAACTTAGATACCATAATATTTCTGGAAACACATGCTCATAGATTCTGATACATAAAATTATGAGATATATGAATGAAAATTATGTAATTTTTGGTTATAGATAGTCCGTGAGAATTGTGATATGCAAAGCATAGTCTTTTCTCAAAAATGCTGTCTAGTACCATTATTGGAACTTTTTCTCATGTTATCTGATAGCATATGATAGGAGTTAAACAAATCATCTGAAATATCAGTGATATTTTGGTTACTAGATCATCAGTATATCTGTTGTATATTGATAATTTCTTCTTTCTGTCAGTGTCCTATAAGTAAAATGCCATACAGGTAAAATAGCAGAGCTTAACTGTATTGATAGTTATAGTGATTATTGCTCATCACCAACATTCTTTCTATTTTTTTTTTTCTTAGAGGAAAAACCTATGAATCCATATACATGGATAAAGTTGGAAAACCAGGCCCAGAGTTAGTAAAAGTTTTCAAACATACATGACATGGTTCTAAGTTAGATTGACTCCAATTTTTTAACCAATTTCTACTTTCTCAATGAAAAGTTTCTGAATAACAATTTTTAAAATATTTGTCTTATAATTATATTTTGCTGATGTGTTCCAAATTGTCTGCATATTCTCCTCAGCTGAATCACTGCTGGGTTTTAGGCACATTCATTTATCATCTGAAATAGCTTTACTGATAAATAACTTCCTAATAGCATCTTTCATCTGAGCATTTCTGAAAGTGTAGATAAAGGGATTTACCATGGGAGTTATCATAGTATAGAATACAGCAATTGCTTTATCAATAGATAAATTAACTGCAGGTCTCAGGTACACAAATACGCAGGGAACAAAGAACAGGACAACCACTGTGATGTGGGAGACACAGGTGGACAGGGCTTTGCGCCTACCCTCCAAGCTGTGGTTTCTCAGGGAATGCAGGATGACCACATAGGAGACCAGCAGGAGGAGGAAGTTTAATGAGCAGATTAACCCACTGTTAGCAGCAACAAAGAGCCCCAGAGTGTGAATATCAGTGCAGGCCAGATTGAGCAATGGGTTCAGATCACACATAAAGTGATCAATGACATTAGGGCCACAGAAGGGTAGTTGGAAGATGAAGAGGATCTGGATGGTTGCATGGAGAAAGCCTCCCATCCAGGACACTCCCACTAGCAGGGCACACACTCTCCAGTTCATGATGGTTACATAGTGCAAGGGTTTGCAGATGGCTACATAGCGGTCATAAGCCATCACAGTAAGCAGGATGACCTCTGCACCTGCAAAGAAATGCTCCCCAAAGACTTGGGCCATGCATCCATTGAAAAGGATAGTCTTCTTTTCATGAAGTGAATCTCTAATCAGTTTAGGTGTATTTACAGAGGCATAGCAGGCATCAATAAATGAGAGATGGGCCAGGAAAAAGTACATGGGGGATCCCAAGAGTGAGCTCATAGTGATGGTTATAACAATGACCAAATTTCCTACCACAGAGATGATGTAGATGAACAAAAACACAACAAATATAATTTTCTGCATCTTAGGGTTTTCGGTAAGTCCCAGAAGAACAAACTCTGTCACATTGTTCTTATTCTCCATGAACTTCATGCTAAAGTTAATTACATATCCTGAAAATATTGATACAACATTGGGTTAATTAAACTTCTCCATTCTAGTAAATAATATGTGCCTGAATTCTATGGAGTCATGGGATCTTATGTTTTATTGTTTTTCTTTGCATGTATTTTTTATTTCTTCAAGTAGAACAAAGAACTCTGAATTGTTAAAATTATTCAAATTCCCTCCTATGCAGAATTTTTGAAAATATTGTATAGATGAAGAACTTTTGTGAACACACTAGGTGATCTGCATCTGAGTATATTAATTTTCTGAAATGAGTCAAAGCCTGGATTGACATAAGAGATTACACACATTGTAGCAGCTTAGCCCAAAAAAGAGAGGTAAAAGATGGATGTAATAGATATCTTAACACAGGTAAAGAATTTTGCTTTTTATTGTTAGCAAATGGAGAATGATAAAATGTAATATAGAATGGATAGAAGGGTGACAAGGAATTTGAAGAAGGGAGAATCTTAGCTACTATTATCACAAAGGACTTTGTATGTTCTGGATGTAGTAGAGTGAGGTTTAGTAGTGAGTGAAAGCTGGAGACAGGACACACAGGTAAAATACTCATAATAGATGGTATAAAGAATGATTGAAATCAGGGGCTAGGGCTGTACTCAGTTGTAGAGAGCTTGCCTTACACATGTGAGGCACTGGGCTCTATCCTCAGCACAACATAAAAATAAATAAACAAAATAAAGGCATTGTGTCCATCTACAACTAAATTTGTGTGTGTGTGTGTGTGTGTCTAAAGAATGATGAAAATATATAAGGGATACTATATAATAATCTAGAATACTTGATAAAACTTTTAACTATATAGTAGTAATATTGAATATTTAATGTGCATTTTATGTATTATAAGGCACCAGGTACTATACACACATGTTAATAGAATAACCTTTGGGGTTGGGTTTGTTTTATAAATTTAATAGGTAAGGAAATAATGTCAGAGACTAATGTTTATTGTTCTAAAAACAATGGTAATGTTAGCTAAAGCTTTCTGAACATTTCATGTGTTTTAAGCGATTTTATAGATTCTTGTTGCAGATTCTCTTACTTGTGTGCATTTCCTGCCA
Organism: Marmota flaviventris; assembly: GCF_047511675.1. NCBI lineage: Eukaryota > Metazoa > Chordata > Mammalia > Rodentia > Sciuridae > Marmota > Marmota flaviventris. The sequence continues at coordinate 17,822,846 of NC_092506.1, read as the reverse complement.
CTTTGCACTCCTACATCAAGATTATAAACTGAGAATAACAACCCTACCTCCTCATTTGTTATGAGAATTAATTGTTACATGAACAGATCCACCATGGTGCTGGGGTTACATATAGGAACTTCTGGCTACTTTTATAACTGTGCATGAACTCATCAGAGAAGCAGAATTGACATTTTGAGAAAAGACTCAGAGAAACTTTTGACCCTGCAAAAACTGAGGAAGAATTATTTCCAATTTTTTTTTTTTTTTACTTTTAAATGAGCTAGAGAGATCTATATTATCCATAGTAGTTGATGCCATAAACAGTCCTACTTCCCTGCGTTTGAACTAACAAGTGATGATTTGTGTCCATTAATATCCATATTTAGGTCTTCTCTGTGTGAGAGATTTATTTAAATTTTGTTTTTCTTTTCAAGATGAATCTTGGTTATTAAGTGAGCTATCTTGTCACTGGTGTTAGTTGGTTCTTGTAAAATGTTGCATATATCAAATTGTTCAATGTTAAATAAGGTTAATAACATTTTTTTTTTTACTCATTTGAAAATTTGGGGTAAGGATGAGATTTTCTATAACTGCATTTGACAAATATAGAAAGGCAAAGCTGAGTGTGTATGAAAACTAACAATATTTAATAAGTATTACCAGTGTTGAAAGCCTACCTTTTGCAGTTCTAGGTTATTTTAGTGACATTTTGGTGTGTTCAGGCACAAATGCAAGTTCAAATGAATTCCTCTTACAGTAAGCATCTTTGAGTATGAAACATAAGAAGGTGTTAAAAAGAAAACTACTCAGATAATTCAATTTCAAATAAACCGGTTTTAAGGGAATGTTTTTATAAGTCTCAATCTTTGTGCTCACCAAAGCCTAAAGCGATTTCAAAGAAATCCCAAGGTTTGAATTTAGAATAAATTCATTTGATTCACTATTATGGATAAATGACCCCCATTACCTGTTTCTCGTGCATTAGAGCAGGATGTAGGAAGTGCAGAAGAGACACATTTCAGTGAGTCATTCCATCCATGAGGCTTGCTCTAGAAATACTGATGACAACAAGGAATATTTTCATCTCACACTATCAGGATATTTAAAGAGGTTCCCATAGAAACTCAGGTACCTTGCTTGTAGTTGTTCATCCTCTCCCAGGAATTAGTTATCCCATGTTGGAAAGCTTCGTTTTAGAAGTGAGTAATCTTGGCAGTATGTTTGTGTGTCACCCACTCTAGAGTACAGGTCATATTCTCTGCACTTAGAACATAAACAAGTGAGACTTACATCTCCCTGTCTGAACCTAGGTTGCTAGGAAAGCTGAATAGCATGGTGGCCTAAGTCCATCCTGGGGACCAGTGGTGCAGGCTCCCTGATGATACGTGTCACAGAGATGCTTCTATCTTAACAGTTTTAAACCATTTCTGAAAACCCATTCTCTATTACTTGATAAGTACAGCACTAAAGGCCTAAATGTTGTGGCAGCTATTTTAAAGCACTTAGATCAAAAACCTGCTTTTTCTAATTTTCATTGTATTTTGGAAATAGCCAGAATCCCAGAAGGCACTAAATTGCAGTTGTCCCTGGGCTCATGGGATGGTCAGTGTGGATTACTAGGAAGCATGAAAATTTGGAGAGATATTTAAAACACAGGAAGAGAGTTCCAGTCTTTCTACACTTTGTCACTTGGTATTGCTAATTATTTTTCATTTGGTCATTTTAGAAGATAATAGTTGTAAATTATTATGATGTTCAACTTGAAATTTTTGATTACCAAGGATGCACACTTTTTTTTTCAAATTCTTTTGAACATTGGTATGTCATCTTTTGTGATATTTCTATATATAATGAAAATATATTGGTTTTGGCTTTCTTTTTGTATATTTCAAAATATTTTCAACATATTGTAGGACTTTTGTTATATACATAATGTATAAAAACACACATATAATTTTCTCAAAGCCTGTACATTCTTTTATATCCTCTCCTCCACAGTTCACACCCTCTTTGCATTGATTTTTTATTTCTTAAAACCACTTCTTTGAGGCATAGTTCACATACAAAAAACTGTACACACATAAAATATGTGATTTTATGTGTTAGGGGATACATATACCCATTTGAAACTGTCATCATACTCTATGCTATAAAGTTCTCCAATAACATATCTGATCTCATTTGAAAATGTGCTCCCAACTTCTTGTTTATAATTATTATTGTGATAAGTACATCACACAAGATCTACCATCTTAGAAAAATGTAATGCATACAGACAGTATTGACAATATCAGCACTATGGTGTGTAAACCTCTAGAAATTATTCATGCTGTGCAACTCAAGCCAGATGTGTTGACTAACATCTCCCATGTCCCCCTTCTCCACCTCATGAAGCTGTTTCATCCTCTGCTCTATGAGTTAGACTATTTTAGATTTATCCTATAAATAGGGTCATGTCACCTTTGCATTTTATTCTAACATTTTTTTTTTTAATATCATGTCCTCTGAGTTCATCCATGTTGTTGGAAATGGCAGGATTGTCCTTTTAATGATGGCTGAAGAATAAGTCGTTACATGCATACATCACAAACTCTTTTCTAGTCATCTGCCAACTGAAATTTAGGTTTCTTCCCTTTCTTGCATACTATGAGTAGCATATAATGGACTTGAGAATGCACATACGATTTTGGTTTGGATTTCAATTCCTTTGAGTATTAGTATTATCTTGATAATGTGTAGCTTTACTTTTTGAAAGTTTTAAAGGAATATCCATACTGTTCCGTAGAGGATGAATTGATTTACATTTCAATCAACAGAGACACATTTTCCCTTAAGCTTGCCACTGTTATCTTTTTTGTTGTTTTAATAATTCTCATTCTTTCAGATTGAATATCTCATTGTAATTTTGATATGCATTTTCCCTAATTATTATTGTAGAAAGCACCTTTTTATATAGATGTTGACCATCATTATGTCTTTGGAGAAAAGTCCATTCTAAGTCTTCTATCTTTTATTTTTGTTTATTTGCTTATTTTACATTTATTTTAAAATTTTACAGAAAATTATACACATTGTACTTATTAATGGTATACCATGTTAAGTTTTGATGCATATATATATATATATATATATATATATATATATACACATTGCATAAAATTTAAAGCTGTTAAGACATATTTAAGTCTTAAAAATTTAGCATTCTCCTATGGCATAAATCCTCAAAATAATTTTTTTCCAGCTTTTTAAAATGTGCAGAAAATTATTGTTAACTATACTCACTCAAACTTCTCATTTCTCTCTAACTGTAACTCAGTATCCATTGATCACTATATCTCTGTCACCTGCCCCCTACCTTCCTTCCCTGGTCTTTGGTAACCACCATTGTACCCTCAACTTCTATGAGGTACACATTTTTTTTTTTATTTCTCATATGAGTGAGATCTATGGTACTTGTCTCTTCTGTACCTGTTTATTTCATTCAACATAATGATTTCCACACACTTTTATCCATTTTATTGTAGAAAACAGGATTTTATTCTTCTGTATATGTACCATAACTTCTGTTTTCATCTGTTGATGGGCAACTAGGCTAATTCTTTGTCATAGCTATTGTTAATTGTGATGTAGTAAACATGGAAATGCAGGTTTCTCTTTGTATGCTGACTTAATTTCCTTTTATTGCCTTTATATCATCCTTTATTTAATCTTTCTTAGTATTCCGGATTAACTGACATCATCATAATTTTTCTCAACTTTAAAAATTTGCCACATAATACATTTTCATTCACCAGAAGTAATGTTGTCAATTATAGCAAGCCAATGTGTAGATCAGATAACACTTTTTAATACTTTTCCTTTTATGAAATTTTATTAACTTTTAAAATTTGAATTATTTATACAAACTCAGAGTACATCTTTTTCTAATTAGGATCCGGTCTTGTGATTGTACATCAGGTAGAGATTGACTGTGGTATATTCATATATGAACGTAGGAAATTTATGTCAGGATCATTCCACTATCTTTCCTATCCAGTTTCCTTTTGATATGTATCTAGGAGTGAGATAGCTTGATTATTTGAAAGTTCTACTTAGAGTCTTTTGAGGAACCTCCATGATGTTTTCCATGGTGAGTGTATTAACTTATGTTCCCAACAAGAGTATGTAAATTTTTTTTCTCCACATCCTTACCATCATGTGTTATTGTGTTTGTTTGATAATAGTTTTCCTGGGAATGCCTTTATCTCTCCTTAATTACTAAAGTAGATCTTTGGTGGTAACAGGTTTACATTTCTATTTCCCACTTCAAGGACCATAATTCCCATTGTAGGGTCTCAACCAAAAGGGAAGAACAATCACAGAACTCTTCAAGGACATCAGGGCTGCCTTCAGAAATTGGTTACTCATCCTAGTGATTAAATGTATGTCTTCTGGACCTTCCTAGGGTGGTCAAGTAGGTCTTAAATGACAAATCATGCTACATTATGCAGTTATTTCATTTTTTATAACTTGTAAACCTTGGAGGAACTATTTCCTCTCTTTCCATATCAGTTTGTGTTCTAGATGCAGAATCAGAGGTGACAATTTTTATGAAGGGGACATGTGGAGGCAAGGACTTAGGGAAGCTGGTGAGGTGGGGAAGGGGAGTGCATTGTGTCACATGAAGTCTGGCTTCAGCTGGGAAACTCGGCAGCTCTGAACCGTTCACTGTACTGCATGGCTGACTTCACATGAAGGCAGGAACCCAACTGTCATAGTCCTATGATAGTCTTTTATTGTGCACTTGGGGCCTGTGTGTGTGTGTGTGTGTGTGTGTGTGTGTGTATTGGGGGGCATAATCCCTGGGCTGCAGCTTCCCATTTCTTTAGTGAAATTACCCAGAAAAGATTAGGGCTGTGAACTGCTAGCATTCCAGACTCTCACTAGCTGGGTCTTTGGTACTCAGGCCTTGTAAGAGGGGATTTGAGATGGATTCGGCAGTCCACTGTGCTTTCTCTACAGCAGAATCCACAGTCTTTCACACTCTCATCATTAGGATAGTCAATCTTATCCTGCTGCTAATCTCGTCTCTGTCATGCTATTTCAGTTACTGTAACTTGAGTTTTCATTGTAAAACTCAAATCTAACTATGTCACTCACTAGCTTAAAAGTACTTTTAATATTTTCTCCATGGCCCTCTCCATTAGGGTTTGACAGGATTATGGGAGATGGGAGCCTTTGTGATCTTGCTTATGTTTATCTCTCCAGACTAAGGAGTCCTAATTCACCCTTATAATAAGTTAGTGTGTAACCCTATTAGCTTAGTGGCTAACACCAGGGGGTTTCAATAAATAATCACTTCACTAATAGGTCATTTAATAATCACAACCATATGGGGTTGATTAGTTTTCTTACATGGTCTTTTATGCCTCCTGACACTTGTTGGCTATTACCTGTCCTAGGAATGCTTTGGCTCAATTTCTTGTCTCTTTACTGATCCATTCTATTCCACGAGTATCAGTTTTGATGTGTTTACATCTTGAAATACTTTCCTGACCATCCTCTTCAGATCTTTGGTGTTACTCCATTAAGCTTTCATAACACCCTTTCCATTTTACTATTTATAACTCTAAGATGTAATGTTCTACATCCTCCTTCAAGTCTTTCAATATATCTTTGGTTCTGTGAAGGATAAAGGTAAGTATCTATTTATCCACCTGCAAAACTTCCAAAATATCAATATCCTTTGGCTCAAACCTATGTGAGGCAAGAATGTAGAATTACGTGGTACACACACACACACACGCACACACACACACACACACACACATTGGGGATTGTTCTCGGGGGCACTCAAACCTGCATGAGACAAGAATTTAGAATTAAGTGATAAAACACTGAGCCACATCTCTAGACCTTTTTTGTATTTTATTTAGAGACAGGGTCTCCCTAAATTGCTTAGTGCTTCACTGTTGCTGAGGCTGGCTTTGAACTCATGATCTGTCTTGCCTCAGTTTCCCAAGCCACTGGGATTACAGGCATGTGCCACCGCACCTGGCTAAGTGTAAAATATTTCTAACACTGCTTTTTTTGTGTAAGCAGAGCTACTTAAGTTTACAAATAGCATTTATTTATAAAATGTGACCATAATATAAGAGAAAAATCATAAATATCTCCTTACACATAAGAGAATGAAATCTTGTCGAGGGATATTAAAATGAAATATGTTTTCATTTTCTGAGAAACACATTTTCAAATTCTTTCTCATTCCTCTTTTTAAATGAAAGTAAATATACCATGTGTCTCCTCTTAGAGTTCTCTCTGGGATTCTCCTCAGAGTCTAAATGAGATGAAGGTAGAAAAAATTTCCCTTGTCTCTGTTACTCTTTCCCTACTATGTATTTCACTTAATTTATTTATGTTATTTTATCATTCTATATTTATTGGGTGTCAGAATTTGTTTGGTATGTCCAAGAGACTATTGTTAGCTAGCAAGCAAGAACTTTATGGATCATAGCTATGTATTTAGTAAATAGATTTCACGTCTGATATTCAACTATTTTATTTGATTAATAATTCTACAGAACCCTTCTGAAGATCACAAGGAAATTTAGAAATACTGTTGAATTTATTTTATTGACCATACAAATATTAAATGTTCTATGTGTATTCAAGCTCTAAAATCCTACAAACCATAGTCTACTAGAAACATATGAACATCAGTTATGCTGTGTAAATTAATAATAGGTATTAAAGCTGTTAGATTATTAGTCATAATCACTTAATATATGCAATGCACCTAGCACAGTTTTTCTGAGACATGGCAACTAGAGTGACCTTTTTCTCATCATAATCTGGAAGTGTATCATAAGAGTTAAAGAGTATGATCTGGAAAATCAGAAACATTCTGATTATTGGAGCATCAATATATCTCCATTGATAGCTTCATCATTTTGCCAGTATCATCACAGGTAAATGGAGATAATAGAAGTTGTCTTAGTCAGCTTTAACATTGCTATGAGCAGAATATGTGACAATAACACCTGAGAGGGAGAAAAGTTTACACTGAGGACTCATGGTTTCAGAGGTCTCAGTCCATGGATACCTGACTTTATTGTTCTGTGCCCAAGGCAGCACATCATGTAGGAACAGCCCATGGGAGGAAAGCTCAGCTAAGGGCAGGGTGGGAAGGAGATGGGGAGAAGAAGCTGCAGGGAAGATGCACCCTTCCAGGGCACAATATCAGTGACCTCCAACCATGCTCCTCCTGCATCCAGTTTCCACCCGGTCAGTCCATTCAAACTAGGATACACTGATCAGTTCACAGCTTTCATGGTCTAATCATGTACCTCTATTATTTCTATATTAACAGGCGCTTTGGGGGTGGACCTTGAATCCAAACCATAGCAGCAGTGTATATATCTTACAAATATTATAGAGATTATTGCCCAATACCAATATTTGTAATTATTTATTTTTTATTTTCATTAGAAGTATAGCCTATGAATGCATATGCATGCATACAGCTAGAAATACAAAGCCCCAAGTCAGAAGAATTTTACAAATATGAGAGAGTTGTCCTGGCTTTGGTTTTCTCCACTATTTTGCACCCATGTATAGCTGCCTCAATGAAGAATTTATAAATGACAGTATTTTTTTGTGTATCGTTTATGTATTCTTGATGAGATTATTCAATATGTCTTTTGATCCTTTCTTCAGTTAAATTAATATTGGACCTGAGGCACATTCATTTGTCACTTGAAATGGCTTTGCTGCTAAACAATTTCCTAATGGTATTTTTCATCTGAGTATTTCTCAAGGTATAGATTAAGGGATTTAACATAGGAGTAATCATAGTGTAGAATACAGCAACTGCTTTATCAATGGGTAAAGTAGCTGCAGGTCTCATGTACACAAATATGCAGGGAACAAAGAACAGGATGACCACTGTGATATGCGAGACACAGGTGGACAGGGCTTTGCGCCTACCCTCCAGGCTGTGGGTCCTCAGGGAGCGCAGGATGACCACATAGGAGATGAGCAGCAGGAGGAAGTTTAACAGGCAGATGAACCCACTGTTGGCAGCAACGAATAGCCCCAGAGTGTGGGTATCAGTGCAGGCCAGTTTGAGCAAAGGGTTCAGGTCACACATAAAGTGATCAATGACATTAGGGCCACAGAAGGGTAGTGGTAAGATGAAGAGGATCTGGATGATTGCATGGAGAAAACCTCCCACCCATGACACTCCCACTAATAGGCGACATACTTTCCGGTTCATGATGGTTGTATAGTGCAAGGGCTTGCAGATGGCTACATAACGGTCATAGGCCATCACTGTAAGCAGAATGACCTCTGCACCTCCAAAGAAATGTTCCCCAAAGATTTGCATTATGCACGCATAGAACAAGATGGTTTTCTTTTTTTGGAGTGAATCTACCATTGGCTTAAGGGTATTGACAGAGGCATAGCAGGCATCAATAAAGGAGAGATAGGCCAGAAAAAAGTACATGGGGGACCCCAACAATGAACTGGTGGTGATGGTGATTACAATGAGCATATTTCCTACCATACAGATGATGTATATGAGCAAGAACATAACAAATACAATTTTCTGCAACTTTGGATTCTCAGTAAGCCCCAGAAGAACAAACTCTGTCACATTATTCCTATTCTCCATGTATTTCAAGTGAAAGTGAATCGCACTGCCTGAAAAACAAATACAAACTTGAATTAAACTTCTCCCTTCTCATAAATAAATAATGTGTAGATTCTATTGAGTAGAGAGAATTGATGTGGAGATTTTTGCATTTATATTGTTGAGTGATGTGGAAAAAAAAGTGTTCTGAGTAATGATGATTACTTTCCCTTCTAGTAAAGATTCTGCAAAGACTATATATGTGAGAAAATTTTGTGAACACACAAGGCAAGAGGCTGAGTATCTCTAATTTTCTGAAATGACTCAGAGCTTAAATTGAATTAATAGTTTTCACTCATAGTGTCATTTAAACCCCCAAAGCAAGGTAGGAACAGAATGTAACTGCCATCAAAGTATAACTAAAGAATGTTGCCCTGTTTTCCTTAAGAAATGGAGAAACATGAGAGCTAATTGAGAATAGGAATCAAGGATGGTGAGAAACTTAAGGAAGGGAATATTAGATGTTATTCTTGTAACCATCCTTTTGTGTCCTGGATGAAGCATAGTGGGTTAAATAAGGGGTGGAAGCCAGAGATCAGAACCCCGTGTAGAAGAGTAATGGTAACAATTCATATAAAGAGATGAGGGCAACACTTACAGAAATGTAACCAGTGTACAAAAGAGCAGCTATAAAATAATTCATAAAACTTGTTGAATAAATCTAATAACTTTGCAATCCCTAATTATGAAACAACTGATATTTATTCCATGCATGGCATAGTACCAATACTTTGCTTGCACAATTCCTTTTCATACTTGAGGTAATCTGTATGATGAGTGTTGTTGCATCCTTCTTACTGGTAAAGAAATCATCTCAGAAACTAAAGTGCAAGGGCTTGCAGATGGCTCGCAATAATCTTGATCATGTTTACTGACAGTAACTGAACTCTACATGTGTTCTAAGTGTTTTTCAGACATGTACTGATCTAGTTCTCACAACAAAGTGAATGGCTAATGTTGTTATCTTTTTATCCATCTTTACTCTTATTTATATTGCACAGCGGAGTTTAGAATCTTCTTCCAGAAAAATTAACTAATAAGTAGCAGAGTATAAAAGAGAATAAATAGATCATTAAATACTTTTTAAAGATGGAGTTTTATGATGTTGCTCAGGCTGACATTAAAATTGTGATTCTCCTACATCAGCTTCCTAGTAGGTGGAATTATGGGAATGTACCTCTTTGTCTGACTTCAGGTTAGTCCAATTTTTATTCATTTTTTTGTCCTTCAGTTCTTTAACATATATTGTTCTCCTCTTCCTTTTAACTATAAATTCGATACTATGTTATATAAATTATGATGAACTACTTCAGAGAGAGTTTATACAAAGCAATTTCATCAGCAGACACAAAGATACATAATAATTCATTTGAACTCCCAGATATTAAGAAAATGAGTGTTTCTTCATTCTCAGAAGGGCTCCTTTCACTTGGCCTGTCCCTCACATGCAGTTCTGCCTTCTCTAATACCACTATAAAATATGGACCCCACAGTCAGCTGGAAAATGTTGTATACAACCCTCATGAAGTTAAGTGTACTGATTTGAGTGTCAGTAAGACCAGATTTGAATCTTGTTTTTTTTTTTTTTTTTTTTTTTCTGCTTGCAACTTCTTTTACCTGGATATATTTCCTGGCCCTGCACCCATCTGCATTATCATCTACAAAGTGAGAGTGAGAATGTCACCTCATAGGTTTTATGAGAATTGATTGTTACATGAGCACATTCATCACATATCTAGAGACACATATAGGGCTTTCATTTATTTTTATAACTGTGTATGCACTCAGCAAAGCTAAATTGACAGTTTGAGTAAAAATATCGAGACATTTTCAAATCTCCTGTCAGCTAAAGAAGAATCTTCTGGATTACTGCTTTTAGAGAAGACATGTGTTTTACCCACAGCAGTTGACCCCAGAAAGACTTCTTGTTTGTACTAGGGCTCTACAGCTGATGATTTGTTTCATTTAATATTGATATCCAAGTCTTAAATGTGTAAAAGTTGTACTTGAATTTTGTTTTTATCTGCAGAGTCTTGGTTATTAAATGAGGTGTCTCATGGCAAACTAAATTTTCTTGTTGTTGGAGGGCTGGGTTTTATATAAAGCTTCATCACTATGTGTCTCAAATTGTCTAATGTTAAATTTTCTCAATGATATTTGCCAACCATATTTTGAAAAAGGGAGATGAGGATGAATTATCCTATAACAAATGACACTCAGCAAATGACACTCTATGACTGCATTTGATAAATGTTGAAAAGTCATGATCTCTGCATATGAAAAATTACAAAATTAATAAACATCCACACTATAGAAAATCTTACCTTAGTACTTTTAGATGATTTTAATTATGCTTTGAGTGTTCAGAATCAATTTCATCTTCAAAAAGACCTCCTCTTATAATAAAGAATTTTAATGTGAAGTGACAACAAACTTCCAAAGAGAATATTCAGGTAACCCAACATCAAATCGAATGTCATTAAAAATGTTTCCTTTAAAGTCTAAATCATTCTTTTTAACTTGAAACCTAAATATTTTAATAGAAAATCTGTGATTTGGATTTAGAATGGATTCACTTGGTATGTTTCGGAGAAATGAAATCATTCTGTTCCTCTGATTCAGTAGGACAGAAGGCAGGATGTTGGGAGAAAAATAATTCAAATGGGTCACTCCTGATGAATATTGCTCTGGATGAATCAACTACAACCAAAAATATTGCCATCTTACAAGACCAGGAAATTTTAAGAGGTTTTCAGAAGAATTTAGGGACCTAGCTTATAGCTGTGCTTTCTCTCCCAGGAATTAATTATATATTTTGATGGAAATATATTACCTTGGAAGCAGGTATTCTGGAAAGACATATTTGAAAATTACCAGCCTCTGAATGGAGACTTGTATTCCCTGAAGTTTGAACGTAATTTCTTTTTTATTTATTTATTTTTTTATCTGAAATTGGGTTGTTAGGAAAGATGAACGCCATGTAAATAGGATTGCAGCATTAATTCAGTGTGAGTACCAGCGATGTATTTTACCTGAAAATGTGTCACAGAGGGGGCTTCTTTCTTATCAGTGTTAAATCCTTTCTGAAAACCCACCGTGAATTGCTTGAGAGTTAAAGAAGTGAAGACATATTAATGACAGCTATTTTTAACTGCACATGGTGCTTTTCCTTATTTCCTGTGTTTTGGAAGTAGCCAGACACCAAAGAAAGGTCTATTTAACAGTGTTCTCTGGGACACAGTATGTAATGATTGGCAGCATTACAGATTTGGAGAGATATTTTAAACACAGAGAGTTCAAGTCATTGCACATTTTGTCAATTGGACAAAACTTCATTGTTACTTATTTGCCACTTAGTCATTTTAGGAAGTCTGTAAATTACTTTAAAAAAAAAAACATTTATTTGAAGTAATTAACATACAAAATACAGTACATATATAACATGTAATCTATGCCATGAAATTATTTGGTCACCTATCTGACCATCTTCAAATGTGTCCATCCAACTTCTTGTATATTATTAGTATAATGATGATGATGACATGCAGCACATAATCTGCCCTTTGAGCAGTATTTTAAGCATCCTGGACAATATTGATCAGTATAAGCTCAATGGTGTATAAATCTCTAGAACTTATTCATGTTGTGCAATCAAAACATCATACCATTTGATTGACATCTTCTTCCTCTTCATTCCCTAGCTCATGACAATCACAGTCCCACTCTATAACTCTGAGTTAGACTGTTTTAGATTTATCCTGTAAGTGATGTCATGTTGTGTTTGCCCTTTTGTGCCTGGTTTATTTTTCTAAACATTAATGTTTTCTGGGTTGATCCAAAATGTTACAAATGGCAGAATTTTCTTCATTTTCCTTTTTATTAATGCTTCATATTTATATATAACATCAAAACTCACTTTGCCATAATTATAGAAGCATGGAGTATAACTTGTTCCATTTCAGTCCCCAGTTTTCCTGTATACTGCATATTGTGTGTATACATTTTTTTTTATTCACCCATCTGTTGACAGGCACCTGAGCTTATTCTGTAACTTGGCTATTATGGGTTGTGGTCCTATAAACATTCATGTGCCTGTATCACTATAGTATGCTGACTTTACTTCTTTTGAATAAACACCAAGGACTGAGATAGCTGGGTGAATTTGTGGTTCCATTCCTCGTGGTTTAAGGAAGCACTATACCGTTTTCCAAAGAGGTTATACTAATTTGCAGTCCTACTGAAAATGAATGAAGATACCTTTTCTCACTGTGGATCAAACACACCTAAAAATTACACAAGAAACCTTTCAAGTTCTAGAAGACAGACTTAGCACTCAAACATATTGGTACAGGCATCCATTTCCTTAACAAGACTTCTAAAGCTCAAGAAATAAAAACCAAAAATCAATAAGTAAGATGGCATGGCATGAAATTAAAAATCTTCTGCACATCAAAGGAAACACAAGCATGCAGAGAGAGCATACAGAGTGGGAGAAGATCTTTTTAAGCTCTTCCTCCAACAGAATCCAGAATACTTTAAAAAAAAAAAAAAAACTCAAAAGCTTGACATCAAACAACAACAACAACAAAATAAAAGAGCAAAGATCCAAAAATTTAAAAAAACAACCAACAAACAACAGCAAAATGACAAATAAACCAATAAATAAATGGTGAAAAGAAAAACACATTACACAAAAGAAGAAATACAAATATATTAAAAAAAAAAAACTGTTCAACATCCCTAGTAATCAAAGAGAGGCAAATCAAAACTGTGATGAGATTTCATCTCACTGAGGTTAGAAGGGAAATCATCAAGAATACAAATAATGATTTTCTTCTTTATAAAGGCTGATATTTTTTGTTTTTGAAACTATTTTAGAAAACTCCATACTTTTTTCTGTAAAGGCTGAACCAATTTATATTAACAAAAACAGTGGAAAAACATTTCCATTTTCTCACATCCTTAACAACATTTATTATCTTTCTGTTTTTGTTTGTTTGATTTTTATAATTCCAATCCTATCAGATTGAGTTGATATCTTATTGTGATTTGATTTGCATTTTTCTTGATGTTTATATTGACATCAAGCACCTTTTAGTTTATCTGCTGTCCACTGGTATGTCTTCTTCCTAGAAATGTCTATTCAAAGTATAGCACATTTTACTGGTATTAATTATTATTTTTTAAAATCTTTTTATTTGTCCTAATTAGTTACAAATGACAGTAGAATACATTAATTCACTTTGATATATCATACATAAGTGGAGTATAATTTATCTTTTTTTCTGATTGTACATGGTAGAATCACACTGGTCATTCAGTCGTATATGTATATAAGGTAATAATGTCTGTTTCATTCCACAATCCTTTATACCCCTGTACCTCCTTCCCTTCCTTCACTTCTCTTTGGTAATCTAAAGTAATTGTATTCTTCCCTAGACCCCTCCCCCATTGTGAATTAGCATCTGCATAGCAGAGAAAACATTCTGCCTTTGGTTCTTTGGGATTGGCTTATTTTCTTTTAGCATGATATTCTCTGCACCATCTATTTACTTGTAAATGCCATAATTTCATTCTTGTTTTAGGATGAAGATTAATTCTTTTAAACTAAGGTTTAAAAATATAAAAAGCTATCCATATTAATGAGGTGCCACTTTATACATGTACACATTGTATAATGTTTAAATTATGTTAATCATATTTATCTCCTCAAACATTTATCATTTCTTTAGAAATGTACATCGTATTATGGTCATCCCCGAGTGCTACAGCACCCTGAGCTTCTTATTCATAACTGCAGCTCACTACCCAAAGATCAGTATTTCCCCATCATCTACCTCCTGCTCTCCCCAGCCACAGCTAAACACCATTCTATTTTTAATTTCTATGAGATCAACCTTTTCAGTTTCCAGTGTGGCTGAGGTCATGCAGTCCTGTCTTTCTGTGCCAGGTTTACTTCCCTTAACATAATGACCTTCACCCTGTTGTTGCAAATGACAGAATTTCATTCTTATTTATGCTGAATTCTCTATATTTTAAAAACCATTCATCTATTGATAGACACTGATATATACCCAGGAGTAGCATAACTGGATTACATGGCAACTCTTTTTCAGTTTTTTGAGGAAACTCCACACTAATTTTCATAGTGGATAGTAGAGTTAAACCTGACTGGCAACTCTGCTCTTTTTGTACCTGGATATCCACATTTACTTAGGTTTGGAAAATATTCTTTTCTGATCCATTTGAAGAGGTTTTCCACAATTTGGCATTTTCAAGTCCCTCTTGAGCTCCCAGAACTCAACTATTTTAACATTTAATTCTACCTTAAAATCCCTATAAGTCTTGGTTCATTTCTTTTTATTCTTTTTTTCTTTTTATTACTCAGACTGTGTATTCTCAAAGAACAGTCTTCAATGGTATTAATTTTCTCTTCTTTTTGATCTATTTTTGCTATTGATGCCCTCTGATTAATTAAACAATACATCTTGAGCTAGAGGATCTTTTGATTTTTAATTTATTTTCATCTCCATTGGAGTGTTAAATGATTTTTTCTGTGTTTTTTTGAAACAATAATTATTGAGTTTCTCCCTCTATGAGGGGTTGCTTGGGTTTGGGAGAGAGAATTATGAATTAGGGATAAAACATCACTTCTTTTTTTAGGAGAAAGAATGTGCATTACTGGCTTTTTTGGATGAGACCAAATTGCTTCTGATGGTCCCTTATTAAAAAGTATGGAGAAGGTTTGCCAGATTATTAGCTACATATGAAACACCAGGGGGATGTTTTAATTTGTTCAAACAATGAAACCACATTTGGTACAAAAGCTGAAATTGGAATTCCCATCTGATCAAGCTAATGGAATTTCACTATAATTTTTCCATAACCATCTGTCTTTGCACAGGACAAGTAGTTCAGTTGAATGTGGTGAGAATCACACCTGAATAGTAAGATCTACCAGCTTCTACTTAGCCTTTTCCACCACGATATTCTCTGCTCCATAGGTTCAGTAGTCACAGCAATTCCTATTATTTCTCTTCTTCTAATGCAAAGATAACCTGAAAAAGGCTTTGGGGTATCTTGAAGACAGATCAACATAAATTTGAGGCAGTGCTCCTGGCTCCTACCTCAAGCATATCCAGCTTCTCTTTAATTTCAGGGTTTCTGGATCTGCAGAATGGCTCAAGTCTGGATGTTGATTGAGGAAGCATGAATTTCTTTTTTTTTTTTTTTTTTTTTTGTTTTCTAATTGTCAGGAACTGGAAAGAGGGTTGTTTCTATCCTTCAGTTTTTATTTTATTTTATTTTTTTTTTGGTGGATGTTATATCCTTTTATTTTTTTATTTTTTTAATATCTCATAATTTTATTTTTTATTTTTTTTTTAATTTTTATTGTTGGTTGTTCAAAACATTACATAGTTCTTGATATATCATATTTCACACTTTGATTCAAGTGGGTTATGAACTCCCATTTTTACCCCATATACAGATTGCAGAATCACATCAGTTACACATCCATTGATTTACATGTTGCCATACTAGTGTATGTTGTATTCTGCTGCCTTTCCTATCCTCTACTATCCCCCTTCCCCTCCCCTCCCCTCCCCTCTTCTCTCTCTACCCCCTCTACTGTCATTCATTTTTTCCCCCTTGTATTATTTTTCCCTTTCCCCTCACTTCCTCTTGTATGTAATTTTGTATAATCCTGAGGGTCTCCTTCCATTTCCATGCAATTTCCCTTCTCTCTCCCTTTCACTCCCACCTCTCATCCCTGTTTAATGTTAATCTTCTTCTCATGCTCTTCGTCCCTACTCTGTTCTTAGTTACTCTCCTTATATCAAAGAAGACATTTGGCATTTGTTTTTTAGGGATTGGCTAGCTTCACTTAGCATAATCTGCTCTAATGCCATCCATTTCCCTGCAAATTCTATGATTTTGTCATTTTTTAATGCATAGTAATACTCCATTGTGTATAAATGCCACATTTTTTTTTATCCATTCGTCTATTGAAGGGCATCTAGGTTGGTTCCACAGTCTTGCTATTGTGAATTGTGCTGCTATGAATATCGATGTAGCCGTGTCCCTGTAGCATGCTCTTTTTTAGGTCTTTAGGGAATAGACCGAGAAGGGGAATAGCTGGGTCAAATGGTGGTTCCATTCCCAGCTTTCCAAGAAATCTCCATACTGCTTTCCAAATTGGCTGCACCAATTTGCAGTCCCACCAGCAATGTACAAGTGTACCCTTTTCCCCACATCCTCGCCAGCACTTGTTGTTGTTTGACTTCATAATGGCTGCCAATCTTACTGGAGTGAGATGGTGTCTTAGTGTGGTTTTGATTTGCATTTCTCTGACTGCTAGAGATGGTGAGCATTTTTTCATGTACTTGTTGATTGATTGTATGTCCTCCTCTGAGAAGTGTCTGTTCAGGTCCTTGGCCCATTTGTTGATTGGGTTATTTGTTATCGTATTGTCTAATTTTTTGAGTTCTTTGTGTACTCTGGATATTAGGGCTCTATCTGAAATGTGAGGAGTAAAGATTTGTTCCCAGAATGTAGGCTCCCTATTTACCTCTCTTATTGTTTCTTTTGCTGAGAAAAAAAAAAACTTTTTAGTTTGAGTAAGTCCCATTTGTTGATTCTAGTTATTAACTCTTGTGCTATGGATGTCCTAAGGCATAAAAATAGGAAAAGAAGAACTTAAATTATCACTATTTGCAGATGACATGATTTTATACCTAGCTGACCCAAAAGGGTCTACAAAGAAACTATTAGAGCTAGTAAATGAATTCAGCAAAGTGGCTGGATATAAAATCAACATGCATAAATCAAAAGCATTCCTGTATATCAGCGACAAATCCTCTGAAATGGAAATGAGGACAACCACTCCATTCACAATATCCTCAAAAAAAATAAAATAAAATACTTGGGAATCAACCTAACAAAAGAGGTGAAAGACTTATACAATGAAAACTACAGAACCCTAAAGAGAGAAATAGAAGAAGATCTTTGAAGATGGAAAAATATACCCTGTTCATGGATAGGCAGAACTAACATCATCAAAATGGCGATATTACCAAAAGTTCTCTATAGGTTTAATGCAATCCCAATCAAAATCCCAACGGCATTTCTTATAGAAATAGAGAAAGCAATCATGAAATTCATATGGAAAACTAAAAGTCCCAGAATAGCAAAAACAATGCTAAGCAGGAAGTGTGAATCAGGCGGTATAGCGATACCAGACTTCAAACTATACTACAGAGCAATAGTAACAAAAACAGCATGGTACTGGTACCAAAACAGGCGGGTGGACCAATGGTACAGAATAGAGGACACAGAAACCAATCCACAAAACTACAACTATCTTATATTTGATAAAGGGTCTAAAAGCATGCAATGGAGGAAGGATAGCATCTTCAACAAATGGTGCTGGGAAAACTGGAAATCCATATGCAACAAAATGAAACTGAATCCCTTTCTCTCGCCATGCACAAAAGTGAATTCAAAATGGATCAAGGAGCTTGATATCAAATCAGAGACGCGCCGTCTGATAGAAGAAAAAGTTGGCTACGATCTACGTACTGTGGGGTCGGGAAGCATGAATTTCTGATTTGAGAATTCAGTTTTTATTTCATTCACTTGAACTTTTCTTCTTCACTATATCAAAGTAAGAACTCATTAGGATTTCTATAGTATTTCACTAATAGGAAGCCTGAAATCGACCAGCCAAAGTCATAGGTCTCTTCAGGCCAGTTGGCTTCTTCTTTAACTCTGCTGTTCACTTGTCACCATCCAGGGATGTTGGGTTCATTGACTCTGTTCAGCAAAAAATGCAGAGCAAGACACAGAGCAGCAGGTTTATCACAAAAGTTACACAGAGCATTGCTCCAAAGAGAAGCCAGGAATCTGTTGGGGTAGTTTTATCTTGTCCTTTTTATGATTTCTGGAATTTCCTCCTCTCCTGTATCCTCCCCTGTCCACATTTTCTTCGGTATTAATGGTTGGAGTCCCCTCTGTCCACACATCTGTTTTAGTTTTGTATTGGATCCCTGGCTTAGGGGCAGGAATACAGACTTGTGTATCTGACTGGAATCTCTGGTGTGTCCAGGAGCACTTTCATCAAGCAGACCCTCCCTCTCCATGCTCCTTTTTCCTGGCCCTGACCCCTA
Source organism: Marmota flaviventris (assembly GCF_047511675.1). Classification (NCBI taxonomy): domain Eukaryota; kingdom Metazoa; phylum Chordata; class Mammalia; order Rodentia; family Sciuridae; genus Marmota; species Marmota flaviventris. The sequence goes on along the minus strand of NC_092506.1, from coordinate 17,804,024 downwards.
CCCCCACCTCCTTACTCACCTTCTTGCCATCTTGCCCTGGCTGCCTAACCCCTTCTGTATCTCCCTTATACTGCAGCAACCACACGATTAAAACTTTGGATATCAAGAGCTGCCACTTGACCCCTGCTATTTCTGGGTCCAATTATTCACTTTGCAGTTAGAGTTTCCAGGCCGGCGACCACAGTTTTCACTGAGGGGTTCCGTCTAACAGGAAAGAGCAATCACAGAAGTCCTCAAGGATGTCAGGGCTCCTCTCACTCACTTACTACTCATGGTTATGATGAAAGTTATGTCTTCTGGACTCTCTTAGGGTGGGCAAGTAGGTCTTAAATGACAAATCACACTGTATCTGTTTTCTTTATGCCTTTGAATTCCTTTTAGCCATTAACTCCTAAAACATTCTAATTTACTCACTGAGAGCCTCATTTGGTCCTTGTTGTTGCAGTTGAATAACCAGAGTCCTTTTCAACTCCCCGATCTGCAGTGTTAAAGAAAGCATCCGATTAATGAAGTCTATATCAGTAAATTTGACCTGATTTATGTCTATTTCATCATTCTTGCATATTCTTTGCATATATTCACACATATATTCCTGCATTTATGTCTGCATAAATTAGAAAAATCATCAAGCCTTTGGAGCGTATTTCACCTTTTCATGGGTCACACATTGTAGCTCTTTTAGGTCCCTCTTGGAACTTGAGCCTAGTTATAGGTCTAGGAGTCAAGAAGGGGAAGGGGGGTTAGTAGTCAGTCCCAAACAGAGTCAGCCTTGTCTTACAGGGAAACTCTTTCAGGGGAGACCATTGTGGTTTCTTCAGACAACTCTGGAGCACTCCTTAGACAGGCTGGGAGACCCCCTGCTCTAGTTACAGGCACCTCTGCTGGAGATGGAGAGGCCCTTGTCATTTGCAAAGTTCTCTCCATTCCATCTTCTCAGTTCCCTCATCCATCTTGTGATGGAAGCCAGAACCTGGATCTCACCCATGACTCCTCTTTCTAATCTTCCTCATTAATTGATTCTCTATAACTTCTAAATATATGGGGAACTATTTCTCTATTTCGGTTTGTGATAATGATCCTGTTGTGGGTATTTCTATGAATTTGTCATTTGAAAGCAGGGACTAAATAAGTCTGATGAGAGAAGGAGAAAAGTGTGTGGTCTCCAGTAAAGTCAGATTTAGCCTGGGGCCTTGGCAGCTCTGGAGTGTTCATTGTGTGATTTAGGTTCCATCACTGATAACCATCCAATAAGGAAGACAAGGTTTTGAGAAAAGGGATAAAAGAAGTTTCATTGCTTTTCTAGCAAAAGAGAAACACAGGGGACTCCTGTCCTAGCATGTGTGATTCTCTCCATCAGGGGCAAAAGAGAGATTTTAAAGAGATGTTCAAAAGGAATCCCATTTTCCCCTGAAATTAGTAGGAGGGGTTATGGAGAAATGATTAGGGAGGAAAAAAGGGAGAAGAGAAAAAAAAAACATGTCTGTTTTAGAGCACCAAGGGCTATATTCAAAGCATGAATTGGACCATTGTCATAATTGTAGTACATAATTTGTTCTGCAAGGGGCAAAGGGATACAACCTTTTAACATTCTTGTGATAGTCTTTCATTTTTCCACTTGAGGGTCATAAAATAGTGGGAATAACCCCTGGATAGAATTTTCTATTTTCTTTGGTGTATTTGTCCAAAAATGGTTAGGGCTGTGAACTCTTAGCAACCCAGTGACAATACCTGGGTCTTGTGCACAGTGGCCTGGTGGAGGGATTCAAGCATGATTCCAGTGTCCAACATTCTGTCTGTTCACCAGCAGGATGAGAATTCAATCCCAGCCTTTTACCCTCAGATCATTATACTAGGCTTCTGCTTCCCTCCTGCCCTTCATATTTATTTATTCTTTATCATACTGGAAACCAAGTTATTATAAAGTAAAATATAATTGTGTCACTCACCATCTTAAAGATACTTCCTATGTTTTGCCCATGGTTTTTGCCATTAACCTTTAATACAATTTTGAGATCTTTTTTGGTCTTGCTTGTTTCTGTCTTCCCATTCTCAGGATTGCAATTTACCTCTACACTACCTTAGTTTAAAGCTTGTTGAATAACAATATAAATTAATAACCACAGTCATGCTGAATGATTTAGGTTTCCTGCATGTTTTGCTTTTAACTTACCTGTCATAGGAATGCTTTGATCCAACATCTTGCCTCTTCACTCTTCTTGCCCAATTTTATCCCATGAGGGCCATTTTTATGTCTTTCTTTCTGGGAATCTTTTTCTGTCAGCACCCTCTCTCCAGGTCTTTGTTTATTATCCATCCAACCTGTCCTCATAGTATCCTGTCCATCTTAACATGTTTGTATAACACTCACCAGTATTTTCCCACTCCCTTCTGGTGTCTGTCACTTAAACACCATGAAAGAAGAACCTAGGTGTGTTTTGTTCGCCTCAGAAGTCACCCAAAATATTAATATTTTTGGAATCAAATATTTAGGTTTATTAATGAATGAAAGAAACATTGAACAACAACAAAAATTATCCTGAAATTGCTTTTGTATAGACAGATGTATACATTTTACAAAATAGTTTTTACTAATGAATGTTACCACCACATAACAGAAAAATCATAAACAGCCCCTATGCAGAGGATAATGAAATCTTGCTGAAAGAATATCATGATATACCATTTGCTCATATGCTCAGAAACTCAGTTCTAAATTATTTCTCATTCCTCAGTAATTGTGGTTTCCCTCAGAGGTCAGTCTGAATCAGATGACAGTGAAAAACAACCTGTAGTCTTCAGGACTCATTTTTACTCTATTTTTTTTTAATGATTTATGTTGCTTTAACATTCATTCTTCATTCACCATTTATCAGAGGCAAATATTGTACTACATTGGAGAAACTATTGTTTGCTAGGAGGCAAGTATTTAATATAGTCTCGCTGTGCATTATTCAACTAGGAGTTTTTGCCTGACCTTCAAGCATTCTTTTATTTTGACTCACCCCTCTTTATCATTGGTTATCAGAGTACAGCAACCTGAGTATACACAGCCTTTCTGAAGACTACAAGGAAATTTGGTTGAATCTGCATCACTTGCCAATCAAAGGTTATTATTGTTTCAGTTTTGTAGCCCTAAAGTCCTTACTTACCATAATATTCCTCAAAACATATTACCATCAATTGTGATATGTATATTTACAAGAAATTTTTATAAAAACCATTGGATATTTAGGTATGGAAATTCAACTCTGCAGTGTGTTCAACACTGTCTTTTCCCCATAAATGATAATCAGTACAATAATATGGTCTATTTATTATAATTATTTGTTCTTGTAACATAGAAATTAACAGTATAATCTGGTAAGTCAGTTTTAATTGCAGGATCATTGCTAGATGTGTTCTAATAACTTGTTTTTTGTCATTTTCCTGATAAATAAAATGAATGAAGATAGCAAAATCAAGCCCTAATTTGGTAAAGGTTTGCAAAGATTCAGAGTTGTCTTGAAGTAGTTTTCCCTTTCGCTGAATCAATTTTTTTCTTCCTTGAAAGCATAAGGTGTTTGCTTGTTTGTTTTTGATTTTAATTATTGGTGTTTTACATTTATGGATAATACTGAAATTCATGATGCAAATTCAAACACAAAAATTATAATTTCTTAAATCTCATGAGATTGATCAAAAGAATTTTTGAATGATTTTTTTTTAATCGCTTAAGTACTGCTTGCTAAGATCATTCAAAGGGTCCTTTCCTGGATTACATCAACGTTGGTCTTCAGGCACATTTCCTAGTAAATAATTTCCTAATGGTGCTTTTCATCTGGGCATTTCTCAAGGTGTAGATCAAAGGATTTAACATAGGCACTATCATAGCATAGAAAACAGCAACTGCCTTATCAATAGGTAAAGTAACTGCAGGTCTTAGGTACACAAATAAAGTGGGAGAAAAGAATAAAAGGATCACTGTGATGTGGGAGACACAGGTGGACAGGGCTTTACGCCTACCCTCTAGGCTCTGTGTCCTCAGGGAGCACAGGATGACCCCATAGGAGACCAGCAAGAGGAGGAAGATTAGCAGGCAGATGAACCCACTGTTGGCAACAACAATGAACCCTAGAATGCGGGTATCAGTGCAGGCCAGGTTTAGCAGAGGGCTCAGATCACACATAAAGTGATCAATGACATTAGGGCCACAGAAGGGTAGTCGGAAGATGAAGAGGATCTGGATGGTTGCATGGAGAAAGCCTCCCATCCAGGACACTCCCACTAGCAGGGCACACACTCTCCAGTTCATGATGGTTGCATAGTGCAAGGGCTTGCAGATGGCCACATAGCGGTCATAGGCCATCACCGTAAGCAGAATGACCTCTGCACCTGAGAAGAAATGTTCTCCAAAGACTTGGGCCATGCATCCACTGAACAGGATGGTCTTCTTTTCATGCAGTGAATCCACGATGAATTTAGGCATACTGACAGAGGCAAAGCAGGCATCAATAAAGGAGAGATAGGCCAGAAAAAAGTACATGGGGGAGCCCAACAGTGGGCTGGAAATGATGGTAATCACGGTGAACAAATTTGCTAACACAGAGATGATGTAGATGAGCAAAAACACAGCAAATATAATTTTCTGCATCTTTGGGTTTTGTGTAAGTCCCAGTAGAACAAACTCTGTCACATTTCTCTTCTCCATGTACTTCCTGTGAAAATTTATTATAGTACCTGGGGGTGAGCAGGTAAAACTTTGAAATTATTAAACTTCTGTATTGTAATAAAATTGAAAGCCTAGATTCTATTGTGCATTGAAATTTGATGAGTGTTTTTCCTTATTTATAAGTATTTTTTTCTTTCTTTTTAAGAAAAACATTCTGTGTTTTTACAGATGACTCAAATACTTCCTGAATGTTGATTCTTCCAGAAGCTTCTGCATGAGAAACTTACAGACACACCTGAGTACACTGTGAATTTTCAGATGATGAGACTAAACATAAGTATTGGATTGCACAGATTGTGGCAATTAATCCCATAACGGAGGTAGAAGATGGATGCAACAGCCATCATTGTATAGTTAACAATCTTTATTCTTAGGAAAAGGAAAACTATAATTCATAACTGAGAAAATTAGTGCAAGTGTGATAAGGAACTTGAGGAAGGGTGAATCTGGGGCATTACTCTTCTAATCGCCACTGTGTGTCCTGGAAGACACTGATCAAGGTTCAGTGAATAGAGGAAGCCAGATCTGGGAACCCCAGGTAGCAGACTAGTGAGGAGAGTTGATGGAAAGAATAGCAGTGCAATAGTGATGGAAATGTAAGTATAAAAAGCTCTTGTGAAATAATTCATAATACTTAATTACTAAACCCAAGAACTTCATAATAGTCAATGACAAATTGCAGTGTTTTTTCCTGTGTATTTCTTGGTACCAAGTGCTTTGCACACATGATTCTTTTTAATACTTAGAATAACCTGTGTGGTACATTCTACTTCATTGCATAGATAAGGAAACAATCTCAGAGACAAATGTTTGCAGTGGTTTAGCTATGGCAATGCTTACCAAAACTCATTGAACTCCTTAGGTGTTCTAAATGCTTTTCCAAATGCCTGCTGATTTAATCCTCACTTCAAGACTAGCAATTGCTGAATATCATCATCTTATAGGTATAATTATACTTATTTTGCTTGTTAGAAAAGCAGAGAGAAATTAAGAATCCTGCTCTAAGAAAAGCAGCTAATACATGGCAGAGCTAAGAACATGACTCAGATTTTTCTTATTCTATTTATTTTTGTCCTCCAAGTTGTCAAAATGTATTATCCTTGAAATTCTCAGCTTTAACTTATATTCCATATATTACCATGGTATAGAAATGTTGTACTAGTAATCCTCTTTTGACATGAGCATAATTATTATAATTAATTAACTGCTACATGAGATACAACTTCATAGAAGTAATTTCATCAACAGACATAGATAGTGATCCGTTTGAACTGTCAAATACTAAGAAAATAAATGTTTCTGCATTCTTGGAGAGAGTACATTTGTCCTCCTCTGTCTCTCACAATCAATTCTCGATTTTCCAATACCATTTCAAAATGGATTACAGACCCTGATGGAAAATTCCATTTTGTCACATAGCTAAGCATCTTGGCATGAGTATCAGGGAAAATCTGATTAGAATCTTGGTGCTTCCACTTGGAATTCTTCTCTGGGGTAGGTTTCCTGGCAAAGCCTACATCTACTTCATCTATCTATGAAATAAAAATTAAGAATATCATCTCATGGGTTGTTCTAATAATTGTTATATGAACATAACTACCACTGTTCTGAGGGCACATATAGGATTTTCTTTTATGTTTAACTGTATGCACCCAGCACATGTGCAGAATTCACACTGAAAAATGAAAGAATTCTCTTCAATATTACTTGTAAAGAAGCCACAAAGACCTATATTATCCATAGCCATTGATTTCTCCATGTTTTACTGTACTCAGTATCTGATGTCTTAGGCCATCTAGTATTCATATTTAGGTCTCATGTGTGGGGGGTACATTTAAACTTTTTTTCCACTTCTGTAAATTATCTTAGTTAACAAAAGAGTATTTCATGGTAAAATATTAGTTCTGTTTGCTAGAGAACTACTGTTTCATCTTTATGACTCTTGAATTGAATTGTTCATTGTTAAATCAGGTTAACGAGAATTGTTATTTCTTGAAAAATTAGAATGTTGATGAAATTCCCCATGACTGAACTTAAGTATTCTGAAAAATTATAATTATAGTACATGAGAAGTACCAATATTTAATAAGATCAGTTCTGTTGAAGAACTTACCTTATAATCTTAGAGAGTTTTAATGATGCTTATAGGTATTCAGAAGCAATCCCATCTTCAAAGTGACCTCCACTTAGAATAAGAACCTTTCAATATTAAAATTGAAAGGGACTATACAGATAATTCTATATCAAATCAACAGATACTAAGGAAGTGTCCTTAGAAGTCCAAATCTTTCCTTCTTACACAAAACCTTGGATGCCTCACAAAAAAAAAAAAAAAAAAAAACCCAGGGTTAGAATTCAGAATGGATTTACTTGATTCACTACGGAAATATGACCTGGGCTTCAGTGCAGGAGGTACACAGTTTGAAGGGAAACATTCAAGTAGATCTTTCTAGTCATGAAGAATCTTGCTCTTGAACTGACTACAACAGAAAGTGTTTCCTTCTGCACTATCTGGGTATTTAAAGAGGTTTCTACAAAGACACCTGGACCTTGCTGGTAGCTGTGCTTTCTCTCCTGGGATTAATTATTTCCTTTGATGGGAATGTTTTGTCTTAGGAGCAGGCATCCTGGAAAGAGACTCTTCCCCTCTTGAGTGGGGAATTTCCTGCATTGAGGACCTATGCTTTCTTGCAAAACTGTGGTTAAAGGACATAAGGCATGTAAAACACTGAGCACAATGCCCACACAGAGTATGGGCTCAGTAAAGATTAAATCTTGAATCTGTTTCTTCTTTTCTGGGTTGATTAATATAATGCAGCATTTCTTATCCAAACATCTAAATCCTTTGCAGCTTGCTTTGCACTAACTACTGCATAAATCAATGCAGTGTTTGAGAGCGTTTCATGAGCAATGGAATCAATAACAAAATTATGAGAGATTAAGGCAAAAACATAAAAGGAGTAATAGAATAAGAAGATGCTGATATTTCAAAAGGCAAGATCCAATAAAGTGATTTAAAACCTTCTATGACATAAAATTAAAGCAACACAATTATCTCTTTGCAACAAAAATCCCAAAGCCAATGAAACATTTGGCATTCAGCATTTACACAAGCACTGACACTTGGAGCCAACATTTGTATTATCTCTGGAGGTTACAGTCTAGAGCCTTATAGAAATAAGTTCTAGCAAACTCCAGTAAAAGCATTCTGCAATTTTATATAACTGCATGGAATTCAATGTTAACTCTTGGAATGCAATACGAACCAAGCTGCATTAAAGTAGCTTAATAATTTGGGTGAACCAGAGTTTTGTGAGAAGGTGTTATGGTTTGGACCCAAAAAGTTGATCAAAATATCATGGTTGAATGGACTACAGGGAAATGGGACCTAGTTGGAGGAAGTAAGTCATTGAGGTTGTTCACTGGAAGAGTTCTTCTTCTTCAGAGCCCTTGTCTCTGGCCTTTCTCTCTTCCTCTCTTGGCTTTCCAGTTGCCAGGAGCTGACAGATTTCCTCCACCATGCCCTTCCTCCCTGATATTCTACCTCACTTCAGGCCCAAGGCAATGGGGTCAACTCAACATGGAATCAAACCTCTGAAACCATGAGTCAAAATACAGCTTTCTTCTTCTCAAGTTGTTCATCTCAAGTATTTCAGTAGAAGCAATGAAAAGATGACTAACACAGAGAGTTTTTCCATCTCCGAATTCCATCTTGAAATCTCTGAAAACTCCAGATTTGTTCTTACTTTTAAAAAGTGCTTTGCAATGATCTCCAAAAGTAATTTCTAATGGTAGCTTCAGTTTTAGATGGGGAAACTGAGAAGACAGAAGTGGGATGATTTCTGTAAGAGAAAGTGATTTACGAAGGTGAGACTAAGCATTCCAGACTCTGGGATTCTGATTGTGCCCAGGATTTAGCATGTGGCATCAGTGCCTGGGAAGACATTCCAACTTCTCTCAGTGGAAGAAAACTGATATGAGATTTTAAGGACATAGTTAAACAGGGAGAAAAGATCAGAAAAAAAAGTGAAAAGAGAAAGACAATGGGAGGGAAAGAAAGAAAGAAATCACCTTACCGTCATACCCTCTTGTGAACTCTGCCCTACCCCACTTTGCCCTCTCAAATACCTAGCACACAGCAACACCTAGGCCTTCAGACAAGGCTCCCAGACAAAGGCTTCCTAGGTACCAATCTGGGGTCTGCTGTTTTCTATCTGTGTGAGGTGGGACAGATCTTTAAACCTCTGTAAGCCTATGTTCTTAATAATGATGTGGGAAATAAAACAGCCTCTTCTTTCTGTGGTTGCTTTGAGGTATTATGTCACTACAGGTCAACTGCTTAGTTTCAGGTGCTCAAAAGTTGTTAATTACTATTAACACCAGCATTACTATTACATACTTATGCATACATGGGGAAATCTATCTTGGGAAACCAGCTAATGAGGGTAACCAAATAAAACCCTATTTCACAGAGTTTCAGAGTGTCTTTATAATGTATGGAAAATGCACTATTTTTCCTTTCATGCCTGAGGTTATCAAACATGGAGTTCAGAATTAGATATATCAATTACCAGACTGAAAACAAAGAATTCCAAAGATCCCTGCTTCTTGTAGAATTCAAAAACACATATCTGATATTTCCATGGCTGCCTTCAATGTCAACACCCAGGGTCCTCCTAAGTGAGCGTGTCTGATTGATGCTGCTCTCCTGCTGCATCCTGGCAAGGCTCCAAGCCCTCACCACTGCCTGATTACCTGTCTTCCTCCATGGTGAGCTATGTCTCATCTACAACACAGGCTGCCTTCATTCTTGTACTAAAGTTACTTTTTAAAGGTTTAGGCTCAAATCCCTCAAAGTTGTCAATGGACACAATATCTTTATTTATTTATTTTTATGTGATACTGAGGATCAAACCCAGTCTCTCACACATGCAAGGCAGGCATTCTACCACTGAACTGCAGCCCCGGCCCCAAAATCTATTTCTGATATCTGGGCAACAGAGTGGAGGTAAACGAGCACAGTCCATGAAATCAAATAAACCTGGATTTAACCACTGGCTGAGTGACCTTCAGCAAGACACTTGCCTTACGGCATCTTAGTTGCCCCGCTCTTCTTCACGTTGGAGTGGAGTTTAAGTGTTAAGGTAAATATAAAGGCAGGTGCACATCACCCTCTCCCCACATTTGCTCTCCTCCACTCTTCCTCAGCAGCCAGTTCTACAAAGAATTATCTCACCAGGTGTGTTCCCCAAAAAGCCTAAGTTTGCATTTTTATTATCTACCTGTGTAGCCCACAGGACACTGGCCATGAGGGATTAAGCAACATGCCTTGGCTGACTATTTCCTAAGGGTAATATAAAGAAATTTTCATTTTGTCCATCTTTTTTTCCCCCGAGGAGCTGTTTGTAAGTCAGACTTTCACCTGGAAGTAAGTCTGCTCATGGAAAAAAACTTTTAAAATGCCTTTCTCAACTCTTATACATTGTTTATGAGAACATAAATTAATACAGCCATTATGGAAAACATTATGAAGGCACCTAAGAAAATTAAAAGTAGAACTAGTGGGCTGAGTATATGGCTCAGTTAGTAGAGTTCTTGCCCTCCAACTACAAGGCCCTGGGTTTAATCCCCAACACACACACACACACACACACACACACACACACACACAAAGAGCTTATGTATGATGCAGCAATTCCACCACTGGGAATATATCCAAAGGAAATGCAATCTGTGTGTCAAAGAGATAGCTGCCCTTCCATCTTTACTGCTGAACTATTCATAATAGCCAAGATACGGAATCAACTTAGGTGTCCAGGAACTGAGGAATGAGGGATGAGAATATGGTACAGGTACATCATGGACTACTACTATGCCATAAGAAAAAAATGAAAGCCTGTTATTTGCAACAGCATGGAGAGACATGGGAGTCATTATGTTAAATGAAATAGGTCAGGCATGGAAAGACATATGCCACACTATTTCACTCCCATGTGAAGGCTAGACAAAGCTGATCTCATAGAGATTACTGGAGGCTAGAGAGAGCAGGTGGGAGGAAGGGTAGGGGACTGGTCAGCAAGTACAATGGTACAGTGAGACAGGTGGAATATATTATGGTGTTTCATTGCACAGTAGGGTGGGTGATGCAGTTGACAAGAATTCATTGTGTATCTAAAAATAACTAAAAGAGAATGTTCAAATTTACTTACTATAAAAATATGGTAAAAGTTTAAGGTAATGGACATGCTAAATCAAAGTATCACATCATACTCCACACATGTGTACAATCATTATGTGTCAATGAAAAGATTAAAACAATTTCAAAGTTCTCTCACTCTTGTTCACAGTGGTCAGAGAACATAGAATCTGATCAGTGTAGTATGATCCAGCAAAGAAAGGAGAGGCACAGAAATACCCAGGTGGGAGAGATCAAAAGACATAGCATCTCAGCCCCAGCCAGTATTTGCAGAGTACATATAAGAGAAGCAAAATCTCCCCTAGAAATCACCAGCTATCACTTGAGCCTCGTGAACTATATTATTTCCTTGTATAAAATTAAGAAGTAAGAATTAGGAAAAGAAAGTAAAGGTCAGCAAAATACTTTCAAATCGAAACAGTCCTATGCAACAGGAGCATCACTGAACAAAATCCAAAATGGAAACTTAATATCAAAACCACATTGATTAAATTCTATCCCGTTTTTTTGGGGGGTGGATTGTTGTTTGTTTGTTTGTTCATAGTGTGTGTTTGTGTGTGCTTGTGTGTTCACGTGCATATGTGTTAAAAAAGAATATGAGATTTTTTAATCTGTTAGTGGAACTTGTAACTTTTTTCTATAGTATTACATGATAAATTTATTGAGTTTTTAAATAATGAATCCAGAATTTTTATGAAATATTTTAATTTCTATTCGTGAAGCTCTCATTTAAAAAAATATTTTTGATATCACAATCATCCATTCACTCAAAAACTGACCACTGAAATCATACCACCTTATCAAGAACTGCCTTAAGCACTTATCAAATAATGTTGATCAGAGGAGATCATGTCCCTAATTCTATGAAACAGATCTTTTTGGTTGAGGGAAAATATACAAGATACTAATAAAAATACAAAATTCAGATGATAATAAGTACTATGAGGGAAATCTAAGTACTGTTGAGTAGAAAAGAAGTATTGGAGGAGGGGTTATGACTTTGTCATGAAAGGCCTGATAAATTGACCTTAGAGAGGAAATATGAAGGCAGGCTGGCAGCAGGCCAGACAGATACTTGGGTAGTGAGTGTTTCAGAGAAAGGAAAGGTGCTTATTGCAATGTCCCTAACACAAGCTTATAGCCAGCATGTGCAGAATAGCAAGAAGACCAAGTGAGTCAAGGGCTAAGTCACAGGAGGTGACATCAAAAAAAACTCATGGATCATCAGTTCTACCTGTGTCTTTCAAACATTTAAGAACTCAAGTTTTTTCTATAAATGCTATGAATAGCTATTGGGAGGTTCTGTGCTGGAGAATGACCCAATGTCACTTAGGTTTTAGCAGAATCTCTATGGCTGCTATGTCAGGATGCATTAGCGGTGGCATAGACCATGATGGAATTAGATAGACCAATTAAAAAGCTATTATGATGATTCAGATGAGAAAATTATACTTAGCTTGGTCAGTATGATAGAAACAGAGGTGTGAAATATCAAAGACCCTTCCAACAGTCCATGTTATATAAAAACACACAGACCAGGTTGATTACATAGTAAAGACATTTGCTTAGAGTAGGGGGAGCATCATGTCTTTTGCCTTTTTCTAGTAGAATTAGGACTTAGTATTTTTACAGGCAACAATGTGAAAATATGGACTGTTTTCATTTCATGGAATTCTTTTTCCCATGTGTAATTTGGGTGAACTCCTACTTGGCCTTCTTTGCTTAATGCTGCTGAGCTGGAAAGCATGTTTATCCTGATGGTCATCTCCTGTCTCAGCCTCCAGACTAGGTGAGATTTTTTTGTTGCTTAGGATAGCCATAACAGATTCCCAGAGATTTGGCAAATTAAAATAACACAAAGGTTAATTATCTCAGAGTCTTAAGTCCAGGTGTTGGCTGGATTGATTCCTGTTGGAGGCTCAGAGGGAGAATCTGGCCACAACTCCCTCCTGTCATTGGTGGCTGCAAAATGCCTGGCACTTCTTGACTTGGGTCTTCCTATCTCCAGTCTCTGCCTCCATCTCCAGATAGACTTAGGTGTTATAAGGACTTCCCCCAGGAATCTCCACCACATTTTTCTTACAATGACACTCATGAGTTGATATAGGACTGGCCTAAATCCAGAATTATATTGCCTCAAAAATTTTAACATAACTACATCTGCAATGACCCTACTTCAAAATAAGGTGACATTCATAGGTACTGGGGCTTAGGACTTGAAATTATCACTTTGTGTTTACTATTCCATCTCTCACAGGGCCCTCCCTTACTCCTCCTGAGAACCTTTGGCACACTTCAAATATCACTTATTATACTGTCCTGTAATTGTTCTCTGGCCAGTTTGACTGAATAGATCTGAGTTTCTGAAGCATACAGACCATGTCTTATGTATCTCAATCTCCAGTTCCAAATGTAATTTCTGCTTGTAATGCATAATATCCACCCCTTATTCGATTAATTTATTACAAATCACAGAATAGATTTATATAATATTGCAAGATGGAGCTGAATCTCAGCAGCAGTTTAAACTTCCTGTTATCATCAGAAGAGACAGATGTATTCACCAAGCCAACTAATGTTGGTGTTTTACAAATGCTTTGGCTCTGAGGGCACATAGAGCTTCTGCAGCAGTGCAGTCAAGGCACACCGGAGCCAGTACTGTGAGCCCAACTCTAGCCCTGAGGGTTTATGAGAATAACTGCCGAACCTAGCAAGGTACAACCACAGAAGCGACCCCTTTGACAAAGGAGCTCTAGGCTTCAGGGAAGACATGAAACATGAGGGTGATCCAACTCACAAGGCTATGTGAAACAGGAAGGTGACAGGAACCACAATGACTATGTGAATCACAAGGGCAATGGTGGGATCCAGGGCAGCAACAACCAGAGGAGCCAGGGAACCTGTACCTTGCAGGTTCTTGCACTTGAGACCACAAATCCATTTTACCACATCCCACTTTGGCAGCTGCAGGAATTGGAAGTGTTTTCCTAGAAACTCCATACCTGATGTACTCACAAGCAGTTCCATGGGGATCCCAGGACTGCCAGGCCTCCACTAACCTGCCCCAGCCTGACCTGAGCACATTGGCTACATCAGCAATGTTTGCATGAATAGATGGAGGAGCTCAGGGAGCAGCACAGAAGCTTCAGACAGCCTAGCTCTGCCTCAGAATCCACAAGCCAGATACCAGTCATAAACATCAGCATGCCACCAACCTTCCCTCTGTACCCAGGTGCCCAGGTAAGTCCTTAAGTTCCAAAGAAGGAGTCCCCAGGAGCATCGTGTTTTATCCTTCATCACTTTGAATACATCAACCCACTGCCTTCTGGATCCCAGGGTATCTGATATGGACCTTATAGGGAAATCATAATGAAAGCATCCTTCCTCTCAGCCCCACATATGGTAGTAACAACCCTATAGTGTCTTAGAGAATGAAGCGCCTATCATGATGTGGGTGGCTACCACCCTTTTGACACAAGTCATTCCAAGCTGAAAGAAAAGGGAATTGAATACCTTGAGTGTAGGTGTGATAAAGTTTTTACAAGTCAAAAGTTACTTATAGACTCTTGAACTCAAAATAAAAAAGGCCATTGAAGCATCCTACAGATTTTAATTTCTACACAAGTAAATATCAGTCTCCATAATCCACTAAAGCAAAAAGCTTCTCAAGCCTTTCTTACTCTTATTATGAAAGTGGAAAAGGTTGGGGAGGCCAGAAAGAAAGACAGCCTCTGTGAGTTATGGGTCATTTCAGACCCTGGCTGTGACTGTTCTTTTTTTTCTTTTTCTTTTTTTTTTTTTGTGGTTGTGGGGGGCATGGCCTCATTTGGTGGTTTTGGATTTAGGGATTTTGGATTTCTTTTCTTTCTTTCTTTCTTTTTTTTCTGTGAGGGGGATGATATTTTATTTTGCTTTGTTTCCTTTTTCTTTCCTTCCTTTTCATCTAAAATTATTTTTGTTGTCTCTTACAAAGTATAGTGAGAGTAGTGAGTTTAGTGAAGGGTAAGAGTGGCAGGTCCTCTCAATCAGCTCCTTGCTTAAGGATATTCTTGTGAACCATTATAGTGGCCCGAGGGACACCTTGCAGGGCAGCATTGCTCAGGTGAAACTGGTTCATCATCTCCTCAATGAGACACAGGTTGCCATGGAAGTCCTGCTAAAGGTAGAGCAGAAGACCATGGACCAACTAAACATGATCAAGTTGTTTCAAGGTATTGACACATTGAAAACATCTAGGTTGTGCTGGAGCATTCATGTGGGGACAGTTACTGCAGCTCATCCTGGAGGCATGAGGAAAGCAAAAGGAGGAGGCCCAGGGAAGGTTCAGGCAGATTACATGCTCTGTGAGCTACTCCACAAGAAGAGCACCACGCACAGAGATTTGAAGCCAGCAAACATCCTGGTAGACACTGGAGGAAACATCAACTTCTTTGACTTTACCTGAGTTGCAGGTCACAGCTGGGCAGGAGCTGGACACATTGTGCAGCGCTCTTCTGTACTGTGCCCCAGAACTCTACCAGCAAGAAGATAACAAGCCTGTGGTGGGTGCCTGGATCCTGGGTGTAGTTCTATTCTTCATGTTCACCGAAGAATCTCCAATTTAACTTGACCACCTTTGTGCAGCTGAAGGAGAAGGTCCTGAATGCATGGTATGGCATTCCCCTTTACGTTTCTGCTAAAGGACTTAGTGTCATCAGTCAATTACTGACCATCAATCAACCCCATACAAAGGCTCACAATAGACCAAATTTTGAGGCACCCATGGCTGTGCCAGGATGAGAAATATTCACCAACTCATTCTAGTGAGCTACTCACCAACAACTCAACCCCACAATAATGACAATCATGCTTGACATGACTTATATCCCACATCACATCTGGGAATCTTTGGTAAACACAAAATCTGACCATGCAATGGCTACAGATCTGATGCTTCAGCACCAGGCAATCCAGGGAGCAATAAGCATGTTTGCAATTAAGCATGCACATTCAGAGGTGGGGCCTTGCATGCACACTGCAGATTCTACCACCTTCTGTGTCTCCCAAAAGAAGAGTGCCATTGAACTTGCCCTTCCCACCTTCCCCTTCTTGCTCAGCTGGCTGAGAAGAACCAGTAATCAGGGCAGCAGGGCAAGAGAAGAGCAAGTCTGCATTTCATTCCTGTCTGCATCCTACAGGTGAGCAACTCCACTCCCCGAATACCCCACAACATGACCTTGCATACCCCCTCCATCCAGGTCCTGGATGACCATCAGAGGGTGAGAAGCAGAAAACAAGTCTTCTCATGACATATCAGAAGAAGAAAACTCCCTCTTCACTGTGAAGCCCCATGGTGAAACTGCAGCCTATACCCATGACAACATCAAGGGCTGGGAGGGGATGGCTAGGAGGATTGCCACCTGTATTCTAAGAATACGTTTGTTGCTGCATGCTCTGTTGCTGTGTGCTGGTCCTGATGGCCTGTATTCAGAAACAAAGTGACGCCTATGAAAGTGGACAGCTGAGCTAGAGACAAAGCCACTGGACAGCCAGAAGATCCTGAGCTCCAATGATCCTGACATTATTGCAGGGGAATCAGCCAGACATGGATTTAAACCGACATGGATTTTAAAATACAGGAGGGAGGAGAGCAAACATCCTTGGGCTTCCACATATAGATTCCATTCACAAGAGTATCTGGAGCTATCTGGGCCTGAGTGAGCCCCTCTGCCACCATCTGGGAGAGATATCAGAGACTGCTTTTCCTAGGACACTTCCCCTGTTCTTTATCCCATATTTATGAGATAGCAGAGATGATTTTTAATAAATTTGTTTTACTCCTAAATCTTATAATACTATTGATGCTGCAAAGATTTGAAAACTGTTTTTGACTTCTATTTTCTTCTTCCATAGAATGAAATATATAGAATAGGTAAAATTATACAATTATGCATCAGGTAATGGAGGAAAAACATCTTAACCATAAGTATAATGGAATTTTTTAATATTAGTGGTTTTCAGACAATTATTTTTGTCTAGTAGTTAGATCATTTTCTTCTTTCTCTAGCTTCATGGTACTATCATTTTCCATTTGCTGTTTTTCAAAATTGGAGTCAGAAAACTTCAACATTCAGAATGACATACTTAATAGCTATGTCAAATTTGGAAAAGGGTATTGATGGCCACTGGACATAAAATCCAAAACTTGAGAAATACTTGGAATGGAAGCGAAGGAGAAGAGGTAGACATCTGCCTACAGCAAGAGTGTTGTCCAAGACCAATCAGGGAGTGGAAGATCTATGGAATTTCTAAATATGAAGATGAGATGAGAAAATGGAGAGAGGGCATGTGTTGATACTGCCTCTCCATCTAGGAGTTTTCTGAGCTCTTAAAAACATCCTTGTGTGCATGACTTCTGAGATATGCCACTTATCTATGAAAAGAATAAGTCTTACTTATTTTAAGAGTTTATTAGCAAATGGTAACAATTGCAATCCAATAGATTGTGACATATTTGGTGGAAGACCAAATCAATTTATGTTCATTCTGTTGGCTTCATAAGATATTACTGTGATCAGATACAGCCATACTGAGGACAAACTCCCAATGTAGGGCTGCAAACTGATGCTTACCACAGCAGAGCTCCAAGGTACACAATAACAGAGTTATGACTATAACCTCTACTGCAGCATTTACAAGAGAAGCAAGCATAGAAAGATTCCTTTATCATTTAAGAAAATATAACATGCACATTCCAAAACTCAAATTGTCAAAATCATTCTCTACCTCTGGTTCACTACTAAAAAAAAAAAAAAAAAAAAAAAAAAAAAAATTGAAGGAGCACTATTTTACTAGTCAACTAGGCAGATATTACACTAAATTCTATATTTTATTTTTCCAATGGAAGATATTTCAGGGTGAAACAAAGCATTGAGTATTTTAAAAACCAACCACCCAAACAAAAATAATGACCTGAACACCATAAAACTTCTAAAAACTGAGGTTTCTAGAAAACTCTTTTCTGAATGCACTGTGACCTTAGTGCTTTACATGCTGATAAAATGAAGGTTGCCACTACTGATTTTAGCCAATAGACTCAGGCAGGTGCTCGTGAATTACATTTCCCTCCAGCTACATGTACTCCAATAGGTTAACTATTGTCATGTGTGTTAGTGCTGCCAGCTCCCATAAAATACTGTCACGGGTGACTGGTAAATTCACAAATATACCAGCTGCTTTCAAAACTAAGGAATTGTTTCTCTCGCTGTGCTGTCTTTCCATTCCTCTAAGAGTTGTAGACATAATACACAGTATTTTTTTTCATCATTCTATCTAGGTCAAGGTCACCAAATGTCCTCTGTCCTCCCTATCTTGTTGCTGCATGTTTAGACACATATAATTTCCAAATGCCATAGTCCTCTGATTAAAGTTCTGTGATGCCTCTTCATTATTATCTACCGATTCCTTCTGTGGCGTGATACATGAAGTCATTCATAGACGACTTCATTCTAACCTTCTTAAATTTTCTCTCAAGATGGCTTACCAAATTAGACTGCAAACAAAATTCGCCCTAGAACACTGAATTTCACGATTCTCTATCCTCTAATTCTCTTCTCCACCTATCAACTCATCCTTCAAATCATAGTTTTTCTGCAAAGATTTTTTCAGATCTCGGTAAAATCAGACATTTATTTTTTCTTATTGCCTCAACCTCTGCTCTTATCATCAGCCTTAAAAAAAAAAAGAAAAGAAAAAGAAAAAGAAAGCATTGACATGTATTGTGTGACAGCTAGTGAATAAGTCTTTTTAAATAACATTTATTTCTTTTTGATCCCACCCAAAATGTTATAAAGTAAGTACTTTTCCAACTCTATAAATAAGGAAACATAAGTTTAAGGAAAACCAATACTTCTAAATTTACACAACACTTGAATTTTGAATCAGCTGTCATATCACGTTACTAAAATTACTGGTTTACATGTAATGTATTTCCATCTGCACTCACAGAAGAGTGAGAGCTCTGAGATCCATATGTATGTGTCTCTCCTAGCTCCCAAAATAGAGCCTGGGGCATATTAGGTTCATGGATGGCATGTGTTGAATGACTAAATGAAAGGAGAACACGTACAAAGAACATATTTAGCTCTAAAGCATTTTTCATTTTAGATCAAAGTCTTCATCCTCCTGAGGAAATAGAACAAACATTTGGGAAATAGCTTGATTATACTTCTACTCTCTAATGTAATCTTAATGATTCCACAATATAAAAAACAAAATCCTCCAGGAGACATATAAACCCAGGTAGCACAACTTCTGCTTGCCTCAGAACTCTCAGGCACAGCAGGTCATCATGACATCATAACAGACCATTAAGACAGGACAGCAGATAATTATAACAACACAGCAGGTGATATGACACCACAGCAGGTCGTTATGACAACACAGCTGGTTGTTATTACATCATGACAAGTCATTATGACACCACAGCAGGTTACTATGACATTATAACAGATCATTATGACACCTTAGCAGGTCATCATGAATTCATGTGAGGTCATCATGGCACCATAGCAAGTCATTATGACACCATAAAACTTCATTATGATATCATGAGAGATAATTCTGACATCATAGCAGACATTATGATATAATGTGATGTCATCATGACACCACAGTAGGTCATTGTGACACCACAGCTGGTCATTTTTATCATCATGGCAGATCATTATGACTCCATAGAAGCTCATTCTGACACCACAGCTGGTCATTATGACATCACAGCAAGTCATTTTTAACACCATGGAAGCTCATTATGACATTACAGAAGCTCATTATGACATCATGGATATCATTATTCAGCCACAGCAGGTCATTACGACATCATAGCAGATCATGTCATAGAGCTGGATCATTGTCTTCTGAGGTAGGAAAAAGAAATCTTTGTTGTGTCCTGAACCACAGTTTATTCAGAACTATGTAGACCCAGCTATGCAGGGGATTAAGAAAAGGCAGACAAAAAAGTAGAGAAAAATAGCCATGCACAGTGGTTCAGCCTACCTCTGGTGGCTGAGAGTAAAGGCAGTCCAATTAGAATTTATCAGCTTGAACCCATGATTCTCTACTCCAGCAGCAGGTGTTTGAACTCAAGGTATGAACTGATAAAATTCTTTGGCTACCAGGGAATTTCCCTTTGAACGGGGCATGGCCATACAACTAGGTGGTCTCCATGGTGCCTTTACACTGAGAGTTCTCCAGAGGGGCGTGGCCTCTGTCTCTGGGCAGTTCAAAGACCATCATTCATTCCTGGGTCTGACAAATGTTCATTGCTGGTATTTCTAGATGAAACCACAGGCTTCTGATGGTTTCTTATTGAAAAGCATGGAGAAGCCTTTGCCAGATCACTAGCTGTATATCAGATGCCACAGGGATATGTTAATTTGTTCAAGCAAGGAAATCACATCTCATTCAGCATGTACACTTGAAGTTTCTTTCTGATTAAGCTTATGGACTTCCATTCTACATTTCCTATAACCATCTGTATCCTGAACAGGACAAATCATTCAGTTGAATGATACAACCCTGGTGTATCTTTCAAGACCTTCCTGGTGGTAATAAGCTCTGAAATGCCTCCAGGAATGAAATTTATATTTGTAATGTAATACTATGCCAAGTAAAATACAATTTTATTTTTGTTTTACTATTTTCCTAGATAGAGGCAATTCTACTGGCTTCCACTTGGCCTTTCCCACCATAATCATTTTCTCTCTATAGGTCAGGAGATCAGTGTGGAGATTCTACCTCTCCTGAGTATCTCCTTCTTAATTTTAATTTCAGAACAGCATGAATGACCACCAAATGACCAGGACACCCAACACTGAGAGAAAGACCTGAATTAAAATTTCATTGATCATCTAGTCTCCATGAGACCTTCATCTTCAGGACCATACTAATATATTCTTTAATTACGGTCAGTTGACATTTGGGGTTCAGTAGTTGCATAGGTACCTGATTATTTCCATTTGCCTAATGGACTGTGCCCTGAAAAAGGCTTCAGTGTACCTTGAAGAAGAGTAGGAGAAAGTTTCACATAAGTTTTAGACAGAGTTCCGGGGTGCTACCTCAAGCCACCCAAATTCTTTTTTATTTTAGTTGCTCTGGATCTGTAGAGTGGCTCAAGTCTGGAAGATGATTGAGGGAACATGACTTCCTATTTTCAAAATTTAGTTTTGTTTTGATTTACTTACACTAAAATTTTTCTGCTAAACTATATCAAGTAAGAACTCATTAGGATTTCTATAATATTTCACTTTTACGAAGCCTAAAATCAACCAGCCAAGGTCATAGATTTTTTCTGGTCTGATTATTTGGATTCATTCTTTATTTTTTTTCAAAGTTATACATGCCTTTATTATATAGCTATGCTTTCTTGTTGAATGAATTATATACACCATTTTGTACAAATTAGAATATGAATAATAAATATATAGAGAGAGTTATTTGTAGGACTAGTTTATTTAGGGCTAAATTTTAACTGGATAATACTTCAAATTTTATTAAATACCTTAAAAATATTTTCTTGGTTTTATACTCCCAATATTTGTTTTCTAGCAGTCACTCCCATGCCTGGGCTATACAGAGTATAAATATATTGTCTAATTTTTAAAGATATCATTATGAGTTGCTAATTTGATATCTTAATTGAACCAACACTTTGTTTATCCATGCTATTTTGAATCTTCCCTTATTTCTAATTAAATTTTGACACAGTGTGAAAAGTTTATCTGTTTTGCTTTAGTGTATTTTGAGTATGTATCTTGTCACACAATTGATTTGATGATTCATAAGCTGACATTAATGGGAATTCAAATCTATTTGTGGACTCATGGAAATTTACTGAAGGCAGCATTATGACTGTTATTATTTTAAATTGAAGTCCAAAAAAGATTAGCAATCTATTATTCCATGGAAAGTATCAAAAACAGTGTTTATTCAATGAAAATTACTGGGTAGGTTGCAAGGTGCAACTTGTTCAAACTTAATCACCACATGTTTTTTTTCTAATTGATTAGTGTACTATCAGTTGTAAAGATTGTGGAAAGACACATTGAATTTGTCATGGAGAATTTAGGCTCCATCTATATTTAAAATCACAATCTATCAGTATTTGTTATGATTCTCAAGGTTCTGTTAATATTAATGCTTTTAAGAAAGCCACTCTACCATCATGGATGCTAACACTCATTTAAAAATAGTTCTGTTTTTGCTTTAATATGTCTGTTTTCTCTTTATTTGCTTTCTATCAGAAAGGACATTGGCATAAAAGCAAGAACTTATTGAGGAAGGGTCTGTATACTCTGGCCACTTATTCTTTATTTTAAGGTCTATTGGTTCAAAGCAGGTTCAGGTGAATACAGCTGAATTCTCTAACAGAGGACTGACCTAATGTTAAAGACTCATTACACTAAAACCATGGAGAAACGGGAAGAGGAACTAAAAAAGTGCCTCCAAATTTGAGCTGTGTTGTCCCTTATTTTTAACTTTTTTTTCACATCTTCATACATGTATTTTGTACAACAATGAGGGTGTCCTTCCACCATCCATGCAATTCCCCTTCTCCCTCCTTTTCCCTCCCACCCATCTTTCCTATCTAGAGGTAATCTTCTTCCAGTACTCTTCCTCCCTACCCCATTTTGAGTCACCCCCCCCCCCCTTATATCAGAGAAGATATTCGGCATTTGTTTTTTTGGGATTGGCTAACTTCACTTTGTATAATCTGCACTAATGCCATCCATTTTCCTGCATATGCCATGATCTTATTATTCTTTAGTGCTGAGTAGTATTCCATTGTGTATAAATGCCACATTTTTTAATCCATTCATCCATTGAAGAGCATCTAGGTTGGCTCCACAGTTTAGGTATTGTGAATTGTGCTGCTATAAACATTGATATGGCTGTGACCCTGTAGTATGCTGTTTTTAGGTCCTTTGGGTATAGTCTGAGAAGAGGAATAGCTGGGTCAAATGGTGGTTCCATTCCCAGCTTTCCAAGGAATCTCCATACTGCTTTCCAAATTGGCTGCACCAATTTGCAGTCCCACCAGCAGTGTATGAGTGTACCTTTTTCCCTTCATCCTAGCCAGCACTTGTTGTTTGTCTTCATAATGGCTGCCATTCATACTGGAGTGAGATGGTGTCTAGAGTAGTTTTAATTTGCATTTCTCTGATTGCTAGAGATGTTGAACATTTTTTTTCATATAGTTGTTGATTGATTGTAAGATGTGTGAGATGTAAAAATTTGTTTCTATATCCTGGGAACAAATTTTTACCCCTCACACATCTTCTTTAATTTGTTATTCACTCTACCACCAATACTTTGGAGATGGAGTGATGTCACTTGACTCCTGCCATCCATGGATCCAATTATTTACTTTGCAGTTAGAGTTTCCAGTCCAGGCATCGAAGTTCCCACTGTGGAGTCCCACCAACAGGGAAAAGCAATCACAGAAGTTTTCAAGGATGCCAGGGCTCCTCCCACAACTTATTACTCATAGTTGTGATAAAGGTTATGCATTGAACTCATCCAGGGTGGGTGAATCTTAAATGACAAATCACAGTGCATTCCAATTTCTCTAAGCTTTTTAATCCCTTTCTAACCCTTAACCCTTGAAAGTTCAGCATTTCTATCTCACTCATGAGCACTACATTTTGGTCCTTGTTGCAGCTAAATAATCAAACAGAGCTCTTCCTAACTCCATGATATACAATTCTAAGAATATTTGTTTTAGTGAATTTGCATCTGTAAATATGGCCTGATTCAGCTTTGTTTGTTTCAACATTATCCCACACTTGAATTTATTAATAAACATATTCCTGGATTCCTGTCTGCATACATTAGAAAAATCATGTCATTTTTTGGAGTGTAGTGCACATAGGGTTACAATTTGCAGTTCCTTTAGGGTAACTTTAGACTTGAGTCTAGATAGAGGTCTAGAAATAATGAAGGGAGGTGGGAGTTAGCCCCAAGCAGAATCAGCATTTTCTTTAAGGGCAACTGCCTCAGGGCAGAGAGTCCTCAGGCAATGTAGAGTAATCCTTAGGAGTAAAAAGACCACCTACTAGTAGCAGGAAGGAACTCCTACAAGACATAGAGCAGCTTTGTTAAACACTTGCAAAGACTCATAGATCTCTCTGATCCATCTCCTCAATTTCCTCATCCATCTTGTGATGGGAGACAGAACCTGAATCTTACCTGTGACTCCTCTCTCTCCAGGTCATTTTGTGTTCCACAGATGTAGAACCAGATGTGGGGATGTGGGGATTTCTATGAAGGTGACAGACGGAAGCAGGGACTGCGGGAATCTGACAAGGTAAGGGGAAGAAATATGTGTTATCAAAATAAGTTTGGTTTTAGCCTGGGACCTTGAGAGCTATAGAGTATTCACTCTACTCCATAACTTGTTCTGCCTGGAGGCAAGCGGATTCCAACCTTCTTATCCTTTTGTGATGGTCTTTTATTGTCTACTTGAGGACCCTAAGATGGTAGAGAAAATCCATAGACTGAAGCTCCCATTTTCTTTAGTTGTTCAGAGAAGTGCAGGGCTGTGAGCTGTTAGAAGCCCAGAGACATAGTCGCTGGGTCTTGTGCACACTGGCCTGATGGAGGTGATCTGGACATGATTCCAGTGTCCACCACACTCTGCCTCTTCACCAGCAGGACCAGAGTTCAATCTACAGTTTTCACACTCATATCCTTACAATAGGATTCTGCTCTTCTGCTGTCAATCTTACTCCCTTCATTCATCTAACTGTGTAAGTCGAGTTATCACTGTAAATCTAAAATCTAATTGTATCACTTGCCATCTTAAAAATACTTTCAATTTTTTTTCTCCATGATCCTTACCATTAATCTGTAACAGGATTTTGAGTACTGTTGTGATTGTACCTATTTCTGTCTTTCTAGTTTCAAGAATGACAATTTACTTTTTACACTAGCTGAGTGTGCAGTTCCACACCTGGCATTCAGTAGGGTTTAAGTAAACAATTGCTGGATGAATATTCAACCTAATATCCCCAACCACATTGAATTATTTAGGTTTCCTGCATATTTTGTTTATGCCTTCTGTCCTTTATTAAACATCACCTGTCATGGGGATGCATTAATTCAGTCTCTTGTCTCTTCATTCTCCTTACCCAATTTTGTCCCAAATGCGCCATTTATATATCTTTCCTTGTAGGAATCCTTTCACATCCCCAGGTATGTATTTGTCATCCATCAAACATGCTTTCATAGCCCTCTGTCAATCTTAACTTGTATATATATTTCTCAGGAGTTCTTTCCACTCCCTTCTGGGAGTCTCTCCATGAATCTTAAGCACTGGGAAGGAAGAAACTGGTGTGTTTTCATTCATCTCAGGGCAATCCCTCAAATCACTGTGTAATGAGTGAACAAATCAGTGAATGAAAAAACAAACAAACAAAAATCCTGAAGTTGCTTTTGTGTAGAGAGAGCTATATGCTTTGACAAATATGTTTTACTAATGAAATGTGACCACAAAATTACAGAAAAAAAAGTCATCAATAGCCAACATGCATAGATAATGAAATCTTGCTGAGAGAATATCAAGGTCTAATGTTTTTGCTCATATGAAGAGAATGTCAGTCGCAACCTCTTTCTCATTGCTCAGTTCATGTAGGGCAAAAGGAAAACAAAATGTGCTTTCTTTTGGAAGGCAAGCTTAAATTTCCCCTCAGTCTGAATCAGATTGAAGGTTAAAAAATATTATAGTCCCTATTACTAATTTTACAGAATTTACTTATGTGTTTTTATGCTTGTACTCAATCACTGACTGCTTATTAGGGACCATACTTGGTGCTAGCAAGCAAGTAATTCATGGAGTTCGGTTGTGTATTATCAAATTGAAGTTCCTCGGAGACAATCAAGTTTCTTTTATGTGATCCATCGCTCCTCTAATAGGTTATCAACATAGGTCACAAGAGCTATAATTTTTTTTTCTGAAGACTACAAGGAAAGTCAGAAACATGATCAAATCTACATTATTTAGTACTTAGAGGTTAAATGTCCCTTATGTTTATAGTCCTAGTCTGTAATACCATAATGTTATCCAAAACGTATTACCTAAAATGTGATATATGTGTTTATAAAAGATGTTTATAAATAAAATTTGATTTTTAGATATGGAAAATCAATTACCAACAGAATATGCTCAGAATAGTATTTTAGAATTATAATGAACACACTGATGTGATCTATTTATTATCATTGCATGGCCATGTAACATGGAAATTAACAGTATAATCTTCTTGAATCAAATGTATGATATATGATATGTCAAGAGCTTTGTAATGTTTTGAACAACTAATAATAAAAAAAACAGGTGAACACATAAAAAAAATAAATTTACAGATGAGAACCACAAAAATAAATAAATAAATAAATAAATTCCCTAGAACCTTAAAAAAAAAAAACAACAAACACTATAATCTGGAAAACTAGTCAGAAGATTTCTGCTCAATACAAATGTTTAATTGTTTGTTTTGTTATTATTAAAAGGACAGCTTATGAATTTATATACATGGATAAAGCAAAGAAAACCAAGTCTTGATTTGGTAGATTTTTTCAACTTGTAGCATGGTCCTGAGTTTATTGTTCATTTTTATTCATACATTTTTAATTCCTTCAATGCAGAGTTTAAAAATATTGTTGCATTATAATTATACATAAGAAGGGTATGCCGTATTCACACATGCAAAATACAAGTTGATGCATCTCATGAATTGACAAATGAGATTGAATAAAGCACAAGTTTTGAGTAAATATGACTTTTATCTTTATCTTTAAAGTGCTGCTTGGTGAGGTCATTCAAAAGGGCCATTTGACACTTTCTTCAGTAAACTCAGTGTTGATCTTCAGTCATAGTTATTTGTCCAGCAGAAAGAAACTTCCTAGTAAATAATTTCTTAATGGTACTTTTCATTTGGGCATTTCTCAAGGTGTAGATCAAGGGATTTAACATGGGAGTTATCATAGTGTAGAAAACAGCAACTGCCTTATCAATAGGTAACGTAACTGCTGGTCTCAGGTACACAAACATGGAAGGGAAAAAGAATAATACCATCACTGTGATGTGGGAGACACAGGTAGACAGGGCTTTGCGCCTACCCTCTAGGCTCTGTGTCCTCAGGGAGCACAGGATGACCACATAGGAGACCAGCAAGAGGAGGAAGATTAGCAGGCAGATGAACCCACTGTTGGCAACAACAAAGAGCCCCAGAGTGCGGGTATCAGTGCAGGCCAAACTGAGCAAAGGACTCAGATCACACATAAAGTGATCAATGACATTAGGGCCACAGAAGGGTAGTCGGAAGATGAAGAGGATCTGGATGGTTGCATGGAGAAAACCTCCCATCCAGGACATGCCCACCAGCAGCATACACAGTCTCCAGTTCATGATGGTTGCATAGTGCAAGGGCTTGCAGATGGCCACATAGCGGTCATAGGCCATCACTGTAAGCAGGATGACCTCTGCACCTGAGAAGAAATGTTCCCCAAAGACTTGGGCCATGCATCCATTAAACAGGATGGTCTTCTTTTCATGGAGTGAATCCACAATCAGTTTAGGGGTATTCACAGAGGAGTAGCAGGCATCAATAAAGGAGAGATAGGTCAGGAAAAAATACATGGGGGACCCCAACAATGAACTGGCAGTGATGGCAACCACAATGAGCAAATTTCCTAACATAGAGATGATGTAGATGAGCAAAAACACAGCAAATATAATTTTCTGCATCTTGGGGTTTTCTGTAAGTCCTAGTAGAACAAATTCTGTCACGTTGTTCCTTTTCTCCATGTACTTCCTGTGCAACTTTATTACATTACCTGAAAAACATGAATGCAACCTTGAATTTGTTAAACTTCTCCATGTCACAAAGAAAGGAAGCCTGGATTGTATTGTCTGTGAAATCTCATGAGTTCCACTGCTTGTTTCATAGATTTTGTTGAGCATAAAATATTGGTTCTGTTACCTTATAGATTATTCAGATGCCTCCTGAGTGATGATTGGGCAAGAAGCATATGCATGAGAAATTTTTATAGACATGAAAGTCAAGAGGCCCTTGGAATACATGGACTCTTTTGTGGAAACCAGAAAACTAGGAGAATAAATATAAGTAAAAGATTAAACAGATTGTGGCAGTTAAGTCCCTAAGGGAGGTAGAAGATTGATGTAACAGTCATCATGGTATAGTTAACAATTTTCATCCTTATTCTTAGGAAAATGGAGACTACAAAACATGTCTATGAAAATGAGTGCAAGTATGACAAGAAATCTGAGGAAAGGTGAATCTGGGGCATTACCCTTGTAAATGCCACTGTGTGTCCTGGAAGAAGCTGGTCAAGGCTCAGTGAATAATGGAAGCCAGATCCAGGAACCCCAGGTGGCTGACTATCCATGAGAGTTGATGGAAGAATTTCAGTGCAACAGTGATGGAAATGTAAGTATAAAAAGCTACTCTGAAATAATTCATAATGCTGGATGACTAAACCCAAGAGCTTCATAATAGCCAACTATAAATTACTTTGCAATATTTGTTCAGTGAATTTCATGGTACCAAGTGTTTTGCACACACAATTCTTTCTTTTTTTTTGTAGTTGTAGATGGACAGAATGCCTTTATTTTATTTATTTTTATGTGGTGCTGAGAACGGAACCCAGTGCCTCACACATGCTAGGCAATCGCTCTGCCACTGAGTTACAGTCCCAGCCCCATATGTTTCTTTTTAATACTTAGAATAACCTGTGAGGTAATACTACTTCACTACACAGATAAGGAAACAATTTGAGAGAAAAATGATTGTAGTGGTTTAGCAATGGCAATGCTAACCAAAAGTCATTTAACTCTTCAGGTTTTCTAAATGCTTTTGCAGATGTCTGCATATTTAATAATCACTTTAAGAGTAGTGGTTGCTGGCTAGAGTCATCTTATAGGTATATTTAAACTTATTTTGCCTGTAATGAAAGCACAGAGAAATTAAGAATTCTGCTCTAAAGGAAGAAGCTAATAAACATAAGAGCTAAGAACAGAACTCAGGTTTTTCTTATTCTATTTATTTTTGTCCTCCAAACTTTTAGCTTTAACTTATATACCCCATATTGCCCTGTTTTAGCAATGTACCAATAATTCTCTTTTGACATGACCATAATTATTATGATTAATTAAATACCACCTGAGAGACATCTTTATATGAACTAATTTCTCCAGCAGACTCACAGACATATAATGATTCATTTGAACTCTCAAATATTAAAAAAATAAATGTTTCTGCATTCTTGGAGGGGTTCCTTTGTCCTCATCTGTCCCTCACATCCAATTTTCCCTTTCTCAATACTGCCATAATGTGGTTACAGATCCTGTTGGATATGTTGAAAACAACTATCACAGCATCTTGGCTTTAAATTAGTGAAAACTGATTAGAATCCTGGTTATTCAACTTGAAACTATTTTTTCCTGGCAAAGCACCCATCTATTTCTTCTATCTATGGAATGATAATTAAGAATATCACCTCATAAGTTGTTCTGATAATTGATTATTATATGAACACACTCACAACCGTTCTGATGATACATAGAGGACTTTCCATTATGTTTAACTGCGTGAACTCAGCAGATGTGCAGAATTAACACACTGAACAGTGAAGGAATTATCTCCAATATTACTTGTAAAGAATCCACAGAAACCTATATTATCCATAGCCATTGATCCCAGAAAGATTTCCCATGTTTTATTTTACTCAATATCTGATGTCTTAGGCCATCTAGTATTCATATTAAATCTCTTTGTGAGAAGTTCATTTAAATTTTGTTTTTGCCTGTGTGAATTATCTTAGTTAACAAAAGAGTGTCTCATGGTAAAGTAGGCTTCAGTTGCTAAAGGATTTTTACTTCATGTTTTGTGACTCTTGAATTGTCCACTGATAAATTAAATTTACCATCTCTTGAAAAATTAAGGTGAGGGTGAAACACCCTATAATCATACTTTAAAACGTTGAAAAGTAAAATTTCAGTACATGAAAACTAACAATATTTAGTGAACATCAGCACTGTTGAAGAACTTACCTTAGTAATCTTAGAGGATTTTAATGATGCTTGTGGGTGTTCCAAAGCACTCCCATCTTCAGAGTGACCTCCACTTAGAGTAAGAATCTTTCAATATTAAAATATAAGACACAATTGAAAGAGAGTATTCAAATAATACAATATCAAATCAACAAATACTAAGAAGTCTTTCTAAGTCCAAATCTTTCCTTCCCACATCAAACCTTGAATGTCTCACAGAAAACCCAGGGATAGAACTTGAAATGGATTCACTTGTTTCATTATGGAAAAGTGATCTTCATTATCCAGGTCTGGTCTTCAGGGCAGGAGGTAGAAATTTTGAAGGAAAAAAATTCAAGTGGGTGTCATCATGATGAGTCTCATTTGATGAAGTGACTACTATAGATGGTATTTACTCTTACATTATCTGGGTATTTATGGTTTCCATAAAGTCTCTTGGACCTTGCTAGTAGCTGTGCTTTCTCTCCCAGGAATTAATTACCTTTGATGGAAAGGTTTTGTCTTAGTCTCATCCTGGAAAGAGATTTTGAAAATCTCCCCCTCTTGAGTGGGGAAATGTTATGTCCTGCACTTTGGACCATAAGCCCTTGAGAGTCCCTATTCCCTCTATGAACTTGGTTTGTTTCGAAAGCTGAATGCCAAGCAGACAGCATGGCAGTAGGAGTCTTGTGCGGAGACCAGTGGTGCAGTTTCCCTGATGATGCATTTCGCAGAGGGAACTTCCTGCTTCTGACTGATGTTTAACCATTTCTGAAACCTATTGTTGATTGCCTAAGAGCAAAGCTGCTGAGGCATAAAATTAATAGTAGTATGTTAGAGTACTTTCCTCCAAAAGCTGCTCTTCTTATTTCTAAGAGTGTTTGGAAGTAGCCTTAACCTGGAATGTTCTATATTACGATCCTCTTTGGGTCTTACGGGCTGTCCTGGGATAAGAGGCAACACTACAAATTTGAAGATGTACTTGAAACAGAAAAGTTAAGTCATTTGGTCACTTGATAGTTTTACTTATGTCCAATTTATTTTTTCTAGGAGGTATATAGTGGTAAATTATTGTAGCTTTAATTCAAATTTTAGTAATTATTTATGTTAATTTAAACTTTCACAATCTTATTGGTCATTAGTATATCATCTCTTGTGAGGTTTTCATCTATAGCCTTACCAGATAAAACAGAAGTTTTGGCTTCTTCTTTTGTAGTTTTAAGTGATCTCAACAGTACTTTTAAGTGATCTCAATGCCGCAGTCTGGCTGGGCACAATCAGGAGCCACTTGTCAAAAGAAACTAACTTTATTTTTAGAACCAAACACGCCAAACAAAACAGCCTCTCAGGAAAAACCCTCAGAGCCTCAACTGCCACCACCGGCTTTCCACAAGCCTCTCTCTCCCCACACAAGCTTCTCTCCACCTCCCACAATCCTCCTGCTCTTGAGGCCGATTGGCTGGGTCACGTGGGCAGAGCCAAAAAAGTCCCCCAATGAGCAGCTCCGTGGTCTGAAAGGGCAGGGAAACAGTCCAATGAGCATCACCGCAGAGGAGCCAATCAGCTAGATGTTGCTGGGGCCGAGGAGCCAATCAGCTAGATGTTGCTGGGGCCGCTGTGAGCCAATCATCAGCCGGCAGCTGGAAGTTTGCTGGGGCCCCTTCGGCTGTGGCTCTCAACATCTCCCCCTCTCTGTTTAAACAACAAGCATGTGGCTTAGGGACCGTGCCTGTTAGGCAGTCCAATTCAACATATGGTCCTTACCCGTCATCGGATGAACTGACCTCTAGGCGTCAGCCTCCTGTCTTAGGTTGGTACCACTGCAATTGGATCATACCCGTCACTGACTACCGGTCCAGAATACAAGTATACTTGTGGATAGGCCTTTGCACCAGTGGGGGGGTGAGGTTCTTTGCCTCACCTCTGTTGGCCCCCAAATTTTAGACCATCACTAGTAGAGGAGGATGCAAAATGCCATGACATTAAGCCAATTGAGGGCTCCTTTGAAAAATTGTACCACCGGTGACATCATCAGCAAAAATACCCCAACACTACCACAAGTCGCTGCACCAACAGATAGTTCACAATGCATACATGTGAGCTCACAATGTGTCCAGGCAAGTTCTGCAAGCAGTTCAGTGATGGCTATTGTAGAAGCTGTAGATTGGTTTTATCTTTGACTTCACCAGCACTGGGATGAAGATAGGAATTCTGGCAATAATGGCTAAAGAAAAAATTATGTAACATTACAGAAGGCACTAAAAGAAAACAATTTTCTTAACAATTTACATTGTCTTCACCGGCACTGGGGTGAAGATAGGAATTCTGGCAATAATGGCTAAAGAAAAAATTATGTAACATTACAGAAGGCACTAAAAGAAAACAATTTTCTTAACAATTTACATTATCTTTAAGAGAATTATTAAATATAATGAAAAGGAAAGGTGAAAGTAAACAAACAGATATGTTAACCTTCTTTTTTGTTTACATATTAAAACAATCCTCAACAGTTGTTTACCCAATTTAAATTAAACCATATAAATCACGTGAAAAAAAATATTTGGATCCATTTTATCATGAGCGCTCATCATATATGATATATGGACATACGTACATTCAAACATATAACACAAAACACAAGTGTGCACACATAATATAATACATACAACACATAACATTATAGTAAAGGCCTTATAACTTTTTACAGGTGAAATCTCCATTGCAATGTTTAAAAACTCTATAGTCAAAAAATAGAACTGATCAGCAAAACATTAACCTAGGTCTGTATGAGCTCAAAAAACAAAATAGAACTTCATGATATGGCAAAGGGCAATAATAAAATAGATGTTGAAAAAAGCATCCTGGTTCTGTTGCAGATGTAAGAATAGCCAAACTGGAGTTTTGGATATCAGTTGTTATGGATTTGAGCCAAATCATCTTCTTTTTGGTCTGTAGAAATCGCTTTAGTTAATCTTTCTGGAATCCAAATCGGCTGCTGTTCTCCCTGTGGAAACACATAAACAGACCCCCGACTCCAGACAATCACTGGGTCAGGACCTTGGTTAATCTCTCTGGAATCCAAATCGGCTGCTGTTCTCCCTGTGGAAACACACAAACAGACCCCCGACTCCAGACAATTAATGGGTCAGGAACTTTCCATTGTCCTGTTAGAATATCCTTCCAAAGTACCTTGGGCTTATGCACATTTTTTGGACACATATGCCTTTCCGCAGCACTAAGTCCTGATGAATCCAAATTTAAAAAGTTTAGAGTAAAAAGGGTTATTTTAAGTTTATCTTTGGGGAATATATACCCCTTCCCAATTCCTTCTTTTTGCTTTAATAAGTACATTTTAATAGTTTGATGAGCTCTTTCAACTATGCCTTGTCCCTGTGGATTGTATGGGATTCCTGTTATATGAGTAATGCCAAATGTTGAGCAAAATTGTTTAAAAGAGGTAGAAGTATAACCAGGGGCATTATCTGTTTTTAACTGTTTTGGAACACCCACAGTGGCAAAATTTTGTAAGCAATGAGCTATAACATCTTTAGTTTTTTCTCCGGCATGAAGGGAGCCCATCAAAAATCCAGAAGAAGTATCAACTGTAACATGCAAATATTTTAATTTTCCAAATTCTGGCAAGTGTGTGACGTCCATCTGCCAAATATGGTTAGGTATCAATCCTCTAGGATTGACTCCAAGATTAACTTGTGGTAAAAAGGTCACACAATTTTGACATTGTTTTATTATTTGTCTAGCTTGTTCCTTAGTTATTTTAAAACGCTTTTGTAAAGTATTAGCATTGACATGGAACTTTTTATGAAAATTTATAGCTTCTTCTAGTGTAGAGAAAATATGTATGTCATGTGTAGATTTATCTGCTAAATCATTGCCCAAACTAAGGGCTCCAGGCAATCCTGTATGTGCCCTGATATGTCCTATAAAGAATGGATCTTTTCTGTCCCAGATTAGACTTTGTATAGTGGAAAGCAAAGAGAAAACAGTAGAAGAAAGGGAAATCCTACCAGCATCTTCAAGAGATACTATAGCATTAACTACATACTGACTATCAGAAAATAAATTAAATACAGAATCTTTAAACATCACAAAAGCTTGTAAAACTGCATTAAGCTCTACCTTTTGAGCTGATTGTTTGGGTACTAAAAATGTAAAAGTTTGATCAGGGGTAACTACTGCTGCTGTACCATTATTTGACCCATCAGTGAATATATTTGGAGCATTCATGATAGGTGTTTTTCTTGTCATTTTTGGAAAAATTACAGGATGCAATGACCAAAAAGACAATAAAGGATTAGATGGTAAGTGGTTATCAAATGAAACATTAGATTTGCACATGATTATTGCCCAAGTATTTAACTCATTAGCTAACTCATCAATTTGATTCATAGTATATGGAGTAATAATTTTATTGGGAGAAATTCCAAACACTCCCTTTGCTGCTTTTATTCCTTTGAGTATTAATTGTCCTACAGCCTCAGGATACCTAGTAAGAATAGTGTTAGGAGAATAAGATAAATGTATCCATAATAATGGACCTTCTTGCCAAAATACTCCTGTAGTAATATTTTTTGTTGGTAGTACAATAAATAATAAAGGCAAACTTATATCAATTCTATCCAAATGCATATTTTCCATATATGTTTCAATGATTTTTAATGCCTTTCTTGCTTCAGGCGTTAACATTTGGGGTGAATTTGGATCTGATGGACCTTTTAGGATATCAAATAAAGGTCCCAACTCTCCTGTTGGTATACCTAAATAAGGCCTTATCCAATTTATGTCTCCTAATAACTTTTGAAAGTCATTAAGTGATTTGAGTTGATCTACTCGTATTTGAATTTTTGGTGGACAGACCATGGTTGAGGATAATAGAACTCCTAAATAATTAATTGGAAAATTTAATTGTACTTTATCTATTGCTATCTCTAGATTATAATTTTTTAATAAGTTTGTAAGTGTGGCATAGCATTCTAGCAATGTGTTTTTATCTTTGTGTGCTAATAATACATCATCCATATAGTGAAATATTTGTAGTTCAGGATTTTGATTTCTAAGTGGCTGGATTGCTTTGTTAACATAAATTTGACACATAGTTGGGCTGTTAGCCATCCCTTGAGGGAGTACTTTCCATTCATATCTCTGATCAGGACCTTCATGATTCAGTGTAGGGATAGTAAATGCAAAACGTGGACTATCCTCAGGATGAATTGGAATTGAAAAAAAACAATCTTTAATATCTATAACTAAAACATACCAGGTTTTTGGCAAAGCAGACAACTGAGGAATCCCTGATTGAGCAGGTCCCATAATAACCATCTCATTATTAATGGCTCTTAAATCTTGCAATAATCTCCATTTACCAGATTTCTTTTTGATGACAAAAATGGGAGTATTATGGGGAGATACAGAAGGTTGTATATGTCCTTCCGCTAATTGTTGTTTGACCAGGTCATGGGCTGCTTGTATCTTTTCTTTAGTCAGGGGCCACTGAGGAACCCATACTGGTCTTTCTGATTTCCAAGTAATTTTTATTGTCTCAGTGGCCCTTTCTGAAAATCCAACCCATGTCTGTCTGTTCCTTGATCTATTTGTATTGGTGCTGCTATACCTTGTTCTTGTTTTTCTAATCTTTTTCCTTTCCTAAAACCTTGTCTAGTCATAATAGTGGGTGCATTTTGGTTGATGTTATTTGTTAATGTCAAACCTAATTGATCTAGGACATCTCGTCCCCATAAATTTACGGGAAGATGATCCAATACATATGGCTGTATAGTTCCTTCACATCCTTCAGGATCCTTCCAATCTAATACCATTGCACTTCTATGGGGATTAGTCGCCACTCCTAGGCCTCGAAGCGTTTGAGTGGCTTGTTGTAATGGCCAATGTTTTGGCCATTCTTGATGAGAGATGATGCTAAGGTCTGCACCTGTATCCAGTAGCCCATTAAATTCATGTCCTTGAATATTTAGTTTTAGCATGGGGCGAGAATCTAAATTTAAAGAAAGCATAGCCCAATCTACACCTGTGGAGCCTAATCCCTTGGAACCTCTTTCTACAGTACGACTGGAAAATTTATCATGTAGGCTGGGTATTATTAGTAACTGTGCTATTCTATCTCCTGGTGAAATTACTGATATACCCTTTGGAGAACTGGCTATAATTTTTATTTCACCTTCATAATCGGGATCAATTACCCCAGGACTTATCATAAGTCCTTTTAGAGTAGAAGAGCTGCGTCCCAATAATAAGCCTACTGTTCCTTTGGGAAGAGGTCCTTTCACCCCTGTGGGAATGATTTGAACTCCCATCTCTGGAGTTAGTACTGCTCTGGCGGAGGCGCAGATGTCCAACCCTGCGCTCCCTCTGGTTTGTCTGATGAGGGATCTGATGGACAATGTGTCCTGGGCACTACCCTGATGGGGTTGCTGGGTTCCTCCAGTGCTCCGTATATTTGTGGTTTTGGGCCCCGGAGCATTGGGCCCCCCTGTCCATTTTTTGGCAATGGAGCCCGATGCCTTTCTCCACGATATCGTGGATAAACACCTGGTCCTTGTTCGTTTTTTGATAATGGAGTACCCTCTATGGTGGTTTGAGAACGGCATTCATTAGCCCAATGTCTCCCTCTACAGCATCGTGGGCAAATACCTGGTATTCTACTCCTTTGATACCTAGTTTTGTTAAACCCTCCTCCAATGGGGCAATTCCTTTTAAAATGTCCTGTTTGTTCACAATTGTAGCATGTTCTTGGCCTGGCATCTAAAGCCTGTTTTACTGCAGCTGCCACAATTTGCCCTTGTTCATTAATGTCTCTGGCATCTAAAGCCTGTTTTACTGCAGCTGCCACGACTTGCTCTTGTTCATTAATGTCTCTACATAATTTAATATATGTGTTTAAATCTTCATGTTTCCATGGTCTAATGATATCTCTGCACCAACGATTCGCTTGCTCATAAGCCAGGTGTTTTAGTAATGGCATTGCTTGTTCTGTATTCCCAAAAACTCTGGTGGCTGTTTGAATAAGCCTATCTACAAATTCAGCATAAGGTTCATTAGCTCCTTGTATTACCTTAGACAATTGACCTTGTAAACCTCCATGTCCTTGTAAAGTCTTCCATGCCTTAATTGCATCTACAGCAATTTGTGCGTATACACCAGGATCATATGCAATTTGTTGCTGCTGATCCTCATAAGGTCCCTTTCCTAACAACATATCTAGATTTCTCTGAGGATAACCAGCTGCTGCATTTCGCCTAGCCGTCTCCTTGCAAAATTCCTCATTGGCAACCTTCCATAACAGGTATTGTCCTCCATTTAGCACAGCTTTACACATATTAGCCCAATCTGCTGGCGTCATGTTCAAGTTGTTAATGGATTCGACCATGCTTACAGTGAAGGGTGCTTGAGGACCATAGGTTGTTACAGCCTCTTTTAGCTGCTTCACTGTTTTGAAATTTAAAACTTGGTAAAATCGCTGCCCTCCTGCCTCAAATACAGGGCATGTTAATATTTGAGATCTTGTCTCAGGATCCCAACTATCAACTGCGGGGGTTGGGGACCTCCCAGCATATGGAGGTGGCCTTGTTAGTTGGACACTTACGTCCTCTGGTGATAGAAAGGTGTTAGTAGCAGTCTCCTGTAGAGGTGGTGCTGTTGGTTGGACACTTACACCCTCTGGTGATAGAAAGGTGTTAATAGCAGTCTCCTGTTGTAACTTTCCCCCTGATGGCTTTTTCTGTTTTACACTTTCTTTCTCTGTCTGACTAACTTGAGAGGCCTTCTCTTTTACTTGAATCTTTTCCTCTGTCTGACTAGCTTGAGAGGCCTTCTCTTTTACTTGAATCATTATGTCTTCTCCTTCCTCTACTATTGTCTGAACTGAAGGCTTTGGACTAAGCAAACAAGACACCAACGCCCACAATGTCAATGTGCCAACTGGCAGAGTCCCTGGGCTTTTCTTTTCTATTCTTTTTAAATCTTCACCATGATGGTTCCATTGTGATATATTTAACAACTCCTCCTTAAAAAGCCATGGGCTACATTTTTGTATTGTATCAACGTATGCCCTGACTGCTATTGATTTTACTGGGATGCCTCCTTCCTCTAACAATTTACTTAACACTCTTTCAGTTTGTTTTTTTACTAATTTCTGATCCCGTATTTCTACTATAATACAACCCAACAAGATGACGCCTAACAAAACTGAAACAGAGTGAAACAAAATTGAAACAACACAAAATCATTATAATAGCCTCCTGAAATGTCCATCCGTCCTTTCTCCCTATCTGTTCCTCAGATGTGAGCGGTTTTTCTTCCAACTTACACATCTCCAGGGACAGGCAACTTAAAACAAAAGTGAAACAAAGTAACAAAAGAAGAATCTTAAAATGGCTACCCATCCTCTTGCCCTGCCCTCAGGGGCGAGCAGTTCACTTACCCTCAGTCGCTCCCCGTGCGAGCCACCAGATGCCGCAGTCTGGCTGGGCACAATCAGGAGCCACTTGTCAAAAGAAACTAACTTTATTTTTAGAACCAAACACGCCAAACAAAACAGCCTCTCAGGAAAAACCCTCAGAGCCTCAACTGCCACCACCGGCTTTCCACAAGCCTCTCTCTCCCCACACAAGCTTCTCTCCACCTCCCACAATCCTCCTGCTCTTGAGGCCGATTGGCTGGGTCACGTGGGCGGAGCCAAAAAAGTCCCCCAATGAGCAGCTCCGTGGTCTGAAAGGGCAGGGAAACAGTCCAATGAGCATCACCGCAGAGGAGCCAATCAGCTAGATGTTGCTGGGGCCAAGGAGCCAATCAGCTAGATGTTGCTGGGGCCGCTGTGAGCCAATCATCAGCCGGCAGCTGGAAGTTTGCTGGGGCCCCTTCGGCTGTGGCTCTCAACAATCTCAACATCAATATATTTGATCTCAAATATATATATATAACCATACACAATTTAGTCCAAGTCTGTGAATTATCTTTTTTCATTTAAAATTTTATTTTTGAACAAGTAATATTTTATTGGTTCTTTTTAGTTATACAAGACAATAGAATTAATTTTGACATAATTATAAAAGCATAGAATATTTTTGAAGTACATTAACATAAAAAACCCTACATATATAATATACATAATTTGGTGAGTTTCAAGTTATATATTCCTATATAAAGCTGTAACCATACTCCATGCTATAAAACTATCCAGTCTCCTATACAATCTCCTGCAAAAATGTCCTCTCATCTTTTTGTTTATTGTTATTGTTGTGATAAGAACTCCCAACACAAGATCTATTTTCTTAGCAGAATTTGGGGTGCTGAGCTCACCTGAACATCTTCTACCCCTCTACTCATTATCCTTTGCTCAATAGTTCTCTGGCCCCTACTCTTTTAGCCACTGGTACCTCCATTCCATTCTCATTTTATTTTTATTTTTTTTTATTGTTGGTTGTTCAAAACATTACAAATTTCTTGATATATCATATTCCACACTTTGATTCAAGTGGGAGATCAACTTTGTTAGATTCCATCTGAGTGAGATCATATACTTGTCTTTGTGCCTTACATATTTCACTTAACATAATAATCTGTAGTTCTACTCACACTGCTGCAAAAATCAGGATTTTATTCTTTTTATGGCTGAATTGTCTTCCATTGTGTATATGTACCAAAATTTATTTTCCATTCATCAACCAATTTACCTTGCGTTTATTTCCTATTTTGTTTATTACAATTTGTTCTGTATTGAACATGGGAGTGCAGATGTCTCTGACATATTAATTTTATTTCCTTTGGATATATACCAAGTAGTAGGATGGCTGGGTTATAAAGCACTTCTAATTTTAAGCTTTTGAATAATCTCCATATTGATTTCTATAATGGCTATACTAATTTACATTTCCATTGACATGGTGCCAGAGTTCCCTTTCCTCTATATTCTTGCTCACAGGTTCACACGTATTATCTTTATTCTACTTGACGATAATCCTTTTAACTAGGTTGAGGTAACATCTCATTTTGGTTTGCTGTGCATTTTTCTATTTCACCTACCTGAAGGCTATTTTAGCATATCTTTTTTTTGGAAAAAATCTCCCAAAGATATTATTTGCACTTTTTAAATCAAAATTGATTTTTCTTTTCTTTTCATTATTTATTTGTAAGAATTCCTCATATAGTTTGGATCTTACCTGTTACCAGATAAGTTTCATGAGTATCTTTTCCCACTTAATAGGATGCCTTTTCATTTTGGTGTTTCTTTGTAATGCATTTGAAACTATTATTTTTAGTTTGTTATAGTTCCACTTTATTTTTTGCATTTTTTCCTTCACTGTTGATATCATACCTAAAAAAATCACTGCCAAGAAAAATGTCAAGGAAATTTACCCCTACATTTTCTGCTGTGAGTTTTAGCGTTTCAGGTCTTATATCGAAGTCTTGAATCAATTTCAAGTTCATTTTTATAAATGGTACCAGATAATGAGCAAGTTTCATGTTTATGTGTGGGAATCAACTTTCACCAAAAATTAACAAGAGAATATCCCTTCCTTATCATACATTCTGGATCAACTATTAGTTTACTGTATGTGCATGGTTATGTCTGGTCTCACTAATTTGTTTCATTGGGCTCTGTGCATATTTTAATGACAGTGTCATAATATTTGAGTAGTATAGATTTGTAGCATATTGCAAAATCAGGCAGTGCTATACCTCAGGTTTGTTCTTAGTTTTCAAGATTGCTCTGGCTTTTTGGCCTCATTTGTAGTTCTGCATGAATTTCTTTGTGTGTTTTTTTCTATTTCTGCAACAAACATCATTGGAATTTTGATAATGATTTCATTGGATTGGTAGATTGCTTTGGGTAATGTGGACATTTCAACAATATTAATCTTCCAATTTGTGAGCATAGGGTTTCTTTTAATTGATTTATATCTTCTTTATTTTCTCTCTGAAATATCATATAGTCCCTAAAGCAGAGGTCTTTCATCCCCAGGGTAATTTATTCACATGATTTTAGTCTTTTTGCTGCTATTGTACATGGTAGTTTTGCACAAGAGATACAGTCCATTGTTTCATGATGATTTTGTATCTTGCAAATTCACAGAATTAATTTGTTATTTCTAACAGACTTTTATAAAGTCTTAGGAGTTTCCTAGCTATATAAGATTATGTCATTTTTTTGCCTATTTTCTAGGATTCTGTTTTATAGAATTGATGGGAGATGGCCTGCTCCTTGGTCCTGTACTTACATAAAAGGCACTTAGCTTTTTACCATTTAAGATAGTATAACTGTGGGCTTGTCACAGATGGATTTATTATATGGAATGTTGAGAAATATTACCTCTATACCTAAATAGTTGAGTGATTTATCATGGTTAATATCAATACTCTTATGATAGTTTCTTAGCTCATTGATATAATTATGTAATAAAGAGTTTAGAATTCATTAAATGTATATTACATAACATCAGTTAGTTTGGACTTTAAGGAAATTATTCTGGTTTGAGAGGGGGAACTTGTCACATTATCAATGCTAATACATTACAGAATCACTCATGCCAAGATTCTAAATATAAATAAAAGAAAGCCTTAAAGCTCTCTGTATGACCACTTTAATGTTACTGGCTTTTTTTTTTTTTTTTTTTTTTTTTTTTTTTTTTTTTTTGCAAATATAACTACACAGGCTTTTGTTGCAAAAAAAAAAAAAAAAATGCCTATGGTAATTTTTCCCTCTGGTCTGTCTTAAGTCTTTTAATTCAAAGTATTCCTAGCAATGCAGATCTAAAATATTTTTGTGCATTGAAGATCCAAAAAGGAAGACAGCTGCTGTCTATATCAATTTGCTGTTTAATATTACAGAGAAAAATTAGAAGAATCAGCCTGAAGAACAACCTTGACATTGAAGAGAAATATAAAATATGAGACAAGATTAACATAAATACTTTTCTTAAACTGGGAAAATCTTTGAAGTTTTGGACATCTATTTACATATAATTTGATTTTAGTAAATATTAATTTTTTTATTTTAAGTCTTATGGAATATTTTAATGGTAGTTCTTTTAAAGAACAGACTTTTAGGATGGTAATTTGAGGACAAATTCATTTGAGGGGAAAGTTATTAAGCCTTTGAATTTGTGATATGAGAAGTATTGTAAAAATATGAGTTTTTGAAACATACAAATAAGGATTAGATATAGATGTTTCTATTTGAACTTGGTTGTAATATTCCTATTTGCAAAAGGGGAAACAATACAATAACATGCATCTCATTGTCCAAGGTAAAAATAAAATAGATAAATATATAAAAAATATTTAATACCATGCCCAGAATATATTAATAATTATGGCACATAAACATTTTACATCAAATAATTAAATTTATATCTTCCAATTTCACAATTTTTCATTGTTAATGATATAATAAATAGTTAAATAGAAAAACATGAAATTGTTCCTGATGGAGTTTCATACTACCAGCCACATATTCTCTGGACCTTAGTCATGCATTTATTTGTCAAGAATGACAATTCAGTGGGTTTCTCTTTTTTTTTTTTTCCTGGAAAATGGAATTTGACATATATTTGTAAATAATTTTGTAGAAAAATCTTTCTCAAAAAATTTACATAGTAGAGACTTTTGGCAAATACACTTAAAGTGAAGGGTATGGGATCTTCACTTGTACACCATTGTGTTTCTATGAGAGAGACCAGAAGAAGAGAGAGAGAGAGAGAGAGAGAGAGAGAGAGAGAGAGAGAGAGAGAGAGAGAGAGAGAGAGAG
Source organism: Marmota flaviventris (assembly GCF_047511675.1). Lineage (NCBI taxonomy): Eukaryota > Metazoa > Chordata > Mammalia > Rodentia > Sciuridae > Marmota > Marmota flaviventris. The sequence continues at coordinate 17,761,249 of NC_092506.1, read as the reverse complement.
AGATTAGAAAGACAGAGGCAGAGACATAGACTTTGGAACCATTCAGTATTATTAGAACAGAAGGGTTTTACAAACGTTCTCATCGAACAGTGGCTATTGCAACATGAGATGGCTTTTTCCAAGAGCTCCCAGAACTGCTTTGGGGACTGCTTTGAAGCATCTTTATCCACATAGTTCTGTAATATCCTAACTGATATTCTCTTATTGTAACTAAGACAGTCCTAGATCAATGTTAAAGAGTACTGGTGCTTTTGTCAATATCAGGGAAATATTTTGAAGCAGGATTTGCACTTCCTACAGTTTTAATTTTGGTTTCACAATGAAAATAAATATTGTCAATCTACATTTCTAATGAACATCAATATTTTCACATACAATTTCAAAATATAATAAAATCAATAAATTTACTATGCTCTATATAAAACTATAGTCAAACAATAGTCAACTATAGTCAATTTTCTAAGTTACTCAACTTTTTTGCTTTGTTTTATATAATCTGCTTCCTGATTTTGGCTTATTTTTAAAATGTATTTTCTCTTCTGAATTGAATCATTCCTTCTTGCCTCTTTTAAAAATCTTCCTTCATGTCCTATCTAGAGATTTAAATTATGCAATTATGCTTTAAAATAATGTATTCTCAATAACTCCTTTTCAAAGATCACACCATTGTTTTTATCTTTTAGTTTTCACTACAATATAAAAAGGGTATATATGCAACTCTGAATATATGCAAGATTTAAAGTTATAAATAAATATTATCACAAAAATAAAAATCCAAAGAATAAAAGTAAGGGAAAAATCTGTATAGTGCTTTTGGAAGTATGGCCATTTTGATAATATTAATTCTGTCTATCCAAGAGCAACGTAGATCTTTTCATCTTCTAAGGTTTTCTTTGATCTCTTTCTTTAGGGTTCTATATATAGGTCTTCCACCACTTTTGCTAAGTTGATTCCCAATTATTTTATGGTTTTTGAGGCTATTTTAAATGGGGTAGTTTTCCTCATTTCCCTTTGAGGATTTGTCACTGATATACATAAATGTCTTTGATTTCTGTGTGTTGATTTTATATCTTACTACTTTGCTGAATTCATTTACTAGTTCTAAAAGTTTTTTGGTGGAACTTTTAGTGTCCTCTAGGTATAGAATCATATCATCAGCAAATAGTACCAATTTTAGTTCTTCTTTTCCTATTTGTATCCCTTTAATTTCTTTCGTCTAACTGCTCTTGCCAGTGTTTCAAGAACTATGTTAAATAGAAGTGGTGAAAGAGGGCATCCCTGTCTTGTTCCAGTTTTATAGGGAGTGCCTTCCATTTTTCTCCAATTAAAATGATGTTGGTCTGGGGCTTAGCATAGATAGGCTTTATGATGTTGAGATATGTTCCTGTTATTTCTAGTTTTTCTAGTGTTTTGAACATAAAAGGGTGCTGCATTTTGTCAAATGCTTTTTCTGTGTCTATTCAGATGATCAAATGATTCTTATCTTTAAGTCTATTGATGTGATGAATTACATTTATTGATTTCCATATGTTGAACCAACCATGCATACCTGGGATGAATCCCTCTTGATTGTAATGCACGATCTTTTTGATATGTTTTTGTATTCAATTTGCCAGAATTTTATTGAGAATTTTTGCATCTATGTTCATTAGACATACTCATCTGAAGTTTTCTTTTTTCTAAGTGTCTTTGCCTGGTTTTGGAATCAGGATGATATTGGCCTCATGGAATGAGTTGGAAGTGCTACCTCTTTTTCTATTTTTTGAAGTAAATTGAAGAGTATTGGTATTAGATCTTCTTTAAAGGTCGTTTAGAACTCGGCTGTGTATCCATCCCGTCCTGGGCTTTTCTTGGTTGGTAGACTTTTGATGGTGTCTGCTATGTCATCACTTGAAATTGATCAGTTTAAATTGTGTGTATCATTCTGATTCAATTTGGGTAAACTATATGACTCTAGAAATTTGAAGATGCCTTTGATATCTTCTATTTTATTGGAGTATAAGTTTTTTCAAAACAATTTCTAATTATCTTCTATATTTCTGTAGTGTCTATTGTAATATTTTCTTTTTCATCATGTATGTTAGTGATTTGAGTTTTCTCTCTCCTTCTCTTCATTAGCATGGCTAAGGATTTATTAATTTTATTTATTTTTTGTTCACTCAATTTTTTCAATTGTTTCTTTTGTTTCAATTTCATTGATTTCAGCTCTGATTTTAATTATTTCCTATCTTTTGCTGCTTTTGGTGTTGATTTCTTTTTTTTCCCTAGGGCTTTGATGTGTAGTGTAAGGTCATTTATTTGTTGACTTTTTCTTCTTTTAAGGAATGTACTCCATGCAATGGACTTTCCTCTTAGAACTGCTCTCATAGTGTCCCAGAGATTTTAATATGTTGTTTCTGTGTTCTCATTCACCTCTAAAATTTTTTAAAATCTCCTTGATGTCTTCTGTAACCCATTGTTCATTCAGTGGCATATTATTTAGTCTCCAGGTATTGGAGTGGGTTTTATTTCTCACTTTATCATTGATTTCTAATTGTATTCCATTATGATCTGATAGAATGCAGGGTAGTATCTCTACTTTTTTATATTTGCTAAGAGTTGTTTTGTGGCATAGTATATGGTCTATTTTAGAGAAGGATCCATGGGAAGAAAGTGTATTCTTTTGTTGAAGGATGAAATATTTTATATATGTCAGTTAAATCTAAGTTATTGATTGTATTATTGAATTCTGTAGTTTCTTTGTTCAGCTTTTGTTTGGAAGATCAATCTAGTGATAAAAGAGGTGTGTTAAAGTCACCAAAATTATTGTGTTGTGGTCTATTTGACTCTTGAAATTGAGAAGAATTTGTTTGATGAACATAGGTACAACATTGTTTGGGGCATATTTATTTATAATTGTTAAGTCTTGTTGGTGTTTGGTTCCCTTGAGCTGCATGTAGTGTCCCTCTTTATCCTTTTTGAATGACTTTAGTTTGAAGTCTGCTTTATTTGATATGAGGATGGAGACCACTGCTTGCTTCCAGTCCGTGTGAGTGGTATGATTTTTCCCAACACTTTACCTTCAGTCTGTGGATGACTTTCCCTATGAGATGAGTCTCTTAGAGACAGCATGTTGTTGGGTGTTATTTTTTGTTTAATCCAGTCTATTTCTTTTGATTGGTGAGTTTAGGCCACTAACATTCAGGGTTATTATTGAGACATGATTTGTATTCCCAGCCATTTTTGCTTATTTTTGTAATTTAGCATGACTTGGTTTCTCCTCTGATTAGATTGTCCTTTATTGTAATACCTCCCTCTGCTAATTTTCATCATTGTTTTTCATATTTTCATATTTTGCTTAGGATGTTCTGTAGTGCAGGCCTTCTAATTGTAAGTTCTTTTAACTTTTTTTAAGAGAGAGAGAGAGAGAGAATTTTTAATATTTATCCTCAAGCCTTTGGTGGACACAACATCTTCACCTTATTTTTATGTGGTGCTGAGGATCGAACCCAGCGCCCCGTGCATGCCAGGCGAGCGTGCCACCGCCTGAGCCACATCCCTAGCCCTTAACTTTTGTTTATCATGGAACATTTTTATTTCATCATCAAATCTAAAGCTTAGTTTTGCTGGATATAAGATTCTTGGTTGGCATCTATTTTCTTTCAGAGCTTGGTATATGTCGTTCCATGATATCCTGGCTATGTGAGTCTGGGTTAAAAAATCTGCTGAGACGTGAATTTGTCTCCCCTTATACGTGATCTGATTGCTCTCTCTTGCAGCTTTTAAGATTCTATCCTTATTCTATATGCTAGCCATTTTCATTATAAGGTGCCTTGTTGTAGATCTGTTGTAATTTTTTACATTTGGTGTCCTGTAAGCCTCTTGTGTTTGGTTTTCCAATTCGTTCTTCATGCTTCAGAAATTTTCTGATATTATCTCATTGAAGAGATTGTACATTCTTTTGATTTGGAACTCTGTGCCTTCATCTATCCCAATAACTCTTAGACTTGGTCTTTTGATGCTGTCCCATAATTCTTGGATGTTCTCTTTATGGTTTCTAACTATCTTCACAATGTGATCAATTTTATTTTCCAGACTGTATACTTTGTCTTCATCATCTAACATTCTTTCTTCCAAGTGATCTATTCTGTTGGTTATGGTTTCTATTGAGTTTTTAATTTAATTTATTTTATCTATCATTTCAAGGATTTCTGACTTTTTTTTTCAGAGTCTCTCTCTTGAAATAATCTTTTGCTATCTGTATTTGCTCTCTTATCTCATTATTGGAGTGATCAATTTTTGCCTGTATTTGCTCATTTAGGTCATTATTTTATTCACACATCATTTTAATTATGAACCTTCTGAACTCCTTCTGACATTTCATGAACGTCGAGGTCCATGGGTTCTGTTATTATAGTGTCTTGATTTGTTTGGGGCTCTTTCCTCCCTTGCTGTTTCATGTTGTCTATGTGTCTTCCTTTCTTGCAGTGTAGATCTGAGATATTACAGTCTGTTCCCTATATTCTTGTAGTACCCATGCAGATCGTATGTACCTCACCTGATTTGGGGCTTCCAGACCCTGCTGGTGTCCCTCAGTGAATGCTACTGCATCCTGGATCTGTGTCCTGAGCAAGTTAAGAGTGATTGGATCTGGGCCGCTGGGCTTGACTTCCCGTGAGAGTCTGCTAGTCAGAAGGGGTGGTCCTGTGCCAGAGGCCAGGCTCTGACAGGTGTCTGCCCCATGGGGGAGGGGTCAACTGTGCCTCCTGTAAGCCTGGGTCCTGCACAGGCTGGTGTGAGTGGTTCTTAATTACAGGATTTTTGGCTATACTGTTGACAAACATTTTAAGGAGTATTTGGTGAACTCAAAATGAAGGGACATTCTGTGGGTTTTTAATTTTCTAGAAAACTCACATTAGACAGGAATACTTGAAGCATACATATTCACACACACTTCTTCCCAGAGAACATGATAAAATTGGTGAGAATCATTTCTTAACATGGGGACCAGAACTACAGCTTTCTCCTCAGGTTACAGAGATAGGAAAAAGATACTCAAATTGCATAAAAAGCACCTCTCAGTCATCAAAAACTCAGCGGTGAACGGTATTTGAGCTATATGCTGCAGAAATGTCTTTTTTTTGCAATGTACTTTTAATCTAGTTGTAGAGTTGCTCTGATAACTTCCATGTAAAAGGATGCTAACTGGTGAATTGATCACTTTGGTATGCATAAAGAGTTCACTTTCTGTAAAGAAGCAAAGTTCTGGAAGGAAATAAAAATGTACCTTTAGAATATAATGGGCATCTAAAATGTACCTTTGGAATACAATGGACATTTTATTTACATTTGAGCCTGAAAATACTGAGAACTAATTTGGCTCTCTAGAGACCATGACTAACCAACATGGTTTTCAAAAAACAAGTACACCTGCTTCAAACTTTTATTTTTCCTTGTGGGGTGACCTCCTGTCAATTATTATTTGATTCAGTGATGTGACAGGTGACCATAGTTACAAACTGATATGCATTTTGTATTTTCTCACATGGTAGGTGAGCACTCTACCTCTGAGCCACAACCCCAGCCCAAGGCTCAATTTCATTTAAGAGCCTATTTATGCTTGATGGGGATTAGATTTTAAATCATTTATATAATTTGGTTTATTAAAATAAAAATTATTATGTTTATTAAATATTTTACATTTATTTTATTAGAATAAAAAAGCATACAAATCCCTTTTAATAATTGTTCAAATCAGGTAATATGTCCAACATTTTTTTTCTTCAAATAAAATATTACTGTAGTTCAATTTTGGAGAAGATCAAAACCAACTTTTCAAAAATGTGCCATTTATCTAATTCTGTTTTGGAAAATTTTATATGGAAATGAATATGTTTGTTTGAAAATTCAACTTCTATTACTAGTAAATTATTCATTGTGTTAGTAACAATATTTACCTAGTACCTTGGAGAATTGTGAAGAAAATTTAAGTAGAGTTTGATTAAGAAATTAAGTTTAAGATTGGTGTAGAAAATATACATTCCAAAAAGGCAGGTGTTTTGAGATCATCTGGTCAGAATTAATTATAAACATTTTGATTTTAAATAGTAGTGACCAAAATTGATGGAACATGGTGATGGAGATGATCATAATTCTGTGTCATTTTTCAGGAACACCCATGATGTTCCTTAGCACTGGGTCTTACCACCTACTACAATAGTCTGAGCCCATGGGATCAAATCCTTTTGCTTTGAAATAACTTGCACTGATGGTGATGATAAGAATACTACTCAAATATTTACATCGATTTGGAATTGAAATTTCCCACTTGTAAAAAAGGAAAACTGAGAGTTTGATTGAGTGATATTAGACTCAAAATGTGTTAATCTTCTTAAATATTATTGTATTTGCTCAGAGTAAATTTTACCTAATACTCCCAGTGCTTCAATAATAATGTCTATAGAAATATTACCGTAAATTACAAAACAGCTTCACATTCTATTACTATTTGAATGTCACAAATATATGTATTGTATAAGGCAAGTAATTCCCTATTATTTGTACTTAAACAGATGAAAGAGTTGACTTTCAAGGTAAAGGCATATTATATTATGGTGCTAAAAATAGAGCCTGCCTTGAAATTGGTCTCTGTATGGATTTATCACTGTCTGAGAGTTTGTGAGACTAGACAAAATGATTGCATTGCATGAATTTAAAAAAAAAAAATACATACCCTCCAATCACAAGGTTCAAAGAACTTCCAAAATATAATATCCTGCATTGAGTGCAAACTTTAGTATAATATTCCCCAAAGCACAGTCTTTCCTGGAACTTATTCTTAGGTTTATTTGGTGGTTCCATTTTGTTGTTTTCCTTGAATTAATTAGCAGATTAAGCTATTCTGTGTTTTAAAGTGTCAGCACATAATTTTCAGTAAATCACTGAGAAAACCAATAACAAGGAACCAAATAACACAAAAATATTTCAAAAGGCTTGCTTCAGCTTCTTAAAGAGAGAGCATTGCATCTTAAAATATTTTCTTGTAAATTTGTTTAGTTTTTAGGCTAATTAACTCTAACATGGTCTTGAGATAATGTATATTTCACTAAAGAAAAAAAAAAAAAAGCCAAGTTAAATTAGTTGGTACATAATGAAAAAAACATGTTAGCTGTGTAACTTATACTTGTTTCCTTAATGAATTTTGAGTCCCAAAAATTCAGAGCAGCATTCTTTACAGGGAGCAATTGCATATTTCATCAAAATTTAGGAGTACATATGATCGAAAGTAAAATATTAATATCATTGTTTGAACAAAGTATTTCTTCCTCAATTACTTCGCATTCTCTGACCTTTGCTCCACTTCCACAGTGACCCCTAAATTAATGACTGACTTACTGGCTGAACAGAAGATCATTTCCAAAAATAACTGTATGGCACAGCTGTTTAGCACCCATTTATTTGGAGGCATCGAGATCTTAATCCTCACGGGGATGGCCTATGACCACTATGTGGCCATCTGCAAGCCCTTGCATTATGCTGCCATCGTGAGTAGACAGAGATGCAACACGATCATCCTGGCGTGCTGTGCTGGGGGATTTGCACATTCTGCCAGTCAGTTTCTTCTCACCATCTTCTTACCCTTTTGCGGCCCCAATGAGATAGATCACTACTTCTGTGATGTGTTACCTTTGCTGAAATTGGCCTGTTCTAATATACACACACAATAGGTCTCTTAGTCATTGCTAACTCAGGATTAATTGCTCTGGTGACTTTTGGTGTGTTGATGTTGTCTTATTTTTGTATATTGTACATCCTAAGGGGATGCTTCAGGGAGGGCCACAGCAAAGCTCTTTCCACTTGCAGTGCCCACATCACTGTTGTGGTCCTGTTTATTGAACCCACATTATTCATCTACATCAGGCCAGCCACAACATTCCCAGAAGACAAAGTGTTTGCTCTTTTCTACACCATCATCGCTCCCATGTTCAACCCTCTGATCTACACGCTGAGAAACACGGAGATGAAGGATTCTCTGAGGAAAGTTTGGTGTCATCAAACACTTCTGGAAAGAAAGTAAACTTGTGGATTATTTCTGCTTTTCATGGTGTGGTACCTAACAGCATTTGTAGTATCTCATTATATAAATTTAAAATGATTAATTTTTCCATTATCTTATTGGTAGAATTTGTGTAGTTTCCCCTTTAGGAAAATTATGTATAGTGCTGCTTTGAACATTTTGGAACTTGTCTTGTTAATAATGTGTCTGCTATTGGTTTTCCTTTATGTTTTGTAGTGTAATTATCACTTCACATTTTAAGAAAGGTATTGTGCATTCATTTCAATGCTCTACCATAATATGTTACTGATATAAAATGAAATATATTAAACTCAAACTAAATATCTCTTATTCATGGAAAACTACTGGGATGAGTTTAATTAAAAGAAGAGAAATACTTGAAGCCCCTGACCCTTGTAGGATCTATGCAATGGGCTATGAGGTATGCTAATTAGCACAGCCTGCCTATCAATTATTGGGAAAAAGAAGAAAGCTCTGAAAATAGTAGTTTATCCAATGAGGTAAAAAAATAAAGTATAACTCTCAGGGATGCCTCATTAAGTTATGCTACCAATATTAACATATAGTAAATCACTGTTGAGAAATTTTATGAAAAAACATCTCTGTAGCAAATGGAGCAGCTTGATATATTAAAGGAAGCTGAGTAAATTGTGTATTTATTTTCTCAGAAAACATCCACTTCATGGAGTCACAGTAAGGGAAGAAAGCCACATGTTTCTGCTAACAGATTCCCTCTGTACATCAAACACACCTACATGCATATGCAAAATTCATATGTAAAATAAGAACTGTCCAGGGGCTTCTATTTCTAGCATAATTTGAATAAATCTATTCATGTAAAAAAACAAAAATGAAGAAGAGATAATATTTAATTTTTGTTCACAACCATGCAAAACAGGAGGACATATGATTGGAAAAGCCATAACAGAGTACAGAATACATTTCATTTTTTGCAGTTAGCCAATTTAATAGGAAAATGTTATTTTATAACAATTTAACATTATTTTAATAGCATGATATAGTAATGCAAACCATCAAATATTAAAGGCCATTATAAGTCAAATACAATGATTTTAAGAAATAAGAAAAAAGAACATTATTATTAGAAATGTAAGGGATAAAACATAGCAGCTGTATCTTAAGAAGTAATCAATGAGCTATAGTTATATGCTAATAAATTACCCAGAAGAGTGAATAGAGCAAAAACTAAATGAAAAAAAAATAGATAATATTAAGATACATTGAACTACTTGTGCAAAGACCTCCAGCCCAGGACATGACCAGCAGCTCAGCGCACAACCAAGGTGTCCTGAAAAACAGGTGAAGCAAGGGCTTACAGATGTCCACATAGCAGTTATAGGCCATCACCAACAGAAGATCTCAAAGGAAAAGAGAGAAGAACTCTGTAAATAAAATTAATAGATTTTTTTTTTAAAAATCATTTGGATAAAATTGTAATGATATGGCATTTTCTTAGAAGAACAAATCTTAAATCAATTTTTGGGAAAAGATGGGAATAGATCTTTAAACAATAAAAAAGAAAAAAGACCAGTGGGCCCAGGGTCTTCCTGGCAGTCTTCGTGAGGACAGGAGGTTGCACACCACAGAGGAATTGTTAAAGAACAAGAACACAAAGTACCTTCTGCTCTTTTGGATTCTGTATGAGGCCCAAGAGTACACATTAGACAGTACTTTTCTTCCATCTATTTTTTTTAAATAAATTTTTCAGATACTAGAAACTGTCAACCTATAGAAGAGGACAAACTTTCAATATATTATATTAAATATTTTATTTTTTTATTTAGTAAAAAATGAATCTGTTTTGTGTCAAACTACCTACCATAGACTTTGAGATTATCAAATTCAATAGGACTCTATTCCCTACCTGTGTTGATTTGCTAACATGTTCATGGGATCACAAAATTACAACCCAATTTAGTAGGTGCGATTATAAATTTGTTCATGATGTGCTGAGGGTTCATGGAACATGTTAATTAAACTGGGATCATAGAGGGCTTCTCAGAGCATACATTCCCTGACTGAGGTTTAAAGTGGATGAAATGAGAATTGGCCAGAGTATGAAAGGATGGAAAGATGCATTTCATATAAATTCACATGAGTGTAATACTTGTGGAACCACTTAGGATAATTTGCACATTCAAAATGAACAGAAAATTTATAAATGGATTCTATTCATGTGATAACCTAATTCACATCTCTAATTGGATCTCAGTTTCATATAAAACTCTCCTTCATTTCCCACAAAAATCTTTTTTCCCTAGGTGTTCTCCATCTCACCAAATCATACTGCCTACAATGTTATCATTCATGCTAAAAATCATACAATATCTTCACTACTCTATTCCTTACATCTTATTTAGCAATATTTTTAAAGAATTGCACCTTCAAAATATGCCTAATTTCATCATTGCCATTACTTCTTTCATACCCCCCCTCACTTACTATAACAGCTTCCAGAAAATTCCCTGTGCTTTCTATTTGGTTTCCAACAAACTATTCTTATAATGTAGTCCAAATGGCCCTCTTGAAATCATGTTTGGATCATATCTCTCTTCTGTAGAGCACTTTTGCATTGGATTTTTATCCAATACTTAATAAAAATCTTCTTACTTTGGCCTCCTAGACACTAAATGACATGGTCCAGGTAATATCTCCAAGATCCTTTGTACATGTCTTCAAATGCAACATTCTCTAGTTTTGTTTTCCTTCAAGTATTCAAGGTATTTTTCCTTCTTCTTAGTTTTATCAATATTTTTTGTATTGCTATTTCAAAGGTCAAAAGCAGTTTATCTCTGAAATAATAGTAAATATGGTGTAAAGCTATTTTCTTTCTTTTTAAAAAATATTTCTTTTCAAGTTGTAGTTGGACACAATACTTTTATTTATTTTTATGTCGTGGCAAGGATGGTACCCAGGGCCTAGGAGTGCTCTCTACTGCTGAGCCACAACCCCAGCCTCAGTGTAAAGCTATCTTCACTATGTATTTGTTAGTTGAATAAATAATGTTTATAGAACATTTGCATGAGGCTCAGGGTGCACATAGAGGGCAGGTCATCAGAGGACAGAAAGGGAGCAATAATTGACCAGCCACCTTTTCACCATCAGTCTTCTATTTTGTCAGAGTATTTGCTTTAAATTTTCTCAAATCTTTTCTTGACAAGTATCATGTAAATCCTGACTTGTAACATTCTAAATTTTCTTCTTATTTTCTAAGACATGAAACTTTCCTTGAGGAAGTCTCTGTTTAGCTAGTTGACTATTACATATATTTCTCACCTAAGTCAAGAATCCAGTTTATATATCAAGAAAACCAAAAAGACTTATTTACTCAGGTTTTAAATAAGAACATAATTAATATTCATGCAGAAACAAATGAGGTTTATGGATAGGAATATAGTAATGACTAGGAAGGGTTATAAGACAGGTTTCTGGTATCTGATGTGGTAGAGTTAACTTTATGTAATTAACTGAGAGGTACATTTATGTTTATGCAACTATTTATGTGATGTACTTGACAATATGCTTTATTATAATAGTTTCTGTCATTCCACTATCCCTTACCACGTAATGGTCTTTTACTAAGTGATTCCTGTTATCTATCATCATTTACTTGCTCATATTTTCATGTGGAAGATATAAACTTTGATATGGACATTAATATTCCATTATTTATATATAATATTTAGCATTATATCCAAAAACATATTTTCAAACATCTCCAAGATATCAAAGCACATTTTTTTTCATAGTGGGCAAAAAAGACAATGCACTGCCTTTCCCTACCACTCAAGTAACTGTGATAAGCAGAATGGGGTCTCCCAAAAAAGTCTGAGACCTAATCCATGGAACTTATGAATAGGTTTTACGTATATTATAAAGAGAGATCTTGATTATAGATGGAACTAAATTTATTAATCAATTGACCTTAAAACATGAATGTTATCCTGAGTTATCCAGGTAGGCCCAATAGATTCACAGTTTCTTGGTGGAAGAAAGAGGCAGAATAGGATTTTAGGGACTGACAGAGATTTGAAGAAGCTACACCACTGGCTTTGAAGATGGGGAAAAGGCCCCCAAAGGAAGAAGACAGTCACCAGAAGTCGGAAGAATTAAGGGAGTTAATGTTTATCAAGAGTGTATGTATAATGCAGTTCCTTGTGCTTTTATTTTTGTCCAATGAGGCCAAATTTAGATTTCTGAGCTCTAGAATTCTAAGGAATTGAATTTGTATTGCTTTTAGTTACTAAATTTTCAGTACTTTGTTGCAGCAACCATAGGAGTAATATAGTAACTTAATCATGTTCTGCATTTCTGCAAACCTGGGCACATTTCCCCTTCACTTTAAGCTCTTGATGTTTTAAACATTTCTCTGCTAAGTCTGTAGATAGAAGGGGGCTGAACAAGATCTCTTTACATTCTGCACATTGCATAAAAAAGGAAGGAGATAGTGAGGTCAGAGTAGGAAGGAGAATATAAAAAGCATAAGTAAGAAGGAAAAAAAGAATAGGAAAGGGAAAAACAAGACAGTTATTGGTCACAAATCAACCATAATGGCTGGTAGTCAAAAGTAAATGCAGAGGCTGAGGCAGGAGGCATGCAAGTTCAGCCAGCCTCAGTAACTTAGTGAGACCCTCAGCAACTTAGGGAGACCCTGTCAGAAAACAAAAAGGGCTGTGAATGAGGCTTAGGTGTTTTGTATCTGGATTCAATTCCTGATACAAAAACAAAAACAAAACAAAAGAAACCTGGGTAATAAAGGTGATGGAATTATGCTATGTGTGCTGAATTATATCATAATGTATTCCAATTTTATATATTAGCATAATGCACCACTAAAAAATAAATAAGTGGAAATAATACCAATAGAGTAGAAGAAGGATATGAGAAGGAGAGAGGAGGGGAGGGGATATTACTGGGAAATGAAATGGAAATAACTACATGCATTTGTGTATTTGTCAAAATAAACCCCACTACTATGTATAACTACAAGGTACTAAAGAAAGCAAATAAATTAAAGGTAAAACCACTATTTATCTCAAATACAGGCCAGAAATGAACCTCATACTTTCTGCAAAAAATCATCAGAAGGAAATCAGAGGAGGAACCCACTGATATAAATGAATCTGTGCTTTTCTATTCAAAGAGTGATTTCAAAAGAGTAGAACAATTAAAGTTCCATTAATAACATATATATTTTAAGATGGCGTATTACATGAGTACTATTTAATACACATATTGAACTACATGGACTAAATGAAGAAAATATACAATCATAAAAATTGTTTGGTAAATTGCTTTGATTTAGTATTATGATCTAGTAATTGACTTCTAAATTTGTTTTATTTATTTATATTTTAATTGAAGAAACTTGGAAATTAAAGTTCATTATTAGTTCTGTAATTTGGTTTTGACTATGAAGGAAGACGTTGGGGAAAAGCTTTCCCAAAGGTCATTATCATTTTACTACATTCTCTTTAAGGAGAACCGAAGTAGAAGAGAATTTATTGTCAAAGGTACTTTGAAACTGCAGATTTAAGTAGGTAAGAGAACCAGGAAGAATAAAGACTGACTTCTACCAGCTTTTGAATTTAAGGTATCTGGAATTCTCTGGTGCTAACCATTCACAAATCAATTTCTCAGGTATCACTGTTACATTAATTTGATCTGCTGTACCCACATTATCTAAGGAAGAGATAGAAAAATAAAGCACATTCAAGCACTGGAAAATACAGGTGAGATTTTCTTTTTCTATTAAAATGAATACCGAATCTATGTTGGAAAGAGGAATTCATTTAAGCTACTAGATTTTGTACATTTGTAATAAAAATGCAATACACTGCTTTCTGAAGTAAATGGAGAATGAAATCATTAAGATGATGCTAAGTTAAGGCGTTTTCTATACATGACTGTGAGATGGGTGTCATGAGTGCCACAAATAGAAAAATGCCAATCATTTCAAAAACTACTGAGGTGTCAGGTTTCAAATGCTCAGCAAGTGGAGGAAAGCATCTTTGAGATGTGGGTTAAGGAGAGATAAGGTTTCCTCTAGGACCTTGTGTTTTGGATAGTAGAGGGATCGTTTCCCAGCTTGTGTGTATGTGCTTGGTTTGTTCTAGAGAACCGACCGAGCAACGTAAGTGATATTTGCCAAAACTGCTATGCTGTGCATTCAATTTAGGGGCTCTCTCACTGGAGAACAGGCTCTTTTTAAAATCAGTAGAAAAACCAAAGGAGTATGAACATATGAAAGTAGGGAACATGCTTAATCCCAAATCTCAATTTCAATGTTGCTATTACCATTGCGGTTATTACTATCATCATTTTGTCATGCCCCAGAGAAGGCAGCACTGTAATGACTACTGAATCCACTCCACAGACTTGATGGAACACTGACCTGCAATTTTCCCAAAGCTGTAAGTACCAAGCACAAAAGAGGTAATGGGTGGGCTCACAGCAATCAGTAATCATGAACACCTAACTCAGCAGATCCGAAGGGCTGTGTTCTCAGTAGCACAGTCAAGAATAAGAGGAACAGTTTATGTCCTTGGCTTGAATTGAAAACCTAGAAAAACCCTTTCCAATTATTCCATATACATGTTTCTAGTAAAACATAGCATAGTGTGCCTGTAACTCCATTACTGAATGTTTATCTATTTAAATTATACTTTCTCCTCTTCTTAAATTAATTTTAATTATCATTCAATGGTAATCTCTTCCTGAAATATTGAATTCTCCCAAACTGGGAGATCTAATGCAACTACCATAACACTGGAAATATCAGAAGGATACACAAAAAAATATGGACATTAAAAGACTGAATGCTGCCTTTTCTTCCTTTTACTTTGATCCAGTTTAGAGACAAATTCTGTTTGGGCTAATCCATGCTTACAGACGTGATTTAATTTCATGATAGAAATAAGTGCTATTATGATAAGTGATAGATTGAAACTCTGTCATTTCACAAATGAGATAATGGAAGCTCCAAGAAGTTAAAAGATCCTGTGTTACGACAACATCACATCAAAGCCTAATTTGTATAATTTTGTTTCTATGACTTCACACTACATCTGGAGCTTGGGGTCAAAAAAGGGACTATGAAGTCATTTAGATGAGATCAGATTCATAAGAAGGAGAACCTGCGGAAGTCTCTAGGCTCAAGTAGTTGAGGACTTATGAGTGGATATTGTGAACAGGTATGGAAATACTTAGCAAAGAAAGTGAGGACATATGTTTTTACTTATGCATCAAAAATAAAGAAAACATTTTCTTGTATACACAAATTGATATTTCCTCAAACAGATTTTGTTTCAAAATTAGAGTGCCTTATATAAAATAAAAGCTATTTTTATTAAATTACATTTTTATGTAAATACAAATAAACTGCAATGGACACCACAATTCAGTATAAGTAATATACATCAATAATAAATTAAAGAAAACTGAAAAGTCAATTTGGAAATAAACTTTAATACATAGTGAAGGAGGAAAAATACCTGGTAATAAGTGAGACTCAGGGGATTTATGTTACCTCTCTGGACATTGTTTCTATATCTGAAGTGAAAAAAAATGATATTATATAGAAGTAAGGTAATTGGAAAATATGCAATTCATTTTCAAGTGTGTATACTAATAGGAGTATCTACCCATTTTTCTGTTTTCAACTATAAGAATTATTCATTTGTTCTAAATTAGAAATAAATGATGATGGTACTTTCCATGTGTCCTTCAGGTAATTTGTCTCTGGAGATCATGGCCTCATGGACTCATCCCATGGAAAAAATAAACAATGTAACTGAATTCATCTTCTGGGGCCTTTCTCAGAACCCAGAAGTTGAGGAAGTCTGCTTAGTGCTCTTCTCTTTTTTCTACACAGCTATTCTTCTGGGAAATCTCCTCATTATGCTGACAGTTTGCACGGGCAACCTGCTCAAGTCTCCTATGTATTTCTTTCTCAACTTCTTGTCTTTTGTAGACATATGCTATTCTTCGGTCACCGCACCCAAGACAATTGTTGACATGTTAGCAAAGAACAAAACTATCTCTTATGCAGGGTGCATGCTGCAAATCTTTGGAGGGCATTTTTTTGGTTGTACTGAGATCTTCATCCTTACTGTAATGGCCTATGATCGTTATGTGGCCATCTGCAAACCCCTGCACTATATGACTATCATGGACCGGGAGACTTGCAGTAAAATGTTGTTGGGGTCATGGGTAGGTGGGTTCATACACTCCATTATCCAAGTGGCTCTGGTAGTCCAGATACCTTTTTGTGGACCCAATGAGATTGATCACTACTTCTGTGATGTCCACCCTGTGCTGAAACTTGCCTGCACAGACACCTATATTGTTGGTGTTGCTATGACAGCCAATAGTGGTACCATTAGTCTAGGGAGCTTTGTGATCTTGCTCTTCTCCTACAGTGTCATTCTGGTAACTCTGAGGAAGCAGTTGGCAGAAGGAAGACGCAAAGCTCTGTCCACCTGTGGCTCCCACATCGCAGTGGTCATCATCTTTTTTGGTCCCTGTACTTTTATATACATGAGGCCTGACACTACCTTCTCAGAGGATAAGATGGTGGCTGTATTTTACACCATTATCACTCCCATGTTGAATCCTCTGATTTACACGCTGAGAAATACAGAAGTAAAAAATGCTATGAAGAAACTATGGTACAAGAAGGTGTTTTGGACTAGTGGGAAATAGTTGGAAGTAATAATTTAAACTGAATGATTTTATGAATTACCTTAAATTTTCTTCATTATGTTTAACCCCTCTGTACAATAAAGACAACCAGGACAAACTCATAGGATTTGAGGAAAAAACAAATGAAAGAATAACATATTTTACAAAGAAAAAGTATGATCATTATTATCCTAATTATTTTATAATTGGTAATTTCCTGAAATCTATGCTAGGTATTCCTATAACTAACAATCTTAAAATTGCCATATTCAGTATCATTATATTCTTCTACACTTTATGTTTTGTGATATTTTAAAATGAGAATGTTCTAAGAAGTATTACTTAAAGCCATTTCTGTGGTTTTCAAATATGACTCATGCATTTTAAGCTCTCATATGTATATATTGTATGGATTTTAGAATACATAAAAAGCAACACATCAAAGCTAATGTTCTCCTATATAAATTCTTCAAAAGACAGGGAAAACTAAACCAATAAGCCTGGACTGAGAACGGAAGTGTTTGCAGAATGTCAAACAGATAACTCCGAAGCTGAAAAGACAAAAGATTAGTTTTCATCATTTGGTCTTGGGAAAAATCTTTCCATACTGTGGTGCTCATTGTACCCAAACAGTAAGAAGATTGAACTGATTAAGCTGTAAGAGTCCCCTTTTCAATTGCAACATCTCAGTAGTATTCTCATTCTGGAAAATTATTTTTTTTTTCTTGTTTGAATTGATATTTTCTCTGGTGACCCAGTTCTCCTTCCTTCTCCATGAGCCACAGCCTGAAATTTATTTATTTTTTAGTAAATATGCATAGCACCAATGGCCTCTGCTATTGTTTCATTGTCTTTTCCTGACATCGATTATTCATGCTACTGCCTGTTCTTGGGTTTGTGTCTGTGGCTGGGTGAGAAGTATAAGCATTATTCATGGAAAGGACCATAGTGCTTAATAAATGACTGGTGGTCTTGATGTATCCACAGAATTAAGAGCAAAAAAGATTAAAAAAATCCACAAGATGTTTGAATTTGAAATTAAAACCATATTTAGGCATTTTGCTTGAATAATACAAATTTGTGTTTATTTTCCTACTTTAAATATTCATTTGCTGGGTCTCTAAATTTTGAAAGGAGTTGGTCAATGCTTTATAAACTCATCATTATAATTACCTTTTATTTTTCATGTACAAATGGACATTTTAAAAGAATCTTTTCAGTTAGGCCAGGTTAAGGGTCTATAAGAATCTACATTTTAAACAGGTTTCTCTGTGAATTTCTGTGCATGCAGTGACATGTCAGGAAACAAATTGGGGACCTGGGACTTGATGATTCTTCATGTTGTTAGAATATAAGAGTTCTATGAGTTAATAGAATACAAACAGGTATTTTGAATGTTTCCCCTTGTGTTATGCTGTCCAGTGAACAGAGAGCTAAATTTGAGCTGAGCTTGCAAAACAGCATAATAAATAAATATCACACATTTGATAACTTCTCTCTATAATACTCTTTGTTTTATGCCTTTATCCTAAATAATTATTTGTCTGAGGTCCCTGGGAAAGTAGTAGATGGCATTGTTTTGATTCACAGAGACCAGTAAGTAAAACATATGAAAGATTATTCAAGTTTTCACCAGCCACTTTATAAAGTTATACCTGTTCCTGAAATTTTCTGAGTCAGTCCCTGTGGGAGGAAGCAAGTAAACTTGTGATTCCTGGGAAGGAGATGAAAAAAGAATCCTGAAAACTCAGACTCACCCCAGTTCTGTTTTGTGTATGTGTATGTGTGTGTGTGTGCCTGGGATTGAACTCAGGGGCACTCAACCACTGAGCCACATCCCTAGTCCTATCTAGTATTTTACTTAGAGACAGGGTCTCACTGAGTTGCTTAGCACTTGCTTTTTCAGAGGCTGGCTTTGAACTCATGATCCTCCTGCCTCAGCCTTCTGAGCCATGGGCATTACAGGTGTGCACCCCTGTGACTGACTTGTCCCAGTTTTAATCCAGGATCAGAACATCCACATATGGAGGGGATGTGAATTTGAATAGTTTGAAAGCTATAATAAAAATTTCACTGATATTTGCAGGTTTTATGTAAACATTAACAAATTGCACCCCAGTAATATCCATTTATTCATTACATTTTTTTTTCAACTTCAAAGCATTACACAGATTAGGAAATTTCCCATGCTGTACATTTACAAACAGTGTTCTTTTGAACACTTATAAAGACTTTAAAAATGAGTGTACAATTCCTCAGTATTTATCCTGAAGAATTAGTCATCTTGCTACCATGCTACATACATGCACATGTTGATAGCAGCACAATTCACAATAGCCACACTACAGAACCAGCCTAGATGTCCATCAATGGATAAATGGACAAAGAAAATATTATATATATATATATATATATATATATATATATATATATATATATATATATACATATATATATTTGAGGTGGCACTGGGGGAGCAGGTCCTCAAGGTGAACAGGGCGATGGTAAAAAAAAAAATTACTGAAAAACCAGCCTCTACCTCAGAGCAAAGCCTGTCCAAGGAAGGGACATGACCTTTGTCCTTGAAAAGACCCACAGAGCACTCCTAGGCACATTCCCACACTGCTAAATTGTTTATCTACAAATAACAGGAGAGATCTGCTGCTCCAGGTGTCCCTGACTCAGTCAGACTAGGTGGGGATCCACAGCAACCCCCTAGCAGCAACCCATCAGCATGAGACAGAGAAATACCTGGGATGCCAGATGACCCTCCCAGTAATTTATGGTGGTTGATAACGTGTTGGGAAACCATGTAGTTCAGCAGGAACACCCCTCTTGGCTTAAACCAATCAGTTCAAATGAATCCCCCTCTTGTAGTAACCAATCACCCCTACCCAACTTGTTCCCGACAGTGAATGTGTTAATCATGTTTTAGAGTTGTTATTTGATTTTCCCCGTGGTGTGTGGTGTGTGATGATTTGCTAAGAGATGCTATGATGTATGTGGGGGGTCCTGCCTTCTCCAAAGAATGTATAAAACTGCTGCAAACCCTGGGCTCGGGGCCTCTCAGTGTCACCAGTTGCTGTGTGCGCACAGAGGATCGAGATAGCTCACAATAAACACCTCTTTACTGTTTACATCGATCTTGGTCTCTGGTGGTCTTTTGGGGGTCCCAAATTCGAGTATAACATTACAAAAGCAACAAATGTCAAAAGAGTCATCATCCCTGTGGTGGTAATGATTATCATGTGCAGGATCCTCATGTCAAGTCAGGCTAGCTTCAGCAAGGGGAACATGTCACAGAAGTCTTTCTGATGGGGGCCAGTCTCCATGAGCATCTGTTAGGAACTTGGACAGAACTGTGGGTTATAACAGTTGGTATGAAGACACAGGGGTTCCCTTGGGGGAAAAAATGGTTGAGGAAGTGTTATTCACCAATAATAGCTGGTTATTCACCATAGCTGGTATCCTGGTATTTGGGGGAAAGGGAATACCCAGACATTTGAGGGCTGTCAGATATTGTAAGCAACTTATTACAAATAAAAAGAGACCTACACAAAATCCTTCAGATGAGATGAAACCTGGTGAAGACCATATTAGGAATTGATATTTGGCATAAAACTTCCTCAGAGCATTCTGCGTGTGTGCAAGTTATTACTAATTTTATTTCTCCAATTTTTAAACTGATAAATGGAAGAAATCTTTAAAAAAATGTTTGTTTGCTTTTTTTTTTAATTACAGGAGCTCCTGCATTACCAACAAGAGAAAGTCAGAAGATAAGCCAATTTCAGAAATAAAATCAACCACAAGAGATTTGGAGGATTCAAACTTCCCATACTGATAATATTCAATGTATTTTTTTTTAAAAAAGTAAATCTTCATTTCTTCACTTCTCTGAACATGTATACAAAGACCTTGTTCAAATGATCTCTAAATCTCTTCTGGATCTTAAATTCTGAAACACATTTTTTCTTTCTAGACCCCAGACATAATTGACATCATAATATTTTATAATGGCAATTATAAGGGATCATGGTTTTGTAGTTGTGTCCTTCTTTAGGAAATTGTTATCTTGACTGAGAATCAGAAATGATACTGCTGGTTATTTGTGATGAGTCCTGCATCCTCACTTGTTGAAGTTTGCACATTAGAGAAACACACCAAGGCAAGCATATAAAGCAGGGTTTATTTAAAAAGGATAACACAGGCTTCTCCTGGGAGGGAGAAGGGGGCCATAGCTGGTATCCTGGTATCCCAAGAAGCAAGGGTTCTTTCCTTTTTATATGTCCTAGGCTTCCTTTGTTCTCCTATTTTCTTCCTCTTATCTTTCTCCTTCCTATGTACAGGACTAGGTCTAGGAAATGCTCCTTGGGATGACTGGTGGTATAAGGTGGGCTAAAGGGGAAAGGGCAGGATGGCGCAGCACAGGACACATTAATTAACAAACTAACAGCTCCCTGTAGGTAGGGGCAATTATTGGGACAGGTTACCTTAGAACAGGTTGAGCAAGGGCAGGCTCTTCATAAAAGAGGAGGAAGGGATCAGAAGGAATTAACATTTGAATCCCTCAGGGAACATTCTCCAACTTCATGGGGCTCACTGAAAACTGGCCAGACTCATCTGACCTGACTTGACTTACCTATCTATACTGACTGCCTGTCTAATTCTGGCTTCAGAATCAAATCTCATAGAAATAGGGAGGTCCTAAGCACTCACATTTTGAGATTTGTACTGCAGTAAATGTAACTAAACAATATGAAAAAAAATGTGCTTACTATATATTTTAATTCTTTAATAACAATGCTTTAAAGTTAAACAATGTAATGTTCTTATACCATTTACATTGAACTTATCAAAGTTATTATTTGGTGGCCAGGACATCTCAAATAGATGTCCTTAGTCTTCGTCTTTCCTATAATACAATGTCGTTATCACATTTAGTCACTATGTTATACAAATGGTCTCCTAAACTTTTTCCTCAAGTTCACTGAAATTCTGTGTCCCTTGACCTTATCCCAGAAGGATGTAAAAAAAATCACTTAATTTTTAAGTACAAGAGACAGAGAACTGATATTTTCTGTTGCTCTATCGCCTGTATCATTGTTCCCACTAAGAAACTAAATTGAATCTACTCAAAGTATTATTATCTGTGTGCAGCAGAAACAAAAGTGTTAGGGTAGCAAGGAGTGCAGAGCCACAATGTCATGGAGATTTCAATAATAGTATTTCTTCATAAAAAACACCCAGACATGGCCAGGTTGGTGGCACTTGCCTGTAATCCCAGCATCTCAGGAGGCTGAGGCATGAGAACTCCAAGTTCCAAGAAATCCTCAGCATCTTAGCAAGAGCTAAGGGCTGAGGATGTAGTTCAGTGATTAAGTTGCCCAAGTATTTGACACTACTCTCCTTAGATCTGCAGACTCAGAAACACTGTGTAAATGTCCACCCTAACACACATAGTTTCCACAAAAAGCATTGAATTCTCTTTCATGGGCCTCTGGGTAAGCTGGAGTTCAGCTGACCTAGGATGGGAATGGCTGGGTTTAATTTAAGACTTCATAGTGGGCCCAGTAATACTTCATGTACCTTTTTTTCCTCATGCATACAATAGCAGAGTTATCTTCATCTGCTGGTCAAATCAAATTCACAGCTGATCACCAAATATGAACTAAATATGTTAAAGCACTGAAATATTTAAGAAAATCTCATTCAGAAACCACAAAGTACTTCAATTCTGGAGACACCAAAAAATGTGATAAATATATTAGTTTTGTGGATATGTGCCACAGTCCGGCTGCAGCAAAATAACCGGGGGGTGACGAACAACTGTGTACATTGATACAGCAGGAGTGGGAGCCGTTTATTGTAGGACAGGAGCGGTATATACACATTCCACACAGCTTATCTAATTAACATAAGCTCGATACATCAGTCAACCAATAAGGAATCGCCACACTTAATGGCTTGATGGCATTACTTCACAAACCACTCCCTCTGGCAAAATGCCAGGCGCCATCCAGACTTGTTTACAGACTCTAACATTTCTCTGGCAAAATGCCAGGTGCCATCCTGACTTGTTTACAGACTCTAACAGATATGTTTATAAGAAAAATAGATGAAATGTGAAGGAACATGAAATCTGTTTATACAATCCATTGAGCACTGCTTAGAAATGTATTTACACTTATTTATGATATTCCAGGGAAAGAAGCATAACCATTAGAATTAGAAATGGGGAGAAATATTTCCATGTTTTTCATTA
The DNA here is from genome assembly GCF_047511675.1 of Marmota flaviventris. NCBI lineage: Eukaryota > Metazoa > Chordata > Mammalia > Rodentia > Sciuridae > Marmota > Marmota flaviventris. The sequence continues at coordinate 17,738,228 of NC_092506.1, read as the reverse complement.
CTAAAAAAACTATTTTTCTGGAAAATGAGAATTTTTGACTTTTATTTTTTTTCATTTAAAGTTTACAACAAGTCATAATTTCCCATTTCTTTACAGCAATAGTAGAACTATAGTATAACATAGCAGTCAATGCTATGATTGTGTATTAATGGAATAATAATTAATGGAAGTATGATCTTATTGGTCATACTTCTTCAAACTGGGGATAGTCCAAATTTTCTGATTCTAAGAATATCAAAATCATCAAATTCAAGTGCAAGTATTCAGATGTTCCATCAACTGTATGAAAACTACTAGAAACAATTACTCAAAACACACATATTTGTAAGACCCCTAATCCTAGCTTAATTGGATCAGAAAAAAATTGCAAAGTGATTTTAATCACCAGCCTAGTTTGGTAACTTGATCTAGGGGACATAGAGATCTATTGCCTACAAAGTTTAATATTGGATCATAACAGTAGATTTGTGTGGTTCTACAGCATGGTTTATAAATTTATTATAACTTCTAATCCAGATATCTTTGGACTTTTATCTTTGTTTTTAATTTCATGAGTACACCAACATCAGGTATCAGTCTTGTTTCTTAATATTGTATTTTTAAGTTGTTAATATACCTTTATTTTAATGTATTTATATGAGGTGTTGAGAATTGAACCCAGTTCCCCACTAATGCTAGGTAAGCACTCTACAGCTGAGCTACAACACTCAGGTATCCATGAGTGATAGTTCCACCCCTCTCTCAACCACTAATACAAATGCATGGAGAGGCAGTATGCACACTGGTGGATATTATAGTGAAGCAGAGAGACAATTGGAGATACACTAATCCACATATACACAAAAAAATCTCAGGTCATGGTTCATGTGAAAGACAAATCTATCATCAGGACACAAGAATTTAGCATTAAAAAAAAAAAACCATATTTTTCCAGTATAAGTCTTTCTAGAACCACAGGTGAAAATAGGGTAAGAAAGTCCAGTCAAAATAAATAAATAAATAGATGGATGGATAGACAGACAAGTGGATTCAGTAAAACTATTTGATTCAAACTTTGTAGGAACTAAGGTTTTCAAAACAAGCATTTCAGCAAATTATATTTACCCTGTTAATTGTGTCACAGTTGTCCACATTGTCATGTTTATCTCTGTTTTCATTGTTTTTTTAGTTTTATTAGGAGTCACTAAATGTTAAGAGATGTTGCTGGTTACAGACTATGGGTAAAGTATAGGTGGTTAGAAGAAGAACATTAATGAAATATTATAATTGATGAAATAACAGGTACATCTATTCAGTGTCTTTAGGATGTGAGAAAAGAAAATGAATTCTAATGCCAGAGAATATAAACCAATCTTTTGTCTTTAAGCTTATTTTTATTATTTTGATATGCTGTTCACACCTCTGCAACCACTCTAATATTACTGGAATGAAATGCGATTGTGTTTTGTAGGACTGCTATCAAAATGCATTAGCTAAATTGTCATGTTTTCCAGATATCTATTCAAAACTTAAGTACCTATTAATTGCTTAATACATACCAGAAAAGTTCTTAACCCTATAAACAACCTCAAGTATTTCAGGGTAGGTTTTAAAATCAAATAAAGAAAATAGCAAAGATAAAAATGAGGATAAGATAATGATGCTGAAATTCTGTGCTTAGTAAGATTTCTTTAATCTTGATATTTTAGATTAAGAAATAACAAAATTAATGTTAAGCAATGATGAGTGATAGTTAGTTTTTAACAATATGTTTTTCTGTCATTTGTTTCTCCTAGAAATCTAATCATGTCATTATTTAGTTTATTGTGAACTGTACATAAGCAAGAGTGACAAAATTTAAGATCATTCAGTTTAAATTATTACACCCACCCATTTGCCACTGGTCCAAAATACCTTATTGCCCCACAGTTTCTTCACAATATTCTTTACTTCTGCATTTATGGTTATATCAATCATAGGATTTAGCATAGGAGTGATAATGGTGTAAAATATAGCCACTGTCTTATCCTCTGAGAAGGTAACATTAAAGCACATGTATGTGAACACACAGGGACCAAAAAGGATGATGACCACTGGAATGTGGGCTCCACAGGTGGGACAGAGCTTTGCACCTTCCATCTGCTGACTGCTTTCTCAGAGACATCAGGTTGAAACTATAGGTAATGAGCAAAAATATAAAACTCCCCAGAGTGTTGGTACCACTGTTGGCTGTCACAATGACACCAGTAAGTTAGGTGTCTGTGCAGGCAAATTTGAGCACAGGGCAGACATCATAAAAGTAATGATCGATCTCATTGTGTCCACAAAAGACTAGATGGACTACCAGAGCCACTTGGATAACAGAATGAGAGAATCCATTTACCTGGGTCCCCAACAATATTTCACTGCACCTCTCCCTGTCCATGATGGTCATATAATGTTACAGATGGCCCCAGAATGATAACAAACCATTATTATAAGGATGAAGATTCTGGTGCCACCAAAGAAATATACCCCAAGGAATTGCAGCATGCACCAGACAAAAGAGATTGTTTTGTTCTTTGCTAACATGTCAACAATCATCTTCGGTGCTGTGACAGAAGAGGAGACAAATGCCCATCAATGACAAGAAGTTGAGGAAGAAATACATGGGTGTTTTCAACAGATTCCCCATGAAAATGGTCAGCATTTTGAGGAAAATTCCCAGAAGAATGACTGTAGAAGAACGAGAACACCCCAAAACAGACTTCTTCAACCTTTGGGTTCTGAAAAAGGCCCTAGAAAATGAGTCCAGTTACACTGTCTAATTTTTCCATGGAATGCATCCAGCAGGTCAACTTCTCAAAATAATTATATCATCTGGAAAAAAAAAAAAAAAACAGAAAGACAATCAGCATTTATTTCTAACTCAGAATAAGTGAATGATCTATCACAGTAGTTGTTGAAAATGGAAGAATCAGTACTGACTACTGACTGGAATGCATCCCTAGACTAGTTAAAGTGCATCTATTCTGATCATTTTTCCTCTATAATATATCCAATTTATTCACATCAAATGAGAAAACAAAGTCTACAGAAATAATTTACATCAAAGTGTTAGCAAAATCACATATCTTATCAAGAGTGTATCTTGGATATTTATGTTAATATTATTTGTTTTATATATATATATATATATATATAAATTCTCTAAGTTCTCTTTCTATAAAAAATGAAATCAACATTGAGAAGAAAACTGTGGATATGTTGTTAACTGTATATCTGATAAATTGCCCTTACTTAGATCACAGAAGTAAAAACATGTGGTTAGGATGGCCTTAGTCCTGAGCCTAAGCAACTCCATTTTAAAAACTCCAGTTTGAAACCTGCAGTTTCCCCAGGCACACCCACAGAGCCCTCCAGTATGGCCACAAACAAGTTACTTCCCCTCATCCTGATAACAGAGTGAAGTCCCTGGCAGGCTGTTCTCGCCTGATAGAGGAAAAGGCAAGAAGTTCAGGGTGGAGACCATCAGATTAGATATTTTTGACCCCATGGTAAATGATGTCACTGAGAAGTTCAGTGGTAGCTGATAAGGATTGAAAGGGGGATCAAATGTCCAAAAAATGTAGTATAAATAATAGAGCAAATAAACAGGTTTTCAGCCAGCCGAAACAAGGATGCAGTCGAGCTGGGTGGGAGCCTGATGTGGACCTGACATCCCATCACTTGTCATCATTTCCTGAGCCTCTGTGTGATCCTCACTGCTCTTAAACTCTACCACCTCATCTGGACCTTGATGAGAGCCACAGCTTCTCCTTATGACCCTCTCCTCAACCGGTCGTCCACTCCACTCCAGGAAAAGCCTGCCTTGGTTCCAGACCTGGTCACCATGGTCTGAGTGAATTTGCATCTGCTGGACAGAAAGCCTAAGGCTTAAGACCATTGAACTTAGCATGCAGAGGGAATGTCTATCATTAGCCTGTCATGACTAAGTGTGTTTTGCAGTGCTTAGAATTAATCTAGAATTGTTTGCTGTGAATTTAATTAATCTAGAATTGTTTGCTATGATTTGATGATGTCTATTGCAGTGCCTAGCATTAAGGATTGTCGTATTCTTGATTAAGAACCTATAGAGTGAAATTGTATTGAGTAATTTGAGTGAATAAAACATTGATAGGTGCAGAATTGAGTGGACATTCTTTATTTCTCCCCACGACTGCATATGTCACAATTTTACCCCCTCGCGACACATATCCACATGGTCCCTTCTGAATACTGCCATGCCTGTATTCAGGGGTCCTTGATATGTCGATACTGGGTGACTTCTGCAGGGTCCTTCAGATATTTCTGCAGATGAACTTATGGCTCCTGTTTGAGCTCCAGCTCCTACAGTGAAGAGGTGCTGGAATGTGTGGTAGGGAAAAGAGGACAGTTACACAATCCTGACTCTGAAATCATGGTGCTGTAAACTGGGTGAGTCACTTACCACCAGGGAGACTTTGTTATCTAATTTGTGAAAGAACAGACTGTGAACTTCACAATCACCGTATAGACAGTAAATTCTACCTTGATACTGAGTTCCTCTTGTAGGATAAGAATAAAGGAAGAAAATAAAGAGAAAAGAAGAAATAAAAGGAATTTGTGGAGACAAGGACTCCCTGTTCAATTTGAAAGGGGTGAAATGGAGTCTCAGAATATTTCTCAACTTTCAAACTCAGAGTCATGGAGGATTCCCCAGGATTCACTATGGCTAAGTATTTTAAACATTTGTTTAGTAATTGAAAAATGAAGCAAAAGCAAGAACAAAACAAAACATACAAAGGAAAGATTGCATTGTAGTGTACATCTCTCATGTATCCTTCAAGTTCATTAAGTCTCCTTCTAGAATATCTGAGTTCTCTCAATCTTGTGTGAACTTAATATTTCAGGAAGAGATTATTCTTTAGTTACAATTATTATGGGTTTGGAAAATGTTTGGTGTTTCATTTAAAATGGATTTAATTTGGGGCTGGGGATATGGCTCAAGCAGTAGCACGCTCTCCTGGCATGCGTGCGGCCCAGGGTTCAATCCTCAGCACCACATACAAATAAAGATGTTGTGTCCGCTGAAAACTAAAAATAAATATTAAAATTTCTCTCCCTTTAAAAAAATAAAATAAAATGGATTTAATTTAATTTAAATGGATTTTTTGTGTTGGAATTTTAGACACACTAGTGAGGCCACTTTGATATTGGGGTAGAAAAGGGCATATGGGACTTAAAAACAGCACGCTACCAGTACACAGCCACATCAATGTTGATTGAAGCACAATTCACAATAGTTAAATTATGGAACCAACTTAGATACTCTTCAGTAGATGAATGGATAAATAAAATATGGAATATATACACAATAGAATATTACTCAGCATTCAGCATTGAAAGAGAATTAATTCATTGTGGGAGGCCATCCTCACACGTGATTTGAGTTACTCCGTGTCTGGGTGAGAGGGGCTTAGACACAGCTGTGTCAGACCTTTCCCCACCCTTTTCCAGGTCCGAGGGCTTGTCCATGCAGAGGTGTGTCTGGCCACTCCCCAGAGGACCCAATCGTCGGCTCTGACCTTTGGATTCTGCCCCCCTTAACCCTCATTGGATGGGATTTTCCCTGGAATTTTTTGTTCCCCAATAAAAGTCCATTCCCTGGCGTGCTCTCTCTCTCTCTCTCTCTCTCTCTCTCTCTCTCTCTCTCTCTCTCTCTCTCTCCCTCTCTCTCTCTCTCCCTCTCTCTTTCTTTCTCTTGTCTCTTCTGTAAACCTCACTACCGCATTAGGTGGCTGGAGGTGGGAGCTAGGAGAAGCAGTACTGGAGCTGGTTTTAAAGGTAATTAGAGTCTTGTAGAGTCTTGTCTCTTTAATTTAAAACTCCCTAGCATTTACTCATTAATTGAACCTTCTTTAATGAAGCCAGCACTGGTCGCATGGCAGAATTCATGGCATTTGCAGGTAAATGGATAGAGCTGGAGAATATAATGCTAAGTGAAGTAAGCCAGTCCCTAAAACCAAATGCGGAATGTTTTCTCTGATATAAGGATGCTGATTCATAATGGGGATGGGGAGAAGCATGGAAGGAATAGACAAACTTTAGGTAGGGCAAAGGGGAGGGAGGGGGAAGGAAGGGAATGGTGGTAGGAAAGATGGTGGAATGAGATGGACATCATTACACTAAGTACATGTATGAAAACATGACTCATTTTGTGTGCAACCAGAGACATGAAAAATTACACTCTATTTGTGTAATATGAATTGAATTGCATTCTGCTGTCATATATAACAAATTAGAATAAATAAAATTTAAAAATAAAGAGAAGGGCATATGGGGTTATTTTCATGAAAGAGATTTGTTAGTTTCTTCATGAAGTTAAAGCCATGAGCATAAATGATTCCTGTCATTATCCCATGCCTCTGTATTACTGTAATAATCCCATCCCTTCAACACCTGTTAGTTCATTGCTTCCCACTGCTGTTGAACCTGGTGCTCTCAGGTACCCTTTCTGCAACACTATTGTCCCCGGGATTTTCTGCTTTTGGACAGTTACAGGTTTTGTCAGGACTATATGTTAGAGTTGCTAATCATCAAAGTCCACCTTCTCTTGTGCATCACACACTAATGATAATTATAATGGTAATAACATAATAGCAATACTATAATTCAGATTCAGAGTCAGACACATGTCCCTGCTTTTACACAGTCCTTCCTCTGTTGCTTTTGTGCTGATTTTAGCAAAAGTATTATTCTCCACTGAAAAGCACTTCAGTATAAGAGAACTCAAATCATAGGATATTTCAACATTTATGTGGCTTGACTGCTTTAGAATAAAATGAGCATCTACACACTTTTTCACTCCTCTTGTGTTCATACCACAAAATTACAGAAATCTTCTAGCACCTCAAATTAAAACCTACCTGAAAGGAATCCACTTTCCCATTTCTGATCATTTATAGTAGAATATATCATCTAAATTTGTTTTGCAATAATTGGCATCTTTTTTTTTTGCTTTTTTAAAATTAATTAATTAATTTATATATATGACAATGGAATGCCTTACAAATCATATTACATATATACAGCACATTTTTTCATATCTTTGGTTGTATACAAGGTATATTCACAACAATTCAGGTCTTCATACATGTACTTTGTATGATAATGTCCATCACATTCCACCATCATTTCTAACCCCATGCTTCTTCCCTTCCCTTCCCTATCTAAAGTTCATCTACTCCTCCCATGTTCCTCCTCCCTACCACACTATGAATCAGCCTCCATAGATCAAGAACCTAGGAATAAAATCAGAGACTCTGCCCCTAATAGAAGAAAAAAGTAGGCCCTAATCTCTATCATGTGGGATTAGGTCTCAACTTCCTTAATAAGACCCCTTTGGCACAAGAATTGAAATCAAGAATTAATAAATGGGATGGACTCAAATTAAAAAGTTTTTTTCTCAGCAAAAGAAACAATTTGTGAGTTGCATAGAGAGTCTACATCTTGGAAGCAAATCTTTTCCCCTCACACATCAGATACAGCACTAATCTCTAGGATATATAAAGAACTCAAAAAGGTAAGTACCAAAAAACCAAATAACTCAATCAATAAATGGGCCAAGGACATGAACAGACACTTCTCAGAAGATGATACACAATTAACAAATATATGAATAAATGTTCATCATGGCTAGTAATTAGAGAAATGCAAATCAAAACTACTTTCATCTCATGCCAGTCAGAATGAGAGCTATTATGAATACAAACAACAGTAACTGTGGTGAGGATATGGGGGGAAAGGTACACTCATAAGGCTGGTGGGACTGCAAATTGGTGCAGCTGTTGAGAGCCACAGCCGAAGGGGCCCCAGCAAACTTCCAGCTGATTGGCTCACCATGGCCCCAGCAAACTTCCAGCTGCCAGCTGATTGGTTCCTCTGTGGTGATGCTCATTGGGCTGTTTCCCCGCCCTTTCAGACCATGGAGCTGCTCATTGGGGGACTCTTTTGGCTCCGCCCATGCAGCCCAGCCAATAGGCCTCAAAAGCGGGAGGAGAGGGGTTGAGAGGCTCGCCAGGAAGCCGGTGGTGGCAGTTGGGCTCTGAGGGAATTCCTGAAGAGCTCGTGTGGTGCGGCATGTGTGTTCTAAAAATAAAGTTCATTTCTGCTTGACAAGTGCCTAGTGAAGTGTGCCCAGCCAGACTGCGGCATGGAGCCAATATGGAAAACAGTATAGAGATTTCTTAGAAAATCTTGAATGAAACTACCATTTGACCCAATTATCCCTCTCTTTAATCTATACCCAAAGGACTTAAAAACAGCATACTAGAGGGACACAGCCACATCAATGTTTATAGCAGCACAATTCACAATAGCTAAACTGTGGAACCAACCTAGATGTCCTTCAATAGATGAGATTTAAAAAAAAGTGGCATATATACACAATGGAATATTACTCATTAAAGAGAAAAAAAATCATGGCATTTGCAGGTAAATGGATGGGGTTAAAGATAATGCTAAGTGAAGTCAGCCAATCCCCCCAAAAAACAAATGCCAAATGTTTTTTCTGATTGACATCTTTTTATTATACTTGTACTGCCCTTCCTCAGAGTTCTGTCTAGATGCACTTTATCATGTTATCATCCTAATGTTCTATTCTATAATTTCTTGGAATAGTGTGTTGCAGTTATAATACAAGTATTTAAAACACAGTCATTGCACTAATTCCTATGCCATCAAACAATCCATATTTGTTAGAAAAAAAAAGAAATTTCACCAGTATTTTGCAGGGCTTGAGATTTTCTTTATTTTCTTGTTTCTTCCTAGTATAATTTTGTTGCTAATGTCCAAAGTGAAATAAGTTATGCTTGAGATATTGATTTGTGAATAATCAGTACCTAAGTATATCTGATTCTCTAAACACAAAGGTTCTAGACATCAGCCTTCCTAGTTCCGTCACCTAATGAAATCTGCCTTTCTATGGAAGCTTTGGCAAGGAATGCTCTTTTCTCTACTTACAGGGTATATTTAAAAGTAATGATGCAATATCATAATGACCTTAGGGAGAGTTTTATCTCAAAGACTTTCATCATAATAAAAATCAAATCACCAATCCAACAATGAGATTTAATGTAGAAGTTTATTTTGAAATTTTTTAAATTAAAAAATATCTTTGCTTTATTTTAAAACTAATTGATTCTAACATTTAGGACTATACCTAATTCAAAACAAGTCATCAAACACAAATTATTTTATTATTACATACTTTGCTCCTTTAATTAACAACCTCAGATATACACACTTAATAGTAATTTCATAAAATAATATTTAAATCTGTTTTTATTTCATTAATAAACATTTAGTTGTATTCTTTTGAAATTTTTATTTGAACACAATTGTGTGGGTTCCATTGTGTTATTGGAGTTCACTGTTTTTCTACTTAATTGGGTATATAGCAGTCTCTGTAGAATGAGGTCAGTTTCATTTATGACATTTGCCTGAACTGAACTATAGTGTGGCCTATGATTATTTTAGTTTTTAATTAAAAGCCATAATTAATATTGACTTTTGACCACCAATAGTATTGCCTTTTAATTTCCTATTCCTATTATTTTATTCACTTCATGCTTACATATTTATTTTCTTTCCCCATAATGTCCATCTCACATTCTTCCTTAAAAAGAAAATCAAGGATATATTGTTAATATTTTCATTATCTTGGATTAGCTGAAGAAATTTCTTTTAAAAAAAGAGAGGAAGAAGAAAACAAGGGGTGGTTTCTTGGCTTGTACAAACTTTCAAAATGATGTAATTCATAGGGTCCAAGAGCTCTATGAGTCAATGGAATCTCAACAGTCCATTTGGATATATACTCCCAATGGTTCTTATGTCCATCACACAGGGGCCCAACTGATCAAATTTGGAAAACTATTAAATAAATATACATATTGTCAATTTGATACATGTTATTAACAGTACTCTTTCCTGTGTTCCTTTGCAGTTTATTATTGAATTTAAGGGCTATGCATGATATGGTAGTTGTGATGTCCCAGCAAAATGGCAGCTGTCAGATTCCAGATTCATGAGTCTCACAGAGTGGAATATACGATAATACTCAAGTTTCCATCAGACTTCATAAACATAGGTCATTCACAAAAGTTACTGTGCTAATCCCCGTTGGAAGACCTCAGGGAGTCTCCTCTTGATTACTATGAGGGACATGACAAAGGTGCATGAGAACTCATGCTCCCCAATTCTGCAGATAGCAAGTCTGATCAACAACAGCATTTTGTTTCATAGAGATATGATGACAATACCAACTGCCAGCCTTGCAGTGTTATGGCCATGGCAGATGTCACTTAATGTGTAGCCTGCACTGATGAAAATAGTTACATCCCTTTTCATTTAAAAGTTGAAGAAATTATCTTCCCTTCAATTGTTTCTTCCTTGGACACATAAAAAGAGATGGACTTAACATTGGCCGTGCATGAGGAGATTCCCTTTCATCCCTCCTTCGTTGATTAATTTTTAGGTGAAGGTTAAGAAAAGATAAATATGACACATATCCAAACAGACGAAGGTCTTCATTCTTTGGGGAGAAACAAGACTATAAATTTCTCACAATAAATTGAATTTTGGAGTCAATAATTTTCCATATATGCAAAAAGAGCATGGTTATTATAAATAAGTATCAGAACTGGGCATTGTGGCTCATACCTGTAATCCCAACAACTTTGGAGGCTGAGGCAGGAGGATTTCAATTTTGAGACAGGCCTCGACAATTTAGTAAGGACTTAAAAATTTGAGAAAGACATTGCCTCAAAATTTTAAAAAGGATTTTTGATGTACCTCAGTGGTGGCAAAGCACTCCTGGGTTAAGTCTGATATATGTATATATCTTCTCTAGCCACTGCAGCTATAGACTTCTTAGTTCATCTTCACTTACGTGAACTGGATAAACCCTCCAGGAGGTATTTTTTTCCAGATCAATATCTAAGCATCTAAGCTGGAACATACTTGAGCTGTTATTATTGTACCAAATTATAATTAACTTATAATAATTAATAAAAATTCATTTTTAATTATTAAGAATTAATGGGAGTGATATAATTACATTGCATTGCATTTTTTAGAAGCAATAGTTGTTAAATGAAAGAGTTAAAATATACAACATGTACATTTTTTGATATTGTATATTTTTTTATTGCAATGAAAACTTCCAAATCAGAGTGGTTAGGGCATATCAGTTACAATATCTCTTTCCTAAATCAGTAAATAACTACAGTTTTCATACTCTGCTCTGATAACAGTACTACAATGATTATTCTGTGTGGAATCATGAAGGACAGAATATTACACACTGTCAATTTTGATTGCACCCTGGGGACAATCTGATCCACTTCCAATGTGCACAGTTGCAGAGACATAAAGAAACAAAAAGAGAGGGGCTGGGGTCTTCAGTCTTCAAGCATTGCAACTTGGATGACCCACACTACTCCTCATAACAAACTTTCTGCTCAAGGTGACCACAGAGTGAAGGGTGCTACAGATGACTGCATAGAGGTCATAGCTAGGGATACCAGGGTGGAAATCTTAGCGGGACCAAAGAAGAGGACATAAATCTATGTATTATGGAGCCATTGTAGGAGATGATGTTCTGCTGGGTTATAATCTATTGAGAGGGGCAGCATAGAGATAAAGCAAACATTCATGAAGGAGGAAAGAGTTGATGTTCTGATTTTCATAACATTATGTTTTTTCCTTTCTGTAAAGCACAATACAAGACAATTAAAAAGCAAACCACATATTTGGCGAAAATATTAGCAAAAAAAATCTAAATAAATCACTCTTATCCAAAATACACAAAGAATACTTAAAACTAAGCTTAGGTAACCTTATGAAGCTTCTCAATGTATGTCATTGGAAAATGAAAATTAAAACAAAACTGAGATACTACTGGACACCTAACAAAATGTCCAAATCCAGAACAGGCAATACTAAAATCAGTGAAGGTGTATAGAAAGAGAAACTCTCAGTCATTGCCACTAGAAAAATGGCATTGCTGCATTGAATGATTGGCAGTTCCAGTTCATTACAGTACCCTTACTATAAGATTCAGTAATTACACCCCTTTGTAGTCACACAACAAGCTGCAAACTTATGTCTACACAATCCTGTGCATAGATACTTGTATTTTTTTTCATAGTTGCCAAAATTTAAAGAAATCAAGAGGTCTTTCAGACGATAGATAAATATCACAAAAAACAGATAATCTATAGTATATCTAGATTTCATATAAAGTGCATGGACTATTATTCACTATTAAAAAGGAATAACCAATGAAGCCATAAAAAAAAAAAAAAAAAAACAGGAAATTTTTAGGCACCTACTAGTAAGAGGAACCAGTATGGAAAGATTACTATTGCATTACTTTAAGTATATGCCCATTCTAGAAAATGTAAAACTTTAATCTACATATTACTATAAATATGTATCCATGCCATTATGTTAGTCAAAAACGACAGAATGTACAAGAAGAGTGAAGCCTATTGTAAACTGATTTCCCTAAAAATAATATGTCCATGTAGTTTCATCAGTTATAACAACTGCATCACCCTGGCAGGGAATGGAAATTATGAGGAAATGTTGTGAGGATTTGGGCAGGTGCTATGAGAAAGCTCTGTAACTTTTTCTCAGTTTTAAATTAAAGCTTGTATTTTAAATCTCTGCTTTTTATTGAATGTAAGTTTGATCTTAGTTAAAAATTATTTTTCAAATTAATTTATTACTCTAATCTTAAGATATAGTTTTATAGTTTCTATAATTTTTATAGAAAAAGTTGGAAGACACTGCCACTGAGAACTCAATTTCCATGAGGGTAAGATATAGAAATATTTTGTGAAATATTTGTACATAATAATATCTTTGAATACATGTTAGACATTACAAAATTTAAAAGCTTTTCCATCTGAAAAGAATGTTTTTTAGTAAAGTAAGTATCATTACCCATGGAGTAGAAGAAATCCTAGAAAATTTGGTGTCTAAGAAGAGATTTGTTTCCAGAATACATACAAAAAAAAGAAAGAAAGAAACAAAAAATCTTAATATTGAGAAGTAAAATAAGCCAATTAAAAATAGGAAAAGTATACAAATAAGCATGTCTTCAAAAAAGTTATATAAATGTCCCAAAACACCTGAAAATGTTTTTAACACCTTTAACCTTTTAAGAAATGCCAACCAAAGCCACAATGAGATGTCACAGCACACCCACCCCAGAATCATAGCAGACAGAAAATATCAAGTAGCAGCCATGGTGTGGAGCAACTGGGGTCCTCAGACATTGCCATGGAAACATAGAACTGGATGTCCACTCTGAAAAACAGTTTGATATTTCCTCAACAGTTTGATATTTCCACATATGTAGTCATAGTATGAACAGTAGAACATCATCTCCTACAATGGCTGCAGAGGCCAGAGATTTATGTCCTCTTCTTTGGTGCCACCAAGATTTCCACTCTGATGTCCCTGGTTGTGACCACTATGACATATGTTGAGTAAAAAAAAAAAGTTTGATATTTCCACATATTTAGTCCTGGTATGACCTGGCAATTGCATTTTTAGGGGAACACCCAAGAGAAATGAACATACCTTTTGCACAAAAACTTACACACCATGCTCCCAGCAGCATTAATCAAAATAATGAATAATGAATATAGAAACCATAAATCAACCAACTGATACATGGAGTATTATTTGACAATAAAAGGATATCAATACAGATAACATGCATGAAAAGTTTAAGTAAATGATGATTAAAGAAGTGTGTTACAAAAGGCCATATGTTGTATGATTGTTTTTTTGGTAAACATCTAGAAGACAAACATACAGTGAGGGAGATATTAGAATTTGCTGACGGCTGAGCAAGATGCTGCATGTGAGGAATGAATGGTCCTTGCTAACACTATGAGTTTCTCTTTGCAGGAGAATAATGTTCTAAACTTAGATGATGTTGACAGTTGCACAACCCCGTGATGTAAGTGTCCTTAAATTGTATACTTTCAGTGAGTGATTTCTATGCTATGTGAATTCAATCTTAATGAAGCCTCAAAAATATAAAACCTAGCGAACACTTCTATAGAACAAAAAGCATCAGAACAACTATCACTGAAAGTGTATTACCAGGAGAGAAAGATGTGATAATATTCTGTTAAATTTGATAACAAGGATTAAGAATCCCTAATTATCATTAGTATAGTTCAAAAGATGTACCTCTTATTTTATAATTTAATACATGAAATTCATACAGAATAACTCTTAGTTTTATCTTTGGGAGATGAGCCATATGTAGCACGAGTCAAAGCCACCAGCTTTTAATCTGTAACATGGCGCCACATGGGCCACAGGAAAGACTTCTGCTTCAGCTGTCAAGCAGAGGTCACGTGATGCTCAGGAGGGGAAATTTTCATATTTGCTGCTGGAGAAATCCAAGTTTCTGTTGTCCCAAGGAATGTAGTACCCAAGGAGTTGTGCAGTTTGAAGTTGGGGCTCAAACCTCTATACTAACAGATCCAACTTCATCTGAAAAGCCCCAAATTTCTGCCCTTGAAAGTGCCAGGAATATTTTTTTCTACTTCTGAGTAGTAGTTTTTATATTTTTTTAAAAAAAGCTACATGATGATTGATCCAAACAATACATGTGGACTCTAAAAATTGCAGCCCTAGCATTATCTTGTAGAGTATATTTCAGAGATGGAAAGGACAAATATAGGTAAGAAGACCTGAAATCTTTCTTTTTTTTTTTTTTTTTTGCAGGGGAAGGAGGGTGGGTGCCAGAGATTGAACTCAAGGCCACTCAACCACTGAGCTATATCCACAACCCTATTTTATATTTTATTTAGAGAAATGGTGAGAGGATCAGAAGTCTTGAACTTGCAAACTATGTGAAATTTTAGATTATTGGAGTCAGTCCTCTGCCACTTCCCAAAACAATAGCTTTCTTTTGACTGATGAATGCATGATGAGTTCACCTGGAAGAGGGTCTCCAAAGATTGATGTTTGTTCTTCTTCCAAAATGGTACCATAGCCCTTCAATACCTACAAGCCAAAATATAGAGCCAAATAACACCACTATACAAAGAAGCCCTTAGTGTGAAAAGAGATAGCTTCACCACAAAATCATAGCTAAATTCACTAATGTGAACTGTGCATGCTTGGAGAACACTTTTAAAGAAGGAATCTTGGGATTTTTGGACTTGATTGTCTGATTAACTCTAATTGGATAAGGGAGGCTATTGAATAGGCTGTGTATTTCAAAGAAGTCTCCATGGGCATCAATCTTCTTTAAACTTGGACAAAATTACAAATTATAACAAATGATATGAGCAGGCACTTCCTGAAGGAAAGTAAAGGTTGAGAAGACTTCACTTACTAGAGTGATGCTGCACTGGGGAAAAGGGGACACCAGACCTTTGAGGACAATTGTATATAATATCTAACTTATTTCAGATCAGAAAAGACTAAAGTGCTATTATCATTCTCCAAATAAGTTGGAAGCTTGTGAAGGACATATCATAAACTGTCCTTTTGTATACTACTTCCTCAGAGTAAGTTTCATGAGTCAGAAAATCTGTACTATTATTATTATATATTTACTTACATATAAATAATAATAACATCTGAAGAAATCTCATGCTGTGACTTTAATTATAGAAGCCCCTACATCACAGATAAGAGAAAAAGTTAGAAACACACCAATATTGCCAGGGATTTCAGAGATAAAGCAACCACAATAGATTTGAAACATTCAAGTTTTAAAAATTATTATCCATTAATTGATCTGACTAATGAAAAACAACAACAAAATAAAACAAAATGAACAAACAACAACAACAATCCCTCCCCCAAAGAACAACTATTCTTTACATTTGTTTGCTTCTTTGAACTTGGACTTAGATTATATGATATTCTAATTCCATCCCCCATCAAATTCTGAAACTTCTTTTGTCTTTCTTGATCTCAGACACATAGAAATTATCATATTTTATAATGACCAGTATAAAGACAGCATGTTTTGGTAGCTGTGTCTTTTTTTAGGAAACAAATATATTTTAACAGAGATCCGTCTCCTAGATAAAAACAATTCTCAAACACTTCCTTTTGAGATTTACATTGCTATACATACAATAAATCAATACAAAAAGTATGTTGTTCAGTTTAATTTTAAAAAAAATATGTTTCCAAAAAAGATCACATTGTGATTACGCTACACACAATATATTTATCAGAATTATTTTAATTAATTTCCTACCAAATTGATGATGTATTCAAGGTATTAGAAGTATCGAGGTGGATGAATAACTATTTTTTACTATTTTTCTTTTTAATTAACTAACAGAACTGCACACATTTAGCATGTATGCATAGTGTTTTATATTAGAAAGTGTGTAATAACTAAATCCAGCAAGACAACTCTACCTTTAACTTCACATACACATCATTTCATGGGGAAAACATTTGAGAACTACTCTTGTTATTTTGAGAACAAAATCTACTGTCATTAATTATAGTCACCATGTTGTACAATAAATCTCTTGAACTTTTTCATTCTATCTACTCAAATTTTGTATCCCTTCACTATCTTCTCCCCAGCTCCTCTCACACAACTGCTCCACCAGTGCCAATCACCATTCCACTCTACCTCCATGAGGTAAACATATTTCTTGAAACTTACAAAATATTTTCATGGTTACATTTTGCCCCTCATGTTAAAAGTCTTTGTAATTCTCCAAATGATACCCTTTGTAAATGTGCAAGGTAAAAGATTCCTCATCATGATTTATGGCCTTAAGTTAGGTAGGAACACAGATAAGAAAATGGATGTTCCTGATGTGCAATTAGTTATTCCTCTCTGAGCGTGAGGCATGTAAATAACATTAAGGGGTTTGTTTCAGCTTTCAAACTAAATGACCTCACCACGTGTGGGTATCCTCATCCTAGGAAAGAAGAAAGGCTATCACATTAAGAAGCAAGCTCACAACACACCACACACACACATGCACACAGACATACAAGGAAAATGAATGTGGTGTTGGACAAATAAATCAGTTTAACTGTGGTAATTATTTCATAATTGTATGTATGTATCAAATCATCACATAATATATCATGAATATTTTAATATTTTAATTTTAATTTGTCAATTATACTGCTATAAAACTGGGACATAAGAACAAGTAAAACTTGCTAAAAATTGGAATGTAAGTTCCAATGTGGTTCTAATTCATTATTGTTAATCCTCATAATTTATCTAAAAAAATATCAGGGTGAAAGAGAATTTACCCAGGCATTGTTAGTATTATATTCTTCATTTATATGATCCATGGAGAAAATAGTGGGAGAGAGGCAGGCTGTGTACTTATGTTTATGTATATATGTGGGTGTGTGTAAGTTGATTACTGATGAGAGAACTCAGGGGTGCTATAGCACAGAGCTACATTCCCAGCCCTCTCATTTTTTTTTTTTTTTTGAGACAGTGTCTCACTAACTTGTGGAGGCTGGCTTCAGACTAGTGATGCTCCTGTCTTGGCTTTACAAGTAGCTGATATTACAGGTGCACACCATTCATAACCGTTTAATATCTGGATATAATGGATAGAAACCAGAACATACTGTCTCTCATGCCCGTTATCTGTACCTGAACTTTTTACATTATTTCTTTCAAGGTACCTCACTGAGTTTTTGAGGTTATATATTTTGACAGTAGTATTCTTGAAAGAGCAAGGTTGGTGGTATTATGCAAAATTCCATCACACAACTCATGGTTAATTACAAAACAAAACAAACAAACAAACAAACAAACAAAAAACAAGAAGAACATTTAATGTTTTTGATGTGTCCTTGGGAAGACAGGATTCAGATGACCTCGTCTGATGAGGCTGTGCTTAATTCCAGATTCCAAGGTGGGCCCAGGTTCCCCCAGGTAGCTTTTCTTTCTCATGCATAAAGCAGCAATGTTCTTTTACTCTGCCAGTCAGACTGAACAGCTGCTTACCATACAAGAACTGGACTCAACAGAACACTGAAAAAGGAAGCATTCTCACTCAGAAAACATGAAGCACTTTAATTCTAGATCCTCTTGCATGTGATAACTGTTTTCATTTCTGGATGTATTTGATAGAGAAAAGGATGGCATGTGGAAGAACATTAAAACTATGCTTATATATTTCACTGAGCCTTGCTTGGAAAAGTGTCTGCATTGGTTTGTGCTGCTCAAGGGGAGAGGAGCATAGCCACTGAATAGAAGAGATAGATAGAAAAACTTTAGTATTTTAAAAATTAGAATGATTTCCATTTTTTTCATCCAAGAAGTTTACAACAAAAGTCACGTCTGCAATTATGTGAAAGCCAGGCTGTCATACTCCAAGGTGGAGGTCAACACAGTGGTCCTGCATCCACAGAATCAAATGCTCTGTTGACAGTTGCTTTCACTAGACTGGGGAGAGTGAGTTCTTGTGATTCTTATTCATCTTCTTAGGAATCACAGAAGACTCTCTGAGCTCCTCTGATGGGGATTGACTCACAGAAACTTTTGTGAACAAGGATGTTTATAAGTCACTAATGGAAACTTGAGTCCTCTTTCATGTGTTCTACTTTATCTTGGTAAAGCACAAATTAGGAAACTGAACCTTTTCCAGGGGCATCAGCATTCTGATGTCACAAATACACCCACAGTATTATTCCACTAGTTCTATGGCATAATGGAAAGACTAGTATAGAAAAAAGTTACCAAATGGAAAACATATATTTATAGGCCAGTTTTCTAAATTCAATTCAGTTTTCACAGAACAGATGTTGCTTTTTGAATTCCATTCATGCATACATCTCTTATTTTCAAAGTACATCAAGAATCATCTATTCCGAGATTTTTTAATCTAAGTATACAGATGTTCCATTGACTGCATGAAAATAACTAGAGAGTATAGTTAAAAATACAGATATCTGCATAGCTCATGTTTCTGCTTAAATAAGTCAAATGCTTGTAGAACAGTTTGTTATATTTCCAGCAAACCCCACAAGGTGACATTAATGATCAACAATCATCAAGAGCACAAATCTAGTTTTCATTTCACAGTTGATGTAACAGAGGCACACAGAAGCCCAGTGCATGTTTCTCCAAACAGGGGCAATTCCCATGGATATGCATAGTTTTAAAGCAATTCTTACACTTTCATTACAAAAAAAATACTTATACAGATGTCTTGTATATTTGTAATATTTCCATCTTTATTTTTGTGCATTCAACCACATGACATATGACTTTTGAGCACCACATCTTTACATCTTTGCCATATGTAAAGCTTATACTCCACCACAACCAAAACACAAACCTAAATTGAGACAGCATCTGCACTATTAGATTTATGGATGTGACAAGGAAATAACAACAGAGAGACAAGCACTGATATGTTTATTTATCATAAAGGATAATGCTCAGGTAATGGCTAATGGTGAAGGAGAAATCTACCACCAGGGCACATAAAAGTTAACGTTAAGAAAAGAATATCTATCCAGTATGGGTCTCTATGGGACCCAGAAGTGGAAATAGTGTTAGTCCAGTCAATGACAAATGGCCCACTGTATTCAATAAAGATGTTTGGTTCAAATATTATAGGAATAATGGTTTCCAGCATTTAATTAGGTTGTATTTTCACTTGTGATTGAGTCATAGTAGCCTGGTTCTCATTAGTGGCTTTTTTTAAAAATTCATTTTCTTGAGTTTGGCTGGTAGTTACTTTATAGCTTGTACAGATGACAAGCAAAGTTTACAGTCAGAAGCAGCAAGTTAGTGAGATGGTACAGTTCATCGGGGGCAGAGACAGTAGCGTGTGTGTAAAGAAAATCAAACCTAAAAAGAATGGCAAAGACTTTTCCCCAAGACTAACAGATGAAAGCATTTTTTTTATCTTTCAAGATTGTATTTTATCTCTAACTTTCTGAAGACAACTCTGTTACCATTCCAAGTTTAGTAGGCAGAGTTTTCACTGTTTTGTGAGACTTATATCAAAATTCATTAGCTAAGATTTGATATTTTTATGACTTCTATCATTCACCCAATCTTTGCATTGTTGATTCTTTAATCTGTACCAAATATAGTTTTAATGCCAGAAATAATTTTATATATTTCATAGTAATTTTGTAATCAATTAGATAAAATGATAAAAGAAAAAGAGCAGTTGGAGAAAACAATGACACTTACTCTGATGATGTTGAGATTCTGTGCATATTCCGACTCTTGTGTCTTTGGATATTTAGAACATTATCTGATTATGAAATAATAAAATATAATGATATGGTAAAGAATACCTTAATTCTGTGCAATATGTATTTCTCTCTCTTGTTATTTCTGAAAATTTGTTGATGTTATTATTTGATTCATTGAAGATATGAGTTAACTAAGGTAAGGCTGACCACATTTAAGATCATCCAGTTTAAATTAGTATTTCCAACTATTTGCTGTTGGCATTCCAGAAAATCTTCTTGATCCATATTTTTTTCATGGCATTCTTTACTTCTGCATTTCTCAGTGTATAAATCATGGGATTTAGCATGGGAGTGATAATGGTGTAAAGTACAGCCACCATCTTATCTTCTGCAAATGTCACATCAGGGCGCATGTACGTGAAAGTACAAGGACCAAAAAAGATGATGACCACTGCAATGTGGGCTCCACAGGTGGACAGAGCTTTGCGTCTTCCTTCTGCTGACTGCTTCCTCAGAGACACCAGAATAGTAGTATAGGAGATGAGCAAGATCACAAAGCTCCCCAGAGTGACAGTACCACTGTTGGCTGTCACGACTCCACCAATAATATGTGTGTCTGTGCAGGCAAGTTTGAGCACAGGGCGGACATCACAGAAGTAGTGATCAATCTCATTGGGTGCACAGAAGGGTAGCTGAACTACTAGAGATATGGGGATAACAGTGTGGATGAGCCCACCTACCCAGGTCCCTAGCAGCATTTTATTGCACTTTTACCTGTCCATGATGGTCATATAGTGCAGGGGTTTACAGATGGCCACATAACAATCATAGGCCATTACTATAAGAATGAAGATCTCAGTGCTTCCAAAGAAATGCACCCCAAAGAGTTGCAATATGCACCCCTCATATGAGATAGTTTTGTTCTTTGCTAACAGGTCAACAATCATCTTGGGTGCTGTAGCTGAAGAGAAACAAATGTCCACAAAAGATAAGGAGTTGAGGAAGAAATACATGGGAGACTTCAGAAGGTTCCCCATGAAAATGGTCAGCATGATGAGGAGGTTTCCCAGAAGAATGACTGCGTAAAAGAATAAGAACACCACAAAGCAGACTTCTTCAACATCTGGATTCTGAGAAAGGACCCAGAAAATAAATTCAGTTACATTATTTATTTTTTCCATGTAATGAATCAAGTAGGCCAAGTGATCAACACAGTTAAATTATCTGAAAGAAAGACATCAGAAAGACTATTAGCATTTATTTCTAACTCAAGATAAATTAATGTTCACACAGTTAAAAATGGAAAAAAAAATGAGTACTGAGTGCAGATTGACATGAACACATAAATTTTAGTGTTTCTTTTCTCATAATTTACATCAATAATATATCAGAGTTATTCATTTCACATGATGGAGCAGAGAACAGAGAGACACAGCAAATTCCTGAAGTAACACATCTAACCAAGGTTCTCACATGCCTAACCTTTTCCTAAGATTAACTTATATCATTTTGGGTAAACATTTAGTTAGTGTTCTTTATGTAAAAGACACACAATGAGATTTAAAGCAACCCTTTGTTTGGAGGCAAGGTTTCCTGTGCTTTGGTGTTAGAAATACAAACATGCCTACAAGATTTCTCCTGAATACAGCCACATCTGGTCACTACATACACCCAAGTGTCCAGATTGGGTGACTTCTGCAGGCTCCATTTCAGATATCTGTGTGTGAATTTATGGACTCTGTTTGGGCTCAAGCTCTTGCAATGTGGAGTGTCTGAGGGCTTACCAGGATTTACTATGGCTTTAATTATTACTCAACTTTTGTGTAGTAACTGAAAACAAATTCCCTGAATCTGAAAAATATGGAAAAAACAAAAATGTAGGAGTGGCTCTTTTGTGACAATATTCCTCATGTGTCCTTCCAAGTTTTCAAATCTCATGCTAAAATATTTTAGTTCTCCCATTTTGGGTGAATATAACATTCCAGGAAGAGGTTGTCCTTTAGTGATTTTTATTATTATGGGTTTAGGAAATGCATGATGTTTAATGTAAGTGTATAAACCTTCCATGTTGGAATTTCAGACACACTAGTGAAGTCACTTTTATGTTTTGGTGGAAAAGGCATACAGAGGAGTTTTCATTTGGGAGTCTTCAAGGTTCTTTATTAACTCAAGGCACAGATATGAATGTTTCTTCTAGTTATAGATCATCCCCCTGCAATCTGATTCCCTTAACATCTATCTGGCTTTTTGCTTCCTACTGCTAATAACTCTGTGCTCTCAGGTAGCCTTTTGCAGGAATAATGTGTCAGGAATTGTCAGCTTTTTGACAACTACAGGTTTTATCAGATCTGTATACTAGAGATCCTAGAGTATAGTCATCACAGGTCTGCTTACTTTTGTGCATTACCAAATAGTAACACTTATGTTAATAATAGTAATAACAATATTTCAAATCAGATTTAAAATCAGCCACATCCTGTGCTTCACAGGTCCTTTCCCTGTTGTTTTTCTTGCTGAACTTACAAAAGAGTAGTACTCTCCACAGAGAGCAATTAATTTTACAATAACTCAAATAATAGCAGTTTTCAACAGCTGTGAATAATGTTGCTTGCTTCTGTTGTAGAAGAAAATGAGCATTCACACATTATCCTGGGATCTGTTCCCTTCTGTTCATTCTACAAAGTCCTAGAGAAATTGTTCTATCTTCTGAAATTAAGACCTATCTCAATGTAATCCATTCTCCCCTTTCTGATCATTTCTAATGTGATAAAGTCTCACTGTCCTTTGTAATGATTGAAATGTTTTATTCACATCCATGCTACTCTAGCTCTTGTTTGTGCACAGATGAACTTTATTATTTATCATCTAAATTTAATTTCTCTATAAATCAGTAGAATAGTTTCTTCCAACTATATTAGAGATGTTAAAATATAGCCAATGCACCAAATTCCCATGTTACCAAATAGTATATTAGTAATAGAATAAAAGAATCTCACCGTATTTTCCAGAGCTTGTATTTGTCTTTACTTTTCTGTGTCTTCCTGATATAATTTGGATGCAGATTCGAATTGAAATAAGGGTGACACCAGAGGAATTGCTTTGTGAATAATCAGTTCCAGAGAACATCTGATTACCTAAACTCAAAGCCTGTATGAAAGTCAGTGTTCCTTCTTAAAGGTTTTTTAACCTAATGAAATCATCTGATCTGCAATATCTTTGATAAGACATGTTTTTCCTCTGCTTATAAAATTATTCTAGAAGAAATGATGCAATATGGCAATAACCTTAGGGACAGTTTTCTCCCAAACCTTTCACCATAATTAAAACCAAATCACATATCTAAAGAGAGATGTCATGTACTGAATTTTTTTCAATTATTTTTAAAACTAAAAGTGGCTTTGCTTCATTTTAAGTTCAGTTGATTTTTACATTTAGAACTGTTAACCTTAATTACAAAGCAATTCATCAAGCATAAGTAATTCTAGGATTGCATATTTTTCTTTGAAGTAATGACTCTTGATATATACATACAATAGTATATATTTCATTTAAAAGGTATTAAAATATGCATTTTTGTGGATTCAAGTTGAATTAGTCTACTCTTTAATAAATTCTCTTAGAATGGAAAGGTGAGATTTAATGGTACTTTGGGGGTTCACTTTTTTTCTTCTTAAAGGGATATATACTAGTTTCCAGAGAAAAAAGCTGAGATGAGATGCATTTATGATACACACCTGGGATGAACTGTATTATGGGCTATAATTTCTTTAATTTTTAAGTTTAAATCATTAAGGTTAACTCTTGCCTTATTCCTTTTATTTTATTTCCCATCATTTTTGTCTATTTTTCTTCCCCCAAAAGACCCTATCTTATATTTTTGTTGTTGGTCAATAACAAAAAAAATGTAAAAGAGATCTTGTTCATATTCTTATCATCTGGTTTTAGCAGAGAAATTGACTAAAAAAAAAAGGAGCAAAGGAAAAACATCAAGAAGCAAATGTGTGATGGTTTAAGGTTTGCACAACCTTTCAAATGGAATAGTTTATAAAGCATAAGAGCTCTGTGAGCCAATAGAAACCAAAGAGTCCATTTGGAAATATACTCCAACAGTTCTGCTGTTCATCACACAGGTGCTACAATTGATGACATTTAGAAGAATGTGTAATAAACATGTGTCATCCATTTGATTCATTTTATTCACATCACTGTTTCCCACATGCCTTGATATTATATTCTTGAGTTTAGGGGGCTATTCATGATATTAAATTTTTAATGTCCCTACCAAGGCAGCAGTTGTTAGATCCGGGAGTCTCTGCCAGGAAGTGGAACATATGAGACTATTCAGATTTTCATCAGTGGCTTCATAAACTTACAAAACTTTTGATTACAAAACTTCCTGAGCCAGTACCAATTGGAAGAGCTCATGGTGACTCCTGTTGATTACTATGAAGGACATGACCAAGATTCATGAGAACTGAGGCTCTCCAATTCTAAAGAAAGCCTAATGCACAAAAGCATTATATTTCAAAGATATACGATTATATAAGACTGATTGCGATTCCTTTAGTGTTCCATCCTTCCTGTGACAAGATAGTAAATTATAATTTTGGTTGTCTCTCTCAATATTGAAAACAAACAAACAAACAAACAAATAAAAAAATCCTTTTCATTTTGTGGGTGGAACAATTAATTTAGTTATTAGTGTAACAAACTGAAAACATTTCTTCCTTTATCTTCTAACTGGAGGTTGTAGAACTATCCATTGGAGTAGTGTAAACTTGTGTAAATGAATCTCTAAGCAATCGTAGTATATAAACATAGCTTTCATCTTTCTCCACAGGCCAATGGTGTTCTCATTTAAAAAACTGAGAAATGAAAATATTTATGACATATCAGGGTCTCCAGAATTAAAGTCTTTGCAATTTATAAGAGGGAATGAGGGAATGCCTTGTTGGCTCCTTGTTCTGATGCTTCTACTTCTTGTAAGGTGATCAGTTGTGAAGGTGATCTGACACACAGAAAAAGATAATATTTTTATTTATGCAAAAGTAGAAAAGCTACCTTGAATACACCAGCCTTGCTATGAAGTCTGGATATAAACCCAGCCAAGCACCACTAGGTCAGCTGAATGCTAATTTGTCCAAAGATCCATGAAAGACAACAAAATGTTTCTTTGTATCATTCATAAGCTTCAGAATGGACATTTGCACTGCATCATTGAGCTAGCTGATCCAAGAGGAGTATTGATCAAACTGTAGAGTGAGAAAACCAGGGCCTCTGATGTATGTGCACTACATAAAAATGCCACCTTACTTAAAGTCTCTTATTACTGGATTTTTTTCATCTCTTCTGCAACAAGTTTGTTAATAAACATTGGACAGAATCTTGACCAAGAGAATCCAAACACCAGTGTTCACCCTGCTTCACCATAGCCTCTAAAAATAAAAAAAATAAAAAAAACTCTGATTTTCAGCATTATTTGAGTTCCTTAGTTTCACAAAATGTTTTTTCAGAAAATAAGATTTATGTTCCTTTGTAAAGTCAAAGGAACTATTGCTTTTTGCAAGAAAGCAAGTTATTATTGTGAGTGTGCTTGAGTTAGATTATGTGGTTTCCAACAAATGTCCTATCACTTCATTTTTGCATAATCTTAATTAAGTTTCACATCTCTCTGGTTCTTAGCTTCCTCATTTGTCAAACAGTGACTATAGTACCTACCACAAAGGATTCTGTATAAAACAGGCACAGATATGTATGTGTAATAAAATCAAAAATTAGCAAATTTTTGTTGGCTATTTTATTATTAATTTTAAAGGACTAATATAAATGGTGAACAAACATATGGAAAATTTTTCAATATTTCTGGAAATCAAGGAAATGCCAATTAAAACTACTTTATGATTTCGTCTCACTCCAATCAGGATGACAGTCATCAAGAAAACAAATAATAGGCTGGGCAAGGTGGCACATGCCTGTAACCCAGCAGCTTGGGAGGCTGAGGCAGGAGGATCAGGAGTTCAATGGTGAGGCACTAAGCAATTTAGTGAGATGCTGTCAGTAAAAAATACAAAATAGGGCTGGGAATGTGGCTCAGTGATTGATAGACCCTTAGTTCAATTCCCTGTATTAAAAAAATACAATAATGATAAACGTTAGCAAGGATATGAGGAAAATTATACACTCACACATTTTTATTTATTTATTTTTTGTGGTGTTGTTGTTTTTGAACACAATATTTTTACTTACTTTATTTATTTATTTATATATATATATAGTGCTAAGGATCAAATCCAGTGACTTACTTGTGCAAGGCAAGTGCTCTACCTCTGAGCTATAACCCCAGACCCCACACTCACTCATTCTTTTTGGGAATGAAAATTAGTACAACCACTCTGAAAAGCACAATGGAGATTCTTCAAAAGATTAGCTGTGGAACCATCACATGACCCAGCTACCCTACTCCTTGGCATTTATCAAAGAAGTAAAATAAGCATCCTATAGTGGTATAGCACATCAATGTACCTGCACCAATCACAACAGCCAAGTTGTGCAACCAGAGGAGGTGAGGGTGAATAGATACACAATGAAACTGACCAAATCATGCTATATACATATATGAATATACCACAGTGTGTTTTACCTCTATTTATATCAACAAAGCACCAATTAAAACATTAAATAAAATTTTAAAAAGCCATTAGTATTTTGAAAGATACACAAGAAGATAATGTTATAAGACTAGGCAGTTGGTAGATTTAAACCTGATCCCAGCTTAGATGCTTCACTTAGACTACAATGAATTTGGAAAGTACCAGAACACTTTATCTATGGCAAGCTCATAATACGTGGGGACAAGTGCATGGAGTACTGCATACATGGCAGTGGCAGGCCACTCCCCTCGTGCTAAGCATGTGAGTGGCAAATTGCTTACCCTGTAGGCACAGCTCTGGGCGTGAAGCCATGTGTTGCAGTCCCTGTGCTTGCTCCATGGCCTGCTCCTCAATTGGTTACTGCAAGGACAGTTAGCAGAAATTGTACTGGTGGCTGCCTATAATCTGCTTAGCTACTACCTGAGTACATGTACATGGTATCTGCTCAATAAAATCAGAACTGCTTCCTGCTTGGTCTCGGGAGGTCTTGATCAGTGACTCTGCAGCCACAGTCTTCCCTACCCTTTCTGTGGACCTCCTTGCTGGACGAGAGAGAGTCAATGCAGTAATACATATTTGTGGATTTGCAATTTAAAAAGCAATAATAAAATAATGTGCTGAATATTTCAAAATAATGTTTATATTTCTAACTGTATTATATAGTCAAGCACAATTAAGACTTCCATTTAATATTTAATATTGTATGAAATTGAAGATATATGTTATAGATTTTTCTTCAAATTATATTGTTCATTCATATTATAA
Organism: Marmota flaviventris; assembly: GCF_047511675.1. Classification (NCBI taxonomy): domain Eukaryota; kingdom Metazoa; phylum Chordata; class Mammalia; order Rodentia; family Sciuridae; genus Marmota; species Marmota flaviventris. Next base: position 17,710,572 of record NC_092506.1, on the reverse strand, counting down.
ATTCAATAGTAACAACACTTCATTAGCAACTACAAAATAATTTAGTAATAAATTGTTATAGTTTTAATTATTTGATGATGGCAAAGTAACAAAGAATATAAATTATTATGTTTATGTTGTTATTCATGCATTACAGTTATATTGGGATTCATTTTGGCATAACTATACAAGCATGGAATTTAATATGCTCCACTTCAGTCCCCAATAATTCATCCTCCTACTCCCCTTCCTCTATTCTACTGGTCTATTCATAGATTTTTAAATTTAGTGCTGTGTGTATGTGTGTTTGTGTGTGTGTGTGTGTTTGTGTGTATATATATTTCACTGTGTATGTAGCCTGATTTGGACAATTTGATTCCAACATTCCTCTCTTTTCCTGTCCCATCTCTCTTCCCCTTCCTCTGGTGCACTTATCTCCCTTCTGTTTTTATGCCCTGTCCCCATTTATAACCTTATTTTGGTCTAGCTTCCTGGTTTGAGAGGAAAACATTTGACCCTTGACATTTTGACTTTTTGCATTTAGCATGATATTCTTCAGTACCATCATATCACTAGAAAACACCATAATTTCATTCTTCTTTGGGGTTGAGTAAATCTCCACATTTTCCTAATCTACTTATTGATTTATGGGCACCTGCTCTGGTTCCATGTACTTCTATAAACATTGGTAAGGCTCTATCAGTATAGCATGCTGAGTTTAGTTCTTTTGGAGAAATACTAAGGAGTGGGATAGCTGAATCATATGGTGGTTCTTTTGAGCTATCTCTTTACTGCTTTCCACAGTGGTTATACTAATCTGCACTCCTACCTGCAAAGTACGTGGGTAGTACTTCTCCCACACATTATCACAACTTTTTTTTAATTTATATTCTTGATGATTGCCAGTCTGATTGGAGAGACATGAAATCTCAATGTAGTTTAGACTTACATTTCCCTGATTCCTAGAGATATTATTTTGTTTTCCATGTCTGTATAAATTCCATTTTTTTTCTCACAGATGACATTTTCGCCCATGATATATAGTGACATATTTATTAGAACTATAAAATCAAAACTTTGTAGATTCTGAATCATAAATGAAAAATACAGTGCTTGACAAACACAAAGGTAGAGCCTGTCAATCTCTCTTTGCATTCATTTAAAGACAAGTTTCTGTTGTCCGTACTTTTCATCCACTAATACTGCCATCCCATCTGAAAGTAGAAGCTATCAATGTTTATTTACAGATAATAAAATTTTAAAAATATATTTGAAATCTTAAAATGGGTGTATGTAGGTTTTGTACATTTGGGGGGCTAAATATATGGGTTAAAAGGTAGTATGTATTTTGTACTGATGTATATGTCCTTCAACCTGCTCCTTAGGACATGGGCTTACTCCTGGAAAATCTATAAGGTCATGGAGTGTTCTGGCTGCTGAAATACCGGGAGCAGAGAGGAAAGAGCCCAATGGTCTAACATGTACTTTTCTAAAATTAAACTTTGTACATACTAAATTAAGTGAGGTGCATTTCGTTTTTTGCAGCAATTCTGCAAACCATAACTGGTATGGAACATCTGCCTTTTGCACAATTCTTTTTTTTTTTTTAATTGGTTGTTCAAAACATTACAAAGCTCATTAAGTATCATCTTTCATACATTTGATTCAAGTGGGTTATGAACTCCCATTTTTCTGCAATTTGCACAATTCTTTATGGATGGCTCTCTCACCACTGGCCAGCACTTTAGTTGTTTAATTTGTTAACCTTGAAGGGTTACTCTAAAGTTTATCTATAAGAGTTCAGCCACTTAATTTGTCTTATTGCTGCAATTGTTCACTTAAACTTACATTTACCATTGTGTGTACAGGTGTTAAAACAATCTACTGAATTCTCTTGTGTTTTGAATGCAGCAATTCTGATTCTAATTTAAGGTAGCAACTCTGGCTGCTCTCAATGATCAGAATCAAGTACCTCAGCCAGAATAGCACAACTTCTATTCCTGATGCTTTGCTTGGATGAGAGCACAACTACAGTGGTTTCTACTGTGTCCTGGGCAGGAATGTTCTTTCCAGAACCCAAGACTATACTAGTGAAAATGAAGACCACAAAAGTGGATTCCTAGGAGCATTAACACCCTTGGATCTCAGGATGAAGGATATGAGATAAATGGGGACTCACATCTTATTGATTCAGTGTTCAATTTGATACTTAATTCTGAGGACAAATTTTTACTCTTCACTGAATCAACTTCTATTTAGTCCCTTAACTGATCTCTTAAGAAGTTTTTCCTCGGTTCTTTCAGGATGATCTAGTGGGTAATATGTTACCTGGTAAGATAACTGAAGTCTGATATCACGAGAATATTTTCACATCTTCTTTGCACACAAATAAGTAACATGTCCTTGTCAATGCTTATGGGATATTTTATCAATGTATCAGCTACTTTAAAAGTCAACAAATGTTGGTATAGATTAAGGCACTGTAAAGTCAAGAAGGAAAACCTATATCTAAGGTGTTTATCAATCAGAGTCAGGAAAAACTGTTTCCACCTTGTGTACAAGGAGTCTTATATAATCAACCTATTGCCAAGTGAAAGACTAATATTTAGGGATTGATTTTATCTGGAGTGCTCAGATGTGCATGACTGGGAGGTTAGACCCTCAGAAGTGGCAGAAGGCAGACCAGTGATTCTGATATGGAGCCTGCAACAATGAGACTACACATAGCTTATGTCTTTCTTCTAGAGACCCTCTATTCATATTCTCTTATGCTGTCATCTGATATCCTTAGTCTGGATCACATCAAAGCAAAATTTAACTGGATCACCCAGATATTGAAATCCTACTTTCTTGTATTGCTTTCTAGTTGGTGCCTGCTTCAATAGGTCAGTTATAACTCTTTCCCAAACCACTTTTTGGATCTTTGAATCTTTCAAACACTTGGTCAGCAAACCCACACATTTTCTACTGTCCCTGAGTCAACAGATACTTATTATCCAAGGAACTTATTTCTCAATATAAAGTGAAAACAAGTTTGTTATTCAGGAATTTAACATTGATTTAACAGAGGTAGATGATATAAGTGTCAGAACCATCCATTTGTTCATGGAATACCCTTGATTTTTTACTACCTGAGGTCCAGTTATTACCAGTTTTGGTTAGTTCATCCTCCAAAATTTATGACATTGATTTTGTAATATCCTTTTTATAACAAGTAGTTCAATTTGCAAAGCCTCCTGGCATTCCAAGTCAATCAGTCAGCAGTCAGTATTGTTGCTACTTGATGTGTAAAGTCAACTGAGTTTGTTCTTATTTAATAAGATGAAAAACTATGCATTCACCTAGCATCAAAATCTAGGTGTTCATAGCAAATGTAAAAGACCCAGGTTAAGAAGTTATGGCTGGAGCTCCCTCTTCTTCCTCTGTAATGTATTTGAATTTTGCAGGAACAAGACACATTAATAAAAGAGATGTATGACAGAGACCATTTCCTCTACCTTAGTTACATCTTTGATACTGGTAATACTCTCTGCAATATCTGTCAGTGTGACACATTGCTTCTGATTTATAGAATGCTTCAGGAACTTCTACTTGTTCCTTCCTAATATAGAAATATTATTCCACAATACAGGAATTCATAAATATGTACAAATTTGTAGGTTTATTTAGAGATCAGAAAAGTAAATTAAGTTACACTTAGTTGAGTCAGATGTAGAGCATACATCTCTATCACTTGACTTCCACATTCTCTTATTGTAACATTGAGAACCTAATAGTATTTTAAGTCTTTTTGTATCACTATTAGTTCTGTACCCATATAATAATTCCTGATAAATCTTGATATCCCCTTTTCCCTATTATATTAATTGCACTGGCAGAAGAGGTCCTTTGTGGAAAATATGAAAAGAATATTTTTATGCTCAGTGTAGTGATCCTACCTCAAGAGGATCCAACATTCAATCATTGGATCTTCGGTTTTAAAATCCACTTAACTCTAAAGGTGGTTCAGAGACCACAATTTTGTATTGCAGTTGTTGATATTACTGTTTTCCCCATTATCATTATCATTAAATAATGTCTTCAAGATACCAGTTGCATGTCCATTCATATGTTTTCTTACCACCCAAGTTTACCTTAGAAACCTCAGGAGCTATTTCTCATTCTGACAGAGACACTTGGGAAAAAGCACATGACTAATCATACTTTTGTCTTGCTGTCATGATAATTGTACAAAGTTTACCTCCAACAGATATTACCTGTTGCTTCCTTCTAGTCTAGAATCCTATCACTACAATTACCTAGAAGCACAGTTTTAAGGAAGCACTTTTATCTATATCTATTACCAAGGGTCTCATAAATGTTTATACTCTCTTCACCAATAAATTTTTGTTGCATTATTGAAGGAAGTGTCTTCTGTGTTGTCATCAAAAACACAAACAATAGGGCATTCTCTGGTCATAGATTCTAACCTTCTCATCACTTTGAGACTTCTAATACTTTCATAATACTATAACAAAGAACTTCTTGCACCTGCACTTCATTTTGTTGAGGGCTACTGTTATTGGACATAGACAGTCTTCTAAATCTTCCCTCAGCTGAGAATACTTGAATTTTCATGGCAAAAGTGAAATTAAGGTTTTTAATTACCTACCTTTATAATAGGAGTTTAACCTCAAATAGTTAAATGGACCATATATAATCACGGTTGTATTTATCCTCAATATCTATTCACATAGTGAAGTGTTACCATGGTTCAAATTTACAGATATTATAAAAATCTTGCAAATTTCTCATTTATATAATTTTCCTAGAACAAGATGGTGCTCTCTTGCTTGGACTTTTCTGGAACTTTGCCTTTTTAGAATCAATAAGGGGCATGTGAGAATGCTCCCAAGGAAAATAAATAGCTGTCATTCAATGAAAAGATTTTCCAGCATGGTAGTTGGGCAAGGTAAGACTTTTCTCTGTCAAGTGAGAGGAAGCTACTTGTGATAACTTTAAGGATACAAGTTAATTTATGAGAGCATTGTTCTCATTTTTCTCCACACAATTGTTCCTATTTCAGACCTCAGATTCCTAATCTTTTCCTATCGTAACACAGACTCCAAACAAAGAATGTGATGATATTTTACATTCAGTCTTCTTTGCAACTTTATTAAAAACCTGAAATTGATTTAGAGTTAAATCTTTGTCTTCAGGAGCAGTGATAACAGTAGATATGGAGCTCTGTATTGCATGAATGTCCAGAAGTCACACTGGAGTGTATCTGGGGAGGTATCTAGACTGCACCCACTACACATTCCTTTTTATGTTTTCTTTGTCTTGAAATAAGACATAAGCTAAAACTCTTGTCAACTGGAATCTACTACTGTACAAACCTTACAACAGCAGAACTAAAGTGTAAATTCTGTGCTTAATTTTGGACACCCTGAAATGGATTTTACCTTGAAATTCACAGAATCTGAGGGAAAAAAAAGTGATGTACACATGTCACTCTAGATCACGCTGGAATTCACAGCTTTCCAGATAGTGAAATCCATAGCTTTCCATTACCACACAGAGAAACACATGATAACTTCCTTATGTCAATGATAATGATATTTGTCAAGGTTTCATAAATATATGATAAATACAATCCCAGTGGGAATCATCCCAAGATTAAAAGATTGTTTTAGGACAATGAATTTCCTAGAGAAGTTCTGTCACTATTCCAGTAGTAAATACATAATAATGATTTAGAGTATAAATAAAAGAACTGAGATTACCACATGCATGAGCATGCACACACAAACACAAATAGTGGAATCTGTCACACACACACACACACACACACACACACACACACACCGAGAGAGAGAGAGAGAGAGAGAGAGAGAGAGAGAGAGAGAGAGAGAGAGAGAGAAGTGTAGTACCTTCTTCTGAATTAAGAAAAACAAACAAATTGAAGGTCCATAATAAAACATGATGAGAAAATAATGTCTAATAAATGAAAATCATTTGGAAGAGGGAAATGTCAGGCTCTGGAGGCAGATGGGGAACTGTTAGTAGAAAACACCAGAAATCAACATGAGGAAGGGCATGAAAATACTGGATTGAACCACAAGTGTTACTACAAAAGCAAAGAGATATAGACACTCAGCTGGAAGAGCAACAGGGACTTTACATCAGTATTTGTACCTACTGCTGTGTCTCTTCCTTTACATAAAAACAGCTCCTTCTCAACCAGTGTATTATGCTCATATTGTGTATTCACATAAGGAACTAATTCTCCCATCCCAATAAAGTACTATGCTGTATGCATAAGAAGGTAACATTCTTTTAGGACTTTAAAGTCAGTACAAAAGGGAAGAAGGATTCGAAACTTCCATTCATCTCATGTCATCTGAGACCAATTTCTTGCTCCACAACTGCTTCATGACATTTTCCACTTCTTCATTCCTCAGTGTGTAAATCAGAGGGTTGAGCAAAGGTATTCCAATGGTGTAAAACTCAGCTATCATCTTATCTATGGGGAAGATAGTTGCAGGCCTTGTGTATATAAATATGAAAGGTCCAAAGAACAACATGACCACAATGATGTGGGAGATGCAGGAAGAGAGGGCCTTTCTCCTCCCTTATGCACTGTGGTTTCTCAGCAAATGCAAGATGAATACATACACATTTCATTAGGTGAGTGCATGGTCCAAGTTTCCTCATGTCATTACTTTAGCTGCCTGGAGATCTTCATCCTCATCCTCATGGCTGTTGACCACTATGTGGCCATCTGTAAGCCTCTGCACTACATGACCATAATGAGCCTCTGGGTCTGTAGTGTGTTGGTGGCTGTGGCCTGGTTGGGGTCTTGTGTGCATTCTTCAGCTCATATTTTTCTTGCCTTGAATTTCCTTATTGTTGTTCTAATGAAATTGATCACTACTTCTGTGACTTAGAACCCTTTTTGAAGCTCACCTTTACAGACACATACATGACCAACCTCCACCTGGTGTCCAACAGTGGGGCCATTTGTACAGTGAGATTTGTTGTGCTCATGTTCATTTGATGGTGGTAATAATCAGCAAGTTACCCAGCAATGTCTCTGAGTAGAAAAAGAAAAATTTACAAACACTATTTTCTTCCTAACAAGATCCTATGTCTAAGCAGAATGAACTCAGTCACATTATTGTCCAGATGCAGGATTTCATGAGTGACGAAAAGGGAAGAGTTTGAGATGGTTTTTCTATGAAAATAAATAAATTAGTTTACCATGTGCCACATAATGATATGGAATATCTTAAGTTGAAATAAATGTTCTTCATCAGAGACATTCTAGTTATGGTTTATTAAAAAGTTAACTCAACAATTTATTCTTCAAATTTCAATGACTACTTCATAAGGTCATTATTGGTCTGAAATAAGCTCATTAGTGTGATACATTCCTACAGTATTCTTCAAACATAAGCACTTGTTAGCTTTTTGTGTGACCATTTCTGCCCAGACAATGAATGGTGAAGTAAGACATGCTATTCCTTTTAATATGTCCTTCTTTTCTTCCTGTTTAATAAATCTTGACCCATGGGGTATTATTCTAGACTTAGGATATTTTTGATGTCCTTGCAGCCTCACGATGTAGATATAAAGTTACTCAATCTCTCTTACATAAAATGCCTTACTTCTACTTGTATTTATAAATGATATATGCATTTTACACATGTTATACATTGATACAAATATGTTTTGAAAAACATATAATAGTCTATATTCTTTTCCAACTATGACAATGTAAAAAGAGGAACAATAAACAATGATAATTTCTAAATAATCTGCTGCTATCTTGAAATATCTCTTTGACATTTTGCATGTGACATACACTAATGGACAAAATTTGTGGGTTTTTCATAGCAATATCTCACATCAATATCCCAATTTCTGTTCATCTTCTAATTTCTGGAAAATATCCCACAGACTACTCTGAGTCTCTGAGATAATATTAAAATATAGAGTCTACTGTATACCATTCAGTATTTCATGTTTTCATGATTCAAGTACTTAGCTTATGATCCAGGGTATTTTGGAGGGATATCATCAGGAAGCTGGTATAGGACCAGATCATGCTTGTAATTTTCTGTGATTTTTATTATCCGGATGCATGAAAATATTATCAGGACAGAGCAAAGGCTCAGAAGAGGAAAGTAGATAGAACTTTACAGAAGGGAGATAGTGGGATAGTAAATGATTTTTTAATTCAATTTATGTTCTGTCCTTTGAAAATTTATGATCACATTCAACTAAGGTTCTTTCCTCAAAAATATTTTATTTTTTTAAATGATGAATCATGTCATCATAGGCTACACTTTTTCTAGATCTTCCTTGTCGGGATGAATCACACCTATACACTGAAGTGTGCTGTGTTTAAATATATTATGGAATATTTTCCTGTTCATTTTTGATCTTCCCAGTCCTGTCCATTCCTTCAATACATTGCATTTAGAACCATTAGCCGGTCTAAGCACAGAACCTTGTAATTGTAATAGATTCGAAGTTCCATTTATATGTGTATTTTCCCTTCTTTGTAGAAAATATTTATTTCCTCAAATTGTTTGAAACATATCATTCTTCCTCCAAATTAAAAACATTTAAAAAATGTCTAATCAACTTATTTACTTTATGGTGCCAAGAACAGAAAGAAATTCTTTTTGAAATGTGTGATCTTTGTCAAGAGTCTTAAACTGCAAGGAAGAGTCTTTGCGTGGGCTCTCTCTTGTCCAGCGAGGAGGTCCACAGAACAGGGTAGAGAAGAGTGTGGCTGTGGAGGAGTTGCTAATCAAGACTTCTGGAGACCAAGCAGGAAGCAGGTCTGATTTTATTGTGCAGTTACCATGTATATATACTCAGGCAGTAGTTAAGAAGATTACAAGCAGCTGCCAATGCAATGTCTGCTAACTGTCCTTGCAGCGACCAATGGAGGAGTGGGCTGTGGAACAAACACAGGGACTGCAACACATGACCTCATGCCCAGGGCTGTGCCTATGGGGTAAGCAGCCACTCACACACCTAGCACAAGGGGAGTGGCCTGCCATTCAGATGCCCTTAACATATGCCATGTATGCAGTATTCTATGCACTTGTCCCCATAAGTCTTGACAACTACATAATGAAATAAGAACCTTTTCTTTTATCCATTTAAAAGAACTATCATGAAGTAATTAGACTCAAATATACGGCAGTCATTGAAAGCCAAAAAATATGAAACGATCTTTCGTTTCCAAGAGTTCATCATCATCGCCTTTCCTTTAACTGTATAATTTTAGTTTATTGTCAACCATATTAGATTGTCCAAGTTTACAAAAGGTTATTTCTTTATACAGTTCACCAGATATTTTTAAGATAAATTAATAATTAGAAATGCTGATTACTAACATATTGTGAGTTGTGGGTCTTCATTAAAATGTTTAATAGTAGTTTGAACAATGGTCTCATTTCTTCCTAGAATGCTTTTCCATTTCCAGTAACTTCAATTGTCTCAAAATGTTAGGACCCAGCTGCCAAGTAAACTTCTATAGGTGCCATAAATATCTTTTGACAAAAAAAAAAGGAAAGACATTTTAAAAAATTGATCTGTTGCTCTTGAAAGCCTTTCTTCACAGTTTACCTTATAATTTGACTCACTATGCTTACATACAATTATGTGAGTACTTCTTTTACTTCTTTTCCTTCATGGATTAGAACCTTGGAAAACTATGGATTCTCAGGATTTTATTCTTCATAGAGCCAAACCCCAATGCTTTAAAGAATGTAGTAGTTTAGTAAGTAGTGAGTGTTTAAAAATGAATCATCCTCCATTATCTCTTAAAATGAAATAGTATTCATCTGGTTATTTTGTTACAATTCAGAGTACAAAGCCTTTTATGTATTATGTATAGTAAAGTGACTAACATGTTCTTTATTTATAAAGCTAGAAAAACATTGTAAAATAAAACAAAAACTGATATTGATTTTTTTACTATTGCAATAATTTTTTAAATTTAATTTGTATTGGTTCTTTTTAGTTATACCTGATAATAGAATACACTATGACATAATTATAAAAGCATGAATTATAATTTGTTCTAATTCAGTCCCTAGGATTTTAACTTCCCCTCTCTCCCTCCCATCCCCTATTCCCTTCTCTACTCTTACTGATCTTTCTGTTTTTTACTTATAGTCAGATTGATTTTATATAAGTTGGGGAATTAGCTCTGTCATTAATATGTATAAATTTTGTGTGATCTGCATTAACACCATGCTTCATCAAAGACACTGAAAGTCTGCCCCCATGGAAATGATTCTCTTAAGCATTTCTTGAAGAAAAACATGAATCTCTGGTTCATAAGGGGCACAAAAAGAACCCTGGCATTTTTGTATACTGCAGCTGCTGATCCATGGTTTGTGCACGGCTGTGTGTATGACCTCTGTGTGATTGGGCCTGTGTTAGTGTCTTTTTTTCCAGAGAAGTGTTAACACCTTTCTTCATATTCCCAAAGGAATCAAAGACAAAAATAGGTTACAATGGGTAAAGACAAGAGAACCCATTATTGTAGCACATCTTCTTGTAATTACCACACTTATACCTCAACATTTCAAACAAGATGAGGCAACTTAGGAGGGCTACATTGGTCAAAGCAAGAGTGAAAACACAAAGCAATTGAGAAGAGCTGAAAGAAAAGCAACCAAGACAAAGTGAAGACTAGATGAGAGTGGGATCAAGTGTCTGGTGGCTCCTGCAGTGCTCCTAGGTTGCCTTAGAGAGTCCTTAGCAAGAAACAGTGCTTTCTGTAAGGACTCTCTTAAAGGACCCCCCAACAACATTCCCAAGTCAATTACACTGGATTTTTGTCTTTGGAAGAATCTCTCTCACTTTCTTTGTAGAAGTTTCCTTATCCTGGGAATATTAACTGGCAGTCTCAATTCCTTTACCTTGAAAAGCTTGAAGTATGACATAATTGACCCTCCTTGAGCTTCTCACTGTATGTAACTGATCCTCATGACTCCTGCTGTCCATTAGAGATGCCTTGGGAAATATTCTGCACTGAAAACCAAAAGGTTGTTATAAAATTCAATATTCACTACCTAGACTTTCTATATCCTGTTTCCCCAACTGTTACAAAATTAATATTTAATTATCATTCTTTCTGAACCTTCCTTGACAGAAAGAAGGAGCATTATTGAACACTAAAGATACAAATGGACAGACAGTGAAAGAGAAGATGGGAAATGGTCAAATATTTAGTGAAAAAGAAGATTTCTATCCAAAATATTTTCAGTAATACCCCTACCCATGTTATCTTTCATTTTCATTTTACAAAGTCAAAATGAAGTTTTTATCCTCTTCATTGTCATGTTTGATCCAAATTTTATCTGAGAAATATTACTAAGCTTCTTAAACTAAATCTCAGGTTTATGTCAATTGCTAGTTATATTTCTATATAATTTTAGAAACATACAAAAATGGTAATTATAAATATCAGGACAACCCTCCTCATACACAGTAACCAGGTGGAAACAAGGGTGAGAAGGTGTCAGCTTCCTCAGGCACCTGGGAGGCACAGGGGAAAAGAAGAAATGTATAAATGGGTGATGGAGAGAGTGAAGAACACAGAAAAAAGAAAGAAGAGTGCCATTACTAAAGAGTCATTGGGTCACCAAGAAATGACTGCCCTAAGTTGCCTTTCCCTGTGTTATGAAACAAACTACACTAGCTCTGTGGTGTCCTTGAAAATTTTTGTTGTTGTTGTTTTGGTTTTAGCTTTTTAAAAAATAATTTCAATTCACTTTTCAGAATGCAATTTGCTCAATTTCTGTCCTTAGTACTTCCTCTTTCCCTATACTCCTAAGCCCTAGTCCCTAAAGCCCAGTCACACAAATATTGGCTGAGATGATCAATGACTAGCATTTTTTTTTTGCATAAGGACTAGAAATGAGCAAATAATTCCATTTTTCCCCTAAGAATCTTAGAAAGTTGTATATAATCTAAACACTTATTGAATAGGGCTCATAGTTTTTGTTTTTCACCATATCTACCATGGTTAAAAGTAACAAGAAATAGGACTTGAGTGTTCTAACTCTGTTAGAACACTTGCCTAGCATGTGTGAGGCCCTGGTTTCTATTGTCAACACTGAAAATAAAGAGGGCATGTGTGTGTGTGTGTGTGTGTACATACACACATGCTTACAAACACATGGTAGGCACTTAATCAATTGTTAAGTGAATAAACAAAATAAATTAAAAAACAATAGAAAGATCCTGAATAATATTCTATAATCATTTTTCTGATAAATTACCTATGTGATTCTACATGAAATAAGTAGAAGAGTTTGAATTACACTAGACCACTTATTTAGGTGTACAGCAGATAAAGGTGAGGTCAGGTGTTGGGAAACATCAAGAACTTTTTCAAACTTCCTTTCCATTGTGATTTAACATGTTACAGTGAACAGCACTAGGAGACATCAAATGAAACACTGAAGAGGTCAGGCTGTGCCTAGAGCAGGCCACAGTCCTTTTCCTGATAAAATGTGGGAAACAGTATCAAAAAAAGATATAATTCAATCTTTGGTGGACATTTGCAATTTTATGCTCAATATCTAGACACTGCTATGGACGTATGTAGTCTGTGTCAGGGGATACAAAATTGAGGTTGTGAAAAACTGTCATAGTAAGCTTTGATTATATCTGACATGTGTCTGATTTTCATCTTTGAGTAACTAAAATCCTGATTTTCCTTCAAGTAACCACAGCTTTGCCATTTTCTGAATATAAGATTGGGGCATGGTCATTTCCCAAGTGTGAAAATATGGCTTTTGCCTGTTTGATCAGAAAACATGTTCTTCAGATTTTAATGACTGGCTCAGGTATATTTTGGCAAAAAAAAAAAAAAAAAAAAAAAAAGAAAAGAAAGAAAAGGCAACATTTTTCTTCAAATCATACATTTTTCCTACTAGAATTTCTGAGAATGCAGAGCCAGCACTTCTGGCAATCTTACTCAGAGTTGACTCCTGTCAACAAAGAAGGAAGTCAACTTGGAAAAAGAACAGAAGGAACTAACTTATTAATACAATTTCAATTGTAGAGTTAACCTATTTCCAAATAATATGACCATTTAAAAAAATACAATTTATATATATAAATTGTTTTATATATATAGTTTTATTTTTTGGTGCTAGGGATTTTCCCCAGGGCCTTGTTTATGCTAGGCAAGCACTCTACCAACTGAGCTATATCCCAAGCCCCACTATATAAATTTATTAAAATGAAATAAAAATCTAACCTACCCATCCCAGAAAATAAAATATTACCAATATTTGCACCTGTTTTTATATCTTCCTTATTCTGCCTACTATCTCATCTTAACAGTGATTAATATTATGAATTTTAAAATGTGTATTTATCTTGATGTTTAGAAATAAAATATATTTGTCATATGTGTATTTAAAAATTACATATTTTTGAATTTTAAATAATTTGGCATCCTATATGCAGATTTTTTGCAATTACTTTTATTTTTATTCAAAAACAAATCACTAAAGTTTGTATTTGTTTTTAAATATAGTTGTGAATTAATTTTCACTGCCTTAATTGATATTCTGTATTGTGTTATATTATTATTTCAAAATGTGTTTATTTCTTATCCTATCAATGAACATTTGACTCCAACAAACAGTATATGGTGGACAATTTTGAACATATGTTCTAAAGGGCAATTCATGGGTTGTAGATTATTTGATTTTATAAAATACTATAATTTTTATGCATCAGAGATCCAGAAATACACTCTAGTTTATGTGGCAAAAAAAGAGAACTGGAATATTTGAGAACTGATTAACTTACACACTGAAAGAGAGGATTAAGTAGAAAAATGTTCTATTTTTTCTTGTCATTGTTTTAATTGGAAAGTAGACAAATAATGTCATCCAGAAAATAACCTAAGCTAATATTTTTCAATGTAAATTTCAAAATATCAATTCTTAGTCACGTTATTCTATCATTTTTAGAATAAAGTGTCTTGAACACTAAAATAGACTGATACCCCGAGGAAAATATTTTCCTTAAGGCCTAAAGACTTCCTATTTTTTATTAAATATTGTTAAAATATGTGGTCACTAAAGTTAAATAGGATATATGTAGGTGTTTATAAATGATAAATAGAGTTATAAAAAAATTTCATCTATGCTCCCATATCTACATTATAGATGACTTGCAGAAGTTAGCAGAGGCATAATAATGAAGAATCTCGGGATATTTTATGAAAACTTATAGTTCCTTTTATTTTGAATATAACCTGGACTCACAACCTACCCAAATAAAATAAAATCTTCCAGGGCCTTGTGAGTGCTAGGCAAGCACTCTACCAACTGAGCTACATCCCCAGCCCCCTATCTCCTATTTTTAAAATAATAATGAGATATATCATCTTTTGTCAGCTCAGTAAATAAATGAACTTCCAGAACCTTGAGTCCTAAATGAATCCAACAGCATCTAATGGCAAACTATTTTCAGTTATTTTATCTTATAAGAAAAAATTCCTTAAATAGAAGAGTTCAAAAAGGCTATTAATAAAAAGATTTACATTTACAGGATGGTCTCTGGGGTGGCATTGGGCCACCTAGCAACCCCCAATCCTGAACACATACTTCTTGCTTGCAGTTCTCAGAATAACTGGAATGTGCTGAAATGTAACATCTTGAGCTAAGGACTTCATATCTAGATTACCTCAGGTTTGTTCTTGTTTTTTTTTTTTTAATTTTTTTTTTAAATGTCTGACAACACTTTCATCCTGCTAGGTAGATATCTGCTGTGGTATAGTACCTAGAGAAGACTACTTTGAGGTCCCTCAGCTGCAGTTTAATAAGAGACACAGGTAAGATCCCATCTGCCCTGCACAGCTTTCCTGCACCTCCACAACCAGCTTACTGTGAATCCTGAGATTTTACTGCCCCTTGCTGGCATCTGGGATTAGCAAGGTCTCTTTAATTAACTTCTTTCTTGGGAATTCTGTCTCACCAGACCCAGGTAATTGGTAAAAATTGCAGTCAGAGGAACAGTAGGCTGGTGCAGTTGGACTCCTCTTCCTGGGAGTTGGCATAGTGATGATATTGCTACCTGCCATTCAGTAGGTGTCCCCCCTGGGACTTGTAGCCAGTGCAATGAATCTGCTTCAAAACATTCATCCTATATTTAAAAACCTACTGTGATTTGTTAGAAGTTTGATAAAGTTTTTACATCCCAACTGTTTACTTAGGGTGTCATTTCTTTGGATCATGAGCTATCCAAATGATAATGAGGTATTCTTTAGATCAGCACTATTTACAGTAACTTAGAACCCTAGCCCCTGCTCTGCTTGTGAAGTGAGGAAGGGAAAAGAGAATTTCTCAAGGTGTATGGCAATCTGAGGTCAACAGCTTCTTCCAATATGGATTCTTGGTCTCCCAGGCTGATGCAATGTTTTAATTATTCAGAAAGTTGCTGCCAAAACATTTCCATACTAACAGGCACTCTTGTTTATAAATTCCCCAGTGATAATCCAGCGTCAATGTCTTTTTGGCAAGAAGCTTTGAAACTGAATTCTACTACTGAAAATGGCTCCAACTAGCTGGCCCCAATTCTCTCACCAAAGTCGATGTTCTCTGAAGTCATTATGTCAGCAAACTTTGCATGGTGTTTCTGCCTGGGGATGGGGGACTCGCCTATAGTGACCAGGCAAGGCAATATTCAGAAGGGACCATGTGGACATGTTCACTTCTAGGATCCAAGTAAGGGAAACTTAATCAGATATACAGTTAACACCATATTCAGTGTTTTTCTGAATGATGATTTAATCTTTTATAGAAAGAGAACTTAGTGAATTTTTATACACAAATAATATTAACATGAATATCCAAGATAAACTTTTGATAAGATACGTGATTTATTTCTGTAGAGTTTGTTTCCTCATATGACATGAATAAATTGGATATATTATAGAGGAAAAATGATCAGAATAGATGCACTTTACTAGTCTAGGGATGCATGTCAGTCAGTAGTCAGTACTGATTGTTCCATTTTTAACTACTGTGATCATTCACTTGAGTTAGAAATAAATGCTGATTGTCTTTCTGTGTTTTTTTTTTCCAGATGATATAGTAATTTTGAGAAGTTGACCTGTTGGATTCATTCCATGGAAAAATTAGACAATATAACTGGACTCATTTTCCAGGGATTTTTCAGACCCCAGAGATTGAAGGAGTCTGTTTTGGGGTGTTCTCATTCTTTTAAACAGTCATTCCTCTGGGAATCCTCCTCATCATGCTGACCATTTTCATGAGAAATCTGTTGAAAACACGTGTATTTCTTCCTCAACTTCCTGTCATTGATGGGCATTTGTTTCCCCTTCTGTCACAGCACCCAAGATGATTGTTGACATTTTAGCAAAGAACAAAACTATCTTTTTTGTGGAGTGCATGTTGCAAGTCCTTGGGGTGTATTTCTTTGGTGGCACCAGAATCTTCATCCTTATAATAATGGTTTGTGACCATTATGTGGCCATCTGAAGCACTATATGACCATCATGGACAGGGGGAGGTGCAGTAAATATTGTTGGGGACCTGGGTAAGTGGATTCTTCCATTCTGTTATCCAAGTGGCTCTGGTAGTCCACCTAGCCTTTTGTGGACCCAATGAGATCGATCACTACTTTTGTGATGTCAGCACTGTGCTCAAACTTGCCGGCACACACACCTATATTATCGGTGTCATTGTGACAGCCAACAGTGGTACCATCACTCTGGGGAGTTTTGTATTTTTGCTCATTAACTATAGTGTCATTCTGGTGTCTCTGAGAAAGTAGTCAGCAGAAGGAAGGCACAGAGCTCTGTCCACCTATGGAGCACACATTGCTGTGGTCATCATTTTTTTTTGGTCCTTGTGTGTTCGCATACAAGCGCCCCAATGTTAACTTCTAGGAGGATAAGATAGTGGCTGTATTTTACACCATTATCACTCCCATGCTAAATCCTATAATTTATATAACCAGAAATGCAGAAGTAAATAATACTATGAAGAAACTGTGGGGCAAGAAGGTGTTTGGGACCAGTGGCAAATGGTTGGGAGTAATAATTTAAGCTGAATGATCTTAAATTTTGTTCACTCTTGCTTATATATAGTTCACAATGAACAAAATAATGATGCAACTAGATTTTCAGAAGAACAAATGAAAACTAGAATTTGTTAAAAACTAGAATATCACTCATCATTACTTAATATGAATTTTGTTATTTCTTAATCAAATGCTTTTCTAAAATATTAAGACTAAAGAAATCTTGCTAAGCACAGAATATCAGCATCATTATCTTATCCTCAATTTTATTTTTGCTATTTTCTTTACATGATTTTAAAACCTACCCTGAGATACTTGAGGTTGTTTACAGGGTTAAGACCTTTTCTGGTATGCATTAAGCAATTAATAGGTACTTATTTTTTGAATAGATATGTGTAAAACATGACAAATTAGCTAATTCATTTTGATAGCAGTCCTACAAAACACAATCACATTTCATTCCAGTAATCTTGGAATGGCTGCAGAGGTGTGAGCAGCATACCAAAATAATAAAACTAAGCTTAAAGACAAAAGATTGGTTACTTATTTGGACTGGACTTTCTTATCTTATTCCACCTGTGTATTCTCAAAGGACTTATACCAGACAAATATGTTTTTTCTTATGCTAAATTCTTGTGTCCTGATGATAGATTTCTCTTTCACATGAACCATGCATGACCTGAGATTTTGTGTGTGTGTGCGTGTGTGTGTGTGTGTGTGTGTGTGTGGATAAATGTATCTCCAATTGTATCTCTGCCTCACTCTAATATCCAGCAATGTAACAGTATACACACTGGCTCTTCTTACATTTGTATTAGTGGTTGAGAGAGGGGTAGAACTATCACTCATGGATACCTGAGGGTTGTAGCTCAGCTGTAGAGTGCTTGCCTAGCATGAGTGGGACACTGGGTTCGATTCTCAGCACCACATATAAATAAATTAAAATTAAGGTCTCTCAAAAAAAGAAAATATTAAGAAACAAGAGTGATACCTGATATTGGTGTATTCATAGAATCATAAACAAAGATATCTGGATTAGAATTTATAATAAATTTATAAACCATGCTCTAGAAACATACGATCCATTGTTATGGTCCAAGATTAGACATTGTAGGCAATAGATCTCTTTGTTCCCTAGATCAAGTTACCAAACCAGGCTGGTGAATAAAATCACTTTGCAATTTTTCTGACCCAATTAAGCTAGGATTAGGGGTCTTACAAATATTTGTGTTCTGAGTAATTGTTTCTAGTAGTTTTCATACAGTTGATGGAACATATGAATACTTGCACTTGGATTTGATGATTTTGATATTCCTAGAATCGGAAATTTGGACTATCCCCAGTTTGAAGAAGTATGATCAACAAGAGCTTTTTATTCTATTAATACACAATCATAGCATTGACTGCCAGACTGATGTTATTATACCATTGCTGTAAAGAAATGGGAAATTATGACTTCTTGTAAACTTTAAATGAAAAAAAAAAGCCAAACATTCTAATTTTTCAGAAAAATAGTTTTCTTAGTAGTGAAAAATATGAAAATTTTTCTCCTCATTTCTAATTGCTAATGTTTATGCTTCTTTTCCTGGAATAGCATAAACAAATGTAAATACATTTCTGAGCAGCACTCAATGGATTGTATGAACAGATTTCATGTTCATTCATATTTTATGTCTTTTCTCATATAAACATATCCATGAAACTAATATATTTATCATATTTTTAGGTGTCTCCAGAATTAAAGTACTTTGTGATTTCTGAATGAGAATTCCTTAAATATTTCAGTGTTTTGACATATTTAGTTCGTATTTGGTGATCAGCTGTGAATTTGATTTGACAAACAGAGGAAGATAACTCTGCTATTGTATGCATGAGGGAAATGAGGTACATGAAGTATTACTGGGCCCACTATGAAATCTTAAATTAAACCCAGCCATTTCCAGTCTAGGTCAGCTGAACTCCAGCTTACCTAGAGACCCATGAAAGAGAATTCAATGTTTTTTTGTGGAAATTATGAGTGTTAGGGTGGACATTTCCACAGCGTTTCTCAGTCTGCAGATCTAAGGAGACTAGTGTCAAATACTTGGGCAACTAAACCACTAATCTGCATCCTCAGCCCTTTTTAATTTTTGAGACAGGTTCTTGCTAAGATGTTGAGACTTGCTCAGTCAAGCTAACAATTTCTTAAAAAAGGACACAACGACCAAACTATGATCCTTTATAATTTCCATTGTAAAATATTATGATGTCAATTAAGTCTGGGGTCTAGAAAGAAAGAATGAGTTCCAGAATTTAAGATCTGGGAGAGATTTAGAGATCATTTGGACAAGGTCTTTGTATACAGGTTCAGAGAAGTGAAGAAATGGAGATTCACTTTTTTTCCTTTTTTTTTTTTTTTTTGTTAATACACTGAATAATATTGGTATGGGAAGTTTGAATCCTTCAAATCTTTTGTGAGATTTTATTTCTAAAATTGGATTATCTTATGATTTTTCTCTTGTTGGTGATGCAGGAGTTTCTGTAATTTAAAAAACAGCATTTTTAAAGATTTCTTCCATTTATATGTTTAAAAATTAGAGAAATAATCACAGTAATCACTTGCACACACAAGAACGCTCTGAGAAAGTTTCATGCCAAATATCCATTCCTAATATGGTATTCACCAGTTTTACCTCATCTGAAGGATTATGATAGTATGTTAGGTCTCTTTTTATTTGTAATAAGTTGCTTATGATATCCAACAGCCCTCACATGTCTGGGTATTCGCTTGCCCCCAAATACCATCATTTTGGTGAATAACACTTCCTCAACCATTTTTTCCCCAAAGGAATCCCTGTGGCTTCATACCAACTGTGATAACCCATAGTTCTGTCCAAGTTCCTAACAGATGCTCATGGAGAAGGTCCCCATCAGAAAGACTACTACTTCTGTGACATGTTCCCCTTGCTGAGCTGAGCTGACATGAGGCTCCTGCACATGACAATCATTACCATCACAGGGATGATGTTTCTTTTAGTATTTGTTGCCTTTGTAATTTTTTATACCATCACTCTGTTCACCTTGAGGACCTGCTTCTCAAGTGCCACCATCTGTGGCTCAGACATCACTGTGGTTTTCTTGACTATGTCAGGGTTGATTCTGCCAGCGATGACACAGTGTTTGCTCTGTTCACACCACTATTTCCCCCTTGCTCAAACCCCTCATTTACACACAAAGAAATATAAACATGAAGAAGGCCCTGAGAGACTGTGAGGCCAAGACAAGCTGAAGGTTATTGAAGCCTCTGGTGTTGGCACCCTTTGCCTGATCTTGTTCCCTATCCAGAATCAATGTCATCAACACAACATGTGCACAGATGGGTTGTGCTGTCACCCACAGTCACAAACCTTTAAGAGAGAAGACCCCTGGCCACTCTCTTTCTGTTGCTTTGATTCTCTGAGATTTTACACAAGAGAAGTAGATCACATGACTTCCTGGTCCCTCCTTGCCGCAGTCCGGCTGCAGCAAAATAACCGGGGGGTGACGAATAACTTGTGTACGTTGATACAGCAGGAGTAGGAGCCTTTTATTGCAGGACAGGAGCAGTATTTATACATTCCACAGAGCTTATCTAATTAGCATAAACTAGATACATCAGTCAACCAATAAGGAATCTCTACACTTAATGGCTCGCTTTTGTTACTTCTCAAACCACTCCCTCTGGCATTTTGCCAGGCACCATCCAGACTTGTTTACGAACTCTAACATTCCCCTGGCTAAATGCCAGGTGTTATTTTTGACTTGTTTACAGACTCTAACACCTCCTAGCTCTGACATTCTTCCACTTATTCTGTTCTTCCTGAATCCACACATATGGGCACTATAACAGTCATCAGAGAAATGTATAAGAACTGTATTTATGTCCTGCTTTAGAAACAAATATCTTCATGGAAAAATCAGCTATGTTGGGAGAGGTACTAACTTTTTCCATTCATTGGTTTCATTGCAATAATGAAAAACGAAAGCAATTTCAAAACATGAGTATGCTGTTTATTTCAGAACTTTCAGTTAACAACATGTATTTCTAAAATAAAAAATGCAGTGTAATTTTGCCTCTTGCATATTACTATTGCGTGTTGCCTTATTTAATTCTTAGTACCCTTTAGGTGGTATATTTCATTAATTAGAACTTAAAATTGAAGATTAACATCTATTTCTTTCAAACTTTCAAATTTATCACAATGACAATACTTATACGCTCATTTTTTTCCACCTTTTTATTGGTGCATTGCAATTGTAGTTAATAATGGTATTTATTGTTACATATTCATACATGTACACAATATAACTATGCAATTTGGCCTATATTACTTTTGTCATTTACCTTGGCTCTAGCTCTCATCCCTTGATCCCTTTCCTCCACTCATCCCCCTTTGATTTTTAGAAGATCTCCGACACACACCTTTTTTTTCCTTTGTCCACTTTGGCTTCCACATTTGACAGGCAACATAAGACCCTTCACTTCCTTTCTGAGTTTAACTTATTTCACCAAACATGATGGTCTCTAGTTCTATTCATTTTTTCCTGAAAATGCCATGATTTCATTTTTCCTTATAACTGAATAATATATATATATATATATATATATATATATATATATATATATATATATATCACATTTCCTTTGTCCATTCATCCGTTGATGGATACCTAGGCTGCTTTCATAGTTCGGCTATTGTGAATTGTGCTGCTATAAACATGTGCATGCATGTAGCATGGTAGTAACATGACTAATTCTTCAGGGTAATCACTGAGGAGTTACATACTCATTTTAAAAGTCTTTATAAGTGTTCAAAAGAACTCTGTTTTTGTGAATGTACAGCATGGAAAATTTCCCAACCTGTGTAATGTTTTGAAATTAGAAAAAGAAATGTAATGAATAAATGGATATTACTGGGGTGCAATTTGTTAATGTTTACATAAAACATGCAAATAATAGTGAAATTTTTATTATAGCTTTCAAACTATTCAAATTTATGTCCTTTTAAAACTATTCAAATTGATGTTCTGATCCTGGATTAAAAACTGGGACAAGTCAGTCACAGGGGTGCACACCTGTAATCCCCATGGCTCAGAAGGCTGAGGCAGGAGGATCATGAGTTCAAATCCAACCTCAGAAAAAGCAGGTGCTAAGCAACTCCATGAGATCCTGTTTCTAAGTAGAAAACTAGATAGGACTAGGGATGTGGCTAAGTGGTTGAGTGCCCCTGAGTTCAATCCCAGGTACACACACACATATATACATACACAACAGATCTGGGGTGAGTCTGAGTTTTCAGGTTTCTTTTTCATCTCCTTCCCAGGAATCACAAGTCCGCCTATCTCCTCCCACAGGAACTACTCAGAAAGATAATTTCAGGAACAGGTATAGCTTTATAAAGTGGCTGGTGAAAACTTGAACACTCTTTCATGTGCTTTACTTATTGGTCTCTGTGAATCAAAACAATGCCATCTACTACTTTCCCAGGGACATCAGACAAACAATTATTTAGTATAAAGGTATAAAAAAAGAGTATTATAGAGAGAAGTTATCAAATGTGTGATATTTATTTATTATGCTGTTTTGAAAGCTCAGTTCAATTTTAGCTCTCTGTTCACTGGACAGCATAACACAGGGGGAAACATTCAAAAAACCTGTTTGTATTCCATCAACTCATAGAACTCTTATATTCTAACAACATGAAGAGTCATCACGTCCCAGGTCCCCAATTTGTTTCCTGACATGTCACTGCCTGCACAGAAATTCACAGAGAAACTTGTTTAAAATATAGATTCTTATAGACCATTAACCTGGCCTAATTGAAAAGCTTCTCTTTTAAAATGTCCATTTGTGCATGAAAAATAAAAGATAATTATCATGATGAGTTTGTAAATCATTGACCAACTCCGTTAAAAATTTAAAAATATGGAGGCACATAGAGACCCAGCAAATGAATGTCTAAAGTGGATAAAATGGTGAACAATACAAGTTTGTATTGTTCAAGCACAATACCTAAACATGGTTTTAATTTCAAATTCAAACATCTTTTGAATTTTTTAAAATCTTTTTTTGCTTTTAATTCTGTGGATACATCCCTACCACAGGTCACATATTATGCACTATGGTCCTTTCCATGAATAATGTGTATACTCCTCACCCAGGCACAGATATAAAACCAAAAATAGGCAGTAGCATGGATAATCAATGTCAGGAAAAGACAATGAATCAATAGTTGAGGCCATTGGTGCTATATATATTTACTAAAAATAAATAAATAATAAATAAATAAATGAATTTCAGGCCATGGCTCATGGAGAAGGAAGGAGAACTGGGTCACCAGAGAAAATATCAATTCAAACAAGAAAAAAAATTAATAATACTGAGACGTTGTAATTGAAAGGGGGACTCTCACAGCTTAATCAGTTCAATCTTCTCACTATTAGGGTACAATGAGCACCACAGTATGGAAAGATTTTTCCCAAGACCAAATGATGAAAACTAATCTTTTGTCTTTCCACCTTGGGTGTTATCTCTTTGACCTTCTGCAAACACTTCTACTCTCAGTCCAGGCTAATTGGTTTAGTTTTCCCTGTCTTTTGAAGAATTTATATAGGAGAACATTAGCTTTGATGCATTGCTTTTTATGTATTCTACAATCCATGATATTTATATAGGAGAAGATTAGCTTTGATGTATTGCTTTTTATGTATTCTACAATCCATGATATATATATATATGAGCTTAAAATGCACCAGTAAAACCACAGAAATGGCTTTAGATAATAATTCATAGAACATTCTCATTTTGAAAATTAACAAAACATAAAACAGAGAAGAAAATAATGATGCTGAATATGATAATTTTAAGATTGTTAGTTACAGGAATACCTAACATAGATTTCAGGAAATTACCTGAGTATAAAATAATTAGGATAATAATGATCATACCTTTTCTTTGTAAAATGTGTATTATTTTTTCATTTGTTCTTTCCTCAAATCCTGTGAATTTGTCCTGGTTGTCTTTATTGTACAGAGGGGTTAAACACAGTGTAGAAAATTTAACATAATTCATAAAATCATTCAGTTTAAATTATTACTTCCAACTATTTCCCACTGGTCCAAAACACCTTCTTGTCCCACAGTTTCTTCATAGCATTTTTTACTTCTGTATTTCTCAGTGTGTAAATCAGAGGATTCAACATGGGAGTGATAATGGTGTAAAATACAGCCACCATCTTATCCTCTGAGAAAGTAGTGTCAGGCCTCATGTACATAAAAGTACAGGGACCGAAAAAGATGATGACCACTGCGATGTGGGAGCCACAGGTGGAGAGAGCTTTGCGTCTTCCTTCTGCTGACTGCTTCCTCAGAGTCACCAGAATGACACTGTAGGAAAAGAGCAAGATCGCAAAGCTCCCTAGACTAATGGTACCACTATTGGCTGTCACAACAATACCAACAATATAGGTGTCTGTGCAGGCAAGTTTGAGCACAGGGTGGACATCACAGAAGTAGTGATCAATCTCATTGGGTCCACAAAAGGGTAATTGGACTACCAGAGCCACTTGGATAATGGAGTGTATGAACCCACCTACCCATGTCCCCAGCAACATTTTACTGCACATCTCCCGGTCCATAATGGTCATATAGTGCAGGGGTTTGCAGATGGCCACATAACGATCATAGGCCATTACAGTAAGGATGAAGATCTCAGTGCAACCAAAGAAATGCACTAAAAAGAGTTGCAGCATGCACCCTGCATAAGAGATAGTTTTGTTCTTTGCTAACATGTCAACAATCATCTTGGGTACTATGACTGAAGAATAACAAATGTCTACAAAAGACAAAAAGTTGAGAAAGAAATACATAGGAGACTTGAGCAGGTTGCCCGTGCAAACTGTCAGCATGATGGTGAGATTTCCCAGAAGAATGACTGCATAGAAGAATGAGAACAGCACAAAGCAGACTTCCTCAACTTCTGGGTTCTGGGAAAGGCCCCAGAAGATGAATTCAGTTACATTGTTTATTTTTTCCATGGGATGAGTCCATGAGGCCATGTTCCCCAGAGAAAAATTACCTGAAGGACACATGAAAAGGAACATAATCATTTATTTTTAATTCAGAACAAATGAATAATTATCGTAGTTGACCACAGAAAAATGGATAGATATACCAGATTGGTATACACACTTGAAAATGAATCGCATATTTTTCAATTTTCTTACTTCTATATTATATCCATTTTTTTCCACTTCAGATAAAGAAAGAATGTTCAGAGAGAACATAAATCACCTGAGTCTCACTTATTACCAGGAGTCTTCCATCCTTCACTCATTAGTAAGTTTTATTTACAAATATACTTTTTTCTTTTATTTATTATTGATGCATATTATTTATATAGAATTGTGTGATTCATTGTGGCATATTTGAATTTACATGAAAATGTAATTTGATTCAACATAGATTTTATATTGTATAAGGCAATCTAACTTTTAAACAACATCTATTTGAAAAAACAGTAATGTTTGTACAAGAAAATGTTTTTTCTTTATTTTTGATGCATAAGTAAAGACATATGTCCTCCCTTTCCTTGCTGAATATTTCCATGCCTATTCACAATATCCACTCGAGTCCTCAAATACTTGAGACTAGAGACTTTCACATGTTCTCCTTCCTATGAACCTGGATCTTGACTAGATGACTTCATAGTGCCTTATTTGACTCCAAGCTCCAGATATGGTGTGGGGTCATAGAAAGAGAAACAAAATTATACAAATTAGATTCTGATATGATGCTCTTGTAACATTGCTACATGGTTTAACTTCTCCTAGCTTTCATTATCTCATTTGTGAAATTTCAGAGTTTCAATCTCACTATCACTTATCACAATAGTATTTATTTCTACCATGAAATTAAATCACTTCTATAAGCATGGATTAGTCAAAACACCATTTGTCTCTTAACTGGATTAAAGTAAAATAAAGAAAAAAGGTCATATTCATTCTTTTAATGTCTACTTTTTAATGTATCCTTCTGATATTTCATGATATTTTATGGTAATTGCATTAGATATCCCAGTTTGGGAGAATTCAATATTTCCGGAAGATATTGCCATTGAATGATAATTAAAAATAATTTAAGAAGAGGAGAAAATATAATTTAAATAGATGAACACTCAGTGATGGAATTCCAGGTACTTTTAGTAGAGATTACTTGTATGTTTTGGTGGAGATATGTATGTGGAATAACTGTAAAGGGTTTTTCTAGGTTCTTCTTCAAATCAAGCCAAGGGCATAAACTGTTCCTCTCATTCTAGACTGTGCTACTGAGAACACAGCCTTCAGATACGCTAAGTTTAGTGTTCATGACTGCTGAGCTGTATGCTAGGAGCCCACCCATTTCTTCTGTTGTGCTTGGTACTTCCAGCTTTTGGGAAATTGCAGATCAGTGTTCTATTAAGTCTGTGTACTGGATTCAGTAGTCATTACAGTGCTTCCTTCTCTGGGGCATTACAAAATGATGATAGTAATAACAGCAATAGTAATAGCAACAATGTAATTCAGATTTGGGATCAGGCACATTCTCTACATTTACAGGTTCACACTCCTTTAGTTTTTCTATTGATTTTAAAAACAGCCTGTTCTCCAGTAAGAGGGCCCCTCAATTTAATGCAAAGCATATTAGTTTTGGCAAATATACCTTACTCAGTTCCCTAGAATAAAACAGGCTCATACACACAAGCTGGAGAACCATTCCTCTACTATCTAAAACACAAGGTCCTAGAGGAAACCTTATTGCTCCTTAAACCAAACCACATCCCAAAGATACTTTCCTCCCTTATTTGAGCATTTGAAACCTGACACCACAGTATTCTTTGATATGATTGTCATTTTTCTATTTGTGGTACTCATGACACACTATCTCACAGTCATTTATAGAAAACACTTTATCTTATCGTCATCTTAATAATTTCATTCTCTATTTACTTCAGAAAGCAGTGTATTGCATTTTTTTTTTACAAATTCTAGCAGTTTAAATGAGTTCCTCTTTCCAACATACATTCTTTATGTATTTTAAAAGAAAAAGAAAATCTCACCTGTGTTTTCCAGTGATTAAATTTGCTTTATTTTTTAATCTCTTCCTTAGATAATGTGGGTGCAGCAGATCAAATTAAAGTAAGAGTGATGCCCAAGAAATTGCTTTGTGAATGGTTAGGACCAGAGAATCTCAGACAACTTAACTTCAAAAGCTGGTAGAAGTCAACATTTGTTGTTCCTGGTTTTCTTACCTACTTAACTCTGCAGTTTCACAGTACCTTTGACAATAAATTTTCTTCTTTTCTACTTCTTATAAACCCTCCTTAAAGAGAATGCAGTAAAATGATAATGACCTTGGGGAAACTTTTTCCCCAATGTCTTCCTCCATAGTCAAAACCATGTTACAGACCTAATGATGAACTTTAATTTCCAGGTTGACAGGGAGACTGCAGAGAGAAAGGAGAGCAGGGGAGGTGTTAGGAGATAGGGAGGGGTATGGTCCCTCAGCCCACTTAACATCTTCCTATGGGGAGAAACTGGGCCATCTTCTGGTTCAATGAAGGAAGCAAGATGACCACAAGGGGAATTCAAGATCCTGACAGGAAAGCCCCCATATTGGGCTTATAGCCCTACATATTGTGTTGAAGTTAAGTTGTTGCTAGGTAAAAAAAAAAAAAAAAAAAACATTATGTTTACCATGCTTAGAGCTACTTTGCAGCTCAGCCCACTCTGAAATCCCAAAGAGTTAATAAACCTATTTTTCTGCTTGTCAATCTCTCACGTCTCTCTCAGTTCTTTTTTCTGGTTGTCGAGAATGTGGACCATGGCCAGGCCTGGTGGAGCTCACCTGTAATCTCAGAAGCTCAGGATGCTGAGGCAGGAGGATAAGCAAGGCTCTAAGTAATGTAGTGAGACCCTCACTCAAAAAGAAAAAAAAAATGAAAGGACTGAGGATGTGGTTCAGTGGTAAAGCCCTCTAGTATCACTCCCCAGTACCAAAGAAAAAGAAGAAGAAGAAGAACTTGGACTCTGGATAGCCTGGGGACACTTGCTGTGCACCAGTATGTAATGGTGATGAGGGAGGAGAAGAGGAAAATGGAGGCACTAGGAACTGAAATGGAGTGAATTATGTGCCATGCATATATGATTGCACCAAAATGAAACCTACTATTATGTGTAACAATAAAGCACATTTTTATGAAAAAGTTCTACCATCTACTAATAGCACCACCCTGGGGAACAAACCTCCAACAAATGAAACTTTGAGGTATAAAATTAAAACATATCTAAAACATAGCAATAATATTTGTTGTATAGATATTTTATTTCACAGAAGGGAGGTTAACTGAATTTCAGTGAAGATGTTTTTAAATCTATATAGATTGTAGCTTTGCAGGTACTTTAAGGAAATTTATATTAATCAGAATGTAAGTGATTGCATATATGTGTATGTGTATATATACATGTATAAATATGTATGTGTACATACATACAAATGTATGTGTATGTATTCTCACATGTACATATATTATGTATTTTTGGTTTTTTATTTCTTTAAACTTTCTAATAAATTTTCAACAACATATTTGGATTCTGAGTCTATCTTCCAATATAAACAGAACATTTGTTTTTATTTTTATTTGTATTTTTATTATGTGTTTTTTCTTTATGACTCAAACCCTAACCCATCCATTGCAGAAAAAAGAGTTAATTATTGTTCTTTAGCCACTTGTCCAGGAGAATAGTGGGGAAGCAGATTATTGACTTATTAATTACTCTGATACATTTGTGCTTCTTTCCTTAATGTCTCTTTTGAGATTTTGAGTATCTCTCTGTTTCTCTCTGTTGCTCTCTTATTCTGTCACTCTCTTACTCTCTATCTATGTCATCTCTCTGTCTAACCATCAGTTTGTCTTCTATCTATCTACTTGTCTGTCTATCTGGTTTTCTTTTCTCTCCTCTCCAGAACAGACCTCTCCTATGAAAACCTGAAAGTCCTGTAGGGCTGCCCAAATTTCTTCTTACTCTAAGAGGAGGAGTTAATCAGAACTAATAGAATTCCTGAGCTGCTCTAGGTCTAAGTAACAGTACTAGCCTCCAGAGAGAGAGAAAGTGCATAGAAAGTGGCTATTGCCAAAATGCAAAGTAAATTTACAGTCCCAAAATTCCCAGAAGAATTGCGGAGTATAACTTTGGACCAGCGAATAGATGTGCTTTTTTTTTTTTTTTTCTTAAATGAAAATCTTTTGAAAAATACTTCTGTTAAAACAATTTCTCATTGCTTTCATAATTAAAAAAAAACCTATGATCTCTTCTCAATTTGTAGTTACGTCTTGAAGTGCAATTTTTTTTCAGATGTGGGTATAAAATAGATGACTCTTAGAGCATACATACAGGCATGATGGTTTTGTTTACCATAGAGCATCAGCAGGTGTAAGGAAGTTGTATGGCAATTTAAATCCTACATCATTTTCTTGTGGAACGAACAGATTTTTCACTGTGAATTCAAGACAGTTTTTTGTTTGTTTGTTTGGTTTTGGTGCTGAGGATTGAACCTAGGGCTTTGTGCATAAGAGGAAAGCACTCTGTCAACTGAGCTATATCCTTAGCCTTCAGGACAGTTTTAAAATTTTGAGCAGGATTTAAACTCATTTTCCTTGCAAAATACTGAAAATTTTCTCTTACACATGAAAGGAAAGCAATCTTGAGGATATTTTCTAAGAAATTGCCCAAATTTGTTTGAATCACTGATTTATAGTTTTGCCTTTTATTTCAGGTGTAAATATCAAAGGAAAGTAAGCTAATTGTATTACTGAGGAAGGTAAATGCATGAACAAGACATTTTCTGCAGTAATATGAAACTACCTTGAAGAACATCCACAATTGATGTGCAGGTAATACCTTTTAGAATCCTTGTTTAAGATCACTAGATCTATTTGCCATCTGCTCTTGTTATTTTAATGGTATGCATTCACATGTGGTCTATCAAATTTAATTGAGAGTAGAACACATTTTTTGCCTTGTAAGCAGAGTTGGTGTTTGGTATATTATATTTAAATAGAATAAAATTCTCAGGCTGTGAGTGATCTTCCAAATTCTGATCTTTGGAAAAATTATCACCTTTCAAAAGACCATTTCTCAAACTTTCTCTAGGTTTACTGGAATCACGTAAACTAAGTTTATAATAAAGGCAAATTCTGATGTCACCAATAAGAGAGTATATATTTAATATTTGTAAGCACTAGAGAACCTAGAGGAGATGCATTATTTTAAAATTATTTTTTTTGTAGTTGTAAATGATCGAATGCTTTTATTTTGCTTATTTTTATGTGATGCCAAGTATCAAACCCAGTGCCTCACACATGCTAGGCAAGAGTTCTGCCCTGAGCTACATACAGCCCCAGCCCCAGGAGAAGCATTCTTATCATTGCTGACAATAACTTGTAAGGGGTAAGCAAGACTGTTCAGCAGCACTGCAAAATATTAAAATTAACATTTTAACTTAACTTTGATAGCATAGAAATTTACCTATTTAAAATTAGGTGTTATGAAATTCTCCATGTAAACAATAAAGTCCTCCTATTTATTTTTTTGTCAGCCAAACAGTGTCTACTTCCAGTTTTGTTTGGATTGTTTGACAATCTTTATACATTTTATTTAAAGAAAGAAAAGGATAAGGGCAAGGTAAGTAATTCTTAGTTAAGTACCTTTTATTCTACCAGGAGATTAGGCATCAGAATCTCAGATTTGCCTCATAATTTTACTAAATGATGTCTATATTTTGATTGCTTATTCAATGTTGAAACTAAAACTTTTGTGAAAAATGGAGAAATTCACAATAATCATACTTAGGCTTTCTAAAATCCCTTGTAAATGGTAACAGAAAATAAAATACATAAAACAATTTCTGGAGAAAGGATTTTTATATTGTACAAATCCACAGTGGGTGATTGATTGCCATCTCCTTATTTGGAAAGATGCCTCCTTTGCCTTGATGCCACATTGTTTATAAAAACTAAATAGCTAGACTGAAGCAAAAATATTTAAAAACCATGTTATGAATCGTGTACTTTGGAGATATCAGAGATAGCTAGATGCCGAATGTTCTACGTATTATAACACAATTAACCAATTTATAGACACTTGAATAAAAATGGTTGTCCTTTACTTATTTATTTACTTGTTTATTTATTTTTGAGTTCTATGATTTCTAATTAGTTCTTCCATGATTTTATAACATGCACACTTTAGTTTATAATGACTTCCTCTTCATTTACTTGTCTAATACTGGAAATTTGTTTTGTAAAATGTCATATATTTTCCTGACTATATTTCCTTGCAACTTGTTGCTTTTGTTCTCCCTGTGCCTCCAGGAATGATGGTATCTTATTTCTATAAACATGCAGATTGGAATATTGCAGATTATACTTGTCCAATTGAAAGGCTGGTGCTGCAAAACATTTTCAAAGCCAAGCAATTGGCACCACATGTTTATTCTTATAACTACAATGGTGTAGTTGACAGTGACCTCATGGCCTGAGTGTTATGGTGGTAGTTTCTCCCACTGCTGTTACGTCTGATACATGGTGCCATCCTTATGAAACTTAACTTAATAAGTTCTAGGAGATCTATTTTTTAATATTTTACTATAGTAACTCTCTGAACTAGAGAATTGACTGTTTTTCTTAATTGGTTCCTTCTATACAGAAACTAATATGATTAACTTTGATGGGTATTTTAATTCTAAATTCATTCTAATAGCTAGACTTATTATTTAAAATTTATTTTCAAGATCACTTCTGTTTTATGCTTGTTTATATAAAGAAATGTAATATATAATTTTCAGAAATGACATACCACTTGCAGTGATTGTGACAAAATATTTAAAGAAATAAAAGTTATTAAGTTTTGTTGAAGTACTGTAACTTATACATAATTCCAAGGATAAGACTTGATATCTCCATAACAAAGAGGGAAAGTATGAAGTATTACTGAGATATTGAAAGAATAGGGCTAGATTGAGACTTTCCCCTTTTAATATAATTAAATAAATTCAGCTAAAACTTAACATTTAACTTAATGTGTTATCCAAGGTGGTTCAGAGCTATTCATCTTTGGCACCTGAAAGAGTGATAAATATCACAACTTGTACAGTATTTATCTTAAAAATACTGACCTTATAACTTAATATGTTTCATTAACTATCTCTGTTATTAAAAAAAATGGTGTTCAAGGGCCTGGGGTTCTGGCTCAGTAGTAGAGCACTTGCCTAGCATGTGGCATTGGGTTCAATTCTCAGCACCACATATAAATAAATGAATAAAATAAAGGTCCATTAACATCTAAAAAATATTAAAAAAAGAAAAAACTTGGTGTTTGTAGGATCAGGTACAGATGCCATATTTAATTTAGGAGTAAAGTAGAAAGACCACTTGGAAGCCATTTTATTCCTCTCCACTGAGGTGAGAAGGCAGAAGAAGCACATGCTATCTATAGTTCACTTTTCCATTGACTTTGTGATTCCAACCCTGATGTTACAGGGAATAAAATATGTGAATCCAATGAGTAAGCCAGGAAACACATAATAGCTGAGAACTTCCTGAACACAACTTGCATGAATATTGTGTAAAATATTTTATTAACTCTTTATGTCCAAAATTCATTATAGTAAAACAAATGAAATGTACAGACGTCAAATTACCTGTGAATTTAAAATAGCCTTTCTTGTGTATTTGCAGCATTAATATTAATAATGCTACAATTTAACTTAAGATATCTTGTTTTATACTAAATTTTAAATAAGGTATAAATTTTCTTATGATTTCTAAAAATGCAAGTCATTGAAAAAACCATATATCTTTGCTCTATTTTTATCTATTTGTTGTTGCTTTATATTTAGCAAATATTGCTATCTTATGTTTAATATACAGTGTCCCCAATCCCTAAGTCTTCATGGAGGATTCCAGAAATATTATCCATCAATCAAACAGCTCACAATTAAGGCAATTTTTACAATAAATGAAAATGTATTCCTTGATCATGTGTCTGTAGACAATTCAGAGAGCTGCTAGGGAAAGGGAATATTACCTAAAATGAAAACACAATCATGACTAAAGAACATAGTTAAAATTATACAACAGTTTTTTTTGTATTATACTAAATTCTTCTTTCCTGATTATAAATATTGTGAATGATTACAACTAAACATTTTATTATTCACAAAATAATATTATTCATCACAATTCAAAAACCAATAAAATATGTTCTTAGTATTACCAATATGACAAAATACTGAAAATATTTTTAGAAACTATTAGAGAAATAAGTTATAAAGACCAAGAAAAAATATAATTAATACATTGGTTTATGAATTAACTAACTTATGTAATTTGTTAGACTGGATCCCAGGACTTGATGATAGTGTTTACATGATTGTGATCCTATTGCAAAGGCTTTTCTCCAAATTCATTTTGCCACAGGTACTCAGATGTTTGCACAAAGCATGAAATATATGGAAAGTCAGAGAAACGTATCAGAATTCATTCTCATGGGCCTTTCTTTTGACCATAACATACAAATATTTTGTCTCGTGTTCTTCTTATTTTGTTATATTGCCATCTTGGTGGGAAACCTTCTGATCCTCATCTCTATTGGCTGCAGTTCTCTTTTTCACCAACCCATGTACTATTTCTTCAGTCACCTATCTTCTATGGACATCTACTATACGTCCTGTAGACACGCAAACTGATTGGTGACTAGCTAGTGGGAAGAAACACCATCTCCTATGGCAACTGCATGTTGCAGGTCTTTGCCATGCACTTCTTTGGACTGATTGAAATAGTCATCCTGACAGCCATGGCCTTTGATCGCTATGTTGCCATCTGCAAACCTCTGCACTACATGACTGTCATGAGAAGAACTAAGTGCAATTTCTTGATCTTGGCTGCTTGGGCTGGTAGAGCTGCCCACTCCTTTCCCCAGTTCTCTATGATAATTAGGTTACCCTTCTGTGGCCCCAATAAAATTGATCACTACTATTGTGACATTTTTCCTTTGCTGCGAGTTGCCTGTACTGACACCTACATCACTGGTGTTCTTATGGTTGCCAATTCAGGACTGATTCCCTTGGTAGTATTTGTTCTCTTGTTTGGGTCTTATATCATTATTTTATTAACACTAAGAAATCACTCAGCAGAGGGGAGACACAAAGCCCTCTCTACTTGTGGGTCTCATATCACTGTGGTTACTTTATTTTTTGGACCTTCTATATTTGCCTACCTTAGACCTCCTACCACTTTCCCTGCTCTGTTTTATACCACTATTGCTCCTATGTTCAATCCCCTCATCTAAACCTTGTGGAACACAGAGATGAAAAAGGTCATGAGAAAAGTTTGGTGTCAAAAGGCATTTTTAGAAGAAAACAATTGATTTGTACTATTTAATGTGCAACCAAATGTATGCAACCATAAACTTTTACTGTATTCAAGGGGCACTATTGGTTTTCAAATTATTGAAGAAAAAATCATTTGTTGATAAATGTCAAGAGATTAGAATCTGAAGTGATACCAACAAAAGGACAATTCTACCTGTAAGACTGAAATCAAGTAAGGAAATATATATACATACATATAGGTACACCTGCATGATATTCTAGTTTAAAGGAAGGGAGACTTTGTCATATAATCAATTCTGTTATCATTTTTTATATTTTGAGGTTAAAAGTGTTTTCAGAAATTAAAATAATTCTTATTATTGATTTATTATCTGATACAATGCCAATGCAATATTCCATGATGGCATTCTGAAATCAATTATGTAATGAAAGATACCAGAAAATTTCATATGAAATGTAAATAAGAAACAGTGGTTTGTGTTTCTCTTAAGTTACAATGCCTCTACTACAACCAAATATCATAGGCAGGGAAACATTTTAAAGAGTTAAATTTAGCACACATTAGAGATACATGCATATTCATGTTTATTCCATAACAATTGTCAATAGCCAAACTATGGAACCAGCCTAGGTGTCCATAAATTGATGAATGCCTAAAGAACATATGGTATGTACGTACAACAGAGTCTTACTGAACCATAAAGAAGACAAATTTGTGTAATATTCAGGAAAATTAATGGAATTGGAGACCATAATTTTGAGCAAAATATGCCAGACTCAGGAGAAAATTGTTGTGTGTTCCTTCATACGTATAGGTTGGAGGGAAAAAAACTGGAAGGAGAGTACTGTGAGAATAGATGTATGACCAGTATGGTGGAGTGAGGGGATTAGAAGAGGGAGGTCAAGATTATAGGGACAACAAATGGGCTTGAAATTGATTTAATTTTGTTTTATATATATGTTAACATGACACATGAAAACCATCATTCTGTATAATTGAGATGCACCAATTTAAAAAAAATCAGACCGATGAGCAGTAATTTTTACTTTATGTTGTTTACTAAATTAAATGTAGTTGAATATAGAAGGACAAGATGAATAATTAATAGATATTATCCCTTTCCAGTAGAGCTGCATTATTGAGTGGCTCCAAGACTCTTCATTTGGGGGAAGACTGCATGTCAGCTTCTCCTTATACAGAGACAAGAAACAAGAGAAATGGACTCAATTGCCATTGTAGATAAATAAAGACAAATGATATCAAATAAATTTTTCTGGAGCATAATTCTTTTTTGTATGTGTTTTTTCTTTCCTTTATATTTTAGAAAACCAATAACAAAAATACTGGGATATGAGACAGTAAAAACCTACCAATATGGATAAGGAGAAAAGATAACAATTGTAAATATTGTGAAAGGTAGACTTTGAAGAGAGATTTCCAAAAGAACCAGAGAAAAAGTAAAAATAATTTTTAAACTATCATAGAGAAAATATCTCTAAGTGAAATAGGAGAAGGTAAATAGCCAAAATATTAACAATTTATTTTTAAAATGTAATGATTATTTTAACATGTAAATGCAGTAAAATTTCAAAATATGATCAACAGTAATGCAGTTTAGAAGGAGAGGCAATGAAATAAACATGATATGGAAGGCACACTGTACCAATTTATATTGGAAAATAATTATATAAATTATATTTTTTCATAAATCATAAATAAAAATTTATATTTTCCAGATTAGATCATTCTCTAATACCAAACAGTAGAAGACAATATAACAATGCCTACAGGTTTCAGGATAAAAAGGCTGACAGCAAAATGTATTATTCTTAGTCCTTGTCTTATCTTTTATGAATTCAGAAAATGACACCTTCATATTCATTTTACTTCATAATTTACCCAACTCCATGTTCTTTTTGATCATAAATTCTCCATATTTTTCTCCTAAAAGCAATTTCAAAATAAATATGATGAATCTCTGTAAAATCTGAAGGGTCAGTTGAAACCCAGATGAATGAAACATTTCTTATTCATAATTATTTCTAAAGTGATATTTTTGGATATTGATCAACACAACTAGACATAATACTGTATTTATAGACATACTGTTTTGTGATTTTTCTTTTCAAAGTTCTTCTTCATCTATTTTTAAATTTGAAACCTAGAACTCTATGGAGGACAGTTATGTGTCACATTTTGGAGTGTGGAAGGAAAAAATAAAATGATGAGTTCCCATTTAAACTTGTCAGCTGAATCAGCTATAGAAACCTGTCATCTTCTCAAACTCCAGACTTTAGAAGGTCAGGAAATCATTCACAGTTTATACATGATCAACCACATGTGCGCAAAGAAAATGAAATGAAAAGTGAGGCCTGCATAGGAGCACAGTAAAGCCTTATGCTTGGTCTGGCAAACAAAGACAACTGGAGGTCCAAACCTGTGGTCAGGAAGGGTGTTTGTTTAGAAATCCTCCTGTTGAGAAGCAGGGGATTTGACTAGCAAATCTCAAAACTTCCTCCGACTTAAAAAAAAAATATTACAGTTCCAAAATTTCATTTTTTCTTGGAGTTAAATTTGCTGGACTGTGATTTTGATAACTTTTAAGAGTACTGATTTGCTAACACTAGCATTTAAATCAATTCAGGCATTAAAAACCTCTGGTTAAGGAAACACTGGGCATTTATTGATTTACTTGAGTTTCCCTAACAATTTTGTGACCCAGTTCAGGTTAGCTTCCCATTTTATCAGTGAGAAACTTTTATGCAAAAAATAAAGTAGTTTCTACACAAAAACACATTCTTTTAGTTTATTTATATACAACAGCAGAATGCATTACAATTCTTATTATAAATATAGAGCACAATTTTTCATATCTCAGGCTGTAATCATAGTAAACTCACACCAAATCATGTCTTCACACATGTACTTTGGATAATAATGACCATCACTTTCAACCATCATTAATTACCCCCTGCCCCCTCCCTTCCACTCCAACCCCCTCTACCCTATCTAGAGTTCCTCTATTCCTCCCATGCTCTCTCTCCATATCCCACTATAAATCAGCCTCCTTATATCAAAGGAGAAGATAATGCTAAGTGAAGTTAGTCAATCTCCAAAGACCAAAAGCACATTCTTAACATTATATAATAGAGCACAGGTGGCACTTAGCTTTCCTCACATAAACCTTTTTCCATATTAAAGGCATCAAAATAGGAAAAGAAGAATTTAAATTATCACTATTTGCAGATGACATGATTCTATAAATGCAGACCCAAAAGGGTCTACAAAGAAACTATTAGAGCTAATAAATGAATTCAGCAAAGTGGCAGGTTATAAAATCAACACGCATAAATCAAAGGCATTCCTGTATATCAGCGACAAATCCTCTGAAATGGAAATGAGGACAACCACTCCATTCACAATATCTTTAAAAAAAATAAAATACTTGGGAATCAACCTAACAAAAGAGGTGAAAGACTTATACAATGAAAACTACAGAACCCTAAAGAGAGAAATAGAAGAAGATCTTAGAAGATGGAAAAATATACCCTATTCATGGAGAGGCAGAACTAACATCATCAAAATGGCGATATTACCAAAAGTTCTCTATAGGTTTAATGCAATGCCAATCAAAATCCCAACGGCATTTCTTGTAGAAATAGAGAAAGCAATCATGAAATTCATATGGAAAAATAAAAGACCCAGAATAGCAAAAACAATGCTAAGCAGGAAGTGTGAATCAGGCGGTATAGCGATACCAGACTTCAAGCTATACTACAGAGCAATAGTAACAAAAACAGCATGGTACTGGTACCAAAACAGGCGGGTGGACCAATGGTACAGAATAGAGGACACAGAAACCAATCCACAAAACTACAACTATCTTATATTTGATAAAGGGGCTAAAAGCATGCAATGGAGGAAGGATAGCATCTTCAACAAATGGTGCTGGGAAAACTGGAAATCCATATGCAACAAAATGAAACTGAATCCCTTTCTCTCGCCATGCACAAAAGTGAATTCAAAATGGATCAAGGAGCTTGATATCAAATCAGAGACACGCCGTCTGATAGAAGTAAAAGTTGGCTATGATCTACATACTGTGGGGTCGGGCTCCAAATTCCTCAATAGGACAACCATAGCACAAAATTTAATAACTAGAATCAACAAATGGGACTTACTCAAACTAAAAAGTTTTTTTCTCAGCAAAAGAAACAATAAGAGAGGTAAATAGAGAGCCTACATCCTGGGAACAAATCTTTACTCCTCACACTTCAGATAGAGCCCTAATATCCAGAGTATACAAAGAACTCCAAAAATTAGACAATAAGAGAACAAACAACCCAATCAACAAATGGGCCAAGGACCTGAACAGACACTTCTCAGAGGAGGACATACAATCAATCAACAAGTACATGAAAAAATGCTCACCATCTCTAGCAGTCAGAGAAATGCAAATCAAAACCACCCTAAGATACCATCTCACTCCAGTTAGATTGGCAGTCATTATGAAGTCAAACAACAACAAGTGCTGGCGAGGATGTGGGGAAAAGGGTACACTTGTACATTGCTGGTGGGACTGCAAATTGGTGCAGCCAATTTGGAAAGCAGTATGGAGATTTCTTGGAAAGCTGGGAATGGAGCCACCATTTGACCCAGCTATTCCCCTTCTCGGTCTATTCCCTAAAGACCTAAAAAGAGCATGCTACAGGGACACTGCTACATCGATGTTCATAGCAGCACAATTCACAATAGCAAGACTGTGGAACCAACCTAGATGCCCTTCAATAGATGAATGGATAAAAAAAAATGTGGCATTTATACACAATGGAGTATTACTCTGCATTAAAAAATGACAAAATCATAGAATTGACAGGGAAATGGATGGCATTAGAGCAGATTATGCTAAGTGAAGCTAGCCAATCCCTAAAAAACAAATGCCAAATGTCTTCTTTGATATAAGAAGAGTAACTAAGAACAGAGTAGGGTCGAAGAGCATGAGAAGAAGATTAACATTAAACAGGGATGAGAGGTGGGAGAGAAAGGGAGAGAGAAGGGAAATTGCATGGAAATGGAAGGAGACCCTCAGAGTTATACAAAAGTACATACAAGAGGAAGTGAGGGGAAAGGGAAAAATAATACAAAGGGGACAAATGAATGTCAGTAGAGGGGGCAGAGAGAGAAGAGGGGAGGGGAGTGGAGGGGAGGGGGGATAGTAGAGGATAGGAAAGGCAGCAGAACACAACAGACACTAGTATGGCAATATGTAAATCAATGGATGTGTAACTGATGTGATTCTGCAATCTGTATATGGGGTAAAAATGGGAGCTCATAACCCACTTGAATCAAAGTGTGAAATATGATATATCAAGAACTATGTAATGTTTTGAACAGCCAACAATAAAAAATTTAAAAAAATAAAATATCAAAAATCTTGTTAACTGAAATATCAGGATTCATCATGAGGTTCAACAGGAGCAATAATGTGTACACATAGAAAGCAGAAATTCTGACTCTACTTTCAAATGGAGAAAAACTGAATTTTCTCAAAATCTTGTACTGTGTGAAGAACAAAACTATCCAGGTGAAACTGCATTTTGTTCCTTTCCTTTAGTTTTAATTATTGTTGTGTGGTTAATTTAACTATGCAATTGTCATTGAAGTGCCTGCAGAGGTAAACATATTTATGTTATAAATTTCTATCATTATTATCAAACATTTACTATAAAAACAAGAAAAAAAGTGAGAAAAAAATAAATTGCATGGACCTCTTACTGAAAGAATGAAGAGTATTTAACTTCTACTTCCATAAAGACTTATGCCTGTGTTTATATATATGTGTATATATAATATATACATGACATTAACTTTAAATTTTTATGTCTACATCACTGTAAAGTGATTTTTGAGGTAGAATATCTCCTTAAATTTTGGACCAGTATTGAAGTTTGCTTATGAAAAAAAGAATTGTGTCTGAGAAGTATTTTATTTTGACTTACGCTTGAATTATACTTTAATATTTAACAATATTTGAGTTTGTAAGGCTCAAAACTATTTCCTATGTAAGGACTCATTTGCATGATGGGAGATATTTGGCCAACTAATAATAATTTTCAATAACAATATTTGTATTGGTGCATTCTAATTATACCTAGTGTAGGATTGATTTTGCCATATTGGTACATGCACGTGACATAATTTGCTCAATCTCCTTCCTCAGTAACTTGCTTTTTTCTCCTTTCATGACCTACAGATCTACTCCATTGATCTCAACTCTCTATTATTTGTATTCTTGATGATTGCCATTCTGACTGAGTTGAGATGAAATTTCAGTGTTTTTTATTTATTTGTATTCCCCTGTTTACTAAGGATGTTGCACATTTTCTTAAACATATTTCATATGTTGCCATTTGCATTTCTTTTTTATTAGTTAACTTTAGTTATACATGCCAGTAGAATCCATTTGACCTGTTGGTAAAAGCAGGGAATATATCTTGTTCTTATTCAGTTCACAGTACCTCTGAATTCACCATTCAAAAAAAAAAAAATCAATTAAAAAAATAACTATGGGTAAATGGCCATTTGTGTTTCTTCTTTTGAGAAATGTCAGTGTAGTTCATTTGCTCATTTATTTATTTTTTGGGGTTAATTATGTTTAGTTCTTTATATATTCTGTATATTGATCCCTTGTTGGAAGAGTATCTGCAAAGATTTTCTCCCATTCTGTAAGCTCTCTTTTCATGCTCATAACTGCTTCCTTTTCTATGCAGAAGCTTTTTAAATCCGATGCCATATCACTTATTGATTCTTTAATTCTTGAGCTTTAGTCCTTTTATTAATGAAGATCAGTATGTTGGAGTGTTGACCCTAGTTTTGTTCTAGTAGTTGCAGTAGTTCTGGTTCAATTCCTAGGTTTTTGAACCACTTTGGGTTGATTTCTTTGCAGGGTTAGCGAGATCTACTTTGATTTTTATAATATGATTATCCAGTTTTCCTGCCCCATTTGTTAAAAAGTGTATCTTTTCTCCAACATATGCTTTTGACAATTTTAAATATCATTTTAATTTTTTGACTGTATGTATTTCTTTTTATCTGTGTCAAGATTTAAATGATGTTCCTGAAAGACAACCTTCTGAACTCATCCTAAGAATTATCCAAAATAAAAATGTAATAACACACTTTTATTAAAAATAAAATTTTCATTTTTTGAAACTTTGGAATCTTCTAAAGAAGGTTCCTTTCCTGATGTTAGTGTTATCATCCATACTCTCCTTGAAATTTCAGATATTGACTTATGTACTGTGTCTTTTCAGGTAGCTGTTATGTATTTTTCCTGATCTGGACCATGACTTATAGGAATAATGACATTGTTATTCTCCTGGGACTTTATCAAAATAGGAAAGTTGAGGTTCTCTGCTTTGTATTATTTTTATTTTGCTACCTTGCTATTTGGATGGGAAATGTGCTCAGAATGATTTCTATCTTATGCACTTAGCTCATCAACCCAATCCATGTGTTTTTTCCTTTATTACCTCTCACTCTCTGATCTTTGTTACATGCCCACAGTGACACCCAAACTAATGGCTGACTTACTTGCAGAAAGGAAGATGGTTCCCTATAATAACTGCATGATACAGCTCCTCATCATTCACTTCCCTGGAGGCATGGAGATTTTCATCCTGATGAGGATGGCCTATGACTGCTATATGGCCGTCTGCAAGTGCCTGCATTACGCTGCCATCACGAAATCATGGAAGGGAAGTAATTTTTATGAAAGACATTTTATAATTTTACTTTAGAGCTCAACTCTGAATCAGAAACATTATGGAATAAAAGCAAAATTACATGTAAATAGGAGGAATAAATTGTAGTGTACAATGATACAGTACAGTGACCATAATTTACAATTATTTACAGTACATTTTTAAATAACTAAAAGTGAGAATTTGATAACAAACATTCTAGGCATCGGATGTGTTAAGTACTCGTATTTAAACATCCCACATTGCATACATGTATTAAATCATTACACTGTACCCCAAAAATATGATTATATATACATATCAATTTTTAAAAAATCATTCTCATACAGTACATGCAAAACATGAGTCAAATTCAATCTTTACATAGTGTGCTCACACTTTTCTTTGTTGGACAATATTATATATATTTTGTGTGTTGCTTTTGCTCTATTTCCACATACTTGCTTTAAGTCCTCCTTAATGTGACATTTTATTTTGAATGCTTAATTATGTCTTTCCTCCTCTCCTCTTGGTTTCTAATAGATAGAAATGGCCTTTAGAAAAGTGGAGCAAGTGGCAGAGGCAAGAGAAGATGATGCTAATGTGGATCAACTAGGAAGCACTATTGGCAGAATGTAAACTGGTACAACCAACAACGAACTACTCTGAAACACTGCATGAAGGAACATGGCTGCACATGATAAATGACACTAATATACTGATTAATAAAAGACTGACAGAAAGAGTAAATAAAATATAACTGCATTTATACCAATTGAAAATATGTACAACTGATCTATGGTAACAGAAGTCAGGGTGGTGATTACCTCTGGAACCGAAAAGAAGGTAACCTCTGGGTGACTGCTGATATGCCCTGTCATAATCTGGATGGTAGTTTCATGGGAATGTTCCATTCTTGAAAACTCAGAGTATAATTTATTATTGTTCAATAAATTTAATAAAGTAATTGATCATCTGAAGAAAAATTCAAAGTTCTAAGTAGCTATGTTAAAATCAGTGTATGAAGTTAGAAGATGACCAATAGATTGTACAAAAGCAAGAAACAAATGAGTAAATGAACAAAATAGAAGAGAAACATTTAATGTTACTTTTCAGTGTAAAATACGAACAAATGCTGCAGATTCTTGTGTATAGAATTTCATACTGGCCATTCTGACCTATCATTAAGAAAAAAAACCTATCTGAAAATCATTATATCCATGTTGGTGGGAACACTTCACTAAAATAAACAAATGCTACTTACAAAATGTATGCATCTCTCTGAATGTGAATGTTCATGTATTTTGCTGTAGAAAATTTGCATGTGCGATTATAGAGGATTACTTAAGATTTTACTGGGGAATAATGCAAAATATACTCTATGTAACTCATAACATTATA
Organism: Marmota flaviventris; assembly: GCF_047511675.1. Taxonomy (NCBI): domain Eukaryota; kingdom Metazoa; phylum Chordata; class Mammalia; order Rodentia; family Sciuridae; genus Marmota; species Marmota flaviventris. The sequence goes on along the minus strand of NC_092506.1, from coordinate 17,666,916 downwards.
AAATATGAAAAATTCTGTATTTATGACTATTTCAGGAACAATATGTATCATGAAAGAAATTAACAGATTTACAAGTAAAATTACAAGTACAACTAATGAAAATATTCAGATTCATACAAAATGAGGGAGAGTTACAAAGACACATAAAGTGATATTAAGGATTTAAGGTAGACATTAAAGATGCACAAACAAATGGAATAAGAAATCATATTGAAAATAAATCTATGAGCTTGTAAATAATATAAATTAAAACATATAATCAAAATATGAACCAAAATTTAAAAGAAACAAGAATGGTTCTGTCCATTTAAAATAAAATTAATTAGTTATTTAATATAAAACACTGGGTACAGAAACATTTAAAAGCAAACTTTACTAAACATTCTGGAAAATGACAATTCTAATTATATAAACTCTTATTCAGAAAATAAGGGTGGGAACTAAATTCATTTAATATTAATTGTGTAATCTTATCAAAAGCAAAAATAAAGGGTTTTAAATCCAATCACACACATAAACATTGAGGGGAACCCTAAACATATTATTAGAAAAATTTATCTAGAAATGTAGGAAATACTCTAACTCATCATAACTGATATTTGTTTACTCAGACTGCAATATATATGTATATATTTTAAATTAGTATGTGTTCATATATAAAAGGAGAAAACATATGTAATTATCTCAACAGAATTTTTTTTTTATATTTATTTTTTAGGTGTAGATGGACACAACACAATGCCTTTATTTTTATGTGGTGCTGAGGATTGAACCTGGGTTACACCCATGCTAGGCGAGCGCTCTACCACTGAGCCACAATCCCAGCCCCTCAACAAAATTTTTTAAAAACACAGTATAAATTCTTAGAAGATTAAAGCATTACAAGTGGTATAGGTTACATAAAAATGAGCAAAGAACATAATATTTAATGTTGAGAAGTGAAAATATTCCATTTAACAAAAGCAAGTCAAGGACCTCTGATATCTTTTCCATTTAATATTGTATTGTAGTTCCTAGTCAGTACACAATGATAAAAGCTTCAAGAATTAACATATGTGTGTATTTCATAAATGAAACTATCATTCACAATTTGCATGAATGTCTACATTTAAAAAAAAAAATGAGGTGCTTGTAATCCTAGCAACTTGGGAGGCTAAGGCAGGAAGATTGCAAGTTCCAGGCCAGCCTCAGCAATTCAATGAGGCCTTAAACAACTTAGGGAGACCCTGTCTCAAAATTTTAAAAATGGGGGATTGTGAATGTAATAAATATTTAAGCACACTGGGTTAAATCGCCAGTACCAAAAACAAACAAACAACAGCAAATATAAAAAAGCATTAAGGCATCATTTTATATTTTTTTGGTTTGTTTTCAGAATTATAACTAATAACAAATGTCAAATTCATTTCTACATGTTAGCAACTAGCAGAATTCTTAATTCACATAAATATAATTTTAAATAGCAAACAAACATATTAGGTACTCAGGAATAAATCTCAAAATTCCCACAAAATTATACACTTGTTTGGAAGACATTACAGAAGAATTTGCAAAATGGAGAGATGCTTGTTGTACAGGAAACACTTCCTCCTTAACTGGCATATAGAGTCTATGAATTGTAATTAATAGTTCAGAAGCATACATATATTTTCTGTGACTCAATTACTCAAATATTATTTATGTTAATCAGTGATATTCTTATATATTTCTACTGACAGCAACTTCTATAAGTGTTTGGATGATTTGTGTGAGTTAGCAGAAAAAGAACAGAAATCAATCATTCAAGGATAGAGGAATATATAAATCAATTTTATATTTTTCATACAACATTAAATAAAAAATGAATGGATAGACTCATTATTCCTATTTTAAATTTCAAAAAAAAAATACAATTTTGAGGTGACAGCATTATCATTCACAAAAGATTCAAGTTCCCAAGTTGGCAAAATCAGATAATACATTTTTTCAGGTCCTGTGTGTGTGTGTGTGTGTGTGTGTGTGTGTGTGTGTATACATTCTTACGAGGAAAAATGTAAAAATTTAGAGAATGTATGCCACAGTCTGGCTGGGCACAAAATCACGAGCCACTCAAGCAGGAACAAACTTTATTTTTTTGAATCTGCCGCCAATGTCCCATATGCGCCCGGGAAGATTGCTGATCCACGCACGCGGCATTCTCCCGGATCCCCACAGGAAGTTCCTCCTCCGGAATTCCCTCCTACTGCACTTCCCCAACCAATGGGAACTCTCAAGGAGTCCCATAGCAGGCCAAGGTGGACAGCAGGAGTCCAATATCCATATGAATGCAAATCTTAACATAATCATATCATCTCAATGGCTTGCTGGCATCACCTTTCAACCAAAAATGCCATGCATCATATTACTTGGCTGTGGCTCTTAGCAAATGTATTGGAGTGAAAATTAGTTTTTGTTTTCTGCACACATATACACATGTCTAGGTATATGTGAAACTGCTCCCTATAGTCTAGCCCTTGGGACTCCAGACGTCAACTTGATTCAGGGCCCAGCCCAGAGACCCTAGGGCTGGGCTAGTTCCCACACATATAAACCCCAAGATCACCTTTAAGACTTGGGTGCTAGGACAGAGGATTAAACTTCTGAAATTTTTTGTCACAGAAGGATTGAAGCAAGAGGTGGGTTTATTCAGATTTTTTAAACAACAATTTTTTTTTTTTTTTCTGGGATAAACAGTGCTGCAAAATCTGGTTCTCATTCCCTTGGCTGTAGGTTTACTTGGGACTTTTTTTATTTGCCTGTGCTCAGATCTTTGTTTCCTACTGTTTACTCAGAATTGGTTTCCACAGAGAACTCAGGCTTTAGGGCTTAATATTGAATGAAAGTGGACCCTTGGGTTGTCAGACTTCTCCTAGCATAAAGGATTGCTAACCATGGAATAACTATTTTTAAGGAACTGAGAGAAATTAAATTATTTTTAGCTGCACATTGCCCAGCTTTTCTTCTGGGAGATGTCTCATGACATAGAAAAATAAGAGAGGTTTTTGGTTATTCTTGCCCTGGAAATCCACTTTAAATGATACTTAGAAATATAAGTATAAATGCTAAGAATAATTTTGTTTCCTTTTGTTTAAAAAATCAGAGAATATTTTCTCTTGAAGAAAAACTGGAAAGTCCTATAACCAGGACACGTCATGTGGGCTGATTAATCACCTGGTAAGTAAAACCAAAATCAGATGATAGGAGATAAATGCTACTATGGAGAGAGAAAATTAAAAGTCCATACATATATGATGTATAAATGCATTTTTATTTATAAGTATACTATACATACATTTTCTCTTTAAGCATTTACAAACATTTATAAACCATTTATATTTAAGTCAAATGTATTGAATAATAGTTGTCATATTTCCTCAGCATCTGTACAAATTATGTGGCCATTATTTTTTGCAGTAATGGAACATGAAAGAAAAAAAAAAAAAAAACAATAGTATCCAGTGTTCCATATAGGATTTCTTAAAGAGAAGAAAAAGGCATTGACAGATAACTTAGTAACTTCAACTTTATGCAGAAAACACAAAGAAAAATCAATTCAGTTTAAAAAAAATTAAGAGAATGTATTGGAGTGAAAATTCATTTTTGTTTTCCTGCTGGTTTTATTATTTGTCATAAATATACTGTGTAAAATATTATATTTACAGTGTATACTGTGTAAAATATTATGTTTTAGAATACCAAAATATCAGAGAATCCTGAACATCAATGTGAATCAAATTAGATGTGTACAGATGATGATAAGATAAATCATAAGTGAGAAAAGGAAATAAATATAAAAACAAAAGAAATATAATTAATTCAGCTGAGATATTTTACTTTCTATAAAACTCCTGTGCTTTGGGGAAAATGTCAGTTTGACCTTGACTTTCTGAGTGAGAAAACTTGTTTGAAAGAAACAATTAATAGAACAGGAAAATATCCCTACAATAATTCTAACAATAGTTTGGACCTATCAACCACATTATTGATATCCAGACAGCAAGAATAATTAAAATATGTCAAAAATAATCGTTATTATCAGTCAGTTTTTACCCAAGGTATACATAATAGTTGCTTCCTTGCTTGCAAAATAGAGAAAGTAAAAAGATCACTGGGTATTTTTTGGGATCATTGACCCAATACATATGAAATAGTTAAAACTCCATCTTGAACACAGTCAGCACCAAATAACCATTAAGTATTATCATTTTTTCTTTTCTAGATCTGTGCAAGATCTAAATAATAATCCCCTTGATATGACTGGTAAATGCTTTTATTTTTTTCTTTTAAATTTGGTGGGTATTTTTGTTGATTCCTGTCTCCATTGTATGTTGGTTGTCTAATCATTGCATAATAATATGAGAAAAGTAAAATAAAAGAAAAAAAATTAGTATCTATAACCTAGTGAGCACCAGGTAATCCAGTCTGTGCAATCATGGGAGATTCCTAGTAGAAATGTTCATGTCAAAAAGGAGGAGAGGAGTGTCAGGAAATTTCATGCTATAGATCAAATGGCAAAATCTCTCATCTGGTCTCTCCTCTGAGTCCAAAATTTAAAATACACTGCCTAGGATTCCAAATCATCAAGGACTGGTCACCTGTCTGAAGAACATTCTTAAAAGAATTAAACAAGGACTAGCAACCTGCTACTCAAAATTAAATGTCAACAATGATATTAATAGAGTATTTTAGGCAGGATTAAGGAGATATAGATCTGCATAGTTTGAAAAGCCCAGAAAAACTTCCTGGAGGTAGAGGATAAAGTGATGTCTTTTGAGCATGAATGTAAAGAATGGAACCCAATTTTTATATTCAAAAGCATGGGATGTTGAATGAATTATAAGTGGGCAGAAGGCTATTTTAATAGAGATGGAATGTCTCTGTAACACTTGAGGAGGATGTCCCGGGAGCTGTTCTATGATGCCTTATTAATAGGAAGAGAAAGAACAGAGAGCAGGAGGATTCTGATGCACAACCCCTAACAGATGACTTAAATTACCTGTTTGTACAAAAAAAGCATGGGAAAAGCAGTCTGTTACCTTATGCATCCTTCAATCTTATTCTGGAAATTCAGTAATCAACTATTAGTGGAATTTATAGAGTTCTGGAAAAATTATGCCATTCTTATCTTTTAAGAAATAAGACTGTGTAGAGTCTAGAAAAGAACTGGAATCCAAAGCATATGAATTCATATAGCACAGTGTGTTTTCAAAGAACACTAACATAGGAGAAACAGGGGAAACAGTGAGTCATTTTATTATTTTCTTATTGTGTGGGTGCAGAATCCAGTTGAGAGAGAGAGAGAGAGAGAGAGAGAGAGAGAGAGAGAGAGAGAGAGAGAGGAAGAGGAAAAGAGGTTGATTTTCAAATCATCCTGCTTATTAAGTAATGAAATTTTTCTTAGTATATATCTTATCATTCCCATCCATACATGAATGATGTTATGCTTCAAAGTTATATGAGCAAAATATTAAAGCTGTCATAAACCCACGGAAAGAAATGACCCAACTTATACTTAGAATGATAAAAGCATATTGCCAAAGTAATGAGAAATAAATGTATCAATAATCTGAACTGTGACTCTTTTTTAAAAGATTTATTTCTGATTTTATAATTCTAAAAAATAAATGTGATATTCTAAAAAAATGTTCCAGGGGATGCAGTATTTACAAAATCATTATTTCTAAAATCAATAATCTATTCATATTTATAAAATAAAACTAAAATAATTTATCAATCAGGTAACCACGTATGTATCTTAAATAATGATTGAAGTCCTGTGTATGCTATGACTTTATATTATTATTGTTCCTGCCTCTAGAAGGCAGCACATATTTCTACGTATTTAATGAATACTACTTTTTAAATCTATCTGTGTAAGTCAAAAGAAGTGTCATAGCTACTTGGACCTCAAATTGTATCATATTTTCAGTCCTTACCATACTGTTGATAAATGTAAATATTTTCTAGCTAAGATCAGGGCTCAAAGGAGGCAAATGTAATTCTCACCTTGGGTGCAAACAATTTAATAAGTAAGATACAATATTTAAAGAATAAAAATTTACAGTAAAAATATTAAAATATTAAATAAAGATGGGATTCCACCTTGGGGTGCATGATGCCCCTCACTGACTGCACTGTTCTGAAATAGTGAGTAAGCAAGCTTTAGGACAGGACATGTGTCCTCATGAAGCTGACCTTTGCATAGCATGTGGAAAGAGACTGCACATCTTTGTTTATGCCTTGAGCAAATATAAACCTTAAAATAATTTCTTTTCAGTACAAAATACAACCTGAATGGGATGGTAAATTATATAGCTTGCCTATCCAGATGAATAAATTACTTTATAATAAGGGATAGGGTTAAATAAATGAGTACTAAAATTCATATTGTACTAAGTCAATATTTCCTATTTTGACTTATCTTTTTTTTTTCAGCTAAAACTATTGAACCTGAACTGCATTGGACCATGGAAAATATCAATAATGTCACAGATTTTATCTTGTTGGGACTTTCCCAGAACAAGAAAATTAAAAACTTGTGCTTTCTATTATTCTTATTTTGTTACATGGCTATTTGGATGGGAAATATACTAATAATGATTTCATTCACATGCAGTCAGCTGAGGGACCAACCCATGTATTTCTTCCTTAATTATCTTGCTCTCTCAGACCTTTGCTATACCTCCACAGTGACACCCAAGCTAATCACTGACTTGCTGGCAGAAAGGAACATGATTTCATATAACAACTGCATGGCCCAGCTCTTTACCATGCACTTCTTTGGGGGCACTGAGGTCTTCATCCTCACGGTGATGGCCTATGACCGATATGTGGCCATCTGCAAACCCTTGCACTACACCAGCATCATGAGCAGGCAGAGGTAATGATCTGGTCACTGTTTGCTGTGCTGGGGCATTTCTACATTCCTTTGTTCAGTGCCTCCTCACTGTCAATCTACCTTTCTGTGGCCCCAATGAAATTGACCACTATTTCTGTGATGTGTACCCTTTGCTGAAACTGGCCTGCACTGACACACACACAGTTGCAATCCTGGTGGTGGCCAACTCAGGTATGATGGGTTTGGTGACCTTTGTGGTTTTGATGCTGTCTTACTTTTTGATATTATGGACCATCAGGGCTTACCCTGCAGAATGCAGCAGCAAGGCTCTTTCCACTTGCAGTTCCCACCTGATGGTTGTGGTTTTGTTCTTCGTGCCTGTCCTCTTCATCTACATTAGACCAGCCACTACTTCTCCAGTAGACAAAGTGTTTGCTCTTTTCTACACCATCATCGCTCCCATGTTCAACCCTCTGATCTACACGCTGAGAAATATGGAGATGAAGAATGCCCTGAGGAAAATTTGGTGCCAGAAACCACTTTGGATTGGGAAGCATTTCATCTGAAACACAAATCCACCCCTCATTATGCAGACTGCTCTGGTGGCACTGGATCTATCTTGAGTTTATTCAAGCCTGGGCTTTCCTACAAAACTAAACTTAGCTTCTCATCTCACTCAGTGCATGATATTTGCAATTTACTTTATTTTATTTTTTGTTTAACATTTGCCTCCAATACTCGAGTTCTCATTTCCTTCACCAGTCCTGGTAATATGTGTTATATATTTCTTTCCTTTGGGTTTTTCCACAGGTTAGTACCTGGAGCTAAGCTTTCTTATCTCTCTTATGTTTGGTTCAGGAGTGAATCTCCAGCTATACATAACTGCACTCAACCCAATTGCATCTGTCCTAATGGCCTATTGACCTTGCCTCTGTGTTTCACATCAAAAGAATTTACAAAGCATGTTTTTTTTTTTTCTTTTGGTTAGAGGTATTTAATATCCATTTCAGAAATTTTAAAAGCAAAAATTATTTATGTAAGTTCTTAACGATACATTATTTGTGTCTGTAGCAATGCTTATATAAAAATGGGATGAGTTTTTTTTCTAAAATCATTTTAATGAGATTATTTTAAAATTCACCACATTTTATTAATGACAGAAATATTTGGCAAAAAATTCTCCTTTGTATTGTAATGAAACTGTGGTGTTGATATTAGGTATGGTAACCATGTAATTTATTTCCTAATTTGAATGAATAGGAAAAAAATTACAATTAAAGAGAAGACTAAAATCGGCACTGTGTTTGGAAAGCAGGATGTCTATGTACTAGCAAATGTATAGGGAGTATGGACATATTTGTCAAAAGAATAAGTGCAGAGATATTGTGGAAACTTCACTTATTACTTCATGTCATGAAATTGGGAACAGAATGCAAACGCTACTGTTGAAAGTCATCCCAGAGTATGCCTAAATTAAACTGTCCATTACCATCAAAATTAAATCTACATATTTCCAATTTCCTATAGAACTTTCATATATCTGGATATGCAGAAATGCCTACAGAATTAAGTTTTAATTTTCAGTGATTAAATGTTTCTTCTTTTTAAATTTCTGAATAAAATAGGATTTTTTTTTTCAGATGAGATGTGGTTCACTGGTAGAGCAATTAGCTACCATGCATAAGACCCTGTGTTCAATCCCCAGTACTGCAAAATTGAAAATAAAAATAAAAGAAATTGTTTGGCATTGTGAAGAAAACAAGACTATGTGAAGTGAGGTATCATATGATCTAGGTTAGGGAGAAAAAACAAACAGAGTCTGAACATTTAAATTAATATATAAGTGAAATTTAAAAAAATATTCATAGCACTGTGTGGGTAAAGTTTTACAGGTGTTCAAATGGAGAAAACTGGTTGGAGAATTAAAGAAAAGATATGTCTTTATAGATGCTAAAATTTAAATTTTTTTATTAGAGCAATTGACAGCATAGCTGAATCTTTAATGAAATTATTATGCAGAGTACACCATTATGCATGCTAATCTGCAGTAATTCATTCAGGGTAACCCTTGAACTAATGAGAAAACATTCAACAAAAAAGGAAGTCTTTTGAATAAATGGTGGAAGAATGCAGAAGGATAAAAACAGACTTCAATCTCTCTATATATAAAAAATCAACTTCAAGGGGCTGGGGTTGTGGCTCAGCAGCAAAGTACTCACGCTACAATGTGCGAAACCCTGGATTTCATACTCAGCACCACATAAAAATAAATAAATATAATAAAGTTATTGTGTCAACTAAAAAATACATAACTGAAAAAAATGAATATTTAAAACAAAATCAACTCAAAATGGATACCTAAATATGAGACCTGAAAATGTTTGATTTTTGAATATTTTATTTTGGGTTAACTTTTTAATTTTTTACTGAATAAAAAGATTTTATATAAACTGTTAAATTACGGAGAAAGTTTAATTAGTGATTATTATGATTAAAATTATTTCTTATGCTTAAAGTTAATAATAATCTAAAATTGGTAGCAACTGATATTTAAATATGAAGATGGACAGAATCTTCCTTGTTGAAGGCCTGCTATGTTTTCTTCCTCCATAAGATAGTGATAATAGTGACTACCTCATAGGGTAATAGAATAAAATTAAATAATAATGATGTTTACAGTAGAGACAGCTTAAAATTGTTTTATTACTGTAATTAGATCTATACGTCTATTTTGTTATACAAAATTTAGATTAAGAATTTTAACATGTATATTTCATTTGGATTTTTAAATCATCACAAAAGAGCTACAATTACAAGAGTTTTGTCCATATATGTTTAAGTAATTTTTAATAAAATACTATTTCAATCCAGAGAAGGCATTTATGAGGATTTTTTTTTTTCTTAAGGAGAGGACCCATAAACTCTAGTTCAAAATAATAATCTAGCTCTGTGCTTTATTCTACAGATTAGTAAAGTGAAACTCAATGGTATACAAATTTTCTCAGCATCAAGCTGTAATCTTGAGACAGTTAAGCTGTCAAGCTAAAAAGATTTTTAAACCTTATACAAATTTATGGCAACTTCTAAAGTTTTATTTCAAGGTTTCCAGCAAGTGGGAAATGTTCATGAATGATAGATCAAAAATTTTGTTGTTGAGATTGATATACAAAAGAGAAAAAATTGTAAAGTGGAATAGGATAGGATTTTTAGACCATATTAACACAGGATTGTCTGGTTACAAATATTAAGCAGACACATCATTGCACAAGTTGATTCACCTCTCTGAAGAGGCTCTTAATCACATTAAATTCCATCAGTGGATTACTCAAGTGTTTTTCTCCATCAAGGTCTCTAAAGATTGAGAAAACATCTTTCCATAAATATGAGTCAGAACTGTTTTCTTCTAGGTAATCTCCTTTTGAATGAGGTGTTTCTCATTGATGTTTGGTCAAGAAAAAGGTTTTCCTGCAGTGTGATTTTGTACTGAAAACATGAGATAATTCTTCCATTTGTATTCAATTTTAAAATTTGCATTTAAAATAGACTACTGTACATTTCAAACAAAACTAGTGGCAAGAGGATCACTGTTGCTTTCTCTCCTTCATCTTCCATAATTCTATTATCCATAAAGTATATGTCTCACAGAACATTGGGATAACAGTATGAACAGATTCTGTGGTGACTTTCCAGAGCAGTGGGCTCTGGGGACAATGGGCCTGGGCTGGCCTTAATTCCTACTCATTTCTGTATGTTCTCTTCATTTAGATGCAATAATCGTGACTCACAAACACACAGGACCCTCTGGCTATTTGGCCAAAAACTACAGGAATACAGGTATCAGGTCAACTTTACCTATGATTCCCTTCCAAATGGAGTTTTGCATAGGTGATTGTCTTTTCTCAGGCCTGGTTTTTACTGGCTTGGTGACTTTCATATTTTGCCATCAAGTAAGGAAATCTGGCTCATCTCCTTTAAGTTTATCTGTCTGTGCTTGCTGGTCACTCTTCCTCCCAGGACTTTCAATGTGTTAAAGATCTTGGCTTGCCCTTGACCATGTCAACTCTTTGACTGTCTCTCAGGCTAGGACTCAGTGACCTCTTCATGTCCAGAGAGGGTCTGAAAGCATTCTTTAAGGGATAAAGGCAGTCTGCATCCTTCTAGAATGAACATAGCAAACTAAATTAAGTGAAACTTGCCTTTATATAAAGTATTTCTTGCATAATCAAAGACAAAACGCTTTTTTATGTAATTATTCCTGGAAAAAAAAAAAATCACCCAGTATTGAAACTAAACAACCACTTTTCATCCAAAATAAATGGATCATATCATACTATCTACAGAATCAAGATGGAATCAATCATTCATACTAGTACAAATATGTGTACTTTGTTTACATTTGTAGATTTAATAGGAAGTTTAACCTAAAACCTTCTAGTGGAGTATAATTTTGCTATTTTACAGCTTAATCCACTGTAAAAATAGTCCTCCTAATTTTTGCAATAATATCTTAACCTTGAATGATTCATATTTTAACCTGTATTTCCTAGAAAACAAAGCCTGAAGCAATATTTATGTGCCAATACTTTATAAAGTAATGCAATTACAGGCAAAAAGGTATGAAGGAAAATGTAAATGAGGTAGAGATAGAAGAAAATCCAATACAAAACCAGGTATTACAGAGCTAACTACAACTTCAAATTAAATACAGATTCTTCATTGGGTTTAAAAAGACATGTTTAGAAAGGAATGTAAGAAAGTGCAAACATTCAGTCAGACATGGTGTTGCTGAACTATAATAATAGCTACTTAGGAGGCTGAGACAGGAGGATCACAAGTTCAAGGATACCCAGGACATTTTTTTTCCTTCACTTTTATGCCTCTTTCCTTTATATTTTTCATTAAGATTTACACATTTACTCTTTCAAAGCAATGTTGGGAGAGAGGAAATTAGAAAAATAAGTTTTAAAATGATGGAGACAGGATATAGGTGTGTGATACTGTGCGTGTACATGTGAAATAGAAAGGTAAGGGGTGAAGGACAAGGGCTGCAACAACATGCCTCCTACATGCAAGAAGTTTTATCTAATGATCACTGAGTAGCATGGACAGTTTGCTCATTGATTCTCAACTGAATAGATTAAACAAATTGGTTATGAAACACCTTCTGTACATGGATATTACCAATCAAAACAGGAGAGTACATTCATTACTAAGTAAATGCCTTGATAGTCAAGTCATAGCAGAAGTATAAAAAACTCCAAATGGTGGTCTGCTACCAAAAGGAGATACATGTGCTGGATTAACATGGAAGAATTATTTTCTTCTTTCTCTTCCTTGTCCTCCTTCTTCTTCTCCTTTGTCTACTCATTTTCCTCCTCCTCCTCCTCCTCCTCCTTCACCCTCTCCTTTCTCCTCCTTCTTCTCCTCCTTCTTCTTCTTCTCCTTCCTCTCCTCATCTCAACTGTGATGAATTAATAGAACATTAATTCTTTTACTTGGGATTCATAGAGATTTATAACGTGCATTCATAATCATACTGAACAGTGTAGCTTAATGTAAATTAGAGAGTCAATATATTGCATATTAAAGTCTGTAAATGAATGGTTTATTAAACACTTGAAACATTGCTTCTCCATTCCAGAGAAGTGCTACTGAAATTGTGTGTCACTCTCACTGGGGTGAGAATGGTACATATCCTCTTGGAATGAGATTAGCTCCTAGTCGAGAAGTCACGTGAGTATGAATTGTGTCTGTGTTTCTTCTGGTCCACCTCAATGTGTGTCATACATCTAAGATGGCTTGGTTGAAAGCTCAACAGTCTCAGATGTATGAGAAAGCTCCTTACATAAACAAATTTCTGATCTGACCCTAAATATCCATAGTCCCTAGGTTGGGAAAACTTGACCGACAATAACAAACTGTATATATTCAGTTTTAATCAGATGAAAAACAGCAAGTGCACATGGGATACACTTACTCTGTGGGAAGAAAATCAAGAAGTCCTTTGTGAAAAAGAAAGAGAATGATGACAAGTGAGATCAGAAATATACAGAGAAAGTCATTTGTGAATTTGTGGCTTGTGATTTTAAAAGATTCCTCTCCTCTTCTGAGTCTTAAGAGCAGAATCTGAGATAGTAATCAAGAGGATGCTGCAATAATCTAGAAAAGAGAATGGGATAGCAAGGGCCAGGTGAAAATCACTGCATATGGTGAGAAAAATTCCACTTGTAATTATGGTTTCCATGGTTGATGATAATGTAAAATGATATATTGAATAAAGTTCTGGTTTTTTTTTTTTTGTTGTTGTTGTTGTTGTTGTTTTGTACTGGGGATTGAACCCAGTGGCTCTCAAACACTGTGCCACATCCCCAGCCTTTTTTTATATTGTATTTAGAGACAGGGTTTCACTGAGATGCTTAGGGCCTCATTAAGTTCTTGAGGCTGACTTTCAACTCACAATCCTCCTGTCTCAGCCTCCTGAGCCTCTGGGATTACAGACATGCACCACCATGCCCAACTTCCAATAACGTTCTGACTGCTCATCAAGTAAGTAAATATGCACTTAAAATGCATCCTAACAATACAATTCCCAGCTGTTTATCCAAGCAATACAGTATGTTTATAAAATGACTGTACTGTACAATTTAGGCAGATTTGTGAATAATAGGCAAGAACAAGAAGAGACTCAAATGTCTATCAATAGAAAAAAAATGAAGACTCTGGTATATACATACAATGAAATACACCTCAGCAAGAAAAAGGAGAGAAGCACTGATATGCACAAGACCTGCAATGAATAGCAAAGTTTTCTCCTGAGTGAAAGAACCCATGTATAAAAGAGTGTATTACTTATGGTTTCATTTATATAAGTTTTTAGAAGAGGCAAAACTCATCTATGGTGTCAAAAACTTGAAAGCAGCAGAGTAGCAATGGTCTATTGGGATGAGGCGTGGTAATTATCTGAGCTGCAATTGCTCCTTCCTTTAATCTCCCTTCTATTTTCACATTTCCTTCCCTCACTTTCCCCCTTATTTTGCCTTAGCTTTTACATTAGTAAGAAAAGAGTCAACCCTTCACTCTGGGTATGGTTTATTTAACTTAGCATGAACTTCTGCAGTTCCATCCATTTGCCACCCAATAAAATAATTTCATTCTTCTTTCGGACTGAGTGAAGCTTCACTGTATATATGTACCATATTTTCCTTATCTATTCATCTTCTCATGGACGCCTAGACTGGTTCTATAACTTGGCTATTGTGAATTGCACTTCTATAAACATTTTTGTGCCTGTATCACTACAATATGCTGATTTAGTTCTTTTAAATAAATACCAATGAGTGGGAAAGCTAGATGTATGGTGATTCCACTTCTACTCTGTACAGGAATCTCCATTCTGCTTTCCAAAGTGACTGCACTAATTTGCAGTCAAATGCATTGTTCGAATGTACCTTTTCCCCTACACCCTTGTCAGCATCTATTATTATTGTATTCTTGATGATTGCCATTTGGACTGGAGTGAGATGAAATCTCAAAGGAGCTTTGATTTGCTTTTTCCTGCCTGCTAAAGATATTGAACATTTTTTCATGAATTTACTTTCCATTTGTATTTCTTCTGTTAAGAAGTATCTGTTTAGGTCTTTTGCTAATTTATTGATTGCATTTTTTCAAAACAAATGAATAAATATTAGTACATGATTATTAACTGAGATTCATATTTTATTCAGGTATCCTTATTTTTACATCCTGCCTTTCCCCCCGCCCCCAGAATCCTTTCCAGGATGACACATTGATTTAGTTATTATGTTTTAGACAATACAAATTGACAAGGACACTGTCTTTGTTTTCAACGACTTTGACACTTTTCAGGAATGCAAATCAAACATTGCGAGCAAACATCCTCAATTATCGCTTGCCTGTTATTTTTCAGGCCTTGAATTGGGACCTTTTGGAGGAAGGAATATTAAGGAAGTAGTTTCATTTTCAACACATCAGTGGGTATCTGCTACCAGTGTGACTTCACACTTGCTGGGAACTTGCCCACTTGACTGAGGCAGCATGGTCACATTCCTATCTGTAACCGCTCATCCCCATTCCATACTGTCTTGTTTGGAAGGAAGCCACTATGCACAGCCCACAAGAAGAGTCATGGGTGTTTTCTGAAACTTCCAGGACACCTTATTTCTGTAAGTACTTCAAATTTTTATTAGGAGTTTCTCTACTCCCCTCTATGTATTTAATTATTTATTCAATTATAGCACTGTGGACTCTTGATGGATATGTCATACTTCAGGTTATATTTCAGTATGGTTTACTTACTTGTGTTCCTGCTATATTTTTACAGTTTTGACAGCTCTAGGCTCTATCGATAGACCCCATGTCCCTATCTCACATACCCATCACTGTGTTTCAGTACATCCTCATTCTCTACCACTGTAAGACACTCCATTTGCTCTTGTGTATTCCCAGCCCAGATCTGGAAGCAGAAACACTTTCAAGAAGGCCCTTTCATTTTATTGGAGACAGTATTGGAACCATAGATCCAGTTCCTACATTTTTTTCCTAGTCAAAAGCATCATGTATCACCCAAATTCGTACCTTAATGGCAAGAATAAACACCCTCTTTGTCCCATAATCTGAAATAAATTGAAGATTAAGTTACTCATCATATATGACTCATTTTTCTCCTGAGGGGGAAGGAACACTTGAGGGAATTTCTTTCCACCACTCCTATGGTTTGCTTCATTCATTTGAAATACACCTCCAAGGTGGGCAAAAGGGAGGAAACTCCTAGTGAAAATCCTGTGTGGGGGTAGATTTCAGAAAGTGCTGAATAGATTTCCAGCCAATTTAATTTTCCTTTTAGCATGCAGGTGAGAACATAAACTTCTTGCTGAGGCCAAAGACATCCTGATTGCAGAATAATCAGGCATTGACTTAGAAGCACTTTTAAAATTCTCATTTGAATAGATAGACTCTAAATTACTTTATTTTTTTTTAATTTTTTATTGTGGGTTGTTCAAAACATTACAAATTTCTTGACATATCATATTCCACACTTTGATTCAAGTGGGTTATGAACTCCCACCTTCACCCCATACACAGGTTGCAGAATCACATCAGTTACACATCCATTGATTTACAAATTGCCATACTAGTGTCTGTTGTGCTCCACTGCCTTTCCCATCCTCCACCCTCCCCCCTCCCCACCTCTCCCCTCCCCTCCCCTCCTCTCTCTCTACCTCCTCCACTGTATAACCCTGAGGGTCTCCTTCCATTACCATGCAATTTTCCTTCTCTCTCCCTTTCCCTCCCACCTCTCATCCCTGTTAAATGTTAATCTTCTTCTCCTGTTCTTCGTCCCTACACTGTTCTTAGTTACTCTCCTTATATCAAAGAAGACATTTGGCATTTGTTTTTTAGGGATTGGCTAGCTTCACTTAGCATAATCTGCTCTAATGCCATCCATTTCCCTGTAAATTCTATGATTTTGTCATCTAAATTACTTTAGAAAGAGGGCAGATGAACATTCATTCTAACCTTGCATTCCAATCTTGCCGAAGTTGGTAAGGTGGGTATGATTTGTATTCCAACTTGCAGAAAATGAATCAGATTAATGGCAAAGCCAGTATTTAACACACTCCAGGGCTTTGTTGAAGCATAAGACCTTTAAGGTATTTTATAGGAATGCTTTACAATCTAAAGTGAGAACATGATTTAAAAAAAATGTTAGATTTATTCTACTGTTTTTCTATTCCTATCCTCCCTTCCTTACATTCTTTCCCCTTTGTCTAATCTACTGAGTTTTTCTTTTTCCTCTCCTCCCCTTTATTGTGATTTAGCTTCCACATATCAGAGAAAACATTCAACCTTTGGTTTTTGTGGACTGGATTTTTTTTTCACTTAGCATGATATTCTGAAAGACAGTAGAATAAATGTAACATAATTTTCCTAAGTGAACTTCACCATTGGGTCCATTCACAAAAATAGGGTCCTAATTAGAATAAGATATATCCTATTCTTGTATGATTTTATCAAAATGGATTCTACTGTCGTGTACAACTAAGTACCAAAAAAATAAAATTTAAAAAAAAGAAAAAAACAAAAAACAAACAAACAGATACTGTATATCCTGACAGAAATGGGTGCTAGTAAATATGATTGTTGATAGATGGGATTGTAAAATATAAATAAAAATAATATTTTTGATATTTTAGATGTTGCCATGGTTATTTTGGGCTGTAGAAATACCTTTTCTTCAATAGTAGGTAAGTATTGAATGGTATGGAAAAATACCTATCTTTACCTATAGAAAAATCTCTCAATTCTCTAATATTAGTTTTCTCCAATGTATATCATTCTTATGCCTCTAAAACACACACACACACACACACACACACACACAGTGCCATGTAAATGTGTTAGGATGCTTACCTATCTAAATCTATCTATCCATACAGATATGGAAGAAAAATAGACATATTGATATAGATGAACATATTTTATATTACTTTAATTCATAGAAGCCAAAAATATTCTCTTCATCTTTGTTTCCTAAAGAGCCTCTGTAAAGAATATATTTAGAAAATACCCAGTGAAAGTGAACCTGTAGTTAATGCATGTGGTGGTTTATGATGTTCCGAGTTTCACAATTACCTCTATACAGACTCACCATAGTAGTCCTGCTTCTGGAGCTCAGTGCTGTCTAAAATTAACACGTTCATCCTGTACACAGCAGAGGGCAGTTGTGATGGATCAATGACATGCTGATGCTAATAACACCCTCTCCTAAGGTAAGGTTTTTCCACTTTTTTTATTGTGGCATGATTATAATATATTTTCAAGCACTATTAAAGTGAGTAGTTTAAAAATATAACTTCCTCACATCATGAGTGAGAAGAAAGCAGTATCCCTTGTGCAAATATTTTTATAGTCTTTTAGATAATATTCATTTATATAAGGATGTACATATATGTAAGCATATTTTCTTGTTAATGAAGATTTTATCATCCTATGAGAATACCATGTTGAAATATTTTATTTTTTTGGGAGAGTAGCAGGAATGAAGCTTTAAACTCAAGGAAACTCAACTACTGAGCCACATCCCCAGTCCTATTTTGTATTTTATTTAAAGTCTCTCTGAGTTGCTTAGTGCCTCACTTTTGTTGAGGCTTGTTTTGAACTCGTGAACCTCCTTAGTCTCCTGAGCCACTGGAATTACAAGTTCGCACCATGGAGCCTGACCCCTGTTGAAATATTGAATTACAATTTACAGTATATTTTAGAAACAGTTGTGTATGTGTGCTTGAAAGTAGTTAGTATTTGCTTAATAGTAATTAGTATTTGCTTAATCATCCTTGATTACTTCATTGACACTTTGATGATTCTTGATGTTGCTTTTAACTACCACTGAAAGGTGCAGTACTAATCTTGTTCCCTGTTGCTTTGTTGGACTTATTTATCAGCTCTAAAATGATTTTTTTTTGTGTGCCTGAGTGGCTGTGTCTATGTAAAAGCAATTTCTGGATCAATGTCTGTATGCAGGCATGAGATTACAGGCTTTGAGATCACTATATAAGAGCTTGTAAGCCCTTAAATTCCCATCAAAGATAGCTGTAATTGACTGTTTCTCACACATTTCTACACATCTTTTGTTAAAATACAGTAATCAAAGTATTGCTTCATCGACCTGATATAGGCACAAAAGATATCCAATTGGAATTTTAATTTGAATGCATTAAACTCTGAATGAAATGGAGCATTGGTTCATATGCTCTCTCTATTAAATTGTGCTGTGGTTTTTAATACTGATCTGTGACCCATTTGTACTTGAAGAAATTGTGGTTTTATATGTCAAATATGTATATATATATATATCACACACCATTTTGCCATATCTTTTGCTGTTGATGGGGCTATTATTTGGAATATATGATATAAAGTAAAAAATCAATGTGTTCAGTGTTTAATGAATGAAAATTAATATTGATTCCCTTTTTGTATCTATCTTTTCTTATTGGAAGTCAGGGTATAGAATACTCAAGTGTTTACTTACTAAAAACTCCATTGGAAGTTTAATTTATAAATGAAATATCCAGAAATGATTTTTATAAACCCGTAGTGCCACTCATAAACTTGAAAATTAGAGGAATGTTTTTATTCATGTCAGCTGTTCTCCCTCTTTTTCTCCATAATGTTCTTAGTGTCTGTTTATATTATATGAAAACTTGCTGAGTACCTAGAAAAAAAATTTAAATGGGAAATTTTAACTTTGAACAAAAAGTATAATTAAAAAATGTTTTAAAATAAAGGCTTAAGTTGAATTGAAAAGAACTAGAACATTCAATAAGTAACTTTTAAGGACATAAAATTAGTTCAGGGTTAAAAGTGCTCAGTGCTGCTAGATCAGACTGATTGGATTGTCACACAATGCTAATCTTTTATGTTTATTCTTTCTTTCCTGCCCCCTTCCCCCACCTCTATGCTTAGATTCTATTAACCTATTATCTCCAATATTACATGTAGATTATCTATAAATACTTATATTTTGTAGGACACTTACAGAATTGCTCAATTCATCATTTTACAGGTGTCCTACATAAAGGACAAAGGAATATAATGGGTTAAGTAATATCAAATATTTAAACAATCATCACTGGAATATATATATATATATATATATATATATATATAAACACTAATATTATTTATATATATATATATATATATATATCTCACTATGTATTTTAATGGTTTCTCTAGGTTCCAATAATGTGAAAGGCTATTGAAGGAAACTAAGTTTTCTGTAGTTTTGCAATGCACCATCCTGATATTGATAAGTCCTTACTGAAAACCATTGAAACACATTTGGTTGGATATTTATCCTATGATAACAAGTTCAATAGAGTCATATTTACTTTTCTTGAGGAAGCCCTTGCTTTTTATTAGTTTGTTATTTCCTTATTTTCACATATAATTGGTAAATGCATTAAATAAATTTTAGAAATTCAATTTTATTCAGAAAAAAATAAAACCTTAAATGATAATCCCTTGGAAAATTTTATGTTTGATAATTTACGTTCAAAGCACATGTTTAGTATTTATTTTACATTTTCTTCTTTTCTCCTTTGCAGATTGAGGGTTTCCAATCCATGACACCCACAATCAACTGAGATGATGCAGCAAAAGAACAATGTGACTGAGTTTGTATTGCTAGGATTGACACAGGATACTCTGAGTCAGAAAATGGTGTTTTTAATCTTCTTAATTTTCTATATGGGGACTGTAGTGGGGAATATGCTCATTATTGTGACCATCAAGTGCAGCTGGACACTTGGAAGCCCCATGTACTTCTTCTTATTTTATCTGTCCTTTGTTGATTCCTGCTTTTCCACTTCCATAGCTCCTAGATTAATTGTGGATGCTATGCTGCAAAGAAAGTCATATCCTACAATGAGTACATGACACAGGTCTTTGCACCGTATTTGTTTGGCTGCATGGAGATCTTTGTCCTCATCGTCATGGCCGCTGATCGCTATGTGGCCATCTGTAAGCCTTTGCATTACCCAAGGATCATGAGGAGGTAGGTCTGTCACATCTTGATTGTCCTTGCCTGGATAGGGTCCTTTGTACATTCCATTTCTCAGATTATCCTGACCTTGAGATTGCCCTTCTGTGGACCCAACTTGATTGACCATTACTGCTGTGATCTGCAGCCCTTGTTAAAACTTGCCTGCATGGACACATATATGACCAATCTGCTGTTGGTGTCTAACAGTGGGGCAATTTGTTCCAGCAGTTTCATGATTTTGATGATCTCATATGTTGTCATCTTGCATTCATTGAGAAATCACAGTGCAGAAAGGAGGAAAAAAGCACTGTCCACTTGCACGTCTCACATCATGGTTGTTGTCTTGTCCTTTGGTCCCTGTATATTCATATATACACGCCCCCCAAGGATGTTCACCATGGACAAAATGGTGTCAGTTTTTTACACCATTGGTACACCCTTCCTCAACTCACTCATCTACACATTGAGGAATACAGATGTGAAAAGTGCCATAAGAAAGCTGGTGGCATGTTAAAACTGCATCAGAAAATACGGGATGAACTGAGGGCCACGTCTCATACTTATTCAGTTATGATTTGGTGATAAGTACAAATATTGAATGTAATCATGTCTGAATATTGTGGAAGTATCTTACTCTTATTGCGTAAGTTTTAAGGTTCTTAATCTTTTAAGTTAATATACCATATTAGTTCATGTTTATTTGTGTGTCAGAGCTAGAGTATTCAAATAATCTTGTTGCAATAGAATTTTTAGAGACATTTGTTTTCTACCATCCTGACTACCTCTTTGAATTGTAATATCATTACATTTAATTTCCTTACTTATGAGTTGTTCTCTTGACTCATAGACAGAAGCTTCCCCAAAATATTAATTCTGGCTCATAGTGTTTCTGAGAGCTCAGTTCTAGCCTTGGTGCCTGTGAGCTACATCTCATGACACTGTCTGCATACAAGTTTGGTAAGAAGGAAGACATTTATAAAATTAAAACCTGTTCAAACTTGTGAGCATCAACAATAATGTACAGTGATTTGTATTTAATTTCTTCTATATAACAGATTTCCAGCAAAGTACTGGGCTTCTTCATGAACGTTGTAGGGCAAAGGAATGGATTCAGTGTATCAAGACTTCACATTTCATCTCATGGCTAGTTTCTTTTTGAAAAATTACATTCTTTTTAGTCAGATGCTTTACTTATTACATTCTAAATTTGTTATTATTTATTGTTTCCTTTGGCTACTAAGATAAAACACTATATGAGATTTCTAAATGTGCTAGTGAAAAAATCTCGAGATATTCAGGTACAATTAGTACATTGAAGTTATAATAACAAAACTGTGTGACTCAAAAAATAGAAAGATATAACAATAGATGTTGCAAACTAAACTGAAAGTTTTTTGTTTGTTTGTTTTAACTATACTGAAGATACAACATAGTTTTAGAGACTGAAAAGCAAAGATATATAATCCAGTTGGAAAACAAAAATGGTATGATCTGTATTATTTAAAGTTAATCTGTATTATTTAAATCTGTATTATTTAAAGACAGGGTCTCACTAAGTTGCTTAGGGCCTTTCTAATTTTCTGAGGCTGGCTGTGAACTAGCAATCTTCCTTTCCTGGAACTCTCAAAATGCTGGGATTATAAGCATGCACCACCAGTTTATTTGTGCTATCTAAAAAGGGTTTGTAAAGATTATTCACAACTTACAATTGTTAATGGAATTGTCATGCTCCAGTGCGAGGAGCACTCAACAGCTCCATGGTAGTTTTGCAAGCCCTGGGCTGTATCATGATAAGTCAATACTCCTTAGTTTCAGTTATCATAATGCACCCAGCCACAGCTTTATTAAATGGGAAAATATGGCCAATTCAGACCATGTCTTCTGTCAGAGATAATTTTTTAACCTATTCACTTCCTAAAATGCAAAGATAATTGTAATTCATACTTTCTCTTTAGGTCAATCATGTTTAAGAATGCGTAGTCACTCCAAAATTGTGATTTGGATGGATATGGTGTCACAGAACTTTACAAAAAAATATATTTTTCTTCACTTTCACAGTTTTGGTTTGTTTGCTTTTATTTGTTCTAATTAGTTATACATGACAGTAGAATGCACTTTGATACATTGTTCATAAATGGAGTATAACTTATCAATCATCTGGTTGTACATGATGTAGAATCACACTGGTCATGTAATCATATATGCACATAAGGTAATAATGTCCAATTCCTTCCACTATCCTTTCTAACCTTATATTGCCCCCGACTCCCTTCTGCCTAATCAAGAGTAACTCTATTCTTCCCTAGCCCCCGCCCCCTTTTTATGAATCCACATATCAGAGAAAACATTCAGGTTTTGTTTTTTTGGAATTGGCTTATTTCGCTTATCATGACATTCTCCAGCTCCATCCATTTATCAGCAAAGGCCATCATTTCATTCTTCTTTATTGAAGAGTAGTATTCCATTGGATACATACCAAATTTTTTTTATTCATTCATCTGTTGAAGGGCACCTAGGTGATTCCCTTGTTTAGCTATTGTGTGTTGAGATGCTAAAAACATTGATGTGGCTATGTCACTGTAGTATGCTGTTTGTTTCTTAAGACAGGGTCTTTGTTGCCCAAGCAACAAATAACTACCTGGTCATTGTAGTTATTTCATTTCAACCTTCAGATGACCATGTTCTGTAGGCGTATGCCACAATGCCTAGCTTATTTCTCAGCTTTAATTTGACTACTAGTGCTTTTTATATTCAAAAACATCTTCCATTTTTCTTCTTTCCCTATGTGGCTTCTTCTTATTCTGTTTGTGTGTCCATTTTTGTTTGTTTGTTTCCTGAAGCATAATAAAGCCCAGTGCTCACATTGGTGTCCCACAATTGACACACCAGGCACAATGAGGGTCTCATATTTAATACAGCATGGGAATATGTGTCCATCATAGATTTGTTTAATCTTCTCCCTGCATAACACCAAGACACATGCACACACACACACACACATGCACATACACACACACACACATGCACAAGCACACATACTCCGTTACCCCACAGAGGATTTTTCAACTATGTCTCCTATCAAAGATAATTTTCAAACAAATTAAGTTCCTAAAATGCAAGGACAATTAGAATTCATAATTTCTCTTTAGATCAGTCATGTTGAAGTGTGGATAGCGACTCCAAAATTAAGCTTTGGCTGGAGATTGGTGTCAGTTTACATTTTAAAGGTGATTAACTTTTCCAATATCTCAAATGATTTCTCAGATGAACTCACTCAATATCATAATTTAAATTAGTATTTTAAAATAATTATTACGAAAACTAATTCTACAGCCCTGTCTGGGAATTCAAACTTTTAAAAAACCTTCGTCAGTCTTTAGGTCTTCATCTGTCAACTGAAACTTTTCTATTTGCATATCCCATGGATACCTGAATTTCAACATGACCTCAATAACTTACTATGGATTTTAAGGTCCACAACCTGAGGCCACATCACTCAGCCAATAGAAATGTGCTCTACAGCTTTCTAGAATTGTTTGTTTTTTGTTGTTGTTGTCTTTAACTGGTATAGAAAAATATATGGAAGAGCTAGGGCTATAGCTCAGTGGTAGAGTGCTTATCTTGCAGGTTTGAGACCCTGGGTTGATCCTCAGCACCACATAAAAATAAATAAACAAAGTTATTGTGTTCCATATGCAACTAAAAAATATTAAAAAAGAAAAATATGTGGAATATTAAAAACCATGGAGTGAGACTATCATTAGTGCAAATCTTGTTACTGAATTTACTAAGCATGTAAGCTGAGCAAGCAGCTTAACATCTATGAGCTTCATGTTTTTCTCATGAACTATTGTGGATCTATACCTTATGGAATGTGTATGTGAATTGAAAATACAACTTATACAAAGTGAAAAAAACATAATATAGCATACAAAAAAGTAGTCAATAAGTATTTGGTGAAATAAAGTCATTTCAACACAATTGTCTTTGTCATGGGGTGTCTTTTTACTCATAGGAGTTAACAAGACAAGTGGAAATTAATTTGAAAATTATTTTGCAGTCCATGCTCAAGGTACTTATTAATTAATCCTCAGAATATTTGTTATGAATTTGTTGTTTTGTAGTGGGGGATATCTGGATCCTACAGCATGGAACCTGTAATTTCAGAATGCAACACAGAACTTAGATTATACTTGCAAATGGAAAACTTGTCTTGTAGAGCAAGATGAGGCAACATAGGGCATTGGATAGGAGTAGAGTCCTGTCTTGATTATCCACTTCCTTTTTTGCTAATGATACAGTTCTCCTTCTCCTTCTCCTTCTCCTTCTTCTTTCACATCTCTTTTTTTCTACTTCTTTATCCATTGGTGATTTTTCCCTTTTATCCTGGACCTTTGTTCAGCCTGAAGTACTTAACATGTCAAAACCCTTGCTTGTATCTGACTTATTGTAAGGAAGTTTTGCTTACTATTCTTTATTGGGTACTATGGATTGAACTCAGGGGAACTTGGCCACTGAGCCACATCCCCAGACCTATTTTGTATTTTATTTAGAGACAGGGTCTCACTGAGTTTCTTAGTGCCTTGCTTTTGCTGAGGTTGGCTTTGAACTCTCAGTCCTCCTGTCTCAGCTTCCTGAGTTGCTGGGATTACAGACATGTGTCACTGTGCCAGCTGCTTGCTATCCTTATAGTCAAAGTAGAAGCCCAAAACTTGGAAGTGTATTGCAATTGAAATGCTGATGGGTAGCATAGCAAAGAAGCCTTGGGGAATAATACTCACTTGCATACTAATAACTTACATCACCTTGTTTTAAAATACCCCTCCCAAAATATAGAGAGGAGCTTTTCTTTCCAGTGTTCTACAAAAAGGGCATTATCAAAAATGGATGAGCATACCTGACATTAATTCAGAGATTCCTCCCACAGGTGAGAGATTATTATCTTTGTGGACAGACGTTAGAATAAACTAATCCAATATAACTTTCAAATTTAATTCTATAGGTCTCCTATAGAATTCTATATGACTATACTATTGACATATACTCTGGAAAGAAGGATTTTTTTTTTTAAACAGAACAACACAAAGTGGCTTCTTTTAGATTAATGTTAATATAGGAAAAAATTAATGAAAATAATTATTGGGAGAAAATGATTTTTTAAACTCAACCAATAATTTATGAGCATCGCATGTGAAAACCATCATTCTGTGGGGGAAAAGGATGCTGTCATTAAGATTTACCTCAATTCATTTAAATGGAAAGATGAAAAAGTCTGTTAATGTTTAAGTTTCTAGGCAGAATACATCCTCAGTAGTTATGTGGGTACAAGAAAATGAGAAGTGATTCTTTATGCATGGTCAGAACTCAGAGAAGTGGCTATTGGAAATAATGACTATGACAAGCTACTAAAGAATGCCTGCTTTTCCATCTCTGAGTGAGAGTCTTAAATACATATGGTTTATCACAGTACATGATTAAAGTTTCTTGCATGTTTTGTAAATGATATTATAAGAGCGTAGCTTGTACTTGACACATTTCTGATACTTACAAGTAAAATCATTATTGTTCAGAGTAAACATGATGATGTTTTATAGGCTAAACATTGGATAATGAAACTGAAAGATGATAGATAGACAGATAGATATATAGATAGATAGATGATAGATAGATCAATCGATCAAGCATGTGAGAGAGTGCCTGAAAATATTTTGGATTAAGAGCCTTTCCTTTTTCTCAATATTTACTCATGTCCACACTTGTTCCATGGGTTGTTCATTCTACCTTTGCTTCCCCACAATGCTCCTGCTGTCTCAAAATGCTTAGAAAGAGAAATAACTGTATATTGGTTTGATTATATTTGGGACAGCCAGATACACAATGCATGGGCAATGGTCCTGAATTTTATGATGAGCTCTGGACCACATGCCAAGCTGTTCTCCAGGGCATCTCTTGGTCAGTGAGCAGGAATCATTGTATTCAATTACATAAAGTAAGGAGTTCAAGGAGAGTAGATTATATTACTCTCAAATTTGGGTTATGGGGATAAACCATCATGGGAACATGTCAGCTTTCCCACAAAGAATGGGAAATTCTGAATAGAAATAAAGTGGGTGTAGAGATTTTCGAGATGTACTGGACTAAATCTGGGAAGGTTGGGTAGTTCTAGAGAGAGGCCTGAAGGAGCAGCAGAGTCCTCACTGCAGTCTTCCCTCTGTGGCATGGAATCATAGGAGACCCCTGGCGCTGTATTCCACCTGCCTCTGTTGTCTACACAAGGCTGCATCCCTTGCTTTCAGCAATTCTGGTATCCACCATGACAACAGGTTATCTGTTCATTAATCTCATTTTGACAAATTTTTCCATTCTGAATTTGGCTGGTTTTGTCTGAGGTTTTGAGGTGAGTACATTGGTTCTTAGATGATGTTTTTGTTTGTTTGTTTGTTTGTTTTGTTTTGTTTTTGATGCTTGTTTTTTATGATACTAGGGATTGAAGGCAGGAGCATTCTACATCTGAACTACATTCCAAGTCTTTTTTTTTTTTTTTTAACAAAATCTTGACATAGGGTCCCCCTAAGTTGCCCAAGCTGACCTCACACTTGCAGTCTTCCTGTCTCAGCCTCCCAAGTAGCAGGGATTAGAGGTGTGCACCTCTGTGCCAGGCATTAGGGGATGTGCCTAGCTCTAGTGACATTTTGTCTCCAAACCACACACATATACACATAGAAATATGAATTAATGTCAGGAGGACATGTATAACCTCTTCCTTTGACCTTAAGGGGAAAAGATTCATGAGAAACAAAACAAATCTAAAAACAATACACATTAAAATGATTGTTTGTGAGTTTTACATCCCCAATATTGTACATCCCAACATGGTGCTTTTCCAATTTAAGAATCTTCTAATTCAGGTTGCAGATATTTCAGACTTAAATATCAATCTTAGTTTTTTTTTTCTGTTTTTATAAATTAGCAGCATGTTTGTCTCTACATACAGGATAGATAGAAAGCCCCAGTATATTAATGATGTGGATGTGTTTGATAATCAGAGTAGTACTACAAAAGTGATAAATGCTATTGCATTTCAGAAGTGATAAAGAATGGTTGATTCAAAAACATTTGGAAGATATCTGCATTGTACAGGTGCTGGTTTGGGACTTGGCAAATAATATCCTGAGAACACAATATTTTTATCCTAGGAAGGAAGCTTGTGTGGTAAGTAGTAATATGTGATGTTATTTTACAAGTTGTAAAGAAAGCTTTTAAAGAGCACGAGTGAGAATTTCCTTCATCCTAATACAATTATTAAAAGCTGCTTTGGAAATCTTTCTCAGAATATAAATCCTGAAGTTAACCAGATAAATATTAAAAGGCACATCTGGAAAGGAGAGATCAAGATCAGCTTGAATACCCTAACTCTGTATTTTTAACGTTTGTATTCTTCATTTCCCCATCATAAACATCCAAGGAGATGTACATATTAACCGTCAATAGCTTCCAAGGCAGCTGAACCTAACACGATGATAATACACTTCAGTAAATATTTGGCAATTTAAGAACTATGTTCCCTATTATTTTGATTGAAGGATATTATAGATTACAAAATAAGCTGTGTTTAAGATTAAAAAAAAATCCTTGAAATGTACTTGCAGTCACAGAAAAAGGTTTTCAAAGATATTAAGAAATACATGTTGGATGTACTATGGTTTATGTGGAACATAAAATAATTCAAATTGGCTTCATGGCCACAGATGTTGCTAGAAACTTAATGTCATTCTGATACTATTGATTACATTTTTGAAGAGGAAAACTATTAAAAAGTTAAATAAATCATGTGTATTTATGATGCATAATTTATCTTAAAATATATGTACACATGTAAAATAGAAATAAGCTCTTCCTGAAAATGGATAGGCTAAATTTGAATGATGTTATATATGTAAAAATATATATTAAATATATAAAATAGTTTTATATATTTATGCACACACACACACACACACACACACACACATATTCACACACTGACAGAGGTGGCTAAAATCATGGAGTGACAGGCACTTTCACATTTTCTTGCTTCCAGTGCTTACTCTCTTTTCAATTGTCAACATTTGGGATGAATTTGTTTTGTGAATGGATAAAAGGGAAAATGAGCATACTGTAATTGTTACAAGGTCAGGATTCAGAGGCTTTTTAGTTAAGATCCTTGCCCAAGTTTATATAGTAAAAAGGGTTTTGTTTTCATCTAAAAATCACTACATCAGACACCTTCCCAATTGTGTTTTTAATTTAGAGAAAGGTGTATTTAAGTCTGTTGAAATTAAAATTTATCAGGGGAGAGAAAAAAATAAACAGAAGTAAAATTTTGGATCAATTTTGTTCATTATACTACGTGTTTTGATCAACTCATATCTTTCAAAATTATTTATCAGTATTATAAATGAGATATGGGGAAGACAATAGATTAAGTATGTGTTCTATATGTTATTTAAATACATAGCATTTCAGCTTATGTCTTTACAGAACATTTCTTCAAACATTTTTGACTAGATAGTTCATGATAATATTATTTTTCCAAATTCAGAAAAATAAATCTTTGTTAAAAGAAGTGTACATACATATTTGAATACGCCACAGTGAATTTCAACTTTCTGTATATCTAGAAAGCACTAATTTAAAAAATAGTAAATAAATAGAAGGAAGACCAATAGAGTGAAGGACAGAGGATGGGGGAGGGAGGAGAGGAGGAAAAGAAATATACCGAGGACTGAAATAGACCAAATTACATCCTATGCATGCATGATAGCATCAAAATGAACTCCGCTATTATGCACAACTATAATGTATTACTGAAAACTTTCTCTTAAAGTAACATCTGAAAGGTGAGTAAACATTGAATATGACAAGAATGGAAAGAAATTGAATGAAATCAGTTACTGACTACTGTGTCTCTTTTTTGAAGACACATCTGCTGTCATTTCTGCTTCTGTGGTGTGCTCCAGGAATGTGAGATTTGGGATGTGAAGATCATGATCCGATCCTAACCAAATAACTGGTAGTAACCACAACAAATAAACAATTTATATCTAAATTTTTTTAAAAATCCGAACCATGAAAACATTTAACTATCAAGTAGGATAACACACCCTTTTTGTTAGAATTATCTTTTGGGATCTCTGAGGGCTCTAAGATTGTTTTTTAGAAATGAGAGAAGTAAAAATAGAGTTGGGATTTTTAAGCTATAGCGAACCATAAAAAAAATCATTATAGTTTCTTTTATATGTCAAATAGTAAATGTCATAAAGATGCTTGAAGGTTGAACAAAACCATTGATAAGATCAAGTAGTTCTTACTCCTCAAGATGGTATATTGGGGAATATGCAGAGAAGTGGCACATATTATGTAGCTATAAATCACACACATTTTTTTTTGTAACTAAGGTTAACAAATATGTGATCTATTACACATACAGATAATTATATTAGTTTGAGAGTAGTACATGACTTTAGGTTTCTTTCATGGAAGGCAATCAAATGGTTCCTAAACTCTAAGTGTTGCACCATGCAAATATACTTTCAGGATTTTTTAATATGGAAAAAATGAAATAAATAACAACATGGAGTAATATCTAAGGAGAAAATCAATCAGAATCATGCCAAATATAAGAAAAAGTTGTATTGAAGAATTTTATAGGAAAGTATCATATTCATATTTTTACTTAAAAATAATATCCTACTAATTGTTCACTAAAAATTGAGGAATCAAGTGTTGAGATGACTCATCAAGATATCATATCTGGAAGGTACTTAGAAAGTAATGTTGTATTTGCTTTAAATACCTCATAATAACATACAACACCATGAACTATTTTTCTCGAAGTAGTCCATAACTTAACAGAACACACCATAAATAAAATCCATTCTCTTTTGCAGATAAAACATCTCACACTCACCCCTTCTCCTCATTTATGAAATCATGCAGCTAAACAACAATGTGACTGAGTTCATCCTACTTGGATTGACACAGGATCCATTTAGGAAGAAAATAGTCTTTGTCATATTTCTGCTTTTCTATTTGGGGACATTGCTGGGTAACTTGCTGATTATCACCACCATCAAGACCAGTCGGGCACTTGGCAGTCCAATGTACTTCTTCCTTTTCTACTTATCCTTATCTGACACCTGCTTCTCTACTTCCATAGCTCCTAGAACACTTGTGGATGCCCTTTCAGAGAAGACCACTATTTCTTTCAATGAGTGCATAATCCAAGTCTTTACATTCCATTTCTTTGGCTGCCTGGAAGTCTTAATCCTCATCCTCATGGCCATTGACCGCTATGTGGCCATCTGTAAGCCCCTGCACTACATGACTATCATGAGCCACCGGGTCTGCAGTGTGTTGGTGGCTGTGGCCTGGGTGGGGTCCTGTGTGCATTCTTTAGCTCAGATTTTTCTTGCCTTGAGTTTGCCTTTCTGTGGTCCCAATGTGATTGACCACTATTTCTGTGATTTGGAACCCTTGTTGAAGCTCGCCTGTGCAGACACCTATGTGACCAACCTCCTCCTGGTGTCCAACAGTGGGGCCCTTTGTACAGTGAGTTTTCTTGTGCTCATGTTCTCCTATGTCATCATCTTGCATTCGCTGAGAAACCACAGTGCAGAAGGGAGGAGAAAGGCCCTGTCCACCTGCATCTCCCACATCATCGTGGTCATCTTGTTCTTTGGACCTTGCATATTTATATACACACGGCCTGCAACCACCTTCCCCATGGATAAGATGATAGCTGTGTTTTACACCATCGGAACACCTTTGATTAACCCTCTGATTTACACACTGAGGAATGCAGAAGTGAAAAATGCCATGAGGAAGTTGTGGAGCAAGAAATTGGTCTCAGATGACAGCAGATGAATGGAGGTTTTGAATCCTTTTTAATTTGGATTAAACTAGAGAAGTAAATAGAAATATTTAACTTCTAATAACAGATTTAATAGAATAGTCCCTAGGAAAAGACGTGTACACGTAAACTGTCTTGTTTGAATTGGCTCTATGTAGAAAAGGAGACGGGATTAAGTGAAAACAGGAATGTCAGAGTTACTGCCTTAAATATTGTTTGCTTCTGTGTTTCTATCTGCTTAATCCTAATATATCTTTGGAATTTATCTAGTATTTTTCTTGCCTTTTTTCACATTAGTGCTTGGTTTGCTCTGTGTCTCATTACTGTTACACATGCTCAAATCCACAAACTGGCAGTTTCTCACTCTTCCAAATAGTCTTATTTATTAAAAAATTTAAACTTAATTATATCTGATTATGAACCTCAAGTTATTTCTTCTTTGTGACTCAGGAGAATGTATCATATGCAAACAATTATAAAGTGTCTTCTTACCATGGACATTATAGATAATCTAGGTAATTCCCAAACCAATATTTTAAGGTATATACTTTGGACTGGTACCATATGTTTACATAGAACCTTACAGAACAGGGACAGAATATGGGCAGGAATTTTACCCTTCTGGAAGATTGGTTAGATCTTATAAAGACTTTGTTGTTTTGTTTTTCTTTTGCTAATAAAATCATTCATTTTGTAAAATATACTTTATGTTACTAATTTGATTCCTTCTAGTTTGAGGGATTGACATCAAGTTTCTTTAAATTAGTTCAGTTGTGAAAATTTGCTCATAGTATAGAGTTGTTATGATAGTGGAACAGACCACCCAAATGAAAAATGATATTTTTACATGGACTAGAATCTAGGAAGATAAGCAGTTGAGTCAGATGTAGTGGTGCACCTCTGTAATCCCAATGACACAGGAGGCTGAGGCTGAAACCGGAAGATTACAAGTTCAAGACCAGCCTCCTCAACTTAGTGAGTCTCTATCTCAAACTTTTAAAAAGGACTATAAATGTAGCTCACTGGTAGAGCACCCATGATTCAGTCCTCATTACTGCAAAATAACAAAATATATATACAACCAGTTGATGTTAATGAACTTTAAAATATGAATGTATTTTAACAAAGTATGAAATACCAGAAAAGTGAATTTCAAGCTTTGTACTAAATATTTAATATAAGTATATTAATTATGAAATTTCCTTCTGAAAATGACAGAAATGAAGGTAGTAACACACAGTAAGTGGTTGCCAGGTGTTAAGGAAGAGAAGAAGAATGGGAAATAAGTGGAGAACATAACATTTTCAGAAAAGTGAAACTCTTCTTTATGGTGCTATAATGGTAGATAGATGACAACACAGTTGTCATAAAACTCTACAATACAAAGAATAAACAATCACATAATCTGTGCATTTCATTAAAAATTTATTAATACTGGTTTAAAAAATTATAACAATTCAGGAGGCCACAACAGGAACTGAAAGGGGCAGAGAACAGGTATTAAGGGATTCTCTTGTACTTTCTGTGTAACTTTCATGTGACCCCAAAACTGCTGTGAAATAAAGTATATTTTTAAGTTGTGCTTACAACAGAAAGACTAACTTTCCAATATAATACTTTAAAATGTTTTATGAGAATTTTTAATAAGGTTTTAGTATAAGTACATCTTTCATTAATACATTGATGTCCCCAAACCACCCAAAATTTTCCCTATTGTGCAACATAGATGACACTAGTACCATTATTAAACACACAATGCTATAATTTCTGTGTGCGATTATTTTAAATATTGAGAAGTATTAAATATTCACAAGCATTAATTTGAAAGTTGACACAAATCATGAATAACTTACATTAAAGTAATTTACATTCCATAGGAAGATTATAGTATGTTCAAATTTAGATAGCTAAAAATGCCTTTACTATGTTTGCCTTCTATTTTGCTTTTCTCTTCAAAAACACAACATTTTATGGATATTTTATTGTGATAAATGTAGATGAGAATAAATTTTATAAGTACTTGAAAACTGCAATAATAAAATGTGACATAAGAACCTGATGTTTATGAACCTATATAGACTGCAAAATATAAAAACTTCAAATCGTCAAATGTACAGAAGGCAAAATCATTTACTATTTGTCACCTATAGAACACTCAATTTAACAAGCCGAATAACATTATTTTCATCTGTCTACAAAATACAAATCAACATAGATTATGTGGTGAGACATAATGTTGGTCGATCAATTTTAAAGAATTTAAAATCATACACAATATGTTCTCTAATTAAAGTGTAAATAAACTAGAAATCAATGACAGAATGATAGTAGGGAGTCTCCAAAGGCTTGGTATTAAAGATACTTAGAAATACCCCTTAGATCAAAGAGAAACTCAAATTCCAAAGGAATATAGTGAATGAAAATGAAAATGCAGCATATCAAAACTTGTTGGACAGAGCTAAAGTAGGATTAGGAACACACACACACACACACACACACATACACACACACACACCGTAGGGATTGAACCCAAGGTTTCACACATTCTAGGCAAGTTTTCTACCACTGAGCTACAACCACAGTCCCAAGAAGGAAATTTGTACTTTAAATACATATATTAGAAAGAAAAAAAATCTGAAACAAGTAATAGTCAGAAGGTTTAACCAGCAAGACTTGGAAACTCAGAAGAAAGGATCAGTTAAAGATTCATCAAAAGAATATACACAGAAATAAATTATATTTTAAAATTTCAGAGCAAAATGTTTTTTAACACAGGAACTGTGACTTGATGAGTGACAAGTAGTAGGTCAATGTCAAATGACCTAATCTTATCATAAGTAGAGTCCTAAAAAGGAGAAAATGTATTTGAAGGAATATGTGAAATATTTCCATTTTTGATTATAAGTATCAGTGGTCTCCAAGAAGGAATACAAAAGTAAGTCATCCATAGGTACATCACATTGAAAAAAAGTATAAAGGACCAATGTTAAAATTAGAGACAAAAAGTCATATTGTACCATTATACACAAATGAACAAGGTGATGATGGTTAACTTCTATCAGAAACTGTGGTGTTGATGCACAAAAGAAAAGCATATTGAAAGTAAGGAAAAGCAGTGTCAATACAGAATCCTGTATTAAGTGAAGACACCCTGAAAAACCAGCTAAAACAATGATCTTTCCTGCTAAGCAAAAGCAGACACATGAACAGAGAACTACAATATGCTCAAGAAAAAACACATTATATGGAAATTCAAAACTCCAGGAAGAAATGGAGAGCACTAGAATATGTAATCACGTAATATTTTCCTTTCAAAATTCTTGAAATATAATTGACTACTTAAATCCAAAAAGTAAAGAATGCTTTGCAAATTTTAAATCACATAAAGTAGGAAAATATATGGCAATTAAATTAAAAAATCAATATAAATAAAATTATACCTTTTAATGTTCTTATATTATATATCCAGTAATTTTACTTTAATTCAAAATAAAGTTTAACAATATATTTTAGACAAAATGTACTTAATTTCTATTTATTATGTTATTTATTAACTAGTCACAATAATATTTTATTATAATGTCAGAGACTAAAACAAAAACTAATAACAACTGTAAGAGCAGGTGCCATTTTATAGCCAAAAGTGTTCTGGTATCCAGCTCAGCTTGAAACCATCTGGGAGTCCCGATTGTATCCTAACAAAGGTAAATATATGAATAATTTTAAAAGTCAGCTCTTCTTGGTTCCATAGGAGAAATGAGGTCAGAAAGCACACTACTACTCCAAAACTGGAAAGAGTAAAAGAAACGGAATCATAAGCTACTGGAGCAAAAACCTAGGGGTGGTAGAAAGCACTACGTTAACTGGTGCTGGGGCAGAAAAGCATCAACTGTTAACTGGCAAATATTGGGAGGCTCAGAGTAGACAAGAGATTAATGTCAGGGGCATCTCCTGTGAATTTTACCTGCTGGAACTCTATGCAGTTCCCACAGTAAGCATTTGCAGAAATTTTCTTGTCCTTGTATTAGAAAGATCAGATAAAGGAACCAGTTTGAAATACTGAAGTGCTTTCTGTCTTAAAAGGTGTGCCTTTAGGAAAACACTAGCTAACAGTATAACTTGCTAGGATGTTGTCAGAGCCAACTGGCCTAGAGTTGAAAAAATCCAACTCCAGTCCCCTCAGCCATCCTGTCCAACCTCAGAAGGGGGGACTATGAAGCACTTGTGAATCACAGTCCAGCGAACAGGCTCACTGCTACACTGAGAACTACCATGAGACTATAGTACGCTTCACCTTCTGACAACTCAACCCACAGTGCTAAAGAGCTATTTATATGCCTACAGTGAAATATTTACACAATATAATAAAAAGTAAAAGCAAAGAAAAACAAAGAACACAGTTTAAAAGACAACGTAGACAGTAGAACTAGAAGCAGATTGGCAGGGCTGTTAGTATTTTCAGACCAGGAATTAAACAAATATGATTGATATGCCAAGAACTTCTAGCCATTTAAACCTCTTAGAACAAATACACAAGACTAGGTGGCTCAAATATTTATTCCTCAGAGTTCTGGAGACTAGGAAGTTCATTATTAAGGTGCCAGTTGGTTTGGTTCCCTGGAAGGGCCTCTTGCTGGTTTTCAGATGTCCATCTTCTTCCCATGTCCTCTATGGCAGAAAGCAGAGAGGGAGGGGATAAAGGCCCCTTGTCTCTTGTTGTCAGGGCACTAATTCCACACATGAGGACTCTGCCTTCACTATTGAATTACCTCCTTCAGCTTCCATCTCCTAATGGCATTTCAGCTGGGGTTAGGATTCAACAAGTGAGTTGTGAATTCATGACATTCAGTCCCTACCAAGGCTCTCATGGATAAGTACAGAGACTGCAAGAACAGATGGGAAATGTAAGCAGGAATTGGGAGGCCCCACATCTAGGTCCATGATTTTTTTTCTTGAATCCAGGACCCACTGAGATGGGCCTCTTGATTATGTGCAGGGTGGATGGACTTCAGCCTATGTCCACAGGGGCCAGTCTAATCTCCAGGGGCTTCTAAGTACTGGATTAGACCTCATTCTTCCACCAATAAGATGAACCAATAAATAGCCTCTGTGCCTAGGACCTGGCCTGGAGACTGAATCTCCGTGAGCTTGTGAGTCTGTGATGACTGGTTTGGAGCCTGGGTTTATAGGGGTGATACTGGAATTTCAGTTCATGGGAAACATCCTGGCTTTGGGGTCTGCTGGAGTATACTTGGACCACTAAGGCTAGCCTGCATGTTGAGTATGGGGATGCTGATCAGGAAGCTAGTGCCCTTGGGGGAAAAGCTGGAACCTGGTTGAACAAGAATGGTTCAGAGCCCTGACATTGGGGGAGCTAGTCTAGCAATGGGGACTACTAGGAAAAGACTGGCCCCTTAATTTGTGTTGGTGTGACTGAAGGGTCTGGCCTTGAGTGTGAGGCCATGGTGACTAGTATGCTTCTGATTAGACAAGGAGCCTGTATCCAAAGCACCAGTCTGTGTCTGAGGTCAGGGAGGCTATCCTGGAACAGAAATGGGCCCAGAACCTGGGATAGCAGGATCCTATCTGACATGAGGGAGGGCTTGGAAGTTCAGACTATGGTACCATTCTGGAGTCTGTGTCTTCAGGCTTTGTCCTGGACTCTGATTCAGTGGTGCTGGCCTGATGAATAGGGTCACAGCAGCCAGCCTGGTGCTGGAGTGGGCCTGAATCCTGGTGCTGAGGGACAAGCTTGGATCTGGGGCTACAGAATCTAGCCTGGCATAGTGCAGACTTGGAAGTTCAGTCCATGGTTGCCAGCTTGGAGCTTATATCTGAAGGGTCTACTTGGAGACTGAGTTTGTGGGTACCAGCCTGAACTAGGGTTCTGGGACCATTCTAGTGCTTGGGGCCAAGATTAGTCATTTGGTGGAACTGGTCTAGAGCAGAGGGCTACTAGAGTTAGGCTACTGGAGAGTCAGGCCCAACGATCTTCCAGGCAGGCCTAGAGTCTGGGCCTCTGGTACCATGGTGAGCAAGAAGCTGAGTCTACAGGTACAGGGACTAGAATCTGGTGCTCTAAGAGTCTGCACAGCACTAGATTTCACTGAGGCAGGCCCTGCTTAGCAGTCTAGGGCAAAGTGCATTGCTCCCTTTCTTCTTCTTTCCTGACAGGGAAGGTATCTCTCTTCATGACTGGGGATGTGAAAATGGGTGACACCCATAAAGTAAAACTGTTCTTCCTGCCTTTTTCAGTTCATCTTTTCTAATGTCTGTGTTACACATTCAGGTGCTATAAACACTTACTTGGTTACTTTAATTCTTATGAAAGGATATTTCTACATTGACAGTTGTTCAAATTGATATTTCTATGGGAGGAGGTGCAACAGAAGTTTGTATTCCATCAATTTGATGATGACATTACCTCAATTTGAAACTTCCGATTAATAAACGTTTCACCTACAGGTTATTAAGGATGGCTTACAATAACTTCCATCATTTACAATGTGAGTAGGAAAATTACATTGTGTCACGCTATTTTCAAACCTTAATTTGTTACAGATCTAAAATATACAACAGATACATTTTTTTCACATTTCTTCATTTTTTTAATTGCAATGGAAACCTCAGAAAAGAAGTTCTTCATTCTCTGTATCTATAATAGATGTCTCAGTTGAGATACCCATTTCCTAAGACAGGGCACAACAGCTGAATCATGTAGTGTTTCTAATTTGCTTCAAGATCAGTAACATAATGTTCCTTTTGTCTTGGTTTATGAAGGACAAAATAACTTTTAGAATATCAGAGCTGGGAAGGACCTAGGGATCATCTGGTTCACTTCACTTGTGAACAGTCTCAGAAATGTAAAGCAACAGAAAGAAAGTGGCTAGGCGTCTTCTCCCTTCAAGGCTTGCAACTGTGGGTGACACACATCTCTCTTCACCTGATGTTTCCTGACATTGAAGAGAGCAAGACCAGGCAAGTGGCTCCAAAACCAGAGGCTTCAATTCTTTTCAAATAATTTTTTGGGGCCCCACACTTTCCTCATGGCATTCTTCATATCTGTGTTTCTCAGTGTGTAGATGAGAGGGTTGAACAAGGGGGCAATCATGGTGTAAAACAGAGCAAACACTTTGTCATCACTGACAGAATCGGCCATAGGGACATAGGTGAAGATGAGGGGCAAGAAGAACATGAACACAACAGTGATGTGGGAGCCACAGGTGGAGAGGGCTTTGTGGCGGCCCTCAGATGAGTGAGTCCTCAAAGTGAACAGGATGATGATGTAAGAAATTACCAAGGCAACAAAAGTCAAAATGGACAACACCCCTGTGGTGGTGACAATTATAATTTTCAAGAGCCTCGTGTCCATGCAGGCCAACTTCAACAAGGGGAAGACGTCACAGAAATAGTGGTCTATTTGATTGGGGCCACAGAAAGGAAGTTGAATAATAATTAATACCTGCATCAGTGAATGGGCAAAGGCTCCAATAACAGAAGCCATCACAAGAATATAGCACACCTGTCTGCTCATGATGACCATATAGTGAAGGGGTCTACAGATGGCTACATAGCGATCATAGGCCATGGCCACCAAGATAAAGATCTCAGTGGCTCCGAAGAAGTGGGCATAAAACATCTGGGACATGCAGCCACTGAAGGAGATGGTTTTCCACTGAACCAATAAGTCTATGATCAGTTTGGGGGCCACTGTGGAAGTAAAGCAGACATCCATGAAGGACAGGTAGCTGAGGAAAAAATACATGGGTTGCTCACCAAGGTGGCTTCCCTTGATGGTGAGAAGAACGGCCAGGTTTCCTGAAAGAATTGCAAGATAGCAAAGTGAAAATATCACAGAGCAGGTAGCCTTTGCATTCTCATTACTAAATAGTCCCAGGAGAATAAATTCAGTAATGTTTTCATATTCCATTGTTTCCATGGGTTTGATTATTTAAATGGAGAGGTCAATATACCTGAAACACTAGACCAGTGGAAATCATTGATTTATATTCAAAACCATGTGTTTGTTTAGTAAATGCATATATTGATTGTTTATTATGAATTATCCAGAATAATTGGCATTAGGGGTAGAGAGATGGATAATATACATAGAAAACTTACAAATGGAATGCAGTTCATTAAGGCAGACACACTGTCACAATAATAGCACAGAAAATAAATTAATTGTGATTGCAATTAATTTCAAACCCTCACACTTACCATGAACATCAGGGTGAATACTTTAAACACACAACACAGTTTTCCAGTTTAATTTTAAGGTAACATTTCAGTATTACA
The DNA here is from genome assembly GCF_047511675.1 of Marmota flaviventris. Classification (NCBI taxonomy): domain Eukaryota; kingdom Metazoa; phylum Chordata; class Mammalia; order Rodentia; family Sciuridae; genus Marmota; species Marmota flaviventris. Next base: position 17,627,304 of record NC_092506.1, on the reverse strand, counting down.
GTTTAATAGTAGCTTTCAAATCTCCAGGGAGTTTTAAAATCAAGAGTTGTCTATTCTTCAAAGGCATAATGGATATTCAGTTCTTTCATACTGATAAATTTAAACATTGATCATGTCTAGTGACACTATTCTTCAGTTAACTCATTATGTCAAATATTAACCTTCTGGATAACAATCTCATAAAGTGCCTTTATGAATTAAAATGAAAAAAACAACAACAACAACATTTTTTTCTTTTCTTTTCTTTCTTTTTTTTTTTTTTAAGTGGGAGAGGAAGAGAAACAAGCCAATATTCAGAGAAGAGGGTTAATCTCTTGTATGGCCTTCCAAAATTGCTGTTGCTTCCTAGACTTTAGCTTATTTCCAAGTTCATTTAACAGTGTCATCCAGGACTTCTCAATTTCTCACCATGTTTGTCGTGTTGTCAGATTTTCTAGCTTTTCTTTTTGCAATAGCTTACTTGCAGAGAAACTTACATTCAGAGATTTTTCTTCATTTCATATTTTTCAGTACCTTGGATCTCTGAATTCAATCACATTTTTTTAATTCACCAGGCTCACTATATGTTCATTGTCAAATCCTGGAATGTGCCAGTAAAAAAAAAAGAAAGAAAAAGAAAAAGAAAGAAATATTTATTTGATGCAAATTATCACACTACATCTCTTATTTCCTTTCTGCAACCTGGAGTAACCTTGACAAGCTTGACATTTTATGGACATGTGATTCAAAGCCCATTTATGAACCTTAACAGGTTCTGGTTTAATTTTTTTTTTTTTTTTTTTTGGTGGGGTGGCACTCTTTAGAAGTATTGCAAAAGTGCAATTGCAATGGACCTGAATTTTTTGAGTAAAAGCTTGAAAATTGTTAAACCTATACCATCCCTGAAAATGGAAAATTATCCTTGAACATGGAATTTTATTGGAAATATAAAAAGATGAAAACCAGTAAATATATTTGTGGTTTATGGTGGCGAAAGAATGTAGTAAAAAAAAGTTAGTTTGTCCCAAATTAACTGATACAGTCAATAATTAAAGCCAGAATTGTGACAAAATTTTTTAGTAAAATTTGAAAAGTATATTTCCAAAATTCAGCACGAGTCAATATTCAGCATAGATTAAGACATCTTTTCGAAAATTGAAGTGTATGAAAAATGTATGACAAGTAAAGAAGTGTTATTAAATACAGATGACAGAACTCAAACACAGGCAATAAACACTTAAATATATTAGATTTAATCTGTTTAAAGTAACATTTCAAAATACTGAATTGCTCTGTAATTAATATTTAACAAGAAAATTTGTAATAAAATATATAGTACTCCTAAATATAATATATGACAGAATTCCATCTGAAGAAATTATTTTAAAATGTAACAAAATGGTCTTGAACTTTTACTTAGTTATACATTATATTCCCTATTTGAGATCACAGTAGTCTTTACAACAAAAAATCTAACTTTGTGACCATTTTAAAAGAGCCAAAGTCTAGCCTGTTTTGGAGCCATTCTAACATGAAGTAAGGTGGGAGGCAGGGATCTTCACAAATCACATAATGCCACATTAAATCTGAGACATGAATCAAAGAAAGGCTAAGAGAGCTCTTAACTTTCTGTTTGTGGAAAAAGTGCCAGAATACTTCTATGTTTTACAGTGTCACCTTAAACAGCTCAGGCTCTCTGTATTATCTTCCAAAAATGCATTTGAATTCCAATTGCAATGTGAAGAGTAATGCAAAATTTGATGTATAACTTTTTATAACAGGTTACTTTATCTAGCTATAAAACGTCAAATGACAGGAATAAATGCCAACAAAATTTGCCATTTTTATACAAATCTGAAACTTTTGCAACACATAATTTTAGTTTAGAGAACACCAACTTGGCAAAGTCCTCTCCTAAACTTTACCTTTAACTAAGTTTAACTTTTAAAGTATAATTTAGAAACCAGAATGTACTATAACAATAATCACATGTCTTCTTGAGTTAACAAAATTCAAAATATAGCCTTAAATATTTTATACATTTATAAAACAATGTTAATGATCAGAAATTGACTTAGTCAAAGCAAACAGATGTAAGACAGGTCTTCAATTGACAATGTGGCCCTTCTTCGTAAGATGCGATGTATAAAAGACAGCACTTATTGGTTATCTCACCAGTGAAATTGCATCAACTTTTTAAAATAAACTTTTACATAACACATAGAAAAGGCTTAAACAGGTATAGTTCTCAGATCCATACATATACCTAATAACATATATTTAGCAGGTCAACTATATTGTTTTAACCTAAGTAACAGTTTAACCAGTTACAAAGTAATCATTTCAGACTTTGAAACAGGTACAAACCCTAGTTCCTTTAAAACTCACTTTCCCCCAACTAATAAAACCTAACAAATTCAAGAAAATTATCTTGATAAAAGCAGATCAATATTTTGATCTCATAGACTTATAAATCTTCCTAAGTTCCTACAATGATAAACTCAATCATTGATAAGGTTGTGAGTTACTGTCTTCATGGTTTCCAGAAACTGACTGAAATACTAATTTATTTTCTGCTAATTGTTTATAAAAAAAATAATGTTTTGCTGCTTTGTTTGTTGTCTTAGCATAATCCCTGTGCTATATATATGGCTTTTCTAGTCACCTGACATCTGCCACTGTGGCTCTACTAACTTCTCTAATGCTGAATGGCCTTCACTGTGCAGAGAACAAGCACTTTGGGTTACTTTCCCCAACTTCACCCTCTTTCAGCAGGAAGCAGTTTGGAGATGTCATCACCCATTATTCCATAAAAATGTAATGCAGAAATTGACAGTGGGGGAATGTAACAGTGGTCTACTTTATGCTTTGAATATAGCCCTTGCTGCTCTGCCACTGCAACTTACATTTAAAATGATCATGGTTCTTTATTTTCCTCTTTATGTGCCCTTCCCTAACCTTGCCCCCTCCTTAATCTCAGGGGCAGAAAGCATTACCCTTTTTCTCCATTCTAGGCAGTTATCTGTCCTCCAATACACAGCCACCATAGGAAGGAAATAATCCAGACTTTAGGGATGGTACCAGAAGATCTCAAAAATGACTATCTTCCAAATTAACCAGTAAATTATAACTCCAGGCAGAAAACACAGTGGCATATAATCTTTGAATTGCCTCTTTAAAAGCCCTGTTTCTGCTGATGGGCAGAATCACAGCCTTTGGGAGAGGAGTCTCCTGTGTTTCTCTTTTGCCAGAAAAGCAATAAACTTTCTTTTTTATTTTTTCAAAAAAAGTGACAAAATGTTAATAAATATCCATAACACTTTCATTTCTACAATATGAATCTAAGTCACTCACTTTTGTTAAAACAGCAAAATTTGAATGATGATCTACAGAAAGGAAATTATAATGGCATAATGACATATATAAAAATTCTCCCATTCATTAGAATCAGGGAAATGAAAATTAAATGACATTGAGATAATAGTCTCACTCATCAGCCTTGTAAAAATAAAATCTAAAAGCCTATTTATAAAAATGTGACAATGGTTTAGAGAATAAACATTTAACCTAGTGAATCTGCCTCACAAAGAATTCACAAGAATATTCACTGAAGCCTTGATCACTCTTAAAAAGGGAATTGATCTAAATACCTGCTAATAATAGAATGGAGAAAATAAGCTATGAAATATTTTATCATGTAATAACAGGTAGAAACTTAAATAAATGTCTTAAGTGGGTCTACACAGCACATACAACTGGGATAAAACATTAAGAGATACTATTGAGCAGAAAGCAAATAACATACACATATGTGGAAAAGATTATGATAACAATTGTGTTTCATGAAATCACAAAAAATACTAAGGAGTTTCAGTGAGCATCTGTGTGCTTATAAATAAATAGGAAAAAGTACAGAAGGAAACAGGTACATCTGAGGAATTAAGGGAGTGATGTTCCAAAGGGATTATAATCAAAATAAAGTATTTTGATTTCTTTATTAACAAACATTAAATTAATATATTGTTTCAATATTACTTTTACTGGAATTCAGTAAACCCTTACATAACTTGTTGCTAACTAGTTACCACATAGTTTCCTCAATTATGTAAATGAGCATAGATATAGATCAACTATATATGGATTTGATTTTATTATAAGCAAGAGTAAACTCTTGATATACTTTTAAATTCCTAGTAGGATTTTAATAATTCCATGGTTGTTCTCTGAAACTTAATAGCTGACATTGAGGAGTCAATTTATAATTTTTTTTTTATTTGACTTTTTTTTTGGTCAAACTAAAACTAACTGTTATCATAGTTTTAATTGCTGAATTCCCAGGGTGTATTACACATTCTGCAGCATGATATGTGTGCACTGAGGAGAAACATCATCATATTTAAACCATCACCAGTGCAATGTTTCATTGTTCTACAAAAGAATGAAAAAGGAAAAAAAATAATCTATAATGTTTACAGTTGTCTTGATTTCTTTTGTCTACAGAAATTGTCCTCTTAGGAAACAAGATTTACCTCTAACTCCTAAAACATAATTGGAAGCTTTATCTATGAGGGAGGGAGAGAGGTTATCATTGTGGGTGAGTGTGCTGCTTGATTTAGACTAAGTGGATTCCATTATATGGTCTACCTCTTAGTCACTGAATAATTAAGCAGTTTACATCACTCTTTGAGCATGGGTTCTATCATTTGTAAGAGACTGATAATATTATCTAACACACAGGATGCTTGTGAATAAAATCAAATAAAATTGTTCACATAAAATAGGTAAAAAATGTGAACTTAAAACACATTGTAATAACTAAAATCATCTCCTTTATTTTTAATTTTAAGAATATTAATGTTCTCTAAATTCTTAAGACTGAGAATCTCAGTATATAGATTATTTTCATTAGATTTGGCACACCGCTAAGTATAGATTCCACAGAAGTTTAAACTTACTTTTATAACTACTCTAGTGAATTTTAATTACCAGGATATTGGGTATATAATAGGATTTCTAATTTTACGAATGGATGAACTGAAATCAAGCTAACCCATTTATTTGAGAAGACTTCTAATATTTTAGAAGACTTCTAATATCTTTAGGTAATCTCTCTTTTATAAATAAGAATAATGTAATCAAAGACTTCCAGAAAATAATGTATCTATATTATACTTAGATTATTTCATAGTTTATATTCCTCTTCTGTTAGAGAAGTGATATATGTACATCATATATATATATATATATATATATATATATATATATATATATATATATCAATCATACATACATATTATCATACACACACACATTCTACTTTTGTTAGATGAATAGTCATTTATTATGCAATTAAAACTTCAATTGTGGCTACTGAAATTTTCTTCTATAACAACACCACATTAAACTTCAATTCCAAAACTTTATGGAATCTATGATATACTAAGACCAAGAACAGACACCACCTTCCTTTCATATCTCATACCCATTATTTAATTCAGGAAAGGCTTCTCCATCACAACTCTTTTCGAATCTATTTCTTCTTGAGAAAATAAGGAAGCAGTGGCTGGGGATGTGGCTCAGTGACAGAGCACTCACCTAGTATGTGCAAACCCAGGGTTCCATCTGCAGCCCCACAAAATAAATACAGAAAGAAAGTCAAATAATTCATCAATTAATCAAATCAATAGTTTCCATAATGTTCTTGTTTATATTCTACTTATTGCTCATTTTATTTAATTATTTGATAACACTTTTAAATGTTTATGAGTTTTAACATTCCTTTGCTATCTGAAACAGAACAGAAACATTCAATAGTTTAACTTCTTTTGCAGCCTCTGAGAGTTCCAAATTTGAAACTAGGATGTTGGTACACTCTTCTCATTGTCAAATTTCTGTTAGAACAGATTCCTTAAAATTTTCTGATAATCTACTAAAATGAAAAATGGTGACTTAAGCTAGAATAATCTACAAGTTACAAAAAAAATAGTTACCAATCAGCTATATTTTTAGAATATTTACCCATGGAAAAAATGTTCTTGTAAAACAGGAAAATAAGCATACTTGATGCTATGATTATTCAAAATGATAACTTTTACATAGACTCAGGCACGCAAGAAAAACAAAGCAGAGGAAGATGTAAAATGAGATGAAAATAATAAAAACTTACATTGTCTTCATTAAATTCCAATTAGTCTTTGAAGCAATATTTTTATTCTTGAATTCATAACATCAAAGGAAAAAAGTCTAAATTCTAATCCAAAATAAGAAGCAGATATCTTAAGCATAAACGCAGTGAAAAAGTCCTCATGTTTTATAGATATCATATTTAAATCATATTTAAAATAAAAATGTATCTTTAAAAAATCACTCTCTGTACTCAGAATAAAAATGAGAATTATATCACAATGCTGCAAGAGAAACATCAAATGCATATGGGACTTTTGATTTTGCTTCCTTCCTTACAATAATGAGCATCCAATACCAGTTCCCTAAATGCAGGAGTCTAGAGGCTCCTAAAGAAGCTGCACATAGAGTTGGGAGATGTATTTAAAGGCACTGGAGGGACCTGGGTACAAACCCAATAGCAATCCCTATGGTAATTCTTGGACAAATCTAGCAACAAGAAACTCTCATAACTTTTACTGTTATTTGGGTTTCCTAATGTGATTTTTAAATTGTTTTAAATATATAATTTTAAATATTTAGAATAGATTTTATGGTTAGTGGTCAATTTTTTTAAAAAAAGTAGTCTTGTCTGTTTATGCAGGAAATAAGTCTTTATGTATTAATTATAAGCATTAATAATATTCCTATTCTGCTATCAAGGCTCAAGATATATTAATAGTGAAGGGATTTTTCTTTTTCTTAACACAATTAAGGTCAAATTGAAATACCCCCCACATTTCCATGAAGCTTTTCCCTATTGCTTTTCCTAAAACCTTATTCAATAACTCAGGTAATTTCATTGCACTCCTAAAGATAAGCATCTCCAGATCACTTGATTGTTCTTTCATAGATAAGTTTTGTGTTTTCTTTTAATCAAACTGCTCTTCTTTTCTCTAATGACTATAAATCAAATGACATTAGGATCTACTCCTTCTTGACTTTCATCTATTTATTTTAAACGTTCTTTAAAATATGCTAGAAATTTTCAAAAGCACTATAAATTTATTTTTATTTTAACAGATATATTTTAATTTCATGCATGATATAGCATTGTTAATATTTCCACAGAAGCGCAAAGAGGTAATTTGGCAAGTTGACACAGGTAAGATGCTATAACACTACAGTAAGTATGGATGATCACACTTTATAAAGGTTAGACACGTAAGAAGTATTTGTGAGTTCACAGTATAAAATATGATAATGAAATAATGAGCTATGATTTCAAAGTCAGGTGTAAATTTTGAATTATATAGGTAGGATTTAAATAAAATTAAGACTTTCAAATAGAGTTTGCTGGTATTGAAGATATAAGTTATATATTTTCCACCAAATCATGTAGTCCATTTGTAGTAGAAGTTCAACAACAATGAAAAAAAAATTCTAAGAAAATCTGCATCATTTTATGTGATGATGGAAAAATAACTTATATTTAAAGGATTAATTTAAATTTTTTTTCTTAAGCTATGTCTAAAACTTACTGAGAACATAATGAGATTTGAAGATGATTTTTTTTCTTTTATTTCACATTGCAGCTTACTAATTATACTGAATAATGGGTTTTATAGTGACATACTTACATGTGCATATACTGTAATTTGGTTAATTTCACTATACAGCACCACCCCTTACTCTTCCCTCCTCCCTCCTTCCTCTGATCTCCTTCCTTTACTCTCTTGATCTCCCTTCTATTTTCATTTGTTTATTCTTGTATTTAACTCTTGGGCTATGGGCATCCTATTAAGGAATTTGGAGCCCGACCCCACAATATGTAGATCGGAGCCAACTTTTTCTTCTATCAGGCGCAGAGTCTCTGATTTGATATCAAGCTCTTTGATCCATTTTGAATTAACTTTTGTGCATGGCGAGAGAAAGGGGTTCAGCTTCATTTTGTTGCATATGGATTTCCAGTTTTCCCAGCACCATTTGTTGAAGATGCTATCCTTTCTCCATTGCATGCTTTTAGCCCCTTTATCAAATATAAGAAAGTTGTACTTTTGTGGGTTGGTCTGTGTTTCCTCTATTCTGTACCATTGGTCCACCTGCCTGTTTTGGTACCAGTACCATGCTGTTTTTGTTACTATTGTTCTGTAGTACAGTTTGAAATCTGGTATCGCTATACCTCCAGATTCACACTTCCTGCTTAGAATTGCCTTTGTTATTCTGGGTCTTTGGTTTTTCCATATGAATTTCATGATAGCTTTATCTATTTCTACAAGAAATGCCATTGGGATTTTGATTGGCATTGCGTTGAACCTGTAGAGAACTTTGGGTAATATTGCCATTTTGATGATGTTGGTTCTGATTATCCATGAACAGGGTACATTTTTTCCATCTTCTAAGATCTTCTTCTATCTCTCTCTTTAGGGTTCTGTAGTTTTCATTGTATAAATCTTTCACCTCTTTTGTTAGGTTGATTCCCAAGTATTTTTTTTTTGAGGATATTGTGAATGGGGTGGTTTTCCTCATTTCCATTTCAGAAGTTTTGTTGCTGATATACAGGAATGCCTTTGATTTATGTATGTTGATTTTATATCCTGACACTTTGCTGAATTCATTTATTAGTTCTAGTAGTTTCTTTGTAGACCCTTTTGGGTCTTCTAGGTATAGGATCATGTCGGCAGCAAATAGTGATATTTTAAGTTCTTCTTTTCCTATTTTTATGCCTTTAATTTCTTTTGTCTGTCTAATTGCTCTGGCTAGTATTTCAAGGACTAAATTAAATAGAAGTGGTGAGAGAGGGCATCAATGTCTTATTCCAGATTTTAGCGGGAATTCCTTCAGTTTTTCTCCATTTAGAATGATGCTAGCCTGAGGCTTAGCATATATAGCTTTTACAGTGTTGAGGTAAGTTCCTGTTATCCCTAGTTTTTCTAGTGTTTTGAACATAAAGGGATGCTGTACTTTGTTGAATGCTTTTTCTGCATCTATCAAGACGATCATATGGTTCTTATCTTTAAGTCTATTGATGTGGTGAATAACATTTATTGATTTCCGTATATTGAACCAACCTTGCATCCCAGGGATGAATCCTACTTGATCATGGTGCACAATTTTTTTGATATGCTTTTGTATTCGATTCGCCAGGATTTGATTGAGAATTTTTGCATCTATGTTCATCAGAGATATTGGTCTGTAGTTTTCTTTCTTTGAAGTGTCTTTGTCTGGTTTTGGGATCAGGGTGATGTTGGCCTCATAGAATAAATTTGGAAGAGCTCCTTCTTTTTCTATTTCTTGAAATAGCTTGAAAAATATTAGTATTAATTCTTCTTTGAAGGTTTTGTAAAACTCTGCTGTATACCCATCCGGTCCAGGGCTTTTCTTGGTTGGTATTCTTTTGATGGCTTCTTCTATTTCTTCCTTTGTTATTGGTCTGTTTAAATTGTGTGTGTCTTCCTGACTCAATCTGGGCAGATCATATGACTTAAGAAATTTATCGATATCTTCACTGTCTTCTATTTTATTAGAATATAGGGTTTCAAAATACTTTCTAATTATCTTCTGTATTTCTGTAGTGTCTGTTGTGATATTGCCTTTTTCATCCCGTGTGTTAGTAATTTGAGTTTTCTCTCTTCTTCTCTTCGTTAGCATGGCTAAGGTTCTGTCGATCTTATTTATTTTTTCAAAGAACCAACTTTTAGTTTTATCAATTTTTTCAATGTTTTTTTTTTGTTTGTTTCAATTTCGTTGATTTCTGCTCTGATTTTAATTATTTCTTGTCTTCTGCTATATTTGCTGTTGTTTTGCTCTTCCTTTTCTAGGGTTTTGAGATGTAGTGTGAGTTCATTTATTTGTTGTTTTTTTCTTTTTTTGAGGAATGAACTCCAGGAAATGAATTTCCCTCTTAAAACTGCTTTCATTGTGTCCCATAGATTCTGCTTAGGTTGTGTCTGAATTGTCATTTATCTCTAAGAATTTTTTGATTTCCTCCTTTATGTCTTCTGTAACCCATTGATCATTCAGTAACATATTGTTTATTTTCCATGTGATGCAGGATTTTTCCTTCCTTCTTTTATCATTTATTTCCAGTTTCATTCCATTATGATCAGATATGGTGCATGATATTATCTCCACACCTTTATATTTACAAAGAGTTGCCCTATGGCATAATATATGATCTATCTTTGAGTAAGATCCATGTGCTGCTGAGAAGAACGTGTATCCACTTGATGATGGTTGATATATTCTATATATGTCGGGTAAGTCTAGGTTATTGATTGTATTATTGAGTTCTATAGTTTCTTTATTCAGCTTTTGTCTGGAGGATCTGTCTAATGGCTAGAGAAGTGTGTTGAAGTCACCCATAATTATTGTGTATGGTCTATTTGACTCTTGAACTTGAGGAGAGTTTGTTTTATGAACGTTGCCGCACCATTGTTTGGTGCATACAAATTGATAATTGTTATGTCTTGTTGGTGGATGTTTCCTTTTAGCAGGATATAGTGTCCTTCTTTATCCCTTTTAATTAACTTAGGTTTGAAGTTGATTTTATTCAATATGAGTATGGCCACTCCTGCTTGCTTCTGAGGGCCATGTGAGTGGTATGATTTTTCCCAATCTTTCACCTTCAGCCTGTGTATGTCTTTTCCTATCATATGAGTCTCCTGAAGGCAGCATATTGTTAGATTTTTTTTTTTGATCCAGGTTACTAGCTTGTGTCTCTTGATTGGTGAGTTTAGTCCATTAACATTTAAGGTTACAATTGAAATATGATTTGTACTTCCAATCATGTTTATTTATTTATTTATTTTAGTTTGGCTAGTTTTTACTTTTTGGTTATTTTCCTCCCCCATTACTGAGATACCTCCCACTGTTAGTTTTGGGCACTATTTTTCCATTCCTCTTCTTGTAGAATTTTGCCCAAAATGCTTTGCAGTGCTGGTTTTCTGGCTGCGAATTCTTTTAGCTTTTGTTTATTGTGAAAGATTTTAATTTCATTGTCAAATCTGAAGCTTAATTTTGCTGGATACAGTATTCTTGGTTGGAATCCATTATTTTTCAGCGTTTGAAATACATTGTTCCAGGATCTTCTCGTTTTCAAAGTCTGTGATGAAAAATCAGTCGTTAACCTAATTGGTTTACCCCTGAATGTAATCTGCCTCTTTTCTCTCGTAGCTTTTAATATTCTCTCCTTGTTCTGTATGTTGGCTATCTTCATAATTATATGTCTTGGAGTTGGTCTATTATGGTTTTGGATGTTTGGGGTCCTGTAGGCTTCCAGGATTTGGCAATCCATTCTATCTTTCATCTCTGGGAAGTTTTCTAGGATTATTTCATTTAATAAGTTGTCCATTCCTTTGGTTTGAACCTCTGTGCCTTCTTCTATCCCGATGACTCTCAAATTTGGTTTTTTGATGAGATCCCATATATCTTGTATAGATTGCTCATGAGATTTAAGCGTCTTTTCTGCGTTGACTATATTCTTTTCAAGTTGATAGACTTTGTCTTCATTATCTGATGTTCTGACTTCTACTTGATATAGTCTATTTGTAATATTCTCGTTAGAGTTTTTAATCTGGTTTATGGTTTCTTGCATTTCTAGGATTACTGTTTGGTTTTCTTTTTTAAGATCTCTATCTCCTGGTAAAGCTCGTTCTTTGCAGTTTGAATTTGTTTGTTTAGTTCGTTTTCAAAATATACTTTCAATGCTTGGACTTGCTGTCTCATGTCTTCTCTAATATTCTGTTCCATCTGAGTTAGGTATGCCTTGATTTCTTTCCCTATCCATGTTTCTGATGCTTCTAGGTCCTCCTGTAGATTTAAGTTGTCCTGCAGTATCTGTAATCCTTTTTTCCCTTGTTTTTTCATGTTGTTCACGTTACTTTCCAGCTCTGTTTGACTGCTTTGTAACTGCTTTCTCCTATACATTTGTTTTGGCTTTGTATATCTCTGTTGTCTCTCCTTTGTGGTGGGAGATTATGCCTAGAGATGTTGGGCTTTATTGTACTTTAGAGCTGATTCATTCAATTTATAAAGGGCTTCCTGATTCTGTATGCATATAGTGATTTGTTGTTTGTTCTTTGGACTTTAGGTTAGGTGCTATGAAGGTATAAGGGTTAGTATGTCTTGGCTACTTTAGAAGGTTGCTCTACTGAAGAGGGATACTAACCGTCGATTGGAGCAGGGTGTTGGTAGTAGCTAGGTATTTAGGAGCCCTATAGATGGCCTCAAAACTTTCACCTATTTGCATTTAGACAATTACACGTAATGGAGGACGTAATGCTTGGGATGAAAGTTGGGGGGAAGGGGAAGGAAGGTGCTCTTGAAAAGAAAGAAGGAGAGGGAGATAGATAGCATAGAGGAGAATGGAAAGAACAATAAAACTTGAAAGGGGAAAGAAAGAGGGAAAAGGGGAGAGAAAAAATAAAATAAAATAAAATTAGGTCTTAGAGATCCATTTTCTTCTCTTCCCTTAGGCAGAGCTGTGCCCTCCGAGCTAAGTTTTGCCCTCAATGTGTCAACAGCAATCCCTGTAAGGCGGCTCCTGGGAGTCTCTCAATCCTGTTGGTCCAGAGCCGTTTCACTTCTATGGCCACTTGTCCCCTTCCTCCTGCCAGCCAGACAGGTCCTGCTCACCGGAGGTGGTTCCCCAAGGATCTGGTTACACTTTCAGCCCCACCGCATGCCCTATTTCCCGAACGACTGAGCACTCTCTCTCTCATTCATCAAAGTCCCAGTGTTGTGGAACTATGGTCTGGGAGTCCATAGTTTAATTTTTCCAGACCCCTTTGGTGGGCACGCCCTCGGAAGCTGGCAGCTAAGACCTTTGGTGTCGCCACTGGTGGTAATGGGAGTTGGGGGTCGAGGATCCCCTCTGCTTCCCTCAGCCCCTACAATCACTACCACTCCACTCGCAGTAGGAGGAGTTGGGGGTCTGGAGTGTCCTCTGTTTCCCTCCGCCCCTACTGTCACGCCCTCTCCATTGGCGGTTGGGGGAATTGGGGTTTGGGAGTCCCTTGGCCCTTACGATCACGCCCACGGAGAGATTTTTGAAGTTTCCCGGTTGTTTGTATCTGATGTGGGTGGGAGTAACACACCTGCTAAAGTAGATTCCGCTGGGAAGGAATCTCATTGGCCGAACTTTGGTGACTTCCCCTCTCTGCTATGGCGGGCCCCTGGCTCCTTGCCAGAGTGTCCGAAGGGAGGGATGGGACTGGCTTGTCTCTGGTCTGACTCAATCTCTGGTTTTAGTTCCCAGTTCGCTATTTCATAAAGGCTTGGTTAGAGTCCCTTCAAGTCGCTTCCTGAGCTGGGCAGGCGGGGCCTTTCGCCTTGCAGGCGGGGCTGTTCACAGACCTGGGAGGGTGGGGGCCGTTTGCCAGGCCGGGCGTGGACCCTTCTCGCCACGCCGGGCCGCGGGGGCCATTTGCAGAGCCCGGCAGGCGGCGGCCGGCAGGACTGGACCTCTGCGCCACGTGGCTGAGATTCTCCCGTCTGGGACAAGCTGTCACCTCTAATAAACTTACTAATTCCCGGCAGGTCTCCTTTTAGCGGAATTTTGCTAGAAATTCCTCAGCAGGTAGAATCTAGGCATATTAATGGGTCTTTCTGATCCCGTTCATGTGGAGATACTGAAAGTGTTGCTTCCTCGCCGGCCGCCATGTTGGGTCCCTCCCTTCTATTTTCATGAGGTTACTTGTTTCCCTTCTTCCCCTCTGACAGACACTTAGATGTCTTCCAAAAAGCTCATGTGTGAGACATTGCAAGATAGTGAAATATTTGATTTATGAGCCTTAACCCACTCAGTGCATTCACCCCCTGATAGGTATTAAGTGGCTGGTATGTAGGGTGTGGATGCAGGAAGTGGGTCTTGTGTGTGGGGGGGGTCTTTTAGGGTATATATTTTGTTCCTGGTGAGCTCCAGCTGCTTTCCTCTGCCACATTCTCTCACCATGATGTTCTGCCTCACCTTGAACTCTAAGGAATGGAGTCCACTGACTATGTACTGAGACCTCTGAAACCATGAACCTCAAAATAAGCTGGCAAAAAAGTTGTCTACATTTTCCCTATGTCCTGAGACTTTGTGGGCTGAATTTAAAGATGATGGACTTCTGAATCTGGTGGAAAAAAATTTCTAGGCTAATAATATTCAGGCAGTGGCAAGGATGTAAGGTCAGGCAGCAGCAACCAAAAGGAGGCAGATTTATAAAGGCTACTGAAGGAGGCTTTATTGAGATTTTGCTTCTGGGAGGAACTCTTAGATCCACAGAGTGGATAAGAAGAGGGTCTGAGGAGAAACTGTGCCAGGGCTGGACCAGACTGGAATTTTTTTATTTTTCCTTTTACCAGCCAGTTAATACCTTTTAAATTTTTCTTTGGGCTTAGGGCAGGAAGTGAGAGCTTGGGACAGGAAAGGGGGTTTTTAGAGTCCCTTGTGTTACTGGGGTAGGTCTGGGGTAGCTGGCTGAGATCCAGGATTGGCCAGGAGCCCCCAGCTCTTTGACAGGTGGTTCTGTAGGTGCCTGATTGGTGGTTCTTTCATAACAGTGGGTTACTTGGTGCTTTGTTCCTCAGCCAAATCCTAACAAAGGATATTGCTGGCAGCTTTTAGCCAAATTTATTGTGATAATCATGATAGCAAGCAAAGCACAAATATTTGAAAACCTTGCAGTTTGGGCTGAGAACTGCAACTAAAACAGAGCAAAGGAATATGTAGCTGTTAAAGACTTTATGGCCACTAAAGAAACACCAAAGACTTTGCTCAGAGACAAAAAGAAAGATGGCTTGAGAGCATCTCAGGAATTGATAAGACCACACACATCTCAAGGATGTAAAAGGAAAAATTCCCTTGTCCAGAGAGAAGTGGGGTACTCGCCTTGCACAAAGAGGACCTAGAAAGTTGTTTCACCATATTCAGCCACTTAGGCACTTGGAGGCTGCTGAAACCATGGTGTCTGGAAATTTGGCTACTGCTGGAGACGGGGGCAAACCTTGGCATCTACTATGTGGTGGTGCTGGTTCTTCAGGATTGCATTATGCTGGATGGGGTTTGGCAGTCATGGAGGCTTCCAACAAGATTTCAAAGGCCTGGGAGGCCAAGCAAAGTGCATCAGGCACAGGAACTGTTGAGACTATTAGGACTCTTGGAAATGGACTAAAGGTAACTTGCATTGCAAGATGGGCATGAGCTTTTGGGACTAGGGGTAGAATATTGTGATTTTGATATTTAGGTGTCCCCCAAGAGCTCCTGTGTTAGAGATGATTCAAGAAAGTTCAGAGGTGAAATTAATGGATTATGAAGGCCATAACTCAATCAGCATATTACTCTTCTGATAAGGATTAACTGGGTGGTAACTATCAGTAGTAGGATGTGAGTGGAGGATGTGGTCATTGGCGGGGTGTGTCCCTGATGATGAGGGGTCTCTATCTCTCTCTTTCTCTCTCTGTCTACCTTTCCTGGTGCCACACCCCCATCTCCAGCTGTTTTCCTCTTCCACACTCTTCCACCATGATATTCTCTCTCACCTTGAGTTCCAAAGAATGGAGCCAGCTCACTATGGACTGAGACCTGTGAAACCATGAGCCCCAAATGAACTTTTCCTCCTATTCAATTGTTCTTGTCAGGTCTTTTGGTCACAGCAACAAAAAAGCTGACCAAAACCAAGAGAAAACATAACATTTGTCTTTACAAGTCTGACTTATTTTACTTAATATAGTGTTTTGCATTTCCAAGCATGCAAATTGCACAATTTTATTCTTCTTTGTGACTTAATAAAACCCTACTCTGTGTGTGTGTGAGTGTCTGTGTGTAATTTTCTCTATCCATTCACCTGTTGCTTAAACACTCCTAAGCCTATTTCATAAATAGACTATTGAGAATTGTGCTACAGTAAAGATGAAAATACATGCATTTTTAAAATATATTGCCTTGATAAATTCTTAGGAGTGGTATATATCTGGATAATATAGTAGTTTCATTTTTATTTTTGAGAAACCTCCATAGTTATTTGCATAGTGGCTATACTAATTCACAAAACAGTACATAGAGGTTTCCCCCTCCTCCTCCTTCTTCTTCTTCTTCTTCTTCTCCTCCTCCTCCTCCTCCTCCTCCTCCTTCTTCTTCTTCTTCTTCTTCTTCTTATTATTATTATTATTATTATTATTATTAGGGCATACTGGGGATTTAACTTAGGGGCACTTGCCCACTGAGCCACATCCCCAGTCTTATTTTATATTTTATTTAGAAAGAGTGTCTTACTGAGTTGCTTAGTGCTTTACTTTTGCTGAAGCTGGCTTTGAACTCATGATCCTCCTGCCTCAGCCTCCTAATCCACTGGGATTACAGGTATGCTTCCCCATACCTGGTTATGAAAAACCAGCCTCTATCTCAGAGCAAAGCCTGTCCAAGGAAGGGACATGACCTTAGTCCTTGGAAAGACCCACAGAGCACTCCTAAGCACATTCCCACCCTGCTGAGTTGTTTACCTACAAATAACAGGAGAGATCTGCTGTGCTGGTTGTCCCTGACTCAGTCAGGCTAGGTGGGGATCCATAGCAGCCCCCTAACAGCCACCAATCAGCATGAGACAGGGAAATACCTGGGATGCCAGAGGTTTATGGTAATTGATAACAAGTTGGGAAACCATGTAGTTCAGCAGGTACACCCCTCTTGGCTCAAACCAATCAGTTCAAATGAATACCACTTTTGTACTGAACAATCACCCCTACCCAACTTGTTCCCGCCAGTGAATGTGCTAATCATGTTTTAGAGTTGTTATTTGATTTTCCTGCGGTGTGTGATGATTTGCTAAGGGATGCTATGATGTATGTAAAGTCCCTGCCCTCTCCAAAGAATGTATAAAACTGCTGCAAACCCTGGGCTCGGGGCCTCTCAGTGTCACCAGTTGTTGTATGTGCGTGAGGAGGACCAAGCTAGCTTGCAATAAACACCTCTTTGCTGCTTACATAGATCTTGGGTCTCTGGTGGTCTTTGGGGGTCCCGAATTTGAGCATAACAGTTATTATTTTTAGCAGTTGCAAAAATCTCTAATATTACCAATAAACATTCAAAAACACATTAAGAATATTTTTAAGCCCACTATCTCAGACACTTCTCTCTTTCCAAAAATGAGAGAAAATATTTCTCCAGCTGACACTTCCTCTTTGGCTCTTTTTGTCAGTGTGGAGTATCACATCATTTTCTATTTTAAACTTGTTTTCATGAGAATTTAGAAGGCAGAGGAAACACATTTTTTTTGTGGATAGTTTACCATGTTTCACAAATATTCCAATTCCTAAAGCATACATTTATTAGTTTTTTTTCACAGTACAATTAAATAAAAAGAAGAAAATAATAAAGCACATAATATCATCTCCAGATTATCTATTTGCATAAAATTATAAAGGACCACATTGCTGTAGAAGAATGGGGAACTGAAGCTCCAAACCTCTCTTCTTGTTTCACAGTGAGAGAAATTTTAATTTAATTTCAAGTCTGACAGTAAAGTGAAAGTAAAGTAAGTCTTGAGCAAAGAACGCTCAAGAGGCCAGGTAGTCTCCCAGCAGAGAACAACACAGGAAACAGAGATGCTTCCAGATTTATTACTGTTTGGTGTTTGTCAGGAGAACTGAGCTCCACCTTCTGTGGTGTTCAGCACAGATATTTATCTCCTTCTCTATGTTGGGCCAGGGAGTTTTTGACCCCTGCTGGTCCTTTAGGAACTGTCATGGTGGACATTCTATTCAGGAGTGCTTCATCTATATGTCAATCAATCCTATGTTTGTTAGGGTCTATAAACAAGTCTGGATGGCACCTGGCATTTTGCAGAGGGAGTGGTTTGTGAAGTAACACCAGTGAGCCACTAAGTGTGGAGATTCCTTATTGGTTGACTGCTGTATCTAGTTTATGTTAATTAAGATAAGCTGTGTGTAATGTATATATACCCCTCCTGTCCTACAATAAAGGGCTCCCACTCCTGCTGTATCACTGTACATAAATTGTTTGTCACTCCCCCCCCATTATTTTGCCCAGCCAGCTGGGTTGTGGCACATGTTAATATGGCTTCTGGGGTCCGTGGCCAGGTAAACATCATCCTGATGCATCTGAACTATTAATTAATTAAAGTTCAGAGACATAAAGAAACCTATGGCCATAAATCCAGACTTCACAATGACCTTAGTAGAT
Source organism: Marmota flaviventris (assembly GCF_047511675.1). Taxonomy (NCBI): domain Eukaryota; kingdom Metazoa; phylum Chordata; class Mammalia; order Rodentia; family Sciuridae; genus Marmota; species Marmota flaviventris. The sequence goes on along the minus strand of NC_092506.1, from coordinate 17,609,039 downwards.
CCTGTCAGGAGTTAGCCTCATTGATCTTTCCTTCTTGATATGTTTCCTAATTGCCCCCCCCCTTTGTTTCTCATTGTTTATTTTACTTGCTATTTTTTTCTGTTACTCAATCATTCATTATCCTTCAAAGCCATTTAAAGAAATCCTGTGACCCTGCCATACTATTGGTTTGTGTTCCACTGCTCATTCCTACTACCTTACAACATGCATAAGTTTTGAAAATTCAAACATTTAAAAAATGTGCCAAATGAAAAAGAATCTAATCAACATTTTTGTTCTTTGTTAACTTCTTAGAATTTCTCAATTATAAATAATATAATGCTGATATATACATATATATCTATTTCATAGGATGCTTAAATTGCAGAAAAAAATGACATAAATGCTGCTATATAACTTTCTCTTTTACAGAGTTAATACCTTGATTGTTCTCCCATAACAGCATTTACATATGAAGTTTCATGGTGTGAGCCCTCAGGAGTTGAGTGTTCTCAGCATAGAAATTAAAATGGAGACCACACCAGAAATTCATCTTTCAGGGAAGGTTAAAGCAGCTGGCAGTGTGAGAAGATGAGAGGAATGTGGTGATAGCCAATGGTGCAATTGAGCATGTGGCCAAAAGTTTGGGTGATAGTGAAGCCAGATTTAAAGTTAGGTAGTCAGTGTAGTTAGGTAAATAGGGTCTAATATCGAGTAAGATCCAAAATGGAGGCCATGTTGAGAATGAATTCCGGGAAAAGCTGAACAACTTTTGGAATGTTAATGAAGTCCAGAAACGCAGGATAACTCATTGAATGTTAATGTCCCCAAGGCCCAGAGCCCATCCCAAAGAAGTGTTAATGAAATAGCTCCCAGCAAACTTAAGATGCTGACTCAAAAGTCCTTCCTGCCCAGATTACTCCTTTGGCCCACCTGTGCCCCAAGCTTAATAGAACAAAGGACAGGAATGTGACAGGAATGCAAGAAGGCCTTAACTATAAAACAAACTGGGAGACAACTGCACTTCCCCGGATTCCATCTCTTGGGTCCCCTTCTTCCTCTGGGAGAAGTCTTTTCTGCTGTCTTTTAATAAACTTCTACTTTGCACTCTGACCTTGCCTCGGCGTGCTTCTCTGGTGTTATACTTCAACATTGGGGAAGCAAGGACTAGTCACCGGTCAACAGTGGTAACAATAGTAACTCAGAATACCCTTAGACTGTGACCAGTTTTCCCAAATGAGATGTAAAGAAGAACTCAAAACTTGGATACGTTCCTCACCATCATGGCAAATCTCAGAACCATAGATGACACAAAAGATTTCCTTCTTCTACCACCCATTCCAGATTTTTCCTTCATCCTTGCCAGCATTTCAATTGGTTTGGGTTATTTGCCTTGTGGGGTGTGAAAGGTTATAGAAAATAACATTTCTATAGAAGACAGTGGGTGGGGACAGATAAACAGTGCAGCTCAGGAGGAGGGAGGAGAAATTAGCCAAGCATTAACCTATCCCAATAACAATGGGCCTCAAACAATGGGCCCTGAAGGAAGGGGGCCATTGCTGAATGCTGAGCTCTGGACTTTGATTTTCTCTGTTACAAATTAGTCCTAAATGGAGACATAGTAAATATCAAAACTCTGGGAAACAATGAATCCCAGAGAAAAAAAAAAGCAATTGGGAGAGATTTGAGTATTCATCCCTCTCCAGGTAACAATGAATTTCAACCTTTTCAGTACTGCCTTCCTGAGTTCAAGTTGTAACTCTCATGATCAGCCCCTGACTGAATGGCACGTCCACAGTTTCCAATGATTAAATCACCCTCACTGTACTCTATAAAACTAAAATCCTCTCTGTAACCTCTGGCCATTTTAAAGTCCAGAGAAACATGGATAAACCTATGGCCTATGGCTTCTCAAAAAGCCTATAATCCTTTAAGCCACAGGTCTGGTAAACAAAAAGGATCAAAAGAATGTTCACTTTCAGTGCAGTAGAGCTTACTCAAGTTGACTCAACCTTCCATTCAATTATTGGGCTCTAGGTCTGAAAATTTATTTAATTCTTAAACCATTGTGGGAGTGTAAGTGTCCGGCGAATGTCGGAGGAAGAGACCACCAAGAGACCGCGGCTCATGCAACAGGAAAAGGGGTTTATTGAGGATCCAATCCAGCAAGCTGGGGCTCCGTGCTCACTCAAGAAAGGAGAGCAGCCCAGAGCCCAGAGCAGGGGCTGAGCACTGCTTAAGTACACTTTTGGGGGAGGGCGGGGACTTTACATACATCACAGTCTCCTTCAACAAATCATCATACACCGCGGGAAAATCAAACAACAACTCCTAAACATGATTAGTTCATTCATTGGCGGGAACAGGTTGGGCGGGAGTGATAGGTCAGTTCTAAGGTGGGAGGTACATTTAAACTGATTGGTTTAGGCCCTGTGATGTCTACGTGCAAGGTCACACAGAGGGTCCTAGGTTATCAAACAACCAGGCGATCAGGGGAAATATTTACTGGGTGGTTTCCAAGCATTGTCTTAACAGCTACAGGAATTTCAGGTTTTGCGTGTAGCCTAGGAACTTAACAATACTTGGTCCTTTACATTTTAACTCAGGCCTTGCAGCTTAGAAACTTTACAATGCCTTGTCTTTTACACTTTAACTTCAATTTCTTTTACCCTTACAGCAAGAACCAATATTTGCTAATCCTTCTTGCCTTACCCCCCAAATACTATGATCTATTTGTTATTATCTTAGAGCTCTTTTGGAAAAGGCACTTGATTGCATTTCAGTCTTTCTGTCATTACTATGATCATACCCACCTCAACTCTTGAGAAACTGATGTGACTCTATTTTTGAGAAAACAGCCTCTAGCTCCGAGCAAAGCCTGTCCAAAGAAGAGGGCGTGGACCTTGTCCTTGGAAAAACCCACAGAGCACTCCTAGGCACATACCCATTCTGCTGAGTTGTTTGTTTGCAAATAACAGGAGAGATCTCTGGTGCCAGGTGCCCCTAACTCAGTCAGGCTAGGTGAGGACCCATAGCAACCCCCTAGCAACCACCAATCAGCATGAGACAGAAAAATACCTGGGATGCCAGATGACCCTCCCAGTGGTTGATAACATGTTGGAAAACCATGTAGTTCAGCACGTAATCCTCTCGTGGCTTAAACCAATCAGTTCAAATGAGTCCCTCTCTTCTACTAACCAATCACCTTACCCAACTTGTTCCCACCAGTGAATGTGCTAATCATGTTTAAGAGTTGTTTTATGATTTTCCTTTGGTGTGTGATAATTTGCTAAGAGATGCTATGATGTATGTAAAGTCCCTGCCTTCCACAAAGAGTGTATAAGACTGCTGCAAACCCTGGGCTCAGGGCCTCTCAGCATCACCAGTTGCTGTGTGCACAGAGGACTGAGCTAGCTCACAATAAATACCTCTTTGCTGCTTACATCGATCTTGGTCTCTGGTGGTCTTTTGGGGGTCCTGAACTCGAGCATATCACTGTAACAGGTTCAACCCTTCTATACCTGCTCTCCTAAAATGCCATGATTACCATTGATACCACAGAGCAAAGTTACAGGTGAGTATCATCATTTTTCATTCCCACCAAGCTTCTCAAAATCCTATAATTCTTTAATCAGTACATTTCATTCTATAAAGGAGGGTACAGAAGAATCTTCAAGAAAAGAGTCAACTTGTGGGGTTTCTGGTCTTAGATACATTCTCACAACTGTGCACCTTAGAATCTCTTTCTCAGCACTATGTCAGGGAAGCCCAGCATCTTCACTTCATTGAGTGGGGTTACTTGGGTAAGCGAAATAATAGTCCCAATGGTGGGTGTGTGTTCCTGATCTAAATCCTGGTAGCTGTGAATTAACCTGAAAATGAGATTTGCCCACAGTATTAGGTAGGTCCAACCTAATTGTGAGGTTCTTGTGTAAGGGTCCCGCGAAATGTCGGAGAAAGAGACCACCAAGTGACCACTCATGCAATTGGCAGAAGGGGGATTTATTGAACCAGCATGCTGGGGCTCCATGCCCACTCAAGAAGGGAAAGCAGCCCAGAGCCCCGAGCAGGGGCTGAGCACTGCTTAAGTACACTTTTGGGGGAGGGTGGAGGGCTTTGTATACATCAGAACAAATCATCATTAGGCACGGGAAAATTGAACAACAACTCCTAAACATGATTAGTTCATTCATTGGCGGGAACAGGTCAGGCTGGAGTGATAGGTCATTCCTAAGGAGGGGGTTACATTTAAACTGATTGGTCCAGGCCCTGCAATGCCTACGTGCGACCACACAGAGCCCTTATTAAACAACCAAATAGTCAGGGGAAATATTTACTGGGCAGTTCCAAGCATTGTCTTAACAGCTACAGAAATTTCAGGTTTTGCAGGTAGCATAGAAACCTAACAATACCTAATCCTTTACATTTTAACTGAGACCTTGCAGCTTAGAAACTTTACAACACCCGGTCTTTTACCCTTTAACTTTTACACTTTAACTTCAATTTCTTTTACCCTTACATTCCCCACTCCTTTTTCTGACTACTTTTAATCTTAAAAGTAATGCATCACAATTATTGAAGGGTTTCACATTTCATGAGTTGTTTTGTGTTCCCTGGGATCATTTTCAGCATGGCCTCCATTATAGATTCCACTTGGTATTAGACCCCGATTTATCTAACTACACTGACTACCTAACTTAAAATCTGGCTTCATTTCCCCCTCTAATTTGGGAACTCCTTATTGCTGTAAGGAAGGGGGGTCGAAGAGAATATTTCTGGCTTCTTCAGGCTGAAAAGGGACGGTGTGAGGCAAGCAGTTTGGAGTCCCCCTTTAAAAATATCGGGTCTATTGAGTGGTCCATGATAAAAGTCCAATTGAGAAGTATTAGGCTGGAGGGCCATTTGAGTGATAGGTGGTCTATAAGAGAAACAAGAATTCATTAATTTACTGGAACCATATTGATGCAGCAATAAATGTCACAGCACAGGAATATGCCAATGAGTATAATGGCCAAGACAGAGACTAACAATGTTTTCCACCAGGAAGTACCAAGAACCAGAAGCTAAGATATTGTTTCCACTACAAAGTTACTGAGGACTTGGCTTCTATCTAAGCATGTAAATCTTTAAGGATACTTGTCACCTTGCCAGAAATGTCAGGGATGTAAACACAACAACTAACATTTAGGTTTACAGATGTCCTTTTTACTAGTATGACCTATGTCTAATAGAGAAACCTTTAATTTTGCTACTTAGGGCTGGATAACCATACTAGCAAACACCAAGCCTACCTGTGTAGGTTAGGAATATCTGTGGGCCTTAAACTAAAAACTACTCTGGCAGTTCCTTTTAATAGTTATCAGGCATTCCTGTCTGAGAATCTCTTTTGTAGCCTCTAGTTTACTTATTTTTGGAAGTTACATTTAACTATTATTATCATTTAAAATGTCCAGGAACAGCTGTGCTTTGGCTTTAACTATCTTTGCTAAGTGTTTAAGATGAAGCAAGTCAAACTGACTTTTGTTCTTATCTATTGTCAATAGTCAGCTGAGTTTCCCTGGGAGTCCTCGGGGAACTTCATAGCAGCTTCTCAGTTCTGTTAGTGCCATTTACCTTAGGATGGGTCCAGGCCTTGCTTGACCATGTGGCTTCCCTCGGAAGCATCAGGGATGTCTCCCCTTTTTAATGACCCTCCTCTTTACAGCAAATGCACCGATTGGCTTTCTGTCCTCCACTGATCTCATTAATCTCCCTGCTCAGGAGGTTATGTGGCCTAGAGTTGCAGAGCCCTTTGGAGAAGTCCCCTACTCCCTGATTCAGACTGACTCAGAGGGCAAGAGCCAAATTTTTAATTTTAAAACTTAATCTTAAACATCCAGCAAATAAGTTAACAGCCTTCTATTAAGAGCACTGGGCTTTGATGTCTATCTCTCTATCCTGTAGGTGATAACTCCTTATCTTAAGTTGACCCAGGTTGTGAGTTCTTAAAGCAGTACCTCTTTAAAACATTAACAGGCAATCCTTAAACCATCTATAAGCAAACTACAAAACAAAACTAACTAGGGTAAAAACATATTTAGCTTACATAATGGCTACCTTGAATTCTGGCAGGGTTATACATCATAATTCCCTATTTGAGATCCTAGTAATCTTGGCAAAAACCTACTTTTGGACGCAACTTTAACTGTACTGAAATCTGGCTTACTTCTTTCATAGCCACTTTCACATGTAGTGAGATGGGACAGAGCCTTATCTCAAGTAAGGCAGGGCTCTTTATAAATCTCAAGTACTATAGTTCTGAAGCTGATCATTTTACAAAGTTTACATAAATTGTTGTTCAAGTTTACATGAACATTAGCTAACACAACATAATATCACATTTAAAACATGAATTAAAGGCTGAAAGCTTTTAACCTCTTGTAGAAAAGTAGTAATGTACTTTTGTGTTTTGCAATAAAACCTTCACACAGATTAGGCTCTCATTAACTTAAAAATACATAAATTGTATCTCAGAGTAGAAAGTAACATGGAACCGTACATATCTTATTGATAACAAGTCCAGTTGTAGAACACAAATGATATGAATAAATCTCCAACATGTTTTTTTTTTTTCTTTTAAGCCTAAAATTACCATACAACTTTAGAACACCAGCTCGATATAATGTTCTTTTGAAGCTTCTACCTTACAGACTTGTATACCTGGAAGATATGAACACATTAACAGCACCATAATTAACCTTGTAAAAAGCTGTGTGCTTGTATAGAACTAAGGGGGAGATGGTAGGGCTTAGATAAGTGGCAGGCAACCCGTTTATTAGTAAGTTCTTCCAGATAGGCGCCAAGTTGGCGTTACCAGCACCTGAAGAAAATCAGAGCGAATAAAAACAGAATGAAGATAAAGATTAAAGCAAATGTCAATTTTTGGCAGAAGTTCCATGCTGGGGGACTGACAGAAAAGAGACCAAGGGCCATGAGGAAGCTCAGAAGGACATAAAGACTCATGAATCCAGGATGGCAGATTATGAGATTCTCCGAACTTGTTGTCTCCCACTGTCTGATGTCCGTTGCATTCCATCATGCTTGGTAGTGAGCTTCAGCACTGAGTGAACTGTTCTCTTGAAGATGCTAGGGGTTCATCGGTCGTCAGAGGCTGGTAGTGCCTAAGCAGAAGCTGGTTGAAAGTCTAATTAGAAACTTTCTGCAATTGGTTTTGGAAGAACATTATGCAGAGTAAGAGAGCACAAGAAAAGTACTGAAAAATAACAGTTGTTGTTTAACCATAGTTGTATAATATTTAATTTCTTTAAGATTACTTGCTCAAAAACTTACACATATAACCAACTTACGCAGACCTTTTTATCACTTATTTAAACCCTCTTAATTACTTAATCACATAGACTCTCTTATCCAGAAACACATTTTCCCTCTATTAAATCCATACCTAAAACTTTCTAGTTTTTCTTTTCCATCTGTTAACCTCCTTTTGTTCACACTTTAAAACAATATCTGTAAATTTCTGAATTTAAGCAGATTATTTTATAGACACCATCATTTTATCTGTTTACCCAATTTAAATTGAACCATTTGAGTCACGTGAATCAAAGATATTTGGATCCATTTTTAATTTTTTTTTTTTTATGAGCGCTCCTCATCTGTCAATTGTCATATCACTGCAGGATATATGGACATACACACATAGAGACATACCGACATACAACACATAACACAAGTGTAACACCCTAGTAGTTTTTTCAGGTGAAATCTCCATTGCAATGTTTCAAAATTCCACAGTTGATCAGAAAAAACATTAACCTAGGTCTGTAGGACCAAAATCATGAGCTCAAAAAAATACAGAATCTAAGAAAAAGCAAGAGTCCTAAAAAAAAAAAAAAAAAAAAAAAAAAGATGACTGGCCAGTAATTAATAAACACCATATAATTTACTTTTTGGTTGGGGTCTAGTTTGAGTTCAGGTAAAAAGACACTTTTAACTCTTTTTTTCCCCTTGGGCCTGAAATCTGTCTCCTGCTGAGTGCCCCAAGCTTCTTCTATTTGCATATCAGCTTAAGTCCTGGCTGAGGTCTGGAAGGAACTGGGAAAACTGGAATTCTGAGCAGAAACCTCATGCCTAAGGCATTTTAGCTATAAGTCATAATTTTCAGGTTTAAGATGCAATTCTCAAAATTTTATATCTTTATATCTCTTTACATTACAAACACTTGCCCACACAAAACTGAAAAATAGGATCTTTTTCTGATAATATAAAGGCCACCATCAGAGGAAATTTCCTCAGGATCATTAAGCTGCTTCCTTTGTTCTGAAGTTCCTAAAGTAGTATTAAGTTTTATCATGTATATCCAAAATTAAGCCTTAAAAATTTCCAAGACTGTTGCTAATTAATGTCATTTCAATAAGCCAGACCAACGTTTTAATTTAGCACCCCCCTTTTTTCCCCCTGAATCTTACACACTGAGGGGAACAGATATCATATCATAATTTGTTATCTTTGCCCAAGTTAATACACTGGAATACCTAGTGAAATTTTCTCAGGCTACCCAGTTCAAAATTGAAACTTTCTAATTTTTTTACCCTAAGTATTTAAGTTTTCTAGCATGAACTATCTGAACTCAAACTAAACAATTGCTTAAACCCAACTTTTAACTGCAAGATAGTGCAATGCTTTAGAAACCCATTCAGATACCAGATTGTTACAATAAAAAAATTTATCTTTTAGATACACATTTAGCCAAGATCATCCCCAAGAAACAATCTATAACATCAACACATTACTGCATTTATTGTCTCATTAGTTAAGCAAACAGAGGTGGGGTAATCCCTAAAGTGCAGGTAAGGAAGGAGGAGACTCCCCAAAGCAAAATGGCTTTGGCAGCTGCTGGGAGCCCCTTAGTTCCACCTTTTATTTATAGGATTAGTTCCTCTGGCTTAGTCTGACCCCAGGCACTAGGCATTACTCACATCTCCTAACTTTTCAGTAGTCAGCTTCCCAAAAAGTTCATCTTCTGCTTGCAGTTGTTTCGAGTTTGAGAAAAGTTTAAGTGAGATATCAAAGTTTTTAGACCCCAGGCATTTCCCTCTGCAGTGGGCATGCTCAAGCCAACTACGGGAAGAAAAGAAAACACTGCTTCCCTAATCTCGCTCAACAAAGGGGGGTAAAGTTTATCAAAGTTCTTTAAAACACAGCTAAGAGAGGTGTAAAAGGTGAGAACAGAAAAGCTGGCGGTTCTATTGACTTTTGGTCCCTCACAGGAGAAGCATTAGGTTAAAATTTAGCTAAAGTTACTTCCACACATCTAAGGCCATTTGGAATTTGGGACTCTGCATCGGTCCAAAGTAAAACAATGCCATCACACTTAACAGAGACACAGACAAAATGACACACAAAGATCATCATGCAGCTCCCGTTCCTTCACAACCCCAAGATCTACAATCTTGTGACTCAAGGAGAATGGAGGGAAAAGGGGGAGGAGCAGAAGGATTGAGTGATAGGATCTTGGGGGAAGGGGTCGGAGTGGAGGCAGGGACCAAGAAAGGCTTCAGGGACAGAGGCGTGGAGTGGCTTTGTCCCATACTGGGAGTTACTCAGGCAGAGACAGGGACAATACAAACGTGACACAGAGACAAGGACAAACAGTAAAAGGTTAACACAAGTTTAGAGGCAAAGATTAAAGACAGACTGTGAATCCAATCTGAGAGAAAGAATTGCCGGCGAAACCAAACGGGTTGGCAGCAGAGTACAAACGAGGGCACTCTTGTCCCTCTACCACCTGGGGGCACTTTCGCCCCCCCCCCCCCCCGAATCCTCTAAGGTGTCCCTTAAGAGGAGTGGCCTGTGGATTAGGACATGTCTGTCACCACTGCCAGGGAGAATTTACACTCTCCGCTGACGGCCACGCTGCCAACCCAACCAAACCAATCCAAGCCAAAAACCAAACCTGAACCAAAAAGCTCTGAGAACTTACGCTCTCCACCGAGCCAAAAACCAAAAAGCTCTGAGAACTTACACTCTGCATCGAGCCAAAAACCAAAAAGCTCTAAGTGATCGCAAAGGAAAAACAAGAAGGAGAACAAGGAGCAGAAGAGAAGGAGGAAGAAGAAGAGGAAGAGGCGCCTTACTTACCCCCTAAAGGAGTCCGTTGGAGGTCTCCTTGTCCAGCAATGCGCTTTTCCCGGCCAACGCACCAAATGTAAGGGTCCCGCGAAATGTCGGAGAAAGAGACCACCAAGTGACCACTCATGCAATTGGCAGAAGGGGGATTTATTGAACCAGCATGCTGGGGCTCCATGCCCACTCAAGAAGGGAAAGCAGCCCAGAGCCCCGAGCAGGGGCTGAGCACTGCTTAAGTACACTTTTGGGGGAGGGTGGAGGGCTTTGTATACATCAGAACAAATCATCATCAGGCACGGGAAAATTGAACAACAACTCCTAAACATGATTAGTTCATTCATTGGCGGGAACAGGTCAGGCTGGAGTGATAGGTCATTCCTAAGGAGGGGGTTACATTTAAACTGATTGGTCCAGGCCCTGCAATGCCTACGTGCGACCACACAGAGCCCTTATTAAACAACCAAATAGTCAGGGGAAATATTTACTGGGCAGTTCCAAGCATTGTCTTAACAGCTACAGAAATTTCAGGTTTTGCAGGTAGCATAGAAACCTAACAATACCTAATCCTTTACATTTTAACTGAGACCTTGCAGCTTAGAAACTTTACAACACCCGGTCTTTTACCCTTTAACTTTTACACTTTAACTTCAATTTCTTTTACCCTTACACTTGAAAGTGAAACAAGGATGTCCTGAGTTAAGTTCAGCGTGATCTCATAGACCTTCAAATTTTCCTAACCTCCTATATATATAAACTTTATCTGTTTGTTTTTGTATGATTATGAGTTATCATCTGTATGATTTTTAGAGGTTAGCTGAAATATGAATTGATTTTGGGTTAATTGTTCACAAAGAAAGGAATGCATTGTTGCTGTGTTTATTACTGCCCTAGCATGATCTCACACTGGTGTATGCCTTGTCCATTTGCCAGCATATATATAACCCTTGCTTCTCTGTCATTGCTACTTATTTTTAAAAAGACATGTTTCTTTCTCTTTCTCTCTCCCTCCCCCTCCCTAATCCCTGGGTAAAGAGGTTACCTTCCTGTTCTATTATAGGCGGAGTTATCTGTCCTTGAGCACACACCCATCATAGAAATGAAGTAATTCAGACTTGGGAATGTCACCAGAAGATCTCAGAAATGACTATCTCCCTGATTAACAAGTGAGTTACAACTCCAACAGAGAACATGTAAAATATAGCCTTCAAATCACCTTCCCCCCACCATAGGCAGAATGCCAGCCTGTGGAATAGTAGAAGATTAGTTCCCTGTGTTTCTCCTTTTCTAGCAAAGCAATAAACCTTCTTTTTCCTTTTTCTCAAAACTGTGTCTTCGTTATTGGATTGGCATTGGGATAAAAGACCAAGCTTCCTGCAACACTTTTTCTTGATCAACACAACAACCAATCTCAAGTCATGAGAGAATAACTCAATGTCAAAAATTCTTCAGTCTTTAGACTTACATTCATTCAATCTCTGTTAACACCTTCAAGATCCACTCCCAAGGTGAATCTCTCTTCTGGTACATGCCAGGACATATTGGCTAACTCCTACACTGTTCTCATATATATCACTTCCTCCTAGAACAAGGTTGTACTTTCCTGTTTCAACTTTCCTGAGACTTTTCCTGGTAGACTGTTTGGAAGCAATAAGTGGCATAGAAAGATGCTTGGAAGTAGACCAAATACTGCATTACAAGTTCTTCCAATAAGGCAATAGCACTGTCTAGGCAATGGAAGACATTTTTTTTTTTTTTCTTGAGGGAAAAAGGCCTGCTCTTCTTGCATCCAGAGGATGGAAGATAATTTCTCAGGTCATGGTTCTTACTCTTCTCCATTTTTATTCTTCCACTTTAGCTCTCAGATTCCCATTATTTCTCTATCAGAACACATTTTGATATTTCAATCAAAATATATGTTGAGGTTGCACATCCAGTCTTCCTGGCATCTTTATTACAAAATACTGTACTTGTTGGAGTGCAGTATATGCTTGCAGATGATTTGACAGTAGACATGGGATCTCCATGTGAAATGTGATTCCAGAAGACATGAGATGAAGTGTATCTAGAAAATCACTTAAATTCAACATACATTCTTTGCATAGCTTCCTTGTTTTAAATAAAATAAGTTATCAAGTATAACTCTTAATTGGAATCTACTATGGTGCAAATCCTGCAACGGCAAAACCAAACTGTAGCTGCTGCTGGGCAATGATAAGCTGCTAGAGATCGATTTCATATTGAAATTCACAGAATCTGAAAAGCAGTGATCTATACATGTCACTATAGTTCACTAAAGAATATATAGCTTTCTAATCCCAAACACAGAAATGATCATTTTCTCAAGATAAAGAAGGAAGTACTGGGCACTGAGGTGGAACAAATTTTATTGTAAGCATCTATGATTATGTCAAAATGAACTCACTATTATATATAATGGGTAATACACTACCAGAAACATTTTAAAAATTAAGCCACAGTAACATAAAATTAATCCACAGTAACATAAAAAAGAAAAAAAAATCTAAAATTTCTGGAATTAAAAAATTAATAAAATTTTGTAATTTATAAATAGAAATAGAAATAGAAATAGAAATGGAAATCCCCAGTAAACAAATGTTTAATGTTCTATATGGAAATAGACAAATAGAATAAATTCAAACATTATTAGAATTCATAATTTTAGAGGATGAGGTGTTAATAAATAATAACAAAAGGTGATATCTCTGCTGGAGTAATATAGTTTTTATCTAAATATTTCTTCTTGCATGGTAAAGCTACTCTTTTGTGTTGTACTGATAACTCACTTAAATGTTCAATAAATGTAATGTAACAACTTCTGTCTCAAAACCTAAAATTGTTCTCCAGGGTTATCACATTTTTTGTCTAACCTTATAATATTTTCTTTCTTTCTTCGTCTTCTTTTTTTTTTTTGTAACAGGAATTAAACCCAAGAGCACTCAAGCAATGAGCTACATTCCCTTCCTTTTTAAAATATTTTATTTAGAGACAGAGTCTTGCCAAATTGCTTAGAGCCTCTCTAAGTTGCTGAGGCTTCTTTGAATTCACAATCCTCGAGCCTCAGCCTCCTGAGCTGCTAGGATTATAGTTGTGGGTCACTAGGCTCAGCAACTAAACTTGAATGTACTCTTCATTTCTAGCCAACATACATATTTTTACTTTAATTAGAATTTAACCTGCTACAATAATAACTGCCAAATATTATAAACATACTATTATAATCATCATGATTCAAGAAAGTTTATGCTCCCCAAATTGGAAAAAAAAATTAGGGACAAAAAGTATATTTTACAAAAAGAATCATTGCATGACTACAACCCCAGTAAGGAGAACAGAGCATTCCTAAGATCAAAGACTCTTTCAGAAGTATGAATTTTCTCTCCATATACCATCACGGTCTTAAAAGGATCTAGGTAAACACATGTTAGGTTTTCATTGTGTGTCCTAAAATGGGAAGGGAGTTTACCTAAAGTATATGTACTGTCCCTTAGAATAGGAAAACTCAACAGTCACTTGAATTTGGTACTTTTCACTGAGTCAGGAAGGAAAACTAAGTTGATGATGATTCCTGATGAGACCAAAGCATCTTACAAAGGAAACTGTTTGGAAGAGGGAAAACACTCCAAGCTCTGGATCTAAGCTTTGGTTACAAAGAAGGGTAACTACTATCAGAGAATCCCACATAGAGACTAAAACCTACACAATAAAACCATGAGTGATGCTAGGTTGTTTAGCAAGGACTCTAATCAGCAACATCAGAGGCAATGGGTCATATATACCTGTCTGTACCTCAAGATGCCTCTCTACATAAGAAATTAATTAGTGTCTGTATAGTACACTGTCTATAGAAAGAAATAATCCACAGGAGCTAAGGTTTTAATATATTAAGCAAACAATAAAAAGATAATATTCTCCGTTTACTTCTTCCAGGTCAACACAAAATAACAATGACATTCATCTCATGTCATCAGAGACCAATTTCTTGCTCCACAACTTCCTCATGGCATTTTTCACTTCTGCATTCCTCAGTGTGTAAATCAGAGGGTTGAGCAAAGGTGTTCCAATGGTGTAAAACACAGCTATCATCTTATCTATGGGGAAGGTGGTTGCAGGCCTTGTGTATATAAATATGCAAGGTCCAAAGAACAAGATGACCACGATGATGTGGGAGATGCAGGTGGAGAGGGCCTTTCTCCTCCCTTCTGCACTGTGGTTTCTCAGCGAATGCAAGATGATGACATAGGAGAACATGAGCATGACAAAACTCACTGTACAAATGGCCCCACTGTTGGACACCAGGAGGAGGTTGGTCACATATATGTCTGTGCAGGCGAGCTTCAACAAGGGTTCCAAGTCACAGAAGTAGTGATCGATCTCATTGGGACCACAGTAAGGCAAACGCAATGCAAGAAAAATCTGAGCTAAAGAATGCACACAGGACCCCACCCAGGCCAAAGCCACCAACACACTACAGACCCGACGGCTCATGATGGTCATGTAGTGCAGGGGCTTACAGATGGCTACATAGCGGTCAACAGCCATGAGGATGAGGATGAAGATCTCCAGGCAGCTAAAGAAATGGAATGTAAACACTTGGATTATGCACTCACTGAAAGAAATAGTGGTCTTCTCTGAAAGGGCATCCACAAGTGTTCTAGGAGCTATGGAAGTAGAGAAGCAGGTGTCAGATAAGGATAAATAGAAAAGGAAGAAGTACATTGGACTGCCAAGTGCCCGACTGGTCTTGATGGTGGTGATAATCAGCAAGTTACCCAGCAATGTCCCCAAATAGAAAAGCAAAAATGTGACAAAAACTATTTTCTTCCTAAATGGATCTTGTGTCAATCCAAGTAGGATGAACTCAGTCACATTATTGTTTAACTTCATGATTCCATGAATTTGGAGAAGGGGTGAGTGTGAGATGGTTTTTCTGCAAAAATAAAGGAATTATTAATGATGTACTATGTGATGTTATGAAATATTTTAAGATATATATATATATATATATATATATATATATATATATATATATTTTTTTTTTTTCCTCATCAGGGAAAGTCTGTGCTTCTCCCTTCTTTCCTTCATTTCTTCCCTCCTTCCTTCCTTTTGCTTTTCCATTGAGCTACACCCCCATTTTTTTTAATTTTGAGACAGGGTCTCATTAAATTGTTGAGGGTCTAACTAAGTTGCTGAGGCTAGCTTCAAACTTGTGATCCTCCTGTCTCAGCTTCCAGAGTCTCCGGAATTACCGGCCTACACCACCATGTCCAGCTGTCTAGGGTTTCTTAATAACTCACTTAAACACATGTTCCTCAATTTTAATGACTAATTCACTATATTAAAAATCTCAAATATTCTTATCTATCTAATGCTTTTCTATAACCTTCTTCAAATACAAATGCTGTTTAGTTCTGACACAATTCTGATCCATTTTTTGCCAATTGGATTAATGTAAAATTAAGAGGTAGGGATCAATGTAATAATGCCTTCATTTTTTCCATTGTCAGTAAACATCAGGACCAATGTTATACAGATATACCACTCAATACTGACTTGGGGTTTCATAATATGAATATAAAGCACACATCATTGTCCCCCTATATAAAAATTTCATTTGTGTTATATATTTTGTATATCATTATGCACATTTATATAAACATATTATTTGTGAATAGATAATATTTTCTACTCTTTGCACAACCTCTCCCAGGTACTTCAACTGGAAAAGTGAAATAGGAAACACAATCTCTTAGTAAGTTTTTTTCTATCCTTGAAATGTCCTTAAAATGTGTGCTACTTGATGTATAATGATTATTATATATGAAAGTTCTTTGTAATATCCAAATTTCTTATACTATTTTATTAGAAACTGCTTTGAGGATTTGGAGTCTTGATTACATTTAAATGACTACTCCATTTTTCATATTGTCCTCATTTAAATTTTTAACATATGAAGTTTCAAACTGGGGTGGTTTGGAAGGACATCACCTGGCAGCTGGTATAGGACCAGATCATGATTATAATACCCCCAGTAGAGTTTTTAATATTGAATCTGAATACTCCATGTTCTTGGAATAGAGCAGAAATCCAGAAAAGGAAAAAATGTGTTGTTATTCCGGTCTCTTGGTAATTTTTTTTTTCCTTCTCAATAGACTTGAAATGTCCAAAATCAAAAGTTTTTACTTTTGACTCCAAGGTCTTTGGAAAGGATCTTAAACTATAAAGGATCTGAGTTGATTATTACTCTTGCACTGTGTTAATCATCATAAGAAGCTAATTTTTTCTTGTATTCTTTTGAAAGATGTTTCCATCATGAAATTATTGTACTTGAAAAGTGTTAGGCCTTGGGGACATGAAAATGTAAAAGACTTTTGAACCTCCAATAGTCCATGATTTTATCCACTCCTTTGAATATAGCTTTTGGTTTATTTATTATCAATCCTATTAGAATATAAATTGTAGAAAAAGTTTGTTTACCTTATACAATTAGTCATGGATTTTGAAGATTAATTAAGAATCATAAACATGTATTGTTTAATTAATTTAGTAAAAGTTGTAGATCCTCATCATATATTTAATCAACAATTTAATCAATAATCAATAGACATCTTTCTTTCTGGAACTCTATTTCTAGCTATTTCAACCATCTTGAATTTACAAGATTCAACTTTAGAAAACTTTTTTTTTCAATGATGGCCTTATGATAAAGGAAAAATATTTTTGCTCTCAAAAGTTTTTACTCATATCTTTTCTTTTTTTTCTTACACATAATTATGTATGTGCATCTCATTCATGGAATGAATATATTATAAATCTATGTGTTCTCAGGATATTATCTCCATTGTATCAAACTCAATATCTTGTCCAATGTTTTGTTTAAGTAGGTGTTCATTAGTGTTTCTAAATTGAACAGTCTTAATTTTTAAAATGTAATATGTATCTGATTATTTTAGTACTTCTCTGATTTCAAAACATCTTCACATCATTAATTTACTGTGGCTTTCTAACCACTATGCATGATAGAAAAAAAAAAAAATAAGGTTCTATTTTTTTTTTTTTTTTTAACGGCTTGAGAGCCAAATAACATGGTGAATCATCCTCACAACCTAGAGCAGAAGATGTGGTCTGTACAGTACCACATTTTATGAATGGCATTGGGACTCTGACACCCACAAAATGATCATTCATCTTCAGAATTTGTTGTCATTTTTTTATGAACCCATAGTCCTTAAGAGATGCAAGAAGAGAGGTGACATTTTTCATAAACTCTTGCTATTGAGGCACAGTTTCTCCCCACTCCCAGAAAATAGTGGTAACACCTTTCATCAGATTCTTGAAACAAACACAAAATGGATTACAAAGGTCTGAAGACAAAACAGCACCAGGGACATAACATATCTTCTAGTAACTACTGCACTTACCTCAATCCTTCAAATAAGATTATCCAAGTGTAGAGTGGCTACACTGTTCAAAACAGTCAATAGACAATGTGTTGATGTTGGAGATCATAAATGGTCAGGAGCTGAAACAAAGCCATCAAGAAAAGGCAGATTAGGGTGGGAAACCCATTTTATCCCTTCCAAAGCAAAAATTAGTGAGTGACATAATCTATCCTCCTCCAGCTCCTCCCTCTGTAACTCAGTCCCATTATTCCTGCTCTCTGGTCAAGTGATGCCCACCTGAGGATCAAGTTCCATCATAAATTCAGTGCCATCACCTACACTTTGTATATCTGGTGGCCATAACTGTCATGAAATTAACATTTAATGGTTCTTCTTTCCAAATCTTACCAGACAGAGAACAGGAGCATTATGGAGGGTGAGGGTAGATAAAGTGACATGTTAAACAAGTTGGGCAGGAGAAAATATTGAAGAATAGGGAAGAATTTTAGTCTAAGTATTTTCAGGATCACCTGTATTACATTTGTGGCATATTTTCTTTCACTTTCAGTATGTGTGTATGTGTGTGTGTGTGTGTGTGTGTGTGTATACATATGTAAGTCATATATATTTACATAAAGTATTATGCTATTATATATTGGGTTGTTATTATAATAAACTAAATTTATATTCTTATATTCATTACATGTAGTGTGTATTGTATTTAATCTCATTTTCGTATTTGCTCCAAACATTCTGAGTAGTTATTTAGCTTCTCAAAGTAAATCTTATATGTAAACCAATTACAAATTATGTCCTTATGTTGTCATTTAAGAAACATGCAAGGAGTAATATTTCTGTGGTGTGAGATACAGCACTGTTTTCAACTTTATTGGTTGTTATTTAAAAAGTGTGCATCTTCCAGAAAACTTGGCAAGGTCACTACTCTCTGTTAACCTTTTCTTTAATTGTTTATCAGGCACAATCATTTCCAAGATTCTGGTGCCCATAGTGCTAATTGAGGAGTTATCTTGCCCAGTTGCCTTACATGGAAAAGCATCTGGGCAATTTTGTAAGCTCTGCCATCTCAGGAAGCAGGAAGTTATGATAAATTTTAGCACATGGAATATATACTTCTCTTCCCATACAATAATGATATTTTTAATCTACCTGGTGCCTACAAAGTATTTGTTGAGTTCAAAGGATGATTTTTATCCTAATGCTTGTATTTCATTAGTTTACTTCCTTCATTAACAGTAGACCTGTAAAAATTTCGGTTATTCTTTTTTCTTTCCTGTCTTACTCATGTGTGAATGATATGATTACAAGACTATGAAAATGCATTAAAATTGTATTAAATTAACATGTAGTAATGACTTTCTCAGCTCAAAAAGTAGAAATAATGTAATACTTACCAGTTAGAGGATTTCTACATCTGTCCATCCCCATTTGAAAGCAACCTTTACACAGAATACTAAAAAATTAAAAAAAAAAAAAAACAAATTTCTTTCTGCATTCCAGAGGGAATCATTAACCCATAATAATGTAATATATTACCATTTTAAAAAACATTATTCCTTAAAGTTTCTCTTATTTTGCTAATTAAAAGCATCTTAGATGCTATCATAAATTAACTTTTGTTTTGTCTAGCCTGTTAAGAAAAGCAATTCCATCCTCCTCATACCCAGTAACCACATGGAAAGAAGGATGTGAGGTGCCTCAGGCATATCAAAGATACCAGGGAAAGAAGAAGAATGGAAAGTGTGTGGAGGAGAGGGTGATGGAGCATGGGAAGATGAAAAAGTAATGCTATTGGCAAAAGAGAAATTGGCTCACCAAGAAATATGTCTTCTCCCCCAAGTGCCCTAAGTTACCATTGGCTGTGTCAGGAAACCATCTGTTCTAGATCCTGTAACACACTTGGAGCATATTGGCAAAGTTTCAACAAACAAAGGAAAGCCAGGTGGTGCCCCTAATTCAGAGGCTCTATTCCCTAAGCTACAAACACATCCTTCCATGGATTCTTAGACTTATATATAACCCATGGTCTGAGTATTAATATATATGCCAAGTTAGCACTGAATCTCATATTTTTAAAAAATTCATTTCACTCATTTTATTAACTCCTGTTAGTAAAGAAGAAAACATTTAAGGAATAAATCCAATTGAGATAATTTTACTTCAACAAATATGTATTGACTACCTTTTATAAAATAGGCTTAGTGTTTTTGACATAAATTACATTTTTTTAATTTGTATAAATATCTCATGAGGTAGATATTAACAATAACATTTCATATAAGAGCAACTAAAATTCACTGATGATAATCAGGTCCCTCAGGTCACATGTTAATGAATTCAGTACTGACAGCTCTACTACTGAGTGTTTTAATCTGTATTTTTGCCTCTTAACCTCACATTTTGCTTCTACCAGAATAACTTGACAACCAGAGAGTTCTAGATGGCAATGATGACAAGGCTCTCTCTGGCTGAATAGTGGTATCTCAGACTGAGGAACTTAGAATTAATAGTAAGGCTGCAAGGGCAGGTTGAAATTCAGCTAGCCACGAGAAACACAAGTGAAAATGTTTAGCAGACAGTTCAATATTTTTAATATTATTAAAAGTGTGAATTTAAAGTCAATACTGGAAAAAATAGATTTGGAAACCATTATTTGGGCAGGATATATGTACAAATGATATATGTTATTTAATTGTTCTTGAACACTCCTTTTTTAATCATGATATATGTTTTTTTGATTGTTCTTGAACACTCCTTTTTTATTTCATTATTTTAAACTATCAAAACCTTTACCATTTAAGGATGCGAAGTAACACGATATACCTTCCCTCAGCACCACCATTCAAGCACATTTGTCTAAACTTTACCATGTTCATGATATTTTATACTAGGAGATTAAATGAGGTCACTCAAAGAAAACAGAGATCAGCAAAGTGAGTCAACAATGAAACAAAGGGTTATGCCAACATTTAAAAGAATCCCTGAAGGAGCTCAAGAGTCATGATAAGACCATGAAAGTACAGCCACATGGAACCTAGAGAACTAGATTCTCAGGAAGGAGTACAGGAATTTTGTGCATAACACCACATAAGTTCTAGTGTCTAAAACACGCATGCAAGTCCTGACTGAAGTTGACCAATGGCTAGCAAACTTTAAAGCAGGACAATGCTGTGTAATGGCTAGAAATTAGGAAAGAATTCTTATTTCATTCCTCAAATTCTTCAGAAATTCTGTAAACTATAAATACTTATTTTTTTCCAGCACCAAATTTACCATAGTATGCATTTATAAACTATAACTTACAGTAGGAAATTAACCAATTGTTTAGTCAGTGAAGGAATCAATAAAACCTATAAACCAAATTAAAACAAATTTACTGATAATTTACAATTACTTCTGCAGAAAAACTACTTTTGTAATGGTAAATGAAATAAACTCTTCTGACTCCAAATGGCACTAAGAATACTAATTTCGAAAGCAGCACAATGAAATGACCTCATTTTTGGGAGACACCACAAATATTGCCCTTGAAATCCCTTTCAGATTTTTGACTTAGAAGCAAAATGAACAGCACTTGGTAATATAAAATGGGATATTGAAAGAGTTAGGTTGTTCCCATAGTAAAGTGTGATATTTTTCATGATGTAGTGTGGAAATGCAGAATCAATAAGGAAGATGAATTCAAATATCTGAACACTTTTGTAGAGGCAATCAATCTGCTTCACAGAGATGGGTAAAGACAAAGTGTTAAAACTCTCTTGGGCTGGGGATGTGGCTCAAGTGGTAGCATGCCCGCCTGGCATGTGTGCTACCCAGGTTCGATCCTCAGCACCACATACAAACAAAGATGTTGTGTCCGCCAAAAACTGAAAAATAAATATTGAAATTCTCTCTCTCTCTCTCTCTCTCTCTCTCTCTCTCTCAAAAAAAAAAAATAAAATAAAATAAAACTCTCTTACTGGTGGTTCCTGATAGTTTACATTTAATAGAAGTCCAGTTTCTTCTTCAATGGATGAAAGCTGACTTTCCACTAAGAAACCACAATTTGTTCATATTCACTATATAGGTTAGGATCATATTATCTCAAAGGGTGGGAATATGACTCCTAATGACTTAATCAGAAAACATTTTTCCAAGACTGTAAATCTAGTAGCAAAGGAGAAGCAATCTCGATATTTGGTTGATTATGGAGAAAAGTCAAAAAGTCATTCTGGTCTCCCTCATTAATAGAGTTTCTGAGAGGACAGACCAGAACTTCTGCCTACACTCTTACCATGAGCAGAAAGAGCTGATCACATGTGAAACCTCATGAGGAAGTAGAGCAACAAACCATCAGAAGAAACAGTGCTAACTTTTACATGTCTGTAAATATCAGTCATTTTCAAACTATTTTAACATCATTATTTTACTTACTTGATATTGTTGATTTTTTGTACATGTATTTAAATAATATAAAGAACATTTGTAAACTTAACTACCTATCCTAAAAATTAAAATATTACCAATTAAATCTGCATTTAGTCCTTTTTCTATCCTGCTCCGACTTCATCCTAAAAGGAACCAATACCATGATTTTTAATGCATAACCTTGATTCTCACAACAAGTTACCATATATTTATATCTTTTGAACTTTACCTAACTTCAAATGTTAAGCAATTGAACATGCAGCATGCAGAATTAGGGGAATTTTTTTTCCACTAAAGATTAAGTTGTAAGGTCTGTATCAGAACCTCTGTATTGTTGAATGTAATTCTAGAATGTAGTTCTAGAATCACTTTCTCGGTAGTACCTCATGCCATTGTGTGATCATGTCAGCAAGTGTTTATCCAGTATCTTCTTAGTGAATATTTAACTACAAACTGCAATTACAAACATTTTAAACATCTCCTAGGAATGCAACTGATGGCTTGCAGGATATGCCAATATCCAGCTTTCCAAGACAATATACTATTTCCACAATTTATGAAATGTAATCTATGTACTAAACAAGGGGAGAAGGGGAGAGAGAGAAAGAGAGAGAGAGAGACAATATTTGTGAAACAATTTAGTAACATCTACACCATGAGAAGATAATTAATATGAAGAATCCTCTATATTTTGTTGTTTTAGTTAGATATATGGACAAAGCAATAAACCCCCAAAACTTGAGCTTTTATTTCTAATGTCAGTTTCTAAATGTTGTTTGTTCTGTCTTATATTTGGCAGAAAATATTTGAACACTAAAATAAACTGATGTCCTTTATTTGTGTCATAAAGACTTACATCTTTTAAATACACTGAAATATGCAACCTAGAAAGTTAGACTTAGGGTTTATAATTATTCTATTACTTACATGCACATTTATAAGAAATTTCCTTCCACTCCTTCCATAACAATGAAACATAACAAGGAAAAATATTAGAATATCATTCGAGACCTTAGTGTTCTTTCTTTCCTGAGCAAAACTTAGAATCAAAAGTCTAGCCAAATAGAATTATATCTCCCATTTGGAAAATGATAATGAGATGTATTGTCTTTACTCTTTTACTGATTTGTTATACAACTAAAAAAAATTAGATGAACTTTCAGAACCTTGAGTCTTACCTGCTACTTTCTAATAGAGGACTCTGTATGCAGATATTTTTGCTCATAAGAAATGACTTAAAGTGAATATTCAAAGTGGTTTTCTAATCAAAGATTTATCTTTATCCTGTTTCATAATTTAAAAGACCAAAATGATTAATTTGCTGATATATAGAGGCTTGCAGGCATATGTCAAGTGTTCCTCTAGGGTGTAATTTCTTAGGGATATGAGCTATTGTGAGGGCATGACAATGATCCATTCTTTAGATCAGCCTGCTTACAGATCCCTTGGAACTTCAGCTTCGGCTGCTGGCTTGAGAAGCTGGGAAGGGAAAGGGGCATTCCCTGAGGGACATGGGAAGCTGTGGTCAATAGCTCCTTCCAACACAGTCCCTTGGTCTCCAAGGCTGATGCAATGCTCTAATTATTCAGAATATTTGCTGCCAGAACCATTTCTACACTAATGGGCATTGTTGTTTATCAATTCCCCAATGATAACTTCTAGCAGCCAACAGTTTTTGGCAAGAAGCTTTGGAGCCAAATCCAACTACTGAACTACTGAAAATGGCTCCTACTAGCAGAGTCCAATTCCCTCAACCCAGGAAAGATTCTCTGAAGTCATTACATCACTGATGTCTAGCACGACGTTTCTGCCTCCAGTGTCTGGTCTCTTCAAGAACTGTCACTAGGACATTGCTTTCCATTCTCCCTGACCATAAATTCATGTCAATTCTCTACCTCTGCAAGAGCGTCTTCTTGAGATGACTTTTATTTTCTCACACCTTTATCCTCACTTAAGACTTACGTGTCCCTTGTCCCTTGGGATTTTCCATTGTTTATATACATGACCTCAGAGAGCACCTTTGTAATAAGTAAACATTTTTTTTTTCTCAAATTTAAGTATTCGATGAAGGATTTTAAATAGGGATGCTCTGAAGTTCAAGTTCATCTGATTTTTCCAATGAATCACTTTGACCCCAATATTTGACAGGCCTAAGAGATAAACGCCTACATGAGAGTTATTATTGTTATTTCTGCTCTGCAGTAATACAACTATATAGGTCACCATCATATCCAAGGTGCATAATGTCACTATTACTACTAGTCCTGGACATAAGATTCATTGGCAATATTCTCTCTCAAATACTGGTGAACATTCAAGATGTAACTTACAGAGAATATTTCCCTTTTTGTCTTATTTTCTCTGCTTCAATTTTCTTTTGAATATAAAACATTAATGAAAGGGACACTCCTATAATGTGAATAGTTACAACATGAACCTCTTTCTTGCAATGCAAAACCAGGCAGGATAGGATAGCCACAGCCACAACTGATGGTACATCACTTCAGGAGCAAATGTTAACAGTCTCACACACAAAAAGAAACTGTGCAATCTTTTCTTCCTCCCCCCACCTTTTTTTTTAACTTAACACTGATTGCTACAGAATGGAAGCCTGTTTTATCTTTCTGTAATAAACTAATAAGATTATCTAGTAAGGCTTGCATAGTTCTGTTGTATCTCTGTGTGTGCTGCAAGTTGGAGCTGGTGACTCCCTCAAAGTCAGGTTTTAAGATTTGGTGGCAAGTCTGTGGCATTATTGGGAGGTGCTGGAACTTTTAGGAGGAGGGGCCTTGTGGAAATAAATTAGGTCAATGGGGATGCGCCCTTCAATGGAGTGTTGGGACTTAAGCACATTCCTCTCTCTTTCTTTCCTTTTGCTTTCCAGATACCACAAAATGCCTCATGTGCTCCTCCAGCACATGTTTCCACCATGACTTACCATGTCACCACAGGCTCAAAGCAACAGAACCAAGAAAACATTGACTGAAACCTCCAAAACTGTAAGCCAAAATAAAACTCTTCTTTGAATTTTTTTTTTTTTTGAGAGAGAGAGAGAGAGAGAGAGAGAGAGAGAGAGAGAATTTTTTAAAATATTTATTTTTATTTTTTTTTAGTTTTCAGCAGACACAACATCTTTGTTTGTATGTGGTGCTGAGGATCCAACCCGGGCCGCATGCATGCCAGGCGAGTGCGCTACAGCTTGAGCCACATCCCCAGCCCCAAAACTCTCCTTTTAAGTTGATTATCTCAGGTATTTCATCAAAGTAATGCAAAGCAGAAAGACAAAGTGCATGCACATATACCCATATGCACACACACACACACACCAATCCCCTAAAGCATACAGATTTTTTAATTTGAATAATATTTCAATTTTTTGTTTGGTTTGAACATATATAAAGGATGTTGACCATCAGAAGGAATTTAGAAAAATTATTCTAATGAGATATTGAAGTAATGTTTCCAGAATAGAACAGGGAAGATGAAGAAGAGAAAGAAAAGTTAGAAATATGATACTTGATGCTATAACAATATACCTGATACTAGGTATTTTATACTATAAAGAGGTTTGTTTAGCTCCTATTTTGGGAAGCCAAAAGTCCAAGATTGGGTGGCTTTATTTCTTTGGCCTTTGGTAAGGGCCTTATGATAGATGGCATCACAATGGCAGAAGCCTATTCAGAAGAGATTATGTAATGAAACAAGAAAATAAAACGATTCGTGTATCAGGCTTGTTCTCTTCCTAATAACTCATTCTCACGTGATCTAACTCACTCTTCAAGATCAGCATTATACTTTGTAATGGTGGCATCACCATAACCTAATTACCTTGCTCCAGGCATTATCTCTTCAAGGCTTCACCACCTTCCAATACCTCCACAGTGAGGACCTAGTTTCTAGTTTGTTTGAGAGACAAACTCAAACCATGTACTGGATCAACATAAAAATGTACAGTCACTGGGAAGCTAGAAAATAAGCTCTTCATCCCTGGGATTTGTGGATGCTTGAAGTACCAGTTCTTACACAGTATCATTTTCAAAGTTATCTCTTTGGATTATTTTGCAGCAGAGGATGTGCAATATAAATTGATCTAGGCTTTTCAGCTATTGAGAAACTAAAAGTCTTCAAGAGTTCTGTTCTTGCTGTGTAGCAGAAGGGATAGGTGCTTGAGTACATAGGGAGATAACTGTAATATCAAAGGTATATGGTGACCCAACACAGTGTGTCTGGAGTCAGTCTGTGGAGCACATTGTGTAGACACTTACCCTCTGAGAACATGGGATCAGTGTCCCTGGTTAGGTCGTAGGAACATATGGTAAAATACACTGTCAGTCTGAAGAGGACTTTGGATATATACCCCTTCATCATCAAAGCTGTCAAAGAAAATAAGTTTGACTGGTTATCTATATGTAAACCAAAACCACTTTGTCTTCAGTGTCATCATATTATTTATTTTGTTGAATTTATTAAAAAAATACAATTCACCATGTATTTTTTCATATATACTTTGAGTACTTTCTTGTTGCTGATATTTTTAGATGAAAGAGTGGGTATTCTGTTTTTAAAATTCATCACTTCCCAATGATGGAAACTTCCAAATTGTGCTTGAAGGATTCCCAACACAAGTGAATTAAATAAATAAAATAACACTATTAAGGGTCAATTTTGTTGATTTTATAACTGCTACAAATAAAACTTATTTAAATATTTTTTACTTGTTCTAGCCACTATTATTCCCCTTGATTAAAAATATTTAAAAACAGTTTTCTTTCCCTTTTAAACTAAATAAAATTATTGGAATCCCTGCTGGGACCAGCAGCTGACACAAATGACCACTTCTGCACTTCAATTTTGCAACCCAACCTAAGACACATTCTATCCTAAAGTTTCAAGGAGGAAAAGTTACCTCTGAACAATGAAATTATTAAACACCTTGCATCATAGGAGGCTGAGCTCCTCTGAAAACATGAGGACTACTAACTTGATCCTTCATGTATTCCTATAAAAACTCCTATGACGAAAATAAAGTGCTAAAATATAAAGCTAAGATCCTTCCTTTCATCACAATTTAAAGAAATTTTCATTTTGCTATGTTCTTTTTCTTTGTATCTTTCCTCAGTCTTTAACTTTCCCTTTCCTATAATGAAATATTCACTCCTAGAAGTCATCAGTAAAATCTTCTCTACTGCAAGGTTGTAAACTGAATTTGCTATGATCTCCTCTACTACATTTGTACATATTTTCCATTTATATTTGTATCTATTTTTTATTTGCCATGGTATGAAGAATATTTTCCTGGATAACAATACACCATTCTAACAAAATTTTTGAATAATGCATTCTTACAGCAATTTGAGATATCATCTGAACTTTATTCCAAAATACAATATCTACTTTTTCTGTTTTAGTGGTTTGTGTTCAGTTTCACTGTTATGTCTATCTGAGGGCTAATACCTGTGGTAATCATTGTAGCTTTTTTTAATACAACAGAAAGACCTGTCCACATTTTTTTTTTGGTCCAAAGTTACCTGATCATGTTTTGCAAATTTATTTTTCATTTTGAAAAATTTTATCTAGTTAAAAAGCATATGTTTGGTCATTTTACTGGAGAAATTTTAATGCATACGTTGACTTGTGGAGAGTTGGATGTTGATGTCTTTGAATACAAGGCAGGATTAGTGACATGAAATGGAACAATGCTGGAGCTCACAAAGGACCTGGACCAGCCTGGGTTTCCAACCCACCAGGATAGAAAACCTCGTAATTCACAGTGCAGCAGGTGGAGCACTGAGACATGCTTGCCTTAGCTGCAGAAAAAAATAGTTGCCCTAAAATAAATACTGCTCTAGCGCTGCTTAACAGAGCTTAAGAATACTTATAGGAATGAAAAATCTCCAGCAAGCGAACAGGGCAATATTCATCATACCTGAGATCCTAAAAAAACTAACAAGTATGTAAAGAAGCAAGAATATACAATCTAAAAATCAACCAAGCAAACCAAACAATGATGATAAGGATTATAGAACTGGCAAACAGGAACATTAAAGGGCTTGTGATAACTATATTAAATATTTGCTTTTTCCCTGAGGATGTTATGTGGGGATACTGAAAATGCAAAATGCACTGAAGTTGAAATACTAATGATTAAAAATACAACTGAGATGAAAAACGTGCTGGACCACAGAGAGACAATTGGACACTGCAAAGGTTGATCACTGCAGCAGAAAAAAAATGGTGAACATGAAGACAGCAATAGGAACCCTGTAAACTGAAGAACAAAGAGGTTAGAAGAGAAGGCTGTGGGAAAATTTTAAATATTCTAACACACGAGTAGTGGAGTTCTCAAGAATAGGATGAGAGAAGGGATAAAGAATATATTTAAAGAGACAATGGCTACTTGTATTCTTGATAATTGCCATTTTAACTAGAGATGAAATCTCATGTTTATAGCAGCTCAATTCAAAATCGCTAAGCTATGGAACAAACCTAGATGTCCTTCAACAGATGAATGGATAAAGGAAAGATGGTAGATGTACACAATGGAGTATTTCTCAGCCATAAAGAACTTTTGAAAACAACACAGTGAATCCTGCCATCATGGACGTCTACAGAAACAGGTCCAAACTAGAATCAGATGTATTCATGTTCAAAATGGATTATATTGTCCTATGTAACTGAAAAGAACCAATAAATAAAAACTTTGACATAATCTAGGAGAAAGAGAGGGGACACCAAATTACTTAAGATTAAAGTTTTGGTGGATGGGACAGATTCAATATAGACGTTAAGTTGAATGATAGAAGAGTAAAGTTCCATATGTTGCATACTTGAAAACAAAAGGAGAAAGAATGGATAATTTTTTTTACCCCAAATTTGATGACAACTATAATTCTATGTATCCAAGAATCTAACAAATCCCAGCCCCTCCCCCCAAAAGAGACCAATAATGAAAACTACACTAAAAGAGATAGTGAAATAAATTGTTCAAACATGATGATAAAGACAAAATTTGAGAAGTATTAAAAAAGTAAAGACACCATCTGTACCAAGGAAGAAAAATAAGAATTAAGCAGACTTCTTACCATAAAAAACATACATGAGAATACAGTAGAGCAACATGTCTCTCTCTCTCTCTCTCTCTCTCTCTCTCTCACACACACACACACACACACACACACACACACACACTCACACACACACACACAATACTACAGGATCTTATGTGTGGAAATTAAGAGGAAAAAATGTTGAATGTACAAAGATAGAGAATAAAATGTACCAGGAGTGAGATTGTGCCTGGAGGAAATGGGGCCCTGAAGGAGAAAGGATACAAAGTTGCAGAGATGTAAGAAGAACAAGTCCAGAGAACTACTGTGACATGAGGACCAGATTTCATAATATCTCATTATATTCAGGAGTTTTGTAAAGAGAAGAAATTTTAGGTGTTTTGGAAAAAAAGGGGAGGGGTAATTATGTGAAATTATGAATGTAAATTTGCTTGATTATACTAACCATTTTACAATAATTAACAAAGCATCCTGTTGTACATCTCAAATGTGGGAAGTAAATATTTTTTAAAAGTACTAAAAATCATCAACCTAGCAGTAACAGCAAAAATATCTTTCAAAACAAAGGTGAAGTAAAAAGACTTTGCCATATGCAAAGGTCTAGGAATGTATCAATACCAGATTTTGCCATAAAAATATCAACAAGTTACTTTAGTGAGAAGAAAAATCATTCCAGAAGAAAAACAGAATCTACTGGATAGAAAAAAAGACACCAACAGTAAATGGATGTGTAAATATAATAAATAAGCTAAAAAACTGACTTTGTTGTAAATTTTTAGGCCTCATGGGATATGAGAAATATCAGAAATTTATCAAAAAGAAACATCAGAAAAAAAAGGTAGTTGGTTTTAAGGATTAGCATCATACTATAGAATTTTGCTTTGGCAGATCTCTATTGGCTTAAGTAACTACTCTGTTCTCTGAGACTAGAAACTGTCCTTCACAGAGCAAAAACTAATGAGCCTGCTGGGGTCCCAGAGTGTAAGTGACTTTAGCAATCTGCTCCATGAAAACTGACTGGACCAACATTTGGAATGACAGAGAAGATTCAGTAGATTTCTACAAGTTGTAAAAACAGCTAGAAACAAATATTTGGGATAAAACCAAGAACAAATGATATTCAAGTCTATTCCTAGAGCAGCAGCAGCCCCCACCCGTACCTAGATTGCCTCCAAATTTAAGATGTTTTAAAATCCACATGGAAATAGTGAAAAATAGATCATCTGCAGACCTCCTGACCAAAGCCCAACAGTGTTCCGATCTTCCAGAGAAAAACAAGGAGTCAAAGCCTCTCAACCTGGAGGGAAAGGGAAAAGCTGTTTTTAAGAGATGACTCTGTGTGTGTGTGTGTGTGTGTGTGTATTTACATGTGAAAATTGTCACACCTGTGGACACCGAAGCTATTCCAATGTGATGATGAAGGTTCAGGTATAAATCAGCCTTGAGAAAAATTTGATTTCATAAATAGTTACAGGAATAGACACATGCCTCTTAGACCCTGCTGGGTTCTGCAACTCTACCACCTCTATCAACTTGCCATGATGTGATTTGCCCACAGGGTGGTGCAAAAGGCAAACAGTTGGCCTGGTCACTGTCCTTCCAACTAATAAAGCTTTTCTTAACCTAACCACAGAAGATTTCATAGATTTCCCCTTGTCCTCAGAAAACGATAATGGATTGTAGAAAGGTTTCATCAACTTGTGCTTCACTCTTCCAGTGTGCTACTGTGTTGATAAGCTTAATTTTAAAAATAAAAAAAGGAGGAGATAACAAAGGAAAGAAAGGAGAAGAATAACCAAACAGGATTTTTTGAATCCTGAAGTGATCTGTAAACCCCCCACTTGGCTACCTCTTTAGTGATTGTTCTTAATTGGAGACAGTGTAAGTCCCTTGGTAAATCAGAAAGGTTACTTCTTTATTAGGCTCATAGGTTCTTAAATCTTCTACTTTAAACCTTTGTATGAAAACAGTAGAAACTCTAATTCTACAAATTTAACCAGGATCACATAACTGGGTGACTCTTCCCCCATTTATATCCCAAGCAGCTTGTTTCCACAGTTAGGAGCAAGAAGTTTCAATAATTTCACGGAGTTCATGGACTCTCTGAATAAGTTTACTTCATGTGAACGAATCATGTGTGTCATAAGATCTCAGGTTGTACTGCAGATGACCTGAGAATCTTCAAACATGCTTCACTTTTAAATGGCTGTGAAAACTAATCTCTCAGAATTATCTTTATTATTCAGTGAAATCCTTAATACATAGACTTTAGTTGTTGAATAGAATTATACTGTAGAAAATTACCCTCAGAAAAATATGGCAATTATTAATTGGTTTAATTATATTAATTGGCTGAGTACATACATATTGATTGGCATTAAACTATACCAATGATTTGCCTTCAATACTTGTTGACATTATCTATAAGCAACAATTAATCTCCAAATAAATGACTTAGCATGATGAACCAGAGTTTATGCTTGAGTTCTGACATGAGGTAGATCAAATTTTTGTTGATTTATGTTTGCACCATTCTGAGAATTTTTTATTTAATTAAAGATATCAGTCTTTAAGAAATGAAAGCTGGAGGTCTGCATGGAACTGTGGACCTGGGTCTCTGTTTTGCAGGATGGGGCTTGTTAAAGTTGTCAGGAACAAGGGCTACTTTAAGAAATATCAAGTGAAATTTAGAAGAAAAGGAGAGGGCAAAACTGATTTCTATGCTTGAAAACGTTTGTTGATCCAGGACAAGATTAAGTACAACACACACAAATACAGAATGATAATTTGTGTAACTAACAGAGACATCATTTTCCAGATTGTTTATGCCCATATAGAAGGGGATATGATAGCCCAGGCAGCATATGCACATGAATTACTGAAATATGGTGTGAAAGTTGGCCTAACAAATTATGCTGCAGCATATTGAACTGGCCTGCTGCTGGCTGCAGGCTTCTCAATAAGTTTGGCATGGACCAGATCTATGAAGACCAAGTGGAGGTGACTGGAGATGAATATAATGTGGAAAACACTAATGGTCAACTTGGTGCCTTCACCTGCTATTTGGATGCAGGCCTTGATAGAACTACAACTGACAATAAAGTTTTTGGTGCCCAGAAGGGAGCTGTGGGTGGGGGCTTGTCTATCCCTCATAGTACCAAATGATTCCCTGGTTACAATTCTGAAAGGCAGAAGTTCAATGCCGAAGTACATCGGAAGTGCATCATGGGTCAGAACTTTGCAGATTATATGTGTTATCTAATAGAAGAAGATGAATATGCTTATAAGAAACAATCCTCTCAGTATATAAAGAACAATGTTACCCCCAGCATGATGGTGGAGATGTATAAGAAAGCTCATTCTGCTATATGAGAGAATCCAGTCTATGAGAAGAAGCCCAAGAGAAGTTTAAAAGAAGAAGTGGAACTGTCCTAAAATGTCCCTTGCCCAAAATAAAGATTACATTTGTAGTGCAAAAGAAGGCAAGCTTCCTCAGAGCTCAGGAATAGGCTGCTGAGAGCTAAACCAAACAAGTTTTTTTTTTCCTTTATTTTTTTCAGATAAAGATAATAAACTTATTTAACAACACCCCCCCCCAAAAAAAAAAATACAAGAAGAAAAACAATGCAATTTGGACATCTCCCAAGGTATGGCTAAGGGGAGATGTAATGAGGACTTTCAGTAAGGTCACCATTCCAGTAGGGTCACTTGGAGGGGCAGAGCATTTTGAAGATAGCCACTGGCTGTTTGAAGAGCAGAAAAGACATCACTGATGATCCTAAGAAATGGACATGTTCCTCCTACATCAAGGATTCTACAATTAGAAAAGTTAGAGATAATCTTGAAGAAGCTTATGAAAAGGTCCCAAAGGGAAGAAAAATATAAATCTTTCAATATCTGCCAGTTTCAGAGACAGTATGCCAGTTTGTTAAGATACAAAGTCAAGTAGGATTTTTCTTCCTTGTCCCCCAGACTGTGCTGTCTGATTTTCTGCTTTAGGCTCCCTGGTTTCAGCTGAAGGTGAAGAGTGGAGGGATTTTTGACAGTTTGGTTAATGTCATGCACTGGGGATTTTACTTTTTGGCCTTGCCTCACATTGAGGGTAAATTGGGTTCTGTGTTATACAACAGTGAGAAGAAAAAAGTAAGGAGAAAGTTTTGTGAGTTTTCATTCAGGCAGATTAAAAAAAAAAAAATCTGTCCACTGTAGTGAGTTTGAAAAAGCAAGAAGAGACAAGAATCAAATTTTTATTTCCATTATGCCTTGCTTACATAAGATCCAATTACACTTTAAACTCCATAGAACGAAATTCCAATGCTTTTAAAAAAATCATAAGCCAGAAAATAAGGAGAATTGTGAGTACTCATCTGAAGTGAGTGTAAACAAATGTGTCACTTGTGAATAGATCTGACAGCTTTGATGATATCCTTTTTGAATGCTGATACTTACTCTCCCTCTTCTGTAAACAAGTATTTGTAATTGTTGGTACAGTGTTGTGACATTTTTGTGTTTGGTGGATGGAGCTCATGCACATAACAAAGTACATAATGTTTTCTTCTATTAACCTGTATCAATTCCAGGTATTACTTGGTGCCAGTGTAAGTAAACTCATAAGTTCAGGTACTGATACTCAAGTGTCTGTGAAATTATGAAGTGGGGAGTGGTTAGCATAATTTCTATGTATAGATAGAATTATTTTCAAAGGAAAATAGTGGTGTTAAACATTCCCCATAAAACTAAAATCCAAAGTTAGGAAACACTAGACCATCTTTTCAGGCCATGCAACAAAAACTAAACTGAGAGGATGTATGCATTACAATACACATAATATTAATCAATTTAAGTCATACTTTGCTACACCATATTTTTTTCATGGCATTTTTCACTTCTGCATTCCTTAGTGTATAGATCAAAGGATTCAGTAAAGGTGTTCCAATTGTATAAAATGCAGCCACCATCTTGTCCACTGGAAATGTGGTTGGTGGACGAGTGTATATAAATATACATGGACCAAAAAATATGACCACAACAATAAAGTGGGAGGTGCATGTGGAAAGAGCTTTGCGCCTTCCTTCTGCACTGTGGTTTCTCAGAGAGTATAGGATGACAATATAGGAGATAAGTAAGACTGTGAAACTCACCATGCATATGGCCCCACTATTAAACACTATGAGTAGATTGATGACATATGTGTCCATGCAGGCAAGTTTCAACAAAGGTTGCATATCACAGAAATAGTGATCAATCACATTGGGGCCACAGAAGGGCAATCTCAAAGCCAGAGAAATCTGTGCTGAAGAATGCATGCAAGATCCCACCCAGGCCAGAATCACTAATGCATGACAGACCCGCTGGCTCATGATGGTTGAGTATCGCAGGGGCTTACAAATGGCCACATAGCGATCAAAGGCCATGAGGATGAGCACAAATATCTCCATGCAGCCAAAGAAATGGGCTGCAAAAACTTGAGTCATGCACTCATTGTAGGAAATGGTCTTCTTCTGAGAAAGGGCATCCACAATCATTCTGGGAGCTGTGGTTGTAGAGAAGCAAGCATCTGCAAAAGATAGGTAGAAGAGGAAATAGTACATGGGACTCCCAAGGGTCTGGCTTGTTTTAATGGTCACCACAATGAGAAAGTTCCCCAACAGGGTCATGAGGTAAAGAATCAAGAAGATCCCAAATATTGCCTTCTGCTTGCCAGGGTCTTGTGTCAGGCCAAATAAAATGAATTCAGTTACGCTGCCGTTTTGCATCACCCTGTCAGTGCAGCATGTAGTTGACAAATGTTTAATCTACAGAAGAAAGAAATTACATCTTGAGGAGACTGTGGTCTTACTTCTGAATTCTTAGTTCTGTTTAATATTGTGCTATCTGCAACGGCCTATGTCTCTTTGTAAGCTGATGCCCAGATCTCTGTAACATTTATCTGTTGACTCAGAAACCCACTGGATTGAACCAAAGCTTTTGGTTTTGTGGAATAAAAATGTATATATATCCTTCAAATATTTTATTCTTACCTAGATTGACAATTGCAGAACTTATTCTTTCCTTGGGTAAGTCACTTAAATTCTTAGAAACCTATTTCTTGTGCATCAAAATGAATTGTAAGCAGTTGCTCTATGATTTCTGAGCTTTCAGAAGAATAGTGCTATGCCTACATATCTGCACACATAATCACATATATATATATATACATATATATATATATGTGCATTAATACACTATATATATATATATATATATATATATATATATAGTGTATTAATGCACTTTATCTCTATATTGTGACATTTGAAAAAAAATCAACAACACTATTCCAATACAACTAGGCATTAATATTGTTGGAAAATCCCACTTGATAAGAATGCTCTCAGTTTAGTTCACTCATTTTGCTGTCTGTGATCTCTCACTCTATACGTATAGTTTATATGATTGAAATAATATCATGCCATTGTATATTATTATTTTGACTTATAATTGTTTAGTAACCCATCTTGATTTATTTTTCATAGATTAATTGCTAATTTAAATGTGGGATAGCATATCAATCTTTACATGTATTTGATCATTTGCTCATTGAGATATTTATGACATATCCAAGTTTTACTCTCATAATGATTCTACAATTAAGTTTAGAATGATTTCCCAAGTGCAATATTATTACTCAAATTTAAGAGGTTACCAATGTTATTAACAACTATTCAAAATTATTTTCAATATTTTGTGCGCCATTATTAACTGTATAATTGTTATAGAATAATTCATGATCATGATGTTACATACATAACGTAAGAGAAAAATTAAGACTGCTCTTTAGATTATTTGAGTCTGCTTTTCTAATCTCTAGAAATAATCACCCTTATTTCCTATAAGTAAATCCTGAAGTACTATAGACATTGTTGTATATGTTTATCTCTCTATTTTTTTCTCATGTACAAGTATGACCACTATATCAGTCTTGATAATTTTTCTAGAAAAATTGAGGCATTTGCAAAAGAAAAGTTGTGATGTTAGTTTATTATTATGCCAAAATTGTCTCTTAAGATATAAATTATATGATGTTTATAAAATTGAATCTTATCATATTCACATATTATCAACCATGGTTACATTTTTTGTAGATTTTTTTCCTGAAAATACTGCCCTTATCATATACCATTTTTGGGGAGTCAAATCTCTTTAGCAAACTTGGTATTTTAGTAGGATGCATATTAATCTCCCCAAATCATCACTATATTTTTAGATGAAAAACAAGGTTTGGCTTTTCTTCTATGTATATTTCTTTTTTTCTGTGACTTTGCTTCCTTTTTATTCAATCTGTCGATTTTTTCAATCTTAATTATTCCAGTGTTTAAAATCATTTTTAAAATAATATTTATTTTCTACTATGATTTCATAATTCTATTTTGCTTCAAATACTGAAAAATTATCAGAAAAAAAATGGTCACTTTTTAAACAACTTATCTGAGCTTTAAGACAAATATGGATAGTTTTGGGTGACTGTATGTGATTGATTTTTAAAACAGTACAAACCATCTTTAGAGAATA
This sequence comes from Marmota flaviventris, assembly GCF_047511675.1. Taxonomy (NCBI): domain Eukaryota; kingdom Metazoa; phylum Chordata; class Mammalia; order Rodentia; family Sciuridae; genus Marmota; species Marmota flaviventris. The sequence continues at coordinate 17,572,492 of NC_092506.1, read as the reverse complement.
TGAAATCCTTTAGAATGGATTCATTAGTGTAGAATTTAAAATTATGGAAGAACATAATCTGTAACTTTCATTGAAGAAAATCAAATTCCCAACCTGATTATCTGAGATGAAACCATTGAAAACCAGACTTAGATGTGTTTTAGTTTGGTGGCCTGGCTTGATCTGAATCCACACTGCCTAATTCGAAGCCCCAGCCACTGCCCAACAGTGATGTGACACACTTAGAAAATCCCTTGATATAGACATGTAAAACATACATAATAAGATAATCCACCTTTTAGCATTGCTTACATAGCTTCTGCCACTATACAGGAGATGTGCTATGGACCATGTTCCATTGGAGTAGTCTCATTATGACCATTACTCCTGGTTTTCCAGGATATATTGCCCAATGTTCATAAGCAATCCCAACTTTTCATTTACTCACAATACAGCTGTACAACAGTTTAAAAACATGAATTTGTTGGGGTTGGAGTTGTGGCTCAGCAGTAGAGCACTCACCTAACACCTGCAAGGCCCTGGGTTCTATCCTCAGCACCACATAAAAATAAAGGAAATAAAGGTATTGTGTTCAACTATAACTAAAAATTAAATATTTTAAAAAACCATGAAGTTCTTTTGTTGAGTGTCTGAAATTATGCTTATATAAGGGATCATATCTGTTTTATCACTGTGGTCAGAAGGTAAGAATGACTGTTCCAAATATCATAAAATGAATAAAAGTACTTCATATTTTTAATGTACCTGGCCTTGGATGAGAGAGAGAAAATAAAATCAGGCTTTAGTTGTAAAAAGAGTTTGGATCCAAAGATACAAAAATCAGAGGAGAGAGAACATTTAGGATGAGAGAAATGAAGCCACATTTTAATGGAAATGAGAAGGAAAATGCTTCCTATAGCAAATAGATCAATGTAGACTTTCTAGTTAGTCTGACTCCAAATACATCACAGAAAAGTTTGGAAAAGTAACTTTTCCCCCAGCAAAGTACCCTGAAAGCCAGATTGTAATGTTTGGACATCTTTTCATTGGCAAAGTATAAAACTTGGAGCCATAAAATATGTAAGATCAGATTTTTGTAAGATGAATTCATCACTTAAGAATAAAAATTATTCCAAGTAATTTACCTGGATTCAACCATTAGTTGTTATTGCTAAAGTTTGTACAATTGCGACATAGAGCTCATCTGTCCTAAAGTCTCTACCTCCTTCAAGATGCTACAGGTCCACTGAAGACATCTGGTTTTCTATTCCCTGCATTTAGAAACTCAGGGCAAAATACAAGTTTATTTACCATGGTCCCCATAATCTAAAGAGAGCCCGAAGGCATTTCAAATACAACATGCCAGAGGCTTAAGATTTTTTGATTGCTTTCCTAGAGGCAGATCAGAGGTGCCCACTTTCAACCATTGCCTGTGAAGAATAACAACATTAAACATCCTCTTCAGCTTTAACAGAACAATTTTTATGCTTCCAAAACATAAAACATAATTCCTTTTGTACAATATTTAGCACTCATTAAATTCTAAATAAAATGGTTCACTTAATTTAGTGGAATAAAAATAATATCAAGCTTTGGGTAACATAAAAGTTTCCATTGCAAGAATTATTATATTCTAGAATTTTAGTCCTAGACTACATGCATGTCAATATTATCAATGGCCAATTCTAGAATCATTTAAGTAGATCTTCCAGGAATTCATTGAGATCCTATTCTATGTCTCTAAATGGGATGAAGGACCCAAATTTGGTATTCCTTCCTCTCCTCATTTCACCCATCTCTTTCTCTTTTAGCTTCCTTTCTATTACTTGGAAAGAAAGAGTGGGCAGTTTAGAAATACAGTGATTGATAAATACAAATAAAAGCATTACTATAGTTTCCAATGCAATGGTTGATACACTCACCTTGGCTTTCAATACCCTTTCCCAGTGCTCCCATCTTATTGTCCTCCCAGTGTTCTGCTCATCCAAGATCCAGGCACACCTGACACTTTCTGACCTTCATGTATAAACCTAAATAGCCTCATTCCCTGAATATTCCATACCTTACAGTCAGATGACATTTCCTCTGCTCTAACCTCCATTCTCCATTCCCATCTGTGTGTGTGTGTGTGTGTGTGTGTGTGTGTGTGTGTGTGTCTGTGTTAATTGAGATGTATATTTCCTAAATATACACTTTGGTATCTTTTAACCTCAATATCCTTTGTTCATTTTATCTGATATCTTGTAAGATGAGTTACCTCATTGTGCTGTGTGTACTTTGGTCTATGCTAGAGATAGAATTGAGCAAAATTTTCAGGCAGAGAAAATCCAGGACCAGAATCCAAGATTTGTGCTCCGTGGAATCTGTCCTTAATACTGTATTGCCATTTCCGTGCAAAGTATCATACTTCAACCATACAGGTGGAGCCAAAATAAACCCCCAAAACCATACACAGGAAATGAAGGAAACCACCCATATACTCTGAATATGTCCTTTCCAATGGACTCAATCTTCAGAAATCAGCATTTTGAAAGTGCATTTGAAAAACAATAGTGAGGAAGGGATAGAAAGTTAAGCAAAGGCTATGAAGAGTCAATCCAAATGGGGAAAAAGGTGCTGTGAACAATAATTAAAGAAAGAGTTTTCAGAGGATGCAATAGGGGAAATCCTATATGCAAGGATAAGCAAAGAAGCATGGTAAAGATAAAGAATATTTTCTCCTAGGATTTCACTGAAGAGTCTTGCTTCCCTCTCCTCCTCTCATCACACTATTTTACACCTCACTCCCTCTAAAAGAATGCATTAATAAAGGGAGACGATAAGTAAAATAGCCAACACTAGTATCCTCTCCATCAGGACACTTAGTGCCATTAGCATCAATGCAAACTGACTGCATATGATTTGTGTACAAACCTATCCTTATCCTGATGTCAGACTCTGCAAATGAAGTAGTTCACAAGTATTGGGTAATACACCATTGCTCCCTTCACTGTGTCCCCTTTTTAGATTGCAACTGAGCTTGAGACACTATTTAATCTGGAAATATTGGATCTTTTCTTCATTGGAGAAAATATGTCCCTGGAATTTTTCTCTTCTTAGGAAACAGAACCAGAAAACAGCAACTGCCCTAAAACCTGGACCCAATGGGAGGCAAGAAAACTTCAGTCTCTCAAAATTCCCTCCCCAAGCTCCTATAGTCCCTGTCCCATACCTTTCCTCTGGAAGTCACCCTGCACCAGTGCAGATCCCAGATTCTTCACCTTTTGTTTAGGCCCAGAATCAGCAACTGCTCCCAAGGGTAAAAGAACTCACTTGTTTTCTGTTGCAGAATTAAACTCACTTTATTGAAAGTGTTGTCTCTCTAGAGCCCTTCCCTTCAGTTCTGCTTTATTTAGCAGGTTGCCAGTACCCCATACAGGTGATTTACCCATTGTGTGTAGATTTTCCAGTTGTTCACAACTCAGCCACAAGTTATTTCTCTATCAATTGCAAAAGCTCAATCATATATTATTAACAATTTAACAAGTACTTGTCAACCATTTACTGTGTGCCAGGCACTATTTTAGGGACTGGGAATTTAATAGTAAAGATTAAAAAAGAAAAGAAGAAAGAAAGAAAGAAAGAAAGAAATCCCTATATTTTTTATAATTTTTATTCTGTTTTCTACATAATAAACACAATAAATAAATTGTGTAACATGATGGTATATGGTGATGTGTTATGTAAATACATAACAAAATAATTGAAATAAATAATAAAATAGGAGAAACAGGAGACACAAAATGGATGAATTTGCATTTTTTTTTTTTTTGGTACCAGGGATTGAACTCAGGAGCACTCAACCATGAGCCATATTCCCAAACTTTTTTTGTATTTTATTTAGAGACAGGGTCTCACTGAGTTGCTTATTGCCTCATTGTTGTTGAGGCTCGTTTAAAACTTGCAATCCTCCTGCCTCAGCCTCCCTAGCCACTGGAATTTCAGGTGTGTGCCACCACACCTGGATAATTTGCATTTATTTAAGATAAAATATTCATAATTAGGGAAACACATTTGTTTGACCAACCAAAAGAAGGAAGCAAACTATGTAGACATCTGTAGGGGGAATAACTGAGACAGAAAATGACCATTCAAGGTCACTCAGGCAGAAACATAAAAAGTTGGCAGTGGCAGCAACAATGACTTGTGTGTTGTGATGAGCTTAAAGAATGCAGTTAGAGGCACTAGTACAAAGGAGCAGAAAATGGCTGAGATGTGGTTGAAAATTAATGGGTATGGAATCTGATGGTTATGTAAAGGTCTTGGTTATGACTCTGGAAGTAAGGAGCTGAGATAGGTCAAAGGACAATATTCTTGAAAGGAACATGATCAATTGGTCAACTTAGGAGCCAATACATGGGAAGGATCTTCTCTGTGATATTAAAATCGCCATGATACATAGCAGGTTCATGTTGAGCGATGGTGAGCAGAGACCAGCACCTTCAAGGTGCAATGGCCCTAGAAGCACTTGATGATTTTTCTAAGGGAGAGTGGAGTTTGGGATAATCAGAGTAAGATGAAAAAGTAACTAGAGAAGAGGTGTGAGCTAGAAGTGGTGATTAAAAGCACTCACAAAGTCTCACCTCTAAGATGTTGGCATGAGACCTGTGGAGAGAAAACATCCCTCACTTAAGGAGAGACAGAAGGCCAGGAGAACCAGGGAGGCGAGAAAGCAAATGTTCACAAAGAGATTGAAAAGTTAGGGGATTCTGTCCATTGCTGACCTGAGATCTAGGAGTTGTAATGAAAGAGGCTCTCAAGGAATGAGAGCTATTATTTTAAAAGGAGGAATCTGTAGTTCTGTAGGAGACTTAAAACATGAATTTAATATATTCTCCTAAAAATGATAGTTTATTCTCTCTTGTTGGAGAAATATTAATGTAATTTCTTCAAATCCTGGGAACTCATAAAATGTGTGGACTTGCTATTAGGCTTTTACAAAAAGCATAATCCACTAGAATGTTAACCATGAATATGGGATTTTTTTCAATGCTTCTTAGAATAACACTTAAAAATAATGAGTCAACCAAATTGAATTTGATTTTTGAACAGAAATGTTTATTGGATGCTCCTGGTGCCAGGTGCCTATGAAAGACTGTCCACTGAAATAAAATTTTCCCCTTTGGAGTAACAGAATAGTATCAGCATTCATGGCCACCAAAGGAGAGTCTACATTCACCAGCCATGCTTTACACTTAGGGGTAGCTCTGTGGCTGAGGTTTTGTCAATTGGACATAAGCAGAAGAGATACGTGTAACTTCCAGGCTGAAATCTAAAGTGTTAGACTTGTGTTCTTGGATTTATCTCCCCTTCTGGACAGATGGTGTCACAAATGCAGTGCTCTGTGGCAGTGCTTCTTAATCTGCAACATATACTTGAAACACTTCATGTTACACTCAAATACTTCATCAGTTCAAGGCTGAAGCTTGGGATTCTACATTTTTAATGAGCTCCCAGGAAATGTTAGTGGTTCCAGCTATGATCACATTTTGAACATGAAGGTACAGCTTCACAGGTGATCAAGCAACAGACTGAGAGATAGCTGGATCTGTAAATTAAAAAGAGGAAATGTGCCACAGTCTGGCTGGGCGAAAATGCCGCAGTCTGGCTGGGCACAAAATCACGAACCACCACACAGCTTGTAGATTCAAACAGCAACTCTTTATTCCCGAACTCACACCAGCCGTCTACAAACACGTTCTGGGGAAATCCACGTTCTCTGCCCAAATCCACATCCACTGGGCTTCTGTCTCCCCAAAAATACTGTCTGAATCCGGTGAGAACTCAAGGGGAACTCAGGCAGCAGGATACACCCTATTCCCAGCAGGAATAATCTTAAACCTGGAACGCCCTAAACCCGATTATCCTAAACCGGGAACACCCTAATCCGGATCCGCCTTGGTCCTTGAGCAAGGACACCTAACTGCAATGTCACTGCAAAATGTCATATTTCCACGAGTCCTTCCACTAAGCAACATGGGGTACGCTGGCAAGGAAATTGTCATACCTACTTGGCTAATGGCTCCCAGCAGAAATGCTCTGCCAAGTTGGATTATATCTATGGGACTATTACATAAAAAGAATAATTTCCTATTTAAAAATATTTTAGTTATAGATAGACACATTATCTTTATTTTTATTTATTTATGTTTATGTGGTGCTGAGGATTGAACCCAAGGCCTCATGCATGTGAGGCAAGTGCTCTACCACTGAACTACAACACCAGCCCAACTTCTTATTTTTTAAAGCATAATATCATTGTATGTCTCTTTGATAGAAGTTTATCCTTACTCTAAGTATTTATGGAACTCAAAAATATACATGAGGGATTTTTCCTCTTTATATAATAACTCTACTCCTGAGAGGGTTCCTGGATTACTGATATGGTCTTTTGCATGCAGAGATGGCATTCCTTCTGTGACATTTTAAATTACTTTTCCCTTAAGAACATGGATTTGTATTAACCATGAGAATTCAAAATGTTAGAGTTTAAAACTCTTCAAAAAGGATATATGGAAAGAAAAGTTAAGGCAATATAAGACATTGCTTAATCTTCAGAATTCAGAGATTCATTCTTGTTGCACTACTATAAAGTAACTCTGGCCTTCAGAATTGGGCAGCAAAAATCAGATCTTTTATTTTTTTATTTTATTTTGTTTTTAATTTTTTATTGTTGGCTGTTCAAAACATTACATAGTTCTTGATATATCATATTTCACAATTTGATTCAAGTGGGTTATGAGCTCCCATTTTTACCCCATATACAGATTGCAGAATCACATCAGTTACACATCCATTGATTTACATATTGCCATACTAGTGTCTGTTGTATTCTGCTGCCTTTCCTATCCTCTACTATCCCCCCTCCCCTCCCCTCCCCTCCTCTCTTCTCTCTCTGCCCCCTCTACCGACATTCGTTTGTCCCCCGTGTATTATTTTTCCCCTTCCCCTCACTTCCTCTTGTATGTACTTTTGTATAACTCTGAGGGTCTCCTTCCATTTCCATGCATTTTCCCTTCTCTCTCCCTTTCCCTCCCACCTCTCATCCCTGTTTAATGTTAATCTTCTTCTCATGCTCTTCGACCCTACTCTGTTCTTAGTTACTCTCCTTATATCAAAGAAGACATTTGGCATTTGTTTTTTAGGGATTGGCTAGCTTCACTTAGCATAATCTGCTCTAATGCCATCCATTTCCCTGTAAATTCTATGATTTTGTCATTTTTTAATGCAGAGTAATACTCCATTGTGTATAAATGCCACATTTTTTTTATCCATTCATCCATTAAAGGGCATCTAGGTTGGTTCCACAGTCTAGCTATTGTGAATTGTGCTGCTATGAACATCGATGTAGCAGTGTCCCTGTAGCATGCTCTTTTTAGGTCTTTAGGGAATAGACCGAGAAGGGGAATAGCTGGGTCAAATGGTGGCTCCATTCCCAGCTTTCCAAGAAATCTCCATACTGCTTTCCAAATTGGCTGCACCAATTTGCAGTCCCACCAGCAATGTACAAGTGTACCCTTTTCCCCACATCCTCGCCAGCACTTGTTGTTGTTTGACTTCATAATGGCTGCCAATCTAACTGGAGTGAGATGGTATCTTAGGGTGGTTTTGATTTGCATTTTTCTGACTGCTAGAGATGGTGAGCATTTTTTCATGTACTTGTTGATTGATTGTATGTCCTCCTCTGAGAAGTGTCTGTTCAGGTCCTTGGCCCATTTGTTGATTGGGTTGTTTGTTCTCCTATTGTCTAATTTTTGGAGTTCTTTGTATACTCTGGATATTAGGGCTCTATCTGAAGTGTGAGGAGTAAAGATTTGTTCCCAGGATGTAGGCTCTCTATTTACCTCTCTTATTGTATCTTTTGCTGAGAAAAAACTTTTTAGTTTGAGTAAGTCCCATTTGTTGATTCTAGTTATTAACTTTTGTGCTATGGGTGTCCTATTGAGGAATTTGGAGCCCGACCCCACAGTATGTAGATCGTAGACAACTTTTTCTTCTATCAGACGGCGTGTCTCTGATTTGATATCAAGCTCCTTGATCCATTTTGAATTCACTTTTGTGCATGGCGAGAGAAAGGGATTCAGTTTCATTTTGTTGCATATGGATTTCCAGTTTTCCCAGCACCATTTGTTGAAGATGCTATCCTTCCTCCATTGCATGCTTTTAGACCCTTTATCAAATATAAGATAGTTGTAGTTTTGTGGATTGGTTTCTGTGTCCTCTATTCTGTACCATTGGTCCACCCGCCTGTTTTGGTACCAGTACCATGCTGTTTTTGTTACTATTGCTCTGTAGTATAGTTTTAAGTCTGATATCGCTATACCGCCTGATTCACACTTCCTGCTTAGCATTGTTTTTGCTATTCTGGGTCTTTTATTTTTCCATATGAATTTCATGATTGCTTTCTCTATTTCTACAAGAAATGCCGTTGGGATTTTGATTGGCATTGCATTAAACCTATAGAGAACTTTTGGTAATATCGCCATTTTGATGATGTTACTTCTGCCTATCCATGAACAGGGTATATTTTTCCATCTTCTAAGATCTTCTTCTATTTCTCTCTTTAGGGTTCTGTAGTTTTCATTGTATAAGTCTTTCACCTCTTTTGTTAGGTTGATTCCCAAGTATTTTATTTTTTTTGAAGATATTGTGAATGGAGTGGTTGTCCTCATTTCCATTTCAGAGGATTTGTCACTGATATGCAGGAATGCCTTTGATTTATGCGTGTTGATTTTATATCCTGCCACTTTGCTGAATTCATTTATTAGCTCTAATAGTTTCTTTGTAGACCCTTTTGGGTCTGCTAGGTATAGAATCAAGTCATCTGCCAATGGTGATAATTTAAGTTCTTCTTTTCCTATTTTTATGCCTTTAATTTCTTTCGTCTGTCTAATTGCTCTGGCCAGTGTTTCGAGAACTATGTTGAACAGAAGTGGTGAGAGAGGGCATCCCTGTCTTGTTCCAGATTTTAGAGGGAATGCCTTCAATTTTTCTCCATTCAGAATGATGCTAGCCTGAGGCTTAGCATAGATTGCTTTTACAATATTGAGGTATGTTCCTGTTATCCCTAGTTTTTCTAGAGTTTTGAACATAAAGGGATGCTGTACTTTGTCGAATGCTTTTTCCGCATCTATCGAGATGATCATATGGTTCTTATTTGTAAGTCTATTGATGTGGTGAATAACATTTATTGATTTCCGTATATTGAACCAGCCTTGCATCCCAGGGATGAATCCTACTTGATCATGGTGCACAATTTTTTTGATATGTTTTTGTATCCGAGTGGCCAGAATTTTATTGAGGATTTTTGCATCTAGGTTCATTAGAGATATTGGTCTGTAGTTTTCTTTCTTTGAAGTGTCTTTGTCTGGTTTAGGTATCAGGGTGATGTTGGCCTCGTAGAATGAATTTGGAAGTTCTCCCTCTTTTTCTATTTCCCGAAGTAGCTTGAAAAGTATTGGTATTAGTTCTTCTTTAAAGGTTTTGTAAAACTCTGCTGTATACCCATCCAGTCCTGGGCTTTTCTTAGTTGGTAGTCTTTTGATGGTTTCTTCTTTTTCCTCAATTGATATTGGTCTGTTTAGGTTGTCTATATCCTCCTGACTCAATCTGGGCAGATCATATGACTTAAGAAATTTATCTATGCCTTCACTATCTTCTAATTTATTGGAGTATAACGATTCAAAATAATTTTTGATTATCTTCTGTATTTCTGAAGTGTCTGTTGTGATATTGCCTCTTTCATCCCGTATGTTAGTGATTTGAGTTCTCTCTCTTCTTTTCTTCGCTAGCATGGCTAAGGGTCTGTCGATTTTGTTTATTTTTTCAAAGAACCAACTTTTAGTTTTGTCAATTTTTTCAATTGTTTCTTTTGTTTCGATTTCATTAATTTCAGCTCTGATTTTCATTATTTCTTGCCTTCTACTTCTTTTGCTGTTGTTTTGCTCTTCTTTTTCTAGGATTTTGAGATGAAGTATGAGATCATTTATTTGTTGGTTTTTTCTTTTTTTAAGGAATGAACTCCACGCAATGAATTTTCCTCTTAGAACTGCTTTCAATGTGTCCCATAGATTCCGATATGTTGTGTCTGTGTTTTCATTAATCTCTAAGAATTTTTTAATTTCCTCCTTGATGTCTTCTATAACCCATTGATCATTCAGTAACCTATTGTTCATTCTCCAAGTGATGTATGCTTTTTCCTTCCTTCTTTTATCGTTGATTTTCAGTTCCATTCCATTATGATCAGATAGGATGCATGGTATTATCTCTACTCCTTTATATTGTCTAAGAGTTTCCCTGTGACATAATATATGATCTATTTTTGAGAAGGATCCATGTGCTGCTGAGAAAAACGTGTAACTGCTTGATGTTGGGTGGTATATTCTATATATGTCAATTAAGTCTAGGTTATTAATTGTGTTATTGAGTTCTATAGTTTCCTTATTCAACTTTTGTTTGGAAGATCTGTCCAGTGGTGATAGAGGTGTGTTGAAGTCTCCCATGATTATTGTATGGTGGTCTATTAGACTCTTGAACTTGAGAAGAGTTTGTTTGATGAACATAGCTGCACCATTGTTTGGGGCATATATATTTATGATTGTTATGTCTTGTTGGTGTATGGTTCCCTTGAGCAGTATGTAGTGTCCCTCTTTATCCCTTTTGATTAACTTTGGCTTGAAATCTATTTTATTTGATATGAGTATGGATACTCCTGCTTGTTTCCGAAGTCCATATGAGTGATATGATTTTTCCCAACCTTTCACCTTCAGCCTATGTATGTCTTTTCCTATCAAATGTGTCTCCTGTAGGCAGCATATCGTTGGGTCTTGTTTTGTGATCCATTCTACTAGCCTGTGTCTCTTGATTGGTGAGTTTAAGCCATTAACATTTAGGGTTATTATTGAGATATGGGTTGTTCTTCCAGCCATATTTGTTTATTTATGTTACTAAACATGGTTTGTTTTCCACTTTGATTATTTTCCCCCTTTAGTGTCCTACCTCCCACTGTTGGTTTTCATTGTTATTTTCCATTTCCTCTTCCTGTAATGTTTTGCCAAGGATGTTTTGAAGAGATGGTTTTCTAGCTGCAAATTCTTTTAACTTTTGTTTATCGTGGAAGGTTTTAATTTCATCTTCCATCCGGAAGCTTAATTTCGCTGGAAACACAATTCTTGGTTGGAACCCATTTTCTTTCAGTGTTTGAAATGTTATTCCAGGATCTTCTAGCTTTCAGAGTCTGTGTTGAAAGATCAGCTGTTATCCTGATTGGCTTACCCCTAAATGTGATCTGCTTCCTTTCTCTTGTAGCTTTTAAAATTCTCTCCTTATTCTGTATGTTGGGCATCTTCATTATAATGTGTCTAGGTGTGGGTCTCTTATGATTTTGCACATTCGGCGTCCTGTAGGCTTCTAGGATTTGGGGTTCTGTCTCATTCTTCAAGTCTGGGAAGTTTTCTCATATTATTTCATTGAATAGATTGCTCATTCCTTTGGTTTGAAACTCTGTCCCTTCTTGTATCCCAATGACTCTTAAATTTGGTCTTTTGATGTTATCCCTTATTTCTTGGATGTTCTGCTCATGGTTTCTTAACAGTCTTGCTGAGCTGTCTATGTTCTTTTCAAGTTGAAATACTTTATCTTCATTGTCTGATGTTCTGTCTTCTAAGTGTTCTACTCTGCTGGTAGTATTCTCAATTGAGTTTTTAAGTTGGCTTATTGCTTCCTGCATTTCTAGGATTTCTGTTTGTTTGTTTTTTATAACCTCTATTTCCCTGTATAGTTGATCTTTTGCTTCTTGGATTTGTTTATGTAATTCATCTTTGAAGTGATCTTTCATTGTCTGATTTTGCTGTCTGATGTCTTCCTTGAGACTCCAGATCATCTGAAGCATGTATATCCTGAATTCTTTATCTGACATTCCATCTGCTGCAGCTATTACCTCTTCTAACATTGAGTTTACCTGCAATGCTTGTGGTCCTTTCTTTCCTTGTCTCTTCATACTGTTCGCGTTCCTTTCTACTTGGTGAAACTGTTGTGCTATTGAATTTTCCCCCTATATATTTATATTGGTCTTGTATAGTTGCAAAGTCTCCCTCGCAGGCGCTGGCGGCGGCTCTGCCCCTCCTCCAATTGGGGCAATGTGCCTACCATGCCGGCAGGCCGCTGGGCCTGCTCTGCCGGTCGGTAGCAGGTCCGCCGACCTTGCAGGCGCGGGCGGCGGCTCTGTCCCTCTGCGGGCCGCTAGGCTTGTTCTGTCGGTGGTCGCAGTTCTGCCTACTTTGCAGGCGCAGGCAGCGGCACTGCCCCTCTGCAGGCCTCTGGGGCTGTACTGCCAGTGGGTCGCAGGTCCGCCTACCTTGCAGGCGCGGGGGGCGGGGCGGCTCTACCCTTCCTCAGGCCACTGGGCCTGTTCTGTCTCTCGGTTGCAGGTCTGACCTGTTCTGATGGTGGTCACAGTTCCGTCTACCTTGCAGGCGCGGGGGGGAGGGGGCGGCTCTGCCTCTCAGTAGGCCGCTGCTCCTCTTCTGCCGGTGGGTCGCAGGCCCGCCTACCTTGCAGGAGTGATTGGAAGCTCTGTCCCACCGCGGGCCACTGGGCCTTTTCTGTCGGTGGTCACAGTTCCCCTACCTGGCAGGCGCGGGGGGTGGGGGGCGGCTCTGCCCCTCAGCAGGCCGCTGGGCCTGCTCTGTGTTTGGTCACAGTTCCCTCTACTATGCCGGCGCAGGGGGAGGGGGCGGCTCAGCCTCTCAGCAGGCCGCTGCTCCTCTTCTGCCGGTGGGTCGCAGCCAGATCTTTTAAATAAATACCTAGTTGTATCAATGGAGTAGAGGAAGGGGATTAATGGGGATTCAGGAGGGATGGGAAAATAAATAAATAAATAAATAGTCCAGTTGTGAACAATCTCTCATGCTCTTGCTCACTGTAACCAGATAAAAAGGGCCCACCATTAGAAGACAGAACACGTGTTTAATACTTTCCAGGGAAAATTCAATTGGAGAACAGGACTAAATGCTCACAGTGTTAGTTACTTAATATTGTGCAAAAAAATGACCTCAAATTAGCAGCTGAAAATAACTCACATTTATTTTTTCAGTTTCTATAGGTCAGGAGTTGAGCACGACTTATCTGGATCTGTCAGGGGTCTTTCATGACAATATAACCAATATTCAAACAATGCTATGGTCTCATCTTAAGATTCAGCTGGACAAGGTCTACTCCAAAGCCTGTGTGTGCCTGTTTGCAGAACTCGGTTCCTCTCTGGACACTGACATGAAGGCCTCATTTTCTCACTGGATATTGGCCTAGAGACAGGTCTTAATTCCTGGCTTGTGATACACTGAATAATAGTTTACTACCTGGCAGCTTACTTTATGGAAGCCATCAAGGTGGAGAATCATGAGAAAGATGGAAATTTCTTGCAATAATAACAGAAAAGTAAATTACCATCTAAATATTTATGGGTGGAAAGAGAACCCTAGAAATTGAGAGAATAGGGGTTACCAGAGAATGGGGAATGCATGGAGACAGGCAGAGGTGGATCATTGGGAAATGTTATTGTTTGATAAGAATAAGTTTTGGTGTTCTATGGCATAGCAGGTAAACATAATTAACAATAAAACATCATGTATTTCAAAATACTTAGAAGAGTTTAATTTGAATGTACTCACCACAGAGAAATGGTAAATGTGATAAATATGCTAATTATACAAACTTGATCACTACCCAATGTATACATAATACATAAATAAATTATCACATTGTATCTCATAAATATGTACACATATTTGTGTTGTTACATACATAATATGTAACAATACATAATAAAAAGAACAATTAATAAAGATGATCTTGTTTCTACCCAGTGATTATGGGGCTATAGATAATCACTACACACTAGGCCAGAGAGCTTCTTACTGCCCAGGTCATCACATGAAGACATAATTCTTATCTATCATTTATATTTTTCTATCTGCGTACACATTTTTATTAATCAAATTATTTTTCTATTGCATATAGTTTTATTTTGTAGGGATCATATTTTGTTCCTTTTGAGTAACATGTAGAATTCTAGGGAAAAAAAGAACTTCTTATAAACCCCAGGTCTAACTTAAGTGATTCACACAAATGATTGCAATAATACATTTGGAAACATGAAAATAATTATAAATGCTATATGATTATAACTCTTTAAAAATGTAAAAATTAAAAATAACTACAACAGTAAATTGTTTAAAATTAAGAAAACAAATGTTATTTAAATTAAGTAATGCTAAGTTAATATAATTTTGTTTTGTAAACCCTGCTCATTATTTGCCCTCCAATCACAAAGTAACAGTGTTTGACAACTTTTAACAATGATCACGTTCAGGCACTCAAATTATGTGATTATACCTGGGTATGAGGTATTCATCAGATGACCCAAACCATGCTTTTATATATTTTGAAATTATCAACTCAATCAACTCAAAACATAAAATCAGAATTTAAAAATCCTTATGGAAATTATCAGAAATCTAGGTAGAGCCAATGGGAGCTTACTTTTATCAGGGTGGTAGGAGAGTTGGAAAGAAAATATACCACACCCTGGATATATATTGAAGGTGAACTATTTTTTTCTAAGACATTTGGTGTCAACTGTTAGAACTTCATTTCGTCTATTTATTTTTTACTTCAATGCTTTGGCAACAGAAAGAACAGATTTCCTGGGGAAAACTGTAGGAGTAAGAGTGAGGCAGGAAAAGTTAGGCAGCAGCTGTGAAGGCACTAATAAGTCTACAGAGGAAGATGTCACAGAAATGTGACATTCAGATGAGAGCCATCAACACAGAGATAGTGCATGAAGCCTTATGAACCCTCATTTTAAATGTGGGAACTTTAATATACAGGATGGAAATGCTTCTCTGAGGTATTGTTGCCTTCAACACAGCTTCAGAATAATCTCAGCTAATGTTAATTAATCCAGGAAGGAGGAGCTTCCCAATCATCCCACAAATGTTTGTGCTAAAAGCAGCTTATCCAAATATCAGGAAACCTCCTCTGTTGTGTCATTTCAATTACTACGTCTTCTTTCTCCTGTTTTCAACTCCTAAGCTTCCCTTCTATTTATACCATAAAACTAAACCTTGGCAAGGCAAGCGGTTTGCTGATAGTCAATGTCATAATCCAAAAATTGCTGCCTGCTGTCAATAAAATTTGGACTTTGAGGTTTTCCAGCAAATAATACGTAAATCTTCCAAACTTCTATTAATGGAGTTTGAATATCCATGAGGAAGCATGTCACGATTCATGGGAAGAATCCCAAAGTGGTACTGTGTAGGTTCATCTGCTACAGTTTAGGGGACAGTTCTCAGATTTGTAGGAAAGCACTTATTTTCATTCTGGCTCCCCTTTCAATGGCCTTTTATTGTCCAGACGTGATTGAACTGATTCTTTTTGTCTAAACCCAGTTCAAAGTATCTGAACCAAAATGTTTATTGAATGAGAAACTACAAAATATGTAAATTAATGCACCAAATGTTTATTCTGGCCATTAGTAACTATCCTTCTCTCTCTAGATGACTGTTCATAGGAAGCCCAATTACTATATGAAACTGACTTTATACCAGCAGAATTTGACAAACAGGCATTATTGGCTATGGGTTTCAGTAAACAGTTTGAAATTTTCATTCTGAAATGATATGTCTGCCAGTCATACTGACCAAAGGGAAACATTTTTCTTGCACTAGGACTGTACCTCAGAACTAATCCAAATTGTGCTCCCACGATGTACTTTGTGTGGTATTTTAAAGTGGACATCTTACTCTTTAGATTAATAATAATGACACCAGCTCTTTTTCTCTACTGTGACTCTTTTTATAATTATACCTCATTTGTGATAGTGGTAGTTTTTATGACTCAAAATTTTACAAAATATTCTCAATTCATCAACCAAAAAATATGGGCAGTGAAGATTAGTTATTAAAAAAACTCACCATAAATAATAGAAATCATGGTTCAATACTCAATGTGTGCCTTATAACCAGTTTTAATTTTATTTGAATAGAACACATTGTCAGTCTATGTATCTTCATGAGAGGAATAAAAGATCATTTTTTAAAGTTTTTTACAAAAATAATGAAGTATCAAATAGGTGTCAACTACACAATACTTAAGATCCTTGGGGAACATACATTTCTTGGAGTAACTTTGGTTATTTACTGTTAAGCCAGATAATATATGACATAGATTTAAGAGTACCAGATCTCATTTCCCAAAAAAAGAATGTTAAAAATAGATGTTCAGAAAGAAAATAAAGAAGAAAATCCCAATTACAATAGTGCGTTAAAGAAATAAAATTATAGAAACAACAAGATCTGGCTCATAAAGCTTCAAAAAGGCAGGGGAATCAATTCAGAGAGCAAAAGTCAGAGGGCTGGTGCACCTCAAATATGGCTGCACTTGGTAGTCTGTCATTTTAAGTAATATTGTCCTAAAATAAAATGGGTACATGCTCATTCTGCCTATTTTGCCAAATATCCTACTGGAATAGAATTATACAATAACATTGGGATGAGGACTTTATTCTTCTCCATTGTGCAATTTTACTTAAGTTATTGTAGAATTAGTAAAAAGTCTTCCATTTTTGGCTGCCTTGAATCACAGTTTGTTGAACCATAACTTTCTGATGGCATTTTTGACTTCTGAATTCCTCAGAGTATAAATCAGAGGATTGAGCAAGGGTGTTCCAATTGTATAAAAGACAGCCACCATCTTGTCCATTGGAAATGTGATTGGAGGGCGAGTGTATGTAAATATACATGGAACAAAGAATAAGATGATCACAATGATGTGGGAGGTGCACGTAGAGAGGGCTTTCCTTCTTCCTTCGGCACTCTTATTGCTCAGAGAGTGTAAAATGAAAGTGTAGGAGATAAGAAGGATTATGAAACTCACCATGCATATGGCCCCACTATTAAACACTATGAGTAGATTGATGACATAAGTGTCCATACAGGCAAGTTTCAATAAAGGTTGCAAATCACAGAAATAGTGATCAATCACATTGGGGCCACAAAAGGGTAATTTCAAAGCCAGGAAAATCTGTGCTGAAGAATGAATACAAGAACCAACCCAGGCCAGAATCACCAACGCACCACAGACCTGTTGGTTCATGATGATTGTATATCGCAGGGGCTTACAAATGGCCACATAGCGATCAAAGGACATGAGGATGAGAACCAAGGTTGCCATACAGCCAAAAAAGTGAACAACAAAGATCTGTGTCATGCACTCATTGTAAGAGATGACTTTGTTCCCAGATATAGCATTGATAATCAATCTGGGGGCTGTACTTGTTGAAAAGCAGGAATCAGCCAAGGATAAGTAGAAAAGGAAGAAGTACATGGGACTCCCAAGTGTCCGGCTGAACCGAATGGTTATCAAAATGAGTGAGTTTGCCAACAGAGTTGCAAGATAGAGAAACAAGAAGACCACAAACACTATTTTCTCCTTTAGAATATCCTGTGTTAACTCAAATAGAATGAACTCATTCTCACTGTGATTCAGCTCCATGGGTAGAGTGAGTAGAGAAAGGACACAGCTGAGAAATGATTTATCTGCAAATAAAATTGATACAATGATAATTTGGCAGTAGATGTGAACTGTACTCAATGAGAACTTTGTAGTTTCAAACAACATAATACACTGATTCTCCCATTTTTTCATGTATTATAAAGAGTAGGATTTTTTAAAATTGAATCCCTTACTTTAACCATAGGCATTGATGCCAGCTCTTCTTAGGTGGGACAAAGAATATTTGGGGGGAAAGAAGAAAACCTACAAGTGATTGCGCTCTCTGCCAATGTCTGAGAGCTAATGACTATGTAGTAGCGCCTTACTTGTGTCATCTTAATGTCTTAAAATTTTCATTTCTATAAAAATTTAAGATTTTAATGGACACATATTTGTACACAAATGCGTATGATATATATGTGTAAATACTGGGAATGCATCTCAATTATGGAAACTGTTATCTATATATAATATCAAAGTGTACATTGGGGATGTCCTCTTGAGAAAACATGTTTTTTGATATGGACCTCAGTTTTTGCCCATTGTTCCTCTTCAATGTCTTGACCAAATTACGTTTTAATATGAAATTATTTCTTCAACTTTTGAGTTACCCCAGTCCTAATTTTAGTTTCATTTTCAGTCAGCACACATATGAGAATATGATATATGAATAAATCATTAAGGTTGAAATTATGAATCTATGAATTTTCCCCTTTATGATTTAACAAGTTATCTAACTTTGGGAGTTATCATCTTTATTCTGTCTCATAATATTCCCAGCACTTATTTTAGTATGAATTCTGAGATAGTCTACCTGTGTCTGATTAATTGCCAGTCCATCAATGAATTAAAGAGCACTATCACATCTGTCACCAGACCCCCTCAGATCTGCAGCCACTACAGTAGGGCATGGAAAGATGTTCTCAAGCACTTTGCCATCATGATGGAGGGATTACACACTTCCAGTTAAGATAAATAATTACATAAAAATTACACACAGCTTTATGCAATTCTATCAAATATCCCTTTCCCAAGTCTAAGTAGCCTTAGAGAATGAGTTAATGGGGTAGTAAAATTTCAAACATTAGAAATAGTGGTAAAGCTTTGTCTTAAAAATCTATGTTCTCATTCAATACAAAGGCTGTTAGAAAGTCCTGGGGAAATGATGGTCAACCACGCTGTCCAGGCCATGCTATTTTGGTTTATTTTAAATAAGAGGAAAAAAAAAAGATTTGGAAGGCAGCACTTTGACAGGCTGTTTGCATAAGCTCAGATCAATACTGCCTCAGGTTTTTTATTGAAACCAGTCATTATTTCATAAAACTCCTGAACTATCCTTCCTCTCTGATAATACCTTTGGGGTATTACCACAGTAGTGGAGCATACCATTTACTCTTCTTTAATTTTAAATTTTTATTTCTACCCATTAAAATTTTAACAAGTTTAAATCATATCTGGACCCAAGACCCTTCTTTATTTTTGTCTAGAAATAAACATCTACCTCTATTCCCTTTGCTTTGATATTACTATTCACTTTGTGTTGATGTGAATAAAATACCTCATATTACCTATTTTCCTTGTTTCATTACCTTATAGCTTAAATAGAGGTTCACTTATGTTATTTCCTTTGACACGAACATTTTCTTGCAAGAAAAGTATGTCCATTAGCCTTGTTATTTTCTGGGTATGAAATTCGACCTGTAACCCAGAGAGTTTTATTGAGGCAAAACAAGAATGAAATGCTGCTACTAAATAGGGATTCTCTTTCCCATCCACCTTACCTGTCATATAAAACAGCAAATCCCAAGCATTCATGTCATTGTATCCTCAAAAAAGAGAAAACTTGAGCTGTCAGAAGATTCCAGTTGATTTTTAAAAAAATTTTCAGATTTGATCCCAAAGTCAAGTTCTGCAAATTCATGATGAAAAAAATATCAAAATACAAATTAGATAGCTAATGAATGATAGTGAAAGGGAAAAGGTCATAGACTCAATGAATTAGAGTAGGAAACAGGAGACTGATAAGTGAACAGATAGCTGCAGAGTTGTGAGGTAGGAGAAAGAAGATCTGGAGAGGGGAGGTAAAAGGGGTTTGTGACCCAAAATTTCACCATAAAGCTCAGCCTCTTTCTCTCCAACCCACTTGACCCCAAACCAGGGAGGTAAGGTGGTGGTGCATTTTGAACAAGGATGACCAAGTGTCCTGAAACTCCAAGTGTATGGAGAGTGGAGTCCTATTACATACTTTGTTCCAGAAACCACACCACTGACATTAAACTCTTCAAGTGAGATGATCCCAAGATCAAAAGTTCTGCCATGCTGGGCTCAATGTATGGTGCTATATTATTCCACCCTCTGTGAGCAGAGAGTTGCTGAAGAAATAGTGTATGTTCCTGCTGAAGCTAGGAAGATTTTTAAGAACCCTGGAAAAGCATCACTCTTGTTTGGGAAAATACTCCCTAGAAGTTCTACCTTTCATAGAAGACACAGTATTCTTGACAGTCTTGAGAAAGCGATGTGAAGAGAGCATTTCAGATAGATTAAAATCCTTACCTTTTTTTCTGTTAAGCAAACAGATGCTTTCCAAAGAACTTCACCTTTCATTTACAGGAAGCTGAATCACATGAAGCCTGGGTACAGCTTTCTATCATAGAGGTTATGGGATGTGGATAGAGTATGTGGAGAGGGGACTCTACATGTGGACATATTACACATGGTTCCTCCCAAAGCCCTGTGTAAGATGAAAACAACAATTTCTACACTGGAGCATTGAAGAAAGTTGTAAAACTTAGAAGTTTCTTAATTTGTCTCTTGAAAACAGTGTGAAAGAAACTACCCCTGTGCTCTGAGAAACCCTCTGAAACCAGCTATTTTTTTTTTTTTTTACCAGTTTATCTTTGGCAAAAGTGTAAATAAACACATTTATTTTTATTACACTGGAAATTTATAGTAATTCCACAAAGGTTTTAGAAGTGTAAGGCTTTTATCCTCAGGAGCTCTAAGAAAGCCCTACTCCCAGCAAGTCCCAAAGGACGTCAGTGAGTTACCTTGTTGACTGTAGAAGGCAGGCACTGTAGAAAAGTAGTTAAATTTCAACTTGATATGAATTGCAACTGAGAAAACCATGCTCACCTCTTTTATGATTGGCTTAAGTTAGTCTCTTTTGGAAACATGAAATTCATTGAAGCCAGTTAGATGTTGGTGGACATGAGCCCTGGCCCCACCACATCCACTATCTAAATTTAATTAACTACATTAATATTTTCAATTTCCAATTTCATCTTTTGCAAAGGTCAACTAATAGTAATATTTATTTTCCCCATTTCTCATCCCATCTATGTTTTAAGCCAGTGTAGAGAGAAAAAAAGGGATCAGAATTATTGAATACTTTTCTTATGAGTTTTTCTCTTATTTCTAAAGATATATTCTCTTCCACACAAGGAAGAAAGCCAGATCTTTTAATTTAAATGTAATCATAAACTATTATAGTTGGGACATTATGAAATTACTTTCCTAAGATGGATGGAGACCAGGATTTGCTACCTAGTGTCCTGCCAGTTATGCCATTGCCTTTGAGATGCCTATGATGAGGTTTATATCAGAAATTCAGAGTGAGAGTGGTAGAAAGAAGCAGGAGGCAGATTGCAAAACACTTCACACTTTAGCTTGTGTGTCTGAGCACCAACTAGCAAGCAAGTGTCTGAGAGAAACATCTTAGGGAAAATAATACAGTCAACCTGGCCTTTAAAAAAAAATTACAAATAGGCTGGAAGAATTTTGAGAATATTTTTTTTGTTGTGTCACTTAAAGCTTTTAGACCACAGCTTCTGCACCAGTTAATTGGGAGTGTGAAGACAAATTTATAATTTTATCATTTTCCACTATACAATTTTATAAAGACTTAAAGATATAACATAAAACTAGTAATCTCTGACTCAGAAAAAATGCAGAATTATTTTGTTCTTATTAATCCTTCTTCAACATGAGGAATTGAGGTGAAAAAGTGAGAGAAGTCTCACTCAAGGTGACAAAACCCATTAGTAACAAAACATGCTTAGAATCTAAATCTCACAACTATGAGTCTAAAGCATTTTTAAAATTATTATTATTTAATAACATATTTATAGTAATGGCATAAGATTTCTTGTCCAGCAAAACAAAAATCAGTCAATTAGGCAGAGCCTGGGATGATTTCACCAAGTCCCTTCAATCTTCGAGTGAATTCTGTGAAGGCTCATTTAATATTTCTTGTGGATAGAAAAGTTGAGATACCTAAGGACTCCACATAAAGCCAAACCAGGGTACCCAAGGTTTGACTGAGGGCAGTGAACTTTGGTCATTTAGTCATGAAAACTATGCAATTCAGAATAGATGACAACTGATGCTTGTACTCTTTGTATTATTATTATTATTATTATTATTATTATTATTGTTATTATTTGGTACTAGGGATTAAACTCAGGTGTGTCTCTCTACTGCTGAGCCACACCCCTAGCAATTTTTCTTATTGCAAGTTTTATTTTTAAACAACATCTCACTAAATTGCTGAGTGTGGCCTTGAACTTGGCCTCCTTCCTCAGATTCCCAAGCCACTGAGATTATAGGTGTGTGCCACATGCTCAGCACTCTTTTGTCTTTTGATCCATGTGTATGTATCTCATGTAAAATCTCAGAGTGAATTAGGACCTGACTTTAAAATTTGTTCACTTAAAGTTATATCTTACTAAAGTTAGTGTTCCAATGAATAATAAAAAAAATATTCAGATCAAACCTAATCAATAAAATGGAAATTTGAAGCAATAATTATTTTACTGAGATCCGAAATAGCTAAAGATCACTGAGAAAAACTTTTATTTTTTCAAGTGATGAATGGAGAATGAAAAACTATTATAATAAATAATTTAACATAGAGGAAATAACTAAAAGTAGAATTTATTTGAAATATCCCCTTCTAAACTATGTCAAAGGGTGACTGTAGCTTGTATCAACATCTGCAGGATAATGCCAGCAATGTCTATATTCACTTTGCAAACATTTCATTAAGTTAATATTAGAGATGGATTTAAACTTTACTAAGGGAAGATATGTCATCCATTCATACAGTCAATGTCTGTTTATTAAAACAGAGATGCCTCAGTGAACCTAAGAGAAAAAAAATCCTCTACCTCATAGCTTACAGTCTATGAAAGGAGACAAACAAAAATACAAGTATACAAATTATATGGAGGGTGAGAGAGTGATACAGATCTCAGAGAACAGAGAGGTGGTGATGAGGGGGCTTAATGAAAGCCACAGTGCAGAGTTCTGCTTTTTAAGATGTAGGTAATGTGAGATGCAGAGAGAATGAGAATAGAATGGATGGAAGAAGGGTCCAAATCAAGAAATATGTGCAAAGGCTTTGAACTAGGAGATGACCCTGGTGTTCATTGAACGTAAAAGAGCCCATACGGAGGGAAGGTGTGAGAAAGAAGCAGTCACAGAGGTCACAGTGACCCAAATTGTAGAGTCTGGGAGGTCACTGCCAGGACTCCCCCTTTTCCTCTAAGGAAATGCAGAACAACTGTGAGATTATGAGCAAAATCATGTTTTCATATTACCTATGAGTTAATACAGCATCTTTCCTGAATCATTTCCTGTTTAAAGGTAGAAACCCACTCTTGTTCTTTCAAATATCCAGAAACATTTTCTTAAATTTCCACTTTTTATATTGGCAGTGTATTCCTGAAAATTCATTGACTAATTCTGGTAACTATAAGGAGCCAACTTAGTGGTAGCCCAACAAGATCACTGAGATGAGTATCATCATGCCTAAGCAAATCTACATAGAAGACACCATGGAGATCTAAAGCCATAACTATTATTAGGAGAAACTGAAATATGTCAGTACATAGATTTGTTCCAGAAGCTACATGGTAATCTGAGATTAACTATGTTAGCAATAAGAATGACTTGTTTATCTACATTTAAATTATCTCTTTATTGATACTTATGCCAATAGAATTATTTTCACTTGGTAGTCAAAAGTCAAGAAAATTAAAAACATACAAATTGAAATGTGATCCTTTTTTAAAATTGATGTTTTACTCTCTGGTGCCTCTGGCTACTATTTCTTCTGCAAGGGGAGGAAGTCACAGCCCTATGTACACATCTTTAGGAAGGCATTGCTGGTATAGTGGTGCTTCAAGAGTTTCCTTTGACTGCACTTGAATAAAAAATACTGATTGCTGACTCCCATATGGAGTGTGCCCCTCTGTCCCCCCACAACAGCTGATTGGTGGTTGTCTCATATCTGAGAGGAGCTATCCATAGGCAGAACTGGACCAATCAAATCCTATCTCCCAGGAAATGCAAGAAGGGACTCAAAATTTGCAGCCCACACTGAATGTTGAAGTCACCTGACAAAGGAAATCCTTCAGTAGAAGTTTTATGAATCTCTACTCTCTGCTTGACTTGAGTCCTTCAACAGTCACTAAGATCATTGTCATCAATCTTTTATACCATGAAATAGTGTGAGTAAATTTCTGTTATTAATACGCAGAATATTTTTGTCTTTCCTCTGCAAAGATTTTGCAAATAGAGTGAATGGAGAGCAATCAGTAGGTAATTTCTCTTCTCATTCTTCATTTCTTTTATTTTTAGATTCTAAGGAAGCATACAATTCAATTATTTAACTTATATATGAAATATCAAGTTGCCAGCTCAGATCTGATACCTGAAGTGAAAGTAAGGATCATTTTATGACCCATACATGAAGGTTTTTCTATAAATGTATATTACCATATTTCTATGCAAAGAAAATCCTACAAAGTTTTTATCAGAAAAAAATTACTTATTAGGTCAGAAATTTAATTTTTAAAGTGTTTAATATCTACCTTTCATCAGAAACTACTACCAACCTCTTCCACACTTTCCTCATGGAATTTTTTACTTCCTTATTCCTCAAAGTATAAATCAAAGGATTAAGCAAGGGAGTTAGGATGGTGTAAAATATGGCCACCATTTTGTCATAAGGGAAGGTAGAAGGAGGTCTTGCATATACAAATATGCATGGGACAAAGAACAAAACCACAACAGTAATGTGAGATCCACAGGTGGACAGAGCTTTCCTAAGCCCCTCAGCACTGTGTGTTCTCAGGGAGAACAAGATGACGCCATAGGATACAAGTAACAAGGAGAAGTTGATGATGCAGATTAACCCACTGTTGGCGATCACCAGAAGGCCTAGGACATGAGTATCAGTGCAGGCCAGCTCCAGCAATGGGTAGAGGTCACACATGAAATGATCAATGACATTAGGTCCACAGAAGGGCAGATGGAAAGTAAAGAGAATCTGTATGATGGCATGCAAGAAGCCCCCTGTCCAGGACACCCCCACCAGAATGCCACAGAGCCTCCAGTTCATGATGGAAGAGTAGTGCAAGGGCTTGCAAATGGCCACATAGCGGTCATAGGCCATGGCTGTGAGAACAATTACCTCTGCTCCAGCAAGGAAGTGCTCAGCAAAAAGTTGAATCATGCATCCTTTATAGGAGATGGTTTTTCTCTCATACAGGGAGTCCACAACCATCTTTGGTGTGATGACAGAAGAGAAGCAGGCATCCAGGAAGGACAAGAATGCCAAGAAGAAGTACATGGGGGAGCCCAGCAGTGCAGGGCTACAGAGGATGGTCACTACAATCAGCATGTTGCCTCCAACAGTTGCAATGTAGACCAACAAAAACACAACGAATACTATTTTCTGAACTCTTGGATTATTCGAAAGGCCCAGGAGGACAAACTCAGTTACAGTACTCTGGTTTCGCATGATTTCCAAGGAAAAGGTGAAGGTAAAACTGTGATCGTGAAAACATATAATTTAGATAAAAAAATTTCTTCAAGCTATTTGTAATATTACAGTCATCAACTAGTTGCTGCATCATTAGGTGGACTTATCTCGAGTGCTTTCGTTATCACTGAGAACATATTATTAGATATTTATTGAAGGCTGTTGTACATCAGGCAATATTGAGGTATAGATAAATTCTTGTACACTTTAAGAAAACCAGATTTTCAACATGGTGGAGGAGTTACTTTGTCAAAATCCAGCTTTAACCATTATGTAGGAGCTGCCTCTTGTATTTGTTGAAGGGCATTCTGAAGCCACACTCAATTTGCAAACAAAGAAAGCCTATTATTTATTAATTACACCTTCCATAGGCATAGAATGAGGCAGGGATGAGTAGCCTGCCATGCTTGATTAGGGGACTGCTTCATCTACCAATAGAAGAAAAAATAAGAGGCAGTTGAGGTGGCTCCTGACAACCATAGATGCTCCTCAAAAATTTCTTAAAATCATTGGAAAGAATTGGTTCTGTGAATGAGAGGATTCATTCTTTATAAAACAGAAAGATGTATAATACAGTGCATAGCTCTACTATATTTGATGCATGAATACATACAAAGTTTTGAGATTTTACTCGCCATTTATCATTTAAAAAGGTGAACAAAGGTTAACAAAAATAATGTCTGTTTTATGCTGAATAAATGGAAGAGTGCAGGGAAAGCAATTGCTTAGGACCCACAATCTGTGTGAGGTTTTATTATCCCTATTTATTGTAGAGGAATATGTATTTAAAGCTTAATATGAAGCAAATAACAATGCTTGATTTACAGTTATAACACTGAATCTCTAGCTCCAAAATTCAGTCCTCTCCCAGAAGATCAGCAGAGGAAGCCTAGGACATTTTCTTTTCCAGCAGTAAGTTCAGGGAAGCCATGGTCTCTACAGTTTTGGTCCACCTTAAAGTTTAAAGCATATTATTTCTTTGCTCATGTTTGAATGAAGAATATTGAGAAAGGCATCAGAGCCATCATGAAGAGTCAGCAGGCACTTGTCCAGCTACCTGCAAATGCATATCGGCAACATGTAGTGAGGAAATAAATAACTGGGTGAATAAAACTTAGAGTCTTGAGACTTTATTATTATATATGCATTATTTATACATGTGACCCTATCTGAGCAGATATAATCCTTCAAAACACATGGTTTCAAATTTATTTGACTTTATTGTAACATAGAAATGTTCATAAGCAGCTTATGCACTCATCTCCAAGGATTATAATGATGGTCAAATTTGGTAATATATAAATATAAATGATAAAATGTTCTTACTTGAAAACAGGTGTTTTACCCACAGGAAACTTTTCCATGATTCTCCAGATACATACTCGCAACTCTTGAAATCATTTGCTTCTGGTTGACACAGCTTCAAAAGGTGACTGTATTCTCACCTGTGCATATGACAGAATCACAAATAGCATTTGTGTCTGTGAATATTTATATGTACATATATGCATACATATGTATGTTTTGTTGTTAAAATACAGGAATAAAACCATAGTTGGCTTTATTTGAGAATGAAAAATGGGCCTATATATGACTTCCTCATAAAGACAACAGAAACAAATTGGAATATTAATAAAGCTAACATGCACAAATGTATGTCATCTGCTAGTTTGACAGCAGCCACTATCACTGTGATTTCAATTCATTCCTCACTGAGGTCTGCAACATGAGCTCTGTTTCCACTGTGAGCTCTGTATCCACCGCTCACATCTTATCACTAAGGAAACAAGAGTATAAAATAAACCCTACTAGGTCACTGACTCAGACAACAGCCCTAGAAGATCAATATGTAATTTACAGGAGTCAGTTTAGCCAAACTCATGAAGACCTGGTTTCCAACTTTCTGAGACTAGGTTAATTATAGCTCTCAAAAAATCTAAAAGCCTCAAGTTTATGCTCTATGAATGAGTTTAATAGGAAGGGCTACTCACCTGGTTCTTGTGAGAGTCCAGTGAGGCCATCCACTAGAAACATCAATGCAGTCAGAAATGCAGATAGTGGGGAGGGGCCAGAATGTCCTGCCACAGCCAGGGACGCAGAGCACAAATGACAACCTTTGCTCCTGACTCCTGTCTCACCTCGACAAGGCTAACCAGTGCTTTTCCTCTTATTGATTTACAAAGATCAAATATTTGATTATTGTTTGCAGGGAAGAAATGATACTTTTTAAATACACAACAACTTTAAATGTCTTTAGCTTTCCTTGAATGCATTACTGTGACCCTGAGACCTACCTGGTTCCATTCCTGTTTCCTGTACAAAGAAATCCAAACTGAGTGAAAAGTTAAAAGGAAGACAAGTCCCTATGTTAGTTGGATAATTAAGGAACTCTTATTTATTCATTGTCTCATCATCTTTATCTGGAAGTGTTTTAAGAAAAAATACCATTTTTTTTTTTTTTTGGTTAAAGATTCATCAGATACAAACAAACCAACACTTTCTTTTTTCAAGTACAGAATTTCCAAAATTAGTGCTAAAACTTCAACAACAAAGAGTATAGTGTGCTCATGTTTTTGACCACAAATTTTGTGATTTTAGATCATTAAAAGGTAATGTCTTAAATGTACTGTGCTTTTCTGGACTGAATCCTACCATGCATAGTAGTGGAAAATTATTTAAATATAGACAAAGTTTTGTGTTATTACTATTATTATTATTATTAAGTGGTCCCAGGGATTGAATCTGGGGCACTTAACCACTGAGCTACATCCCCACCCTTTTTTTTTTTTTTTTTTGAGACTGTCTTGCTATGTTGCTTAGGGTCTCAATAAGTTGCTAAGGCTGCCCTCAAACTTGTAATCCTCCTTCCTCAGCCTCCTGAGTGGCTAAGATTACAGGCATGCACCACCATGTCAGGAAAAGTCTTGTATTATTTGCTGACATCTCTTAGTCTTGACAAATGTGCCCATGGTAACATAAGAAAACAGAATTAAAGGAAATTAAGTGAGTATCATATTAGAACCCTCTATACCATCTTATTTCTATTACTTTAAAATTATTCCAAATAAATACTTGAGCACAAAGACAAAAATCTGTTCGTTTTCTGTCAAAAAGGTAGCAATCCCAACTTCATGGTTAATAGCTTTGTGCTACTGAATGACCATCATGCCTAAGCTTTCTGATCCATAGAAAGCATAAATCTAAAGGAAGATGTGAGTATTCATGTCAGCAATATTTTAAGCAATGTCTGCATAAACAAAGTGAGATAAAACTGAACCAGTCATAAGAATAAAATACATTTATTAAAATCATACTTTAAAAAATGACTCCTGCTCTAAAATGTAAACAAAATTTATTCATTCTTTAATACTGCTAAAAAAATATAAATGATTCCAGAATTATAAGCACGTTTGTATTGCTTATACTAGTAACCACAGACATATAAACTTACTCTATTAATGAAAAGAGATGTAGAAATTTTACATTGGAAATTTATACAGTGTTAATATTGGCAATTAAGAAATATCTAAAATATTCAGCAATTAAGATGTCCATATAAATGAAATTATTACAACTTATCATAACTTGATACTATCAATAAGACATTAATAACATGAAAAAGTATAAAGCATTTTATAAGTGAGAAATGCAGACAAAAAGCAAACACTGATTATTTATAAATATTTTAAATATAATTTTATAATTTAGAAGGGAACACATAACAATGAAAGATATTTTATTTGGAAAATGTGTTTTGTTACTATTGTAGAAATATTTAGAATTAAGTATCAGGATTAAAAACTGAAACATCAATTTTACTTAAAGTTCAGAGATAAAATATGAGCTTTATGGTTAATTTATATGCACAGGTGGAACTATTAGGCTAACATACCATAGCATCTTATATTTTAAAATTTTAAACTATTGAAAACTTTCCAAAAATGACCACATTATGGACCAACCCTCTCTAACCTATATATATTCTTCAATATCAAATTTAATTCCATATTATGATGTAGGTAACAGGTTACACTGTCCACATTTCTCTTAGAACACTCCTTGTTCTCTCCTTCCTTGACACCATACTCTTGAATATGCTGGCACTGTTCCTGAGATTACTTAGGGGTCCCTCAAATCATGACTTGTGGCTAGTAGCCACCTCCTTGGGCAGTGACCTTGGAAGTCGGCCTCTCTGTGCCCCACTATTCACACTACTCACTTTTTTTTCTTCCTAACAAAAATAATTATTTAGCAGCAAAACTAATTTTCACACCAACTTTCTGTGAATAATATAATTTATGGTTTAAATTTTATTATTTATATATACATACATATATTTGAAAATTGTAAGAGAAATCTGTAATTAGGATGTCATTACAGGCAGTATTTTTGTGATTGTACTTCAAGCAATAAATTTCAGATAATTTATATGCACATGGATGTACATATCAGTCACATTTTCATATATTTTATTAAATAATTATGTTACTAATTTAAAAATAAATAAAAATCCTATCTATAATTATCTTTTAAAAAATACCTTAAATTTAGCATATATTTGATCTAGGATTCTTCTTCACCAATTGAAGATATATCTCTTTTCCTGCCTGGTTAAACATTTCCTTCTGATTAAACATATTCCCTTTCCTGGCTATCTAATATATACATTATTTTCAGATAGCTGGTCCTTTCCTTTGCCCTTAGTATAGTTGTGCCGATTTCCTTAGATGTCTCAACATTTATATTTAATGTGGGTGAAAAAATATCCATTCTCTGCTGGTTTTCTTCTTAACAGATGCCTGAATTTCCTTCTTTTCTGTTATCTTAGTGATTTAGCTAATGGTAAGGGTGACACCAAGCTATGATGCTTAGTCCTGAAGTAGTTCTGTACATCAGTCACTTGAACTTTCCTGAATAATTTTGCAACAGGAACCCAATGCAATCTATGACATCAAGCAGACTTAGCAAATTACATAGTTAAATCAGAAGCTTTCATTCTGTCTTATGAGTCCCTGTTTTTTATCTTTAATTTCCTTCCCTTTGCCATTTGTTAGTTTGAGGTTATAGAAATAGTAAGTTTTGTATTCTCTATCAGTATCTATGATTGGCACAATAGTACTTAAATTTACCAAGCTCCTACTATTGTACTTTAATACAGATTCATAAAATTCACCTTATAATCTAAAGCATTAGGATGGGGGTTAGAGGATAAATGAGAATGTGTTTAGAAGGAACAAATAAGATATAATTGGAGAAATAGAGGGGAAATATTCATTTGAATTTCTGAATCATTAGTTTTTACTCAAAGGTAAATAGGTGAGTATGGATTTCTTTAGACATGAAGCAATAAGAGTTCCTAAAGCAAAGGAAAGGAAGAAAAATAAGAGATAGTTTTGAATTCTGTAACAACTGTTGTCTATGGGGTCCTTTCAGATGTCAAGTGCTCTCCTCTAAGCTCCACCTGCATTGTTTCATCCCTTAATGCATCTGTTCATCTTGATACAATCCCCACTAAAGATGAGGAATCTGGGGGCCAGAAAGGTTATGCAGCTAACTCAATTGTACACAGCTATTAAGCAAAAGGACATTGCATGGCATTAACCATGAGAACATAACCACAACACCTGCACTTTGAAGCACTATATCATCATTGAAAATCCTTTTTAAAAATTCAGAAGTGTGAATTAGAAATCTCACCATGCACAGTTCCTTAAACATTCTGGTAATGGCCAAAACGTGATGTTCTTTTTTCCAACTCTTCATTCTATATCTAAGAGAGGAAGAGCATCTTTGGCCGTCGAGATGGAGAATGCTTCCAGTGCTGTTCAAGTGCTGCCTTCACAAGGTCTTAGAAAAAAAGAAAAATGAAGTAAAGCTTCTGCCTTGGCTTCTGATTGGAATTTAAATAGGTTTCCTGAGAGGGCAAGAACTTTGGAATTGCTTCTCAGTCTCCCCAGGGCTTGGAATTTTTCTATTAGCCTGATTAACAACACACTTTTGTGTGGCTTTTCACTTGCTAAAGCATTTATAAAACTTTTATGTCCCTGCATAATAGGAATTTTTTTTCCTTCTTTTTATTTTTTAATTTCTCTTGGGTTAATGAAAGATGTTTTCATTTCCTATGCTATTCAGGAATAGAGTACAGTGTATAAGAGATGGAATATAGTATTTCTGTGCAGTTTTAGGCAAAGTACTCTTATATTACTAAGTATAAAAATTGAGTTCTATGATAAGAAATCCTTTCATCAGTCCATGAAGAAAATACATACTGTTTGTGGACTAAGATAGCAAGGAGAGAAAAGCATTTTACAAAGAAGTATCCATATGGTATTCATTCATTGATTTTTTTTTCTTAAAAACTGATCTGGAGAATCCATGACTTCAGAACTAAAAATCCAATTTCTACAGATTAAAGTATTTTTTTTTTCTCTTTTCTTTTGAAAGATGATAAGGCAGATCTGTGAGATGTAAGGGAATACAGCATGGAGACCAATGCTTGAGGGTAAACTCAGAAGCAGCTTCTGAAGATCCTTTAGGAAGACCCACAACAAACCATTTGCTACTATTTTTATTTCTGTTCCTCCCCAAAGGAAAAAAAAAAGAATCAGAATGACTTATGAAAAAAAAAAAAGGTTCAGAAGCACCAATGTCAATAGTTCATACTATTAAGAAACAAGTGTTATTCTTTTTAAATTGGAATTCTACATGTGAGTAACTACACAGAAGAATTACCTGACATGGATCACATTCCTGGTTAGGATGATATTTCAAAAATGCCAGTCAGTCATAAGATGCTACCAACATATCTGGACTTCAAACTATACTACAACCTCCTCTTTAGTCTTTATCCTGCTTTGCTTAAACTTTTAGTCTTTGTTTCTGTTAGAAGAATATAATTGGATAATATGGAAACAAGATCACAAAGATAGAATGGTGCAGATGGTATAATAAATATCATTTACATAGTTGTGAAAAATAAGGTGACTTTTTTTCTTTTTAGTTTGACTCAGAAAAGAAACAGAGACAGAGGGAGCCACAATCATAAAGAATGTGAATGAAATGAGATGTGCGGTAGCAATCTGCCCTTCCACAGTTTAGCCAATATTCTCTTCTTTCCCACACATTTTATGTTCATGGTAAATATAATTTATTAATTAGATAATTTTGTCATTTGTTTTTCTCGTTTATGTTTTTGTTAGTGCACTGTAGTCAGATGTAATAGTGGAGTTAATTTTGACTTAATCATAGATGCATATAATCTAGTTTGCTCATTTTCAACTCCAGTACTGCCACTTTCCTTCCGCTCTTCCTTTCCTCCTGAACCCCTTTCTCTGTTCTACTGGTCTTTTTTCTATTTATTTATCATTTTCAAATTCCATCTTCAAGATTAAATTTAAAAATTTCAAAATGTTCCAAGAGACAAATCATTTAATTTTTGGACAATTTCATGTTTGTTTTTAAGAATTTTTTATGACTTATTTTTATAGCAAAATGTAAGTAATAAACTATGTGCTGAGATTGGGTAAACTCAGTTCCCTAATTCTTAGGACTTTTTTTTTTTTTTTAATTACCAAGGCCGCTTTTCAAACACAGGCACATATCCACACATATTTTAAAACTTTCTAATCAATTTCTGTGAAAAGATGTTTTGTCATTATGAGGGAAATGAGTGGGTGGCTATAAATTCATTAAAAAATGATTGATGGTAAAATCAAGACCTCTTTTGTGATGTGCAGGATCAGTCAAATGTTCTTACAAGAATAATCCTTGTATAATCAGCAGTGTGTGCAAAATAATAAATAATTGGACTAAAAAGTGTATTTTTGAAACTCTTGAAACATTTTCAGATGTAGTGATTTATGGATAAAGATTTACAACAGTGAGCAACCAGGAGGTATGAATCAGAGAATGTGAAGACTCTTCCTACTGAGCTGGCATGTCTCCATCATGTCCAGAAAACATCTCTTCTTTTTCTCTGCAGAACCTGTTATGTTGAAATAATGCCTCTGAAGCTCCTGTACTACCATTCTTAAACTGCATTTTTCATCACACTCAAGACATCCCTATAAGGATAATAGAAAGAGACACAGAGAAAAGATGTAGAGGCAGGAAAGATTACAGAATGGCAGAGAGGCCAAACTGCCAAGCTTTATTTATATCAATAAGTTACTTTAGGTCATTGGCATCATTATTACATATTGTTCATTGTATCACTAGGCAGGCTACAGACAGTAACATTATGCAGCTTATTCCTCAGTTACACATACTAAATTGGAATGTGTAATGTTAGGAGCTTTGTGTAGCTCTCAAGAAAGTGGATTGTATAAAGTTACTGTTATATGGACAGGTTTAGGCTCAGTGAAACATTGTGGTTGTCTAACAAGATAATTCCTTTATTCCCAGGAGTTATGTGCCTGATATCAAGTTCAAAGCTTATAAGACTCTAGCACAGAGCCTCCTCATGCAGGGAATTTCCACAACAGCTAGACATTGTACATGTATTAGTTATCTTACTAGCTCCTAGAAGAAACTGCAGGGCATTCTAAGGGTGGGAAACAGAATGCCTGCTATCCCCAGGAGTTTGCTCACCAGAAGAATGCTTCCCTATATATTTCCACAGTCAGAATCCCTACACATCCCATCATTTATTGGGCTGCAAAGATTACTGTCCTCCAGGGACTCTCTCACATATACTTTCTTGATAATGATCACAGACATAAATACAATGATCAGAGTATGGAAAAAAATGTGAACAATGAGTCCTTTCTTGTTCATGCCAAATTGGACTTTTAGAATGTTTTAGTACAAGAATAAAACTACACATTCTGACCACATTATTCCTTGAATTCCTTAGGCTTTAATCACTGCCTGCCATAATGTAATTTTTATTGAATGTGTCCACAGCCTTGCAGCCACACACCGCAACAAGCAGAAAGAGAGGGGTCAGATAATTTAAAACCATCCAAACTTTAATTTAGATAATCATGTTTCCAACTAGATGCTAACATATACAAATAAACTCAGATTGAGAAATGTGTTATCTCAGTGATCAGTATGTAGTCTGAAGCCACCTTCTGTCAAACCACATCCCACTGCCCAATAAGGATCTGACATTCAACCAGGCCCTTGATCTTTACCTACAGAACATAAATGATTCTAGAAACTACCTTTAAGGTATGCTAGGAAGGCTGGATAATTCAATATGTGCAAAGCATACAGAAGATGTGGCTGTGAACTATGTACAATTGGAGTAACTACATTCATTATGATTATTAGGACTGGCTTTCTTAGGGTTAATTTTTATTTTTCAAAAATGTCAATTTCAACAATTTACTTAACAATAATACAGTTACATGTTTTAAGCTGAGTGTGGTGGAATATGCCTGTAATCCAGCGGCAGAAGCTGAGGCAGGAGGATTGTGAATTCATAGCCAGCTTCACCAACAGTGAGGCACTAAGCAACCCAGTGAGACTCTGTCTCTAAATAAATACAAGATAGGGCTGGGGATGTGGCTCAGTGGTTGGGTGCCACAGCACTGGTACCAAAACAAACAAACAAACAAAGGGTTTTAAAACATGAAAATCCTTTGATGAGTGACATAAGTTATATTGGTATCATGGATCATCCTAATTTTTCACAATGTTCAGAAGCTATGAAAGCAGCTTCAAATAACTTTAGTAAATATTTAAAAATTAATTAAAAGTACATGGCATTTATAAGATTGAAATGAGAAGAAAGAAAAAATAAAAATGCTTTCTTGGACAGATAGATAAACAAGAAAACTCTAGTTAGGCAGACTCCAAGGTTATAGAAGGAAAACTTGGAAATAAGTTATCCTCTTAACTATAGTCCATGAAAGCAAAGTTATGAAATTTTTATGTTTTCATTAAAATTTGGAGGCATAAAAACATGATAAAATTTTGATTAAGTCATCTGAGAACAAACAGAAGTCTGAATTACTTAATTGAATTTTATTGTCCTTTACAACTTAAATTACACACAATTGGACCTGAAGGTTATCTTTAACAAAGAGCTTATTCACTTTCATAAGAAAGAGGCCCACTGAAAATTTCCATCTTTCTGTTTCCTGCACTTAGTAATTCAGTGCAAAATACAAGTAGACTCATGATGGTTCTCATAAAATAAAGACTGGTGTGCAGGGCATCCCACACATGATTCCTCAATGCCAATTAATTTCTTATCAATGACTTAAAAGAGTTAACTCTCAAATTTTCTCTGTGGGGTATATGAAAACTAAACATTTTCCCTCAGCTGAAATATCCATGTTATTTTATTGTGAAAAATCAATAGACCATAAAGACTAGATATTCAGGTTAAAATGTCACAAATTCCAATATGATAGTTGCCAATCCTAGAATGCTTTCAGTAGGTCTTCACAGAGCATCATTGAGATAGTTATTTTATTTCTCTAAACAGGTAAAAATTTCAGGTATTATGTATTCTCATTACTTTTTCCAACCTCTCTCAATGTTTTGCTTCATTTCTGTCATTTTTTTTTTAAAAAAAAAGTAAACTGGGCAGAGTGGTGCATGCCTGTAATCCCAAGGGCTTGGGAGGGCTAAGGCAGGAGAATCACAGATTCAAAGCTAGCCTCAGTAACTTAGTGAGGCCTTAAGCAACTTAGAAAGACCCTGTGGCAAAAAAAAAAAAAAAAAAAAAAAGGCTGAAGATAGGGCTCAGTGGATAAGCACCTACACACACACACACACACACACATATTTAAAAATATGGTGATTCAGGCCAGGCATAGTGGTATACACCTGTAATCCCAGTGGCTAGGCAGGCTAGGAAGGCTGAGGCAGGAGAATCATGAGTTCAAAGCTAACCTCAGCAACAGGGATGCACTAAGAAACTCAGTGAGACCCTGTCTCTAAATAAAATACAAAAAGGGATATGGATGTGGCTCAGTGATGGAGTGCCCCTTATTTCAATCCCTGGTACCCCCCCAAAAAAAAAAAAAAAACATAATGAAATAGCTCCTACAGTTCTTACATGCACTGGTTGAGATTCTCACCATGACTTTCAAAGTTCCGTGTATCACCATCTGCCTTTCCATTTGTCCTCCTGCACTTGAGCTCATGTATGTGCCATGAGCTCTTCTTCCTCCTGAATACATTCCCTGATTACTCCCTGTTTCACACCATTAATTCTTCCTCTGCTCTCACCTCCACTCTCCATTTCTACTACGGACACAGCACCAGTATAAATACCTTCTCCTCAGAAAAGCCTTCGCAGATTGCACCAGGCAGGTAACTTACTTGCTAATGTCCTCCACTATTAAAACATGCACATATTTGTCAAATCATATAATCTTGAAGACATCATGCTCTCATTTTTACTTTAACAATTTTTATTTAAAATATTTCACGATACATTAAAACCATGGTGCACAGCTAAGGCTAAACTGAATTGGTAGAGTTTTGTAGGGAGCATCAGAGATCCAGGATGAGAACCTGTGTATTCAAATTCCATGAAATGATTCTCTAATACACCACCCCACATGCCACACAAAGCCCCATGCTCCAACCATCTAGGTGGAGCCAATATAAAATCAAGAAATCAGAAACAGAGGAGAAAAACAAAGCAAACAACAACAAAAACACTATTCTGTTCTTATGTTCTGACTGTACTAATGGACACAATCTTCAGCATGGCTCAAAGAGAATGTAAAGTTTATATGCATATTTGAAAAATGATAGTGATAAAAAATTTAAATGATTACAGTATAAGGGGAGGAGTCAGAGCCAAAGGGAAAAGAATTACATTTTTACAAAAGGCCAGAGAAGAAAGAGAATAAGGGAATCAGGGTAACACTCAAAAGTGCCAGAGTGAGTAATGATGCTGATAGTAGGCAAAGAGTAGTTTAAGAGGGAAATCCACTGCAAGACATTGGACAAAGTCAAGAATGTATCTGGCTAATCATTCCACAAAATGTCATTTCTGAAAAGTTTTTAAAATTAGGATCTTTGAAGAAAGAATAGTAGAATGAATCAGGTTTTAATACCCTATGGACATATATGACCATACAACTAGTGTGATTCTACATCATGGACAACCAGAAGAAAGAGAAATTATACTCCATTTATGTATGTTGTTTCAAAGTGCACATACTGTCATGTATAATTAATTAGAGCAAATTTTTAAAGATTAGGATCATGTTCTACATGTATTGTCTGCTTTCACATATCCAGAGACATTTTTTCTAAATTCACATCATTTACATTAACATAATGTGTTTCTGAAAACTCTTTGAATAACTACAGAAACCTTAACAGGTTAAATTATAATCAGCATATAGTTAGATGGCCTCAAAGCTTTTCAGCATTGGAATGAGCCTCACCATGCCTAAGCTAATCAATATCGAAAAAAAAAAAAAAAATGGAAAGCCAAAGCAACAATTGTTTGGGGAAGAATTTTGAATTATGTTGTTCAATAAACTAGTGGAAATGAAAAGAGTTTGGTAGATGTCTTTCAGTATTTGTTTATCCCCCTGCTGAATATTAGTGGATTTTCCTCCTTGTATAAATCTATGGAGTCCACAATAAAATGTTAGGCATTAGAATAATAATAATAAAAAAAAAAACTTGTTTGAATTTGAGCATATGATGAAGCAGACATGAATTGGTACTGATCAGTGAGATCTGGCCAGAATAGTGCTTTACCCTATAGCTACATTTCAAATCTTGGCTTTACAGATTCATAAGGCAATGGAACCAATCTAGCAAATCCACATTTCTTGAGCTAATTCTTAGAAACAAATAAACTGAAATATGAGGACCTTGGAAGGGAGAGGACATGAAGAAGCTACCCCTTCTTTTAAGATCAGCAGATGTGAAGAAAGGGAAAGGCAAAGGAGAAGCATGCTGTCATTTGTGAGCCTTGTCACACTCTTGGTCTGTTGCAGGGCACCCACATTGTCCAGGAGAGATTGCAGATTCACAGTTTAATCTTTCATGGACTTTTTTTTCCCAATGAGTGATAAATGAAAACACATGTATTTTTTTTGCATGTCTATCATGAGGAAGTAAAGTAATATCATATACTCTTATACTTTAGTGGTGGCCTATAAGATTAAATAGAGTAAAATAAAGACAATTTACTATTTTTTTGCCGACAATACTCTCCGGCATGTTATCAGTGATTTATTTTTGCTAGGGAAAAAATGAAATATTTAATTCTCAATAACTTCACTGCATATGGCACTTGACAATCTGAGTCTAACAGATATAGTAATAACAGCAAATGTATTTGTAAATTTGACTGATATTCTTATTGATTATTGCTAAAATGAGTTACTTGCACTTTGGTATACGAAATCAAGGAAATGAAAATCACCAAGTAAACTGTAATTAAATATTTTTTTGAAAATCTGCTTTCTTTTTAACATATTTTGCATTTTATTTTTAAAGGGTACATGCTGTCACAAATCTAAGTATATAGTTATGTGTAACAGACATAATAATTTTAAACTAACATTCACAAATAATGTGTGGTAATTTCCTTAGGCTTATCATTAACCTTTAAGTAGTATTTTATTTATTTATTTACTTAGTTATTTTTTATTATAATTTGTTTTATATGGCAGCAGTCTGCTTTTATAGCTCATTCTTCTGGGTTCTATTCCCTGTGCAGGGCCATGAGGAAAGTGTTCTCCTCATATCTTTAACTTTAAACTAGTACACATAGTAGTGTGGTGTCTCAGGATTTGCTTCTGATTGTAATAGAATAAAAGACCCTCATTGCTCACTTCCATGAGGAATTGTTCCAACTTCTGTACCATAGCTGATTGGTATGAGGTGTCCACCTGACTCAAGGGGATCACCCCATAGGCAGGATTGGACCAATCAGATTCTATCTCTCAAATTCAAGAAGAGACTCAACTGTAGCAGATGGTAATAGTTTTACCATTAAGAAGAACTGAAATGATGTGGGTGCCTTGAGAACTTTTCTTTCTGAATTTTTTCTGTTTGCTAACTCCTGATGTTTTACATCAGAATCACTGATTTCAGCTCAGAGAAATTGTTTTTTTACTTGAAATGTTCCTAATTTCTAATATTTTCTTCCACAAATTATTTCCTTCAAAGCTTATGAAAAAAATTCTCACAATTTAAATCACAGTTTTAATAGACATAAGAAAGTATAAAATTGAACTATCTTTGAGTTACATATGAGAGTATTAAGTAGGCAACACCTAGTAAAAGTCTGATCTCCAATTGAAAACGTTTAACTTCCCAACACAGTACAATTTCCCTTAAAATCATGTGATTTCTTTTTATATAAGAAACATGAAAAAAGTATTTGAGTGTTTATCTAAATAAATACTAAGTTTTTTATCCTTTATATTTTTAACTGTAATATATTATTTTTTATCATAAATCAACAACAGTCTTCAGTAATTTCCTCATGGCATTTTTCACCTCTTTATTTCTCAAAGTATAAATCAAAGGATTCAGCAATGGAGTCAGGATGGTGTAAAATATTTCCACTTCTTTATCAAAAGAGAAGGCAGAAGGAGTTCTTGCATATATAAATATGCATGGGACAAATAACAAAACCACAACAGCAATGTGAGATCCACAGGTAGACAGAGCTTTCCTCTGCTCTTCAGCACTGTGTGTTCTCAGGGAGAATAAGATGACACCATAGGAAACAAGCAATAAGAAGAAGTTGATGATGCAGAGTAACCCACTGCTGGCAAACACCAGAAGACCTAGGACATGAGTGTCAGTGCAGGCCAGCTCCAGTAATGGGTAGAGGTCACACATGAAATGATCAATGATGTTAGGCCCACAGAAGGGCAGCTGGAAAGTAAAGAGAATCTGTATGGTGGCATGCAAGAAGCCCCCTGTCCAGGACACCCCCACCAGAATGCCACAGAGCCTCCAGTTCATGATGGCAGAGTAGTGCAAGGGCTTGCAAATGGCCACATAGCGGTCATAGGCCATGGCTGTGAGGGTAATCATCTCTGCTCCATCGAGGAAGTGTTCAGCAAAAAGTTGAATCATGCATCCTGTATAGGAGATGGTTTTCCTCTTGTACAGGGAGTCTGCAATCATTTTTGGTGTGATGACAGAAGAGAAGCAGGCATCCAGGAAGGACAGGACTGCCAAGAAGAAGTACATGGGGGAGCCTAGCAGTGCAGGGCTAAAGAGGATGGTCACTACAATCAGCATGTTGCCTCCAATAGTTGCAATGTAGACCAACAAAAACACAACAAAGACTATTTTCTGAACAGTAGGATTCTGTGAAAGTCCCAGGAGGACAAATTCAGTTATGAAGCTTTGGTTTGTCATGATTTCTCTTGAAATAGAGTAAAACTGATGATAGAAATCTGCAAGTATAATAAAAAAAAATCAGACTAGTTTTTAAAAGTAAAACCAAAAAGCTGATATG
Source organism: Marmota flaviventris (assembly GCF_047511675.1). Classification (NCBI taxonomy): domain Eukaryota; kingdom Metazoa; phylum Chordata; class Mammalia; order Rodentia; family Sciuridae; genus Marmota; species Marmota flaviventris. The sequence goes on along the minus strand of NC_092506.1, from coordinate 17,531,684 downwards.
TTCTTATGACAGTTTTGTTTTTTGTTTTGAAGTTTTGGTACCAGGAATGGAAGCCTGTGTTGCTTAACCACTGAGATACACTCCCAGCTGTTTTTCATTTTTTTTTTATTTTGAGACAGAGTCTCACTAAGTTGCTTAGGGCCTTGCTAAGTTGGTGAGGCCAGCTTTGAAATTTTGATCCACCTGGCTGAGCCTCTTGAACTTCTGATATTAAAGGAGTATGCCCAGATGCTATAGTCCTCATGAAACTTTTATTATTGTATGAGTACTACCTATTGAAATATTATCACTAAGAACAACATCAAGTAATCAAGGCCAGCCATAGCTCAGGGCTCACTGTCTGGGAGCTAATCTGGTTTAAGTGTTATTATCTTAATTTTACTAATGGGAAACTCAAGTTTAAAGAATGTAAGTTCAAGCAAACAGAAGATGCTTGACATGGGATGTCACACACAGCACCTCTGCCCTCACATCCAAGGCATTTCCACTGGATCAACAAGGAAATGATGGGATTTGTATTTTCTATCAGAAACTTAAATGCAGGCTGACCTTTCTAGAATTTCTATCCACTTGTAAATCTTAAAGCCTCCGATTCTTTGTTCATGTTTCAATGAGGCACCTTGATAAAGGAAATCCAACAAATGATGAGGAATGAGAATCTATGTCTGATCCTCTAAACATGCAAACCAGCAGCAACCACATAGCTAAGGAAGAGAACAGGTTAGCTGTCACCCATAGCTAGAGGCTTGATCAATCATTTGCCAATGCTTACATGACCTTCTCTGATCAAGTATAACTCAAGATGAATATTTCTAATTGTTGAGACTTTCTTATTGTCAGATGGAGATGTTCATTTATAGCTTACCTGCTCATCTCCAAGGGTTATCATGAGGGTCAAATTTGAAAGGGTGGAAATATTGCTTATGATGACCATCATAAGGTTGCAAATTGGTTACAAACTAACCAATTGTAGTTATTATATACTCACTTAAAGAAACCAGCTGCCTTGTTTGCAGAATGCTCTTCCATGAAGCATCCAGATAGTTACTTGAACTACTGATATCACAGTCCACAGACAGATAGAGCTTCAAAGAATGATATGTCCTCACCTGTATGTAATCAAAATGAATCAGTGAAATAGCATATGTGTGTGTCCATATTAAATTTTCTACATATATATGTATTTTAAAAAGGCTAATAGAAATATAATGGGTTCATGTGAGAATAAAAAATGGTTTCTATGACTCCCAGAAACAATTTAAAATTTTTACATAACTAATATATATTTATGTAAATTAATACTTATTTGTTCACATACTTTAAAACAATCATTTCCATTGAGTTCTCAGGTCTTTCCTGACCAATGTCTGTATTTTGAACTTCATAGTCACTTAAAAGAAAGCAACAACATAAAAGAGCATCTGTAAGTTCATTGGATCAGGTAGAAAACACTTATTACAGAATAAAGAATAGCAATACATCATTCAGTAGTGTTCATCTTAGCCTAGCACCAAAGCAAGAAAGTCAAAGAAAGAAAATGAGTGAGAACATCAGTGGATATGGGTTCAAATCCAGATCCTTTTTTTTGTTCTATAGCATGAATCAGGTTACTTAAAATCTTTAAAATTCTGTAAGACTCTAGTTGTACCTCTACTACTTATGCGTGTAATATCTACAAATAGGTTTCTTGTGTATATCAGATAAAGTCATATACATAAAAACACTCACATTCATTAGCACTGAAGAAATAATATTTTTTTGAAGATTAATAAGAGGTTTATTATATGTATGTGCATAAAAATACATGCAATTTAATTACAAAGCCTATAGTTTTAAATTCAGAGTAAAAATGTTGAGTCATGGTATAGATTGTTCAGCGTTAGTCATCTTCCCACATATTAAGATATCATAAATTCCCTGTTTTTAAGCAAATTAAGGAGTAATACATATCAAAATATAAAAGCATGGTACACAGATTATACAGAAATATACATACATGATAAATAATTTATATACATAAATTTTTAAATGATAGTGTTGGCATTATAAAAGAGTGGAGAAATGTTGAAATAGTAAAATTAATTTGAGGTCTTTCATTATGCATAAGAAAAAATATTTAAAGGAATTTTTACCTCACACTACAGTTAAAAATAATCAACTCCTTTATTTCAAAGATTTCCAGGGACTAAAGATAAAGTTTAAAATTTTTACTTAAAAACATGGCACACTATTCATTAGGTACATAGGCTAAGGGAGTACTTTTGTTAAAAAAAAAATCTCACATATATTTGGTTAAACAATAGTTCAAATCACATTATTTTACTAGCTAATGCCAGAACAATATTCTTTTGAGATGGAAATCTCAAAGTGATATAATCACCGAGTCTTGTTGAATTGTTACCAAAGCAGATACTATTTATGTTCAATTTTACTAACTCCTGATGACATCTAGCTTATTTCTTATTACATGGTATTGATTAGATCGGGTGCATGTGTTTTAGTCTAGGGACACAATTCACTTCTATTTTCAAAAGTCACAAACTTCCCCTTGATTCTCAAGAATCTGTTGCACATATAAACTGTCTGTCATTGTGTGTGTGTGTGTGTGTGTGTGTGTGTGTTGAATTGGTATTAATATGAAGTGTTCTAGAGGGGATTCCACTGGGTATTCCTACTACTGAAGCAAACAATGCACCCCTATATTTGCATACATACCAGGAATATAAATCTACCCTTCCCCAGCTTCTGCATTTCTCCTGATGCCACATCCCTTACTTATTGTCTTGAAAATATTATGATTGCCACTGTCAGGGTGATTTCCTTAAAAAAATCACTTAAAAAACACCAATTCATCATAAAATGATGAATTAATAACTTCAAACACATTAAAATTAACTATTTTTACTACTGGTAGACTAAAAAGTCAAAATCTTTATATGAACACACTTGCAATATAAAAAGAATGACTTTATAACTTTTGCCAGTAAGTAGATGGATCTAGAGACTGTCAAGTAAGTGAACAAGCTAACCCCCCGAAACCAAAGGTTGAATGTTCTCTTTGATATGTGGATGCTAACACACAACCAGGGGGGAAGAGAAGTGCCCCCACCAGCATAGCCATTAATTGAGAAACCAGAGGGCCATGAGGGGATGAAGAAAAGACAGACACACATAGCGAAAAAGCTGGGACAAGGTGGATAGCCACGCCCTGATGAGGATTGACTGACATGTTTATTATACAGGTTTTGTCATCAGGTTATTTGTGAGAAAGTTTTGGCCAAGCAGGCAGTCTGAAGGACACAGGAAACTTGTAAGACATAGAGGTCCTCTTGTTATGCCCAGAATTCTCTACCCTGGGGAGTTGGTGTCTGAATCCAAGGTTCCAACTGTTAGAGCTGCTCACCTTTGCACGTAGCCACCCCTGGCTGGCATTACCATAGCAACTGGAGCATCTCGCCCCACACTATTACATAGGCAGCTCCCACTGCAAGTGCAGCCATGAGGAAATCAGAAACCATAGTTTGAATCACCGCTCTCCACAGGGAAGAATAGAAGTTCAGCAGATTAGACAAAGGGGAATGAAGGGAAGGGATGGGAAATAGGAAAGAGAGTAGAATGAACTGGTCACAAATTTCCAGTGTTCATATATGACTACAAAACCAGTGAAACTCCACATCATGTACAACCACAAAAATAGGATCCTAATTAGAATAACTGATCGTATGTAGAATATGTCAAAATCTACCCTACCATCAGTTTTTTTTTTAATTTTTTATTGTTGGTTGTTCAAAACATTACATAGTTCTTGATATATCATATTTCACACTTTGATTCAAGTGGGTTATGAACTCCCATTTTTACCCCATATACAGATTGCAGAATCACATCAGTTACACATCCATTGATTTACATATTGCCATACTAGTGTCTGTTGTGTTCTGCTGCCTTTCCTATCCTCTACTATCCCCCCTCCCCTCTCCTCCCCTCCCCTCTTCTCTCTCTACCCCCTCTACTGTCATTCATTTGTCCCCCTTGTATTATTTTTCCCTTTCCCTTCACTTCCTCTTGTATGTACTTTTGTATAACTCTGAGGGTCTCCTTCCATTTCCATGCAATTTCCCTTCTCTCTCCCTTTCCCTCCCACCTCTCATCCCTGTTTAATGTTAATCTTCTTCTCATGCTCTTCGATCCTACTCTGTTCTTAGTTACTCTCCTTATATCAAAGAAGACATTTGGCATTTGTTTTTTAGGGATTGGCTAGCTTCACTTAGCATAATCTGCTCTAATACCATCCATTTCCTGCAAATTCTATGATTTTTGTCATTTTTTAATGCAGAGTAATACTCCATTGTGTATAAATGCCACATTTTTTTTATCCATTCATCTACTGAAGGGCATCTAGGTTGGTTCCACAGTCTTGCTATTGTGAATTGTGCTGCTATGAACATCGATGTAGCAGTGTCCCTGTAGCATGCTCTTTTTAGGTCTTTAGGGAATAGACCGAGAAGGGGAATAGCTGGGTCAAATGGTGGCTCCATTCCCAGCTTTCCAAGAAATCTCCATACTGCTTTCCAAATTGGCTGCACCAATTTGCAGTCCCACCAGCAATGTACAAGTGTACCCTTTTCCCCACATCCTCGCCAGCACTTGTTGTTGTTTGACTTCATAATGGCTGCCAATCTTACTGGAGTGAGATGGTATCTTAGGGTGGTTTTGATTTGCATTTCTCTGACTGCTAGAGATGGTGAGCATTTTTTCATGTACTTGTTGATTGATTGTATGTCCTCCTCTGAGAATTGTCTGTTCAGGTCCTTGGCCCATTTGTTGATTGGGTTGTTTGTTATCTTATTGTCTAATTTTTTGAGTTCTTTGAATACTCTGTATATTAGGGCTCTATCTGAAGTGTGAGGAGTAAAGATTTGTTCCCAGGATGTAGGCTCCCTATTTACCTCTCTTATTGTTTCTTTTGCTGAGAAAAAACTTTTAGTTTGAGTAAGTCCCATTTGTTGATTCTAGTTATTAACTTTTGTGCTATGGGTGTCCTATTGAGGAATTTGGAGCCCGACCCCACAGTATGTAGATCGTAGCCAACTTTTTCTTCTATCAGACGGCGTGTCTCTGATTTGCTATCAAGCTCCTTGATCCATTTTGAATCAACTTTTATGCATGGTGAGAGAAAGGGATTCAGTTTCATTTTGTTGCATATGGATTTCCAGTTTTCCCAGCACCATTTGTTGAAGATGCTATCCTTCCTCCATTGCATGCTTTTAGCCCCTTTATCAAATATAAGATAGTTGTAGTTTTGTGGATTGGTTTCTGTGTCCTCTATTCTGTACCATTGGTCCACACATCTGTTTTGGTACCAGTACCAGGCTGTTTTTGTTACTATTGCTCTGTAGTAGAGTTTGAAGTCTGGTATCGCTATACCGCCTGATTCACACTTCCTGCTTAGCATTGTTTTTGCTATTCTGGGTCTTTTATTTTTCCATATGAATTTCATGATTGCTTTCTCTATTTCTACAAGAAATGCCGTTGGGATTTTGATTGGCATTGCATTAAACCTATAGAGAACTTTTGGTAATATCGCCATTTTGATGATGTTACTTCTGCCTATCCATGAACAGGGTATATTTTTCCATCTTCTAAGATCTTCTTCTATTTCTCTCTTTAGGGTTCTGTAGTTTTCATTGTATAAGTCTTTCACCTCTTTTGTTAGGTTGATTCCCAAGTATTTTATTTTTTTTGAAGATATTGTGAATGGAGTGGTTGTCCTCATTTCCATTTCAGAGGATTTGTCGCTGACATACAGGAATGCCTTTGATTTATGCGTGTTGATTTTATATCCTGCCACTTTGCTGAATTCATTTATTAGCTCTAATAGTTTCTTTGTAGACCCTTTTGGGTCTGCTAAGTATAGAATCATGTCAACTGCAAATAGTGATAATTTAAGTTCTTCTTTTCCTATTTTGATGCCTTTAATTTCTTTCGTCTGTCTAATTGCTCTGGCCAGTGTTTCGAGAACTATGTTGAACAGAAGTGGTGAGAGAGGGCATCCCTGTCTTGTTCCAGATTTTAGAGGGAATGCCTTCAATTTTTCTCCATTCAGAATGATGCTAGCCTGAGGCTTAGCATAGATTGCTTTTACAATATTGAGGTATGTTCCTGTTATCCCTAGTTTTTCTAGAGTTTTGAACATAAAGGGATGCTGTACTTTGTCAAATGCTTTTTCCGCATCCATCGAGATGATCATATGGTTCTTATTTGTAAGTCTATTGATGTGGTGAATAACATTTATTGATTTCCGTATATTGAACCAGCCTTGCATCCCAGGGATGAATCCTACTTGATCATGGTGCACAATTTTTTTGATATGTTTTTGTATCCGATTCGCCAGAATTTTATTGAGGATTTTTGCATCTAGGTTCATTAGAGATATTGGTCTGTAGTTCTCTTTCTTTGAAGTGTCTTTGTCTGGTTTAGGCATCAGGGTGATGTTGGCCTCGTAGAATGAATTTGGAAGTTCTCCCTCGTTTTCTGTTTCCTGAAGTAGCTTGAAAAGTATTGGTATTAGTTCCTCTATAAAGGTTTTGTAAAACTCTGCTGTATACCCTTCCGGTCCTGGGCTTTTCTTAGTTGGTAGTCTTTTGATGGTTTCTTCTATTTCCTCAATTGATATTGGTCTGTTTAGGTTGTCTATATCTTCCTGACTCAATCTGGGCAGATCATATGACTTAAGAAATTTATCTATGCCTTCACTATCTTCTAATTTATTGGAGTATAAGGATTTAAAATAATTTTTGATTATCTTCTGTATTTCTGAAGTGTCTGTTGTGATATTGCCTTTTTCATCCCGTATGCTAGTAATTTGAGTTCTCTCTCTTCTTCTCTTTGCTAGCATGGCTAAGGTCTGTCAATTTTGTTTATTTTTTCAAAGAACCAACTTTTAATTTTGTCAATTATTTCAATTGTTTCTTCTGTTTCGATTTCATTAATTTCAGCTCTGATTTTAATTATTTCTTGCCTTCTACTTCTTTTGCTGTTGTTTTGCACTTCTTTTTATAGGAATTTGAGATGAAGTATGAGATCATTTATTTGTTGTTTTTTTCTTTTTTTAAGGAATGAACTCCACGCAATGAATTTTCCTCTTAGAAGTGCTTTCAATGTGTCCCATAGATTCCAATATGTTGTGTCTGTGTTTTCATTTATCTCTAAGAATTTTTTAATTTCCTCCTTGATGTCTTCTATAACCCATTGATCATTCAGTAACCTATTGTTCATTCTCCAAGTGATGTATGCTTTTTCCTTCCTTCTTTTATCGTTGATTTTCAGTTTCATTCCATTATGATCAGATAAGATGCATGGTATTATCTCTACTCCTTTATATTGTCTAAGAGTTGCCCTGTGACATAATATATGATCTATTTTTGAGAAGGATCCATGTGCTGCTGAGAAAAACGTGTAACTGCTTGATGTTGGGTAGTATATTCTATATATGTCAATTGAGTCTAGGTTATTAATTGTGTTATTGAGTTCTATAGTTTCCTTATTCAACTTTTGTTTGGAAGATCTGTCCATTGGTGAGAGAGGTGTGTTGAAGTCTCCCATGATTATTGTATGGTGGTCTATTAGACTCTTGAACTTGAGAAGAGTTTGTTTGATGAACATAGCTGCACCATTGTTAGGGGCATATATATTTATGATTGTTATGTCTTGTTGGTGTATGGTTCCCTTGAGCAGTATGTAGTGTCCCTCTTTATCCCTTTTGATTAATAATAGAATTTGGAAAAAGAAAAAACAACAACAACAGAAAACAAAAATCTTTCATTTCCATCTTTGCCCATCCCAATTGATGCATGAACCTGTGTCGTTTCTGTTGTCTCTTTAAAAGGGAGAGTTTATACCTCAACAACTAGCAGAAAAGTATCAGTAAAGCAGTTCAGAACTTCAGTCTCCACAGTTCTTCTGAACAATTCTGAGGTAGAAATCTGACTCTCCGCCTCACATCAAATGAACTCAAGGAAAACCAAGAGGTTTTCAGAAGATTGCACTCTAAGACTTGAATCACACTTTCTTACCTTTAATGTCCTTCCCTGTGGCATTGGTTAGAGTGTGGTGTAGAAATAGTAAATGTCATATTCTCTATCAGTAAGTATGAAGGTGCAGCAGCACATGCATTTACCATATTCCAACAATGGTATGCTTTTTAGAGCCTCAAAAATTCCACTGCATAATCTAAAACATCACAATGGGGAGAATATTAGAGGTTAAATGATAAATGATCAAATATTATGAAAGAAAAAATATTCTTTGAAAGCCACGTGAAGAATATATACTTATTGTATTTTAAATATATTTGGTTAATTTTAACTTGATGATAGAAATCTAAGTGCAGATCTAATTTCATTATACTTGAAGGAATAAATTCTAAATAGCACATGGCAATTCAAAGATTTGAATCTTTTAAAACAGCTGTCATTGTTTATTGTCACTTATGTTTTGAGTACTGTCCTGTGGGCTCCTCATGGATTACATCAATTACTTTCACTTTTTTTTTTTTTTTTTTTTTTTTAGTTTGGTAATGGTCACTAAATTGAGGAGGAGTCTGAGTCAGAAAGGCTGAGTAATTAGCACAAATGTACACAGGGTAGGGCTAGACACTGCATTAAACTTGGTGCCCTAAATCAATATCCAGGTTTAATCACAACATTACAACTTGAAATCCTCCAGGCAAAAATGTGAATTATAAATCTTACCACTTATCAGTTCCTTGGAAATGGAAGTGACAAATGTCTCCTTTCTCCATGGAGAAGTGCCTATTCAGTGGTGGCCAAACTGTGAAGGTGTTTCCAAGTCTTCCTTCTACATCTAAGGGAGAGACAGGAGGAGCACCCTAGGCACTTGAGATGGGTAATGTTTACCCTGCATCACAAGTGCTGCCATCAACAGGGCCCAAGAAAAAAAAAGTGAGGAAGCAAAGTTTCCTCCTTGATTTCCAACTGCAATTTAAAGAGGATTCCCTGAGAGTTCAGTTCCCTGTAGGGCTTGGGAATTTTCCATCAGCATGATTTGCCAAGAGACAATTTTGTGTGAGTTTTACACTTGCTCAAATGTTTATGAAACTAATATATCCCCCCAAATTAAAGGCTTTCTTTTTCTTTTCTTTTAACTTCTCCCGGGTTTCCATTGGAAGATGTGTTCATGTGTATCATGGTAGAAATAGGCCACTGTGGACAGGGGGTGGCAGTTAGTGTCTGCTTGCACAAGTAGAACAAGATGCCATTGCACTTACCGAATGTAAGAGATGAGTTCTGCAATAAGGCAGCAGCAGTCCACAAGGACAGTATATTTATATTGTATGTATATTTAGGGAAAGATTTTTATAAACTACAGTGCAATTTTTAGTCTCAGAAATTGATTTTAAGATCCTATGATGTTAAAACTAAAAGCATAATATCTCGAGATTATTTTTTTCTCTGTAAGTTTATTTGAATAGAAGTCACAACAGTCTGTTTAATAAAAAGAAATAGACACTGAGACTGAAACTGGAGGGAAAGCTAGGACACAAGTTCTCAGCCCCTTGAGGAATGTCCAAAGCCTTCTGAACCACATGGTCAGGTTAGTCATAGCAACAACCCCATTTCTGCTTCAGTTAGCTTTGTCACTGTGACCAAAAGACCCGATGAGAAAAATGTAGAGGAGAAAAAGCTTATTTTGCTCAGGGTTTCAGAAGTTCAGTCCATGGTCAGTCTACTCCATAGCTCTGGGCCTAAGGCAAAGCAGAACCGCATGGTGGAAGTGTGTGGTAGAGGAATTCTGCTCAGAGCACCACAACAAGCAAACAGAAAGCCCTCCACTCACCAGGGACAAAAAATGACCACCAAATAAATCATGGCCCCAGTGACCTACTTCTTTCAGCAACACATTAACAGCCCATAATAATCTCCTAGTTAATTCACATCAGAGGATTAGTTCACTGGTTGTGTTAGGGCTCTACTAACCCAATCATTTCACTTCTGAACATTGTTGTGTTGTCTCACACATGAGCCTGTGCGGGATACTTCATATGTAAATCAGAACACCTACATTAAATAAAACTCCTGAAAATGATCTCTACAACTCCATTAAACACAGAGAGGGGCAGTAATAATGTAGAATAGGTAGAAAATTAGGCATTAACGAGAGGAAAGTTAATATTAAAAATAGAGAGAAAAAAGGAAAGGAACATAAGAAGAAAGCAAAAGAGAAAGAAGAACAAATTATAAGAGAAAGAAATAAAGGAGAGTAGGGAAGAGAATTAAAATGAGATAAAAGACAGGAGATGGAAAAAATCCAACTAATGATTTGTTTAAAATACGTAAAATGACTTAAATGTGTGAAGAAATAAGGAGAGCAAACAAAGCAAAGCAACAAAAATACTACACAAGAAAAACAAAGGGATAAACAAGAAGTCTAAAATTCCTCCTTGGGAAGGTATTTAAGATGATGAGACCTCTTAGAGAGTTTCTGGTTGTGAAACCCACCAGGTATCCAGGGGTGGCAAATGTCCAAGCTACAATACTATATCGTTTGAATACATGTGGGTGTACAAGATCAGCATTGGGCTGTAAAACTATGATTATTTATTACCACATCTAGACATTGAAAATGGAATGCAAAACCGAAGAAATAACTGTTGTAGCCAAGATTCTGCAAAATTTATTAATTAGACGGCTAAGAAAAAAAATTGCTGGGTAGATGTTTATTAGTATTTGTTTATTTTTTCTACTGAAAATTATATCTTCTTTACTCATGTACATCATTACCTTAGTATAAAATGATAAAATAGGTTTGTATACAAGTACATGATGGACCAGATATAAATCTATAGTGGTCACCATAATCTGTCCTAAGTAAATGTTTTATTTTATGGTATTTCAAATATTGGCTTCACAGATTCATAAATGTATTGACCTAGTTGACCTAGTGATACCAGTTCCTCATTTCTCATGGTGGATCTTGAGAAAAACATGAACTATTTAATGAAGAGAACTGTGTCCCTACTATGAGAACAGACTGGTGGAGAAGAAAGGGAACAGTAAAGGACAGGTTCACTGGCATGCCTAAGCCTTTGTGACATACCTGGTCTGCTGCAGACCCTATGCTTTGTCCAGTTGGTGTTTTAGACCACATCTTAATGCTAAGATGGCTTACCCCAAAGAGCAATGGAATCCTTTATATATTCTTTCATATCTGTTTTGAGAAAGAAAACTAATATATGCATTCTTTTACTTTGAGCCTGGCATGAATGATTAAGAAAATAACAGAAAAAAAAATCAATGTTTTTGTAGAGAATACTCAGTAGACATTTCATTAATAAGGTTGATGGGCTTAGGAGAAAATTGAAATGTTTTTTCTGTAAATATATTTATTCCAGAAGCCACATGGCAACATAGTATTAAAAAAATCTTAATTATGGGAATGACAAATAAGATGTGTTTAAATTTGAATGACCTCTTTATTGATAATTGTTTAAATAGAATTATTTTCAACTGGGTAGCACGAAATCACAAAAATTTAAATCACCAAGTAAATTAAGATATATTCTTTTGAAACTTTTTTTTCTAGATTTATTCATTCTTGGAGCTGGGAGGAGTCAGTTCTTCACATCTGCAGCTGGTCCTGGTTTTGTTGGTAATGAGGCATCTCAAGAATTCCCTTTGATTTTGCTCTATTAGGAGATACTCTTGGCTGACTCCCCCCTGGAATCTGCCTCCTCTTCTCCTCCTGAGCCTGATCCTTACCCAGGAGGAACTCACAGTAGGCAGCACTGAGCCACACTCAGGGTTTATCTCTCAAGAAATTCCTGAGGCTACACCAATTCTACAGAAATCATAATGGACTCACCTTTACCAATGGAGTCCTGTGATACAGAACTCCTAGCAGAGGTTCTGTTATTGCTCTTCTCTACGCTCTTCCTGAGTTCAGGTTGTTTTTGATTCCAAATCACTGAGCTCACCATCCTCAATAAATCTTTTTTGCACTTGAAATAGTTTGAGTAAATTTCTGATTCTCATGTCAAAAATGTGCTTGTCTTTTCTCCCCAAGATTTTGGAAAGCATGAAGTTAATGTTCAGCATTCTGACAAGTATTTTTTCTTTTCATTCTTTATCTTGATTAGATTTCCACTAATCATAAAAATCAACTCCCTGTAATTTACATATCTGGATACTGACTGGCCAACTCAGAGTATACTTGCTATAAATATTAAAACATCATCTTCAATGGTTCAAATGCATTTTTTTCTATAGAAATGTATTACCTCTTAGTAGGTACTGAGAATCCTATAAAGTTTTGTCTACCATAATTTTTATTTCTTTGCTCTTTATACTATTTTGGGGGTCTAATATCTTATTTTTCATCAGAAACTACCAACAATCTCTTCCACATTTTCCTTATAGCATTTTTTACTTCCCTATTTCTAAAAGTATAAATCAAAGGATTGAGCAAGGGAGTCAGGATGGTATAAAATATTTCCACCACTTTGTCAAAGGGGAAAGCAGAAGGAGGCCTTGCATATATAAATATGCATGGGACAAAGAACAAAACCATAACAGCAATGTGAGATCCACAGGTGGACAGAGCTTTCCTCCGCCCCTCAGCACTGTGAGTTCTCAGGGAGAACAAGATGATGCCATAGGAGACTAGCAACAAGCAGAAAATTATCATGCACATAAATCCACTAGTGGCAACCACCAAAAGGCCTAGGATGTGAGTGTCAGTGCAGGCCAGTTTCAGTAATGGGTACAAGTCACATATGAAATGATCAATGATACTGGGGCCACAAAAGGGCAACTGGAACATAAAGATAATCTGTATGATAGAATGCAAGAAGCCCCCTGTCCAGGCCACCCCCATCAGAATGCCACAGAGCCTCCAGTTCATAATGGAAGAGTAGTGCAAGGGCTTGCAAATAGCCACATAGCGGTCATAGGCCATGGTTGTGAGGATGATCATCTCTGCCCCACCAAAGAAGTGCTCAGCAAAAAGTTGAATCATGCATCCTTTATAAGAGATGGTTTTTCTCTCATATAGGGAGTTCACAATCATTTTTGGTGTGATAGCAGAGGAGAAGCAGGCATCCAAGAAGGACAGGAATGCTAAGAAGAAGTACATGGGGGAGCCCAGCAGTGCAGGGCTACAGAGGATGGTCACTACAATCAGCATGTTGCCTCCAATAGTTGCAATGTAGACCAATAAAAACACAACAAATACTGTTTTCTGAACAGTAGGATTCTGTGAAAGTCCCAGGAGGACAAATTCAGTTATGAAGCTTTGGTTTTGCATGATTTCCAAGGAAAGGGTAAACACAAATCTATTATCATTGAAGTTTGCAATTATGATAAAGATTTGATTCAGTCCAGTTTATAGTTTTTGGATCATCAAGTATTTCAGTGCACTGAAATGTACCATTGTCTTTAGTACTTTTATTTGTAATTGAGAACTCAAATTTAAATATTTATTGAAGATAGGAGATTTAGATCAGGCAGAATTGAGGCGTCAATATAATATTCATTACCTTGTTAGAGCTTCTATAAAGATGAATGGAATCATCCATATATGGTAGAGAAGAAGAAGAATAGTTTTTAATCTCAAAAAAATTATTGATGATTTACTAGTGACTTTCTTAAGTAGATCATTGGGAAGCATTCTTCACCTCACCTCCATAAGGAGGAGATGAGGACTGTCACCGTATTATTAATTTCAGCCATTGTTATGGGAGTAGGCATTGGTGACTAGCTAGCCATCTCTGATCTGGAGACCCTCATGCCTACAAGATAAAATGACATTCAATTGAAGCTGTAGTTGTAAAGCATGGCTATCCCTCAAAACTTTCTTTATGATCTAAACTGAATTTTGTCTTTTCAGGATTCAATTTCTTTTTTATCAATGCAAAAGATCTATGAAAACAAATCAAGTGACAGACAGCAAATCACATGATGGCACTAAATGCTTAGGCTTTTCTATTTTAAACACCTCATTTAGAAATTAGAAGAAAAGTTTATAAAACAATATTTCTTATTGTTTCAAATTTTCAAATGTTGAAATAGTGCATAATTGAAATAAGGAAAAGAAAGCAATTATGCAAGATTCACTGCACAGGGAACATGCTAGAATTTATATCCTTATTTCTTTGACAGGAAACTCATGCTTCCAGAGGTTATGTTCAAGCAAGCACCAGGTGCTTGTTCTGAAATATTACACAGAACATCTGTCTCCACCCCAAGTCCTTTGCACTGAATGACTCTGGAAAGGAGTAGAGATTTCTCTTTTCCATGGAGGACTTCAGTGCTGGGATGACTTTTCTAGAGTTTCTCTCCATCTGAGTGATCACACCCTCTGATTCATCAATGAATAGGAATCTTAGGGAAGAAATGGAGAAAATGATGAGGAATCAGAAGGTGATGGTCAATCAGTTACATATGCAAACTGGTTACCAGCATCTTTCTATGTCTTAAGACTTGATTAATCATTTTCCAATAATTTTTACAATGTGGGTGTAACCAAGTGAAATTCCCCAGTATGCTCATTTATTGCTTACCCATTCATCTCCCAAGTTCATGTTAAGGGTCATATTTGGAAACTTGAAACTTGGAAATATTGCTTATGATAATATGTTTTTACTATTTATAGTTATTATGAAAAGCCAGTTGCCTTTTACACTGAAAGCATTTCCATGAGCCATCCAATTACTCCAAAAGGATACTTAAAATTCTATAAGTCTCAGGTAATACTGTCATGGGAGTTTAGTAAGAATGACCATCAATAGGACTCCCGTGAGGATCAGATTAGACCCTATAGGTAGAAACACTCACTGTGCGAAAAGAAAATAAGTGGAGCGGAGGTTAAAGGAAGACAGGCCCTATGTTAATTTAATAATTAAATAAATCTTGCCCTTTCACATCCTTTTCTAAGGATGTTTTTAAAATAATGCAATTTAAACTTTTAAATATTCATTGAATATAAAACACCCAACTCCTTATTTTATCAAATAAAGGAATTTCCTAAATTTGTGTCAGAATATCAATAGTGGAGAATATAGTGTGTTAATGGTTTTTATTACAAGGTTTATCATCTTAATTTTTTGAAAGACAATTGTCTTAAAGGCAATGGGTTATTTTAGATTTAATTCAAGAATAGAAAAAAAAACAGTAGTAGAAAAATTTGTTAACTGTAAATATAATATATTGTTTAGTTAAGGGTACTAGTCATTATTATTTCTAGGCTAATTTAATATGAAAATATTAGGGGCAAGTGAATACTAGTCAACAACAGAAAGATGTTTATGCAAATCAGATGTTTACAAATTGATACCATATGATGGTAGCAAAACTGTTTAAACATAGGTGAAGCACTTTTACAGTAAGCTAAATGAGAAAAACAAGAAAATTTCCAATAGCTTAGCTTATTTGGAGTGATATATTTAAGATAATGTTATAATGTTATATCTGGAAGAAAATATATGAATGATAGAAACTTTCAAATTGCAACATATATCTGGTTATGGTTTTAATAATACTTAAAATTGATCATAAGTTTAAACATACAATACTAGATTTCCCATCGTTTAAAGTTCAGCAAAAGAAGGTGAAGTTAAGGGAGATTGATTTGTATAGGAGAAAATAACTAGTTAATATAGAATAACATAGAATTTATACCAAAAAATTTTAACTATTTTTAACTTTTCATAAAATGCTGCCCCATGGACAGAACCCTTCCTGTCCTGTATGCACTATTTTTTTTAGATCAGTTTTAAACAGGTTCTCCTATAGCAGCAGCTTATTCTGTCCATATTTCTCCTAGAACATTCTGTGGTCTTTCTTTTGTGGTTGCCATACCGTTGAGTATGCTGGAGTTGTACCTGAAATTTCTCAGGGCCCCTTGGCAGCATGAACTCTGTGAACAACTGGGCCATCTCCTGAGCAGTAACGTTGGGAAGTTTGCCTCTCTATGTCCCACTACTCACATTGCCCACTGTTTCCTTTTCAGCAACAAAAGTAACTCTATCACCAATTGTACTGAAAATAATAGAATTTCTGTTTCAACCTAAAAGTACATATAACATTGAATACGAAAAAAGGAATTACTAGTGAAGTAGTCACTGTAAATAGTGTTATGCAACTATATTCAAGTAGTAAATTTCAAATGCAGTTATTATAAACATATGTGCATATCAATCACATTTGCATCCATATTACTATTTCAAGTAAATACTGCTATTACAAATTAAGAGAATGATTCAGAATCCTATTAATAATTACCCTTTTTGATAAGTTATTTAGCCTCCATATTTTTGATCCAGAATTATCATTCATCTATAAAATATTTACTCCTTGTCCATCTAGCTAAGCAATTTTTTGTGACAAGCTAAAAAATATGTTATTTTCAGACTTTAGCGTATTTTCTATATCATCATTATGACCCTAAATATTACATTATTTATACACTGAATATTTCTGAAATTAAAAAAAAAAAAAAACACATTTATTTGTTTCCAACTTGGACCTTTCTTATGGGTGCATGAACTTTCTTATCTCAGTAATTTAGCTCATTTTAAAGAAGTGACTAAGTCATGTCAAGAAGCATTAAAGAAGTTCTGAAATTCAGGCACTTAGATTCTCCTGAATAATTCTGAGGAAGGAAACTAAAGCAGTTTTTCTTTTTTAGGTTTATCAAAAAAAGAAAAAAGAAAAAAAACTTACTGCCTTAGTATTCATTCAATTTACAAAAAAAAATAAAAAAAAAAAAACCCAAAGAATAAGCTCTTTGCTTTATTACAAACACATCAAGATTCTGAGAATATGTAGAAGTCAAAATTTTGCATATGCTTGAACAGTTTGGTATTAATTGCTGCATGTGAATCAGAACTAACATAATATGGATTTGACTTGGCGCATATGTTGAGTTTAATGCATTAATGCATATCTGTCTTTGTTTGTTCAAAACTTTCTATGGCTGAGCAGTAAGCACAATATAGTTTGTGCTGACAAAAAATACATTCCATTTTCCACATATATGCAAACAAATATGAAAAAAAATTGTCCTGTTTTTTCAAAGGTAAAAACTCTATCTTAAAGCACATCTCTTTAAGCTCAGTTCTTAGGCATTCTTCTCATGGTTTAAGCCAATTATTCTTTTTTAGAGTTAGGGATTTATCACATCTAATGCACTATTAGAAGACTGTACTTGGTGACTTGAGTTCTTTCTTATTTTTAATGTCCTTCTATGTGCCTCTTGTAAGTTTGTAGTTATGGAAATAGTAAAACCTACATTCTACATCAACAATTGTGGATAATACAGCAGTACTTACCATGCTTCAACCTTAGTACATTTTATAAAAACTCAGAAAATTCTACTTTTGGATCTTAAACCTCCAAATGGGGAATACATTAGAGGATAAGTGATAAATTAAAATTTATTAACAACAAAGAAAATGCTGTAGGACAACTAGGACAAAAATATGAAGTTGTTGCCTTCTTAAATTATTTGGCTTTAACTTGTTGATGAAAATCTAAACATACGTCTAATTTGGAATCATGTAAAAGATGTTTTATTATCAAGTGCTGTCTTACAGGATCCACATGTATTATTTATTCCCCCTTCACTGTCAGATTCTCATCTTTAATGAACTTGGTAATATAATGTCCATTAAAGATGAGAATCTGACAACCACAATGGCTGAGTAATAAGTTCAAATATGCACAGTATTAATAGGCCCAGGCATTGTATTAAACTTGGTACTCTGACCAAAAAAACACACACTTTAAAACACTGCTTCACAATTTGAAAGCTCTCTGAAAAACATGAATTATAAATCTCACCACATATCAATTTTCTGATGATTCTAATGATGAACACCCACTATTCTCTTAGGAGAAAATTCCATTCAGTGGTGAGCAAAATGTGAAAGTTGTTTCCAGTTCTTCCTTGTATATGTATGATGTGGCTGAAGAGCCTCTCTGGCAGTCAAGGTGGAGATTGTTCTCAGTGGTCCACAATTGTGATCTTGAACATGGTCTCAGGAAAAATAAAAATGGAGAAGCAGGTTTCCTCCTTGATTTCCAACTGGAATTTAAAGAGGTTTCCCTGAGAGCTCACGAACCTGTTGAATTGATTCTCAGTTCTCCCTGGGGTTTGGAAATTTTCCATTAGCATTATTTTCATGACAGATTCTGCATGTTTTTTCATTTGCTCAGTTGTTTATAAAACTTTATGTCAACTACCAATTAAAAGATTTTCCTGCCTGTTTTTAACTTCTCTTGGGTTTCTATGTGAAGATACATTCGCTCACCTTGATACTCAGGAATGGAACACTGTGCATGTGGGGATGTAATATAGGGTCTCACTATAGAAGTAGGGTGAGATGCCAGTGTACTTATTAAATGCAAGACCTGAGCTCTGGGATAAGGCACCATCAATCCACAAGGACAATGTGTGCTGTACTCGGACTGGGGCAGCAATGTAAACATATGGAAACTTTTACATTAATCTAATTTTTTTTCCATCAAAAATTGATTTTGAGATTCTATGACTTTCAAACTCCAAAGCACAACTTCTTGAGATTAAAATAATTTTATCATTCATTTTTAGTTGAAAAGAAGGTACAATAGTTCTGTTAGATGAAAAGGAACAGGTCTTGAAACTGAAGTTTGAGGGGAAAATGGTACTTAGCTCCTCAGGTCCCTTTGGGTGGGACCACACTAAGACATTGGCTTCTTTGTAGTATTTATGTGAATATCCTTCCTTTTAGAATATCTTTCTTTCATTTTTGCTTCAACATCTTTAATTTATTCTATTTTACTATATTTTGTGACACAAGATGGTATCATTTCTATTTGTGTGCTTCAGCCTAAACTAGGAGATAGAGTTTAGCAGAGAGAAAAATTTCAGAACCAGAATCCAAGCTTTTATACAACAAGGAAATCTCTAACACTCTGCCCCACACTGGCATGCAAAGTGTCACACTGCCACCTTCCAGGTGGAGCCAACCTAAACCCAAGAACCCACAGACAGACAATGAAGGAAACCACTGACTTGTTCAGAATACCTACTGTATACCATGGGTGCAAACTTCAGGATGAGTCAGCCTGATCAGCACGGATATGTATATTTGAAAATGATAGCAGGGAAGACATAGGAATATTAAATAACAGTGGGAGAATTCAGAGCCAAAAGGAAAAAAATACATATTATTTTCAGTGAAAGAAAGTTAAGGAAGAATAATCAGAAAACCCCATAGTGCAAGGATGTTCAAAGATCCCTGGTAGGAATAAACAGTAGTTTGGGACTGAAGAACACTATGAGATTATGAGCAAAATTATGATTTTTATCTGAGTTGTGATGCAACATACTATACTTCCAAAATAATTTCATTATTTAAACTTGAAATCAGCTATCATCTTGCTTCTGATATGTAGTTTCTTAAATTTTTACTTTTTATATTGGCATTATGTTTCTGAATATTAATTTGATAACTACAGTAAGTACAATAACTTGAATTGTAGTAAACAACAGTTATATTGCTAAAGAGGTAAAAACATTAGAATGAATTTCACCACACCTAGGCAAAATCAGCATAGAATAGAAAACAAAGCTAAAGTAATGACTGTTTTAAAGAGGCTTCTGAAAATTCTGTTAAGAAAATTAGAAAGAAAAAAAAAAACCCTTTGATGTCTTTTATTATTTCTTTATGCTTTTGCTGAAAGTTTTGTTTTCTTTAATCATGTACCAATACCAGAGTATACAATGAGGGGTTAAGTCTTAAAATTTAAAAAAAATGGTCTATTTCAAGTTTATGATGGATCAGATACAATCTATGGTGGTCACTGCAGTAAGTTCAGAATAACATTTTATAGTATTTGAAATTTTGGATTTACAGATTCTTAAAGTCATTGAGCCAGTCATAGCAGGTCTGCATTACTTGAGCTAGCTCTTAGAGATGAATAAACTGATTTGAGTTTGTAGAGAGCAATGTACTTCTGTGGGCATGGAAGAGACATGATACACCTACTGTAAAGACAGAAAGATGATGGAGAAAAAAGGGAATGGTGAAGGTCAGTCTAAACATGTGTCACACACCTGGTCTGCTGCAGGACACTCACATTGTCCAGATGAAGTTTCAGACCCTAAATCTTAATCTCTCTGTGAATTTACAACAACAGTGAAATGTTACCTGACCCCTACCATGTTTATTCTGGGGAAGCAAATGATTCTCACACACTCTTTTACTTTTGGCCTGGCAAGGGAAAGACCAGAAAGATTTAGTGTTTTTTGGTTTTTTTTAACCCCACAATATTCAGTAGGAGTTTTATTGGTATTGATGGGCTAGGGAAAACTGAACAATTTTACTTTAAATACATTTATTCTGGAAGCCACATTGCAACCTGAGATCAACCAACCTTAACTATGAGAATGACATATATGATGTATAAATTTGAATGATGTCTGTATTGATATTTGTTGAAATAGAATTATTGTCACTTGGGTACAGAAAGCCATAAAAATTAAAATATCAAATAAATTGAAATATTATCTTGTTTTAAAGTTCCCTTTCCTCTCTGGTGCCTCTGAATTTCCTCTTTAAGGCTGGAGAACATAACTCTCTGCTTCCACAGTTGGCCCTGGTTTTGTTTATGTCGTATTTCAATTCCCTTTGATTGTACTTGAATAAGAAATACTCATTGTTAAGACCTCCATGAAAGTTGCCTCCTCTTGTTCTCCAAACATGATTGACATGAATTATGCTGACCAGAGAGGAGCTCATCCTCCATATGCAGGTCTGGGCCATCAGGGTCTACCTGTCATGAAATTCAAGAATGACTAAACCTGTACAGATGCTAAGGGACCCATCTTAAAGAACAGGGTCACATAACAGAAGAAACTTAAAGAAGTTTCCACTAATGTTCTTCTGAATGCCCCTCCTGAGTTCCAGCTGTTTTTTCTCCAACATCACTGATATCAATATCCTAAATCAAAATTTCTTTTCTCTTGAAATACTTGAAGTATCTGTCTCTAATTTCTAAGATACTTTTGTGATCCCTCCACAAGTTTTAACAAAGCATGGAGTAAGTGGTCTGCAATCTGCCAAGTATTTTTTATTTCCTTTTAAAATATAATAGATTCTAAGTAAGCATAAAATTCAATTACCTTCAACCTAACATAATAGGATGTTGACTTGCAAACTTGAATAAATGCCTAAAAAGATAATGGAAAACATCATCTCTGACCCCACAGTGCTGGCATTTCTATAGAATTGTGTTGCCACTTTAGAGACAATGAGGGTCTCATCAAGTTTTTCTTGTTTAAGACCATTTTGAATTTGTTACTTATTATATTATTTTTATGAAGTTTAATAGTTTTATTTTTCATCAGAAACCACCACCAATCTCTTCCATACTTTCCTCATGGCATTTTTCATTTCCATATTTCTAAAAGTATAAATCAAAGGATTGAGTAAGGGGCTTAGCATGGTGTAAAATATGGCCACCATTTTGTCAAAGGAGAAGGCAGAAGGAGGTCTTGCATATGTAAATATGCATGGGACAAAGAACAAAACCACAACAGCAATGTGAGATCCACAGGTGGACAGAGCTTTCCTCCTCCCTTCAGCACTGTGTGTTCTCAGAGAGAACAAGATAACACCATAGGAGACAAGCAACATGGTGAATATTATAATACAGATAAACCCACTGTTAGCAACCACAAAAAGTCCAAAGATGTGAGTATCAGTGCAGGCCAGCTCCAGTAATGGGTACAAGTCACATAAGAAATGATCAATGACATTGGGCCCACAAAAGGGCAGTTGGAAAGTAAAGAGAATCTGAATGATGGAATGCAAGAAGCCCCCTGTCCAGGCCACCCCCACCAAAATGCCACAGAGCCTCCAGTTCATGATGGAAGAGTAATGCAAGGGCTTGCAAATGGCCACATAGCGGTCATAGGCCATGGACGTGAGGACAATCACCTCTGCACCACCAAAGAAGTGTTCAGCAAAAAGTTGAATCATGCATCCTTTATAAGAGATGGTTTTCCTCACATAGAGCAAATCCACAATCATCTTTGGGGCAAAGGCAGAGGAGAAACAGGCATCCAGGAAGGACAGGAATGCTAAGAAGAAGTACATGGGGGAGCCCAGCAGTGCAGGGCTACAGAGGATGGTCACTACAATCACCATGTTGCCTCCAATAGTTGCAATGTAGACCAACAAAAACACAACGAATACTATTTTCTGGACAGTAGGATTCTGTGAAAGCCCCAGAAAGACAAACTCAGTTATGAAACTTTGATTCTGCATGCTTTCTGAGAAATAAGTTTTCTAATAAAAAGTATGTCTACTTTAAGATAAGCTATTCTGCTAAACTACAATTATGATAAAGAAATATTTTCTTCATACCAGTTTATGATTTTATAGTTCTCAATAGTTAGATGCACCCTGATGCAAAATTGTCTTTAGTGTTTCCGAGAGCATAAGTTAAGTCATTTACTGAGGCAGGAGTTGGAGATCGAACCGACTTAAGGTAGAGATGAATCTTTACTTATTAGAATGTCTAAAACGGGGAATGGAAGCATCCACATGTGATTGAGAAGATTCGTAGTTTCATCTTGAGTGTCAGCTTTGGTCATTTACTTGTGACTTCCTGAAATGACTTGTTCAGAAGCATTCTGAAGCTCATCTATGTAATGAGGAAATATGGACTCTAATTGCAGTAGTCAGTCGGCCATTGTCATGGAAGTGGGCTGAGGTGAATAGCAAGCCATCTCTGGCCTGGAGACTATTGCATCTATAAGTAGAAGAAGTAATATGGATTTTCATGGATACTCCTCAAAAGTTTCTTTAAATTGTATTCTGAATGAGCTTTTTAATGATTTCTTTCTTATTTTTTTTTTCACAAAAAACAAGGATCTACGGAAAAGTGCCTGGCTACAGATGTAAGTATGCATAAAAGTTTTATGTTTTTAAATTCATCATTTAAAAATTAGAGCAGAATTTCACAGAGACAATAATGCCTACTTCTGATTGTTGACATAAGACTAATTGAAATAAGGCAAGAAATCATTTACCATATCATTTCCCATATTATTTACAATAATGATACACCATAGGGGAAAAAATTTCCATCTGGAATCTGCCTTTGGTCAGCTCACCCCAGGGCAAAGCAGGAAGAGAATGAAGTGAAAGCAGCGAGAACCATGGTTCCAGGCTCTTCCACTGTATGCACTAGGTTACTTAAAAGTCCATGAGCTGAAAACTCTTTGGCCTATGATTAATAAGCACATCTGTCAACCGACTTCTTGTGAGAATCAGATAAAGACTTGGATGTAAAACCATCGATAGTCAGTAGCACTGTGGAAGATGAGGTGTGGGGAGAGTGACCTGCCCCAACCCCTGACCCAGAGCACAGATAGCATCAGGTTTTCTCCAAGTTCTTGCCTCATCATATCTTAGGCTTCTCTTTTACTCTTCTTCTAATGGGTATTAAACACAGAATATTTCCTTTGGGTAGTCATAGTGAAAAACTTGTTTTTAAGTGTGTGACACTTTTAAAGGTCCTTGGTAGACCCTGAATATTTGAAAATTTGATAGACCTTAAATTACTGTAACCGCAGACCCACATGTATCTACTCCTGTTGCATGTGGCCTCATTGAACAACAACAACAACAAAGCCAAGAAGGCTGGTGGTAGGAAGGAAGAAAAGGTCCTATGTGAATCTAATAACACTTCTTATGTCTCCACTTTCTTTACCTGAGGTGCTCTAAAAGTAATACTATTTTAGAATTGAAATAATTAACATACACATACAATCTAAACAAACCAACTCATTCATTAGTCAAATAAAAAACCTAAAGTTGGAAAATAATGTGCTCATGGCTCATGATTTCAAGTAATTGTCTTAAATTCAATGAGTTATCCTGGATAGATTAGAGCAGAACAATCACGGCAGTAGAAAAATCACTAAATATATATATAATGGTATTTAGTTAAGAGTAATGTATCCATGTTTATTTCATCATCTTGACAGATGTAACTATGAGAATATTAAGAGATACTGCATGAGAAATATGCAGGAAATTTCTGTACTCTCTGAGTAAGTTTTCTCTTGATCTGAATTTATTCCAAATAAAAAATAAATTAAAAACCATTCATTTTCTGCCACCAAAATGCCATCAATTTTAGTTTCATCATCTAGTCGTCAAGTGTCTTTGAACAAACCACCTTGTTCTTCTCTCCTCTACTATACAATAGCTATAGTACCAATTGTCCAGCTTCTTGATCTCCAAGAATCAAGTTCATGGTCATTATGAACAGTTTTACTAAGAATGCATCAAAAGGAAGATGAGAAATATCAATGTTGGCATTATTTTTAAGCAGTATTAACAAATGCAAATAAACTAGAAACTGAATTAGCATAAGAATAAAATATGTATCTTAAAAATCATGCTGTTATTAGTTACACCTAATAAAATTGCAATGAAACTGGTTTGTTCATGTAACCTTTTACAAAACATGTTGGTAAATACTTCTGGAATCATAATCTTATATGAGTAATACAATCCTAAAAATAAATAAAATTGAAATGACATGGAGAAGCTTTATTACAGAAAATAATGTATTAATATGAAACAGTGAAGTATCTAAAATATCCAATGAAACTAAGCTGTTTTTTCAAATTATACTACTACACATTAATTTCATATGATGCTATGAATAAAGCAAAAATTAATAATGTG
This sequence comes from Marmota flaviventris, assembly GCF_047511675.1. Classification (NCBI taxonomy): domain Eukaryota; kingdom Metazoa; phylum Chordata; class Mammalia; order Rodentia; family Sciuridae; genus Marmota; species Marmota flaviventris. The sequence continues at coordinate 17,506,918 of NC_092506.1, read as the reverse complement.
AAGATTGAGAAGGTGAAGCATTTTGCAGTATGTTGTTTGTGTGCATGTGTATGTGTGTGTGTGTGTAGGGGGGGGTATTGGGGAATGTACCAAGGGGCATTTCACCACTGAGCCAGATCCCCTGTCTTGTTTTTGTTTGTTTGTTTGTTTGATTGTTTTGAGACAGGGTCTTGCTAAGTTGCTCAGGCTGGTCTTTCTGCCTCAGTCTCCTGAGTTTCTAGGATTCCAAGTGTGTGTGCCTTTGCACCTATCAAAGAAGAAAATTTCTAATGACTTTTCCTATTTGCACAGATATTTTAAATATAATTTTACAATCTGTAAGGGAAAAATATAAAAATGATAGAGTTTAAATTCACAATACAAATTGATTACTATTAGAACATTTAAAATTGGACATGAATTTAAAACCACAGTACCAGATTCTTCATCTAAATAGTTCAGAAAGAAGATAAGAGGTTGGAAAAAACAATTTGTAAAGGTGAAATTAACATGCTAATATTTAAAAGCATCTTATATTAAAAGAAGAGTAAACTATTGTAAACTTTCTATTAACTGTTATACAATGGCTTTAGCCCTCCCCATCCTTTATGCATTTATTTTGTTATAAATTTTAAATTCACATTCTATTACATTCTGTCCTTTTTTCTCCTTGAATATTTCATGGCTTTTTTTTTTTCCTGAAAACCCATGCCCTTGGATATCCTGGAGCTTCCTGAGATTGCTCAGGGCCCCCTGGCAGCTGAACTGTGGGCTCTGAGCCATCTCCTGGGGAGGTGACCTGGAGAAGTTTGCCTGCCAACTTGTTCACTGCCCACATTGCTCACTGTTTCCTTCTCATTCATTTTAGTCAAAACTCATTCTACCATCCATCTCTCTGAAAAAACAAACAAAAAAAAAAGCAGAATTTCTGTTTCAAGTTGAAGTACATATAACATTCAAACCTAAAAGGGAGATTAGTAGTAAATCCATTATTATAAGTAGTGCTTTGTAACTCACTTTACCAGTAAAGTTCAGATGCGTTTACGTGTGTATATGTGAGTGTATAAGTCACATTTACATCTGTAGTCTCAATAAATGATTTATAAATAAATATTATTACAAAATAGAAGAATAATTTAAAATCCTATTTGTGATTAGCCAACCTGCAAGTTCATTCAATTTACCATATATATATATATATATATATATATATATATATATATATATATATATACACACACACATACATATATATATGTATATATATATACATATATATATGTAATTTTTATTCAATGTTATTATTTACCAATAAAGGTTTATTTCTCATGTGTTTCTCAAAGCATATTCCTTTTCATGACTACCAGGAAAACACATTCCTTTCAGATTTCAGTAACTTTTGTTCCTTTCAATGTAGCTCTATTGGTTTCCCCAAATGTCTCAATGTTTATACTCTTCCTCTTTTGGGATTTTGGAAGAAGAAATCCATCTCTCTGTTTACACCTTCTTTTTTTTTTCCTATTGTGAGCTTTCCTAAACAATTCTCAGGGAGGAGCCTAATGCTACTCATAACATCAAATGCACTGAAGGAAGATTAAATGGACAGAATTAAATTAGAAGACTCTAATCTGTGACTTTAGTACCTCTTTCTTACCTTAGTGTCCTTCCCCATTCAATCTGACAGTTTGTGGTTGTTGATATAATGGATGCCACATTCTACATCAATGTGGAAGGTCTGATAACAGTTGAATTAATCAGACCCCCACCTTAGCATTCTCTATATGGCTTCAGAAAATTCCATATTTTAATCTGAAATATAAGGATGGGAAAAACATTAAAAGATGAGGGATCAACAAAATTATATTTAGAAAGAACACAGAACATGCTGTTGGAGATAGGACACAAATGTGCACTTGTAACATTTCTAGGTCACTTGGATTTAACTTGAAGTTGAAATCTAAATATAGTTGTAATGACATTAGTTTTGAAGAAATAGGTTCTCCTAACCACATTACTCCAGGTGTACAAAGATTTGATTCATTTAAAAGAGCTGCTATTGTGAGCTGTTGTTGTTTATTGGGCATCTTTCATGTATCAAGTGCTGTTCAGTGGGCTCCTTGTGTACTGTTTCACTTGCATACACACCCTTTTAACTTGGAAATGCAGTCCATTAAAGATGAGAGGTCTGAGAGCCAGAAAGATTAGTAAGCTAGTTCAAGTGCCACAGTCCTTGGCAGGCCCATGCATAGTATTAAGCATGGTACCTGGTCATAACACATACACTTTTAAGCACTACATCATAGTTTAAAATCCTCTCTGAAAATGCAAAACTGTGAATTAAGAATCTCACCATGAATCAGTTCCTTGATAATCCTTGTGATAATTTTCTACTCTCTATGAAGAACAGTCCATTCAGTGATGGCAAAAATGAAAAAAAAAAAAAAAAACATTTGTTTCCAACTCTTCATTCTGCATTTAAGGGAGAGAGAAAGAGCATCCCTGGCAGATGAAAGGGGCAGTGTTGTCACTACTGCTGAGTGCTGACTTCAACATGTCTCAGGAAAAGAAATGAAGAAGCAAAGCTTCCTCCTCAATTTCCACTGAAATATAAAGAGGTTTCCCTGAGAGATCATGAACCTGTATACTTGCCTCACAAAAGCCCATGGGACTTGGAACTTTTCCATCATCATGATTTTCCATCACAAAATTTTGAGTGGCTTTACACTTGCTTAAGTGTTCATAAATCTCTTGTGTCCCAAATATTATTTTCCTTTTTTTAAATGTCTGTATTTCTATTGCAGATTTTTTTTTTCATGTCTTGTCCTGTTCTGGAATAAAACAATGCAAATAATGGGATGGAGAAGTGTCCCTTTGCATCATGCCTGTGTTCTTATTAATTTTAAGATCTGAAATAAGATCTGAGTTCTGAAGGAGGCCAACATCAATTCATTCAACAACTTGTATGGTATTGTGACTGGGGTAGTAAAGAGGGCTTATTAAAGAATAACATATATGTATATGAAAAGTTTATGTGTTAATCAAAATATATATTTTTCTCAGAAATTGATTTTGAGATTCCATGATTTTAAAATTTAGAACATAAATACTAGAGATTAATTTTCACTTTTCTTGTTTTTTTTTTTTTTTTTTTTTTGCTTCTATTGGTATGCTATGGCTGTACACAATAGTTAATTTTCACATAATCACAAGTGAAATTTAATTTACTCCAAATCAGCCCCCCTTTCCCTTCCCCCTTCCCTCCCTATATTCGCCTTTTTCTACTCTTATTGGTCTACCTTTCACTCATCTATACATGTTTAATTTCTGGTATAGATGTACATAAAGATGGAATTCACAGTGGTATTTTTGTACATATACATAATGTGATTTTGCCAAATTCTTTCTGCATTTTCTCCCCTTTCTTTTCACTCCTTTCTCTTCCTCAATCTCCTACTCCACTAATCTTCACTGTCTTTATGGTATCCATCCCCCACACCTTTCCCCTTTTGCTCTAGCTTCCACATATGAAAGAAAACATCTGACCCTTGATTTTCAGTCAAGCTTATTTCACTTAGCGTGATATTCTCCAGTTCCATCCATTTAACAACAAATACCATAATTTCATTCTTCTTTTGGGTTGAGTAAAACTCATTGTGTATGTAGCACATTTTATTTATCCATTCATCTGTTGATGGTTACCTGGGCTGTTTCACAACTCAGTTAGTGTGAATTGTGCTGCTTAAAAGTTGATGTAGTTGTGTCACCATAGTATGCTGATTTCAATTCTTTTTAATAAATACTAAGGAATGGGATAGTTGAGTCATATGGTGGTCCCATTCTGAGTTTTTTGAGGAATCTCCATACTGCTTTCCATAGTGATTGTACTGATCTACAGTCCTACCAGCAATGTATGAATGAGAGTACTGTTTTTGCACCAGCATTTGTTATTATTTACATTTCATAATAAACAATCTGGTGATTTTCACAGTATGCAAACATTGTATTCTATATAAATCACAAAATATCTAGTAAGTTTCCAGAGAGATGGCTCAACATCTTAGCAATTTTTCTGTTCTTTGGAATTCTTTATTACTCAGCCTACCAAAAACATTTTACAACCAGAGGTTTACTGTATGTTCAATGTCTAACAAATTGAGTACTCATTGTTATTCTCATATTGTTGTACAAACAAGCCTGATATTCAAACCTGCCCACATAAGTTTTAGCATTGTCTTATCAATTTCTCTGAAAAAAAATGGTTTGTTATTATGAAGGAATGGAGGCAGCAGAATACTTTTTTGTTTCTTGCAGGAAGCTCTTTTTATATTCAGTGCATTAATTTACATTCCCACCTGTGACGTATTAGAGTTCTTTGTTCCCTGCATCCATGCTAGGATTTATTGTTTGCATTCTTTATGTTTGTCATTCTAACTGGAGTTAAATAAAATCTCACTATATTTTTAATACACCTTTCCCTATTTGCTAAATCAGTTCAAGTTTTTATCATATAGATGATATTCGCCACTTGCAATTCTCTTCAGAAGTGCCAGTTTGGTTCATTTACCCATGTAGTGATTGGGTTATTATTATTATTTTTTTTTAATGCTGAGTTTCTCTCTCTCTCTCTCTCTCTCTCTCTCTCTCTCTATATATATATATATATATATATATATATATATATATATATGTGTGTGTGTGTGTGTGTGTGTGTGTGTGTGTGTGTGTGTGTGTGTGTTGTTAATGGACCTTCATTTATTTATTTGGATGTGGTGCTAAGACAAGAACCCAGAGCCTCACAAAGCTAGGCAAGCGCTCTACCACTGAGCCACAACCCCAGCTCCTGTTGAGTGTTTTGAGTTCTTTATGTATTTTTGATATTAGTCTTCTGTCAGAAGTGAAGTTAGTAAAGATTTTCTCTCATTCTCCCAGTTATCTCTTCACTCTGCTTTTTCTTTTGCTGTACAGAATTTTTTAAATTTGATGTTATCCAATTTATTAATTATTTCTCTTATTTCTTGAGCTATAGAGGTCTTATTCAAGTAGTTTGTCTGAGACTACATGTTGAAGAATTTTCCTTATTTTTTATTCTATCTGTTGCAAAATTTCTGGTCTTAGATATTTGATCCCTTTTGAGTATATATTTGTATAGGATGTGGGGTAGGGATCTGCTTTCATTCTCCTACAAATGGTTATCCAGTTTTCCCAGGAAAACTTATTTAAAAGGCTATCTTCTCCAGTGTATGTTTTTGGCACTTTCATCCATAATCAGATGACTGTATCAGTGAGGGCTTGTATTTGAGCCTCCATTCTATTCCATTGATGTACATGTCTATTATTTTGCTAATACCATGCTGTTTTAATTACTATGGCTGCAGAATTTGATACTGGATATTGTGATGCCTTCAGAATTGCTCTTTTGGCTTGTGTTTTCTTTGGCTATTTAGGGTCTTTGTTTCTCCACATATATTTTATTATTTTTTATTCTATTTCTGTGAAGAACACCATTGGTAGTTTGACAGAAATTGCATTGAATCTGTTGACCTCTTTTGGAAATACAGCCATTTGAATATTAATTCTACCTCTCCAAGAACATGGGTAGTGTTTCCATCCTTTAGTGTCTTCTTTCTTCAGAGTTCTATAATTTTCACTACAGAGATCTTTTACCTCTTTCTTTGGTTAGGTTTATACCTAGGTGTTCTTGTTGTCATTGTTATTTGTTTGTTTTTTTAGTTATTGTGAATAGAATTGTTTTCCTGACTTACTTTTCAGCAGATTCCTGATTGCTATATAGAATACTTCTTGATTTTTTATGTTGATTTCATATCCTGTTACATTGTTGAATCAGTCTATCCACTTTAGTGTTAGGTGGAGCTTTTAGGGTTGATTATATTCTATGCAAATAGGAATAAGTTGATATCTTCACTTTCTATCTGTATCTCTTTCACTTATTTCTGTAGCTAATTGCTCTGGCTAAAATTTCAAATACTGTACTGAATAGGGGTGGTGAGAGCAGATATTCTTGTCTTATTCCTGACTTAACATCATTCCATGTCCTCTTGTTCTTTGGAGTTTCTTCTGAGAAAGCTACTGTTTTTCTTATGGGTTTGTCTCTACAAGGGATTTGGTATTTTTCTCTTGCAGCTTTTAAAACTGTTTCTTTCTTCTGAATTCGTGGCATTTTAACTATTATGTGTCATGGAGAAGTTTTTTTCTTGTCCTATATGAAGTTTGAAAGCCTCCAGTAATGTTATGCACATTTCCTTCCCAAGATTAAGGAAATGTTCTGCATTATTTTACTGAATAAGTGTTCTATGTAATTAATCTGTATCTTTTCTTGCTTCAAGGTCTGTAATTCTTTTTGTATTCCCCTGGTTTAGTCAGAATGGACATCAAATTTGACAGTGTTATAATGCCTAAGCTCATACTAATCATTTCTCATTGAATCAAATTTTTGAAATATTTATTTATAAATTTAATAGCTATCTTTGAAATTAATCAGTTCACTCAAAAATCATTTTTCACACACATTTGCATTCGATTATTTATAACAATAAGATGTTTATACTTTTTTCCAGTATCGATCTGAACATAAAACTAACTTAAAATATGGGTTCTAGAACAAATATAAAATGGCTGGTCCAGGGTGATACAACTAACTAGAAAATTTGTTCTAGAACCCATATCTTAAAAGGTGAAATAAGAACATATTTAAAAAATACTAAATGTTTTCTTTGCCAAAGTGTTTAACTATATTCTTTCAGATTCTTCCAGAGTTGAAATGAACAAGGTATCAGAGCATGAAAAATGTGTCCAAGACGTGGTTACATACCCTCTCAACGGCTCTGGAGGGAAACGGGAGACAGCATCCCAACCACTGGGGTCAGCATTGATGTGGGTAGTTCTGTATTTTTTTTTTCAGAATCAGGGATGTGCTTCAAAAATTTGCAAAGCTCAGGCACTGTAGACTATAATCTAGTCTTCACCTCAACTTCCTCTCATCTGTAGTGAAAATAGGCAATTTTATCTCTTCTTGCATTTCCTTGGTGTGTAGTCAGGAGCACCAAGAACTGGGTTGATCACAAAGACTTCACCCAATGCTCCTCTGGTGCAGATCTAGATGACTTCAAAGGATCCAGAGCTTCTCTGGGAACCTGTGGGTCCTCACTTATTGCAAAGGAGCTGGTGCAAACATATCCCCTGCTTAGTGGAACACTCTTTGATGTATGTGTTGGTAGTGCTTTCTATGCATTCAGAATCCATCAGTGTGTGAGGACTAGCCTGTGTACATGGAGAGTGGATCAGGTCTATATCTCTTCTCCCTGATGGGCATTGTGTTTTTCAGTCTTTAGTTTAATCATGACCACACTGGCACAGGGAGTAGTTTTGTATGTTCATGGATTTCTTGATTAGCAGAAAGAATTCCTAGAGACTTGGGTTGATAAAAAAGAGCAACACCCCTGAGTCTGTACCAAAGGGGAATTTAGGTGGCTCAGAAATTCAGTGACTGGTCTGGGAACCCATGGGCCCACTTGTATTAAGGAGGGGTTGGTGTCAGGGAATCCCATAAGCAGAAGACTGAACCTAGTTAGACATGGGAACTGCACATTTTATGCACTTTGGAGTCTTCAGTGTGTTAGGAGAAGCACTGTGCTCCTGAGCAACAGAGTGGCCTTTGCTCTATTCCCTGTTGGGCAGCAATTTTTGCAGACTTTAGGCTGGCAGTGATTTCACCATATAAATTATTCAGATATCTTGATAACAGTCAATTTTTCCATAATATTATTTGCTGCTATCTCCAGGAGAGATGAAGTTGAAGGGAATTATATTTTCCTAAGATGAAGGCTTAGATATTCCCAACAAGATTGTTCCTTGCTGGGGCTGGGGTTGTGACTCAGTGATAGAACACTTGCTTAGCATGTGAAAGGCCCTGGTTTCGATCCTCAGCACCACAAAATAAATAAAATAAAGGTATTGTGTCCAACTACAAGTAAAAAAACAAAAAGATTACTCCATGCCACAGTTATCCATGTATGATTGGGAAAGTGGAGTATTTCTCACACAGTGCTATGCCGTGCTGTGTTCAACTCAATCCGGACTGATGTTTTCCCTCTGCCACTCTTTCTGTCACAATTTTGTGAAACATGTCTCTCTCTTTCTTTGTGTGAGTCTTCCTCTAACCTACCCTAGCACTGGCAGGGATGCCAGTTAAGACCTGATTAAAAATGTCTCACTCTTTATTCCAGTAACCAGAGGCTCTGAGTCTCTCAAAGTCTTTGGCCAATATTGAACTTCAGTATATCCCCTCAATCACCCACCTCACTGAGTAGTTATTACTCAGCTGTTTTGATTCTCTCCTGCAAAGGAGCTGGGACATGCAAACTACTTCTATGATGCCATCTTCCAATTCCCTTCAAAGATATTTTCTTGATAATGATTACAGACATAAATTTAATGATAAGGCAAAAAAGAATGTGAATTCCTTTCTAATGATTACTTTCTAGGCCATATCAAATCTAAAGGAGTTTTATTATATAAGTATAGAACTACACATTTTTTGTCCTTGTCTTCCATTGAACTTGTTAGGTCATAATAAGATTCCTAGAATGCATTTTTTTTTTTTACTTTGTCCACATACCTCCCTTCCATGCACTGCCACCAGCAGGTAGAATAGAGAAAAGACCAGACTGCCAATAAAGAAAAGTGGTCCAATTCGTGTAAGTCATATCCCCGATTACCAGGACTGAAGAACAGAGGAACGCATAATACGTACCACATAATATCCAATAAAAACCAAAGAGCACATCAATTTATGATGAAGAGAGGGGAGCAAGTCAGCAATACAGAACAAAATCCCTGAATTTCAAAGTGATAAGCACAAATGTCCCTACAGAAGTGCCTGATACTTGCCATAGGGACTATGAAAGAACTCGGTGACTTCCCTCAGTGATTATAGTTGGGACACACAGGATGAATACTGCCTGCCATACATCCACCACCTGCCATGATGTAGATGTTGGCAATTAGGTCAAAGAATAATAGGCAAAAGTTCCTAAGGGTTCACAAACACATGACCAATGGTAAGAGAATAAGGGACCATTTGTAGGCTACAATCTTAAATTTCCTATGTATCCCAAAATCTGTATATCAATACCAATCTATCAATCAATGTAGTGTAGTCATATCAAGAAATAATGAACTATCCTTCTATAATGGTTCTGGCCATTTGACCATAGGCACAACAGCAAAAGCTTCTGAAGACATCTGGTAAACCACGTAGGTATAATGTTGGAGAGCTCCCTGTATGGTTTGGATCTAGAATGTCCCCAAAAGTTCACAGATTGAACACTTAGTCCCTAATACAGCAATATTCGGGTGGGGCTTGAGGGAAGTGATTGGACTATGAAGGCTATAACCTCATCAGTAGATTATTCTTTTGATGGATTGATAATTTGTATGGACTACTGGGAGAAAGTGGAAATTGTAGTTAACTATGGCATGGTTGGAGAAAGTAAGTCACTAGGTACATGCCTTTGTAAATATATCTTGCCTGTAGCCCCTTCCTTGCCTTCTCTCTCTCAAGTAGCTTCCTTGCTACTGTGAGGTAAGCAGTGTTCCCCTCATACCTTTACATGAGGATATTCTGCATTGCCTCAGTCTCAGCAATGGAGCTGGCTGACCATGAACCAAAACATCTGAAACCATGAGCCAAAGTGAAATTTCCATTCATTGTTATCATCAGATATGTTGGTCACAGTGATTACAAGCTAACATACCCTAAAATGGAAGAATCAGGATAAAGTCCAGGCCCTTGATTCTCATCTGAGATACTTCTTGAGAAGCCACTGCCCAATTCCAGATGCTTAATGAGAATTTTGAAAATTTCAACAAAGTTACTACAAGATACGGAGTCATGCCACATTGGTCAAGGTCTAAGAGAAGAACTGTCAGAAGTATTTTCTCTTCCAGTCAATTAGCAGTTAGTGAGTTAGTTATGAAGATAGTGGGGGGGGGGGATATATTGTAAGCAGACAACAAAATGGTCTATGCAAAAGCCTTACTTCAAGAACATAAATTCACAGTGACACACACCTATAATCCCAGTGATTTGGATGGGTAAAACAGGAAGATCACAATTCTAAAGCCAGTTCTAACAACTTCGTGAGCCCCTAAGCAACTTGATGATAGCCTGTCTCAAAATAAAAAATAAAGAGAGACAGGGAGGTGACTCAGTGGTAAAACACCCCTGGGTTCAATTCCCCAGTACCAATATTAAAAAAAATATAACCTTAAAAGTAGGAGAACCATAAAATTACCAGAGTTATCAATGAAATTGTCAAAAAATCAATTGTAAGAGAGTAGTCAGAGAGAGAGGGTTAGCTATATTTTGGCTGTCAGAACTTTAATGATTGTAGCATGAAGTGTGATGTAACCTGACTTATAAGTTTTAAAGACAGCTCTGAATACTGTGATGAGGATCAAATATAAGAACAGGGGATACTGAGATAAAAGTAGGGAGAGTAGGCAAGAGTTCAGGTGAACATTGGTGGTGGCTCGGAACTATATGATAGCTCTAAAAGTCATTAGAAGTTGTTGAATTTGGGATATATATTGCAAGTTGAGTCCACAGGATTTCCTGATGCACTGGATTTTATATATGACATAGACAGACCAAATGTGCCATCAACTGACAGAAAGTGTTTTAGGTAGAATAGACTGGGGGATAATGGTAGAACTAGGAAGACAGTCTTGGACATGTTCAGTTTGAGAAATTATCTGTTCCGGTGAGAATGCCATGGAAAAAATTGGATTTTCACAGTATAACATGAACAAATAAGTCTAAGCTGGAGATACTAACTCGAGAATCCTAGTCTTGTTAAGACAGTATGTCAAGAAAAACCAGGCTAAAAGTTGTTAATGGATTTTATTTTCTAAGGTGAGAAATGAGCATTGGCTATTAAAATTAATGACATAGGGGTCATTTGATATTCATCAGAAGAAATAAGCATGGTAAAGTGTTTTACAAGCTTACAAGGACTTGTAGAAAAATAAAAGGAGAGATGAAAGACAACATTATGGAGATAGCTTCGGTTTTGATTCAAAAGAGAAGACACAGGGCAGTAACTGATGAAGGAAGTGGGTTCATGGGAAGATTTTTTAAGATAAGAGATTGATTCTTTGCTAATATAAATGATCCAATGGAAAGGGAAATTAAAATAAAAGAAGAAATTAAAGCTAGTTTTAGATCAGTGGCAACAAGGAGAGACCTAAGTCCAGTGCATAGGTCAAGTGGCTTCTCTGGCTTTGAAGTGGGCCACAGATGATGCCTGTTTGGTAGCAAGTAGGACCTAAGTGGTCGGATGCTGTCAGATCAATAGAACCAGCTGTTGGTATGTGGAGAAGTTCTTTCCTGAGACCTTAAATTTTCTCAGTGAAATATGAGGCAATTCCACCTAAGAGTTAATGTTTTAGTCATTTTTTTGTCACTGTGAATAAAAACAACAAAGAGGATACAAAGTTAATTTGCTGCTCATGGTTTCAGAGGTCTCAATCCATAGATGGTTGAGTTCATAGCTCTGGGCTAGAGGTGAGGCAGATCATCATGGTGAATGGGCATGGTGGAGGAGAACAGTTCAGGACATGGGAATCGAGAAGCTGATGTTTCCTCACACCAGTGAAAAATATAAACCCCAAAAGCATGCCCCGAGGGACCTACTTACTCCAGTTATACCCTATTTGCCCAGTTACCACCAAGTTAATCCATATCAATGGATTAAGCCACTGTTTAGGTTACAGCCATCATAATCTGACCATTTCCCTTCTGAACAGTCCTGAATTGTCTCACGTATGAGCTTTTGGGGGACACCTCATATCCAAAATAGAACAGTTACCATTAAGTTTGATGTGTGCCCTTTGTTTTTGATAAATATTATTCTTCCAATTAAAGTGTGCCCTTCTATTCCTACTTTTCTATGCCTTTATATCATAAATAGTAATAAATTTTTCAAATTCTAATATGCAGATAATCATATGGTTTAGTAGCTTTTATTGATAAGAGCCAGTTACTATAAAAAGATTAGGATTTATTTCAAAAGTAATGTGTTAGAAAAAGTAAAGTGTTGAGCTGCTAAGTAATGTGTTTACTGAGCAAAACTTTTAAATGTGAATTAATATGGGGGATGTATAGAATACAGAAGACAAAAAATTTTTGGAATTTAAGAGGCCAGCAATAATTTCAGCATGAATTACCAGAATGGGTCTTTGCATGGTGTTAGAAAAATAGGTCCTGGTCCTAATTTTGACACTTAAAAATTATCAAGCAAATTGTAAACATTTAAGATTAGGGATCTCATTTTGAACCTTCCACTTTAATTTTGTAATCAAACTAAGAAAATTATCTACATAATGTCTTATGTACACCAAGTATCATACTATCAAGATCATTTTCTTCTTCTTTGACAAGGTAACTAAATATAAAATGAATCTGGGTATTTAATTCCAAAATAGTCCCATAATGCAGTAAATATTATCTTCTACTAATGATACAGCAAAGGGTAAGTGAAAGCTGTGTGCAGCTATTTATATGCTGTTTCTAAATTCATCTATAAATCCATGTATGATTGATTTTTAATTGTAGTCTAATATTAGAGTCTCTTTGATGTCACTGCTCTGTTTTAACTTAAGGATGAAAAACTAATAGCATTGTCTACCAGGGCCTGGTCTGCTTTTCCTGTCTCACCTTGTCCTACAGCCCCACTCCAACTGCAGTGCACTGATGACTCCATTTCTGGCTTCTCTCTCTGTAATATTTTCTCTTCCCACAGATATGTTTGAAGATGGTTGTTCTCATCATTCAGATTTCAGCTTAAAAATTTTTCTCAGAAAGTTTTTTTGCTCACTTCTCCAGAATTCCCCAGTCACCTTTGTTCTACTCCCTTAAGATTTTCTGAACATGTGATTACTCTGTGATTTTTGATTTTCATTTTCATAAGTTGTTTGTCTTCTGCACTAACATATAAGCTCTGAGGTATAAAGAAAGTGAGTTTTCTTGTTCATTGCTGTAACCTAGCTCCTAGCAAAGTATTGGAACTTTATACAACGTCAGCAAATATCTTTTAATCAACAAATGAATCTTGAAGTTACAAATACAGTTGGGGATTATTACAGCTAGATTCTTATAGCACAAGCATATTTTATTTCAAAATACAAATATTTGATTTAAATATTACCTTATTTGAAGCCATAATTCATGCTGCAATTATTGTCTTCATATATATCATGCATATTTGTTTTAATAAGGAAACAATTTGCTAAATCATGCTAGGACTTTAGGCTCCTACATACCCCAATAAGGATGGTGACTTGAAACATTATCAGTGTCTTTTAGTCATTTCCACAGCAGAATCTTGGAGAAAATAAACATCTTTGGATTTGAATATATGCATTTTGAAGTTAACAGCAAAATCATTTTCCCCATAATTAATAAATTAGGTCTAGGTGTGCATAACTAAAAAGAACCAATAAAATAAATAAATAGGTCTATACTCTTGTTTTTTCCCCATAGAGAATATATAACCTTAAGACATAGACAATTGATTTGAAAGCATCTTGACTTAACCACCAGTAGAACTTGTTTTGCTTCTCTGAAGAATAGTAAGAGTTGAGAATTTGGGGAAGTTGAGAATACTTCTACCCTTTGTATTAAATAGCACACTAATAAATAAAAAGTGTTTCCAAATGGGACACTTGGCTGTATGCCAAATATGGAGATTCTAACCCCCTAAAGTGTTTATATATATTTGTCTTCACCATTTCTTTGTTTATTTGTAAATATTTTAAACTCTTAAGTCTCTTTTAGATTAGGAGTTATCCAATAATGTTTATTAAGCACATATTGTGTAACTAGGAATGTTCTCACCCTTGAGAATATAGCAGAAAGGAATAAAAATAATCCCTGCATTGACGATAACTATGATTTGGATATGATTTGGAGAGCAGAAAACGGAACATGGACCTGAAGATGTATTTTCAGGTAAAATTTGTGATTGTAGACTTTGAGGATAAAAGCTGAGTGGAGAACTGGAGGACAGCTGAAGGGAAGGACTGAGGAAAGACATCAGAAAATTCATTCTCTTTCTCTCTCTCTCTCTCTCTCTCTCTCTCTCTCTCTCTCTCTCTCTCTCTTCCTCTCTCTCTTTCTCTCTCTCTCTCTCTCTCTCTCTCTCTCTCTCTCTCTCTCTCTCTTTCAGATAGGAGTTCATTTGAAAATAGAAAAAAAATAAAATAAAATCAAGGAGCCAGCCAAGCAAAGGCTTTGTGAAAGACCATCTCCAAGAGAGAAAGAAACCCCTAAACTCGGGAAGACTAGGGTTGTTCAAAATAGGATTTAATTTAAAAGCGTGCCTAGAGGATTGTGAGGAAGGTGAGGTAGTACAGAATGTACCTGTGTAAGTCCTAGAGACAAGTCCTAGTTAGACAAGACACTGCAGTATCTTGACTTTTTTTTAATGGATTTTGCTGTGATGTATAAGTAAAGAAAATGAATAAAATAAAATGATGCATCTAGTTGCCTGTGCCCAATGAATTGCAGTTATGGGGAGGCTAAAACTCCACTGGCATTGTGAGGCAAATTTGTCCCTTGGTCTGTAATTCAGTGACTACCCAGGGTCCCTCATTTCACCCATAGTTTCCTCATGGCATGTTTCACCTCTGCATTCCTCAAGGTGTAGATCAAGGGATTTAACATGGGTTCAACAACAGTAAAGGACACAGCCATAGCCTTGTCTATGGGGTAAGTGGCCACAGGCCTCACATACAAAAAAATACATGGCACAAAGAATAACACCACCACTGTGAGGTGGGAGCTACACGTAGAGAGGGCTTTGCGTCTTCCTTCAGAGCTGTAAGACTTCAGGGAGCAGAGAATGACCACGTAGGAGCCCAGCAGGAGAAGGAAGATGATCATACACATCACTCCACTGTTGAGGATGACCAAGAGACCCAGGACGTGGGTGTCCATGCAAGCCAGTTTCAACAATGGAAAGAAGTCACACATAAAGTGATCGATGATATTGGGGCCACAGAAAGGTATTTTATATATGAAAAGAAGCTGTATGGTTGCGTGTATGGAGCCGCCCAGCCAGGCCCCTCCCACCATCAAGTAGCACAGTCGGGGACTCATGATGCTGGTGTAGTGCAGGGGCTTACAGATGGCCACGTAGCGGTCACAGGCCATCACAGTGAGCAGGATGATCTCCACACCACCAAATAAATGCCCTGCAAAGATCTGGGTCAAGCAGCCTTTGAGGGAGATGGTAATGCTTTCATAGAGGGAGACCACAATCAACTTGGGGGTAATGATAGAAGAGTAGGTGACATCTATGAGGGACAAGGAAGTAAGGAAAACATACATGGGAGACTTCAGACTCTGACTTGCACTTATGGTTACCACAATGAGGAGGTTTCCCAGTACTGTGACCACATACATGACTAGAAACAAACCAGAGAGTATTTTCCTCAGCTCTGGATTCTTTGTAATGCCTAAAAGGATGAATTTGGTCACATTGTTTGGATTCTCCATTGAATGTAGGCTGAGGACAGTGTGTCACTCTGCACTGGAAAGTCTGCAAAAGGAATATCAGTTCAGTTTTGATTAGCAATCACTAAGTGCACTGGACATTTTTTTGCATGCTGTCCCATACCCTCTTAACCTACCGTTTCCTCCAGCCATTGCTAAAGAAATCAGCTAACAATAAAAGCCTAACATCAGCTTGATCCTACAAATCCACACAACAGCTCTTCCTCCCTCTGGTACAACTTCTGCTCTCTGTTCCACTGGTTGTTGCTTGTGATACTTAAGAACCCTGCTGCATGGCGGCAGTGCATACCTACACCTGGAAACATGAAGAAATTAACACCCTTGGGAAAACCCTTGACCATCAGTGGATAGGACCCAATGGATAAATGAGTAAATGGCTTAACATTTTTTTTCCCTGTCTCATTTTCTCCAATATTTCCATTCAGTTTTCCAAAATAAAGCACCTACATGCAATCCTTTCTTTCAGCTCCTATTGGTTTGGTTGTTTTTTTTTTTTAGAATATCAGGCTAGGTTGCTAACCTTCATTCCTCACACTCAAGAACTTAGAAAATATATAAGTTTCCATTGATTTTTTTCCCATATATTCACTGAATACATAGAATGTGCTAGTTGAAGAACTGTGAAATGGGTCCTATCTGAAGGACTCTGTTTTTATTGTGCATTATACTCTTCCCCTTTACATGTCTACCTTCTAAAATTGAATTGTGGTAATAATAATTATTATTGTATAGTACTGCTATTCAACTAGTTCCTACTGTATCTTAATATCCCAGGAAATATTTTCTTTTTTTAGAGATAAGATAATAAGACTTAAAGAGGTGAAAAATAATGACACTGAATTCTTACAACTAGTAATTACTGAAGCTGAATTCTAATTCAGATTTCCAAGTTCCAAAATTAATGCTAATAACAATCCATATTGTTTTTTCAGGGGATACCAAGGATTGAACTCAGGTCCACTCAATTACTAAGCCACATTCCCAGTCCTATTTTGTATTTTATTTAGAGACAGTATCTCAATTGCTTAGCAACTCGCTTTTGCTGAGGCTGGCTTTGAGCTGTGATCCTCCTGTCTCAGCCTCCCAAACTACTGGGATTACAGGAGGCACCACTGTACCTGGTCATATAGTTTCATCTTATGAAAATTTCAAGTGCTTAATATCTGTATTTCTACCTATCATCTATCTATTTCAATTCTAAAACTTGGTTACAACTATTAACTAATAATTAATAAAAATTCTAATAATTTTTCACATGTGCTTATTAAAGAAAATTAAGCCTTAAGCTTTTTATCAGCTCCAGAAACCCAGATCTATTTTCTAGCTAACACCATCCTTATGCAGCCTGAGTTGGCAAATCACTGTAACCTCCCAGCTTTCTATTACTACTGCCTATGCCCTCCATTAGCAAATCTATCACTCTACCTTCTCCATTCCTTACTTCTTCCCCTCTACCAGCTTCATTGCTGTCATCCTGATCTTTATTACATGCACCTATATAGATCATATTAGCAACAATTCAATTATCTTCTTGGTTCATATTTCAATTAAAATTGCATGTTGGCTTTAACTCTTTATGGAGATGCTTAAGGATGGCTAATGTATTATATTTTAATCATATTTCTAATAATGTGCTATACTAGTAAACACTAGTCATTTAATTAAGTTTAATTAAAAAAATATAATGGAGTTCCTGCATGGGAAACTGCATTAAACCATGAAGCCCAAGCATGGCTGCTATCAGTTCTTGCCTGCAGAAATGACAGCATCATCTTCTGGGCATGGCTGCTATTATTCTGGCATCCTGGTTCAAATATCCTTTTTACCATTTTACATCTGTAGCATTTCCTTTCTTAGACATGCTTTAACCACAATCAGAAGCTGCACCATACCTTTCCCTCTTCATTCAGTGTTGAATCATTGCCATCAAATCCTCCTTGTGATGTTAATTTTTGACAACTTGTCAAAAGAGATTAGTACAGCCAGCTGCAAATTGTTGATAGCTCAAGGCTCTTCATCCTGAGACCAATTTGTGCATATAAATAAAACAAATAGATGAAATACTGACATGTTTAAAACGTAATTGTGCCCCTGTTAGGTGGTTTCAATTATCTCCACAACTTCAAACTAGTTCCTCAAATTAATAGAAATATGTTTAATATTCAAGTAAAATTTCAAGGTTACCTTCAAAAAGTTCGGTCTGGTGAAGCAAATAAATAGAAGTCAAAAACTGTGTAAGTAAAATGTCTATGATTGCATAGAGGAGACAAAAGATGTAGCCCCATCCAGATGTACTCACATGAACTTTCTTCTCTAGAATTAGGAATCATAGCAAAGTAGAGGTCCAAAATAAGTAAGGACCTGCACAGAGAATAAACAAAGCAATCATTCAAAGGGGAATCATTTCAATAGAAATAGACTTTCTAATGAAAAGAAAGATTATAAAAGGCACTCGAAGTATCCACACACTTAAATAAGAACAACCACTGTAGTTGGCACAAGACTATGTTTCCTCTAAATAGGATAAATTGCCAAAAGGGGGGAAAAGAGAGAGATGGATCTCTAATAAATTTTTGAGCTTAATTTATAAACAATCTCCAACCCAAGTTTTAGAAGAAACACCATCAATAAAATGTTATCCTTCCGATAATAGACGTGGGGTAAAAACTACTGAGTGCCAGTTCCAAGTGGTGCAGAATTCCAACTGTGAATATTTGCATCATTCCAATTGGATCCCTTTGTGGCCATTTCTCCTCTGACTGAGAGCTAATCACTGCACCAGCAATTCCCATCTGCTCTTTCAGTGATTGGTGTTTCCCCTGAGGCAGAGCCTCACTAGAGCCAGGCCAAGCTGATGATTTACAAGCAAAAAAACAGATCATAGTATTAACCATTCAGTTATTTGTTCCACAACTAAACTTTCTTCAATACAGCATGGCCACTCTGTGACCATCTGTTCATTTTTTTTAATACCTATGACTGAACCCAGGGTTGCTTAACCACTAAGTCACATCCCCAGTCCTTCTTCTTCTTCTTCTTTTTTAATTTCTATTTTGTGTGGTGAGCCGTTCCTATAGACCGTGGCCGCCATTAGAAGATGGCGCCGGCTTCCACTGTGGCCTGTGATAAACAACTCCTTTTTTGGAGAGTTGGCACGTAATCCCTTATCACCCTATGAGAAAGCTCCACGTGGCAGCTTTGCATTGGGGCTTGAGATGCTTTATTAAGGCTGGGAGGGGCATCCGGGAGAGAGAAGAAGAAATATCAAGGGCCTGAATAAACTGCTGAAAGAAGATTCCTGAGTTGCGTCTTCCTTGCGGGCAAGGGGTCGCGACAAGTGGTGCCGAGACCCGGGAACCAGAACTTTCAGCAGTCAGGGGTGGTGCACCGGTTAGTCCCAGGTAAGTGGGATCCGCGACCAAAGCGGGGTTAGTCCCAGGTAAGTGGGATCCGCTACCAAAGCGGGGTTAGTCCCAGGTAAGTGGGATCCGCGACCAAAGCGGGGCAGCTCCTCTGTAAAGAAAGAGAGAGCATTACATTTTATTGCAGCTGCACTGTGTACTTTCGCTTCTGTTTTCTGTGTTTCTTTTGTTGTGTCATTTCGCTTTTGTTTTTTGTGCTTCCTTTGTTGTTGTGTCATGGGTGCCGCATCTTCAAGTCCGCTTCTCCTGGCCCTAGATGGCCTGTTACGTTCCAAGGGCCTGGAAGTGAAACATAGTACTTTACAGAGATTTTTACAGAAGATAGATATCGCTGCACCATGGTTTGCATTTTCGGGCAGCCTTACTGTACCTAGTTGGGATAAATTAGGCAAAGATCTTGACTTTGCTTCTGAGCAGGGCATATTAGAGGGTGGGGTGATACCCCTTTGGAACATGGTCCGTAGTTGCCTTACAGATGGTAAATGCCAAGAAGCTGTGAGTGAGGGTCAGGCCGTTCTTGAACAACTACATGAGGAAAAATCTGAAGGATCACATAGTGAAGTGGCAGAGAGTATCAAAAGTAACAGTAGTGAGAAGGCAAAAGAGCCTGAAGATAAAAATAGGAGAAGGCTCTATCCAGACTTGACTGAATTCAAAACATCTGAGGACACAAGCGGCTCAGAGTGTTCTGAGGACCTTGATATATTGTTGCAACAACTACATAAGATAAAAGTAAAAAAGAAGAAAAAGGAGACACAAGGCGCGCATGCCTACTGTAAGAAGGGGGAGGGATCTAATATTGGTCAACAAAACTCTGAGGAGGAGGAGGTAGAATATCTAGAAAAAGATATGGTGCCGGCTGTCCCACCCCCGTAGTTGGGGGGGAGCCAAGGTTCCGGGAGATCTTTTCATGCGCAAGTTTGGAGGACAGTTAATACAGATATGGGACTTGCATACCCTGTATTTCAGGACAATAACAGGGGAAGATATCATGAGCCTTTAGACTTTAAGATAATTAAAACCTTAGCAGAATCTGTCCGCACTTATGGCATAGATGCCGCTTTCACTCTCACTCAGGTGGAGGGACTTACTAGATTTTGTATGACTCCCTCAGATTGGGCTAGTCTAGTCCGCGCTTGTGTTTCCCCAGGGAAATATTAGGAGTCCAAAGTTGGCTGTTTAATGTTTCTGGCACTACCCAAGACTCGGAGCTAGGTAGGAGGCTTAAAATTTTTGCAAATAATTCACAATTATCTAATGCTACATTACCCTCCGCAGCAGTCTGTCTCCAATCTCCGTTCCTGTTTCTTTTGGCTAATGTTACATTACAGGGGATGCTTAATTGTTCTAATGTTACTTGCTACTTGTCTGAGTGTTGGAATGGCTCCTGGACTATGGCAGTGATTATGAAAATTCCAACCTTTGTCCCGATCCCAGTTACTGCAGATCCAGAATCCTTTCCTATTGTTGAATTGATTAGAGCCCGTAGAGATTTTGGAATTACGGCAGCTATAGTGACAGCTGTGGCAGTGTCTGCTGCTGCAGCAGTTACAGCTGGAGTAGCCATGGCCAGTCAAGTACAAACTGCTGCCACTATTAATCAAGTTGTTCAACAAACTTCCACTATACTTGAATCCCAAAATTCAATTAATCAACATATTTTGTCAGGGATTTTAGCTGCCAACCAAAGGATAGATTTACTCCAAGCTCAGGTAGAAGAATTGGCTGACTTGGTGCTTTTGGGTTGTGTTGACCAACGTGCACATTTATGCATAACCTCTGTCAGATTTAATGATTCCAGGAATGCCTCCCGCATCATTGGCGAATATTTGGCTGGAAATTGGTCCATGGCAGCGGAAGACATGATCCAGTCTCAACTAACCCAGATAGCTGTCTTGAACAGTACCCGTGTCGATCCCGTGACTTTGGGTCGATTCACCGATTGGATATCTTCTGCTTTTTCCTTCTTCAAAGAGTGGGTGGGGGTAGGCATTTTTGGTGCAATGTGTTGCTTCGGTGTTGTACTTTGTTTGTGGCTTCTCTGTCGCCTTAAAGCTCGCCATGCGCAAGAGAAAGCTATGATTGTACAGGCTCTTGCGGCCTTAGAAAATGGCATCTCTCCACAAATCTGGCTTGCACATCTTAAACAGTGATTTTCTGGGCATGGCCATTGCACCCCAAGTTAGTTTCACATTGCACTGGGATTGGCATGTCCTCTTCTTTATGCTCTCCCGGTACTGAATAGCCCTTGCACTCTGCAGGTCTTGTTACCATTGCACGCAGATGGGTTTCAGGACTGGTCTTTCTTCTCGGCTACAGACTCTTTACCTTCCTCTGGGGCTTAGGGATTGTGTTGCCAACTTAAATTTTGTCATCATTACCAGGCTACCTGTGTTATCCTACTTCTCATCGTCGTCACGATGCAGGATGCGAGGCAAAGCACTGCACTTGAGTGATCCCTCAACGGACCTCAAGGAAAGCATGTCCTATTGCATGCGGGTTTGACGTCCACGCCCCGCCCTACGAAAAAAGGCGTCGGCTGATATGGGATCAGGTCTGGGGAAGGCGCCTCCTTAGGACTGAACCATACATTGCAGCCACTTCTGCACAGTGGGATAGGACCTCTACTTTCGCCTGCATTGTTTTATAAAACAGAAGGGGGAACTGTGGTGAGCCGTTCCTATAGACCGTGGCCGCCATTAGAAGATGGTGCCGGCTTCCACTGTGGCCTGTGATAAACAACTCCTTTTTTGGAGAGTTGGCACGTAATCCCTTATCACCCTATGAGAAAGCTCCACGTGGCAGCTTTGCATTGGGGCTTGAGATGCTTTATTAAGGCTGGGAGGGGCATCCGAGTAAGAGAAGAAGAAATATCAAGGGCCTGAATAAACTGCTGAAAGAAGATTCCTGAGTTGCGTCTTCCTTGCAGGCAAGGGGTCGCGACAATTTTGAGACAGGGTCTTATTAAATTACTGATAACCTCTTTAAGTTGCAGAGGCTGGCTTTGAACTAGATATCCTCCTGCCTCAGCCTCCAGAGTCACTGTAATTACAGGCATGTGCCACAAGTCCTGGCTCACAATATAAATTCTTTAAAACTGAATGACTTATTTTGGCTACCTTGCAAGTACCAGAGTCAAATTTTTTTCACTTTGTCTGCTACTCCATCTATTGAAACTAGGTCATATCTACCTGTAGGATAGCTGCCATTGTTTAAAAAAAAATTTAAATACCTCAGTCAGAAAAATTCTCATGTGATAACAGCATTCTCAAATAATACATTTTCAATGTGGAAATATTTGGACTTACAGCCTGAATTCTTTTTTTGAAACTTTAATATTAAAGCATACTAATATACTACATTCACAACATATTTTACAGGTTACACATAGTTCTTTAACATATTTATCTATAAATCCCAGGGAGTCTTCTGAGAGAATAAAGTGACTCCATTTTAGGAAATATGATCCTCAGAACTGACAGGCTTAAGTCTGCATTTGGATTCTTAAAATCCAAATCCACAAGTCTGTGTCTAGTTCTTAAATTCTGCATCACACTCTTAAAACTATTTTCTTCAACATGTTTACTATTATACTAATGAAATTATATTATGTATGATATGTTTGTTATACACATATTTCTTGGAAATTAAGTTTGAACACCATTCTTGTTTATAGTGTGACACATTGTATGTCTAGTTCATGAAATTATATGACTTACTCCAAACACCAAACAACATTTTGAAATAGATAAGTGAAAATTTCCTGATAGTAACTCTCCATATAGGCACTTTCAAGTAACCATATTAATGCTATGGAAGAGTCTGGGGAAATCCCTGTAGAAGCACCATTTGTCTCTGCGGGTTCCTAACCTTATATCCATAAGGGGCGTCAAGCTACCTCCCTGACTGCGTTGCTTATTTTTCTTCTAAGCATCTCTCTCATCATACATCAGTTTCCTTGAAATTGAACCTCTATCACTAACTATTCAGTCCTGGAACCCTGGGCTTTCCACTTTGGATGGTGCTCATACATGTGTGGAATGAGATCATCAGATGGCTTTTACCTGACAGGAGGAATAAAGAGTGTGGGAAACCTGGGAAGCAGAGGCCAAGCAGAGCTAAAGGGAGGAAGGTACCCCCCAAATAAACAAAGAGATAAACCTGAGAACAATCTTCATGACACAGCTAGTGACCAGGTCTGTGTTTTGATGTTTTGCATTACCGGACCAAGAATTGTTGTGACAAGAATGGCAGAAAGGGTAGAATCCCAAAGACTTAAAACCTCGCTTAGCCTGAGAGTCACTTTCCTTTTGTAGAAAATGGCATTCAAGAATACAATTTGCTGCATTAAGAGAGGTAAAATATGTAAAGGATCTAACAATATATATGCCTCATAATTAGCCTTAACTCCACACACACACACACACACACACATACACACACACACACACACACACACACACACACACATATATATATATATATATGTCACTTACTTTCCTTATTAAGTAGTGTCTAATATTTTCATTGAATTGAGTGTCCAGATTAAACCAAGTATCCTTATATATTAAATTATTTTGTTGTTCATCTTAAGAGCTTTTAGAAGAAAACATACAGTTTTCCTTTTAGGTTATTTTATTTTTAAGCACTAGAAAAAAAAAATCAGATGCAGTGTCTTCATGAGAGATTTTTAATGATGATTGCCAAGGATCATCTTAACAATCCCTAAAATGTTTGCAAACCAGTAAGACTGTCTACTGAAGATGTCAGGTTTACTTACGTCTCTTCCTTTAGTTCTTACACCTTCCAAGACTGTTGTTGACAATTTATAATCTCATTGATCTCACCCCTCCACTGAGCAGTTGGTGTAACCTCAAAGACAGAATCATTGGCCTGAGTTTCCCCCTTTAAACTCTCTTTTATCTTGGACTAGAAATGACAATTTTCTCAATGCTGCTCCCCCCATCCTTATTGCTGAATTACTTGTGTCTTGTGTCTATCATAAGGCAAAGTGAATCACAAATTATTTACTCTAGAGTCTGTAGAAATGTTTATTGATTTATTTTACTAGCAATGAAAACTTAATCATTCTTACTGGATCAAGGGCTGACTCCATCAGCTTCCAGGTGTAAACTTTATGAATAAAAGGTTCTATTTCTTATGATTTTGAGACATTCATGCATAAGACAGAATACCCACCCCCCAAAAAAAAAACAAAAACAAAAACAGATGTTTCATATCTGATTTAACTGCATGGTCAAATTATGGGAGAAGCAGCTCCAAGTGACCAGTGAGTATGAGAAAGGGGACATTTATGAGAAGAAGCAGGATTGGGACAGTTGTAATCAGAGACGTTTGATTCACAAAGACATTTGCAGTAACATAGACTGACCTGATATCTTCTGAACTCATAGAGGAGCGTTGCTGCTAAAATACATTGCTACAAGTCAGAAAAGGATACAACAAATTTGGCCTCCTTGTTCTCCAAGGATAAAGTGAATCTTGAGACTAAATATGAAGTCCTTATGTATACACATTTACATATGAAAAACAACTGTGTTTTATTGAAGAAAGTAGAACTGAGTGTTGGAAAACCCAGATTCCAATTTCATAGCTGAAACTGTTGGATGTGTGAACTGAGAAAAGTACATTAGACAGTTTCTGAGCTCCACTTTGCTTCTTTGTAAATTGGGAAAAGTTATCTTGAAACTACCAGTGTAGTACATGCATTAAATTACCTAAATAAAATGAATATGTTCAATATATAAAAAATATATGTTCATTTAAAATAAATATATGTATAACACATATCACACCCAACGGCTTTATGATCTTATGCCTTTTTGGTGAGATTAAATAAAATAATGTTTACATTTGCTTATGCAAATGGTTTCTAAAGTATTGGTAAGAAAAAATAAATCTTCCTTTATGTTCAAGAAAAATTGTGAGCAATGAGGATATCTAAGAAAATAAGAAATCAACAGTAATTTCAAAATTTCTGACTTATTTTTATGACAGGAAAAAAATAGAGATAGGTCAGGAATCATTTCTTCTGAGGTCATGAATTGCTTCTTTCATCCTTTTCTGAATTCCTCTCTTTTTATATATTTAGGTTGCCAAAAACAATGTAAAATAATGAAAATCAACAGTGATTCTTTCACTCCCCAACTGTCAACCTCATATGTTCATCTAAGGATTTCCTTCATCACAAAAGGCCAAGCAATTTTTTTTTAAGTTCTAAGACCAAGGTTCTGTAAGTAGAAACCACTTCCACGCAAATAAACCATGTATGAAAAATTTAGTAAATTCTCACTGAAACTGTTGAGGAATGCACACATCAAAATCATCACACCAGAGATTTAAAATTCTTATGTGAACATTGCAGCTTTGGTAAAACACATTAAACATTATCAAACTGCTTAGCAAAAGTCTAACCAGTATAAGTACCCAATAAATGTTAGTTTTTTATTTATTTTTTATTTTTTTGGGGGGATTGCTTTTTTCACCAATGATCTGTAGAATGTGTTACTTCTCTCGCGGTATGTGTGCGGCAGATAGCATCCTCCATAGTTATGGACACCATCACTTTCTTGGCACTATGAACTGACCAGTTACTCTTCTCTTCCACAAGCTCCTCATGGCACTTTTAACCTCTGCGTTTCTCACTGTGTAAATTATAGGGTTCAACATGGGAGTGAGGATGGCAAAGAACACAGTCACCAACTTGTCCACAGGGTAGGTGGCCACAGGACGCATGTAGGTGAATATGCAAGGCACAAAGAAGAGGACGACAACGGTGAAGTGGCAGCCACATGTGGAGAGTGCTTTGTGCCGTCCTTTAGAACCGTGAGATTTCAGGGAGCTCAGGATGACGATGTAGGAGACGAGTAGCATGGAGAAAATGAGCAAGCACATGGCTCCACTGTTGGCTGCCACCACCATTCCAAGCAGGTAGGTGTCTCTGCAGGCCAGTTTCAATAATGGGAAGAGATCGCACATGAAGTGGTCAATGACATTGGGAGCACAGAAGGGCAGGCTGATCATGAAGAGAATTTGCACAGTGGCATGCAGGATCCCTCCAATCCAGGCTACCACCACCAGGAGGCGGCAGAGTCCCTGCCTCATGATGGTCATGTAGTGCAAGGGCTTGCAGATGGCCACGTAGCGATCATAGGCCATGATGATGAGGAGGATGATCTCTGAGCCTCCCAGGAAATGCTCCACAAAAAGCTGAGTCAGACATCCACCCAAAGTGATAGTTCTCCTCTGGTAGAGCAGGTCGATGATCATTTTGGGGGTGGTGACAGAGGTGTAGGAGGCATCTATGAAGGACAGGTAAGTGAGGAAGAAGTACATAGGAGCTGAAAGTGTGGGGCTGAGGGAGATGGTGATGGCAACGAACAGGTTGGCCAGCACAGTAAAGAGAAAAATGAACAAAAAGACAATGAAGAGGAGCCTCTGCAGGTGTGGATTCTGTGTGAGCCCCAAGAGAACAAATCCAGTCACATTACTGGGAGGCATGAGGTGATCCTTTGAGGAAGTAGCACCTTCCTGGGGACTGAATTACCTGCAAAAAAGATAAAGAAAGATAACAAATTAGCCATGAGAGGGTTGCAGGCTGAGGTTCATAGTACAGAGATGGGGCAGTCATGGCTACTGTGGAGCATGTCCTTGCCCACCCCTGAGTGATTGTCTCAGTCATTCTTTTTCATTTTCCTCCATGATGCTCTCTTCTCCTCAGATACCTAGTACTACCTGTCACCTATAAAGCCTCTGTGAGTTGACAGTTATTGTGTAATTTACTGATAAAACACTAGGCTCTACACATGAGATCTCATTTCTCCTGTTTCCAATTCCATGTCAACCTGCTAAGTAATCCCAGCAGTCTCTGCCTTTGAGCCCCTACATCTGTGAATTCACAAATTATAGCTCTGAGATTTAATTTGTAAACTGTAAACTGTTGCACACCAGTAAAGGCTATTCCCTCTTCCAAAATTTACATTAGAACCCAAGCTTTACCTGTGAAAGAACTTGGCCAGGAAATACCTACAGAGAGCAGGCAGATAGGAAATATATATAAATCACAGGAGATTCACCTTCTCTGACACCTACCATAGCAATATGCAGCTGTCTCTTTCCTTGATGTACTTAGTACAGAGTCTGGCACAGTGTCTTCAGCATCTGGCACCTGTGAAGTAATGAATAAATGCATGATGAATTTCCTCACTTCCTACATTTCCATGGATGAGGATAAACATGCTTCCCTGGTCATCAACCAAGAACAAAAGTACCCTTGTCTTCCCAATCTGCTTCTCCACACCATCTACTTTATGAAAAACATAAACTTCTGAAACATAAACTTCAGTTCAATTTCTAGCATATTTAGGGTATGTTACTGGGTAATTTGGCTTTCAAGATAATTATAATATTAGTTAATTAATAGTGCTTATTCTTTTTTTTTGCTTTTTTAATTTTTTTCTCATCTTTCCCTTTTAAAATAATTACTAAGGCACCAATGAAGCATTGTTCCTACAGTTACTTGGATCTTCCTCTTCAACACGGTTTAATAACACTTATATTTCAATCCATACCAGTCAGTCCATAAAAAACAAGAGCAAAAACAAAATAAATATGATTCGGATAGATGGCTTTTTGTTCAAATTACAGAAATCCTAATAAAGCCTCTGAGCTGGAGTGAAATTAGACTGAACCTTTGGGTTTTTCTCTCCCTCCTTCTACTCCACACTTCTTATTTACTAGGACGAGTCCCCCATGGACAATATGAAGATAGATACAGAAATTATATTGTTACATTCCAGAATAACCACTGAGAAAAGTTTTTTTCTTCTTTTTCAGATCACTACTCACAATGTGAGTTAATAACAATATCACATAAGAAGGTTATAGTTCTCTAGTTCCCATCACAGACTAAGGGAAGAGCCACAGTCACCCACAGCTTGATGAGGACACAGACAAGCAAATCAGCTACACAAATCCTGCAGTGCTGTGAAGGGGAGGAGCAAGAAAAACTCAGAGACACTGTTGGACCTCTTGGCAGATCACAACTGGAAATTCAAAAGGGCTTCTGTCACGCAGGAGTCAGTGTTTATAAATACAGCAAGGAGTTTACATTATTCTCCTTGTTTCAATTTAAGATATTTTGAACTTTTCATCTTATACATAACTCATCCCTTTCCCCATCTCCCATACAAGACATCTGATCCAAGAATTATAAAACCAAATAGTGCTTATTCTTGAAAATGATGTTCTACATATATTTTAATATAGTCCCATTCATTATAGTTCCAATAGAGTGGAACGAAAAAAAACCTCTGAATAGTATTTCAGTTCATGGAGATCTATTAAACAAAAAGAAAACCTAATTACAAGGTTTTTAAAATATAAATTCAATGTGGAGAATAGAAAGACAGTGTCACACATGATAGGTAAGGTCCTATTCAGAAACACACACATATCAGTAGAAATGCATATATTACCCTTAATAACTGCAAGTGACCATTACACTTTCACTCACTGCACAAATATTCATTGGACACTTATTATGCATATTAATGTATTTTTGTTCATACAAGTTGTATAAATATCTCTGCCAAAAACCTTGAGTGATTCCTCCCTGGTTTTTTTGTTACTGCACAGCAGCATCTCATCCATTCATGAGCTGGATGGTCACCTTTACTTCTCCATTCTTCTGCAATGCCCATTCTCCTGTCTTTGTCTTTCCATAGCATCCATCATGCATAATTCTTGGTTAAGGAATATTTCACCATGAATGGAATGGGGAAAAATCATCCTAATTTGAAGACATAAATTCCCCAATGAAATGAACAGCAAAAAAAAATACATATAACCAAATGTATACTGCAAAAACAACAACAACAAAAAGACATCATTTCTTTCCCTTTCAAAGTTTAAAAAGACAAAGGGTTTTCATTCTTAATTTTCAAAAGCTTTTACATAAGTGAAAAAGAAGTAGAGAAGCTTCATTATATTCCGTTATTTTGAGGTCTATTTGGTAGATCTCAAATAGTATGGTTAACATAAAATAAAAAGAAGCAATTAACAAAAGTTATTAAGAAATAATTATGAAGAAGTGGACCATCATTTTGTCATATGTCTTTGACTTTACAATACTCTTTCTGGAATTGAACCCTAAGGAAAATATTTTCACAAGAGGAGAATTCTTAGGTAAAAATGTGTTCAGCAAAATTATAAAGAACCTTGGAAGACAGGAAATTGTGTAGAAGGTTCAACATTAGAGCTGTTTATGAGTATACTATAATGCCTCCCATCTCATAATGGATAGCTGTTAATATAGATTTTTAAAATATGCAATGTTTATGTTGTAATAATGTGGGTAAAATTCAGAATGTAAATTTTAATTAATAATATAATTATGATGGACTTAAATCATTATTTCTAAAGGGAAAAAAAAGACCCAAAATATTTTTATTCCTAAATTGATGGGATTATAGTTGATTCAATCTTTCTTAAGGTTGACATGCTCAAGAAAGATTGAAACCTTAGCAGTTTGGTGAGGATAGTCATCATTATATGATTTTTAGGGTGCATTTAATCCTGAAAATTTGTAATTACATGATTTCTCACCTATTAACTTGTCTGACATAGCTCCATGGCCAGGGCCCCAAGCAGCTTCTAGTTCATGAAGAGATAAAGTTAGGGTAAAAATGTCATGTCGCTCAGAGACAATGAGTCTTGTTGATTTATAAGTGCACCATTGGAAGATGCCTTCCTCTGGAGCCTTAGCAAGAGCTGCCACGTATTCCTGTTTGCAGACAATTTCTCTCAACTATTTTAGCTGTGGCTAATTAGATCTCAGGGGTGTTTCATTGTCAGCAGACCTTGCCAGAAGCCAATTATTTTACCTTAACTGAATATTAGAGAACATTCACACACTCATGTTTAATTGTTAACTTTTTCCTTAAGTCCAAACAAACTCAAATTATTCTGTCAAAACAAACCAAAAAAGAGTCTACCATTACTGAATTTGGATATTTGATAATAGAGGAATTTTGTATATTATCATGGAGTTTAAATATTTGGTATGGTATAAACTGAACATTTCAGTAAGTAACTATCTTATTTCTTAAATTTTATTATAATATTTTCTTTATCAACCCATCCTTCATTCTTATACTTTTTGTTGTTGTTTTTGTTTGTGCAGTACTGGGGATGGAACCCCAGACCTTGAGCATGCTAGACAAGCTCTCTACCTCTGAGCTACATTCCTAGACCATAATCCTCATTATAAGAACAGCACTTCACATCAGGAACAATTCACAGTACTTCTTCAAAGCAGTCGTTTCTCCATGCTAACTCTAGAACTACACATTAACATTATAATGAAAATAACTATATTCTCAAATTACATTTAGATATGTCGAATGCATTTTTTCAACCATTTATATTTAATCTAATAAAATTCCTCTGTAAAGAAGAAAAGGCATCAATATTCCTGCTTGATAACGTGGAAAACTGAGTTAGAGAATCAAAACATCATCTGCCAAGGTAACACAAAAGCATTGGGTCAAGTTCCTTATTCTTAGATTGTGTTTTTTTTTTATAACTGTGTCATGACATTTTTATGTTGTCACCACCTATGAGGCCTATAGGAATCATCTACAAATATAAACACGCCAGTATTTAACATTATTTTAAAGAACAAATTAAATTCAATTAATTGCAAGAATATTCCTATATAAAATTCTATCCACTCATCCATATTCAAATATATTTTCTACAATAGGAAAAAGAAATTGTACATACATGTGAATTGGCTTGAGAGAATTCTGTCACTATGAGCAGTGTGTATCAGAGTGGAAAAACTGTTTCAGGAAACTGAAATGATATGATCAAATCTAGTTTTGACCAGACACTTGAATATTGTACTGCTATTACATTTGTGATAGTAGATGACAAAGAAAATTGAGTGAGAATTTGAAACTATGTAAATAATTATAATGAATATACATTTTGCTGAAACATTATCTGTGATCATTTCTCTAATTTCTCTTTCAGCTCTGGAAGGAAAGCACAAAGTCAGAGTGGAGAATAAGCACATACTTAAGTTTGTCATGCCCAATCTAATGAAATATTAAAACCAATTCATATTGACCCATCATACAAACATGATACTATTTGGAAATTACTTTTTGTTCATCAAGTATTGCTACAATAATACCAAGTAAGAAAACACACAAAACTCTATACCTTAAAATTTAACATTCCTAGTTTGCAGCTGACTGCCATCTGGCTTAACCAGCAAGGGCTCAGAGTGAGAAAAGTGCTATAGAAAGTGAGGAAAAGAAGATCTTACTGATGTGATGGTGGAACACTGCACTGTACTGCTACCTGTAGAAACATGAAAAATACCCTTGATGCACATCAAAGGAGGGTCCTGGGTAGAGATATGATGATGTCTCCAGCTTCTAACTGCTTCTAGTAATATTCAAGAAGAAACTGAAATATGCTAAAACAAAAGAGCAAACAAAAATTAAGGAAGTAATTTTTTTTTGACTTAAAATATAAAGCTACTTTGCATTTATAGCCTCTTCAAATAAGAAAATATTCTGAAGTTAAGAAACATCAATTTCTAGAGAGATCAAAGCCAGAGCTCTGTGGGGGAATACATAATCAATGATGAAAACAAAGCTAAGACTCTAAAACACTTGGTTGAAATCACAGAACTATTTTTAAAAAAATAAGTAATTTTTTAACAGACAGAAGAATTCAAGGTTATTAGGGACATGCATGAGAGTCTTGCTCTAAATAATAAGACTTGTAATAGTCTATAAGGTGGTGTTTCACAGCCTCTGTACAGGTATCCTATAAAAAAGAAAAGCATAGTTCAGTGATATTCATCTAATAGAATATACCCCAATATGTTTTAGGAAATTCACAAAATAGTACAAGGTTTATACCAGTGTAGACAAAAAGAGACATTTGAAATGAAAGGCAAAAAGACTCTGGACCTCCACCTTCTGTGAGAAGCAGTAGGCTGAGAAAACTTCTAACCTACAGACACATATGGTGGCTTGTGGGAAAACAGTGGGCACCTTGGAAGACATACTCAGAAGTCCAAAGAGAGAACACAAGAGTCATGGAAAGTCACTGCCAGAATGAGGACTGGTGACAATCAAGGAATGTTAACAACATATACCTAAGTGGTTTCAAGATTACTCTAGAAGAGTCTCTCCTGTGTGCATTCTGTTTTCTCTTCTTTCTGAACATAAGCATCTGTTGGGGTTATCCCATGTCTGTTACACTATTCTACATTGGTGTTATGGGGAATGAAGTGGTAGGTATGGCAGAAAGATCAGTACAATAGAGGTAAGGGTCAGGGCAAGGGAGGAAAAGAGGGAAAGGAAAGTAATGGGGAATGAATTAAAGTCAATTATATTCCATGCTTTTACAAACATGTCAAAACAAACCCTAATGTTATATGTAACTAAAAAGAACCAATACAATATGAAAATTAAAAAAAAATACATCTTCTACTTGGTTCACTTTTTTGGGACTCATGCTCTTAAGAACTCTGAGCCACCATAAGAAAAGTTTCATTACCCTGGAGTTAGCTTGCTGGAGACAGCATATGGAGATCACATAAAAAGAGAGATGCTCAAGGAGAGCACCCACCATTTTAGACCCCACTGTTCAATGTAAGATTCTTTTAAATAACCAGCACCAA
Organism: Marmota flaviventris; assembly: GCF_047511675.1. NCBI lineage: Eukaryota > Metazoa > Chordata > Mammalia > Rodentia > Sciuridae > Marmota > Marmota flaviventris. Next base: position 17,474,196 of record NC_092506.1, on the reverse strand, counting down.
ACAATTTCTGACTGAACCTCTGAGATATCTTAAACCAGAAGAACCCAGCTGAGCTGCTCACAAATTTCTGACCCAAAGAAGCCACTTGATATAGTAATAGGGTGATGGTTGGTATTGTGGGCCACTAAATCTTGCGGTGATTTATACACAGCAATAGTATCTGAAATTCTACAGCAATTTAGGTACTATGGAATTGGCTCACATATAGACAAACTAAATGAACAAAACAGAAAACTAAGAATGAGAATTGATATATATATTTTTATGTATGAAAGGTGGCATTTCAGAGTAGTGGGAATCTAGTTATTCAATAATCATGCTGGGAAAATTAAATACTTTTATAAGAAAGAAAAATGTATTTCATCTCATATTGTATTGAAAATTTCAAATGCTACAAGGCTTAAATTTCAAAAGCAAAACTTGAAATTTTTAGAGAAAGTTAACATCATATACGACATGGCAAGGAAGAACTTCAAGAAGCAGACATAAGGGCTTTCTTCTGAGTCCAGCTTCTTCATCTCTGCACCATGAGCCCCTTGGGTCTGAGAACTCAACAGTGTTCACACCTGTATCCAGGTGCCAGATTCTCCAATTCCAATAATTACAAAGTTTTCTATTCTCTGTATTGGATTCCTTTCTCATGAAAATAACCAGAGTATTTTTTATTTTATCCATTAAATAAGAAATGAAATTTCACACTGGAATTTACTTCACATATGCTAAATAACTGGAGGTGTTAATATTGCTAAGTACCTCAAGTAAATCCATTATAAGTTGAGAAAAGGATGGAGAAAGAAATGTCAGTTTTTCATTGTGCATGTTATAGTGGACTTTTCATCAAGCCCTAACATGTAATACCAGAGCTATCTGAAAAATGGTCTTTGAAACACAGTGTTAGATCTCCAAATGTACTACAGAGCAACAACAGAGAAACATCTTTGATTTACCATGCAAGGCAACAAGAACATATAGTTTATAGAGAATCAGAAGGGAATTTGTTCTGTAAACTATAACAATCTGTTCCCAAATCATCTAGCATTCAGTGCATTAAAGCATAAATAAGTGCTCCCAAAGAGTTGGATTTAATGTAGTCAGGTCTGTCAGTTACTCTGTGGTTTGTGAGACTTAAAATAAGTTTTTCTTCTATTGGAAGAACCCAGTTTATCTGCATATATACAATGGTGTTGAACAGAACCTCTAAATGTTGGTCAGAAGTTACAAATTCAACCACTTGCTACTTGAGCATCTTACCTCCTCATAGTACAAAATTAAATAAGTTAATTTCTTATGAATTTCTCTTGATCTTGGAATACATGATTTGATATTTGAAATTCATCCAGTTGACCAAGGCCTGTTTTATGGTTAGATAGGCAGGATTCTGCTGTTGTTTAGTTTTCAGGACTGAGGATTGAACTCAAGGCCTCATGTTTTCTAGACAAGCACTATGCCAATGAGTTATATCCTCAACCTTTAGATTAAAAGTTGTTTTTTTTAAGCACTCAGAATATTTGAATTTAAAAAGTCCTTCTCTTGAACCAAAGAGAATGTGTTCTATTGAGTCACATGTTTTGTGTGCAAGGAGGCAGCATAACCCCCACACAAGAACAGATTTCAGCATTCTTACCAAAAAAGAAATGATAAGTTAGTAAGGAAATGGATGTTAATTAGCTTGACTAAAACTTTTATAATGTGTACATGGATTTAAACACCATACTGTATTTCATAAACATATACAATTATCATATGTCAATTGAAAATAAACTATCAAATACAAAAAGAGGAAAGAAAATTAAAAGAATGTGAAATGAAAAGATACTATTGTCCACCAAATAATCTTAAAATAATATGATTACACATATAAGGAATTAAACCCATGCCATTATCTTGGTCTTTTAAAGACATAACACATTGCACTTAAAGATTAATTTATATGGCTGATTCTGAATAAATGCACTAAATTACCAAAAGAGAATGGCAATACAAATGGAATCATGGAAAATCAAAGTACTCTTTGCTGCTGAGAAATAATGAACATCATGTAGATGAGCAGGAATGTGACAAACAGAACTTTTTGCCCTTCACGATTCTGGGTGAGGCCCAGGAGGATAAATTTAGTCACATTGTTCCTGTTTTCCATGTAATCTTCTGAAGCTGGAAACCTTAGGTGGCAAATCCTGCAAAGTAGAGGGCCAATAATGAATTTGAGATGATCCCAAGTTCTACTTCAGAAATGGAAATTATCAAAACATTAGTATTCAGGTAGGAATAGGCCACAATGAAACCCACGATTCAGTGCAGTCACTATGCACTAATAAAAAACAATACTTATAAAAAGAAAAATGGGATGCCTTTCCCAACAGTATTTTCTCCCTGCGCCTCACAATGAGGAACTCACTAGAAAAGGAGCATTTGGGATTTCTTCCCACAATTATTGTATTTATTTCCATAAATTTCTTCCTTCAAATCAAAGATGAGACTTCAAGTTTCTAGCTGGCAGATATGTATGAGGGAATTTATATGCAACAGGATTTACTGAATATCCTTAAAGTCACTTTCTCCAGAATATCTCTCAGGAAGACTGCATTTGTAGCAGTATAGAATTTTTTATTTCCTGATGACATTTTGGTCCTCCAGGTCCTATCATGAAAACAAGCTCATGGGTAATAATCTCACAACTTAACTATGTAAAATAATACCTATGAAATAGAACATAAATCTACAAGCCAATATTTACATAGTTTCCTACCAACTACTTTTCTATAAGTTTCAGCAATCTAGGAATAACTCATAGTAATTAAAGAATAAGGAACACCATGAGTACTTCCTGAATGTTGATTAGACTTTAATTAAACTGAATTTCAAAGCTCACCAGAAATCAACTGAGCAAAATAATGAATTGACTTATTCCCCATCATGAAAATCCAATTAAAGCAATGGATTCTGTTAACACACACACACACACACACACACACACAAACAAACAAACAAAAAACTGAATTGACATTTATTGCAAACCTCTTACAGGTTTGCATATGGCCACATATCAATCATAGTCAATCACCACTAGAAGAATAACTTCAGCTAACCATGAATTAATTCAAGATGTCAAAAATTTGAAGTGGAATCACGGGGGAAAAACTCAATGTACACATCAAAGTGAACAGACACTGCATAGATATTTTCCCCACTTTCCCCATTTATTTACATTTGATAATGGCTAATCATGAATCAATCCAAAAGTCAAAGATTTAAAGCAGAATCGTGGGAAAGTAGAAAGAACTCTATACTAATAATGTGAAAATATTTGTTGATTTTAGTTAAGTCATTCTGGGAAAATTGTGTCCCACCTTTATTCCTTATTGGAAATGCTGTGATCTTTTAACATGTCTGAGTTTCTGGACGATTATTATTGACAATTTTTTTCTAAACTCATGTGTGCACATTTTTATGGTAGATCATTTTTATATTAATCTAGTTTACTTAGCCTACTCTAAAGATTATTTGATTAGAAGTCATCATTTTAGGAAGTATTTTGTTCATATTAGTAATTCTTTGCTCTCTGATTTCATGCTGAATTAAAGATATTCATTCTTACTTGAGGAAAATAAATCCTGTGTCAGACCTTTCAGACCTAATCCTGGGCTAGTCTTATGTATAATATGTGCAATTTCTTGTTGGCAGGATTATATTTTTAATATGCTCCTTTTCAGTGCTACATTTCTGAATGGTCATTTGAGAAAGCTGGAGAATATTCTATCTTTTGTGTTTCTAGGCAAGCAAAACTACACTAGAGTATCTGAGGAAGAGTAAAAGTGAAGGCATCAATAAAAGAAGATAAAACCCATAAAAAACAGAGATCATCAAAGGGCACACACTGAATGAAAGAAATATGCTTTAAAATTTGTAAACTGTTTGTTGGGTGATGGTGAACTGAATGAATTTATAATAGAGATGCCTTACATCTCCTGGGTTGTCAATCAGGAGGTGCCCTAAAGGGATCATTAGTATCAGCATTTGTTTCTGGAAATCCTTATACTTACAAGTCAAAGAAAAATGGAAAAATCAGATTCTAGACATAGGGATATATCAACAGAAAATACAAGCTGCCTAAAGAAAAATTTCAATTTTGTGGTTTCTTATACTCCATATATATAAAACTAAGTATCTTCATTAAAAAGTTATGATTCTATATCTATATTTATAATGAAAAGTAAAGACCATTCACAGGAGCTTCTGAGCATTTAGAGATGACTTCTGGCCAGATGTTCTCTCCTGTTGAGCTTACAAATCTTTAACAACACTTCTTTATATATAGCATTGTAACTGCTCCACATATATTTCAGTATTAAAAATATTCTTAAGGACATTATTAATCTGGACTGCTGAAAATCATTGATTTGTCTGAATGTCACAAAATTCTATACTTCATCACTGTGGTGATAAAAATTGTTATAAGCAATACGTTTTTTTTAAAGATTGAACAATAATATAAATGATATAGCTAAAATTTCCAGTCCTAATGAAAATCAAATCAGATAAATAGATATCTTTAAAAATAATTTTTAAAGAAATACCACATTTTTTTTCTAGCCAACTTTTTCATAGAATTTTAAATTGCTGGATGTAAAACCTGCATGAAGTTGGATGAACTTTTAAACCAATAGAGATTAATAACCAAGGGTATGGCTTCTTGTCCCATATGGAGAGTTTGACAGTTATGATTTGCTTTGCTTAGTTATTTTGCATGGCTGGGCTGGGATGCCTGCATTAGTGTAGCTTTTGAAATATCAGGTTCTAAATTCTAGTTTGGAATTTGAGCATCAGAATTTTTTTCCAACTATTTTTTTATTTATATATGACAGCAGAATGCATTACAATTCTTATTACACATATAGAGCACAATTTTTCATATCTCTGGTTGTATACATAGTATATTTCTTCTTATAACTATTTTCATAGTGGCCTAGATATTTTGATATGTTGTTTCTGTGTTCTAATTCACCTCTAAAAATTATTTAATCTCCTCCTTGATGTCTCCTGCAACCAGACACTTCTGGTGTCCCTCAATTATGCTACTGCATCCTTGACCTGGGTCCTGTGCAAGTTTGCATGGGTAGATCTGGGCCACTGGGCTTGCTCTCCCACAATAGCCTGCTGGTTGGAAGGGGCAGTCCTGTGCCAGAGTACAGGTGTCTGCTCTGCCTAGGGAGGGGTCAACTGAGCCTGCTGTTCTCCTTGGTCCAGCACAGGTGGGTGTGGGTGGATCTGGGTCCCTGGGCTTGACCTCCTGCAGTAGTCTGAAGATTGGAAGGGGTATTCCTGCACCAAAGGCATCTGCCCCACCATAGGAAGGGTCAACTGGGCCTACTGAGAGCCTGAAACCCAGGTGGGTTGGTTTGGGCTGTCTGGACTGGATCTTGCATCTTGTGCTAGTCCACTGGTCAAAAGGGGCGGTCATGAACCAAAGACTAGGGTCTGGCGAGTGTCTGCCATGCCGGAAAAGGGGTGGACCAGGCTTTCTGTGAGCCTGGGCCCTGCAGAGGCCAGTGTGGGTGTATCTGGGCCACTGGGCTTGACCTTCCACAGTAGTCTGTTAGTAGGAAGGGTCAGAATTTGTTTTCCCATGGACAACTTTGGATATATTATTCAATATTGTCTGTAGAATGAAAATTATAAGAGCATCTAACATGTAGCAAAATTTTAAGGATCAAATAGGATAATGCAGGTAAGTGTTGAGAGCCACAGCCGAAGGGGCCCCAGCAAACTTTCAGACTGCCAGCTGATGATTGGCTCACAGTGGCCCCAGCAATATCTAGCTGATTGGCTCCTCTGCGGTGATGCTCATTGGGCTGTTTCCCTGCCCTTTCAGACCACGGAGCTGCTCATTGGGGGACTTTTTTGGCTCCGCCCACGTGACCCAGCCAATCGGCCTCAAGAGCAGGAGGATTGTGGGAGAGGGAGAGGCTTGTGGTTGTGAGAGAGGCTTGTGGGAAGCCGGTGGTGGCAGTTGGGCTCTGAGGGTTTTTCCTGAGGAGCTGTTTTGTTTGGCGTGTGTGGTTATAAAAATAAAGTTCATTTCTTTTGACAAGTGGCTCCTGAATTGTGCCCAGTCAGACTGCGGCATTTGGTGGCCCGTACGGGGAGTGACTGAGGGTAAGTGATAAGGTAAACTGCTCTCCCCTGAGGGCAGGGCGAGAGGATGGGTAGCCATTTTAAGATTCCTCTTTTGTTTTGCTTCACTTTTGTTTTAAGATGCCTGTCCCTGGAGATGAGTGAGATGGAAGAAAAACCGCTCACATCTGAGGAAAAACTGTTTACATCTGAGGAACAGATAGGGAGAAAGGACGGATGCACATGTCAGGAGGATAGAAAGGCTATAATGACTTTTTGTTGTTGCCTTTTTATTTCATTCTGTCTCGGTTTTGTTTGGCGTCATCTTGTTGGGTTGTATTATAGTAGAAATACGGGATCAGAAATTAGTAAAAAACAAACTGAAAGAGTGGGACATGGAAGTTTACAAGGTCAATTATCTAAGGTAATACAAGGAGCTAATGAATCTTATGCTGAATTTGTAGATAGGCTTATTCAAACAGCTACCAGAGTTTTTGGGAATACAGAACAAGGCATGCCATTAATAAAACAACTGGCTTATGACCAAGCGAATCGTTGGTGCAGAGGTATCATTAGACCATGGAAACATGAAGATTTAAACACATATATTAAATTATGTAGAGACATTAATGAACAAGAGCAAGTCATGGCAGCTGCAGTAAAACAGGCTTTAGATGCCAGAGACATTAATGAACAAGGGCAAATTGTGGCAGCTGCAGTAAAACAGGCTTTAGATGCCAGGCCAAGAACATGCTACAATTGTGAACAAACAGGACATTTTAAAAGGAATTGCCCCATAGGAGGAGGGTTTAACAAAACTAGGTATCAAAGGAGTAGAATACCAGGTATTTGCCCACGATGCTGTAGAGGGAGACATTGGGCTAATGAATGCCGTTCTCATACCACCATAGAGGGTACTCCATTATCAAAAAACAAACAAGGACCAGGTGTTTATCCACGATATCGTGGAGAAAGGCATCAGGCTCCATTGCCAAAAAATGGACAGGGGGGCCCAATGCTCCGGGGCCCAAAACCACAAATATATGGAGCACTGGAGGAACCCAGCAACCCCATCAGGGTAGTGCCCAGGACACATTGTCCATCGGATCCCTCATCAGACAAACCAGAGGGAGCGCAGGGTTTGACATCTGCGCCTCTGCCAGATCAGTACTAACTCCAGAGATGGGAGTTCAAATCATTCCCACAGCGGTGAAAGGACCTCTCCCCAAAGGAACAGTAGGCTTATTATTGGGACGCAGCTCTTCTACTCTAAAAGGACTTATGATAAGTCCTGGGGTAATTGATCCCGATTATGAAGATGAAATAAAAATTATAGCCAGTTCTCCAAAGGGTATATCAGTAATTTCACCAGGAGATAGAATAGCACAGTTACTAATAATACCCAGCCTACATGATAAATTTTCCAGTCGTGCTGTAGAAAGAGGTTCCAAGGGATTAGGCTCCACAGGTGTAGATTGGGCTATGCTTTCTTTAAATTTAGATTCTCGCCCCATGCTAAAACTAAATATTCAAGGACATGAATTTAATGGGCTACTGGATACAGGTGCAGACCTTAGCATCATCTCTCCTCAAGAATGGCCAAAACATTGGCCATTACAACAAGGCACTCAAACGCTTCGAGGCCTAGGAGTGGCTAGGAGTGGCTCAGAAAACTGGTAAATAGTGAACACAGAAAGTTCAAGTATTATTTTCTATTATTTGTTTCCCCCATGTAACTTAATTGAAGCCATATCTTTGTAGAATTGTATGAATTTTCCCAAATCCCATCCCTAAGTACCCAGTGGTGCATTCCTGGAGGATGGATTGATTGATTATATCATTCTTGTATATGGATATGGAGAGTGTCTTTCCTTTACCACTCACATCACTGTAGGAAAATCCATTGTTTTTCTTTCTCTACATGCATAACTGTCTTGGAAATTCTTCATAGAGACTAAATTGAAACTCAGGAATCTTTTTAATTAGAGGGTTAATGGTGTGCATAATGTCATGTGCCCAGTTGCATTCATTGTATTTTTAGGACTTTAGATATGAGAAAATGTCCATACAATTGACCCATATGAAGAAAGACATTTTATTCAAGATTCTATAGAACTTGTGCCTAACAACATTCATATCCCACAACATCTTTGAAAGAGTAAATGTGGCTATATAAATTAAACTTTTCTGAACATGAGGTTTCACATTTTATAATGAAAGGTTATTAATGTATACCTCAAAATGTAATTTTTGATATTCAATTCATATGAAGATATTAAGTTTACACATCTAGATGTAAGTTAGAAGCATATACCTAAAAAGAATAGCAAATAAAACCCAGAAAAATCATTCATACACTAATGTTCATACCAGCATTTTTTACAATAGCCTAAAGGTGGAAACAACCCAAATGTCCATCAACTAATAAATGGATAAACAAATCATAGCATATCTCTAAAATGGAATAATATTTTATTACATAAAACAAGTAATTATTATATTGTATAAATTATATAAAATGTATATGATATGTTTTATACTATAAAATATATTATAAATGTAATAAATATGTGTCATGCTATAATGTTATACTGTACCATGTTTTCTTTATTTTGTTTTGTATTTAAAATATCTCTAATACAAAACTTGGAGAAAATTATTGCCATTGTACTTATTCTAGTAACATATGAAGAAATAAAAAAAAATCATCTACTCTCTTCTTGGTTCTGGCATAAAACTTTTGAGGTAAATTATAAAACCTACTTCTTAAGAAAGTTGTGCAATTCATTCAAAGTAAGCCTGTGTTGCCCTATTAATAATAGAAATGATGAGTTTTGTAAATATGTTACCTGGGTTTCTATTTCGTCTTCGGTCACTTGCTCCAAATCCAAGTTTCTCCAGTTTTACCTTTGGTCCTAAAAAATGATGGCTGAGTCTGATGAAGGTAAGTCAGGACTGCCACCATGCCAATCCAGAGGTGAATGCTAAATGCTTTGTCACACAGAAATATAACTCCTATAGCCTGCACATTTTCTCAAAAGCATTTTACAGTGTAAATTATGGATTTATCCAGAGTTGGCTTCAACAATAATCAGTCAATATGTTTAATGGATCATCAAATTTGAGAGTTGTTATTGAGACTATAATAAATAAATAAATAAATAAATAAATAAAACTTAATTGCTATGCTTGTTGACCAAATTGAACAAACTTATATTTAATCAGTAGTGCACAGTAATGGAGAATTTAAAACATGGAAATTTTTGGATATTTTGAAAGTATTGACACAACAGTGTCAATATGGCTCATGTCTGCAATTGTAGTGGCCTTTATTTTCCATCTTTATAGTATAATTAATACCCACAGAGATTTTTTCTCACAATTAAGGAAAGATATGACTAGGCACTTAATAAACAATTAATAGCAAAATACTTGACTGAAATGTTCAAATAGTCCCCGAGGTTACTTGTTCCAGATTATATTCACTGAGGAAGTGTGCCCCAGACAATGGATACCTTTCACCTGATCCTTCCAATAGATTATATATTTTCAGGTACTTCTCCTGGATGATAACTTTAGGAAAGTTAAAAAAAATAGTAATCTAAGAGCAAAGAGAAGATTTCTCTTTGACATGTCATTCTCAAAAGGACATTTCTTCTGTGGAAGATGAGAATGAGCAGAATTGAAAATAGCTCTTGGGAGACTTGACAGCAAAGGAAAAGAAGGAAATGAGGAAAAAAAGGACAATAAAGTATAAAGATATTCTCACTCTTATTTCCATATTTATAATTTTTACTACATAAAAAGTGAATAAATAAGAGAGTGCACTTGTGTACTAGATGTTGTCTGAGATACCCAGAACTTCACTTACTCTATCCACATAGAAGTCATGCACCTCAAATTGAAGCCAAGACAAAAATGACTGAAACTCCAACCAAAGCAATAGTAATAAGAAACCAGAAAGCAAAAATAAAACAATTCTACTCATGACCCCTTCCAAAGAACCAAGAAGCAAAGGAAACTTTACAAAATTGTGTAAAGTGCATTCCCCAGAGCAATTGTTTCTTGTAGAGATTCAGGTGCATGTGATTTATTGGTGTGTGCCCTAGGGGCATAACACCTGTAACAAAACTGGAGTATACAGAGGGAGAGATTCATATGAATATGGACATGTTTAAGGCCAATATAATAGGAAATTCTGCAGTAGAGATGGCCTCAGAGATATCTAGTGCAGGTTAACTAGGTTGAACTTCCATACCCTTAATTCAACCAGTAACTAGATTCAGCCAAACATGAGCCATGATGTAGTATGCATTTCAAATATGCATAACTTTAACTTCATAAGAAATAAACTATCAAACCTAAAACACATTCCACAAAGAAAATGGGAGACAATTCTCAAATTGTTAGGCAACACTAAATCACACTAGTGAAGGGCAATTCAAAGGTAAAATAAACTCTGCAGACATAGTGACTAAATTCAAAGCATCATCCCAGATTTAAACCTGAAATTCCCATCACTGCTCCCTTTGAGGATCACCCTTGAATGACTGTAATGAGCAGTATTCTGAAATGTATGCATATCCATATAAGCCTCATTTTCACCTTTAAAAAAATGTGTTAACCCTCAGATTATTCCTCACAAACACCAGGTGAGAATGAGAAATGTGAAGAAGCACAAGGACCAACTGAGATGGGAATTTGAGCTTTGCAGTTATGAATCCTGTTTTCCTATATTAGCCATTATAATGATATATTAAAGAGATGTGTGACAAAAATACTGGAAAGAAGAATCAATACTTAAGATGGTATCATTTTGTGGGGGTTGGGGTGTGGGGGATTGAACAAGGAATTGAACTCAAGAGTACTCGACCACTGGGTCCAGCCCTATTTTGTATTTTATGTAGAGACAGGATCTCACTGAGTGCTCAGTGCCTCACTTTTGTGAGTCTGGTTTTGAACTTGTGATCCTCCTATCTCAATATCCAGAGCTGCTGGGATTACTGGCATACGCCACCACATCTGGCTAAAATGGTATCATTTTTAAATCTAGCAACTCCAAAAGAGTAAACTGAAAATCTGTCATATAAAGTAAGGGAGGTGAATAAAGTGAATGAACTCAAGGTTAAACTTTCTTGAATACCATTCACAATGATGTAGAAAACAAAATGTAGAAAGGAATCTTAAATTAAAGCAACCCAAATTACAAAATATAAACTCAAACAAAAAAGGGAAAGATTTAAATTACAGAAACAAACAAACAGAATTACTGAAGAATCTCAAAGATTTAGATAATAGACAGTCCATGTTTCCAAATAGAGTTATTGAATGTGATCAAAATGTCAATTCTTTTCCAAGTTAATGATACATTACATACATTGCAGGTCAAAAATCCTAGTAGATTTATGCAACTTTATAAAATTCTAATAATAATGTTGGAATATTTTGTTCTAATAAGACTGTTGAGTGGTGAAACTTTTATTTACATGAACTAATATAAAAGGATATTGGCATAGGAATAATCAATCTCAAGAAGGTAGTATAGAAATGTATAAATATTAAGTACTACGTATAATGAACTTAGGAGGATTTTTACAAGGAATGTGTTACAAATGGTTTTAGGATAAAAGAATATTAATAAAGAGTGTAGTAACGGTAAGAAAAGAAACAAACTTATTTTAAGATGGAAATAATATCTGAATAATCATTTATGAAGACCAGAAGATTTATGGGAAAAAAGTCAAAATCACTAATCACCACAGAAATGAAAATTAAAACCACAAGGAGATACCACCTCACAGCTATATGCACCTACAGTGCATGAAATCAGTATCTCTAAGAGACATCTCCACATCTGCCGCCACCAGTGTGGCCAAACTAGCAGGTTCCAGTGAGGGGTGATGGGGGAGATTGTAAGAAATAAAGAATCAAAACACGCAGATCTTGAAGATAAAGCTGGGGTCAGATGGAGTGATGCTCTCTGATGGCGAAGCAGGTCTAAAGAATTATACCAGCAATCTTTATTATATATGTCTCCAAATCAGATTAAAGATTATGCAAGCATTGTCTTTGTAGTCGTGAAAGTTACAGAGTTAGCAACAGTATGCAACTATTTCCTCAGTTACATTCTACATTGCAATGTGCAACATTAGGAGCATTTTGCAGCTCTCAAGAAAATCCATAGTTTGCAGTTATTAAACATGGGCAGATTCAGGAGCAGCAGAACTGGTGAAACACTGTGGTTATCTTAGCAAGGAAGTTCCTTCATTCCCAGGAGCTGCCTGAGAATAAGGTCGAGGCTGATAAGACTCTCCAGCATGGAGGATATCTCCATAGCCACTGGGCATCCTATGTGTTTGCACAGAAACTTACCCAGTCACCAAGTATGCTAACGCCATGAAGTCATCAGGGACCCCAGTCTTAGACACTGGTCTCCTAGACACTGTCACCACTCTCCACACCCATCTATTTTCACTGCAATATTATTGAAAATAGAAAACACATGCAATCAAGCAAAGTGTATATCAGTGGATGGATGTGTGGGTAAAGAAATAGTAAATGCACAAGGAAATAGTAGTCAGCCATAAAACAGGACATTCTTTCATATATGGTCACATAGGTGAACCCACGGAACATTATATTAAGTGAAACAAGTCAGGTGCACAATTACAAACACTGTGATTTAGTGTTTATATGTGGAATCTAAAAGGCTGAATTCAGAAATAGCAGAATGGGAGATGGGGAGATGCTGGTCAAGGGATAGATATTTTCAGAGAGATAAGATCAAGAGCCCTATTATACAATATGGTGACCATAGTTAATAAAAACATGTTATTGAAAATGGCTGAAAAAGTAGACTGTAAGTGTTCTCACTGCAGAAATGCTAATTATATAAGAAATTCCTGATTGAACCACTCACTCTACAAGTGTACATAGTTCAAAACAATAAACTTTATTTTATAAGTTATACAATTTTTATTTGTTAGCTTGACAATGAATAAAATATATTAAAATAAAAACAAAAAGGATTAAAAAGTTCCCACTCATCAAATTAAATGATACTACTGTAAAAAAATATAAAACAAAAATGGAGAGTTCACAATACATATAATCAATACATACTTTGTACACAGGATTCCTAAAGGGCTTCAATAATTTAAAAATAATGGAAAAACAATGTGCAAATTTAGCAAAAAAACATGAATACACATTTCATAGAACACTAGAAAAAAATGGATATTCTCCAAATGTGAATATGTTCAGCTTCAGTAACAATATGGATTGCAAACTAAAATCACAAAGAGCTCACAGTCTTAAACCCAAACAATTCACATCACCAGGTGCAATTGGTGAGGACCAAGAACAGTGCAAGTGTCATACACTGAGGTAGGAGTACAATTTAAAATGCAGCATTAGGGGAAAAAAACCTCACAATTACCTGTGAAACTCAGTGCATGAACATCCTTTAGAAAATTAAAGGATTTCTTTCAATTAGAAATCTCTTATGGAACATACATGATGATCTAAATTGCAATGAAAGCAATCCTATCTTCTTTGTGATGTTCCAAGAGGAAAGCTGGGTTTTTGCACAAAATTGTAAATAAAATTTCATTTATACAATAACAAATAACTTTAAGTCTATAAATATTTAAATTGAATACAAGTTTTAAGGGACAGAGGCTTATGCAACGTATCATTTCTTTAATAATAGCATCTTCAGCATCATCAAGACAAAATAAGAAGCCTTACCTATTTTTTGAAGAGTGGTAAAACTGAGCATGATTACTAGTACAGAGAATGATAAAAATGTTTACAACCTGGATTGTAAGTTTTTCTAAAACAAAATACCTGCTTTATAAACAAGAATTCAAATATATTTGTTTTCATCACTGACATCCCCACTGACAAATTCATTCACTGCTAATGTCTTGAATAAATAAAATTGCCGTCCAAATATCATAAACTATTCATAGACATTGACCCCCAAAGAAAATTAATTATAAAAGAATTAATCGTAAAAGAATGTATATATATATATATATATATATATATATATATATATATCTACAGAAATATGTCATACAGATAGAATAATCAAAATTAAAATTTAAGAATTACTCTTTTGACTCCAGAAATTTATGTATTAGCTGAATTGCTTTCTCTTTAATTTGTATGATACAAAGTTTTCAAATTAAAAAAAAACACTTTATTTAAAGTCTTCTTTCAATATAAATTGAAAAAAAAATGAGTTTTAAGGCTATCTTCATTTTATTTTTACTTATAATGGAACAAACACCCATACCTTTTATTCATCATTCCTAATTCTTTTCAAATTTGATCCTACATCCAAAGATAATTTATTCTACTCTCTGATGATTATACATTAAAAGAAGCATCTCTAGAGAATACATTGAGTTGACCACATCAACTTTTGTTAGAATTCACCACCTATGTCTTGTTTCAGAATGAGTATCTAAAGGATTCAGTGTGGGGGGGTCCATTCTTATTTTACCTGTGGTTAACCTCTTACACCAGAGTTTTTTCATAGCATTTTTCATCTCTGCATTTCTCAAGGTGTATATTAGAGGATTCAACATGGGAGTGATAACTGTAAACACCACACTTATGGGTTTATCAATAGGAAAGGTGGAAACAGGTCTAACATAAATGAAAATACAGGGAGCAAAAAAGAGGACAACCACTGTGATGTGGGAGATGCAGGTGGACAGGGCTTTGCGCCTCCCTTCCAGGCTGTAGGTTTTAAGGGAGTTTAGGATGAACCCATAGGAAATTAGGAGAAGGATAAAAATGACCATACAGATTGCTCCCCCATTGGCAACCACAGTGAGACCTATAAAGTAGGTGTCAGTGCATGCAAGTTCCAATAATGGGTACATGTCACACATGAAGTGGTCAATGACATTTGGACCACAGAAGGGGAGATTGTACACAAAGGCAAGCTGAACCACAGAGTGTACAAAACCTCCCGCCCAGGCCACCACCAACAGGAAGATGCAAACCTGCCAGTTCATGATGCTCAAGTAGTGCAGTGGTTTACAGATGGCCACATAGCGATCATAGGCCATCACCACCAGAAGGAAGACCTCAGCACCCCCAAATAGGTGATCTGCGAAGAGCTGGCCCATGCATGCTGGGAAGGAAATCGTCTTTTTATCACAGAGTAAGTCTGTAATCATCTTGGGCGAGATAGCACTGGAATAAAGAGCATCCATGAGTGACAGATAGGCAAGGAAGATGTACATCGGGGAATGCAAGGAAGGGCTGGCAATGACAGTCACCACAATGAGCAGGTTGCCCACCATTGTCACAATGTAGATGATTAAAAACATGGCAAATAATGCCTTTTGTCCATCAGGGTCCTGGGTGAGGCCCAGGAGTACAAATTCAGTGACATTGTTATTCTGTCCCATTTACTTTACCATGAAGCTTCTCTCAGAGATGAGAGCTCAGGAGAAGAGGACCTGCCTGAAAGTGTGAAAAGGACCATGAGTGCCCTCTGTCATAGAGCACATCTTCATCTTTCTGTCTTCTGCAGTGGCAAACACACTGTCAACATTTAGCAAGCATTGGTTAAGGTCTTCTTTCAAGAAGCCCAATATACCTTCCATTGACAATTGAATTTCCCTTTGGATGATTTTGCTGGACTCATGAGTTAGAGGTTCTATCTTAAGATCTCAGTGGGTTTCTATGGAGAAGAGCAGACAAAGGAGCCACTATTTTCATACATTTAATATCTCTCTTCAATCACCTTTCTTCTTGGCACAGAAGTCACCAAAAATGAACAGGAAAAGAATTTCTGCTTTCAAGATTCTGATTTTGAAGTGGTGGCATAAACCTTAAATATAAAAAGTTATATAGAGTCAGTTCTTTAAGTTGATCACTTTTATGGGGAATACCTTTACAATATAATCTGTGTAGCTCCCAAAATATTACCTTTTCTGGAGAATCTAGCTCAAAACTCTGATAGTGATCTTTTAGACACCCACTGTGCATGTCTCAATGACAATCAATCTTCATACAATTCTCGTTAAATTTAAAAACTGGACTTAAACTGTATCAACTACAAAAATCAGAGCACATTTCCCCCTGTACCAATGACATCATTGGGCTCTGAATGTCAAAATTTTCAGGAGCTATAATTCTATCCCTTTTATCCTGGCGTCTGCTAAATTCTTAGTACACTTACATACACTACCCTGATTTTCAAAAAAAATTAATTTTACTGAACTAACCCTTTAGTGTCACCATCACTAACTACTGCATCACCTGAAAATATATTGTTTCCAGTACTCTTGAGAGTGAGCTGGGTGTAAAGAAAGGAAGAAAATGGAAACCGAAAAGTAGAGACAGTGGGGCACTGGTTCATACCTAGTGTTTTTTAGTACAGAGGTGCTCACAAATATAACTTCATTGTGTTGATTCCAAAAGGCAGCATACTTGAGGGAAAAGTCCATACTTAGCATGAGAAAGCATGAGTTTTTGTCATTTTATTAATGCAATTACAAATATGTCTCCATTTCTCATTGAAAAATGAAAAGACTGAACTACATGAAATCAGAATTTTTTTTCCCATCCAACTACAACACTATAAATGTTTTGACTCTACCTTTTCTATTATTTTTACATATTTTCCATTTTAAGATTTGCATAATGAAAAAAAAAAATCCCCAAGGATATCACTGTTCAAAAGTGCTGGCCAGTAGTAAATAGGATCTGATAACTATTGTGACTAAACAATGACTCTAGATTTCTCATTCAATGGTTATCAACATAGGACCCAAGACACTCATGGAGAGAAAACAGAGCACCATGATGAATAATGTAGATTCTGGAGCAATCTTAGTTGCATCCACTTGCTATCCAGGTGAGCATGTGAAACTAATACACCTCCCTGAGTCTCTGTTTCATCATTTTTAGCATAGGGATACCCATAAATCTACCTTTTGGGGTGTTTTATTACATGTAAGTACTTAAAGTCAGTGTTGTTAGGCACCATTATAACATTCCTCAAAATTTCACTGTGAGCATTGCATCAAAATAAATTAGAATCTGTATCAATCAAATAAAAATTATTGACAGAGTCCAGGATTTAAAGAACAGTATTCCTATAATTTATGAACACATACAGGGACAAAAGGTAAAACTGCATGTCCAAGATATTACCTGTTTCATTGTTTGTAAGTACTAGAAATATTTACTTGTGCAGAAGCATATATAGACAGAAAGCAAGTGAGAGGACGCTGCTCACATGGATTCGGTAGTGGGGAGATCTTGTACAGATGAGCCTTCTAGAATCCAGCTGTGATGAACCTTCTACACGTTTTATTCACATTCCTGCTTCTTTATGATTCATGAGTTCTGTGGATACCAAAGCTACAGACTGATAAAGGCATATCTGTTGAAGAACACAGGAAATAAAATAGTCTACGTTTAATTTTCTTTTTCACATCTTATTTATTGAATGTTTAGTGTATTTATTCTTGTTCATTGTCAATATAAGATTTCACGAGGATAAATTATAGACCATACAGTAAAAGAAGAGTGCACAAATTATACAATATACATTATGTAAATGATAAAACTATGCTTTATAAATCAAGGTATAGTTTAAGTTGCAAAAGATTATATGCGATAAACACTGAAAAACTAACATTACTATATTTTCCATTTAAACCTTAAAATTAACACTCTACCATAAAAATAATTTGATGCAATTTTAAAGAAATGGCTCTTTAAAATGCTACTCCTATAATTTAAAATCATTGTGTATAATTCTTTACTATAACAATTTTAAAAATCCAGGTGACAGGAGATGAGGTACTTCCATGAGCATGGATTTCTTCATTTACATGTACTGCCATGTTTGCTAGAATAATTTCAATAAACACACAAAACATAAAAAGCCCCTATGATCTTCCAGGAAATAAAAGACATTTGTTCCCTTTCATTCTAATATGCTTGGTATGATGTACAATTTTAAATTCATTAATCCAAATGTTCTAAAAATAATTATCCTTTTTTATTTACATATCATGTAAAATGTAATATCCCATAAATTAAAGTAATAAATACATTGAATTATATTTTGTACTTGTGACACATGTCAATTGTTGTTTGGCAAATGAAAAATAAATATTAATCAGTCCGTAACATTAAACCAAATATACTTGGTATATTTTAATTAAATTCTGTTTGTCAACTTGTTTTTCCCAATTCAGTTACCTCCTTTGAGAATACATGAACTATAGGACATTTGTTATATTTCAGTAGATAACAGGATTCTCAATAAGTATTCATTTTCAGTAGTTCCATGAACTTACATCTTGGGTCTTGTCCTTGCTCTTAAAATGAATGCTTTGTTCACTGAGGGTGCCTGCAGTGCCACATGTACCCATGATTCTTTCTAGAACACATTCTAATATATGGTAATCAGTGGATCCATGAATAGTACCAAGTGGCTACAGCAAATGTGTTTCCAGTGATCTCCATTATCTAAGTCTCTCAGAGAAATGTGAATGTATCCAAGTGAATAACTTACATACAAAAACATTTTAAAATGTCAGTATTTACTGCAAAAATGTAGTTAAATATTCTCACCTCCTGGGAAAATGGCTTCATAGAAAATAATATGCTATGTTTACAAAACTACATGAAAACATGAACAAATTACATTTGCAGCAAAAGGAATGGAACTGGAGAGCATCATGTTGAGCAATATAACCCAAACTCAAGGGTCAAGGGTCATATGTTGTCTCTCATATGTAGAAGCTGGCAAAAAACAAACAAAAAACACATATTTTTAAGAAAAAGGATCTCATGAAAATAAAAGGGAGACTAGTACAATTGAGGAAAGTGAGGGCAGGAAGAAGGGAGGAAAAGGACAGTACTGGGAAATGAAATTAGTCAAATTATGTTATATGCATTAACAAATATGTTACAATCTCACTATTCTGTATAATCATAACATATCCATAAAAATGATCTAATTAGTGAAAATTAACTTGGCTGAATCCATTATTTGATGGCACAATTAACCAAAAAGTCAAACAACACTAAGATTAATTTTATGTATTTTTATCTATTTTAGAGAATTTTTGTGAAGAAAACAAAAGGACTTGAGTCAGAGTGTTTAAGATAATTCATGCCTAGTTATCCAGCACTTTACCTACCAGAGCAAAGACTGAGATGTAACCTCATTAAAAAGCCCATGATGGAGTTTTCTCATAGGTAGAGACTGAATTCCTGTCTCTTCGTGAAGATCAAAAGCATCTTCCTAAGGGTTCTACCTTCCTAATTAAGACAGGTTCCCCATATCAGCACAATCTCATCCCAGAAAACAGAGATCTTCTGGAAACTTCTCTAAGCAGCCATGACTATAACAAGAAAATGAGATACAAAGGGCTAGATGATAATGAAAGATATGTTTCCAGCTTGAAGAGAATTTGAGTTTTCAGAAATCTCTTGGATCATTCTAAGAGGAAAATAATTCTTCCACTTAAATGTGCAGAAAGCAGCTATGACCTTTTTATATCATCTCTATTTCTAATAGATTAGCTTGTTAGGATTATTTATTTGTCTCTGGCTTATTAGCTTGTCATAGATATGAGTGTAAATTTCTCTGTGTTTTCCCACCATGGTCCAAATTAACATGCCAAAATAAGTATGATTGAATGTTGGAAACTTTAATTATACTCATAAGTAAGTCCTAAAGAAAAACCATAAGTTAATTTTAATAAGTTATTAAGTATAATTGGTTACTGCTATATAATTCTCTGAAAAACACTTATATATATTTATAAAGTAAAAGAATGAGTTTTAAACTCAAATTCAATACCATGTTCAATAGCAAATCACTAAAATCAATGATTTTTTCTCTAAGTCATTCTAAAAGGAATATTCCTCCTCTTTATGTGAATCTTCATGCCAGAACAAAAATACCTGGGGACACAAATGGAATTCTAGTCATTAAGGATGTTCTTAATATCCTGGGAATAGGCAGTGAGAAGACTGGCATCCTGAACCATGTGAGCTGAGGGAAGAGGACATCATCACATGGGTCCTCCTGCCTTCAGCCTCTCCCAATGCCTCCAGTACCTCCCTCTGCAGCCTTCAGCACTGACCACAAACTCTCTACATGTAAGTTTCGCCTTCTGCTTTTTCTGTTGGAGGAGACCCTTTGATGCTTTTGCAGGCAATCACCAGTAGAAACTACATACAATGTTAAAACCCGGGATGCTCAAATATGGGTAGACCCATCCCTTAAAAATTATTTGTTCATATTTTTAGAAGGAACAGAGTTACATAAATCTAATTCTCTCTCTCTCTCTCTCTCTCTCTCTCTCTCTCTCTCTCTCTCTCGTGTAATATCAAAAAGCAAGAAGAGAATCTTGTTAACAACTGGAGAATCAACTAAACCAGCTAATGCTGGTTTAGTTTTAAAAATTATTATTATTATTATTATTTAATTTGAGATGTGCTGAGAGCCATAGCCAAGTAGAAATGACGAGTGGCAATTTCCTTGTCAGCCTACCCAATGTTGCTTAGAGGGAGGACTCTCCATTGTGGAAATGGGCTTGCCTTGGACCCAGGTCATTTGCAGTGACATTGCATGAATGTTTGAGAGTTTTGGTTGAAAGGTGACCTTGCTCAGGGATTAGGGTGGATCCGGATTTAGGGTGGATCCGGGTTTAGGGTGGATCCTGCTGGGAATAGGGCATATCCTGCTGCCTCAGGCACCTGCTCCTTGAGTTCCCGTTGAGTTCTCCCAGGATTCAGAGGGTATTTGGTACGCAGATCCCGGTGGAGGGTGTATTTTCCCAGAACGTGCATGTAGAGTGCCAGTGGGAGTTCGGGAATGAAGAGTTGCTGTTTGAATCTACAAGGCTGTGTGGTGGCTTGGTTATTTTGTGCCCAGACAGACTGCGGCATTTGGCCGCCTGTGCGGGGAATGTCTGAAGCTTAGAGGTAAGTGAAATTGCTCGCCCCTGAGGAAAGGCA
Source organism: Marmota flaviventris (assembly GCF_047511675.1). Taxonomy (NCBI): domain Eukaryota; kingdom Metazoa; phylum Chordata; class Mammalia; order Rodentia; family Sciuridae; genus Marmota; species Marmota flaviventris. The sequence goes on along the minus strand of NC_092506.1, from coordinate 17,453,067 downwards.
AGAGAATGGGTGACCATTTCAAAAAACAATGTGTTCTTGTTTTGATTTATTTTGTTTTTGTTTCAAGCTGCCTATCCCTAGAACTTTCTCAGGCAAACTGGGAAAAATGGTTGGCTCAAGTTTTGAATTTTGTCGGCCCTGAGGAAGAGAAAATTGATACAATGATATTTATTCCGTTTTTGTTTCATTCAGTTTCGGTTTTGTTTTATGTTATCTTATTGGGTTGCATTATCTTTATAGTAGATTAGAAATTAGTAAAAAAACAAACCAAAAGAGTGTTAAGTAAATTGTTAGAGGTTCAGACCATGGAGAAAGACATTTTAGATCAAGCAAAAGAGAAGGTCTCTCGAGCTAGTCAGACAGAGGAAGAAAATTTAAAGGAAAAGGGGCTATTAGAAAAAAGGCTACAACAGGAGGCTGCTACTAACTCCGCTTTATCACCAGAGGGCGTAATTCAACCAACATCTCCACCTATGGAGACAGCTGAGTGGCCCTCAACTCCGTAGTTGATAAATGGGATCCTGAGACAGGACCTCAAAGATTAGCATGCCCTGTACTTGAGCAGGCAGGAGGGCAGCGAATTCACCGAGCTTAGATTTCAAAACAGTGAAGCAGTTAAAGGAGGCTGTAACAACCTATGGTCCCCAAGTACCCTTCACGGTAAGCATGGTCGAATCCATTACCAACTTGGACATGACGCCAGCAGATTGGGATAGCATGTGTAAATCTGTACTAAATGGAGGACAATATTTGTTATGGAAGGTTGCTAATGAGGAATTTTGCACGGAGACAGCTAGGCGAAAAGCAGCAGACAGTTATCCTCAAAGAAATCTAGATATGTTGTTAGGAAAAGGACCTTATGAGGGTCAACGGCAACAAATTGAATATGATCCTGCTATATATGCATAAATTGCTGCAGACGCAATTAGGGCATGGAAGACTTTACAAGGACAGGGAGATTTACAAGGTCAGCTATCTAAGGTAATACAGAGAGCTAATGAACCTTACACTGAATTTGTAGATAGCCTTATTCAAACAGCTGCCAGAATTTTTGGGGATTCAGAACAAGCAATGCCATTAATAAAACAACTGGCTTATGACCAAGCAAATCGTTGCTGCAGAGAGGTTATTAGACCATGGAAACATGAAGATTTAAACACATATATTAAATTATGTAGAGACATTAATGAACAAGGGCAAGTCTTGGCAGCTGCAGTACAACAGGCTTTAGATGCTAGGCCAAAAACATGCTACAATTGTGAACAAACAGGACATTTTAAAAGGAATTGCCCCATAGGAAAATGGTTTAACAAAACTAGGTATCAAAGGAATAGAATACCAGGTATTTGCCCACAATGCCGTAGAGGGAGACATTGGGCTAATGAATGCCATAGAGGGTACTCCCTTATCAAAAAACGGACAAGGACCAGGTATTTACCCATGATATCATGGAGAAAGGCATCAGGCTCCTTTGCCAAAAAACGGACTGGGGGGCCTAATGCTCCGGGGCCCACAACCACAAATATACGGGGCAGTGGAGGAACCCAGCAACACCATCAGGATAGTGCCCAGGACACATGTATAGTTTTCATTTGTTATTTATTGTACTAACAACAAAAAAATATTCCTACAGGAGTATTTTGGCAAGAAGGTCCATTATTGTGGATACATTTATCTTATTCTCCTAACACTATTCTTACTAGGTATCCTGAGGCTGTAGGACAATTAATACTCAAAGGAATAAAAGCAGCAAAGGGAGTGTTTGGAATTTCTCCCAATAAAATTATTACTCCATATACTATGGATCAAATTGATGAGTTAGCTAATGAGTTAAATACTTGGGCAATAATCATGCGTAAATCTAATGTTACATTTGATAATCACTTACCATCTAATCCTTTGTTGTCTTTTTGGTCTAAGCATTCTGTAGTTTTTCCAAAAATGACAAGAAAAACCCCTATCATGAATGCTCCAAATATATTCACTGATGGGTCAAATAATGGTACAGCAGCAATAGTTACACCTGATCAAACTTTTACATTTTTAGTACCCAAACAATCAGCTCAAAAGGTAGAGTTTAATGCAGTTTTACAAGCTTTTTGTGATGTTTAAAGATTCTGTATTTAATTTATTTTCTGATAGTCAGTATATAGTTAATGCTACAGTATCCCTTGAAGATGCTGGTAGGATTTCTCCTTCCTCTACTGTTTTCTCTTTGTTTTCCACTATACAAAGTCTAATCTGGGACAGAAAAGTTCCATTCTTTATAGCACATATCAGGGCACATACAGGATTGCCTGGAGCCCTTAGTTTGGGCAATGATTTAGCAGATAAAACTATACATGACATACATATTTTCTCTACACTAGAAGATGCTACAAATTTTCATAAAAGATTCCATGTCAATGCTAATACTTTACAAAAGCATTTTAAAATAACTAAGGAACAAGCCAGACATATAATAAAATAATGTCAAAATTGTGTGACCTTTTTACCACAAGTTAATCTTGGAGTCAATCCTACAGGATTGATACCTAACCATATTTGGCAGGTGGATATCACACACTTGCCAGAACTTGCAAAATTAAAATATTTGCATGTTACAGTTGATACTTCTTCCGGATTTTTGATGGGCTCCCTTCATGCCGGAGAAAAAACTAAAGATGTTTTAGCTCATTGCTTACAAAATTTTGCCACTGTGGGCATTCCAAAACAGTTAAAAACAGATAATGGTCCTGGTTATACTTCTACCTCTTTTAAACAATTTTGCTCATCATTTGGCATTACTCCTATAACAGGAATCCCATACAATCCACAGGGACAAGGCATAGTTGAAAGAGCTCATCAAACTATTAAAATGTACTTATTAAAGCAAAAAGAGGGAATTGGAAAGGGGTATATATCCCCCAATGAAAAACTTAAAATAATGCTTTTTACTCTAAACTTTTTAAATTTGGATTCATCAGGACTTAGTGCTGCGGAAAGACATATGTATCCAAAAAATGTACATAAGCTTAAGGTACTTTGGAAAGATATTCTAACAGGACAATGGAAAGGTCCTGACCCAGTGTTTGTCTGGAGTCGGGGTTCTGTTTGTGTGTTTCCACAGGGAGAACAGCAGCCGATTTGGATTCCAGAGAGACTAACCAAAGCAATTTCTACAGACCAAAAAGAAGATGATTTGACTCAAATCCATAACAGCTGATATCCATAGCTCCAGCTTGGCTATTCTTACATCTGCGACAGTGATTAACCAGGATGCTTTTTTCAATATCTATTTTATTATTGCCTTTTCCCACATCATAAAGTTCTATTTTATTTTTTGAGCTCATACAAACCTAGGTTAATGTTTTTCTGATCAGTTTTATTTTTTGACTTTGGAGTTTTTAAACATTGCAATGGAGATTTCACCTAGGTAAAGCTACAAGGCCTTTACTATTGTCTTATGTGTTGCATGTTATGTGTGCACACTTCGTTTTGTATTGTATGTCTGTATGTGCGTATGTCCATAGATCATATATGAGGAGCGCTCATGAAAATGTGTATCCGAATTTTTTTTCACGTGACTTAAATAGTTTAATTTAAATTAGGTAAACAGCTGTTAAGGATTCTTTTTAAAGGAGGTTAACAGATCTGTTTGTTTACTTTCACCTTTCCTTTTCATTATATTTAATAATTCTGTTCAGGATAATGTAAATTATTCAGAAAATTGTTTTCTTAGTACCTTTTGGAATGTTACATAATTTCTTTATAGCATCATTGCCAGAATTCCTATCTTCATCCCAGTGCTGGTGAAGACAAAGATAAAACCAAACAACAGCTTCTATGATAGCTATCACAGTAAACTGTATAAACTGATGCATCAATGAATAATGACTCAACAAGTAATGCTCAATCAAGAGGTCGATTTACTTTGGGAGGAAATGGACATATTGATAGATTCCTCCGCTTTGAACTGCTTGCAAAACTTGCCTGGACTCTGTATCACTTGTATGCATTGTGAACTCTCTGTTGGTGCAGCAAATTGTGGTAGTGCTGGCATATCTTTGCTGATGGTGTCACCGGTGATACAATTTTTCCAAAAGAGCCGTCAATTGGCTTGGTGTTGTGGCATTTCTGTATCCTCCTCCCTTCTGCTAATCATGGTCTAAAATTTGGGGGCCAACAGAGGTGAGGCAAAGAACCTCACCCCCCCCCACTGGTGCATAGGCCTATCCACAAGTATGGCTGTATGCTGGACTGGTAGTCAGTGATGGGTATGATCCAATTGCAGTGGTACCAACCTAAGATAGGAGGCTGATGCCTAGAAGTCAGATCATCTGATGATGTGTAAGAACCATATGTTGAATTGGACAACCTAACAGGCACGGTCCCTAAGCCACATTGCTTGTTGTTTAATTAATCAGAAGGGGGGAGATGCTGAGAGCCATAGCCAAGTAGGAATGACACATGGCAATTTCCTTGTCAGCCTACCCAATGTTGCTTAGAGGGAGGACTCTCCATTGTGGAAATGGGCTTGCCTTGGACCCAGGTCATTTGCAGTGACATTGCATGAATGTTTGAGAGTTTGGGTTGAAAGGTGACCTTGCTCAGGGATTAGGGAAGATCCGGGTTTAGGCTGGATCCGGGTTTAGGGTGGATCCTGCTGGGAATAGGGCAGTTCCAGGTTTAGGGTGGATCCTGCTGGGAATAGGCATATCCTGCTGCCTCAGGCACCTGCTCCTTGAGTTCCCGTTGAGTTCTCCCAGGATTCAGAGGGTATTTGGTACGCAGATCCCGGTGGAGGGTGTATTTTCCCAGAACGTGCATGTAGAGTGCCAGTGAGAGTTCGGGAATAAAGAGCTGCTGTTTGAATCTACAAGGCTGTGTGGTGGCTAGGTTATTTTGTGCCCACTCAGACTGCGGCAGAGATGGGTTTTTCTACCTTGTTGAGGTTCTAAATTGCTGAGGCTGGTTTTAAATTTATAATCCTCCTGCCTCTGCCTCCTGAGCTACTGGGATTACAGGTGTGCACCACTGTGCTCAGCTATTTCTTGAAAAACAAATTATCTGCAAGTTGTTTTAAGGAAGTGCCTTTAGAGCCTACTCAAAGTTAGCTCAAAACTGGCTTTTCAAGAGTAAGCATTCACAAATGAAGATGCCATCATAGCCCAGTGAATAAACATGGCATTGCAAGTAACTGCATAGACCACAGTGTTGATCACAGGTGTGATATCTAAGAGAAATTCAGAATCACATGCAAAACCTCCTGCCAAAGGCGTAACCTGAAACTCAACCTGAAGAAACAGTATGAAACCTAAACAAGAGCACAAAGGACCTTTCATCAAATACTGCCAAGTACTCTGCAAGTCTTTGAAGAGTAGATAGGGACGTTTTAGGGTTCTTTTGTGCAGGCCTGTATAGTCATCTAGCCTCTTCATAGGTAGCATGATATGATACTTTTCCAGGTAAGGTTTTTATCATGAGACATGTGGAAGATTATAAGCTTATCACACACCCAAAAAGGTTTATAATATGGCCACGTGGTCTTCTGTTGCCTGAGTCCATTCTTAAATGCTGGTTTCAAGGTGACCTTGAGTGAGCCTGGGAGGCATGTCCTGAAAAACAACTTAAAGATACTTGGATCCAGAAAAAAATACAGGCTCAGTGATGTTTCACATGAAAAGAATCTATGCTTTACTTTTGGCAGGAAAACACAATGTGTGGGCCCACTGCCGCTCCTCCTTTTCTGAATGTAGCTACCTCTATCTTGGGACAATGGTCAGGTCCTGGAGGTCATTATCAGGGTACGTATGGGTTTTCTTGCCCCTGGGGTATTCCTTCTGGGTGTGCTGTTGGCCACCATCTTGCTACAGAGGTGACAAAGAGCCAGATTTTCCACAGCTCTGTGGATCCTGAATGCTATGATGGATGGATGGTGCTGGCCACAGCTGGTGAGAGGGTTGGATGAAGGTGTGATAGCATTTTGGTCTTGGTTCACCAGTCAGCTAGTCCAGCCCCCAGTGGGTTCTGAGGGCCCACAAAAGCCAATACTTGCTGGGCCTAGTCACCAGCCTGGTCCCAGCACCAACCCAGTCCCTGGTACCATCCTCCCTCCCCAGTCTGGAATCCATTGATACCCTGGTCCTGCCAGGTCTGGCATCAGTCTGGCACCCAACAGGACCCAGTGGCTCCCCAATCACCTAGAGAGCCCAGAACTTGCAGCTGCATACTAGCCCACAGCTCTCAGTGTGTGGTCCTCATACGCCTGATACAGAACAGCTTTCTGGGACAGGTGCACATGTCCTGGTGCTCAGCTCTCAGGATCATTTGGGAGAGAAATTCTTGACATTTTAATATGTGCTATTTGGTTTAAGGCTATATATTGTTTGCCTTGAGTGTTGTTAATATTGAACCCCTCCTTAAAGGCAAGGTACTGGAAAGATTCAGGTACACCATAAGTCTAGAGGGTTGAAACTATACTACCTCACTTCAACACTGCTAGATGGGAAGACACATGAACAACACAAGTAAACAAGGGAACAAAATGTCCCTAACAAACCAAGAGGCTCCAATATAGAATCTATTGACAACATAGTGGAAGAAATGTCAGAGAAGGACTTAAGAATGTACATAATAAAATTGATTCATGACATAAAGGATGATGTAAGGAGTGAAGTCAGAGATTAAGTTTCAGAAGAGGAAAGATCACTCCAATAAAGAGAGATTATGAAAAGAAATCAAGCAGAAATTCTCAAAAGGAAGGAATTAATAAACCAAATTAGAACTTCAATGAAAAGTATCCCCAACAGACTAGATAACTTGGAGGACACAGCCTCAGGCAATGAAGACAAAATATATAATCTTGAAAATTAAATTTGTACATACAGAGAAGATCTTAATAAACCATGAACATAATTTCCAAGAATTATGGGATAACATGAGGAGGCCAAATTAATATTTTTCAGGATAGATTAAAGCACAGAGATACAAACCACAGGAATGCACAATCTTTTTAATGATATAATATCAGAAAATTTCCTACACCTGAAGAGTGAAATGGAAAATCAACTACAAGAAGCTTACATGACCCTAAATGTACAAATTTGAAACAAACCCACACCATGTCACATTATAATGAGAATGATTAACACAGAATAAGGATAGAATTTTAAAAGCCACAAGATAAAAGTATAAGATGCATAAAGGGGCTAATCAATTTGTATCTCAGGTGGTTTCTCAACCCAGACCCTCAAAGCTAAGAAGTATTGGAACAACATATAACAAGTTTTAAAAGAGATGCAAACCAAGAATTTTATATCCACCATTTTAAGCTTCAGACTCAAACATGAAAGAAAAAACCTTCCATAATCAACAAAAGTTAAAAGAATTCACAACCAGAAAGCATGCACTACAGGACAACCTCAGCAAAATATTCTATGAGAAGAAAACAAACAAACAAAAAATGGGAAAACCAGAAAAAGGGAGGAACTATACTACAGGAAAAGACAATCAAAGGAGAAACTAAGTTAAATTAAAAACTAGAAATAAACCAAAATGAATGGTAATACAAATCACATCTCAATAATAACCCTGAATGTAAATGGCCTAAACTCATTAATTAAAAGACATAAACTGGCAGATTGGATTACAAAACAAGGTCCAACAATATGCTGTCTCCAAGACACCAACCTCATAGGCCACAAAATCCAGAGACCAAAGGTGAAAAGATGGGAAAAAACATATCACTCACATGGACCATGTAAACAAGCAGGGGTTTCCATCCTCATAGCAGAGAAAGTGAACTTCAAGCCAAAGATAGTCAGCAAAGATAAAGAATAACATTTCATACTTCTTAAGCAAATTGCACATCAAAAAGACATAACAGTCATAAACATTTATGTCCTGAACAGTAAAGTGTCTATGTATACAAAACAAATCCTTCTTAATTTCAAGAATCAAATAGACCATGACACAATAAAACTGGGTGACTTGAACACATCTCTCTTACTATTGGATAGAGCTTCCAAATGAAAACTAAACAAAGAAACTATGGTACTAAATAATACAATCAATAATTTAGACTTAATGAACACATATAGAATATTTTATTAATAAATGAGTGAATAAATTTTCTTCTCAGCAGCACATAGATCCTTCTCTCAAATAGACCATATATTATGCCACAGACCTGCTGTTAGCAAATAAAAAAATAGATAGAAATGCCACTACATTCTATTAGATCAGAATAAAATGAAATTATATATCAATGATAAAATAAAAATAGAAGCTATACTAACACCTGGAGACTAAATAATATGCTATTGAATGATGAATGGGTAGCAGAAAAAAAGCAGGATGAAACAAAAAAATACTTGGAGGAAAATGGGAATAGTGATACAAAAAAAATCTCTGGGACATTATGAAGGCAGTGTTAAGAGGAAAGTTCATTGCATTGAGCTCATTAATTAAAAGAAGAAAAAGTCAACAAATAAATGACCTAACATTACATCTCAAAGCCCTTAAAAAAAGAGTAACAAATCAACACCAAAAGCAGAAGACAGCAAATAATTAAAATCAGAAGGGAAATTAATGAAATTGAAACAAAAGTAACAATTCAAACAATTGACAAAAAAGTTGGTTCTTTGGAAAATTAAATAAAATTGATAAACCCTTAGCTAAGCTAATGAAGAGAAAGAGAAAACTCAAATTATTAAAATTTGTGATGAAAAAGGAAATATCACAATAAATAGTACTAAAATACAGAAAATAGTTAGAAACTATTTTGAAAATTTACTTAGAAAATATTTTGAAAATCACTGTAATAAAATAGAAAATCTTGAAGACATCAACAAATTTCTAGAGACATATGAACTACCCAAACTGAATCAGGAAGACATGCACAATTTAAACAGATCAATTTCAAGCAATTAAATAGAAGATACCATCAAAAGCCTACCAATAAAGACAAGACCAGGACCTGATGAATTCTCAGACAAGTTCAACAAGATCTTTAAAGAAAAATTCACACCAGTACAAAGTGTTCTATGACATAGAAAAGGAGGTGACCCTTTCAAACTCATTCTATGAGGCTGGTATCACCCAGATACCAACACCAGACAAAGACACATCAAGGAATGAGAAGTTCATACCAATATTCATGATGAACATAGATGAAAAAAATTTTCTATAAAATTCTGGCAAATCACATAAAAATATTAAAAAGGTGCACCATGATCAAGTGGGTTGATCTCAGGTATGCAAGTTTGGTTCACCATATGGACATCAATAAACATAATTCATCACATCAAAAGACTTAAAGACAAGAATCATCTGATCATCTGAACAGATGTGCAAAAAGTCCTTGTCAAAATATAGCATCCCTTCATGTTGAAAATACTAGAAAAATTAGATAGTTGGAACATACGTCAACATTGTAAAAGCTATCTAGGCTAAACCCAAGGCCATCATCATTCTAAATGAAGAAAAATTAAAAGCATTTCCTCTAAAACTAGAACAAGAAGATGCCCTCTATCACTACTTTTATTCAACAGAGACTTGCAAACTCTAGCTACAGCAATTAGACAGGTGAAAGAAATTAAAGGAATATGAATAGAAAAAGATGAATTCAAATTATCACTATTTGCTGATATCATGATTCTATATTTAAAAGTTCCAAAAAATCCCACCAGAAAATTTCTAAAACTAATGGATGAATGCAGCAATATGGTAGGATATAAAATCAACACCCATAAATCAAATGTGTTCCTATATATCAGAGATGAATCCACTAAAGGTGGAAAACTTTAAAAACTAGGAAAACTACACTATTCACAAAATAAAATACTTGGAAATCAACTTAACGAAAGAGGTGAAAGACCTCTACAATGATAACTATAAGACACTAAAGAAAGAAATTGGAGAAGACCTTAGAAGATGGAAAGATCTCCCATGCCCTTGGATAGGCAGAATTAATATTGCAAAATGGCCACACTCCCAAAAGCATTATATAGCTTTAATGTGCTTTCTATTAAAATCCCAATGACATCCTTCTTAGAACTAGAACAAGTAATCATTAAATTCATTTGAAAAATAAGAGACCCAGAATAGGAAAAGCAATCCTTAGCAAGAAAAGTGAAACAGGAGGCATCACAATACCTTAAACTATAATACAAAATGGCATGGTATTGGCACTAAAATAGCAGGTTGACCAATGATACAGAATAGAAGACACAGAGACAAGCTGACATAAATACAGTTATCTCATACTAGACAAAGGCACCAAAAACATCCACTGGGGATAAGATAGCCTCTTCAACAAATAATGCTGCGAAAATTGGAAATCCATATGTAACAAAATGAAATTAAACTATCATCTCTCACCTTGCACAAAACTCAAGTCAAAGTGGATCAAAGACGTAGAGTTAGAACAGAGACTCTGAGTCCAATAGAAAAAAAATAGGCACAAATCTTCACCATGCCTGCCTAAGATCTGACTTCCTTAACCATACTCCCAAAGCACAAGAAGTAAAATAAAAAATCAATAAATGAGATGGATTCAAATTAAAAAGCTTCTTCTCAGCAAAGAAAACAATCCATGACATGAAGAGAAAGCTTACAGAATGGGAGGAAATCTTTACCACATGCACCTCATATAGAAAATTAATCTCCAGCATATATAAAGAATTCAGAAAACTCAACACCAAAAAAAATAAATAAACCAAAATCAATAAATGGGCTAAGAAACTGAACAGACACTTCCCAGAAGAAGAAATACAATTAATCAAAAAATTTATGAAAAAAATGCTCAACATCTCTAGCAATTAGAGAAATGCAAGTCAAAACTACTCTAGGATTTCATCTCACTATAGTCAGAATGGCAATTATCAAGAATTGTGGCTCAGTGGCAGAGAACTTGACTAACATGTTCAAGACCCTGGGTTCAAGCCTCAGAACCACATAAAAATAAATAAATAAATGAAATAAAGATATTGTGCCCCAAAACAACTAAAAAAATAAATGTTTTGTTTTTTTTTTTTAATTATCAAGAATACAAGCAACAATAAATGTTGGTAAGACTGTGGGGAAAAGGGTACACTCACTCCTACCTTGTTGGTGAGATTGTAAATTGGTGCAACCACTCTGGAAAGCAATATGGAAATTCCTCAGATAACTTGGAATGGACCTATCATTTGACACAGCTATCCCACTCCTCAGTTTATACCCAAAGGTCTTAAAATCAGAATACAACAGTGACATAGCCACAACAATATTTATAGTAGCTCAATTCACACAGACAAACTATGGAACCAACCTAGATGGCCTTCAACAGGTGAATGGATAAAGACAATGTGTACATATACACAACAGAATATACTCAGACTTAAAGAAGAATGAAATTATGGTATTTTCTGGGAGATGTATGGAGGTGCAGAATATCAAGCAAAAATATATAAGCCAATTCCCAAAACCAAAGGCCAAATATTTTCTCTGATATACAGATGCTAATTCACAATAGGGGTGAATTATAGCTGGGGAATAATAGCTGTATTTTGAACTATGCAGAGGGGAGCAAAGGGAGAAGAGGAGGTGGGGTGTGAAGGTTAGTAGAATGAATTAGATATCATTATCCTATGTACATATGTGATAGCACAACAGGTGGGATTCTACATTATGTATAATCAGAACAATGAGAAGTTATACTCCATTTATGTATAATGTATTAAAATGCATGTCACTGTCATGTATAACTAATCAGAATACATAAAATTTAAAAAATTAAAACAATGCAATGTGTAACCTTCTATTCTCTTTTGCCACAAAGAGGTTGTAGTTGGGACAGTTGGTGAGGTGGCAATAAGCTGTGTGGATTGTATAATAGTATTGTCTCTTAATTTTGCACTGTGATGTGGTGATTCAATAACCATCTTTATTTTTGGAAAAGCTTAGTATCTTAAGAAAAAAGGATCATCATATCTGTAATTCACTCATCAGCTTTTAAGAAAAAACTATCAATAAGTCTATAAAAATAAGTGACCAAGAGAAATGAACAATAAAAAATGATATTGATATGTCTGTAATGATATATGTACGAATATAATGATATATATATACATTTTTTTTACTGATACAAAAAGATAGTAAAGAAAGTTACAAGTGAATGTAAAGTAATTTCAATACTTGGGGAATCTGGGGGAAGTGTCCCAGAATGTCTTCCAACTTTTATCTGAGTTTGAAAAGATGTCACACTTAAGATATTTTTAAACAAACAACTATATATGAAAAATACCAGAACTAAAACACCACAAAAAATAACAGAAACAATGGATGCTTACTCAATATATGTAAATAGGTCTGAAAGCTTTGTCATTACCAGATTACAAAACTTGCCACACCTGTGCATATACTACACTTCTTAGATTTGGTCTAAACAATCTATGATCATAACCTTTCACAGGATTTTCAACTCCTAGGAGCCCTTGCTTGTGGACCTGTAAAATGGGTCCAATAAGAGTACCCACCTCATGATGTTATTGGAGGAATTAATACTTGGAATGTTACATAAAGAAACCCACAGAAGATACATAGACAAAGCCATGAAAAGGAAAAGCATTTTATAAATGCTGGGTGTGATTGTTAATCATAAACATCAAAGAGAATATCACCCAAATGCTATTTAAGTTGTCTCAGATTATAAATTATTTTAGGGCTGGGATGTGGCTCAAGTGGTACTGCGCTCGCCTAGCATGCGTGAGGCACTGGGTTTGATTCTCAGCACCACATAAAAATAAAATAAAGATATTGTGTCAACCTAAAAAAACTAAAAAATAAATATTTAAAAAATATAAATTATTTTAAATGATAAAAGTATCTCTATACAGCACTCTTTCAACAATTATTTACTGTGGGCAGCACAATTAGAGGATCCAAGGATTAATCAGTATATATATATATATATATATATTCTAGAGAGAAACAAATAATAAAAAGTAAAAGTAAAATATATAGAAAAGTGAGTCAATGGTGCTAACCTTAAATGCTGTACTTGAAAATTAAGTGTGACAGGAATCATAAATATTGGGGTGAATTTTTGAAATATGATCAAAATTATGGTATATAATATTCCAAAATAGTGTTGAATGAATATGTGTGTGTGTGTGTGTATATAATCTTAAATTATAAAAATCAATGTAAAATACCTTTGAAAAGAGCCATGAGAATCCTTTGATATTAGAAAACAATGTATGTAACCTTAACATAATTTATTCTACAAATGCTAAGATAGTTTAGTACAATAAAATCCTATATAACAATTGATCACATTAATATGTATAAGGGTAAAAGTTATTAATCTCCTAAATAACTGCAAATTATTAATCTTCTAAATAAATGCAAACATGTTTAGAAAAATGTACAATTTTGATTTTATAATTTCAATAAAAACAAATTGTGATGTATCCCATTATTTCACATTTTAATGGATGTAGCAGTCCATCAGGCTCACCAAAAGAAATTCATTAGCAGTGTTAGAATTTGAAAAGAAAGAAATGCTAGGATCATGAAAATGACCAAAGAATATAGCAGGAAAACCAAGAAAGAAGAAAGAAGCAACACCTAAATTTGAAAAGGAACCACCCAATGAGTATAATCTTTATAAAGTTGATGACATAAAAACAAAGAGAAATGGAAATCCTAATAATTTTGAAACATAACAATCCAACTGTGAATCTCTAGTAAAATAGAACTTATAGGCAAAAAGAACTGCAAAAAATAGTGAACCGCATAGAATAGTAATCATATATTAGTAGTAATAGTAGTATCATCTTTGTTTTTTTTAATTTTTTTTCAGTTCTACTGATATCTGACAAATAAGAATCATGCATGTTTTGGGTTTAAAACATGATTTTTTGATATATGCATACATTGTAAAATGATGACTATAATTAACACACCCATGATGTCACACGACTAAAGTTTTCTTTAATCGTTTTGTGATAGGTCAAAACTTATCAGAAGTATACAATACAGCAAAAGTCATAATAGCTACCATGCTATCAACTCCAGAATTATTTCACTTGTATATGAAACTTGCTGCTCTTGGACCAACATATCTCATTTCCCACTTTCCAGCCATGACAACTTTCATTCTTCTATATGTTTCTGTAAGTGTGAAGATTTAGTGTTCACATATAAATGACATCTTGCAGTATTTGTCTTCTATGTCCAGCTTATATCATTTAGCATAAGATCCACCAAGTTCACCCAGGTTGTGCAAATGATAAGCTCTCTTAACTTGAAGAACCATAGAAACACAGTACTTGCATCTGGGAACAGAACTGGGAGATGCTGGTGAGGAATTCATCCTATCTTTTTTTCATATATATCATCTTGCAAGGGCTCCATTGTAATATACATAGTTATTATTTATCCATATTTGTTTTAAAAACTAAAACTACTGAACTAAAAATATTAATGTAATGCTAGTAAAATAAAATGAAAATAAAACACATATAGCACTTAAACTACTTTAATAGAAAAAAGTATAAAAAATTTAAAAGTGAGAAATGACAACATAGTTACTAAAATACAGTGAAAATTAAATAAATATCGTTGTAATACTATACAAATTTTATTAATAAATAGATTGCATATTTCTATTGACTTCATAGTATATGTGCACCACAAATTCCTAGGTCCCTTGATAAACAAGACACTACAGAATGAAAAATACACTGGGGAAATATGTTATTGTCAGACTTTTAATTTATTCTTAATTAAAGAATATTCTTAGTTATTCTTAATTAAAGAATAAATTAAAAGTCTGACAATAACATTTTTTGCTTAACAAAAATCCCTTATTAAATTAGTATCGGTTTTAAGTTTGAAATGAATAATGTATCCTAAAGAGACAGTTAAATAGTGAAATGTTTCTCTTTGTAGTGGGAGACTCAATGATTCCTACCTTATGTGATTTATTTTCCAAAGTTTCCTCATAGCATTTGTCATTTCTGAGTTTCTCAGGGTATAGATAAAGGGGTTCAACATGGGATTTATGACTGTGTAAAACACAGTCAATGACTTGTCAATGGGGAAAGTCTTCACTGGTCTTGCATACATGAAAATACAGGGGACAAAGAAGAAGACAACCACTGTGATGTGGGAGCCACAGGTGGAGAGAGCTTTCCGCCTTCCCTCCTGACTCAGGTTCTTCAGAGAGTGGAAGATGACAGCATAAGACACGAGTAAGAGCAGAAACACAATAGAGCACATCAACCCTCCATTAGCGATCACTAAGAGGCCAGTGACATAGGTGTCAACACAGACGAGTTGCAATAAGGGGTACATGTCACACATAAAGTGGTCAATGATATTGGGGCCACAAAAAGGAAGCCCATAAATAGGGCCAAGCTGAAATGCAGAGTGCAGAAACCCTCTAGCCTAGGAGACTACCAACAGCACCACACACACCCAAGGCCTCATGATAGCTAAATAATGCAAGGGCTTACAGATGGCCACATAGCGGTCAAAGGCCATCACCAACAGAAGAGAGACCTCTGCTCCACCAAAAAGGTGTTCTGCAAAGAGCTGAAACATACAAAATTTGAAAGATACATTATGTTCCCCTAAGTATAAATTCAATATCAATTTGGGGGAAATGACAGATGAATAAATGATGTCCACAAATGATAAATTAGCAAGAAAGAATTACATTGGTGAGCCCAGAGTCTTACTCAAGTTTACAGTCAAAACAATGAGTCGATTTTCCAGTAGGGTCATTAAATAGAAGAACAAGAATATAACAAAAAGTACTTTCTGCACCTTTGGATTCTGTGTGAGACCCAAGAGGACAAAATATGACACATTGCACCTCTGTTCCATCTATAATGTTATCACTGCTGACTTCAGATATTAAAGCAGTTTACCTGTAAAACAATGAAAAAAATCCTCAGGAGTATTGTAAATTTTTGTTCATCTGATATATATGTGGGCATCTCCTTTGTCACTCTACTTACCTGGATTACCAAGTAAAATAACACACAGTTTGCTGCCCTTAGTAATTTGAAACATAACAATTGTTCAACATTTAAAGAGCAACTTGATAAGTGTCTTGATAAATATAATTATTGATGCTATGCAATAGACTCACAGTGCCAAAATTGCTAAACCAACTGGAATTTGGTAACACATCTCAGAAGCTGTTATTTAGATGAGTTTAAAGGACATGGAGATAACAAGGGGTAATGAAAAGGGAAATCCATGAAAAGATGCATGATGTATAAAGTCACACAGGTGTAATAGCAAAGACTCAAGGTACTTTTCACAGGAAGAATAGATAAAATAAATTATAAAGGAAGACGATGGAACACAAGTCACTGTATCAATGCTAGTGCTGAGACTTTAGAAAATGATGTCCTTCCTCCACTTTCTTTGGCTATCAGGTTCACTGGAAATGTCACCCCCAAGCATCTCAGCATTCACTTTTCCAGGAACATTGTGCTCACAGTGATTCTGTTCTTTAAGACAGATGCCATCTCCACTGCTCTCCTCCTTCCTTGCTGAGCCCTCACCAACATCACCTTCCAGTGTTCACATTTCTACCCACCATCTCTTCAAGGCAACCTGGTTTCATCAAGATTCCCAAACATTTCCCAGCATCTACTCATTAATCAATAAGAAAGTTGGCTTCGAGTTTGGACATTTATTGCAGCAGCACCCACATCCCAGTACCAAAAGCAACACTCATCTACCGTACCTACAGTTGGTTTAACCACAAATGTGTCTCCGAGCCCTGCTGCCAGACACTCAAAATAAAGGTATGGGCAGTGTTCAATCCCTCAGACCAGGAGGGAAGGATCAGCCTTGACTTAAAGATGACTAGATTGTGTTCATGTGCCATTCTCCCTGAATCCAAATTTTCTACTCCAATAAAACATGTTTTACTGGATGGAGACCCAATCTAATAAAGTATTGTTACTGGATTACACTTAAAAACTCTGTATATCCAAATAGAGCCCATATCCAAATGGAGCCCCTTTCTGAGGTCCTGCAGGTAGGTTCTCAACAAACAAATTGCAGGAGTGGTGGCAGTGGGCATGATTAAACCATAATTATTTTATGCAACAATATGAGGTACCAGTATTTACCACAGTCTCAGACAGCTTGCTCTGTCACTGACACCTCCTTCCATGGTTTATTTATACATCCCTCATTTACCTAACCTGTAAATCCTTAAAGCACTCTGATTTTGCCTATTCTCACAATATCAATCCCCTCCTTTCAAAAGTGACGTCTGCAATTACTTAATTGACATCTTCGATTAGAAATTCATTTGGTATTTTCAAAAGTAATTTTTTTTTAATTTTCACAATAAATCTTTTTATTTCTAATCTTTTCTTTTTCTCTACTAATCAAAGTGTACCTCCTTCTGTCTTACATTTCAAGCCAGATTCTGGCAGTGTTCTATATTCCTTTATTCCTCTTATGCTCCTTATTTACACATTCCTTTAGTACCCTTGGCTTTCTATTTAGAATATGTTGTAATTGTTTGTGATCATTGTCACTCCGTCCCCTTACATCCCCAGTGCACTGCAAGAGCCCACTGCCACATTGACCATTTGCTCCTTGACAGATGCTGATTTCAGAGACCAGACATCACAAACTCGGAAGTAATGGAGAGCATTGTACAAAGGATATTTTATATTAAATCTTTCTTCATTTATTTAACAAAAGGTGTTCTTAGAACACTATATCTGGTCACACTGTTTACATGAGGACAACTTCTAGCCATCACAGATTGTCCACTACTCATCAAGGCTCAAGGGTCTACACTGGGCTCCTGTCATCAGAGCACAGAAATTTCCAAGCTACCTGAGGAATTTTCACATTGTGACTTCTACTTTTCCAGATGGAAGCAAAACTCTTGAGGATCTGACATAGTCCCTGACTTCATATTTTAAATTTTTAAATATATTCATACAACTATCTTACAACCTGATCAGCCACATTCTGCCTGCAAAAGTTTTGTCAACATTTTCTTACAAACTTGAAGGATATAATTTCCTCAATAATGAAACATTCACACAATATCAAAGTTTGATTTCTGCTACAGACTATAAATCTTACCCGTAGAAGCTTGTCTGCAGTTTGAAGGAGGAAATTTCACTTCACTAATGAATAGTGAGTAATAGCTCTTCTATCCAGTATGCACACAGAAGAAGAAAACGTGTGTTATTCTTGAAGAATATATTTGAAATGACACATTCATGTTTTTCCACTTTTTAGAGATTCTTCTAAATACTGTATAAAATTACAAAATTACTACTGGCTTTGTAGATGGTATTAAAGGAATTTCCTGGTATATATTAAAAAAAACCTGATATTTTCCATATCAAAATAATTTAGTTAAAATTCAAACAAATAATTTCAACATAGGACTATCATATCTAGCACTTTTAAAAAGGAAAGTTTTCTAGGTTCTTTTATTGTAACGTTAATAAATACCATTTTGTTGTTTAACCTGTCTCCTTTTGTCCTGGTAAGGCCAAATTCTTGTGTTTGGTATATGGATAGAGCATTCCAATGCATTTTCAAATCCATATTTAAGACTAATAAACCATCTCTTTAAATAATTATGTCTGTTACTAACAGAACAGAGCTTCCACCTGACAGGATCAAAGGTAACTAAAGATTTTATGCCATGAACACACATTAAACATGGAACCCTGCAACTGGAACATGTCCAACCTGATCTTTGCTTAATTACACTCACTGGTACTCTCCACATATTTTTCAAGATCATCTATGTGTCAAGATGCAATACGTCAAACACATTAAGTAGAACCACAATGATGTAACAAGGAAAAATATCTTCAGAAACATTACAGGACAAATGGAAATCCAGAATAAAATATCAGACCCATTAGTTTGTTCCAATGTATATAACCTATTATTTATTTCTCTTCTGTGCCAGAGCCATCCTATTTTCCACTTTTCTTCAATTCATTTCTTTTCTCCCTGATAGTATGGGATAGTATATTTTAGAAAGATTTCTGAAGCTTTAGTATCCAGAAATATGTATGTACTTATCCTTTATTCTTAACAAAATTACAAAATTACAGAGCATTAGCTGTGTTTCATATAGTATCTTAGACAGCTATACAATAGTTAATGAAACAGAACGAAAAATAAGAATATGGTCCTTACTGCAACGACATTATCTTTTAATTAGTCCACAAAATAATCATGGTAATAATTTAAAATATGAGTTGTAAGATGTGATTGATATGAATGAGAAAACCAACAGGTCATTGTGTAACAAAAAAAGGAGACACTTTTGAGCAAGGTAATTATATAAGGATCTTTTTAAATGTGGTATTTAAACTGAATTCCAAAGGATGAGAAGTTTCTCCTATGGGTGCAGTGACACATGTGGGGAGATCTAATGTGGAATAGAGCTGGGCAAGATCAAGATGATGAACAGTCATATGTGAAGGGGAATGGAACAATGTGAAGTTTAAAACATGAGCAAGAATCAAACCCTGCAGTGGTATTACAGATATTTCTAAGGAATTTGTATTTCATTTAAAGCTCTTTTCAAATAAAAGTATGGAGGACTTCTAGTTAGTCCAGAAAATATTCCACAAAATATTTACAAACGAAATTTAACAATGTATGGAAAGAATTGGGCATCATGACCAAAGATTTATCTCACTTATGCTAAGGTGGTAAAATTCAAAAATCAATTAGGGACTTCTATCATACCAAAGGATAAAAATAATCACAGAATCATATCGAGATGTGTAGGAAAAGCATTTAATAAAATTAAACACCCCTTCATCATAAGCACAAAATTCCACACCCCTTCATGATAAGCACAAAATTCCACACCCCTTCATCATAAACACATTCTGTAAGCTATAGATAAAATAAAGACTTCCTAAATTTAATAAAGAATATATATGAAACAACAAAAAACTGACATCATCCTTAATATGTATAACCTAGGAGCTTCTCTGCTAAGATCTGAACAAACTGAGGATGTTCTCTTCCACCAGTGCTTTTCAACCTTGTACTGTATGTCTCAGTTAATGTAATAAGAAAGAGAAAGGAAATGAATACTAAGGAAAGAAAGCAAACTGTCTTTGTTTGCTGATGATATTATCTATGCATAAGATTCTACAATGTTCTACAAAACTCTGGAACTGATAAGTGTGATATGGTTTAGATATGAAGTTTCCCCCAGATTCTTATATGTGAACCAATGTAAAAGTGTTTAGAAGTAAAGTGATTGGGTTGTGAGAGTATTTTTCTAATCAGTGCAATAATCTACTGATATGAATTAACTAAGTGGTGTCTGTATAGAGGTAGGGTGTGGTTAGAAATTGTTAATCACTAAGGTATGCCTTCATGGTTTATATTGAATCCTTGCTGAGCTGAGCTCCATTTCTGCTTCCAGATTGCAATGTGCTGAGCTTCTTTTCTTCTTCATATCCCTTCACTATGATGTTCTGCCTCACCTTGAGTCCTGATGGAGTTGGTCATCTATTGACTGAAACCTTTGAAATTGGGAGCACCAAACAAACTTTTTCTCCTCTAAAAATTTTGTTTTTCAGGTCTTTTGGTCATAGCAGTGAAAAGGATGACTAAAACAAAATAATTTGAGTGAAACTATAGTATACAAGATTAATTAGCCAATTACACTTACTTTACTATATTCCAGCAATGAACAAGTTAAAGTTGAAGTTAAGAACACAGTATCAGGGCTGGGGTTGTGGCTCTAGTGGTAGCACGCTCGCCTGGCATGCGCGAGGCCCGGGTTCGATCCTCAGCACCACATACAAACAAAGATGTTGTGTCCGCCAAAAACTAAATATCTATCTATATCTATATCTATATCTATATATATAGATATAGATATATATATATATATAGAGAGAGAGAGAGAGAGAGAGAGAGAGATAAAATTCTCTCTCTCTCTCTAAAAAAAAAAAAAAACAACAAACAAACAAAAAACAGTAGCACTTATTTTAGTACTTCCCAAAGTGAAATGCTTGGATATAGCTCTGACAAAATGTGTCAAGATCTCTATGAGAGAAACTACAATACTCTGATGAACACAGAACTAAGTAAATGAAAAATAATAATATCCCCTGTTCATGCATAGAAAATCTCAACATTGTCAAGGTCAGTTCTTCCCAGCTTGACCTTTTCTCCAATCAAATATTTATGACCTGATTTTATAAATTCTGAGACAGACAAAAAACAGGTAATACCATGCAGAAAGCAAGAACAAAGTTGAACAATGAACACTGTCTGAAATCACGACTTGCTACAAAGCTCTGTAATCAAGACATGCAGTATTGATGAGAGAGTATAGGAGATGATCTCAGAGTAGACAAACATATTTTAGAATATAGGTTGACAGTTTCTCATTTACTAACATGCTTTTTCCATATACTCAAACAATTAGGCTTCCTGGTGTTCATCCAAATGAATTAGAAATTTATACTCACACAGAAACCTGCACAGACATGTTTCCGTCATTCTTGCTCAAAATTGCCAGAACTTAGAAGAAAAAAGATGACATTCAGGAGCTGAATAATAAATCATGGACTCTAACACAATAAAAGATTATTTGTTACTAAACACAAATGATCTACTGAGCCATAGAAAATCACAGAGAAAACTCAATGCCTATTACCCTGTGAAAGAAGCCAGTCTAAAAAGGTTATATATTGAATGTATATGTATTACAAGTATATGACTTTCCAGAAAAGACAAAAACTGTAGATAAAGTAAAAATTTCATTAGTTTTGAGGTACAGCTAATTTTTAATTATTAAACTGTTAGAAGAGTAGCCACACAGTCTGATACAGTGTCTGATGCACAGAAGGGTACTACTATACACTTTTCAGGTTTTTAAATTAGAATATTAAGCCTGCCTGATTCTACTTTTAAAAATAAATATAGAAATGAATAAGAAAGTGAGAAGAAACCAATTTTTACTTTTTAGTTGTTAGAGCCAACAATCCTATCTTTAAAATAACCAAGAGTGAACCTTAATGTTGAGAGCCACAACCAAGTCAAGATGACACCTGGCATTTTGCCAGGAGTGGTTGAGAAGTAACGCCAGAGAGCCATTAAGATGATGATAATTAAGTTAAGCTATGTATAATTATCAAGATAATGACTGATTGCTGTAACTGAATGATGCTGGATTGGGGCAAGCTGTGTATTCAGTTGTGTATGTGAACCTCTGCTGTCCGGCATTAAGGAGGCTCCTGCTACCTAGGGTGCCCTCTACTTTTGAGTTCCTGTTGGTTCTCTCGGAGTTTTGGTGGAGTTCTGGAGAGTTCCCGTTGGGTGATGGCAATAAAGTAGTTCCTGTTTGAACCAACAAGTGGCTCGTGACCCCGGTTATTTGTTCCCAGCCAGACTGCAGCACCTTAATATAAACTAGGAACTTTGGATGATGCCTTTATTGATGAATCAATTGTGAAAGGAACTAATGAGGTGTGGGCATTTGATAGTGTGAGCTATGGTTTAAATGTGATCCCCACACTTCACGTGATAGCAACAATGTAGCACTGTTGAGAGGTGGGACCCTCAAGAGGGGATTAATGATGTGATCTTGATAGTAGGTTAGTTATCACAGGAGTGAGGTCCTAATAAAGTGAGCTCAGCCCTCTCTTGCTGTCTTGTCCTTGCTCTCTCCTGCCCTTCCACATTCTCTATGGGTCTCAACTCCCAGATCATCTCCAGATGTGCGTGCCATGCTTTTGGACTCTCCAGCTGCCAGAGACATGAGCAAATTAATCTCCGTTTGGTATGAATTAATCAGTCTCTGTTATTTTGTTAGAGCAGCAGAAAGTGGACTAAGGCTGTGGGGGAGGCTGCATTACCAGGGACAAAGGTTACATAGGAGGTGTAGGTATTTTATGTTTAAGTTTCTTTGACTCTAGAACTAGTCTAATAATAAATTTATTGTTAAAAAATGTCCCTGAGAGCCAGGCCAAGTGGTGCATGCCTGTAATCCCAGCAGCTCAAGAGGCTAAGGCAGGAGGATCACAAGTTTAAAAATCTCTCTGATTGTGCTCGTGACATATTAACCACAGAAAGGTATTGCACAGTATTTATTCAAGGTAAAAAACAAACCATTCAGTTCACTTAAAGGTGTTTAGTTAGAAAAACTCTGATGAATGTGCACATGGAAACATACAAGGGTATTCATAATGGAATAGTTCACAATAAAACAGAATTCTTCAACAAAATAAATGTTTGCATCTCTACCTACTGATGAAGATTTGTCTGAAAAGTTTAAAACTGAGAGAATAAGTGAGTTAAAAAATGATGCACCTAGTATGTCAGCATTCATGGAAACAGAAACCACTAAACAGTAATATTACCTTGTGTGTGTGTGTGTGTGTGTGTTGATGTTGCAAATACAGGTTCAGTTTTCAAAGAAAGGACTGGGAAAATACTATCAAATTCATAAAGATAGTTTTTTTTTTGTCAAGAGAATAGCAGAGGAGCCCATTACTTTTATTTTTATATCTTAATTTTAAAGAGATAATAATTGTATATATGGTATCATAATAAAAGTGACAAATAAATATAAGAACAGATATCTATAGTACAGAATAGCAGTTTATCGGTGGTAGAAAATGGTGATTTTTTTCCTCCCCTCCTTCAAGATGAAGAAATTCTGAGGATAAGGGCTCCCGAGCTAATTAATTCCTAATGTGCCTACGTATTTAATAGCATCTGTGCTCACTCTGACTTATTCTCCTAGTTGAAGCCGGGCCCTCCATTGTTCCCATCACTCTGTGTCAACAAATTCATTTCAGGACCCCTTTATTTTCAATTATGGCTGTTGTTATAACCTTGATTTCATCTACAAACATGGTGAAGCCTCTGCTAACTTGAAAGATGGAAACTACTTCTGTGGGCATAAATTATTTCTTTGTTTGGCTTATGTTAATTAGCTCAATTTATCCTTTCCATAATTTATATATATTTAAAAATATCATGAAATACACATGACTTATGGTTTCTTCTAAAGCTCTTACTCGATGACTTCAAAGTATCTGACGGTTTCTAAATCTTAGTATTTCATTATGTTCATGATTAGGATTTTTTTTTCTATGATCTAATTTGAGAATGCTATCATTCAGTTCTGTGACACTACTTGTTCTTACAACACTTGTAATTTCCTGTAACAGCTGTTTTCAGAGATTTCTTCTCCTTTGTTAGTGTCTAAAACCCAACTTCAATGTTCAGATATTTTCAGCTTTCACTCTCCAACATATATCAGTTTTATTTCTTTTGCTCCAGTCAATTCTGCTCCCACTTCCTTTTGTAGATAATTGTTCACTAGAAGGAATGGTAGAGATTTAATTGTCAAAATAAAGATTTTGGTAAAAATGCTTTTCGTGTGACCATTAAGTGAAAAGTTTTCTATTGCTGTAGTGGAACTTCTGTTAACCTCTCAAACTCAGGGAGGTAAAAAAGTATATTTGGAGGAATGTACTTTTAAAGATACTTGATACTGTTCTACAGTCTCCTCATGTACAGTTTCTATTCCTCTTTTAAAACAAACCTTAATATGGCTGTAATAAAGAACAGAAAAGGCATCAAGAATATCGCTCTTGATATGTGTCTACACCACAATGAGACCGACAGTGAATATTTGGTAGTTTTGCTCTCATATGTCTTCATAAAAATATAAAAAAATAGATTTTATGAATGCATTGGTATAAAGATGAATATAATCCAAGTTGAATTTGGATTTTATTTATTCTTATTTTCAAGAAATGTAGCAATGCAGGAATTTCTTAAAGTGTCATGGTCTCTTGACCCTGTTCCCAATGTGTCTTGACAAGTATGTCAACCTATCTCCCTGTATGATGTACTGATAAAAATTGATGTG
Organism: Marmota flaviventris; assembly: GCF_047511675.1. NCBI lineage: Eukaryota > Metazoa > Chordata > Mammalia > Rodentia > Sciuridae > Marmota > Marmota flaviventris. Next base: position 17,428,160 of record NC_092506.1, on the reverse strand, counting down.
TCCATCGATAAATGGGTGGATAAAGAAAATATGATGTATATGCACATCATAATCATAGGTAATAGTGTATATATATAATGGAATAATATTCAGTCATAAAAAGAATGAATTCTGTTACTTGTAGCAACATGAATTTAACTGGAGGACATTATGTAAGGGAAATAAAAAAGACAAATACTATATGTTCTCACCATCATGAGCTAAAAAAGTTGATCCCAGATAAGTTGCGAGTAGAATAGTGGTCATAAAAAGTCTAGGAAGTATGTGAATGAGGAGAAGGAACAGAAGAAGGTTGAATAATGAGAAGCAAAATGTACTTTCTGATTGTTGAGATATGACATATTCTCCAAAGGCTGCTGTGTCAATGCAGGAATATTCAGAGGTGAAATGATGATGAAAGCTGTCACTTCATCGTAGTTTGGAGGAATGGACTGAGGGATAAGTGTAAGTGGGTGGGGTATGTCTGGAAGAGGTAGGTCACAGGGGAAGCCTTGGAAGGATGTGTCTTCACTGCAGCCGCTTCCTGCCTGCTCTCTCTGCTTCCTAGTTACCATGAATTAAGCAGTGTCCCTCTACCATGCCTTGCACTAGGATGTCCTGCCACATCTTGGGCCCAGAATACTGGATTTGGCTCACCATGAACATAACGTCTAACTATGAGCTCAAATTAAATTTTAATCCCCTAAGTTCTTATCAGGTATTAGAAAGAATAAGTCATAAAATTCTACAGCCCAGGAGGGTGATATTAGATCAAAATTTTGTATATTTTATAAATAATTAGAAAAGAGGATTTTAAATATTGAAATTGTGAAAAAATAATAATGTTTAAGGAGATAGAAATACTAAGTACCCTGATTTGATTGTTGTACATACTATACATGTATTGAACTATCACACTGTACACCATGAATATATACAATTACATGCCAAATAAAATTTTGATGTAGAGAAGATAATTGACCACTCCAATTTTGATCAGTCAAGGAGAATAAAGTTTTATAAAATATCACTCAATATTCTTGCCTAATGCACTACCCACAGGGTTTATTTTTCATCAGGGTTTAACATAGGTGTCACTAGGGTGCAAAACACAGTCACAGCTTTGTCAGTGGGGAAGGAGGCCACAGGTCTGTGGTACAGGTATGAACAAGGTACAAAGAATAAGATGACAACTGTGACATGAGAGGCACAGCGCCCTTCAGAGCTTTGAGACCTCAGGGAGCACAGGATGATGACATAGGAAGCCACCAGCATGGAGAAGATGATCAAACACAGTGACCCACTGTTGGCAGCAATCAGGGGCCCCAAAGTGTGGGTGTCTATGCAGGCCAGCTCCAGGAGAGGAATTAAATCACACATAAAGTGGTCGATGACATTAGGTCCACAGAATGGTAACTGGGCCATAAACAAAATCTGTATCCCTCCATGAATAAACCCCAAGACACCAGTGCCCTCACCAAGAAACCACACACCTGCCGGTTCATGATGGTCATATAGTGCAAGGGCTTACAGATGGCCACATAGCGGTCATAGGCCATGGACATTAACCGGATGATTTAAGCTGCACCGAAAATGTGTTCAGTAAAGAGCTGAGTCATGCAGCCACTGAAGAATATGGTGTTCTTTTCAGAGAACAAGTCAAAGATCATTTTGGACGCTATGGAAGAAGAGTAGAAACCATCTATAATGGACACACAGGACAGAAAGAAGTACATGGGAGACCCGAGGGCTGGGCTGATGAAGATGGTGACAGAGATGAGCATATTACCTGCCAGTGTGATCAAATAGGTCAGTAGAAGCACAGTAAATAAGAGTTTCTGCAGGTGTGGATTTTGGGTCAGGCCCAGCAGGATGGATTCTGTTACATTGCTCATCTTTCCTGTCAAGTTAGTGTTTGTTTGGGGCATATAGTTTATCTGAAAATAAAATCACAATATTTCAAAATGACAATATTTCAAATTTAGTGTTAAAGTACTCCATTGCCTTGTGAGACCTGGTCTCTGCAGTGGATGGAGTTAGAATTTATTTACCTCAGCTCTGTTGCAGGTAGTTGTAAAGAACAGAAGGAGATTAGATTTCTCCCAGTTCATTTGAAAAAAATAGTGATAATACTTCAGAGGTACCATAGGAAAGCAAGGTGTTATTATAAATGTTGACATATGAACTTCTTTCTTCAAAAACCCCCTCAAAGATGGCTTTCCTTCATTGCTGTGGTGAGGACAAATACCATCAATTACAATTATTTCAAAATTATAATTTTCTATGATGTAATTGAATACACATATGAACACAATAAAAGCCAATTATATCCTGTGCCAAGGTGTCAAATCTCTCTGAAACTAAACCAGCTGTGTTTTCCAACCTGTGGTTCCTCTCCATCATACACACAGATAGAAGTAGAGCTGCAGATGGAGTATTTCTTTTTTCTGAATGCCAAAGAATAATATCTATCATAGCCCAATGAGCATGATTCATTCACAAGCACTTCTTGAGTCTCTCTCCACAACAGACTTTCTTTCATGATCCTTCTTTACACATCTTTGGATATAGATATGTTAATTGTGCAAAGTTTTCATATTTCTTAAATAAATACTCCTTTGAGCAAATTTTTATCACAGATAGCATTATTCTCTGAATATTTTTCAAATGAAATTACATGAGATGTGAACTTACCCTGAATTTCTCATTGACAAGAGAAATGCTAAGGTTATATAAGATAATAAAATTTTCATTTTTATTATAAAATCAATCAGGCAAAGTGAACTCGCAATTTTCATTGCTATATGGCAGAAATTTTTACTATGTACAAAAAAAATCTTTTTAAAAAAAATTTTTTTCTAGCCATGCATTTGCAAGAGTAAGCCCATGTTTTTACAAAACATCACATGCTATTTTATTCTTTTTTTTTCAATCTTTATTTTTATGTGGTGCTGAGAATCGAACACAGTGCCTCATATGTGCTGAGTGCTCTATCACTTGAGCTGCCAACCCCAGCCCCACACTATTTTATTCTCAGTTCACTTTCCTTTTTTTCTCAATCCCTGACAAAATTCCATAATCACATAGCTAAAAATTTCCGGACACAGAAGTCAGCATCATGATAGCTTGCCTTCAATAATAATGAGGATACATATCTCTAGTTTTCAGGAAATCTCAGTCCCTGAGTTGTTTTCCTTCTATTCATGGTCCTATGGATGATAACTACAGTTATTAATTATTATTAGCAGATTGAATATACACATTCTAGTTTTAAAGTGGCAATATGGAAAAAATGAAAAGGGGAAAAACTTCAAGTCATTTTAAACATAAATGTACCAATTCAATTAATTTAGTGAGGCATAAATATTAACTATAATGTTTTAAAAGTGGCTGTAGTCATTCTTAGCAGGATCTTGTTTGGCAAAAATACAAGTGTTTTCTATTGATATTTTCTTGTAATTGTGTCCAAATATATTTTTATAGCAAAATATTAAATTTCTAGTCAGGTATGTAACTATATAAATAACTTCAGAAGAGGTGAAAAACTGGCTAAATCAAGCTGATCTGCTTAAAACTTTGAAAAAATATATTCAGCTTCCACTGACCTTGGTCTGTTGCTTATGAATTCCTCTGTCTGGAGACAGCACTGTCACTTCTTTCTCCTTCTGTGGGCAAATGCAACAGAGCTTCCAATGGACTCCATCAGCTCACTAGGGGGACGCTGGAATGGTGGAACCATTCTCCAATTGCAGTTCATTTGGTTTAATTGTCAGTCTGCATTTACGCTGAAAAACAAACCATTTCAGTTGGTATACATTGATAGCTCTAGTACGTCATCCCTACTCATTTTCTTGGTTTTCTGTGAAAATAACAATTAATCTTCTATGTGTAATATTTCAGAAAAAATATTTTCAGGAATTTTGAACTATATTCAATTCAAATTAAAAATGAAAGGAGCACAGCCCAATTATCCAAATCAAGAAAAGTCATTATATTCAACAACAAAACAAATAAGTGAATTCACTTGGTTGAACATTGTTTTCTCCATAAATTTGGCCAAACATTTACTTCCTAAGAGATTAGGAGCAATGTGGAGAGAAGATTCCTTTCATCCTAACTCAAGTTCTCCTTTTATCCCTTTTACTCTAGAAAACCATTCAGCTCAGGAATGGGAGCTCACAAACAAATCTCCATCTTGTTAATCATCTTTGCTCACAGACCCTTTGTTATAATCCTTTCTTCATGGACTGTAGAGAAATGTTTAAATTGATTTCCACAGAATGCAGGGGTTGGTAATGTTTGACCTCTCCTGTACCCAGAGGAACTGTAATTGGCTCTGAATAAATATTTTCCAAGGCAACAGCCAAAATCCTTTGCTTACTTCCACTTGGTGCCACAAACATCATTAGTGGCTAGTTTTAGAAAGGCACTTCAGATGGGGTTAAAGGTATGTCCAGGCTACACTTTATAGATTTTATTTTATTTATTTTTTATTTTTATTTGTTTATTTATTTATTTATTTTTGCTAATTGTGACCTTGTGAGCATGGCCTAGTTAATAATTTGATTGTAGGCCTAGAAACCAGAGAATGGATTTTTCTCTGAATAATGAATGGTGTCAAAGGCATAGTTGCTCTAAAGGCTGGAACTGCCAGTGGTCAAAGCTGTGTCTGAGTGTGTTGTAGATTGTTCATTCTTCTTAATGACTGACTGAAAAAGATTCAGATGGCAGGATTCCCAGCTGTCAATGATTGCATAATTTAAGAACATGTATGAAGACATAAATGGTGTGACTCTACTTTGTGTACAACCAGAGATATGAAAAATTGTGCTCTATATGTGTAATATGAATTGTAATGCATTGTGCTTTCATATATAACAAATTAAAAAATTTTTAAAAGTCATGCAGGTATTAACTTTTTTCAATGTGGTTGCCTATGTGATATAGGTTCATGGTCACTTCAGGGGCATGCCTCTTTTCCTTTCACTCTAAGAGAGAAAATACTGAGACTCAGGTAATATGCTTCCAAAAATAGATATTGAAAATGTCACAGTCACTTGAACACTATGGATAAAGATAGAGCACTCTGGAAATAGACCATGCCATTATATTGTCTCCTGCAACTTCTGAGGTGATGAAGAAAGGCTGCATCCTTACCTGGAAACACCTTTTTTGCTATTAGCCTTTAAACCACAGCGAGGCACTCCTGAAATCCAGGACAGAAAAGGAAAGAGGAGCTATCACCTCTGTGCTCTCAGTATTCATCAGTTTATTACCTTTGTTTGCCCCCAATCTCACTTTTAGTCCTCCTCCCCATTTTTTTTTAAGTTGTGGTTTTATCCAGACATGTTTGTGAATGTCTGTTTTCCCAGAGATTCTGGAGGCTAAGGTAATGGATCTCATGTACCAGCCCAGCCTCAGCCACCTGGTAAAACTCTTGTCACAAAATAAGAATGAAAAAATATTGGAGACATTTCTCAATGATATAACATCACTGGGTTCAATCCCAAGTACAAAAATATTGTGCACATACACACACACCGTAAAATGCTAAATGGACCATTTTAAGTGTTAAGTTCAGTGGCATTAAGTACATTCACATTGTTGTACCACCATTGTCACCATGGATTTACAAAAATTTTCACATTCTCAAAGATACTCCTTTCTCATTAAATAGTTATTTCATTTTTCATATTTTTATTGGTACATTATAGTTGTATATAATGATGAGATTCATTATTAAAACTTTGTTCATGCAAGTGATATAAAAATATAATTCAGCCAATATCCTTACCCAGCATTTCCCCTTTCCTCCCTTCCTTCCTTCTGTGGTCCTTTTCCTCTAGTCAACAGATCTCCTTGAGTTTTTATCAGATCCCTTCCCTTTAGTGTACTTCCTTCTCTCTGGCTTTTACATGTGAGAGAATGCATATGACCCTTGACTTTCTGAATTTAGCTTACTTTGCTTAACACAATGTTCTTCAGGTCCATCCATTTTTTCTGCAAATGTTATAATTTCATCCTCCTTATGACTGAATAAAACTCCATTGAAATAGTTACTTTCATTAGCTCTTTTCCCTAAGTCCCTGGTAAACATTATACTACTCTATGCCTGTGTGGATTTGACCATTCTACTTCCTAGAGGTGGGATAATATTGTGTATATCTCACCGTGTGTGTGTGTCCGTGTGTTTGTAAGTTGCTAAGGATTGAACCTGGAGCCCTGGGCTTATTAGGCAGTGCTCTACTACTGAGCAACACCCCATAACCTTTGTGTATGTTTTCTTTCAGGTAGTGAGATGCTTTCAAAGTTAATCTGTTGGAGCTTCTGGCAACTTAACATGTTTTGAGATTTAATTAATCATAAAAATTTTCTGATAAATACGAGACATTCCTTTATCAAACAACTTCATGGCTCATTTCTATCAAACATTTAAAGAAGAACTAATACCCGTTCTTCTCAAACACTTATAAAATTTTAAAAAGTATATTTCAAAACTCAATTTTTGAGGCCCTATCAGTCTCATACCAAAAATCAGAAAAGGACATCACCCAATAAGTAAATAAATAAATAACAGTTGATACCTGTGATGAACAAAGACATAAATTAATCAACTACATGTTACCAATGTAAGTCTAACGACACATTAAAAATTATTAATCATGGCCACATGAGTTAATTGCAGGGATGCAAGATGGTTTGACATATGAAAATCAATAAAAAATCCACACCATCTTTTTTTTAAAAAAAATATTTATTTATTTATTTAGGTGTAGATGGACACCACACAATCCTTTTATTTTTATGTGGTGCTGAGGATCGAACAGGGGTCCTGCTACTGCTAGGCGAGCACTCTACCGCTGAGCCACAATCCCAGTCCAATCCACACCATCTTAATAGAATAAATGGGAAAAATATACAGATCATTTGACTACATGCAGAAAAACATAATTCTTATAAATTATTGTCCCTTTCATGATGAAAAGTTTCAATAAATTAGATATAGAAGGGATGTACCTCAATGAAAATATACCAAATCAACACCTAACATCATATTAAATGGTGAAAAGTACAAAGTTTTATATTTAAGATCTTGAATGAGACAATGAAGACCCCTTTCTCCAATTTTTTTTTCCAATGCAATACTGGAAATCCTATTCAGAGGAAGTAGTAAAGAGGAAACAAGAAAAGAAATAAAGGCATCCAGCCTAGATAGGAGGAAGCCAAACAGTCATTGTTTACAAATGGGTGGATCTTGTATATGAAAAACCCTAAATAACACATAAAAAGCAACATCTTAGGACAAAATCAACATATAGATATCAGTAATGTTTATGTATAGTAACATCAAATTATCTGAAATAGAAATCAACAGAACTTTTAAAGGCCCAATAGCCACATATGCCTAGGAACAAATTTAATCAAGGAGGTGAAAGATCTCTACAATGAAAACTATAAAGCACTGGCAAAACAATGTGAAGAAGACACAAATAAACAGAAATACATCCCATGTTCATGTATTAGAAGAATTAATTTTGTTAAAGATCTGTACTATCCAAAGCAAACTACAAACTGAATACAACCCTATTAAAATATCAGTAACATTTTCACACATCTAGTACACTACCCTAAAATCTGTATGGAATCACAGTGGGCCATGCATAGCCAAAGCAATCTTGAACAAAAGCTCAAACCATACTACAAACCCATAGAAACCCGAAACAGCATGGTACTGGCATAAAAGCAGATACATATACCAATGGGACAAAAAAGGGAGCTCAGAAATAAATCCACAAATCTACACTCAACTAACTTTTGACAAAATGTGCCAAAAATACACAATGGAAAACGACAATTTTCAATAAATAATACTGAAAAAAAATGGACATGCACTTGCTGAAGAAAAAAATTAGTTCTTATTTTATACCATATATAACATTCAACCCAAAAGTAATTAAAAACTTAAATATAAGATATTAAACTATAAATCTAATGGAAGCTAATGTAGAGGAACGGATTCAATCAACAGAGAAAAAAGATAAACTATAGAAAGAAAAATAATATTTGAAAACTTACATCTAATTGAAGTGCTACTATCCAAAACAATGGAGGAACTCAAATAGCTTATATAAACCAATTAAGATATGAACAAGAACCTAAATAATCTTTTCAGTTGACCAACAGGTATATTAGAAAATTCTGGACATCTTAATCATCAGGGAAATGCATTTTCAGACCACAATGAATCCCTCACCCCAGTTAAAATAACTTTATAACAAAAGGAAATAAAAATCACTATGTTGAGGACACATCTAAACTCTCACATTTGTTCTATTACTATTCTTCAGAGCAAAGATATGGAATCAACTGAGGTGTCTATGAACTGCTGAATGGATGAAGTGCATGTAGTACATCAACATAGTGGGACATTCTTCAATAATCAAACAGAAACTCTGTTATTTTCAACAACATGGATAAACTTGGAGGATGACATGCTAAGTGAGATAAACCAGGAACAGAAAGACAAATTCTGCATCAGCTCACATGTAAAATATAAAAAGATGGATCTCATACAAGTAGAATGTAGAATGGTGGGTGCCAAGGTAGGTGGGCTGGTGGGTGTTGGGGAAAAACAGGTGAAAGGATACAAATTTACAGTCAGATAAAGAAAATAAATTCAGATATTGTACAGCTTGGTAACTATAGTAAAATTCAATTTGTTGTATTCTTGAAAAATATCAAGTGTGGATGTTAAAGGTTCTCACCACAGAAATGACAACTGTGTGAATTAAGCCCACTTAATTAGGTAGATTTAACCATCCCACAAAGGATAGATTTCAATGCATCATGTTTTATATGATAACCATATACAAATTCACCTGTCAATTTAAAATAACCAGTTAAAATTGAAGAGGAAAACAAATGACAGTGATCTTCCTTTTTCTGCAGGGAATATGTTCCAAGGCCTCCAATGGATTCCTGAAACAGGACAGCTCCAAACCCTTACACTAAGCACTTAGCCCCTCTGTGGTCATAAATGTTACAGTGTGAAGTATAGCAGCAAAATTAACTTGGGTTTCTTTTGCTTTCTTCACAATTTCAGGGATAGTGCTTTTATGATGGATCTTAGCAACCTCAGCACATGATTTTTCTTCTTTTTTTTTTTTAAGTCAAATCTTTTGTCTTTTCATTTAAAGAAAGCACTTTGTGGCTTTTCTTTGGCATATCTGAATTACCAATATCACTGCTCTTTGTACCTGGGGTCATGATTAATGAAGTAAGAATTATTTGTACACAAACACCGAGAAACTGTGACAGTCAATCTGACAACTAAGACCGCTGCTGGGTGACTAGTGGGCATGTAGCTCACACAGTGTAGACACACTGTTCCAATGGAGAATTCACCCGTCTGGTGGGACAGAGAGAGGTGGCACAGACCTCACTTCTCTGAACACAGATCACACTGCTCTGAACATTGTGCAATTCAAAACTTAGTGAACTGTTTCTAAGATTTGCATTTGGTATTTTCAGACCTCAGTTGATCACAGGTAACAGACTCTGTGGAAAGACAACTCATGGATAATTATTTTAAAGAGGGAATGATATTCCATTTTGTATACACATGATGTTTTGTTTATCCATTATTGATTGCTTTTTATTATTGCATTTATTTTATCTCGAGATCTACCATTTTAACAAATGTTCAGTATACAATGCACTACTATTAACTATAGACATAATGCTATGCAACAAATCACTACAACTTATTGACCTTGCATAATTAAATCTTGGTATTGGTTGAATAAACACTCTGAAATTTCTGCTCACCCAGCCTATGACAATTACCACTCTACTCAATATTTTTGTGAGTTTGAATATTTGAGATACCTCATATCAGTGGAATAATCGGGTATTTGTTTTCCTTTGATTTTTATTTTCATCTGAAATGTTGTACACATGGTTCATCTGTGTAGTTGCTTATGGCTGGATTTCCTTCTTTGTAGGATTGAAGAGAATTCCATACTATGTATACCCCTCTATTTATTTATCCATTCCTCTATATAGGAATGCATAAAAAGTTTCATCTCTTGAATCCTGCAATGAACACACTAAGTGCAGGTTTTTCTTACATTTCTTTATTTCAATCCTTTTTTTTAATGGAGGTTTTGTTTTATCAGGTTTTGTTTTGTTTTTCCCCTTAAACTTACTGAAGAGTGAACTGTGTAATGCTTAGTCCCATCCTTTTTGTTTATCATTTTGAGTCAAGGTCTCACTGAAGAGCTTGGGGCCAGGCTAAGTTACTGAGGCTGGCCTTGAACCTGTGATCTTCTGCCTCAGCCTCCCCAGTTACTGGGATCACAGGTGTGCACCACTAAGTCTTGCTTTTCTTTCATTTTGAAATCATTTTGGACTTTAAGAAAGTTGCAATTTGATTTCTATTCTTTTGTATAAATACTCAGAATTTGGGTTTGTGCATCTTATGGTAGTTTGATTTTTAAGCAGTCAAGGGATCTTTTTTCTGTTTTCCATAAGCAGCTGCACCATTTCCACCAGCAGTGTCCACAGCTGCCTAGAACAGACCTGAGGCTGAATCTATGAGGGTTGGTATGAGTGGGACAATTTGAAGGTCCAAAGCTGCTGGAGTCAGCCTGCTGGTATTTGGGCTTGGAGAGCAGGCCAGCTGTGCAGTCAGTGTTGGCTTTGATTGAGGCAGGCTTGGTGTGTGTCCAAGGCACAGGCCAGTGCTCACTTCCCTCTGTTTCCCCCAGGTAAATCAGATCTCTCCATGCTGTGCTGCCAGGTATTGGGGGGAGGGTGATGCAGGTATTGCAAAAGTTTCTATCCCATCCCGTTTCACATGTCATTTCTTGTTTCTGTGCTATGTCCAGGAGCTATCAGCTCTCACCTAAATTCCTAAGCTCCTTTGAGGTGCTTATATGTTGAATAGTTGTTCAGGTTGATATTTATGAGGTGACGCAGGTACTATAAAGTCTTATTTTTTCATCTTTTGGTTAGAAACTGGATACAATTGTTGATGAATAAACTTAAGATTGAATGAATGATGTTGTTTTGTCTATTTTCCTGACAAGTAGAAAGCATAATCTTCTGCAATTCAAGGAAATCTAGTAGAATATAGATAATAGGGAATTGGTGGAAAATTGGTGAAAAAATGTAGAAAAAAAGGAGCTATTGAGGGAATATGCCCTGGAGGCTTTGCAGTCCTAGGTCACATTGGAGGTCATAATTTTTCTTGGCACTGCTGTAATATAAAGTTGTAGAATTTTCTTCAGTATTTGCCTTATATTGTAGATAATAGAAATAGGAAGAAGTTATATAAATTTGTGTTTTAAATGTGTAATTTAGTTACACTGAACCAAAAAAAAAAATCCCTCTGTGGACTTGGTTTTATAAGGATTGCTATTTACACACCCTACAGTATAGGACATTGAGATAACTGTAAGCATTATGTTAACCTTTTCTTTCCTTAATACTGATGAGTCTTTAAAGAATGAAGTTATTTGATGCCTTAGTTGGGATTAAATGCATTTTTTGTGATAACAAAACCAAATCCTAGTGCTTTAACACATACAATTTTATTTCTTCTTCACCCACGAAAGATTGTGAATTTCTCTAACGCAGTTGTCCTCCATGGGGTTACTCAGTATGACCCTTTCCTCTAAATGTTCATCTTTCAGCCTTGCTGAAGGAGGGGAAAAGAAAGCTATGTGCTGAGAGCCACGGCTGAGTCTGTATGGCCCCTGGCATTTTGCCAACAGTATTGATTGACAGGCAAGGCATTACTATCCGCCTCTGCCGCAACTTTTGAGTTCTCGCACTATTTTGGAGTTCTCGTGGGGATTTCCGGGGATTCCCCGAGAGTTCCCATTGGTTGGGGAAGTGCAGGAGGAGGGATTTTCCGGGAGAGATATTTCCGGCTGGGGGTTCCTGGACAAGCCTCCTGGCATTTGGGAGGATTCCCCGGGAGCTGTGTGAAGTGTTTTCCTGCAGTTTAAAAATAAAGTTTGTTCCTGCTTCAGTGGCTCGTGATTTGTGCCCAGCCAGACTTCGGCAGCTATGGATTAAGAATTGGCTGCTAATTAGTTCTGTTTGTATGGGACACGTATCAGTCACTTCTGCAAAATGATCCTACTTAAAAGAATGTGGACAGAAAGTAAAGCTTTTGCACACTGATGCTTTATGATCACCAGATGGGTTATCCATAACTGAGGAAATCTCAAGTCCAATTTGGAATCAATGTTTTATTAACCTGCTGAAAGTCATCTGCATGTAATATATACAAAGTTGTTGGTTTCATCCTGACACACACATGCATGCATGGGAATCAATTTCAGTTCAGGATCCCCCCTTTTTCCTTCCCCTTTTCCCTCCTGTTCTCTCCCTGTCTTCCATTCTCCCTCCTCTACTTCCTTTCACTGATCTATTAATTTGTGTTTGGTTGGATTTTCATGTTATCTTATCCTTCCCTCCACCTTTCTTTTATTTTTCTCTGGCTTCTACATATGAGAGAAAACATTCGACCTTTGAGTTTCTGAGTTGAATAATTTCACTTAACATAATATTCTGCATTTATACCCTTTTTTCCTGTAAATGTCATTCCTTTTGAAGGCTGAGTAGAACTCCATTGTATATGTATACTTAACAAAAGACATAGGTTCTGAAAAGGAGCCCTTTTTAATTCAATCTATGTGACAGTAGAAGTGATGTCTATAAGATTTGCAGGACTTGTGTTCTGGTCTTAACCTTAATATTTTTTTTTCTCTTTTGTTCCCTCAAATTTGAATGTGCAGAAAGTCTGCCTTGATTATTCAGCTATCATCAATTGTGTGTATGTGTGTGTGTATGTGTGTGTGAGTATATATGTATGTGTGAACGCATGCACATATGAGCTACCTTTGTCCCTATTACCTAAAACACAAATTCAGCCCAGAAGAACTATTTGGTAGGTAACGTTGTGTGTAGGAAAGTTTTCCCCAAAGTATATTTTATCTGAGAAATAATAACCAAGTGTCCAGTATGTCTATATCTGGAAGAATTTTAGTTTCCTCCATGACTTTTGTTTGAGAAATAATTTTTGAAAATAGTAAGATTTTAAGGTAATTGGTGCCCCTTGGAGTTGTGCAACAAATATCCTTAATTTATGAATGTGCCTCAATGATTCTCATTTCTCCAAATTAATTCATTTATGATTGTTCACTGTCTTTCATAGGAAAAGTGACCTGAATTTTGGTGGATTGGATTTATACTGTGCAGTACAAAGTATTTAGCTATTAAATCTCATTGTTGAAATACTGCTACTACCTGGCCTGTTGGTAATACAGTTCACCCAAAGCTTTGTAGACACTTGTTGTATTGCATACATAAGCTATTGGATTTACACCTGTAATGAAAACTTCATGCTGGCTAGCAAAGTCATTTTGGTCACTAATTCATGAATATCAAGGAGTTTTTATTTTTATGTGGATTTGGTTATTCTATTCATATAAATTGTTGCCCAAGATGATTCTTTGGCCCCAGAGCTTCCTAATAGCATTTTTCACTTCTGTGTTTCTGAGGGTGTAGATTAAAGGGTTTAACATGGGTGTCACCATAGTATAAAACACAGCCACCACTGTGTCAACGGGAAAGTTGACCATGGGCCGAAAGTATACGAATATACAAGGTACAAAGAAGAGGATGACTACAGTAATGTGGGCGGCACAGGTGAGAGCTTTCCTCCATTCTTCAGGGCTGTGAGTCTTTAGATAGCAAAGGATGAGGACACAGGAGGTGATGAGAATAGCAAAAATGAGCATGCACATCAGCCCACTGTTGGCAGCCACAAAGAGATCAAACATGTAAGAGTCTGTGCAGGAGAGTTTCAGGAGGGGGAAAAGGTCACAGATGAAATGATTAATGACATTTGGGCCACAGAAGGGCAAACAGACCATGAAAAGAGTTTGAATCAGACCATGAAGAAATCCTCCAGCCCAGGCCACAGACACCAGGAGGCCACAAACACGCCTGTTCATTGTGATCATATAGTGCAGGGGCTTGCAGATGGCCACATAGCGGTCATAGGCCATCACTGTGAGCAGGATGATCTCAACTCCCCCAAAGAAATGTTCTGCAAAGAGTTGAGTCATGCACCCACTAAAGGAGATAGTTTTCTTTTCAGCAAGTAAGTCAAATATCATTTTAGGGGTCATGGTAGAAGAGCAGCAGCCATCTATGAATGACAAGAAGGACAGAAAAAAATACATGGGGGAACCCAAGGCTGGGCTGGTGGTGATGGTCACAACAATGAGTAGGTTGCCTAGCAGGGTGAGAAAGTAGATGATAAAAAATACAACAAATAGGAGTTTCTGCAAATGTGGGTCCTGGGTCAGGCCCAGCAGGATGAATTCTGTCACATTGTTCACTTGCTCCATGAATCCAATATGCCGTTGTTGTAATTGATTGATCTGTGAAATAGTACAAATATTTAAATTGTGGCAAGTTTTAAACAATGAAATAACTTGGAATGGAAATTTCTTTGCAAACTGATGTAGTTCCGAAGCAGAAAAACTCAAGACTCAAAGCCAAGCAATAATATTAGTCATAAAATGAACACCTAGCCCTCTTCTTTCTTACACAAAAATGTGGGAAAGCACACCTGCATGTGCGCGCGCGCACACACACACACACACACAGTTAATTCATATATACAAGCATAGTTTTATGACACTGCCTTTCCTGTAATTGTGCACGTATGGCTACTCTCCTAATAACTGCCACAGTATTTTCCTCAAAGAAAGAGGAACATAGGAAGAGCAGAGCCTTAAATCCATGGGAGTCTACACTAGACTCTGTTCTGTAGTCACTGGGACTGATGAAGCTACAGAGAAAGTTGTCAGTCTTGTTATCTTTAACTCTTTTTCAGGTGACTATAAACATCAGATGTGTTCAATTTTAAATTGGAGATGAAGTATTAAAATAACAGAATCAAATGAACTTAGGGAAAGCTTAAAGCTACAGTAAGATACACCTGCCAGTTTTATCTATGGCTTCATGCTACAATTCAACGACTCCAAATATATATCATATAAACTAAAACACCCTGGAAAAAGGTGAACTGAAAAAAAAAAAAAAACAGAGTTGATACAATCCAGCGTGTCCATATTTACTTGAAAATTCAGAATTCACTTTCTGTTGATCATAAGTCATGTTTGGATCACAGGACATTTTGCAAACGAAAATTAAGGTTAGGAAAAACCATGAAAAGTTCTCTCTGTATTTGTTTACAGAACAGACACTTTTAAGCTGAGAAAACAGAACCATCATAATTTGATGAACAGAATGTTATTTAGAGTCAGATAAACTGTTTTTGTTTTTAATTACACTGATTATTAGTCAAAAAATGTGGTGTCCAGATCTTGGTCTCAATGCTACTGAAGTTTCTCATATATAAAACAGGAAAATTATAAAGTTATGTAAAGAAATTGAAGAAAAACATTATCACATTTCAAAGTTTGAATCATAAAGTTAAAAATATTGCTTTCCTTATACTTGTTATACTTGACTGGAAAATACTTTTAACCATATTATAAGTATGATTCAAGATAAAATAAATAAATAAATATTAAAGAATGCATAGCATTATTGTTACTCTGGAAAAATTTGTCCCAAATTTGAGAGAACATAAGTGAAGTACTCAAGAGATGAAAATTGACCAACTATATTTAGAAAAAAAGTTTCACTAGAGAAATAAAAACATTAAGCAAAACAAAAAGATTAGACTTGATGAAGTTAAAAGTGTTTTACTATTTTAAAAATATGAACTAAAGTAATTGACATACATAAACTCAATAAAAAGAAAGTAGGGTCATACTACAAAAGAGCCTTATCTTTCAATAATATTTAAAAGATGATAATGCATAGTTCATACAAGGTTTTCAATAACTATATAGGCATTTTACAAAACTTAATTTTCCTTAATGCTGTCACCAAAAAAAAAGTGAAAAGGTATCATGTAATAAAGTGTCAGGTAACCCAAAAAATCTGTACAGAACAGAAAAAAGGAAGAGATCAACATATATCTAATATGTAGTTAAAAGGAGCATTTAAGTGAAAATAATGGAATAAATCACAGGAAAAAAGGATGCAGTTTGCCACAGAAACATGGAACACATTGGAAAATGCTTGTAACAATGTGGCAATGGTGGTTATTGAAATTGTTTTTTTAAAAAATTAAAATAATCCTTCACCATTATAAATAGTGTAAAATTAATAAAAATAATTTTAATCAAGGACATCAGACAGGTAAATAAATCTTCTACTTCATAAGTCATCAGAGAAATGCAACTTAAAGACAAATCTATGTTTTTCATTGGCAAACTTATAAATGTTGATGACAGTTATAGCATCTTATGCTGGTAAGTGTGTGTTGGTATAAAATATTCTGAAATTTAACTCTGCAAAACAAGGGCTTTAGAACTGGTCATGTCCTTTTATCCAGTAACCCTTTATCCTTAGAAATCTACTCTCCATAAATATATGAAAAAAATTATGCATATATAATTTATTTCACAATATATTTATGGTAATGAAAAACTAAAAACAAGTGTTCTTTCAAATTTTCTCCAAATGTTTACATAAAGAGGAAAACTTAAATGAATTAGAATTTTACAACATTAAGGGGACATTACAGTTATCTGCACAAACTAGTAATTTAGAAACATTCACTTTAATAAGAGTGAAAAACAGAATATACAATAGCTCATGTAATATGATCTAAATTGTCAAAAATGATACATATCCATAGAAAAGTATTTCAAAAAAAGCATACTAGAGACAAATACTGCTTATCCTAATTATACGGTTAAGGGTAATTATGTATCATTTAAAATATTTTCTCATCTGTGTTTTCTACAAATGGTATATATATTACCTTCAATAAGTGAACTTTTACCTCATTATCAGAGTTAGATCCATGATAATCTGAGTGACCATTTTTTTTTTTTTCGAGTAGACTCGGGTTATTGGTTATTACTCAAAAAAATCTGTGACAACAGATACATATGTTTAAATCTAACTTACCTGTAAACCCAAGACTCTAGTGTCACCTTGACAAAAACAAAACAAAACAAAACAAACAAACAAAAAAACATACGAATAAGGAAGTCACATATTGTACCTAGGTCTTTGTGTGGGTTTTTTGGAGTTGTTTTTGCCACAGGTCATCTGATTTTCAGAGAACCCTCTGCATGGAGCTAGCATGCTCACTGAGCCACACTGGCTTCTGCTTTTCAGGTACATCAATTTGTTTCTTAAACCTTGAATTTCTTTTCTTCAGTCATTTGGAAAAATGGCAGAAAACAGAAGCTTCCTAAATAAAGCTGGGTGTAAGGACTGGGTTTATTTGGTTCCATAGGATTGCAAGATCCTGTGAATATGAGGCAGAACATGGACAACACAGAAAATGAATTTTTAACGTCAGATTCAAAGCGTTAAACTTCTATGGAAATTGATGTTTTGGAAAACAAACAAACAAGCAAACAAAGAACAACAACAACAAAATGCTAACCTTGCTCCAAGCCCCCTCAACATGCCTTGGCCAGCTGAAGTGACCAGATGAAGTAAAGCATACAAACCAGTTATGGGAGATGTAATATGAGACAGTTATAAATCAGTAACACAGGAAAGTTGTCTTGGAGTAGCTGGTCCCTGAAGTCAGTGATTGCAAGCAAGCCTATGCTTATCTTAAGGATAACTCCCTCAGTTCATGAAACTCTGAATCCAACTGGGTTGGCCTCTCAGAACTAAATAGCAGTGGCAATCTGTGGCTATTTAGCAGTGGCAATCTGTGGCTGATATGATCTTCCTGGGTCAGGAATCCTCTGAGTCTGTCCTTATCAACAATTCATGTGTGGATTCTGGGAAATAGTTACTGAACTTACGCACATGCAGGACTTAGGGGTGCTCTGACCCTTTAGCTCCCAGAGGATTAGAATGAGCAAATTCAGGCAGGTTGGCAGCCAAATCAATCTATCCTGTTTTCTCTCTTTTGGCCATGAGCTCTGTGCCCAAAGGGTGGTATAGGGATGAAAGCCAGCTCTGATGGGTTAGTAGCATCTCTATGATTCTGGTCAGAAAATAATCAAGGAGCCTGAGACCCAAGGCACAGACCATTCTGTGGGAATGTGAGTGCATCATCCATCCAAGCCTGTGAAACAGCCCAAACAATCCTTGTTTCAGAGTTGTAATGGAGATTAACTAGATAACAAGTGAAGACATAGAAGTCAGTGCAAAGCTGCCATGCTGTTATTAATATCCTGAGAAGAGACACGTGTAGGCTAGAGCAACTGTTCTTCATTGTCAAAACTCAGAATTACGTGGAAGATTATGAGCTTTGGTGGCCATTTTATTTTCTATGTATGTGGACTGGTTCTTTGGCTGCTTTTGAAAACATTAATTAGTGCCTCTGAATGTTCCTGAGAAGGGGGCTATTTGTAACATTTTCCTGCATGCATAAAATGTGCTTTGATTGTATTCTATTTCCCCATAACCCACTCTAAATCCCCCCCACCCCCACACACTTCCCTTCCCTAATAGTCTCTGTTCTACTCCCTATTGTACCCCACACCTGGATTTCACATGTGAGAAGTCATGTGATACTTCCTAGGTCTGGCTTAGTTTGCTTAACATGGTGATCACCACTTATATCTTTTTTTCCTGCAACTGACACAATTTCACTCATCTTTCTGATCCATTAATACTCCATTGTGTGTATATGCCACTATTTAAAAATCCATTTATCTGCTGATGGTTATCTAGGCTGATTCCCTACCTGGGCCACTATGGATAATGCTGTGATGCACATGGGTGTGCAGCTGTCTCTCTGCTGTATTGACTTTGACACTCTTAGATAAATACCAGGGAGTGATATAGCTGGATTTGTATGACAGATCTATTTTAGTTTTTTTAAGAAATCTGCACACAATCTTCCATAATGGCTGTATAAATTTGCAATCGCACCAACATGGCATACAATTCTCCTTTCCCCCACATTATTTTCAGCATTTTTTTCCTTTTTTGCTAAGCCATTCTGATTAGAGTGAGTTGGAATGTCAATATCGTTTTGTTTAGTATCTCCCTGATTGCTAAGGATGCTGAACATTTTTTTCATGTATTTGTTGGCTCTTTTTGTTTCTTCTTTTGACAAATGTATCTTTAAATCTTTTGCCCATTTATTGAGTATGTTTTTTTTTTTTTTTCTTTTTGGTATTGAGTTTTTACTCTTTGTTCTTTATATATTCTGATTATTCATCTGTTTTTGAAAGGGTAGCTGGAAAAGATTTCCTCCCATTCTGTAGGGTCTCTTCATGTTCACAATGGTTTCCTTTGTTCTGCAGAAAACTTTTTATTTAATGTCATGCCACTTATGTATTCTTCATTTTATTTCTTGAACTTTAGGAGTCTTGTTTTCCCTGTTTGCTTATAGAAGTTTCACTATTTCTCATCTGATTCATTAGTCTGATAAACTTGGAGCATAGTTTTGTGCAGTCAGGAGGTAGGGACCTAGTTTCTTTCTTCTACATGTGGGAAGCATTTTTTTTTCCCAATGCCACTTGTTAAAATGACTATGTTTTTCATGACATGTGATTTCGTCATCTTTTTCAAGTTTCACATGGATTTGTCTTTGGGTCTTCTAGCTTATTAAATTGGTCTTCATACCGCTTTTTAAGCCATTACCATGCTGTTTTTGTTACTATAAATCTGTGGTGTAATTTAATATCAGGTACTACTTCACTCTTGTTGCTTAGGATTGCTTTTTCATTCTGTGTCTTTTATTCTTCCATATTATCTTAGGACTGCTTTTCAAGTTCTATGAAGAATGCTATTGGTATTTTAATGGGGATTCCATTGAACCTGTAGATTGTGTTTGGTAATATAGTCATTTTCATGATATTAAGTCTACCTTTTCATCTTCTAAGGACTTTATCAGTGTTTTATAATTTTCCTTGTAGAGGTCTTTCACCTCTTTAGATTTATTTCTATGCACTTTTTGGTCTTGAAATTATTTTGAATATAGTAGTTTTCTTGATTTCTTTCTTGGTAAATTTATTACTGGAGTATAAAAAAGCTATTGATTTATGAATATTCATCTTGTATTCTGCTATTTTGCTGAATTCATTTATCAGGTCTTCTGCTGAATTTTTTAGGTAAGACTTCTAGACACAGTATCATGTCATCAGCAGACAGAGATAATTTGATTTCTTCTTTTCCTATTTGTATCCTGTTAATTCCCTTCCCTTGCCTGATTGCTCTGTCTAGATTGTCAAGAACTATATTGAATAGAAATGGTTTGAGTGGGCATCCTTGTGTTGTTTCTGTTTTTAGAACTAATGCTTTCAGTTTTACTCAGTTAAGGATGATGTTGGCTTTGTTTTTCATATATGGCCTTCACATTGTTGAGGAAAGCTTGCACTCTCCCTTTTTTTCAGTGTTTTGAAATGATATCTGCTGAATTTTGGTAGTCTTTTCCAGCATCTATTGAGGTGATCAAGTGATTTTTGTCCTTGATTCTATTAACGAATTATACTTCCTGATTTAAGTATATTTACCAAATTTACAACCATGGGATGAGTCCAACTTGATTGTGGTGTAGAGAATGTATAGATGGGTCTTGTTTTTTAATCTAGCCCATGTCTTTTAATTGGAGAGTTGAGACCATTTGTCTTCAGAGTTATTATGGAGAGATGCTTGCTATTTCTAGTCCTTTGGTTGTTTTCCACAGATTTAATTTCTTCTTAATTTTCATTTGCTTAATTACTCTTCTATAGATTTTCATTCATTTAAGATTTCTGGGGTGTGGTTTTTTTTTTTTTTTGAGTTTTTCTTGGTGTAGGATTTAAGTATTCTCTGAAGTACAGGTATAATGAACATGAAATGTTTTAATTTGTCATTACCATGGTATGGTTTTATGTCTTCTTTGATTCTGAATGATAGCTTTCCTGGAAATAGCAACCTTGGCTGGTAATTATTTTTCTTCAGATCTGGAATTATCTCTTCTGAGTCCTTCTAGCTTTTAGAGTCTCAGTTGAGAAGTCTGAAGTGGGTCTTTTTGGTCTGCTCAAATGATGTGATCTACAATTTTCCTCTTGCAGCTTTTAATATTCTATCCTTATTCTCATGGTCAGGCATTTTGATAATGATTCCAATGTCTTGGGCAGGTTCTTTTTGGATCATACCTATTCAGGATTCTATATGACTTCTATATATAGATGCCTCTTTGGACCTAATGTTTGGATTTTTCTGCTATTATTTCACTGAAAAATTTCTTTCTTAATTCCTTTATCCTGCATTTCTGGGCCCTATTTTATTCTGATGAATTTTAACTTTGTTCTCTTAATGTCCCACATTTCTTGTATGCTCTATTGAAGCTCTTTTATTCTTTCCCGTACTGCCTGAATATTCCAGCTCAAATACCTGATCTAGAAGTTCTGAGTTTCTCTTTCTACATAATCTAGCTTGTTGGTGACACTTTCAAGTAAATTTTCATTTTATAACTTTTGGTTAACATGTCCAAAAGTTCTGATTGGTTTCTTTTCAGAAACTACATCTCTTTATTAAAATTTTCTTTTACCTCCTATAGTTGCAGTCTTAATTAATTTCATAGTTCACGTCTTAGATCATCTCTCATACCACTAACAATTTCCATAATTGATTTTTAAAATCTTTCTTTGAAATTTCATCCTTCTTCATATCTGTGTGTTCATTTTTTTGGATAATTATAACTTTTGGTCACAGACTTGTTTGGCTTTTTTTTCATGTTTTCAGAGGTATTGGGCTTGTTCATCTGTTGAGATGAATTCCTCTTTGATGAGGATGACCATTAGTGTGTAGTTATCTCTTTTGTAATAAGTCATGTTGGTATTTCTTAGCTTCAACATGTAGGCTCAGTGTCATCTGAGTGTTAGTTTCAACTGCCAGTGACTCTCGCTTTGCCTTTGAAGAACTATTGATTTAATTCACTATTGTAGGGTCACTGTAACACATGAGATTTTCTGGATCATTATTTTAGAATATTTCTCTGATTTTTCTGTAAGATTAAATGTCCATGACTACCAGATGTTCTCCTGTAGTCATGACTACTTGAGGTTTCCTCATTGTTTTTTTTTTTTCTTTTTCTCTTCCTTATTATATATGTTGAAGTATTGTTGAAGCTTGAGCAGGGTCAATTTGTGTGTGAAAACAGCTGTGCTAGCACTTTGCTGAGATGCAGTAGTAATCAATATTCAACATTAGAATAAATGTGTGGTGCTTCTTTTGACATATATTAGATAGATCAAGGTCCCCAAAATATCTAACATGTGCTCAAAAGTGGGTGGGCAAGGCAAATTTATACTCCTATTGGAAAGGTATGCCACCATAACTTGGCTAGCCCATGTGTGTGATTTAAGCCTGGTTATATCTCTAATGAAGTGCTGCCCATCAATCTGAGTAGAGGAGCTTGGGATTATAATGTGTGACCATCTAATTTCAACATTGGGGTAGGGAAAAGGAAAGGCTTTAATTTAAATAGCTGCAATTGGAAGCTATTAGGCTAAATTCTGAAAATAGACCACTGGACTTTCTGTTTCTCACACATACACAGCAGTAACCACTTCAACAAGTAGAATGCTGGGATCATCATTTAACAATAGCAACTACAATAAAGAGCCAAGAACTAGATCAGGCATTTAATACATAGCAGATGTTAATTATGCCCTCTGCAGTATCAAGAACCACAACAGCAGCAAGAGCAAGATCTGTAATAATATAAACTAAAATGTTCTTAAAGACAGTAAAATTTCAGTTCATTAAGAGAAAAGGAAAAGGGTGGATGGCAAAAGTTTTAAATATTTAAAAGGTGAACAGATATAAAGCAAAAGAGAGGTATCTACAAAGATGGAGCAGTAAAACATTACAAAAAGGAAAAACATAACTAAAGAGAGTCAGACCCATTGAACTGTCTCCTGAAGGGAGAAAGGAAGAGTGAAAGAATAATAGAAAAATAAGAGCTAACACAAAAAGTTCCACCAAACAAAAGACAAGAAATGCTACTCCTAGAAAATCAAAGCCAAGCAAAGTGATACATGGTTGAGAAAATAAAAGAAGGGGAGAAGTGACAATGAGAAAAAGGAAAAAATAATTTGTGTATATTCATGAATCAATCAGGAGAGCTAGAACATGGACAGTCAGACAGACAGACAGACAGACACACACACACACACACACACACACACACACACACACACCAGATAGAAAAAGAAGAAAAATACTCTAATTGAAAAAGGGAGGAAATGTCTCCACGGAGGTGGTCCCAACTATTGGCAGAAATGCCTGCTCACTTGCTCACTGCCTGTGCCCTACTGTCTTCCTTTCCCTTTCTTCTGGAGCCCTGTGCTCCTGTGGAAGACCAAGGGCTAGAGGTTTTTAACCCTGTCTTCTTTAACTTGCTCCCTCAGCTGCAGCTGGAGTGGCCTTCAACTGAAACTATATGTGACAGCCCTCAGATCCCCTTGTCACCAAAGTTAATAACAAAGTTAATAGGTTAATTAAGTTACTACACAATGGAATGTAGTGAAAATTATACTTAATCTGTGCATGCTAGGAAGTTTCACTCCTAGGACGGGGCCGATGCTGAAGATCAGACAGCTGGGGCTTATTTTGACCAGTGTTTTGGATTTCTCATGAGGTATTTCTCTAGAGTGAATGCTTGCTCTCACCTTGGTTCCCTGGAACATGCAATCCTTATTGGGTCTCTGGATGTTGGGAGAAATCCTGTGGACTCTGTTGAGGGCAAAGTGATTAACTGTCCACTGATATTACACACCCCACTGTCCACAACTATGAACTTCCCCAGATATAATTCTAAGAGCTAATGTGCCTGATATTCCAGTTTTAAGGTTGTCTGTGGCTAACCCCAAGAGATTAGCCACAAGATGTCAAACCCAAAGGGAAAGAGAGCTTCACTTCACTCTCTACCTCTGGCCTGAGTCCAACCTATGAACGATGCCTTCTGTGCCCACCTAAGTAGAGCACTGAGAGGAGCACTCTAGATATCCTAGTGCAACAGTTCATCAAAGCTTGTTAAGGACCCACAGGGTCCCAAAGCATAAACCCACTGTGTAGCCTTTTCAAAATGGCATCCCACATCAGCTCTCTAGCTGAGAAGCATGGGACACCTGTCATGCACCAGCTGGCTGCAGTGCCTCTAGGTCAAACAATTTCAGACCACCCATGTGGCTACGGGTTCCCCTTGCCAAATGTTCTTAGCAGAATCTGGCTCTTGTTCTGCCTAGGTGGCCCCTCTGCTTTGCAGTGAACTGGAACAGTGGCATTACAGGTTGCTTTCTTGGGAAATCCTTTCCTCTCCTATGTTCAAAATGCTTGAATTTTTGTGTCTCTATGATTCTGATATTAAATTTTGGTGCATCTTTCTCTCACCCCCACCCCTCAATGGTATGCAGTATTTCTGCTGCTTGAATACTGAGCTAGTAACAAACAAAAATTGCACACTTCCTCCACACCACCATCTTCGTCTCCAACCTTACTTTTTATTTTTATGTACTATTTTTTAAAAACACAACATATTTATACATGGATGTATAACAAAAATAGAAAAATAAACATGAAAATAGATATGCTATGCTTTTTATGTGTTCTTATTAGCTATAAATGACAGTAGAATGCATTTTTGACACATACATAAATGAAGTATAACTTATCATTCTTCTGGTTGTACATGGTTTAGAGTTACATCAGTCATATAATCATATATGCACATAGAGTTATAGTGTCTGATTTATTCTATTTTTTTTAATTTTTTATTGTTGGCTGTTCAAAACATTACATAGTTCTTGATATATCATATTTCACACTTTGATTCAAGTGGGTTATGAGCTCCCATTTTTACCCCATATACAGATTGCAGAATCACATCAGTTACACATCCATTGATTTACATATTGCCATACTAGTGTCTGTTGTGTTCTGCTGCCTTTCCTATCCTCTACTCTCCCCCTCCCCTCCCCTCCCCTCTTCTCTCTCTGCCCCCTCTACTGACATTCATTTGTCCCCCTTGTATTATTTTTCCCTTTCCCCTCACTTCCTCTTGTATGTACTTTTGTATAACCCTGAGGGTCTCCTTCCATTTCCATGCAATTTCCCTTCTCTCGCCCTTTCCCTCCCACCTCTCATCCCTGTTTAATGTTAATCTTCTTCTCCTGCTCTTCATCCCTACTCTGTTCTTAGTTACTCTCCTTATATCAAAGAAGACATTTGGCATTTGTTTTTTAGGGATTGGCTAGCTTCACTTAGCATAATCTGTTCTAATGCCATCCATTTCCCTGTAAATTCTATGATTTTGTCATTTTTTAATGCAGAGTAATACTCCATTGTGTATAAATGACACATTTTTTTTTATCCATTCATCTATTGAAGGGCATCTAGGTTGGTTCCACAGTCTTGCTATTGTGAATTGTGCTGCTATGAACATCGATGTAGCAGTGTCCCTGTAGCATGCTCTTTTTAGGTCTTTAGGGAATAGACCGAGAAGGGGAATCGCTGGGTCAAATGGTGGCTCCATTCCCAGCTTTCCAAGAAATCTCCATACTGCTTTCCAAATTGGCTGCACCAATTTGCATTCCCACCAGCAATGTACAAGTGTACCCTTTTCCCCACATCCTCGCCAGCACTTGTTGTTGTTTGACTTCATAATGGCTGCCAATCTAACTGGAGTGAGATGGTATCTTAGGGTGGTTTTGATTTGCATTTCTCTGACAGCTAGAGATGGTGAGCATTTTTTCATGTACTTGTTGATTGATTGTATGTCCTCCTCTGAGAAGTGTCTGTTCAGGTCCTTGGCCCATTTGTTGATTGGGTTGTTTGTTCTCTTATTGTCTCTGATTTATTCTAATATCCTTCCTACCCCCAAACATCCTCCCCTTCTTTCAGTCCCCTTTGTCCAATCAAAGTTGCTCTATTTTTCCTTAGCCCCCCCCCCCCCCTATTTTGAACTAGCATCCACAAATCAGATAGAGCATTTGGCCTTTGTTTTTTGGGATTTGCTTTTTCACTTAGCATGATATTCTCCAACTCCCTTCATTTACCTGCAAATGCCTTATTCTTCCCTAAGGCTGAATAATATTCCATTATGTATATGTACCACATTTTCTTATTCATTCATCTGTTGAAGGACATCTAGATTGTTTCCATAATTTGACTATTGTGAATTGAGCTGCTATAAACATTGATGTGGCTGTGTCACTATTGTATGTTGATTTTAAGTTCTTTGGGAATAAACCTAGGAGTAGGATTGCTGGGTCAAATAGTGGTTCCCCATTCCATGTTTTCTGTGGAATCTCCATACTGCTTCACAAAGTTCCGAATTGCCATGCCACCAGCAATTTTTCCCCACATACCTGGCAACATTTTTTGTTGCTTGTATTTCTAGTAATTGCCATTCTGACTGGAATGAGGTGAAATCTTAGGGTAGTTTTGTTTTGCATTACTCTAATTAATAGAAATGTTGAACATCATTTCATATATTTGTTGATTTGATATGCTACACTTCAGAATGATAGCTTATTATTGGTAAGAATATGATGATTTTTACCCCCTGCAAGACAAAGACATTCTGATGATATCCAGCTCCTCTTCCCAGGAATTCCTTATGTACCTACATACTTATGGACTCTGCACTCAATTTTATTTCCCTTCCTATTCCAGGCCAATCCTTCTATTGATTCCAAAACCTTCTTCCAAACACATTGTCTGTAGGGCTACTTTCCTTCTTAATTATTGCTTTGTTGTTATAACTTTGACTTCACCTATAGACTTGACTAAACCTATGCTAGCCTGAGAGATGGAAACACATTCTTGGATTTTTTTTTCCTTAGCTTACAAACCAACAAAGACTAATACACCTCTCTGAGGCTCAGTTTCCTTGTCCAAGTATATGTGTTTTATCCCCTACTTTAGAATACAGTAGGATGGTATATAAAAAAATGAATAGTAGCTGATTGATTAGAGCCTGGTAAATGTTATTTCCTGTCACATGTTGTTGAACAAAAGGGAAAATAGAATAGGCTAAAACTAGTGATAATATTCAGATCTTAAGAGCTATGGAAAATGTACAAGTGAATACAACAGGAAAGTTATATTTGAAGTTTTTCTCCTACAACACTTTCTTATGTGGCCACTGGCAAGGAAACTAAATATGACTTTTTTGACCTCTCTGAATTCATGCCCATCAAGTGAAGTTTCTATCTTAATGGACTATATTAGGATGAATTCATACTTATGTCAAGTATGTTTAACAATTTTTCTTTTGCTTTTATTATCAGGGGAAAGTACCACTCTTCAAGCCACAGTCTACTTTATATACAACTGGAACAAGCAGAAAAAGTAATTAATTTTAAATGCATTACCTCTAACATGAGAATCAAAACATTCATGGTAAATCACTAGCTGAATCTTTGGAGACTCAGCATTTTCAGCCATTTCTATGTGAAAGTAATCTACCCATAAGTGAGTCAAAACAAGTTAAGGGTAAAGGATTTCAAGAAGACAATTCCAAAAAAAATGGAAGAAGTTTAAAACAAACATAGGAGATTGACCTGTTTATTTTTATCCAGGGAAATCACCATGAGGTTGAATGAAGTACAAAAGCTTTGAGTCAAACTGATTGAGACTGAAATTCTACCTAAGACAGATTTTAGCTACATAAAATCTAAGCTAATCTAGCTAATTAAATTTTAAGTGTTCTTACCTCAAAAAGGATACTCATGTGAGGTAATATCTGTGTTAATTATCTCAATTAAGCCTTTGCACAATGTATCCATATTTTGAAGACATCAAGCTGTACACAATAAATCTACATGATTTAGCTTTCAATTCAGTAAAATAAAATGCTTTAAAGAGAAATTAATTTACTACCTTCAAAACATAAATGAGTTCTTAGGTCAGTATTGATCCAAATATCTCAAAATGACTCCCACAAGTTCCCTCTTCTGTAACTAGGCAGATATGTCTGGGTATTTTAATCCCAAATAGGAAGCTGGGGATGGACTCTTCCTTCCTTTCAGGACAACTGGACACAGCTCCATTAAGCACAAATGTAAACATGACAGTCCACTTTTGTCCTGTCCATACTCATTACTGAGTGACATTCAGATACATGTTGAGGTGTTGAGATGAAGTGAGGCTGAGACAATGTCTAGTCCTTCTTGAACCATACCTAGTCACAGATGCTAGTGGTGTCCTTTGACTTCTTTGACTTCTGTCAGGAACTTTGACCCCCAGCATCCCTTGTCCCCTAGTGACATCCCTGAAGCTCATTCAGTGTTTGAGCAAGTTTTAGTATTCTTCAACTGAGGCATGGTTTCAGTATAAGTAATGTGATTCTCACTATTTAAGAAAAAGACATAATGTCCCTTTTACTGATACAGAATGAGAGAGAGAGGTGAAGCAACTGGCTTACAGTTATAATGGCAATTAATGCTGGTAACACCATGAAAAGAAGCTTCTTTCTCTAAAGCTCTAACTTTAGAACTTTTGAAGCATCTGATGGTTTGTGAAGCTTTTAGAATACATTGCATTAATGATTAGCATTCTTTTCAGCAATCCAGATTTGAGAACATTATGATTCAGTTCCATGACACAAGTCGTTCTTAACAACACTTGTGATTTCCTGTAACAGCTGTTTTCAGAGATGTCTTCTTTTTTGTTCATGTCCAAAACTCAAATTCAGTGTTCAGATATTTTCAGTTTTAACCCTCTAAGATTTATCAGTTTTATTTCTTTTGCTCCAGCCAATTCTCTCCCCACACCCTTTTATAGATCATTGTATACTAGAAGGAATGGTAGAGATGAAATTGTCAAAATAAGTTCTTTTTGAACATGCTCATTTTATGGTTGTGTTAGGCAAAACGTTTTCTATCACTGTGGTAGAATCTTTCAGATTTATGAAGATTAAAAGCAGTTTTTGATACATATACTTTTGAAGATATTTCCTACTGTTCTACAGATTTCTCATGTACTTTTTCTGTTTCTCTTTTAAAATAAAATTCATTCTTGCTGTAGTAAAGAGCATGAAATTTGTCACAGACATTGCTGTTGGTATGTGTACCACCACAATGAGGCTGACAATTTAACTCTGTGAACACTTGCCCATATCTGTTCTTTAATAGCAAAGCTATTGAAAACCACATTTTATGAATGCACTGGTACAAATATAAATATAACTTAAGTTGGATTAATGAATACCCAATTAAATTATGTATATATAAGTTTATAACATGTGTATATCAAATGAAAAAATATTCAGGCATAAAAAATATTATCCTGCAATGGTGGCAACATGGGTGAAACTGAAGAGACAATTTAAAGGAAAAAAGACATACAAATACCATGCATATGTGTCACTCATGTGGAATCTAAAACACATGATCTCATAGAAGTTGAGAGTAGAGTACTGGTTACTAGAGTCGAGTCGAGGAAGAATGTGGAAAAGATAATAGAGGAAGGTTGGATAATGAGTAACAAGTTACATAAGAAGAATCAGTTTTAATGTTCTACAGCACAAGAGGGTGAATGTAGTTCAGAATTTTATTCCATATTTTCTGAAGAATTAGAAAAGAAGAGTTTAAAGATTCCACTAGAAAAAAAAATAATGTTTAAAATGGTGGAAATTCTAAGTACCTTGATTTGCTACATATATTGAACTATCACACTGTACCCCATGAATATATACAATTACATGCCAATTAAAATTTTGATGTACACAGGATAATTGACCATTACAATTTAATCAGTCAGGAGAATAGAGCTTTATAAAATATCTCTCAATATTCTTGCCTAGGGCACTACCCACAGGGTTTATTTTTCATCAACTTTCATCAATTGAAGCCAGAGCTTCTTCAGAACCTTTTTCACTTCCTCATTTCTGAAGGTGTAGATCAAAGGGTTTAACATAGGTGTCACTAGGGTACAAAACACAGTCACAGCTTTGTCAGCAGGGAAGGAGGCCAGAGGTCTGAGGTACAGGTATGAACAAGGTACAAAGAATAAGATGACAACTGTGACATGAGAGGCACAGGTAGACAGGGCTTTACGGCGCCCTTCGGAGCTGTGAGACCTCAGGGAGCGCAGGATGATGACATAGGAAGCCACCAGCATGGAGAAGGTGATCAAACACAGTGACCCACTGTTGGCAGCAATCAGGGGCCCCAAAGTGTGGGTGTCTGTGCAGGCCAGCTCCAGGAGAGGAATTAAATCACACATAAAGTGGTCCATGACATTAGGTCCACAGAATGGTAACTGAGCCATAAACAAAATTTGTATGCCTCCATGAATAAACCCCAAGATCCCAGCCGCCCCCACCAAGAAACCACACACCTGCCTGTTCATGATGGTCATGTAGTGCAAGGGCTTACAGATGGCCACATAGCGGTCATAGGCCATGGCCATTAACAGGATGATCTCAGCTGCAGCAAAAAAGTGTTCAGTAAAGAGCTGAGTCATGCACCCACTGAAGGATATGGTGTTCTTTTCAGAGATCAAGTCAAAGATCATTTTGGGTGCTATGGAAGAAGAGTAGAAACCATCTATAATGGATAAACAAGACAGAAAGAAGTACATGGGAGAGCCCAGGGCTGGGCTGATGAAGACGGTGATGGAGATGAGCATATTACCTGCCAGTGTGATCAAATAGGCCAGTAGAAGCACAGTAAATAAGAGTTTCTGCAGTTGTGGATTTTGGGTCAGGCCCAGCAAGATGAATTCTGTTACATTGCTCATCTTTACTGTCAATTTAGCTTGTGTTTGGGCATGTGGTTCGTCTGAAGAAAAAAAAAAAAAAGAAAAGAAACATGATGTGTCTGAGGAATGAAAGCTCAAGTTTCATGTTAAAGTACTTCATTGCTTTATTGGACCAGTCCTCTGCAATGGATGCAGTTAGTGTTTATTTATCTCACCTCTTTTACAGGCAGTTGTACAGAACAGAAGGAGGTTAGATTTCAAATAGTTCAATACATTATAGGTACCACAAGAAAACAAGGCATTATTATGAATGTTGACTTGTGTTTAATTTCTGAACATTCTTTCTTTCTCTAAAAAATCTCAAAGGTGGCTTTCTTTCATTGCTGGGAGGATTTCAAATATCATCAATGACGATTATTTTGTAATTATATTTCTTTATCTTCATGGACATCTGTGGATACATGAACATAATATTCTATTAAAATCAACTGTATCCTATACTAAGGTGCTAAGGGTCTCTGAATCTAAACCAGCTGTGTTTTCTGACCTGTTTTTTCTCTGTCATTTGGACATAAAATTGAGCTAGATATGAACTGTTTTTTTCTTCTTCTCCTAAATGCCAAGAAATTTTCTTTACTACAGCTCAACCAGAATGATCCATTGTTGTGACTGTCTCTATGCCACCATTTCATGCTCAGCTTGCCACATCTTTGGATATGAATGAATGTAAATGGTACAATGTTTCCCTGAAAGTTCACAGTATTTTACAAATAAATTGTCCTTGCATTGGTATTTTAATAGATACAGTGTTGTACTCTGGATTAGATATATTTCCCCACTCACTTTTTACAAATGGAATAAAATGACATGAATTTACTATTGGCAAGATAAAAATATTAGGATCAGATAAGAAGATACAATTATATTAGCATAAATTCAGTCAGATAAGATGAATTTGTAATTTTCATGGCTAATTGGTAGAATACTGCATATATACAAAAATTTAAAATAATCCTTATTTTGAATAATCTAGATGTAGGTTTTCAAAATTAAGCCCATGTTGTTACAAAAGAACCTAAGATATTTAATTTTTTCTTAGCCTTTTTCTACTTCTTTTTTCCAATCTCTGCCCCAAATTATTCATAATCACATAATTTTCCAAAAAAAAAGTTTTTAGTTTTTCTGGACACAGAATTCAACCTCAAGACCTCTCAGATTCTATGATAGTGTGAACAAATGTTTTTGGTTTTCAGCAAAACTGTATCCCTGAGTTGTTTCCTTTCTATTCTTGGCTTTTGTGGATGCTAAATACAGTTATTACTAATTTTTCTTAATAGATTTATTTCACAAAATCTAACTTCAAATTGGCAACATGAAAGTTATGAATAGGGGAAATTTTAAGCCTTTACAAACAGAACTCCACAGACTTATTGCAATTATTTAGACATAAATCTTTATCACACTGTCTTAAAAGTGACTCTAGTCATTTTAATCATCATGCTTTAGCAAAATTACAGAACATGTTTTCACCTGATATTTTCAGTGAAAAATTGTGTCCTGTTTCTTTTTCAGAGCAAAATAGCAAACTTCTAATCAAATATGTATTCACAAAAACAATTCAGAGAAAATAAGTTGGCTGGATGAAGTTACTTGATTAAAAATTTGGAGAAAAACGTTTAGTTTTCACTGACCTGGGTCTGGTGATAGTGGAATTCTCTGTCAATGTTTTCTTCTCCTCTGGGAGTTTTCAACTCAGCCTTCCATGGACTCCATGAGCTGAGACGGGAATTATTGTTGCCCCAGACCATTCTTCAATGTCGACATTTTCATTCATATGGTACCATTATCAGTCTGGATTTCATCAGAAAAACAAACAATTTCAGTTAGGAAGCTTTGATAGCTCTAGAACTTAATTCATGCTCATTTTCTTGGTTTCCTATGAAAGTATACATGAATCTTCTATATATAGTTTTTCAGAAAACAATAATTTCAGGTGTTTTGAACTATATTCAATCCAAAGTAAAAATAAAAGGAACACAGCCTAATTATCCAAATCAGGAAAAGTCATTATATTCAACAATATAACATAAGTGAATCCTGCGATTAGATACTGTTTTCTCAAGTTGACCAAACATTTGCTTCCTAAGAGCCTAGGAGCAATGTGGAGAAGTGATTTCTTGCATCTTAAATCAAGTTCTCCTTTCCTTTCTATTGCCCTAGAAACCCACTCAGCTCAGGAGTGGGATCTCACATGCAAGGAATTCTCCATCTCATTGGTCATGGCTCTGCTGCTGTCATTGGCTCACAGACCCATCATAATAATTCTCTCCTCTTGGACTCTAGAGAGATGTTTAAATTGACTTCCACAGATTGCAGGCTTTAGTAAAGCTTTGGCCTCTCAAGTACCCAGAGGATCCATAATTGGCTCTGCCAAAATATTTTTCCAAGGCAACAACAAAAGTCCTCTGCTTACTCCCACTTGGTGCCCACAAACATAATTAGTGGTTAGTTTTAGAAAATCACTTAAGGTGGGGGTAAAAGTAAGTCCAGGCTACAGTTTAGGATGAAAATTGAGCAATACAATTTGGCAAACTTCTTTATAAGATTTTTTTAGTTTGTTTGTTTTTGTTTTTATAATTATGACCTTGAGAGCAAAGCCTAGGATATGGGTTGGTTGTAGGCTTAGATCAGAGACCAGAGAATGTACTTTTCCCTGATACATGAATGGTGTCAAATGTATGGTTGCTCTGAAGGTTGGATTTGCCAGTGATCAAGACTGTGCCTGAGTGTGCTGGAGATTGTGCATTTTTATTAGTGATTGACTGATGAAATTTAGATGGCAGCATTCCCAGCTACCAAAGATTCATAATTTAATAGTTATAGGGATATCAGCTTATTTCAAGGAAATCTAATTGATAACATATTTTCATGGTTATTTGAAATAGAGAATAATGAATCTTAGACTTACAGGCTCTGTGTTTCCAACAGTAGCTATTGAGAATGTCACAGTCACTTGAACACTGTGGATAAAGACACACAGAGAACTCTGGAAAGGAGACCACACCAGTATCTTATCCCTTGCAGCTTCTGAGGTGATGAAGAATGATGAAAAAATATTTGAAATGCAATGAAAATCCAAGATAACTAAAATTATAGTACAAATTTTAATATATTATGAATTTTATAGAAATAAAACAGTTTCCATAATTAAAACTTGGTATCTGTTGAAGAAACCCTCTGAACTGTTCTTTTCAGAAGTTTTAATTTTGTTCTTTTCAGAAGTTTTAGTTTCAGAATTTTTTAGTTTTAGTTAAGTTAATCATGGCTTTACTCTGTATTCCTATGAGTTTGAATATTTGAGATACTTTATATGAATGCAAAAATGAGGTATTTGATCCCCTGTAACATTTTTTTCATCTTATATGGTATATTCAAAATTTACCTGTCCAGTTTCATATGACAGGGCTTCATTGTTTTATAAGACTTAACAACATTCCATTGAATTTATATCCCACAATTTATTTATCCACTCATCTATACAAGAATGTTAAAAATTTCCACCTCTTTAATCATGCTACAATCATAAACACACTGACCACAAATATTTCTTATGTTTTTTTTATGTCGATTCTTTTGTTTTATGGAGGTTTTCTGCCCTGTGACCTTTTAGGGCACTGCAGAAGGAACTGTGGGATACTTAACCAATGAGCAACAGTCCCAGCCCTTTTTTACTTTTCATTTTGAGTCAGGGTCTCACTAAGTTGCTTGGGGCCAGGCTAAGTTGCTGAGGCTGGCCTTGAACCTGTGATCTTCTGCCTCAGCCTCCCCAGTTGCTGGGATCACAGATGTGCACCACCATATCTTGCTTGTCTTTAATTTTGAAATCATTTTAGACTTTAAGAAATTTGCAATCTGATTGTAATTTTTTGTATAAATGCTCAGAATTGAAGTTTGTGCATCAAATAGTAGTTTGATTTTTAAAGCAGTTAAAGGATCTTTTTTTCTGTTTTCCATTGCAGCTGACTCATTTCCACCAGTGTTTTAGGGACTGACAAGGCAAGGCACTGAAGAGAGCAGGAAACAGTTTTATTTGGCTGCAGCCAGCTTCAGAGAGAATAGCTTTTGCTGTAATCAACTAATCCCTTGAACCCCAAGTTCAGGTGGTTTCAGAACTTTATACCCAGCAAGTATGGGGAGGGGCTCAGAAGTTCACATTCTGCAGAAGTTCACACATAAAAGCAGCTTTTCTCTTTCACTGTTCTGGGCAAGTTAACCCTTCAAGGACAACACCTGAGAAGGGGAGAGCTTCTTCTCCCATTTCTTTCCTTCCCCTGCCAGCTCTCTGTTATCAGAGATTCCTCTTATCTTGGAAATGTAGACATCTCTATGAAGCTCTAGCTCAAAGCCAGAGGCCTTATTAAAGGATCTGTCTTTCTTTCTTTTTTTAAATCACATTTTGCATTTGCAAACACACTTTTACATACTACCATACTGGATAAATGTTTGTGGAAAACTAGTACAGGGGCATTCAACACCTGGAGTACTTATGTCTTCCAGCCAGTGGCCAAGTAAAATAGAGCAACAGGAAGATATGAAGTTTACTTACATTGAACTCTTTTGTAGATACTCTTTTGATGATAGTCCTAAAGTCAATTATGGTGAAGATTTCTGGAGAAGCTTAGCTAAGATTTTCTGTGAGGAGGGAGTGGCCCTACACCAGCCGTGTCCACAGATGCTGGGAACAGGCCTGAGGCTGAATCTAAGTTTTTCAAGTGATGTTTATGAGATGACAAAGGGAGTAGAAAATCTTATTCTTCTGTCTTCTGGTTAGAAACTTGATACAATTGTTCATGAAGAAACTTATGATTAAAAGAATGATGTTGTTCTGTTTTCTACTTTCCTGTTAAGTAGCAAGCATAATCTTCTGAGATTCAAGGAAAACTTATGGGATATAGATGGAATATATATATATATTATCTATATCTATATATCTATATATGTATATATTATCTATATCTATCTATCTATCTATACATATATATATATATATATAGAGAGAGAGAGAGAGACAGAGACAGAGAGACAGAGAGACAGAGAGAGACAGACAGAGAGAGAGGGTGGGAATAATATATATTTAATAAAGATGTAGGATGGCCAAGGATTCTTTAGGCTTTATTTTTTATAACAATAGAAGTGGTGTTGAGAAGATTTGCAAGACTTGTGTCCTGGACTAGACCTCAATATTTTTCTTCTTTCTTTATAAATCTGAGCTCCTTTTCTTAAAATTATATTTTGTGGACAACTGAAATTACTTTCATACTGTTTGTCTGTAATTCTCTACTCAAATTTGAATGTGCTGAGTGTACTTCCTTGATTACTCAGATATCATCATTTTCTTGTGTGTCACCTGCTTTTGTCCTTCTTAGCCAAGGTACAAGTACAACCCAAAGAAGTTTTTAAGAGGTGACATGGTGTGTAGGAAAGCACCTCATGAAATATCTTCTATTTGAGAAATGATGTCCCAAATTTCTTTATGATAATAATTGGAAGAATTTTATACCCCCCCATGAATTTCAACAGAGACAATAGTTTATTCTGGAAAGATCAACATTTTAAGGTAAATGAAACCACCTGGAATTGTGCAGCACAGCAGTCTTAATTCCTGGGTTAATCCTGCCTCAGTGACTCATATTCCTCAAAACCAATTCATTTCTGTTTATCCTCCATCTTTCATAGTGATAACCTGAATTTCAGTAGTTATAATCAAAATTATACTTTTTTCAACACAATTTTTAAAGTTAGGTCCATTTTTTAAAATATTGTAATTACTTGGCCTATTGGTTTATATAGAGTACCCAAATTTTGCTCAAAATTGTCATATTAGGTACATAAATTAATAGAATTTATGTGAAAACATTTTTTATGCTAGTTAGCAATGTGCTTTCCTTTGGTGACTAATTTGTAAATTTCAGAGTGTTTCTAATAGGAAACACCTTAGTAATCATTTAATCAAATACTCATCTTTCATGTTAAATGTGAGTAGATTTTGTTTTTATATTCCCTATTCATTTGAATCATTCTCCAAGATGATTCTTTGGCCTCAGAGCATCATCATGGAATTTTTCACCTCTGTGTTTCTGAGGGTATAGATTAAAGGTAAATGGAACCACCCAGAGTTTCACCATAGTATAAAACACAGCCTCCACTTTGTCAATGGGAAAGGTGACCATGAGCTGAAAGCACACAAATAGGATACAAAGAAGAGGATGACTACAGCAATGTGGGAGGCACAGGTGGAGAGAGCTTTCCTCCGTTCTTCCTGGCTGCAAGTCTTTAGGGAACAAAGGATGAGAATGTGGGAGATGATAGGAAGAGCAAAAATGAGGATGCACATCAGCCCACTGTTGGCAGCAACCAAGAGCCAAAGATATGAGAGTCTTTGCAGGAGAGTTTCAGGAGGGGAAAAGGGTCACAGTTGAAATGATCAATAACATTTGGGCCACAGAAGGGCAAAAAGACCATGAAAAGAGCTTAAATCAGACCATGTAAAAATCCTCCAGCCAGGCCACAGACACCAGGAGGCAACAAACATACCTGTTCATTGTGATCATATAGTGCAGGGGCTTGCAGATGTCCACAAAGTGGTCTCAGGGCATCACTGTGAGCAGGATGATCTCAACTCCCCCAAAGAAATATTCTGCATAGAGCTGAGTCATGCACCCACTAAAGGAGATAGTTTCCTTTGCACCAAATAAGACAAGTATCATTTAGATAGTAAATAAATAAATAAAATTTAAAAAATAAAAATAAAAAAAGAAGAAGAAGGAAAGAGACTTTTTAAAAATACTTGGTAACATATGACAAGTATGATTATTGATAGAAGAATGCAAATTTGAAAACACACAGCATTATTATTATTCTGGAAATATTTGTTACAAATTTGAGAGAACATAAATTAAATAACCAAAAAATGAAAACCACCAACTATATTCACACACACACACTCACACACACACACATAATGTTCACTATAGAAATAAGTACACCAAGCAAAAAGAAGATTTGATGAATTTAAAAGTTTTTTGGTATTTTTAGAATATAAACTAAAGGTATGAACATACATAAACTCAATAAAAAGAAAATAGGGTTAAATTACAAAAGAACCTTACCTTTCATTTGGAAGATTATAAGAGTATTTAGAAGATTATAATGCATAGTTCATAAAAGGTTTTCAATAACTACATAGGCATTTTTCACAACCAGATTTTTCTCAATGCTGCCACCAAAAAGTGGAAAAAAATAGCCTATAGTAAAATTTCAGGTAAACCAAAGATCTGTACAGAACAGAAAAAGAAAGAGATCAACATATATCTAATATCTGATTAGAAACAGCATTTAAGTGAAAACAATGGTATAAGTCACAGGAAAAAAAATGATGCATTTTGCCACAGAAAAATATGGAACACATTGAAAATGCTTATAACAATGGGGCAACAGTTGTTATAGAAATTGTTTCTTAACAAATTCAAATATTCATTTACCATTACAGAAAGGGTAATCTTCCATTTCATAATTCACAAGACAAATGCAATTTAAAGACAATGAAGTGTTTTTAACAGGCAAATTGGCAAACATTGAAGACAGTTATAGCATTCTATACTGATGAATGTGGGTTGATACAAAATGTTCTGAAACTTAATTCTGTAAAATCAGGGCTTCAAAACTGATCATGTTCAGTGGTCCTTTACTTCTTATTCATACAAATGTACTCTATATAAACATATAATAAAAAATATGCATATATATTTCACATCACAATCTATTTTTATGATAGTGAAAATGTAAGAAAATTTTGAATGTCTACAGTAAGAAGAAAATTTAAATGAATTCAAATGGATGCTGTAAGATCTTGGAATAATACATTCTAAGCTCTGAAAGAAAAAGGATGCCAATCAAAAATATCATACCCAGCAAAATTAAGCTCAGAACTGATGATGAAATAAAACCTTCCATGATAAACAAAAGTTAAAAGAATTCACAATTAAGAAGACTGTATGACAAAACATACTAAAGAAAATATTTCATGAAGAAGAAATGAAGGCCAGAAATGAGAGGATATACACTGGAAAAAGTGTCCATCAAAGGAAAAACTCATTCAAATTAAAAAAAAAGAGAGAGAGAGAGAGAAACAACTCAAAATGACAGGGAACAAAAATCATACCTTCATCATAACATTGAATGTAAATGGCCTGAACTCATCACTCAAAAGACACAGACAGGCAGATGAGATTGAAAAAATAGGACCCAGTAAAGTATGCTGTCTACAAGAGTCAGCACATAGTCAAAGACCTTCACAGATTTGAGGTAAAAGGATGGGAAAAAACACATCCTTCACATGGATCTCATAAACAAGAAGGTGTTCTAAAGTGGATTTCAAGCCAAATTTAATCAGAAGGGTCATTTCATACTAGTTAAGGGAATTTTATACCAACAAGATAAAACAATAATAAATATTTATGCCACAAACAATGGGTAATCTACATACATCAAACAAACCCTTCTTAATTTTAAAAAATTGGCTACAATACAATAATACCCGGTAACTTTAACACACCTCTCTCACCACGGGATAGATCCTCCAAACAAAACTAAATAAGGAAATTATAGAGCTAAAAAAATATAAATAATAATTTAGACTTAACAGACATTTTTAGAATATTTCATCCATCAATTACCAAACATTTTCTCCTCAGCCACACATGGGTCCTTTTCTAAAATAAACCATATCTTATGCCACACTGCAATTTTTTAGCACATACAGAAAAATAGAGATAATATTTTACATCCCAGTAGTTCATAGTGGGGTGAAATTAGAAATCAATTATACAATACAAAATAGAAACTACTTTAACATCTGGGCACTAAATAATGCACCACTGAATGACCAATGGATAGCCAAGTGTGGTGGTACATACTGTAATCCTAGCAGCTTAGGAGGTTGAGGCAGGAGGATCACGAGTATATAGCCAGCCTCAGCAACTTAGTGAGGCCCTGAACAACTTAGGGAAACCTTGTCTATAAATAAAATATAAAAAAGGGATGGGGATAGGGCTCAGTGGTTGAGTGCCCCTGGGTTCAATCCCAGTACCATGGGAATGAATAACTGATGGATAGCAGAAGATATCATGAAGGAAATGAAAAAAAAAATAGTTACAGGTAAATGAGAAAAGTAGCAAAACATATCAAATCTCTGGGACACTATGAAAGCAGTTCTAAGAGGAAAGTTCATTGTACAGAGATCATTCTTTAAAACAATAGAAAGGCACCAAATAAATAACCTAATATTATACCTCAAAGCCCTACAAAAAAAAATAACAAATCAACTCCAAAAGCAGTAGAAGATGGAAAAAATTAAAATCAGAGGTGACATCAATAAAATTAAAACAATAAAATAATAAAACAATTCAAAAAATCAATAAAAGTTTGTTCTCTGAGAAAATAAACAAAATTCATAAACCCATAGCCAAGCTAACCAAGAGAAAACTCAAATTACTAAAATCCATGATGAAAAAGGAAATATCACCGCAAACACAAGTGAAATACAGATGATAATCAGAAACTATTTAGAAAATTCATAGTTCAATAAAATAGAAAATCTTGAAGACATCAACAAATTTCTAGAGACAAATTACTTACTCAAATTGAATCAGGAGAACATAAAAATTTAAACAAAACAATTTCAAGCAACAAAACTGAAGAAGACATCAAAAGCCTACCAATCAAGAAAAGCCCAGGACCAGATGAATTTTCAGCCGAGTTCCACCATACCTTTAAAGAAGAAGTTATTCCTCAAATAATTCCATTAAATAGAAAAGAAGTGTATCCTTCCAAATTCATTCTATGAAGCTAGTATCACCCTGATACCAAAATCAAAGACACATCAAAGAAAGAAAATTTCAAACCTATATCCCTTATGAACATAGATGCAACATTCTTAATAAAATATTGGCTAACTGCATACAAAAACATATTAAAAAGATAGTGCACCATGATCAAGTTGGGGCCATTACAGGGATGCAAGGGTGATTCAACATACAGAAATCAATAAATGTATCATATCACATCAAGAGACTTAAAAAGAAGAATCACATGATTATCTGAATAGATGCAGAAAAAGCATTTGACAAAATACAGTATATATTCACATTCAAAACACTAGAAAAACTAGGGATAGTAGGAACATACCTGAACATTGTAAAAGCTATACATATTAGACTGGAGGCCAACATCATTCAAAATGGAAAAAAAAAAAAAAAAAAAACTTGAAAGTTTTACCTTAAAAACTGGAATAAGATAGGGATTCCCTCTTTCACCACTTCTATTCAATGCATTCCTAGCAACTCTAGCTACAGTGATTAGGCAAAAGAAAGACATTAAATGGATATGAATATGAAAAGAACTCAAACTGTCCCTATCATTACTTTCTTACTGTTTACCATTGTGTTATTGTCTGTTTCACAGTAAAATGAAATCCACAATAACAAAGTGGAACACTAGGACTTAGTAGATACTCCATAGCATTTATTGAATAAATGGATGTGTAAGTGAATAAACTCTACACTGTAGTACATACTATACATGTATTTGTGTAAAACCTTGTAATATTACTAATGAAGTTAAAATTGCCCATTAAATTATGACTACAGAGTAAACACACAGCATTCTGAGATACATCTTGAGTTCTACAAAATAAGTAATTATGGTAAAAGACCATGGGATCTAAGCATGCTAAATTAATATGAAGCAAGAACAGTTACAGAGATAAAAGGATTATTATATTATTTTTATATGTATTGTGATTCTTCAAATTGCTTCAATATAGTTTTCTAGAATTTAATCCAATTATTCTCAGAACTATATTATATAACTCCTTTCTGAAACCTAAGATATAAATAACCATGAAGGGAAGAGTATTTCACATGGAATACTTTAAGTTGCATGCCGTATGAGCTTTAGTTTTCTGTGCTTTAGTTTTCTGCAGAACTACCGTCTTCTTATTCAAGACAACACACACAGCTTATGTTTCTTAATAAGAACATACTGTTGCATATCCTCACAGATTTCCTTCATCAACTGCTCTTTTAGATTTCCTTTGATCCAATATCCATAATCTGATTTCCTATTCCATTAATTATTTCCTGAATCTGTTTTTAATCTAGCACAAAGCTCAATGAGTCTAAATTCCATAACTAAACACACTCTTAAACTTTTCAAATGTTTTTTTCAAAATCTGTATTCTTTCTTTAAATTTGTTTTCACATACTCTGAGTGGCCCAAGGTTGAAAGCAAAATCATTTCCATCAAAGAAAAATATATCCTGATATTTATATATTCAGCTGACTCGTATCCTCAAATTTGTTCGACATGAGTAGCTTTGACTTACCTCCTACATTCTGCAGCAGTACTTATGGGCTTGAGGATTCAGGCCAAGGTTCACAGTCTGCCATATAACCTAGAAACCATCACAATATTCGACAGAGTGAGGCTCAAGGTGCAGACTAAAAATTATTTTCTTCTTTTAAGACAGCTTAATTATTTTGTATTTGCCATGTACTCATCACTGTATTAAGAATTTTAAACCACCAATTATGATATATCAGCCTTGTCCTCTAAAATATTTCCTCTGAGATTCATCTGAAGAATAATGTATATAATTTCAAAAGATTCAATATATTCCAGAATTTGTAGCACTTATTAAAACTAAATTTTTGTGCATTAAAGAAGTTGTTTGTGATAAAGAAAAATAAAATATTTCATGGCAATGTAGGCCAGTCAATTAGAGTAAGTAGAGTGAATGAAAAGGAAACAAATATTTGTAACCAGCAGAACTGTGTGGTTAAAATGGCAGCTAGATTTGCACCTGAGTTTGCCTCCTGCAAAGATTATAGGAACCCAGTCTGTTTCTTCTAAAGTAAAATAAAGGAAGATTTGAATAAACCCACCTCAATGCAGAAGAATTTGACTGAATGATTTATTAAAACAACTTTTTTGTTGGTTTTATTTTTTAATTACATGACTGCAGAATGCATCACAATTCTTATTACACATATAGAACATTTTTTCATATCTCTGTGTGTATATAAAATATGTTCACACCAATTCTTGTCTTCATACATGTACTTTGAATAATGATGTTCATCACATTCCTTCATCATTGCTAACCCCCTGCCCTCTCCCACCCCTCTGCCATATCTAGAGTTCTTCAAAACCGCCCATGTTCCCTCTCCCTACCCAAATAAGAGTCAGTCACCTTATGTCACAGAAAAAATTAACCATTTTTTTGGGGGGTGCGGGGATTGGCTAATTCATTTAGCATTATCTTCTCCAACTGCATCGATTTACCTGCAAATGCCATGATTTTACTCTCTTTTATTGCTGAGTAGATATTCCATTGTGTATATATTCCACATTTTTTAATCTATTCATCTACTGAAGGATATTTAGATTGGTTCCACAGTTTAGCTATTGTGAATTGTGCTGCTATAAACATTGATGTGGCTGTGTCCCTGTAGTGCTTTTAAGTCCTTTGGGTATAGACCTAGGAGAGAGATATCTGGGTCAAATGGTGGTTCCTTTTCAAGTTTTCCAAGGAATCTCCATACTGCTTTCCATATTGTCAGCACCAATTTGCACTAATATTGTTGTTTGTCTTCATAATAGCTGCCAATCTGACTGGAGTGAGATGGTAGTTTTGATTCGCATTTTTCTAATTGCTAGAGATGATAAACATTTTTTTATATATTTGTTATTTGATTGAATATCCTCTTCTGAGATGTGTCTGTTCATGTCCTTGGCCCATTTGTTGATTGGATTATTTGGTTTTTTTTATTGTTGAGTTTTTTGAGTTTTTTATATACCCTAGA
This sequence comes from Marmota flaviventris, assembly GCF_047511675.1. NCBI lineage: Eukaryota > Metazoa > Chordata > Mammalia > Rodentia > Sciuridae > Marmota > Marmota flaviventris. The sequence goes on along the minus strand of NC_092506.1, from coordinate 17,384,472 downwards.
GATTAGTGCTCTATCTGATGTGTTAGGCATAAAGATTTGTTATCAAGATGTAGTCTTTCTATTCACCTCACAGATTGTTTCTTTTGCTGACAAGAAACTTTTTAGTTTGAGTCCATTCCATTTATTGATTCTTGGTTTTAATTCTTGTGCTATCGGAGTCTTATTAAGGAAGTCAGGGCCTAATCCCACATGATGGAGATTAGGGCCTACTTTTTCTTCTATTAGGCGCAGGATCTCTGGTCATATTCTTAAGTCCTTGATCCATTTTGAGTTGAATTTTGTGCATGGTGAAAGATAGGGGTTGAATTTTGTTTCATTGCATATGGATTTCCAGTTTTCCCAGCACCTTTTAAGAGGTTATCTTTTCTCCAATGCATGTTTTTGGCGCCTTTGTCTAATATAAGGTAGTTGTAATTTTGTACCATTGGTCTACCAGTCTGTTTGGTGCCAATGCCATGCTGGTTTTGTTACTATTGCTCTGTAGTATATTTTAAGGTCTGGTATAGTGATGTCACCTGCTTCACTTTTCCTGCTAAGGATTGTTTTAGCTATACTGGGTCTCTTATTCTATACCTAGAAGACCCAAAAAGCTTCACCAGAAAACTTCTAGAACTAGTAAACGAATTCAGCAAAGTAGCAGGTTATAAAATCAACACCCATAAATCAAAGGCATTTCTGTATATCAGTGACAAATCCTCTGAGAGGGAAATGATGAAAACTACCCCATTTACAATAGCCTCAAAAAAAAAAAAAAAACTTGGAATCAACTTAACAAAATATGTGAAAGTCTATACAGTGAAATCTACCGAACCCTAAAGAAAGAAATTAAAGAAGATCTTAGAAGATGCAAAGATACACCTTGCTCTTGGATAGGCAGAATTAATATTATCAAAATGACCATACTTCCAAAAGCACTACACAGATTTAATGCAATTTCAATCAAAATCCCAGTGGCATTCTTCATAGAAATAGAAAAGGCAATCATTAAAACTTCTTTCTAAAGATTAATAGACTCCCTCAGGGGAAAAAAAAAGAATTTTTTTTTTTTTGCTTAATTTCTTCAAAATAAACTCAATGATGACAGAATGAAAAAGAAGATGAAAAGCTGGATCCTAGCTCCAAAGGGTGCCTTACATATATATTCCAACAAGACCTTAAGGATTTTGACCCTAGAGAATATAACTAAGTTGCTGCCTCAGAAGTCACACATGGAACAATTAGATGAAAAAAAGAAGCATGTGATATTTTGTTTGAATGTAATTTCTTCCAAAGATTGAGGGATATTTTTCATAAAGAATATAATTTTTTGTGATCTTACTTTAAAACTGTTTAGCAGACGTAACACATTTTGATTTCAATACCTAGAATATTTTAAACTTACGAAAGAAAAAAAATCAGATGTTGAACAACAATCTAGAGCTAGTGACTCTTAAATTTTTCCCCCTGGACTCTAGCATGTGTTCCTGTATATCTGGATACAGATCTTGCACAAGGAGATGACTGGATAAAAAAATTGTGGTATGCATAAATGACGGAATATTACTCAGCCATAAATGGCTTTATGATATTTGCTAGTAAATGCATGGATCTGGAGACAATCATGCTAAATGAAATAAGCCAATCCCAGAAAACCAAAGGTTCAATGTTTTCTCTGATATGCAGCCAACCAATCTTGAAAAACAAAAACAAATTTGTATTTTTGACACTTTCTCATTTCAAACTTACTAAAAAGTTATAATAATCCAAACAATGAGGTGTTCATACAAAAACAGAAACATGACACATAGACTAATGGAAGTGAATAAATACCTGATAAATAAACACACACATATAGTCAATATATAACAGGGAAGGACCACGTTCATTTAATGGCAACAGGATAGTCTTTTTAATGGATAGTGTTTAGGAAGCTGAATAAACTCTGCAAATATATTTTAGACTTGCAACATGTATAAAAATACTTAAAATTGATCAATGAATTAAAAAAGGATAAAATTTACAACTTAGAAAAATATCCCATGGCACAAGCCTGTAATCCCAGAGGCTTGGAAGCCTGAGGCAGGAGGATCACGAGTTCAAAGCCAGCCTTAGCAAAAATGAGGTGCTAAGCAACTCAGAGAGATGCTATCTCTAAATAAAACAGAAAATAGGGCTGGGGTGGTGGCTCAGTGTTCGATTGCCCCTGAGTTCAATCCCTAGTCCACCCCTCCCCAAGAAAAAACAACTTTATGACTTATTATGTATTAATGGTTTTCTGGAAATGACATAAAAACAATAGAAAACAAGGAAAAGAAAAATATAAGGAAGGAAAGAAAAATGGAAGATAACAAATTTGGGAGAAGGATGTGAAGAAATTAGTACCTGTAATTTCTCATGGGGATGTATAATATTGAAGCCTCAATGGAAATATGTGTGGTGGATCCCCAAATAACTAAATAAGAAACTACCATATGATGAAGTAATTCCACTTCCAATAAATGCCAAATTAATTAAAAACAGATTCTCTAAGAGATATTTGTAGCCAATTTTCTTAGCAGCATTATTTACAATAGCCAAAGGTGGAAAAACCCCAAATGTTCATCAACAGATGCCATATGTCAATATAGATGAACCATGAACATATCAAGCTAACTGAAATAAGACACAGAGGGTAAATATTGTGTGGAGAGTAAAATTCATATAGACAAAAATCAGAAAAAAAGAAATTTAAGAAATATAATACAGATAGAAGAAATAAAATATAAAAATAGAGGAAATTGAAGAAGACCTTAGAAGATGGAAAGACTGCCCATGTTCTTGGTTAGGCAGAATTAATACTGTCAAAATGGTGATACTCTGGACATAACTTTCCTATGTTCATATATGACTATACCACCAGTGTAGCTCCACATCATGTTCAACCACAAGAATCAGATCCTAATGAGAATAAGTTATATTCCATGTATGTATAATATGTTAAGATACACTTTCCTGTCATGTATGTCTAAAAATTATAAAAATTGAGAAAAATGGTTACATTATAGAAAGCAATATATGGATTTAATGCATTTCCTATCAAAATACCAATGACATTCTTCAAAGAAAGAAAAAAAAATTGTAAAATTTATTTGGAAGAGAAACCAACTTAGAATAGTCAAAGCAATCTTAATCAAGAAGAATGATACTGGAAACATCACACTACCAGACGTCAAATCACACTATAAAGCTACAGTAACAAAAACAGTACACTATTCACACCAAAGCAGACATAAAGACCAATGGAATCAAGTAGAAGACAGAGAGACAAACCCACATCGACACAGTCATTTGATACTTTACAAATGTGTCAGAAACATGTGTTGGAGAAAAGGTAGCCTTTTTAACAAATGATTGTGGGAAACTGGGTATATATAGTAAAATTAGATTTCCATCACTTATGGTGCACAAAAGCCAACTCAAAGTGGATCAGAGATTAAGAAATTAGACCAGAAACTTTGCAACTGCTAGAAGAACATGTAGGCTCAACAATCCAACATATTGGCATAGGCAACAATTTCATTAACAAGATCAATTCAGTGTAAGAAATAAAACCAAGAATTAACAAGTAGGACAAAATCAGATTAAAAATATCTGCACAGCAGAGGAAAGAAAGGTGTGCTTGAAGATAGAGCTCATAGATGGGAGGTCTTTGCTGCCTGGTCCTCGAGGCATTAATTTTCAGAATATATAAAAAACTCAAGAAAATGTAACATCAAATAAAAAAAAAACAATTAATAAAAAAAAGAGAAATCAAATGACTAACATGTATTTGAAAAAATGTTCAACATCTCTAACTATTAGAGAAATGAAAATCAAAAACAAGCTACAAATTTTAAGATGTATAAAATAATAGAAGAAAAAATGAGTAGAGGAAAGGAAATTTGTATGGGAAGAAGGAGAAGAAAAAGAGAAGTAATGGGGAGTGAATTAGAGCAAATTATATTACATACATGTATAAGTTGCATCAAAATAAGCTTTTATGTCACGTAAAACTAAAACAAACTAATTAAAATTTTTTAAGAAGTCAAATTTATACAGACAAAAACTAGAATACATTTACTGATAAATGAGGGGAGAGAATTGAAGAGTTATTTTTCTCATGGGTACAGATTTCCAATTTTTGAGGTTGGAAGAGTTCTGGAGATAGTCGTCAGGATTGTACAGCAATGTGAATACATTTATTGCCACTAATTTGTACACTTAAAAGTCTTTAAAATGGTAAATTTTCATGTTCTGGGATGTTTAAATGAAATAAGAATTAATACAAACAGCTGAGTAATGTGAAAAACACTTTAAAATGGATGATTTTTAACAGAGCTCAACTATATGGATGGCCAATGATCACTGAAAAGATGCTCAAAATTAGTGCCCATCATTGAAATTCAAATTAAAATCCTACCAAGATATCACTACTCAATTGGTATGTGAGTGATGATATCCCATTAGGATTTTAAATGTAAAAAGATATTTTTGAAATTTAAAAATACCAATTTATGATAAGGATAGAAAACAACTGTAGGTCATATGTACATGATAGGAGGGTAAAACATTTACATTGTCCTATAATTGTCACAACTCATGGAAGTGAAGTCTTAAAAATCTGTACAAAATTTGTACACAAATTTTATTTCAAATTTAAAAATATGGAATGTGTGTAGTATTCCTCAATTTGAGAATTTTGTAGTGTCAGTGTGAAGGTGGTCCAGTTATTAAAGGCTCCCTCTTACCCAATGTCAATAGAGAACTGAAATCTGTAATAGTGGTACCTAACACCAGTTGTAAGACAATCCTCTGTATGCTCCACATTTGAAAGATAAAACTTACAAAGAAGCAATAGATAATTGATGGATGGATAGATAGGTAGATTATAGCTATAGACATACAGAAATAAAGGAAAGCCAGAAACAAGAATTATATACACAAAACGATACATACATACTTATGTAGATATAGCAATTATATGCTTTTTTTTTGCATTTTATACTTCACATTTTTCAAAACTGCTCTTTATAAGGCAGTGACAAACTTTTAAGCTCTGTAATTTAAGCTATATAATTTTAAGCTATGTAATTATGTCTGAAGGTAATCGTTTTTCAAAATATTGCAAATGATGAAAACAAATTTAAACAGTTGAATAGTTTTTTTAGGGAAACATACATAATTATATTAGAATAAAAACTAGATTGCCAAAGTCTCAGTCCACTATTCTTTCTTGTTTCACATGAAAAAATAGGAAACTTTATTTTTTAAGTTTATTGTAGTTGGACCAAATAGGAATCAAATATATATATATATTGGTTTTAATTTCTAAAAATATTACCAAGTTGACTCCTATTTTTTACCTTATACTTAGTGAACTTATATGGCAGTTGAGAAAATTTGTTTTCATATACTCCAATGGTAGCACAAAATACATCTACAAAAGAGCAGCAAAGAAAAACTTTTTGTTTTTTTTTTACTTTCAAGTGGTAAAAATAGAATGACCACTAGGAGGCAGAGCAATACCATCATTTAAATCAATAACTTTTTCAAAGTAGTGATTTGAAAGGTTTGAAATATTCAGCTGAAACATTATAATAACCCATTTATAATATTTTAAGAACATATAAAAAGTCAAGAACTAGGCTCAGCAAGGCCAGCTTTAGCAACACAAATAGAGACAACTCTCAGAAAAAGTTGGGGTTTTTTGTTTTTGTTTGTTTGTTTGTTTTGTTTTCATTGTTTTTATATTCCTGGCTCACAAACATAAATCTATTCTTTGAAGTTTCAGGGCATACATACCCTATTTTGCCATTTTCAACACAGTAGCAAGTAGAAAAACAAACAGCTTTTAATTGTGCATAGACTTTGGCTTTAAAAGTTAGTGTGAATATTTGAAACGAATAAGCAACTTTGACTCTGGAAGAGGGAAGCAGTTTAAACTGCTCCTGTGGTGAGCTGGGTGTTTGCTCTGTTCAGTGTACCATTTCTTTCCAGCTCCACTTTCTTATGGACCTGGTGTTCACCTGATAGAAATTGGTGCACACTACACAGCAAGGCTTCCTCTGACCTGGAAAGATGGTTGTTAAACTCTTGCCACCACACCCCTGAATGTACCTATTTAACTTTTATTTTTGAAGTCAAATAATTCCTTTAGATTTCAATTTGTTTTAATAGTAAATAGAAACAAATTTTAAAAATGCCATTTGTTTGTCTGAAAATACTTTGAAGGCTATTAATTCCATTCCTATTTGTTTTACAGGTAGGGGGTCAAATGTCCAAAGATGGTAAAATGACCTGATGATATATTTGACAGATTTGTCAATTTTGATTTTTGTTTCTTCACTCTATATTTTGACTAGAAGTGACTCATTGGCTCCTGGTCACTTATAGCATCACCAATTTAAAAAATAAAATTCAGATTGCATATCAAATAACAACACAATACCCCTCAAGACTTAATTGGAATCTATAATGTTTTTATTTAATATATTTAGATGTCTCCAAGGTTGGCTGAAGAAAGCATTCATTCAGCAAGTACATTTTGCAAAATTGCAATATTTCACATTGTCATTGTTAAGGTAAATAGTGAATTAAATCTAGAGTTTATTGACAGTGCATTTCAATTTATTTAACTGACAGTAAAAAAAATATATATATATATGTGATTTTACTCTATTTTACTCAAAGAATATTTCCAAAGATCTGGGGCACACAAACATTTCCCAAAACACTCATCTCTTACACTGATAATAACCAGCAGCATTCATGGGATTCTCATGTTCCCAAGACCAAAGCTGTTTCCAAAGACCCTCAAGAAAACCTCTCGTTTTGTTCTAAGGCACTTCCTCTTCTCTGTTCATATGTAAGTCAATTGCACATTTCTGGCTAATATAGCACCATATAGTGTATTGGTTGAGGGCACAGGTTCTGGGTGCAGATCTGATTAGTAACCATGCAGATGGTGGGCAACATGTTCTTATATAACACAGAGGTGTAATAATGGCACACCACTTAACATATTGCTGAGGTTTGCATGTGAAGGGTTGAAACATTGCCTACAACATAGAACTTGCTAGATACACATATGCTATTTTGTTGCCTCATGCCCGGCTTTGATATGAAAATATTAGATGATGGCTTTCCTGAGCAGAAATAGGAGCATTCGCGTGATGAAAAAATCAAGGAGCACTCTCATGTTTTCACTAATTTTCTATTAGAGGTGAAATGAGAAATTTTCTCTTGGAGTGTCAAGCAGGAAATATCATTTGAACTAAAAGGGTGCAGTGTTTTCTTTTGTTTTTCACATGGTAAAAGTGAGATAATTTGCTTGTAAAAAATTGACTGTCACCTGGAGAAAATTCATCTAATATAAGACCTGGCTCAGATAAAAACTGTTTAGTATCGTGAAGGAAGTCAAAGATCTCATAAGATTCGTGACCTTTAATAAATATCAAAGAATTTATGATCAGTGAATACAGGAGGAACAGTAAATAAAATGGGAATTGTTGAGAGTTTCTAAGATCGATGAGGCATATAAAAAGAAAAACAACCTACTGTCCTGAGACTCCTGGGTGGGCCCCAAGCAGCACACAATGCAAACAAAAGCATCACAGCCTAAATGGGAAGACAAGACTCTTGTATACAATAAGCATTTTACCTCTTTTAAGAAGTTTTAAACTTATTATTAAAGGTAAAATTTCAAAATTAAAACAAACATTTCTACCTTATTATTATTAGAATAAACATTTTGAAGATGGATTATTAAAACAGATGGAGTAAAAGTGGGAAGCCCAATCAATAATAGCAATTTCGATCTTTAAGCTGTTGATTTGTGCACTGGAGCTCATCCCTTTCACCTCATAGGGACATCTTATCAGTTTCCCTGTCTCTGCAGGATCATTGATATCAGCCTAAAAACTGCAGGAATAATGGTTGGAGCCTTTGCAATTTGGGAAATGTCTTGAGTAGCTCTTCTATTGAAGTTGTTCATATCCCACTAACCTTGTGGGGAATAATTTACAATTCTGTAGACACAGAGGTTAATTTATAGAAAAGAAAAGCAGTGCCAATCAAGTCTGTCCATAGACATGCAAATTATTTCCAGGAAATGCAATTGATCAATCCTCTGTGTGGTTTACCAATTGGGTCTGTTGTCACCATTCTCAAATTCATTTTGAATTTCTTATGAGGCTAAAAATGTGTAATACTTTGTGTTCTTTCTGAACTAACCATACTATCTTATTGATTTCTACCTTAATTTTTGTCTTAAATAAAATCTTCCATATATTTTATTTGTATAAGAGCCTTAATTATGTCTTCTTCTTTTTTTTTTTTTAATTTACTCTTTTACAAAATAAACCCCTCTGAGACAAAATATCATTTGTCTCTACTTTCCCTTCCCTATTTTCTCACTTCTGATTCTCCTGTCTGTACTTACTGTATCTAATGTCTGTCATTCCAATTTTATTTTAAAGGCAAACTTTCTCCTCCACCATTATCTTTTCTAGGTGACTGAAGCTGCTCTCATGGAGATTAACAGTGACCTTCCTCTTGATATTTCCAGGCTTTCACAAAACATTATCCCTCCTTTTACCCTAAGACATTTACATTTTCACTTTGCTTTGGTTTTACATCATACTCTTCTAGATTTCCTGTGAAATATTCAAAAGCCCTCTCTTAATTTTTCTTTTGGGCTCTTGATCATATCATCAAATTCTCTATAATGGAATGTTGCAGAGCACTGCTTTTTAATTTTTTTTTTCTTTTTTTGTTTTTTGTTTTTTTTTTTTTTGGGGGGGTTGGGCATACACTTTCATAGTACTTCCAATTTAAGAGGACGTCAGGATTTTTGTACCTCAACTCTGATCTTTGTTCAACTCATATATCAATCACTCTTCTCTGATTATTATAATATCTCCTATCTGTGCTTCCTTTTGAATGTGCCTCTTCCCCTTTTGTTTTAAACTGAATAACTTCAGTCAAATTCTGTCTAAGCCCCAGAATATTTCACATTGTTTGGAAGCCTCTTGCCTCTCCACAGACTGGTCCTGCTAATTTCCACCTCCTTTATTCTAACCACCATCATTGGTCTGCTCAATTTCTTTAATGTCCCCTTTGTACCTTGCCCTGGAAGTTTCATCTTTTGTATATTTTCTTGGATAATCAATATATTTGCTTGGATTTGTACTCAAAGTTAACTTTTCAGGGAATTCTTTTCTGGTCAACCTATATAAAATTTCCACACAAGTTCACATTGATATTTTCTCTCAATTAACTTATTAGTATATAATCTGTTATATGTACTATGCATTTACCTGTTTAGTGACTTCAATTAAAATAATAATCTCAAAGAAGACAGACAATCAGTGATTTTTCACTCTGTAGAAAAATGGTTGGCATGTAGTTAATAGTCAATATTCATGGAATTAATCATTGGTTAAATAAATATACTGACAAAATATTTCTAATCTAGAATAATATCTAAAAGAGGGGCACTTTCTCATGTAAGACATTATAGATCCTCAGAAATATTTCCAGATCCAAATTCTCCTTTAAAGGTTCTATATCTAAAACAATTTTTTTTTTAGTTTAATAAAAGTAACACATTATAGAAAATTGAGAAAATAATGAAAACCAGAGAAATTACTCATGTTTAATGCCAAAATCAATACTTTATAATACTATTATCCAAGAAGGCAAGCCCTCTTTTAGGGTTCACATTTTGCAAACTACTTTAGATGTTTCCAGCAGCTTATCAAAATTTTGAGTAATTTTTTACTACTATTAGAACCCAGAGATTATTTGTGTTGGCAATTCACCAGTCTCCCCTAGAGCTAGATAGCTGTCTGGCACGTGGTTTGTCATTGGAACCTGAAACACAGTCTATCATAGAATTTTGGGAAAGTTTTACTTCCTAATTAGCATTTATTTTTTTTCTTTTTCTTCATTCCTAAAACTTGATAGTAGATTTGGTCCTGAAACCTACATAAGAACAACAAAAAAAGTCTCATGAAAAAATTTAGTAGAGCAAGAATTTAGAAGAGATCTTGATCTTGGACCAATGATTCAAAAAAGCTGCTTAAGTGACTGTCTCATTCAAGAAACTATATCATCATTTTAAATGGTCCCTTTATCACCCTCACTCACAGAAACACAACATCCTGTTTTGTCTGTTTAATAGATGAGCCATTCACAAAACCCCTATAGGCTTTGGATAGCATCTGCATATGCATCACCATTGCTGTATTAAATCTAATATACCTAAAAGCCCTCATGGTCTTTCAAAAAAAACAGTTATTATTTTATAGTAAATAAGTTACTATTTAAATTGATTTCATCAAATCTTGCATGTCTGAAAGCAACTGATTTTAAAGTATGGATTTCTATTTAATAGAGGAGCATTGGTTAACTCATTGCTAATACACATATTTTTTTTTACTAAACATATAATACACAGACAGGAAGAGATGAAGAAGAAAAACTGAGTGGTAAACAAAGTAAGCCTACTATTTTTACTTCACAGTCTGATAATGTTACTGAAAAATGAGCCAGAAACTGAACTGGGTCCATAACATCAAAATTGAATATAAACCCTCATTAACCTCACTCACAGAAAGTGCAAGAACTATATTGTATGTATATTCTGCATATTATGTGTATGCATGTGCAAATATACACCTTATATATATGTACACATATGTACAGTGTAGTGTGTTTGCATATACACTGTGTATTTGTATGAGTGTGAGATGCAGGTTTTTAGACTGACTCCTGGTTTCCATCTACTCATTCATTATAGACATTGTGATTAGATTTTGATCTCACTGCAAAATGGTTCAGAGTACATGTGATAAGTCAGGCACTTTGTGATTTTTAGGAAATTAACTTTTCCACTCAAGTTTGATTTAAGATAGTCCAGCTGTGTGAATTTGGACACAACACATATACCTTTAAAAAAAAAAATATATATATATATATATATATATATATATATATATATCACCATATATGTTGTTGTAGTAGGTTTCAAAGAACTTACATGTTTTGTCCACAGAAGTTAATCAGGTTGGCCAATAAGAAATTGTATCTAGTCCTATGACTTTGACATTCAAATCTTTTCTACAATTAATTAATTAATTAATTTTAATTAGATATATGTGACAGCAGATTGCATTTTGATTCATTTACATAATTACAGCACTATTTTTCATTTCTCTGGTTGTACAATATGTAGCATCACACCATATGGGCAGTCATACATGTACCTAGGGGTAATGATGTTCATCTCATTCCACCATCTTCCTGCCCCCATACTCCCTCCCCACCACTGCCTCCCCTTTGCCCCATCGATTTCTCCATTTTTTCCATGTCCACCTAATTATGGATCAGTTTTCTCAGCAAAAGAAACAACCAATGAGGTGAAGAGAGAGCCTACATTTTTGGAGCAAATATTTGCGACACACACGTCAGATAGAACACTAATCTCCAGGGTATATACAGAACTCAAAAAACTTAATACCAAATAAACAAACAATCCAATCAACAAATGGGCTAATGAGCTTAACCGACACTTCTCAGAAGAAGGTATACATTTGATCAACAAATATATGAAAAAATGTTCAACATCTCTAGCAATTAGAGAAATGCAAATCAAAACTAAGATTTCATCTCATGCAAGTCAGAATGACAGTTATCAAGAATACAGACAACAATAAATGTTGGCAAGGATGTGGGGGAAAGGACTCACTCATACATTACTGGTGGGACTGCAAATTGGCGCAACCACTCTGGAAAGCAGTATGGAGATTCCTTGGAAAACTTGGAAAGGAATCACCATTTGATCCAGCTATTCCACTCCTCAGTCTATACCCAAAGGAGTTAAAATCAGCATACTAAGGGGATGCAGACACATCAGTGTTCATAGCATCTCAATTCAAAATAGCTAAGTTGTGGAAGCAACCTAGATGCCCTTCAATAGATGAATGGATAAATAAACCGTGGTTTATAGACATTCAAATCTTCAAAAACGTTGCCACATTACCTGTCCATGAGCAACACGAGAAGAAGTTCTGTTTTAATAGTAACCTAGTAAAAGAACCATAGGTGTTTGCTTCCCTCCAAAAATCTGGGGCCACCTTTTTATGAGAAGAGAGTACAATTTTGGTGGTTTTCTCTGCAGGTAACTATGAACTGAGGTAGAAATTTCTTTTCTGAGAGCAAAGCTTGTCTTTTCTACCATTTCACTTTGGAAGGACAGAGGGAAAATAGACAGCCTTTGGTTGGTTCTGCCCATTTTCCTGGTTTCATTCTCTAAATATGAAAGTCTGACAGTGGAACCAAAACTTGGATTTCCAAGTACTATTAACAAAGTATACCCCAAATACTTTGTTTTTAATCTTTTTTTTTTCACAAGTAGTATTTATTTTCATCACTAAGCCATTGTGAATTCTATGATAAACGTGCACAAGAACATAGGTGTAATGATTTCATGGCACCACGATTAAACGTAAGATGGATGGAATACAATATCTTTAATTTAAACATTGTCTTTATTTATAACTACAAAATGTTTATTGCTGTATTAGTAAAACTGTGCCACTCACAGGTAGTTTTCACTTCCAATGTTTCCTCTGGACCCATTCAATACTTCTGTCTCCTTCCAGTCTGATCATTTCATCAATTTGAAATTTATATAATTTGATTATACAATGCAAGTATTCATTAGATGGAGAAAGTACTCCTTTAATGCAAGTTACTGATGGTAGATGCTTAAGCATGTGATAATATAAAAAAATGGATATGATTTCTAAAATTATCGTTTGAAACCATACATATTTCTTAAACCCCTTGTGTCTTTATGCATGTATTGAACATAACATGGATCAAATTTATTTTAAATTTATTTGACAGATATATTAGAGCAGTTAGGCATTATGTTAAAGAATGGAAAATAAATATATACATAAAATATAAACCGACATAAAATTTTAAAATAACTAGCAATTAGATAATCTTAATACTTTTATTAAATTTTAAAATAACTAGCAATTAGATAATCTTCAATACTTTTGAGTGTACACGTAATATATAGTTTAATCATTGGATGTTAATAAGATTGCATGGCTCCTTATGTTCAAAATTAAGTGATAATAAATTACATGAATTGTTGATTTTTGTGAAACCTGATATAAAAATATTTTCCTTATGATACTTCAATCTCAAACACCCACACCATTTATACACAGATATTTTCACCACCCACATACACACACACACACACACACACACATGCAAACATGCACACACTTACACATATTCACCATATTCACATACACATTCACACACACACAACACAGGCAGCCATACACATGAACATGTCTATGTACTCCTTGGAAAAATATTACATTAAACGAAGTCAAAGAGAAGAACCAATGATTATGTTGCTAGAGCTAATTTGCTCTGGAATGAACAGAATTATCTTCCTGATATAACACAGGATTTCAAGTTTGCAGGGGAAATAAGACATTAATGGATGTGAAAGATTCCCATAGTTGAAACATCAGCACAACAGTGTCTGGCATTAAGGAAATACATTACTGCTGTGCATCTTCCCTGGATTTCACCCGAGCTCTGGGGCAGGAATGACTCAACCAGGGGAACTGTATAGATGCAAAGGCAGCCAGGCTGCTGGCAAAAGCCAAGTTCCTGGACCAGGGAAGATAGCTGGGAATTGGGAACCAACACACAGAGCTAAGACAGGTTACATGATTTCTGAGACGTGCAAGAAAAGAATAATTATAACATTTGTGACTCCTTAAAACAGAAAATAAATAAGTAGAAAGTCATTAGTGGAAACTGTTAGGTAAATGGATTTTTTTCTCTGATAGATACATGGAGGTTGGACATAAAATTTTGACCATTCAGACATCACTTTTTAACTATGAATGTATAATTGCTAATAACATAAGTGAATATTCTAAATTTGTGAGAATAACATATTCAGTCAAACAGAGAAAATGCTATCATTTCTTCTTAAAAACATTTTAATATTTTTTCAGGAAAAAATTCACATGTTGTTTTTTGTAACTGGCTTTCTTAAATATGAAGGAGCAATTTTCTTTCAAAAACCATGAAATCCAAATTGTTAATAATGCAGTTCATTTCAAAATATTCTTTTCCAAACTTTGGATAAGAAAAATGTCTTTATGACTTTTCAGAGCAGAAAACTTTGTCATATTTAGTAGCTAATGGGTTAGTAATGTGTGAATTTTTTGACTTCCATATCTTTTATCTCATTTTTCTCTCACTTCTTTGCCTTAAGTTACCACACCTCCAGGATGGTTTAAACTTCTTGCAGTGTGTTTCCAAATTCTGAAAGTCTTCATAATCTTAATCATCTTAATTATCTTTTTTCATATAATCCTATAGTGCAGTCTCTTCTCCGTAATATTGTTTATTTTCCTAATTAAGTTTTATTTGAATGCAGAAACAATTTTGATAACAATTTTCTTCTGGTTTCTCTATAAAAATCACTCAGGTGTCTCTTTTTTATTTACAAACTGATTTGCTTAATCTATTGTGGCATAACTTTTTTTAAAAGATAAATTTATTGTATATAGCCAATTTCAGAAGAAAGTTCAGAGATTTCCTAAATATCCTTTATCCTACAGAGGCAGAGCCCTTCAAATTTTATTTCATTGACTAACAATATGCATATAAGTTTCCTTCATGTATTTTCAAGTCTTGATGACCCATTGTATACTGGCATTGAATAATAATTGCTTGCCTGTATATATCAAGGTTTTTTGTTTTGAGTTTTCTTTTTGAGGTGGTTTATTTACTCAATTAATGAAAGACAAATTTGATTCTTTCAGTTTGGGGCAGTTATGGAAAAAATACTATAAATATAATTATGCAATCAAAAATAATTTGCATGTTGCTGTTTTTAATCAATTTGTGTGTTTCTAATGCAATTCTTATCCTTTATATTTTTTTTCTTTTATAGAAGCAGGAAAGGTCTTTGGATGAGACACAATGCCTAGCTACTTGTTTATTTAATTTAGGTATGAATGGGCAGGAAAACACATTTTATAATAAAGTTCTTTAGGTTTTATGGGAGATGCTGTTACCTTTGGAATAAAAGGTCAATGCTGGAAACAGTATTTTCAACATTCTCATTATTTGCCCCTTCCTTTCATAGTTATTCTTTCAATGGGAATTCAGGAAATTTGAATCCCTAGATCCAATTTATAACATTCTAATGCACTGATATTTTTGTTGCCCAACTGATTTCTGAATGTCACTATATGATGTGTATGTGAATAACCTAGCAGAAACTTAAATATAGCATTTCAGTAATAGGTCTCATTTCCCTACTACCACAAACTGTGTATCATTTTGTGTTCCAACAGCAATGTCCACATTTTTGAAAGAAAATTATCATTTCAAACATTTGTGTGATATAACTTACTGCCCAAGCATCACTTTACTTTTTTTGGCTCAGATGATTTTATATACATGTAACTATACCTGTGTCATCTCAAAAATCCACAAAATTAAGATTCCAACATTTTTGTTAGTTTCAAATAATATTTCATTGCCTATTTCTTTAAATATCTATGTCTTATTAATTTCATTAATTCTGTTGAAGATCTATGACAGATTTTCTAGCTATGGAATTCACATCATTTTTTTTTATTCTATAAGTGAATAGCTGACAATCTTAAATTAACTCTATGTTTCCTTTGAGAACAGCATTTGACACCAGACTTTTCTCATGGCATTTTTCATCTCAGTATTTCTCAAAGTATATATGAAGGGATTGAACATGGGAGCAAGGATTGTGTAAAATAAGGCAACCACTTTATCCTCAGGGAAAGAAGTAGGAGGTCTAAGGTAGGAAAGGATTGCAGGCACCAGAAATAAGACTACCACTGAGATATGAGACACACAAGTAGAGAGGGCTTTGCATCTTCCTTCAACTGAGAGATTTCTTAAAGTGTACAATATAATGATGTAAGAGAGAAATAAAATAACAAATATAAGTAGTATGATGACTCCTGAGCTGATAACCACTAGGATACCAATCATGTAGGTATCAGTACAGGCAATTTTGAGCAAAGGAAAAATATCACAAAAGTAGTGATCGATTTCATTTGGACCACAGAAGGGCAACTGCATTATCATGAATAATTGAGGAAAAGAGTGGGCAATGCCAGCAGCCCAGGCAGCTAAAATTAGGAAGTTACATTTTGTCCTGTTCATGATAATCATATAGTGGAGAGGTTTGCAGATGGCAACATAGCGATCAATGGCCATGGTTGTAATAATGAAGATCTCACTGCTGCCAAAGAAGTGCATGGTAAAGACCTGTACCATGCAATAACCATAGGAAATGGTTTGAGTCCCCTCTAGCAGGCCACCAATCAATTTGGGTGTAACACTGGAGGTATAGCAGATAACCAGAAATGATAACTGGCTAAGGAAATAGTACATGGGTTGGTGAAAAAGAGGGCTGCATAGAATGGAAATGAGAATCAGAAAGTTTCCTACCAGCAGAGCAACAAAGCAGAGTAAAATAAGCACGAAGCAAAATATTTGCACTTTCTTGTCATCAGAAAGTCCCAGAAGAATGAATTCTGAGATGTTTCTCTGGATTTCCATTTATTAAGTTGAATGTATGTTTTGTACAAATAAATTTAATATCTGAAAGAAAGAATGAAACCAGCAATTTAAGTGAAAATGAACAACCTGATAATCATACTGACTTAATGCACTAAAAAGTAAATTAACATAAATAGTATTAAGTAGGTTCGATTTATTAAGACATGCTGTTTCTTATTTATTATGTCTTATTTTACAAACTTAACTTTGTAGGTGCTTATAATGGGTTTGCAGAAATAATTGTGAATTTAACTCAAATTTACTTGAAATTATTTAAAAATAAATATTATTTCAAAAGTTAAAAATGTTAGTGCCATTTTATATAATTAGATGAAATAAAAGCTGAATTGTTCTAAGACATGAACAATTTTTAAATGATATGACTTTCCTGTTAGCATAAACTCAGAAGGGAAATAAAGAATTCAAGTGAGAAGAATTATTATAATTAAAAAAATAAGATTTTATTGCCATGGTGATGATAAAGAAAATTCTTAAGAGAATAAAAATCATAAAATGAAGAAATAAATGATATTAAGCAATCACTGAACAAGAAGTAAGGACAGTGGCAGTTCAGAGAGGTAAAAATGAGGAAGAAAGTAAAATGAACTGACCAATGTACTGACCAATGTTAACCTTGAGCTAATTGTCAGGCTCTCCAAGTCTTGTGTTCCTCATCTGCACCACGGAGAGAACATTACATAATCAGAAATACAATGATGAACCCATGAAGTGTTGTGAAATACAGAGTGCTCTGAAAGGTTGATGACCCATAGCTATTATTCTCCTATATTTTTTCTTCTTTGAGTAGTTCAGCAGCTAATACGTTGGGATGCACACACATAATCCAGTGAAGAAAGAAATGGAAAAAAAAATAGCACAGTGATAGCACAATGAGAATTTAGTCAATGTGACCAGCCATACTTCAATTTTGAAATTTTGTTGTTAAATAATACTAAGATAGACTACCAAGAGTTAGCTTACTTTATGGTATTTATTAAAACTATTCATAATACTGTTTCTTTCCTTAATTCTCTCTCTCTCTCTCTCTCTCTCTCTTCTTTCTTTCTCTCTTTTTTAGTTGTTTGTACCTTTAAATATGTAGCCAAATGATTCCTTTATTTGGGGGAGTATCAAATAAAAGTTCTGCAAGCATAGTTATTTGGCTGACATTATGGGTACTCTTCTACTTAAAGTACAGTTTCTAACATATATTTAAATATTATTAGCATATATGAACATGACACTTTAAGATTTCCTCAATCAGTTCAGATGAAAGTAATCTATTTTATGGTAGCACATATATTGAAAAATAAGAAATTTTTCAGTGTGTAAATATTCAAGCAGCTCTTCCTTGATATGAATATGGAAGAAAACAGGTAAGCCTGAAAATGAAATAGAGCAAAATCCTTGGCTGTCTTCGAAATGTCAACTCCACTGTTCCTACCTTAAAGTGTGCTTATAAAAATACACAATAAGAAAAAGAAGACCAAAACATAGTGTAGTACCAAAAATATCAAATGCTGTAGACACATTAATAATATTTATAATTAAATTGTATGGAAAATATTTAAAAAATGTATATAATCAATCTAGTGCTTGGTTGGTGGAACTCTCCACAAATCCAGCTACAGAAGTAATTCAGCAATCACCAGGTCTGAGTGAGTTTAGTCAGGCTTCATCAAGCACAGATCCTCCCTCAGATACTCACCTCCCAATTCATCCTCTCTATGAAAATCTGAAATAAAAGGCAGAAGTTGCAAGGCAGGCATTCAAACACACTAAAATTGATTCTCTGAGAATATTTTGGAAATCCTAACCAATCAAACATTCTATAAGTTTGCAAGAAAAATATTGTTTACCTATTAGCTAAATCCATCTGCAATGTAACATGTAGAATTTTATCCACTATAATGGATGTGAATTATGAATACCTTGTTAACATTTTTACATGAGCTCAGACATTAAAAAAAAAACAAAAAAATTATGTTAAAAATTTCTTCAGCAATTAACACAGATATTAAGCTCGAACATGGTCTATTTTATGCTTGTGGCTGTGAGGATTAGTTTAGAAAGAACAGAATATAAACTTAAGCATCACTGCAAGAATTAATAGGTCTTTGAAGGCCCTAAGATCATTCCCAAAGGCATTTCTAAGCAAGCCTGGGCCAAATACTGCCAAGACTCTGCCCACAGTCATGTCCCCAATGTCTCTGAGTATTTACTTTCCACTCTTGGTTTTGTCTGGTTCACAAACTATTTCCCCTAAGACCTTAAAATACTACAGACAGGGCAGTTCTGCAGAGTGCCCTCTCCATGTTCCTTCAGCTTTATGAAGAATTGGAGAGAAATAATGTAGCCTGTAATAGTATGAGGCTAGCTTTAATGAAAACTGAAATGAAGAGAACCAAAGTCAAGCATTCACCTTTCAAATCAGGATAATTATTAAAATCTAGTTGTGCAAATAGACCAATAAAATCAGTGATTCACAAGGTCCTAACTTGTAACAAGACATTTTTCCCTTCTGGGAAATAGCATTGCTGGAATGGATGGCTGTGAAATGAGCAACAAAGGAAATGAAAAATAAAATATTAAACATTGTTAATGTATACACTGTGCATAGAAGGAAATAATATATCAATTTAAAAAGATTTCAAAACAATCAGTAGAATGCTGCATAATATTTATTCTGTTGATCCTTCAGTTTTCTATATCTATGTAATATTCACAGTGCTTTACCCTCAGCTTTATCTGCACAGAATCCACAGATTTAAAGTTTCCTCATAAATTAAAGACTTATAAAGTCAAATTATATAGTTTCAAACCTGGTCATGATTAAAACACTTAGGAGGCCAGTGAAAAACAATTTATAAGAGGATATTGGGTGATTTGGATTCTATCTCTCATGTCACAATTTTCCCTTTATGAAGATAGAGACACAAAAGCGTCTAGAGTTTGAGTAAGTAGCTGGAACATCTAGTATACAATAGAAGGAGGAAAATGGGTATTTCTAAATTTAATACCTGCTGCAAATCTTTGAAAGTGATGTTGTTCTGAATATTTGAATAATCCTACACACTCAGCAGACAGTACTAAAATCCAATGTTTTACTGGTGTTCATGTCAACATGTTTCCCAAAGTTTATAAAACTTCACTCAATCTAACCTGTTATGAATCCACAGAAGAGATGGACAGTTAACTCATATTTGCACACATACAACAGGACTCACCTCAAGGATGTGTGCAGGTGCTGCATTTATATCCTCAAAACTGAATACATATTTAAGTGTATAACTTTTACTGTTGTGAAAAATTTTAGCTTTAATCCAGTGGCACTGGTTACTTTTATGGTCATACTTTTGGTATGATATATAACATTATTTACATAATCCAAGATTGCAAATTTTTTTTCTAATATGCTATGCATATGTATGTAAATGAATTTTAAATAAAAGTTTTTCTGTTTTTGTTTGTTGTTGTTGTGTTCTTGTTGTCCCTGTGCTTTTATGATTTTGATTCACCACCATTGTTTGAAAGACAATGAATTGCCCATAAAATTTTCACCACTAATTAGTTTGAGCTTATATCATCGTTTTAATTTGGTTTTCTAATTTGGTATGGTATGTAACATTATATATATATATATATATATATATATATATATATATATATATATATATATATATATATACATACATACATACATACATATACACACACACACACACACACATATATATATATATATATATATATATATATGTATATAAAATGTGTATTTTCTGAAAGAATTTATCTTTACTTCACTTTTTTTTAGTTGTAGATTGATACAACATCTTTACTTTGTTTATTTATTTTTATGTGGTGCTGAGAATTGAATCCAGTGCCTCACATGTGCTAGGCAAGCATTCTACCACTGAGTTACTGCCTCAGCCCATTATTTATTTATTTTTATGTGGGGTTAAAGATTGAACCCTGGGCCTTACTCATGCTAGGAACATGCTTTACTACAAAGCTACAAAACCAGTAAATTGGTTTCATTTTTGTATTTGGATATTTTAAGAAAACACTTCTGTGCTTTGAACATCAAACTTCACATTATAACTTAAATAATGTAGTATATTTTTTCAAATTTGTTCATCTTTTAAATCCTAAAAGGTAACATAGGTCTTTTGTATATCCATATACATGTAAATATTGAAAAAATTACAAAAACTTATCTTGGTAGAAAAGTTTCTTCCATGATATGTAGATATAGAATCATTAATGATAGGATTACACTTTGAGCAGGAACAATGTAATAAATGAGAGAATATGTATTACATAACTATCATGGAAGAGCTTACTTGTAGGAAATTTCAAACAGCAGATAAGCAAATTAGTTTCAAGGTGGAAATGTAAATATTAGACATAATATTATATGTCTCCAAAAAAATATCAGCAAGTGTCATTCACAGCTAGTTTTAAACTCCAGTTTTTCCTTGGCCCATGTAAATCTCTGACATGAATGCATCCTTGTTATAGTTGACAATCCTATGGCTTATTTCATATGCTTGTGCAATGAACGGACATCAGCTGAATTAACACATCCCTATAATACAATAAAATATGATACTTTTTAAATCAATTCCTGTAAAAAGGAACAGCATTGCTAAAGTTACACATTTATAACAGCAAAACTTTTAAAATATTGTGTATAGAGTCACATGCTGAGAAGTCAATTTTATCAATTAGTTTTGTATATGTACTTTGCAGATATTTTTTGTGGCTATTGAACATCATGTCCAACTATAATGTGATGTAAAATGTCTCCTAGAAAAATCACCTAGCCAGCTGGTATTGAAGATTATGGACTAGAGCAGGGATGATTCCTATTTGCTCTGTCTCAGAATCAAGTAGAAGGAATACTGCTTCTCTGTGTGGTGGGTGAAAGCAGGATTTCACTAAAACTCAATATTTGACAATCGGTTTAATGTACACAAATTTTTGAATATCTAAGACACACTGACTGTAGGAAAGACTATATTGGAGTCAAGCTGGTGGGGACACCAAAAGCATCAGTGGTGCTGGCACTTGTTAGGTACAGAAGGAGGTCTAACACAGAGAAACACAGTGGACTGATTTTTTATGGAAAAACTTGAGAAAAGCATTGCCCTTAGCTGATCCAGAGGCTGCACTGTGCACTGGTGCTTGAAAAGTTCCTTGTGTTTTCCAAAGAACCATTCAGAGTTGAGGGAAAGCCACCTTGAGGTGGCCATGCTGCAGTTGCTGCTTCAGGAGCCAGAATATATGAGCATATACAAGTACCTTCCATTCAGCCAAGGGTATACCTGGCAGAACAGGAGTGAAACAGGCACAAAGACTATTTCACCCATGGGGATTGAAGTCAGAAGTGAAGAGGAACTTTATTCCCTCATTTGAGTCTGTTGGCTCAAAAGACCAGCTGAAGAAGGTAGTGAATCTGAACAGGTGGGTGTAAATATACTCAGGGGCTAAGACTAGGAAGCCAAGAAAGGCTGTGTTCCTGGGCTGCAAAGGAGGTGAAGGATTGGGTTCTCTACCTCATAAGTGGAACACTTGGGAGGCTCCTGAGATTCACACTCCCAGAAGAAATAAGCAAATGCCAGTCCCTTGGGGTATGTTGAGCTCAATGCCCCAGAGCAGACACGGCCCAACAAAGCCCCTCAGGTGGGATTAGACTTAAGTTCCACCTAGAACTCTGCAGCAGCCCCATCCTGAGAGTGCATCAATCTGATCTGTGTCAACAGAACTCCAACTGACAGTTCTTCAGATCCCATTCTACCTCATATTGGGGTGAAGAGATGCTGAGAATTATTTGAACCAGCTTCATTTTTAGGCCACTCAAACTGACACTTTTGTGAGCAACACAGAAAGATGGAGGGGTTAACAATTCTAGCCATTTTTCTTACTCTGAGTACATACCCAAAGAAGAAATGGAATGAAAGACAGTTGGGCATAGATGGTGACCCTCTATTCTAATTGACGATTTTGATGATCTCTGTGAAAATGATACCTTCATTTTTTTTACAATCTTCTTTGTTTTTCCTTTTGTTTTTATGTGTATTTTTGCTGTATCAAATAATTCATGGACATATATACATACACATTTTTTCTCATTTTTAGCATGTTTTTAATGTAGTATGTTTCCTTGTCTCCACCATTGATGCTGTTGCAATTATTACAGCTGTGGAAGACATAGTTTACACCTGTTGTTTTCTTTAATGCCAGATATAACTCATAGTTACTTACTATTTTTTGTGCTTTAATGCCAGATATAGTTCATAATTACTTACTATTTTTGTTGTTGGAAATTGCTGACACTACCATTTCTGTTTTTGTGGATATTCACATTTTAGGTGTTATAGTAGGAATCAAGTTTTAGTTTAATATTATTTATTCTTTGCAATGTTTGTTGCTATTGTTTGTTCCCCATATTATTTCATATGCTTAAAACCTGCAGGACACTACAAGTTCACAGGGTAGTGTAAAGAAAGCAAAAGGAGACAGAATCAAGGTACAGAGACAAAGCAAATACTGTTCCCCTGAGCTGCTAGCTTTATTTATATAAATAGTACTTTACATCATTGACATTATTAGTACATATTGCTCATTGTATTACTAGGCAGCTTATAGACTTAGCAACATTTTACAGCTTATTTCTCAGTTACATAGTAAATTGCAATGTGCAATGTTAGGAGTTTTGTGTAACTCTCAGGAAAGTCCATTGTATAAAGTTACTGTTATGTGGACAGGTTCAGGTTCAGTGAAACATTATTGTTGTCTAACAAGAGAGTTTCTTTATTCCCAGGAGCTATGTGCCTGAGATCAAGGTGGAGGGTAATAAGACTTTAGCATAGAGCTTCCTCATGCAGGGCATTGCCATAACAGCTAGAAATTGTGCATGCATTAGTTATCTTACTAGATCCTAGAATAAACAGCAGAGCTTCCTAAGCATGGGAAATAGGGTGCCTGTTACCCCTCTCATACCTCTCGGAGTTTGCTCATCAGAGGAATGCTTCCCTGTATATTTCCAGGGTTGGAATCCCTACAAGGTAGAAAATGCTGCTGAACTAAATTTGATCAAAAATCATTGCACCTTGCGCCACACACAAAGAAATGAATCTCAGCTATACTTTAATATAAAGAATACAATAGCAAAAGTCCAACTACTGACCAGGCTCAAAGTAGAAGCAATAGGAGTGGAACAATAGGATCCACATATGGACCTCCATTCCTATAGAAAAGAGGGAGAAATTCCACAAATGCTGTGGACACCATGCTTACAAGGGGTCTCAATAAAGTTCATTATAGGACACTTAGCAAGTAAAGGTTGGGTTTTACAAAGGTCTACACACAGGAGTGGAAGATAGATATCTCCTAACAGATGCATAAAACCCAACACATGAATACAAGAAATATGAAAAAAAAACAAGCTAAAACAATACATACTCAAATTCATAATTCATCAGCAAATGACCTCCAAAATACTGAAAGGGACAAAATACCAGACAAGGAATTCAAAAAATTCTAAAAATGATAAAAAATTCCAAGAGAACATACAGAAGAAACAGAGTGAACAAATAATTCAGTAAAGAATATAAATGAGAAATTCAATAAGGAGAGAGAAATGTTGAAAACGATTCAAACAGAAATCTTAGCAATAAAAAACTCAATAAATCAAAGAAAATGTTCAGTTGACAGTTTCTCTAATTAAATAGATCATACTAAAGACTAGAATCTCAGGCTAAAATAAAAAGTGATCAGTCTTGAATATTCAGAGAGTGTTTAAACAAAAAACAATTGTAAGCAACCATGATTAAAATATGTAAGAACCTTGGAACAACATGAAGAAACCAAATTTAGTAATCCTTGAAATTGGGGAAGACTATGAAATGTGATCTAATGGAATGGATAATATCTTCAGAAAAATAAAAACAGAACATTTCTCAGACCTTCAGAATAAGATGGAATCAAGATAGAGGGGGAACTGAAAACCCCAAAGAGACAAGATCAAAAAAGAACCTCTTCATGACACATTATACTTAAAAATGCCTAACATACAGAGTAAAGGTAGACTTTGAAAATATTCAAAAGGAAAACATAAGGTTTTAGAGGCAAGAAAATTAGAGTCACTTTTGATTACTCAGCACAAACTCTGTAAGTCAGGTGGGCTGGAAAAGATGTGTTCCTAGTTATAAAAGAAAATAAGTAAGACTAGCATAAGAAACAAAGCTATCATTAAAAATGAAAAATGAAATTTAAGCCTTCCAAGATAAGCAGAAAGTATGGAAAAATTATGATTACTCAATTGGCACTACAGAACTTACTTAAGAAAATATTACACAAATAAGAAATAAAGAACAAATCTCAGAACTCACAAAAGAACAAATCTCATTTGAAGAGTAGCTAAGCAAATTATAACCCCAACCAAATTAAACACAATAAATACATCAAAATGCCAGGAATAAATAAACATCTCTCTATAATTTAACATTGACTATAAATGACTTCAACTCTCCAATTAAAATACATTGGCTGACAGAAAGGATTAAAAAACAAGACCCACCTATATGTTGTCTGCAAAAGACTCACCATAAAGGCAAAGATAGCCATAGGCTAAAAGTGAAAAAATGGAACTTGATACACCATGAAAGTGGAGGCTGAAAAGAAGCAGGAGTATCTACTCTCATATTGACAAAGCAGATTTCACACAAAAATTAGCTGGTACACAAAGAAGATCACTTCATAATGGTAAAGTGAACTATGTAATAATAACATAAAACAATAATATACCATAATACATTAATACTAGGTGGTTTCAACACAATTACCTCACCATTAGATAGGACATTCAGAAATATACTTAGTAGAGACTCCTTGGACCTAAAAAGTACTACAAATCAAATGGACCTAACCAACATCCATGGACTATTTCATCCAATAACAGCTAAATACACTTTCTTCTCAGTGGCTCATGAAATCTTCTCCAAAATAAAACATATTTTAGGCCACAAAACAACTCTCAGCAATTATAAAATATTGATATTATTTCTTGCATCTTATTGGATAATATTAGGAAGAAATTAGAAATCAACATGACCAAACCCTAGAGAAACTTCATGAACAGATGGAGACTGAACAATCTCTTTTAAATAATGAATGGGTGGTAGAAGAAATCAAGAAAAAAAATTTAAAAATGCTTAGACTCAAATGAGAATAGTGATACAACATAACAGAAATTCTGCTATGAAGGCAGAAGAAAGTTTGTAGCTGAGTACCTACAGAAGACACTCAGATCCAAAATAAGCAACCTAATGATGAATCTCAAGGCCCTTGCTAAAGAACAAAACAATCGCAAAACCAGTAAAAGGAAGAAAATAATTAAGATAAGATCCAAATCAATGAACATGAGAATTAAAAAATAAATACAAAGGCCCTGGAGTTGTGGCTCCATGGTAGAGCACTTGCCTAGTATGTGTGAGACACTAGGTTCGATTCTCAGTGCCACATGTGAATAAATAAATAGAAAAATGGTCCATAAATAACTAATAAGAATATTTTTAAAAAGATATACAAATGATCAATGAAATAAAGAGTTGATTCTTTGAAAAGATAAATAAAATTGAAAAGCTCTTAGCCAAACTATCCAAATACATGAATGAATGAATGAATGAATGAATGAATAAATAAATAAATAAATAAATAAATAAAATTAGAAATGAAAAAGGAGTGATCATGACAGACATACCATAAATCCAGTAAATAATTATAGAATATTTTGAAAACTCACACTCCACTAAATTAGAAAACCTCAAGGAATGGATATATTTGTAGACAAATACAACCTGCCAAAAGTGAATCCAGAGGATGTAGAAAACCTAAATCCAGGACCAGAAGGATTCTCAACTGAATTCTACCTCCTTCTCTCCTTTCCTGGTCTTACCTTCATTTATCTTTTCATTTTATAAATTGTTACTTAGGACTACATAGAGATAGGATTCTCACATGCACAGAGTATAATTTGGTCCACTTCTTTCCAATGTTCCCCCTCTTTTCAGTTCTTGCCCCTTCCCCTCAAATCTGATCTCCCTTCCATTTTCATGGTGTTTCCAATATTTTCTCCCCCTTACTTTGCTCTAACTTCTGCATATGAGAGAGAATGGTCAACCCTGGACTTTTGAGTCTAACTTACATCACTTAGCATGATGCTCCCCAGTTTCACCTACTTAGTGGTAATGCCATAATTCCATTCTTCGTTATAACAGAGTAAAACTCCTTATGTATACATGCCACATTTTCTTATTAATTATCCACTTTAATACTTAACATTTATTTATTGTTTAATTGAAGCACACAAAATAGATAGAACATATTCAAAAATCACTGAAAAAAAGAAGTAATACAGTCAGATGTAGAGAGTAAAATTGGTATGGTTACCCAAATGATCCAATATGTTGAAGAGTATCTCATGATGATATGACAGTAGATGTTTTAAAATATGAAAATGTGAAATTATTCTTATAGAATATGAGAGTTTTATATTTTTAGCTATCTGTAGAGTAACTGAGAATAGAGAATATAATACTTCCAAGTAATCCCATAGCACCAATTAAAGTTTTGGACTCATGAAACATATAGAGTTTGTGTAAGATTGATTTTAATTAGATGCTAGTATCTTTTAACATCCTCTGCTTTCTAATAAACTGGGTTGAATACATTTATGTGACTGTCACTTTTAACTAATTTTGTGTTTTGTCTTAAATATCAAAAACAATAATCTACATTATAGAAAATTTTTACTTAGTTGTGGGGTATTTTTTGTTATTGTTGTTTATTTATTTTCCAGTTTTGGCCTGAAAACTCACGGTTAGCATAATGGCATTTGCCTGTGTTTTAAAGCACCCTTTTGTGTGCTACTTGATAAAGACTCTATGAGAGGTACAGAGAGTTAAGTCAGACAGAATATTAGCCTAAAGGTCAAGGCAAAGTCCTGAGAAAAAGTGAATTGGTCAAATTCATGCAGCAAAAGACATGTGAAAAATAGACTCTACTGAAATGAAAAAATCAAACTTACAGTTATTTTTTACTAAACGAGAAGATGTAACTTTGGGGAGAAGGTAGAGCAAGAGTAATTATTTTAAACTTTTTGTATTAATTTTAAAAACCTAAAGTGCAATACATAAACTATTTAAATATCTT
Source organism: Marmota flaviventris (assembly GCF_047511675.1). Classification (NCBI taxonomy): domain Eukaryota; kingdom Metazoa; phylum Chordata; class Mammalia; order Rodentia; family Sciuridae; genus Marmota; species Marmota flaviventris. Next base: position 17,356,593 of record NC_092506.1, on the reverse strand, counting down.
ATTTGAATACAATAAGAGCCCCATCTTGATTATTCAGGATAATAAATACTAAAAGGTAATTTTGTTATAATAAATATTGACATCCATACTCTGGAGGGATTGATTTTTTCCTCTTTATGGACACAAATGGGAACTTTACTGAAAAGGAAAAGTGTTATAGTACTGAAAGTAAAATGTAAATATATATATTAGTGCTAATAATTTCAGTGTTTTATATACCTGAAGAGCAAATTACTGGTGGGATTGAATGAATGATCAAAAAATTGTTTCTCAATAGTTCTTCTTCAGTCCATTGATCACATTTGAAATTCTACCAATCATAGCTACTGATTTGTCCTAACAATTTTTTATAAACCTAGAGACATTAATACTCTCGAAATGGCTTACTTTGTAACAGTAACAAGGAAGAGTTAAAACTAACCAATTAACATGAGAAAAGCTAGACCAATATACCAAAACTCGTTATGTAGGGACTGAAATGAGCATGCACATTCAGGATGACCCACTAGGAAAAACTGAACAACTTATGTACACCAAGTAAAATAAGTTAATTTATATCTGGGGGGTAAGACATCAGGTAAGACTCTAAAATCCAAACTAAACCTGCTATTATTGTCCTTAAGTACCTTACTGAATGCCAAATATAAGATTATTATTATAGTGTTTTGAAAATGAAAATAATATCCATTCTTTATTATGGCTTTACGTGCCTGTGAAGCATAGTTCTTTACTTATTAATTAAGTAGATCTGAAAGTTAAACACATTTGTAAATTAAGCACAAGAGAAGACATGTATATATTCCTTATGATCCCAAATTGTTAATTTTCTATGTTTAATATTTTAACACAAGATATACAGCAGGGAATTTCTTACTTAAAATATTTTGTACATATTTTACTTCAAATATTTGCATTCCATTACAATTTTAATTCAATGTTTCATTTGGTGGATATTTTCTCAATAATAAACACAAAAGCAAATCTCTGTTCTGATTTTTTCCCATCAACAGTATCAATTTTACAAGCCTGTTGGTATATAATATTCAGTTATGATTTATAATACATGCTGATAAAAGAGTTACATGTTTCATTCTCCATTATTCTACAATGCTAGGCTTCATCTCAGCTTCATAAGTTATTTAGTCATAATTAGAATTTTCAACAAAGTGACAAAAAACAATGCAGGAAAGTCTTAAAAAATAAGAGTAGAATTTCCATTTCCTTTAACTTTTCAACCATTTCCAGCATACTCTGCTTTCACCAGCTATCTGAGCTGGTGACCTATGCTGGGTTCACAAAATCTGAATTTCAATAACTTAAGAAAACCATGAAGAAAGCATGCAAACACAGAGAAATACCCTTTCAAAATCCGGGGACAGCTCTGTGACTTTAAGGGTCCATAGAAAGAGAGAGAGAACCACTGGAATTCTTTATACTTATATAGGGGACACAAAAGGGGAGGTACCCTGGAACATTCTATCCCCAAATGGGCAAAGAGGTAGTATTACAAAGGAACAGGTGAGTGTAACTTAACTTAATAGGGTGATGCCCACTCCTGGAGCCACACCTTCCTTATCTGAGTGGACGTAAAGTCCAATGTATTGTGGGGTGCAATAACTGTTCAGTACCCATTTACCCAGGACTTAAGTGTGTGCACATAGCTTCTGTCCAGAGTGGCTCCCAACACTCTGCTTCAGGGCAGATATGATATATCAACATATTTAAATGTATTTAAATAATTCATGATTCCTCTTATTACAGGTGGTTACAACTTATTCTGAATCATGGATTATAGGAATAACATCACAGAATTTATTCTTTTAGGACTTTCTCAGAAAAAGGAAATAGTGATTCTCTGCCTTTTATGATCTTTACTTTGTTACATTGCAATTTTGCCTGGAAACCTGCTAATCATGATCTCCATCACCTGGAGTCCACTTATCAACCAGCCCATGTATTTCTTCCTGAGATACCTGTCACTCAGATCTTTGCTACACCTCCACTGTTACCCTCAAGCTAATTGTGGACTCACTGTCAACCAAGAAGTCCATTTCCTACACTGGCTGCATGACATAGCTCTTTACCATGAACTTCTTTGGGGGCATGAAGTTCTTCATTCTCACAGGGATGGCCTATGACTGCAAGCCCTTGCACTACACCTTCATCATGAGCAGACAGAAGTTGGATGCTGCGATTACTGCCTCCTGTGCTGGGGGATTCCCCCACTCCTTTGGTCAGTTTCTCCTGGCCATCTTCTTACCCTACTGTGGTCCCAATGAAATAGATCACTACTTCTGTGATGTCTATCCTTTGCTGAAACTAGCCTCCACTGACACAAGCAAAACTGGTTTCTTGGTCATCACCAATTCTGGACTTATGGGCATGGTGATTTTTTTGGTCCTGCTGATATCTTATGCTGTGAGCTTATGTACTTTCAGGTCTTACTTGGCAGAGAATCGCTGCAAAGCCCTCTCTAATTGCAGTTCATGTTTCACTGTGATTGTCCTATTTTTTCCTCCTTTACTGTTTATTTATGTTCAACCAGCAACTACGTTACCAGAAGACAAAGTATTTGTCCTCTTTTACACTATCATTGCCTCCATGCTCAATGCTCTGATTTACACACTAAGAAACTGGACACGAACTATACCATTAAAAAACAAAACCAAAACTTTGAGGACAATTCATGGGATGTAACGAAAACAGACTGAAAGGCTTCCTTGAATTTCACCACATGGCTTATTGAAATGTTACTGCTACCTTGAAACTTTCAAAATGCATTAACCTTCTCTGTCTTCTATCTAGCAAGCATGTTTGTAGGACCCTATTTGAGAAAAAGTTTATTGTTCTCTGGATGTATGCAAAACTCATACCTGCTGTACATTTTTCTAGGTTTTCTTTTTTTGTGTGTGTACATATTGTCTGTATTATATTTTATTTCTTGGTTCTGTGATTAATTTTGTTATCTGGAAACAGAGTAGAACAGGCAGCTTGCAACCCCAATGAATATTGAGGGTCCTTATCACCAGGTATTCTGGATGACTATATTCAATGAAGCCAGTTCCAGCCTCCAAAAGTAATTTTAAAGCAACCCAAATTTCTACTAATACTCTCTTATATTCAGAGAATATTATCAAATATCTGGGACAGAATAATATTTCCCAAAATACTCATTTTTACTCTGATAATAACCAGTAGCATTCTTGAGATTCTCATGTTCCTCAGCTTTTTCCACAGTGCCCAATGAAAACCTATTGTTTTGATCTAATGCACTTCCTGTCATATATACATCAATTGTATCTTTCTTCCTAAATCATGTAGTATATTGGTTGGGGGCACACATTCTGGATACAGATCTCATTACTAACCATTAACATGGTGGGCAACATTATCTTATATAACACAGAGGTATAATAATGGTACATCACTTACCATGTTATTGAGTGTTGCATGTGAATGGTTAAAACACTGCCTATAACATAAAACTTGCATGATACATATAGGTTATTTTATTGCCTCATGTTCTGCTTTGATCAGAAAAGTTACATTTAGATGATGTTTTTCCTGAGCAGAAACAGGAGCATGTACACATGGGGGTAGGTGGGGAAGAACACTCACATGTTTTCATTAAGTTTTTATTAGAGGTTATATGAGAATTTTTCTCTTGGAGCTGCATGCAGGCAATATCACTTGAACTAAACGGGTGAAGTGTTCAGTTTTGTTTTTGGCATGGAAAATGTAAAATCTTTTGCTTGTGACAATTAAATGTCCCCCTGTATCAAATTCATCTAATATATGACATGACTCAGAGCAAAATTTGTCAGGATTATAGAGAAAATCAAAGTTCTTACAAAACTCTAGTAGACACGTAAGGAATTGCAAGGAATTTATTTTCAAGCAAAAAACAGAAGAAACACTAAATAAAATGGAAATTGTTGAGAGTTTCTAGGATGGATGAAGCATATAAAAAGAAAAACAGCATTCTATCCTGAGACTCCTTCTTGCTGAAAGCTAGCTCAGTCCTTGTCCCCTATGCCAATCCATTTTCTCAGAGGACATGGTTCTGAGAAAATGGAAAAAAGTGTATTGCTTTGCTAGCAAAGGAGAAACACAAGAGACTCCTGTCCTAGAGGCTGTGATGATGTCCTAGAGGTTGTGATTCTGCCTATCAACAGAAACAGGGGCTTTTAAAGAGGTGATTCAAAGGCTACATTCATGTGTTTTCTGTTGAAATTGTAATTAACTTGTTAATTTGGGAGAAAGCCATTTTTCAGATATGGTACCATCACAATGTCTGAATTACTTATTCCTATGATGAGTGTGAACTAAAAGACAGGTAACTCTATCTAGGATAAGGAAGAAGGTAATCTTGTGTCCCTGAAATTAGGGAGAGCTAGAGATTGGGTAGAAGCAGGGAGAGAGGAAGAGAAAGACGCATATCCATTTTAAAAATAAGTTGCAGTGGCAGAGCAACAAGGGCTATATTCAAAGTGAGAAACTGATGTGACTCCATTTTTGAGAAACCAGCCTCTACCTCAGAGTAAAGCCTGTCCAAGGAAGGGGGCATGACCCTTGTCCTTGGAAAGACCCACAGATTACTCCTAGGCACATTCCCACCCTGCTGAATTGTTTATCTACAAATAACAGGAGAGATTTGCAGTGCCAGTTGTCCCTGACTCAGTTAGGCTAGGTGAGGACCCATAGCAACCCCCTAGCAAGCACCAATCAGCAAGCGACAGGGAAAATACCTGGGATGCCAGATGACCCTCCCAGTAGTTTATGGTGGTTGATAACATGTTGAGAAACCATGTAGTTCAGCAAGTACTCCCCTCATGGCTTAAACCAATCAGTTCAAATGAACTTGTACTAACCAATCACCCTTACCTAACTTGTTCCCACCAGTGAATGTGCTAATCATGTTTTAGTGTTGTTTTATGATTTTCCTGCAGTGTGTGATGATTGCTAAGAGATGCTGTGATGCATGTGAAGTTCCTGCCTTCCGCAAAGAGTGTATAAAACTGCTGCAAACCCTGGGCTCAGGGCCTCTCATCGTCATCAGTTGCTATGTGCGCGGGGAGATCCCAGCTACCTCTCAATAAACACCTCTTTGTTGCTTACATCAATCTTGGTATCTGGTAGTCTTTTGGGGGTCCCCAACTCAAGCATAACAAAAAGCATAACAAAAGCATAAAATGGACTGTTCTGTCCTGAATAGGCCCTAAGCAGCACAAAGCAAAGACCAGCATCACAGCCCATATGGGGAAGACTTCATTATTGTGTACAATAAGCATTTTGCCTCTATGTAAGAAGATGTACTTTTATTACCAAAAAAAAAAAAAATTAAAATTAAAACAAATATTTATTTCTTATTTTTATTCTTATAACAAATGTTTTAAAGAGGGATTATTAAAACATATAGAGCAAATGTGGGAAACCCAATCAATGATGGAAACTTTTATCTTTTTTTCTTTTTTCTTTTTTTTTTTTTCATAACTGGGATTGAACTCACAGGCAGTCACTGAGCCAGATCCCCAGCTCTATTTTGTATTTTATTTGGAGACATGGTCTCACTAAGTTGTTGAGCACCTCAATTTGCTGAGGCTGGCTTTGAACTCATGACCCTCCTGCCTCAGCCTCCAGAAATGCTGGGTTTATAGGCCTGAGCCACCATGCCAGGCTAATACATTTCTATCTTTAAGCTATTTATTTGTGCATTGGAGTTCATCCATTTAACCTCATGGGACATCTCTTCATCAGTTTCCCCATCTCTGCTGGATCATTGATATTGGTCTAAAATTGCAGGGAAAAAAATGGTCTGAGCCTTTACAGTTTGAGAAATGTCTAGAGTAGCTCTTCCATTGAGGTTATTCATATACCACTGACCTTATGGAGAGTAATTTTAGAGACACAGTGCTTAATTTATACAAAAGAATAGCAGTGACAATCAAGTCTGTCCATAGAAATGCAAATTATTTCCAGGAAATGCAATTGATTGCTCCCCTCTGTAGGTTTACCAATTGTGTTAGTCTGTTAGTAATTCTCAAACTCATTTTGGCATTTTTTATAAGACAAAAATTGTGTAGTTATTTGTGTTCTTTCTAAACTAACCATAATATCTTCTTGATTTCTACCTTAAATTCTAACTTACATAAAATCTTTCATATATTTTATTTGTATAAGAACCATTATTATGTCCTCTTTTTAAAATTCTTTTTTTTTTTAATTTGTTCTAATCAGTTATACATGACAGAATAGATTTTGACACATTGTACATTATTGGAGCACAATTACTCATTCCTCTGGCTGTAAATGAAGCAGAGTCAGACTGGTAGTGCCATCATACATATATCTAGGGTAATAATATCCATCTTATTGTACCATCATTCCCACCACCACATCCCCTCTGCCCCCCTCACTTCCCTCAGCACAATCCAAAAGTTCCTGCATTCTTCCCTAGCTGACCTCCCCCATTGATAATTTTTATTCTCATAGGAGTGAGATGAAATCTTAGAGTAGCTTTGATTTGCATTACTCTAATTGCTAGAGGTGATGAACTTTTTAAAATATATCTTTGTTGATGTATTGTATTTCTTCTTATGTAAAGTATGTGTTCAATTTCTTAGCCCATTAATTGACTGGGTTATTTTTTATTTTTTATTTTTTGGTATTAAGTTTTTTGAGTTCTTTATATATCCTGTAGATTAGTGCATTTTCTGAGGTGCACTTGGTAAGGATGTTCTCTCATTCTGTAGCTCTCTTGTTACCTCACTGATTGTTTCCTTTGCTGAGAAGAAGCTTTTTAGTTTGAGCCCATATCATTAATTGATTCTTCATATTACTTCTTGTGCTTTAGGAATCTTGTTAAGAAAGTCAGTTCCAAAGCTGACGGGTGAAGAGTTGAGCCCACTTTTTTATCTTATTAGGCATAGGCTCTCTTTTCTAGTGCCTAATTCTTTGCACCATTTTGAATTGAGTTTTATGCAGGGTGAGAGAGGGGGGTTTAATTTCACTTTGATATGTTTGGAATTACAGTTTTCGCAGCATCTTTTGTTGAATAGGCTATCTTTTGTTTAATGTGTTTTTTGCAGCCTTTGTCTAGTAGGAGATAACTATATTTGTGTGATTGTGTACCTGTGTCTTCTCTTCAGTGACATTGGTTTATATTTCTATTTTGGTTCCAAAGCTATGGTGTTTTAGTTACTATAGCTTTGTAAGTTTAAGTTTTGGTATTGTGATGCCTCCTGCTTCCCTGTTCTTGATAAGGAATGCTTGTTTTTGCTATTTTGGATCTCTTATTTTTTTGAAATAAATTTCATAATTGATTTTGAAGAATGAATTGGAAAATCAAATACAAGGGGCTTATAGGACACCAAATTTACAAAGTTACAACAGATCTACACCAAAGCATATTACAATAAAAATGCCTATCATAGAGAATAAGGATAGAATTCTATATTATTTAGGTCATTCTTTAATTCACAGATTACTTTAATTATGTATATTCTGAACTCCTTCTCTGACATTTCATCAACTGTGCTGTCCATTGGTTCTTTTATTGTAGTATCCTGGTTTGTTTGGGGCACTTTCCTCCCCCCCCCCTTTTTTTCATGTTGTCTATGTGTCTTCCTTTCTTGCTGTGTGGATCAGAGGTATTACAGTTTCTACCCTATAATATTGTAGTATCTCTGCAGATTATCTGTACCTCACCTTGGTGTTGGGCTTCCAGACCTTGCACTGTGTCTCATAATGGATGCTACTGCAAGTATAGGTGGTGGCAACAATAGCGGAGATAGTAGTGGAGGTGTCTCAAATTGATGCAAGCTCTTTCAGAGATGGGGCTGAAAGGGTGGGCCTTACATTGGCTTTGGGGTGTCTGTTCTGAGATGCAGCTGCTTCTAGGCCCTGTCTGTTGTCATAAGGTGGAGACTACTGTGTGGAGAAAACTATGGTGATGTCTGCAGTATCCCAAGATAGAAGTGGGTTAGGCCTGGGCTCCAAGGTTGGGGGTGGGGGATCTGGGCCTATCCTGGGCTAGGCTCCCATGCAGGTAATCATTTGAATTTTAATAGAAATTGCATTAAATCTGTATAGTGCTTTCAATAATGTGGCCATTTTCTAGAACTAATAAATGAATTCAGCAAAGTAGCATGTTATAAAATCAACACCCATAAATCAAATGCATTTTTATACATCAGTGATGAATTTTGAGGAAGAGAAATTAGGAAAACTACCCCATTCACAATAGGTTAAAAAATACTTGAGAATCAATCTAACAAAAGAGGTGAGAGACCTCTACCATAAAAACTACAGAACACTAAAGAAAGAAATTGAAGAATACCTTAGAAGTTAGAAAAATCTTTCATGTTCTTGTATAGGCAGAATTAATATTGCTAAAATTGACTCTTTTCTACACTTGTCCGAGACAAAACATCATTTGTCCCTACTTTCCCTTCCCTATTTCCTCACTTCTGATTTCTCCTCTTCTGTACTCACTGTATCTTATTTCTGTCATCACAGTTTAGTTTTAAGTGGAAATCTTCCCCTCTATCATTACCTCTCCTAAGTGACTGAAGCTGCTCTTATGAAGGTTGTCAGTGATTTTCATGTTGATAATTTTACAGGCTTTCAGAAAATTATCCCTCCTTTTCCCTAAGACATTAACATTTTCACTTGGTTTTGGGGTTACACCACACTCTCCTAATTTTCTTGCTAAATATACTAGAACGTCTCTCAATTTCTTATCTGGGCTCTTAGTTATCTCAGCAAATTCTCTATAATAGAATATTTGAGAGCTCCATTTTATTTATTTTTTTTAATGCATACACTCTCATGATTTGAAGTACTCTCAATGTAAGATGACTCCAGGATTTTTGTTTCTCAACTCAGATCTCTTCCTTCAACACTCATATCTATAACTCCTCAATGAGTTATTGTAATACCTCCCGTCCAGGCTCCCTTCTGAACTTGCCTATACACCTTTTGTTTTAAAATTAATTTTTTTTTTTTAATTTCAAGGTTTAAGCCCCAGAATGATCCACATTGTTTGGATGCCTCTTGCCTCTACGCAGACTGGTCCTGCTAATATCCTCCTCCTTCTTTCTAATCACAATCATTTGTCTGCTCAATTTCTTAAATGTGCCCTTTGTGTCTTGCCCTGGAAGTTTCTTCTCTTGTTCTTTTCTTCTTCTTCTTTGACTAATCAATTTATTTGCTTGGCTTTGTATGAAAAGTTAACTTTTCAGGGAATTCTTTTCTGGTTAACCTATAAAAAATTTCCACACAATTCACATTGATACTTTCTCTCAATAAACTTATTAGTATCTAATATATGTGTTATATAGTTACCTGTTTAGTGATTGTCAATAATTGTAAATAATAAGCTCAAAGAAGGGAGACAATCAGTGATTTTTTCACCCTGTAGAATAATGGCTGGCATGTAGTAAATTATTGATAAATATTCAGTGAATAAATAAATGTTAATAGATATATCGACAAATATTTCTAACAGAATATTATCTAAAAGAGGGGCATATGCTCATGCACACATTATAGGTACTTAGAAAAATTTTCAGATCCAAATTTTCCTTTAAAAGTTCTCTATTCAAAACCAATAGTTTGTAGTTTAATAAAAATAAATTTATTATAGAACATTGAGAAACTGTAATAACCAGAAAAGTTATTCATAATTTATGCCTAAAGCAACACTTTATGGTTCTGTGGTGCAAGAAGGCAAGCCCTCTTTTAGGGTTCATATTTTGTGAAGTATTTTAGATGTTGCCATCAACTCATCCAGATTTCAACTACAGTTTTACTACTATTAGAACCGTGAGATTATTAGTACTGTCAATTCACCAGTCTTCTCTAGAGCTAGGCAGCTTTCTGGCACAGCCATGACCCAATGGAACCTAGATACAGTTTGTTGTAGAATTTTGGGAAACTTTTACTTCCCAACTAGCTTTTTATTTTCTTTTTCTTTTCTTTCTTCATTCCTCAAACTTGGATATTAGTTATGGCCCTGAAACCTGGAACAGTCATTTTGCAATCATAAGGAAATAACCTCATGAAAAACATGGTAGAGCAATAATTCACCAGAGATCTTGATCTTGGATCAATGATACTAACAACTGTTGCAGTGATTGTGACATTAAAAAATTATATCATCATTTCATATAGTCCCTTTGTCACCCTCACTCACAGAACACACAGGGTCCTTTTTCTGCTACTTAATAGATGAGCCAGTCACTAAAACCCTAGAGGCTTGAGTGGAGCTTCATTACTATAGTAAATCTATAATGTACATGAAATCTCTCAATAATCTTTAAATAAAAGTTATTGTTTTGTAGTAACTAAGACATTATGTAAATTGATTTTATCAAGTCTCTCATGTCTGAAAGCAACTAATTTTGAAATATGGATTTGAGTGTAATAGAGAAAAATTGGTTTACTCAATGCTAGTACACATGTTTTTCACTAAACTTATCTAATATACAGATTGAAGAAATGTCAAAGAAAAATTGCATGAAAAACAGAATAAGTTTTACTATTTTTATTTCACAGTCTGATATTATTCCTGCAAAATAAAACATTAACTGAACTGGATCCATGATATCAAAATCAAATAGAAATAATCATTACCCTCATGCACAGCACAGGATATATATTGTACATATATTCTGTACATTATGTGTGTGTTTGTGCACATTTACATTATATATATATGGTTTAATTAATATACTGACAAATATTTCTTACATAGAATATTATCTAAAAGAGGGGCATATTCTCATGCACACATTATAGGTACTCAGAAAATTTCCAGATCCAAATTTTCCTTTTCATATATATAATATATACACACATATATTCTGTGTAGTGTTTGTATATACACTGTGTATTTTGTATGTGTGTGTGTGATGCAGGTTTAAAGGCTTTGATTCCTTGTTTCCACCCACTCACTCATAAAAGCAACTGTGACTAGACTATGATCTCACTGAAAATGGTCTAGAGGGCATGTAATGTGTAAGGTGCTTTGTGATTGTTAGGAATTTATCTTTTCAACTCAAAAAATCTATCTGTGATAACACAGCTGTGTGACTTTGGACACAATCCATGTAATGTTCCAAGTATATAATATATGTTATGTATTATACATTATATATTTTGTTGTAATAGTTGCTTAATGTTCCAATTATATGATATGTGTTATATATTATACATCATATATTTTGTTGTAATATTGTTGTTATTGTCATTAGGATTTTGGAGAATTTAGATGTGTTTTCCATAGAAGTTAATCAAGTTGGCCAATAGAATTTGTATTTAGGCCTCTGACTTTGACATTCAAATCTTCAAAAACTTTGCCACATTACCTGTCCACTGGCAACAACAGGAGGGGTTCTGTTATTAATAGTAACCTAGTGAAAAAACCACAGGTGTTTGGATCCTTCCTTATCTAGGGCCACCTATTGGTGAGAAGAGAGAAGTACAAAGGTTGATGATTTTCTCTGAAGGTGACTATGAACTGAGGCAGAAATTTCTTTTCTGAGAGCAAAGCTGTGTCTTTTTTACCGTTTCCTTTTGGAAAGAAAGAAGAAGTTTAACAAACTTTTGTTGTGCCCATTTTCCCGGCTCCATTCCCCAAATACCAAAATTTTCCACTGGAACTACAACTTGGATTCCCAAATAGTATTAACAAAGTGTGTCCCCCAAAATTTTGTTTTAAATGAATTGTTTTAGTAGTATTGTATTCAGTAGTATATGTATTGTTACAATTAGTATTTCTTTTCATCCCTCAACAATTGTGAATTTTATGATAAATATGTAAAAGAATATAGATGTAATGATTTCATGGCACCACAATTACATTTAACACATAAGAAGGGTGGAATACAATATATTTAATTTAAATATTTTTAAAATTTACAACTACAAAAGATTTGTTGCTGTATTAGTAAAACTGTGTCAATCACAGCTAGTTTTCACCTCCAATGTTTCCTTTGGGCTCATTCTATATTCTATATTCTTACAGTCTGATAATTTCATCAACTCTGAAGTTGATATCTTGCCCACACAATGTAAGTGCTCATTAGCTGGAGAAAGTACTCCTTAAATACAAGTAACTAATGATAGATCATATAATATCAAATTATAATAGATATGTTTTCTAAAATTACAAATTTGAAACCATAATATTTCGTAAAATCTTTTTGTCTATACTCATGTCCTGAGCAATACAGGTCAATTTATTTTAAATTTATTTGTCAGATATATTAGAGCTGTCAGATACTATGTTAAAGAATGGAAAATAAATAAATACATAAAATATAAACAGAAACATAAAATTTTTAAATAATTAGCCATTGGATAATCTCAATTCTGTAACTTTGAATGTGCACATGATACAAATTTTAATTATATGCTGTTAATAAGATTTTATGGCTCCTTATGTTCAAAATAAATGATAATAAGACTGGGGTTCTGGCTCAATGGTAGAGTTCTTGCCGATCATGTGTGAGGCACTTGCTTCAATCCATGGCACCACATAAAAATAAATAAAATTATTGTGTTCATCTACAACTTAAAAAAATAAAAATATATTTTTAAAAGTAAATGATAATAAATTACATGGATTGTTGCTAGAGCTAATTTGTTCTAGAATGAGCAGAATTTTCTTTCTAATATTCCACAAGATTATATGATTTCAGGGAGAATAAAACATTAATGGATATGTAAGATTCCCATAGGTGAAATATAAGCACAGCCGTGCCTGGCACTAAGGAGATCTATTACTCCTCTGGATTTCACACTAGCTCTGTAGCAGGAGTGACTCAATCAGGGGATCAGTATAGATGCAAAGGCAGCCCTTCTTCTGGAAAAAGGACAAGTGCCTGGATCAGGAAAGACAACTGGGAATTGAGAACCAAGTCACAAAGCTAAGACAGGTTGAGATTTACAAGACATGCAAGAAACAGATAATTATAACGTTAGTAATTCCTTAATGCAGAAATAAATAAGTAAAAAGTCATTAGTGGAAACTGAGATGTAAATAGATTTCTTTCTCTGATAGGTACATGGAGGTTGAACTTAAAGTTTTGACCATTCAGACATCACTATTTAACTATTAATGCATAATTGCTAATGACATAGGTGAAGGCTCTAAATTTGTGAGAATAGCATACACAGTCAAACATAAAACACTTCTTAAAAACATTTTAATTTTTTTTCAGGAAAAAAATGCACATGATGTTTTTTTTTTTTGTTTTGTTTTGTTACTGGCTTTCTTAAATATGAAAGAACAATTTTTTTTTCTTTTGTAAACAATTAAATCCAAATTGGTAATCATGTAATTCATTTCAGTATACTCTTTATCAACCTTTGGATGAAAAAATGTGTTTTTATGACTTTTCAGAACATAAAATTTTATCATATTTAGTAACTAAAGTGGCAGTTTGTAAAATTTCTTTATAAGACTTACATAATATTTTAACTCCTTTCTTTTATCTGTTCTTTGTCCTTATGTTACAATGTTTCAAGGATGGTTTTAAACTATTGCAGTGTGTTCTAACAGTCCTCAGAATCTCAATTATCTTACTATTTCATATAATCATTTAATATAAACCCTTCTCCATAATATCTGCTTATTTTCCTAAAAAACAACATTGTTTCAATACTATTTAGGATGCAGAAACAACTTTGATGAAATTTTCTTCTGGTTTCTCTAGAAAAATCTCTCAGAAATCTCTTTATATTTGCAGGATGATTTGCTTAATCTATTGGGGCATAACTTTTTTTAACAGAAATGTATTTTTCAGCACCAAATTCAATTGAAGGTACAGAGATTTCCTATATACACTTTACACAGGCAGAGCCCTTCGAAATTAATTTCATTGACTAACAATATGCATGTAAGTTTCCTCCATCTATTTTAATGCCTTGACCCATTGCATATTATTATTGAATAATCATCCAGTGCCGGTTTATATCAGTGTTTTTGTTTTGGAGGTGGTTTGTCCATATAATTAATGAAAGACAAATTTGATTCTTTCAGTTTGGGAGAATTATAAAGTTGAATATTGTAAATATAATTATGCAATCACAAGATAATTTGCATGTTGCTTTTTTAAAAATTAATTTGTGTGTTTCTAAGCAATTTTTTTTCTTTCATGGTATCAGGATAGTTCTTTGGATGAGACCCAATGCCTAGCCATTTGTTTATCTAATTTAACCATAAATGGGCAGGATAACACATTTTATAATAAAGTTCTTTAGAATTTATGGGAAATGCTATAACATTTGGGATAATACATGCTAGTCAGTAACAGTATTTTCAGCATTCACAATTATTGCCTTCTTCCTTTCACTAGTTATCCTTATGCTTTCAATGGAAATTCAGGAAATTGGAACCCATAGATCCACTTCATAACATAATCTACTTGGCTGATTTTGTTGTTGCCCAAGTGATTTCTGATTGTGTCTATATGATGTGAATGTGAATGTCCTATCAGAAACTAAAAGAGAGCATTTCAATCATGTCTCAATTTCCCTACTACCACGAAGTATGTGTCATTTTATGTTCCAACACAAATGCCCATATCTTTAAAAGAAAATTATCATTTTAAACATTTGTATAATATAACTTATTGCTCAAGAACCACCTAACTTGTTTTAGTTCAGATGATTTTTTTGAGCAAGTAACTATAGCTGTGTCATCTCAAAAATCCACAAAATTTAAATTTTAACATTTTCATTAGGTTTGATTAATATTTCAGTACTTATTTACATGTCTACATCCTAATGATGTCATTTATTGTGTTAAAGTTCTTTGACAGAGTTTCTAGCTGCTTAATTTACATCTAGTCCTTTTTATTTTATAAGTGAATAGCTGATAATCTTTCAATTAACTCTATGTTTCCTTTGAGAACAGATTATGAAACCAAACTTTTCTCATGGCATTTTTCATCTCAGTATTTCTCAAAGTATATATCAAGGGATTGAACATGGGAGCAATGATTGTGTAAAATAATGCGACCACTTTATCCTCAGAGAAAGCAGTAGGAGGTCTAAGGTAGGAAAATATTGCAGGCCCAAAAAATAAGACTACCACTGAGATATGAGATGCACAGGTAGAGAGGGCTTTGCGTCTTCCTTCAGCTGAGTGATTTCTTAAATTGAATAATATGATGGCATAAGACAGAAATAAAATAAGAAATATAACTAATAGTATCACGCCTGAACCAACAATCACAAAGATACCATCCACATAGGTATCAGTACAGGCAATTTTTAACAAAGGAAAAATATCACAAAAGTAATGATCAATTTCATTTGGACCACAGAAGGGCAACTGCATTGTCATGGATAATTGAAGGAAAGCATGGGCAACCCCACCAGCCCAGGCAGCTAAAATTAGGAAGTTGCATTTGGTCCTGTTCATGATAATCATATAGTGGAGAGGTTTGCAGATGGCAACATAGCGATCAATGGCCATGGCTGTAATAATGAAGATCTCACTGCTGCCAAAGAAGTGCATGGTAAAGACCTGTACCAGGCAATAACCATAGGAAATGGTTTGAGTCCCCTCTAGCAGGTCACAGATCAATTTGGGTGTAACACTGGAGGTATAGCTGATATCCATAATTGATAACTGGCTAAGGAAATAGTACATGGGTTGGTGGAAAAGAGGGCTGCATAGAATGGATATGAGAACCACAAAGTTTCCTACCAGCAGGGCAATAAAGCAGAGTAAAAAAAGCACAAAGCAAAATATTTGCACATTCCTGTCATCAGAAAGTCCCAGAAGAATGAATTCTGAGATGTTTCTCTGGATTTCCATATATTAAGTTGGGTGTATGTTTTGCACAAATAAATTTAATATCTGAAAGAAAGAAAGAAAAAAAAAGAAATTTAAGTGAAAAATGAACAACCTGATTTCCATACTACAAAATGTACTAAAAATTAAATTAACATGAACAGAATCATAACATTAAGTACTGTATATTTATAAATAATTGGTGTTTCTTATTTATTATATGTCATTTTTATGGACTTAATTTTGTATAGATTTATTATTGGCTAGCAGAAATAATTATGTATTTTTCTCAGTTTTACTTTTAAAATAATGAATCTTATTTTGAAAATTAAAAACATTACAGTCATTCATATAATTAGATAAAATAAAATCTGAAATCTTCTAAGACAAGAAAAAAAATTAAATGATATGAATATTTCTCTTAGCATAAATTTAAAAGGGGAAATGGAATATTCAAGTGAGAATAATTATAATAATTAAAACAAATTAATTTTCTTGCCAATGGTCATAGCAAAGAAAGCTCTGAAGAAAATTAAAACAATAAAATAAAGGTTATTAAGCAATCACTGAATAAGAAGTAAGGACAGTGGCAGCATAGAAGGGTACACACCAGAAAAAAGTAAAATGAGCTGATTAATGTGATCCTTGAGCTAATTGTCATGCTCTCCAAGCCTTGTTTTCCTTATGTGTACCACTGAGACAGCATTACATGATCAGAAATACAATGATGGATCCATGAAGTGTTGTCGAATACCTGAGTGTCCTGCAAAGTTGATGACCCATAGCTATTTGTCTCCTATATTCTTTCCTCTTTAAGTGAATAGTTCAGCAGCTAATAAGTTGGGATGCACACACATACTCCAGTGAAGAAATAAATTAAAAAATAGCACAGTGTTAGCACAACGCAAATTTAATGAATTTGATCAGTTAAACTTCAATATTGATATTCTGTTGGTAAATAATAGTAATATAGACTATTGAGAGATTGATTATTTTAGGATATTTATTAAAACAAATCATAACACTGTTATAATTTATTCACTCATTCTTTCTTTCTTTCTCTCCTCTTTAGTGTTTACACCTTTAAATATATAGTCAAATGATTCCTTTATTTTTAGGATTATTAAATAATAATTCTGTAAGAATATTTACTTGGCTATAAACATTATAGTTGCTCTTATATTTAAAGTACAATTTCTATCATATATTTAAATACTGTTATCATATATGCTTGTGACATGTTTAAACTCATCTCAATCAGTTTAGATAAAAGTACTGTATCATAAGGTTACATTTATTTTGAAAAATGAGAACTTTCTTAATGAGTTAAAATTAAAGCAGTTCTTCATTGATATGAATAGGCAAGAAAACTGGTAAGAACAGAGCATAAAACATGGCTACCTTAAAAATGTCTTTAACTTCACTGTTTCTAACTGAAATTTTCCTTATAATGATGCACTATAAAAAATAAAGATGACCAAAACATTTTGTAGTAACAAAATTATCATATGCTACAAAAGCATTAATAATATTTACAATAAAATTTCATAGAAAATTTTAAAGAGTATATCACCACGTAGTACTCGGTTGGTAGAACTCTACAAACCCAGTTGCAGGGTTAATTCACCAACCATCAGGTCTGAATGAGCATAGTTTAGATTCAGGCTTCATCAAACACAGTTCCTCCCTCAGATACTTACCTGCCATTTGTCCCCTCATGAAATTCTGAAATAAAAGGCAGAAATTTGTAAGCAGGCATTCAAACATACCAACATTGATTATCTGAGAATAGTTTGGAAATCTTAACATGTTAAACTTTCTATAGGGTTTGCAAGAGAAATATCTTTTAGTTATTAGCCAAATCCATCTGCAATGTAAAAGATAGAGTGTTATCCACAACAAAAGCAGATGGGAATTCTGAATATCTAGTGAACTTTTTAAAATGAGCTCAATTTGATAAAAAGAAAAAAATTATGTTGAAATTTCTTCAGAAACTAACACACATATTAAGCCCAAAGAGTCATCTATTTATGTTCATGGCTCTGAAGGTTAGTTTAGGAAAAGCAGAATATAAACTTAAGAGTCAATTCAAGAACTAATAGATCTTTAAAAACCCTAAGATTATTCCCATGGGCTTTTCTAAGCAGCCCCTGGACAAATACTGCCAAGACTCTGCCCATTGTAATGTTCCTGATGCCTCTGAATATGTACTTTTCCACTTTTGAGTTTTTCTAGTGCCTACACTATTTCCCCTAAGACCTTAAAGTGCTACATTCAGGGCAGTTCAGCAGACTGCCCTCTCTGTGCTCCTCCAGGTTTCTGAAGCATTGGAGAGAAATACTAATGTAGCCTGTAATGGTATGAGGCTAGCTTTCAGAAACCAAAGTCAGGGATTCACCTTTCAAATCTGGATAATTATGAAAATCCTAGTTGTGCAAATAGATTAATAATATCAGTGATCCACAAGATCCTCTCTGGTACCAAGTGATTTGTTGCCTGGAAATAGCATTGCGATGATGAAGGGCTCTGAAATGAGCAACAAAGTAGAGGAAAAAAAAAATTAAACATTGTTTATGTATACACTGTGCATGGAAAGAATAATATATCAACTAAAAGATATCAAAACAATCAAAAGAAGGCTACAAAATATTTATTCTGTTGATTATTCTGTTTTCTGTGTCTATTTAATATTCACAGTGCTTTAACCTCACCTTAATTTGCACACAATGATGTGCAGTTATTCTCACCTCCTCTAACATATACAAATCCACAGATTTAAAGTTTCATCATAGATGTCAGACTTCATAAATTCAAATGATATGTTATAACATCAGGTTAGGATTAAGCCATTTAGGAAGTAATGACGAACAATCCAAGAAGAGATTATTGGGTGGTTTATATTCTTCATTTTATTTTATTTTACACACAAAAAATGTGCATGGTGACATGAGAAATATATTTAATTTATGAGGATAGATTCACAGAATCTTCCAGACTTTTAGTAAGTAGCTGAACATCAATAAAAAATAGAAGGGGGACAATGGGTATTTCTAAGTTTAATACCTGCTGCAAGCCTTTGAAAGTGAAGTTATTCTGAATATTTGAATTATTCCACAAATTTAGGAGACTGAATTAAATCCAATGTTTTACTGGTCCTCATGTCAACATGTTTTCCCGTGATTATCAAACTTCACTCAATCTGACCTGTCATCAGTCCACAGAGGGAGCTGGACATTTAACCCGCCTCTACACACATATAACAGGATTCAGTTCAAGGATGTGTGCTGGTGCTGCATTCACATCCTTAAAACTGAATTCATCCTTAGGCATATAAATTTTTCTGCTAAACAACGTTTTAGCTTTAATTCAGTTGGCATGTGTCAGTTTTATGGCTCCTACTATGGGTATAGTATGTAATATTATTTGCATAATCCAAGATTTCAAGGATCTTCTTTTTTTATTTTAAAATAGTCGTGTGTATGTAAATCTATTATTAATTAAAATTTTACCAAATGTGACATGTAACAGGAATTTTTTCTATTTGTGCTATTTTTATTGTTGTTTTCATTTTGCTTTTATGTTTTTGTTCCACCGCCTTTTGTTGGAAGGACTTTCTTTTCTCTTCCTGAATTGCCTATAAACTTGCATTACTAATTAGTTGAGCACATATCATTTTTTTCTAATTTTGGATTCCTCAGCCTGTTCCATATATAGATATATATGAGTGTGTGTGTGTGTGTGTGTGTGCGCGCCCCATGCAAGCATAGCTATGTGTTAAATCACATGTGTGTGTTTTGAAAGAACTTAACCTTTATTTTATTCATTTGTTTTTATATGGTGCTAAGGATTGAACCCAGGGCCTCACCCATGCTAGAAACATACTTTACCAGTGAGCTACAATCCCAGCCTAGTGTGTTCCATTTTTGTATTTGGATATTGTTAGGAAAACAGTACAGTTATTTGAACATGGAAGCTTCACAGTATACCTTGAAAAAAGGTAGTGTAATTCTCCAAATTTGTTAATCTTTCAAATTCCAGGAGATAACTTAGTTCTAGAGTCACAATTTGCCTGAGCAGGAACAAAATAATAAATCAGAATATGACTTACATAACTATCATGGCATAGCTCATTTGTAGTAAATTTCAAACAGCAGGAGAGCAAAATAATCTCAAGTGGGGAAAAATAAATATCATTAGACATGATAATATATGGCTAAAAAGATATTAGCACATGTCCTTCACAGCTAGTTTTAGCCTCTAGTTTTTCTTTGCTCCATTCAAGACTTCTAATATTAATCCATCTTAATTATATTTGACAATCCTATGGCTTATGTCATGTGCTTGTGTGATGCATGGACCTCAGCTGAGTTAACACATCCCTATAATACAATAAAATATTGATACTTTTTCAATCACCAATCAACTCCTCTAAAACGAAACAGAATTAATTAAATCACCCATTTACAACAAAACTTTCTTAAATATTGTGTATATATTCACACACTGAAAAATAAATTTTATCAATTAGTGTTATATACATACTTTGCAGATATTTTTGTGGACATTTGACATCAAGCTACAAACTATAATGTGATGGAAAGTGACTCCTAGAAAGATCACCTAGCCAGGGAGCTAGAGAAGAGCTGATTTCTGTATGCTCTATGGTTCAGGATTCAAGTAGCAGAAATACTGCTTCTCTGTGAGGTGGGTGAAAGAGGGATTTCACTAAGACACACAGTCAGTGTGTCTTAGAGACTCTGAAATTTAGGTACATTAAACAAGGAAGAAAGACTACATCAGAGCCAAACTGGTAGGGGCACCGGCAGCACCAATGATACTGGCACTGGGTCAGCAAAGGGGATCATAGAGAAACACTATTTTTGTATGGATTTTGTATGGAAAGATCTGAGATGAGCAAAGCAGCCTGCCCTTAGCTGATCTCATGGTACCTGACTTCCAATTATACTACAGAGCTATAGTAAAATTAGAAAGCCTTTAACTTGAACCCATTTGGATGATTTTTAATCAACAAGTGAGAAAGTTTGTTTTTTTTTTTCCCAAGAAAAATGATTTCATGTAAATTGTGGAGAGGGAATGATATGATCAGAGATATGCTTTGATAGAAAATTTCTTCTGTTCTTCAAGACCAAAGCCTTCATAAAGTGATGACTAGATTCTGAATAATAGTAACTTGGTTCTTTGGTTCCTATATTGCTAAGGTTCTCCAAAGCAATTTCCCAAAGAAATCTTATATTTCTCCTGCAATGTCTAAAATGATAACTCTCCTGGATCCACAGGATCAAAGGAAATACTATTTTGGTATTAACATTAATTGTTAATGTGGCACTTAATATTATACCTTCTGCATGATGATATTTAACCCCATATTTCTCAGAGTATGGATAAGAGGATTCAACCTATTCTCACTACTTGCAGGTAGAATATGACCATATCTTCAGGGCATGAAGCAGAAAACTAAAATGATTAAGAGTTACAGGCTGAAAGAACTTTGTATTTTCTTGTAAAGGATGCTTGTTAGGTCATAGTTAACAATGAGCACTAGAGTGCAAACCAATCACCACGTAGGGTCACAGGTTTTTTTTTAATTGATTTTAATGCTAATAAATATTCAAATACCTTGTAGAAAAATAATAGGTGCATTAACCCTGAGAATATACTGGGAGAAATGAAGAACATCAATTAAGAAATATGTCAAGAAGAAAAGATCAATGGGACTAACATTCAACAGCGTCTACTGAGATCTTGGTAGTTACAATTTAGGGCCATAGGTTTCTAAATACATCTCAAAAGGAAAATTCCTTTTGTAGCACCGGCACGCTAAGGTGCAGTTTGTCAAGTTATTGACCCCAGTACTCATATTAACATAAGATTGACCTGTAGATGAAGCCCCCCAGTAGGATGATCACCATAACAGTTCCAGAGAAAACTAACTAGCATCAAAAGTGTGAAGTCTTCTTCCTCAGGTTGATGAAGACAGCAGAAGGTGGAACCCAGTTCTTAATACTAATGTAAATGGCAACAAATTTGGAAGCAGCATTGTTTTCTTTGCTGTTCTCTGCTCATAGATATTTACCACCCCACCCCCATTCTTTGCTTTAGCCTTACTTTACATTCAATGTACTCTCGCCAATAGTAAAATTTTCTTCCTTGACTTTTCATGTAAGACTTTAATTTTTCTTTTGTCTGGGCACAAGATGAAGATTTGAGCTTCAGCCCCCTCACCCCACCTTGTGACACTTGTCTTATGTAAGAAGTTGATAGGAAATGAAAAATTATAAGCACTATAATATCTGAATGAATAATCACCAAGATAGTAACATAGCCAATGTCTTTTCAGAAAAGACATTTTCAAAAGAGGCACCAAATACATATGTAGTAACTTCTGTGATTAGGACCACACAATGAGAAATTGAGTACCATGAATGGTAGAGCAAGACACGACCAAAAAGTTCCCCCACGAGTCCTGCCTGACCATTAACACCATGCACCCCTTCTAATTCCTGATGACCTTGGAGTGCAGCAGCTGGACAAAGGCCACAAAGCAGTCAAAAGCCACTGACAACTTGTCAGCAAGGGGCCAAAAGAGCTGGGGCATACAGTCGTTATGAGACCTTTTGTATTTTCTTGTTGAAGTAGTAACTCCCTGAGTAACAAGTGGTTCATGATAGAGGTATAGCAAAGGACCACAAGGGAAAGTTGGCAGAGAAGAGAGTATATTGATTGTTCAATGCACAAGTTGCTAATTTCTGCAAAATGATGAAGCTCTCCATTAAGACTGTCATGCAGGAAAGCAGGAGCTAGAAAAGAACAGTAGCTCTATTTGCTTATTTCGCCACGGTTCCATAAAACAAATTCTGTGACTTTTAAAATCCATTTCCATGAGGGTGTGACCAGTCCAAGGGTATATGACATATATTATTAGTTTGAAATGATATAAAAATATTTAATAGCATTTTTTAAATATTCAAGAAATATTTAACAAAAGTCCACTCACATGGACATCTTTATTCAAATAAATTGAATAAAGATGTCCATGTGAGTGGACTTCATTAACTTTTGGATAATTTTTGGATTAAGGACACCATTATATTTCATATTCTATTCAATGAGAGCATATTTTATTCCTGGAGCTTAATAAATGCTTTGAATAACTTTAAATCTCATAACTACTCAATAGATTCATTTCTGATGTGTGTGTGTGTGTATATTTTGAGAGAGAGAGAGAGAGAGAGAGAGAGAAATGGTAGGGTTCAGTTTATTACACCCAAAACATAAGATATTATGTAACATATCTAAGATTTTAACCTATATCTGATGTCATATTATATACTCCTAAATGCTATTCCATTTTACACCCAGCAGTCAAATGAAAATCTAGATGTTTCTATCTCTAATAGAAATGGAGTATTCCTCCATATGTATTATGAATTATTATAAAACTTTGAGCAAGTCCTTCTCCTTCTTTAAGCTGTATACATTTTTCTAGAGAGTCTCAGTCTCACATACACATTTTATGGATCCAAACATTTATTATTCAAAATTTTTAAAAACCAAGGTTCCTAATTATAGCAGATTATAAACCTGAATTATTTGGTAAAAGTTTCAGTGACTTTTTCTCAATATATTTGTTCAGGTTCAGGATATGAAGATGTAGCAAATAGGGAATTGAAGGCAGTGATTGTTGGGCATCTAAACATAGTAACACTAATGCTGAGGGTCATATGCAGAGTAATAAACCACTTCAGGCAGCAGGAGAAGCCAAGGCAAGAACAGAGGAATACAAATTGCATAAAAGCCCAGACCTTGTGTGATCTGTTCCATTCTCTTCCTGAGGATCTTCTTACAACATAAGGAAAGGAACTTGGTGTGGGTATAAGTTTGCTCTGGGTTCAAACATGGCTTAGCAAGGTGCTTTTATGTATACATTCAGAATATCCAAATTTAGTGGTCTTCATTTATGTGAAAGAATCTGATGTGGTAAAAGACAAAAAGGAATTAAGAGATAAAAATTCATTAAAACTGTGGAACAAAACTGTAGAAAAACTAGAGGATTAAAACAATAGAAAGAACAATTATTTTACAAATGTTCCCTTAAATATCAAGCTTCATCTTAACATATGGACCCAGTCCTGCTGTACTTACTGAACATTAGTGAGGCAAACAGAGATATCCATGCTGAAAAAGATGCTTCAAAGCATTGTTCATAGAATGTCTACTAGGATTCCTCTGTACCTCCTATTCAAATACCAACCAGTTTCATCATACTCTTTTTTCTCTTAATATTTAATGACATATATATAGATATGGAATAAGTTTTTTTTTATGGGTAAGCATTTTAGGACCCTCCTTTTGTTCACATTACTCAGTTAAAGATGGTCTTCCTAAAGTCTTT
Organism: Marmota flaviventris; assembly: GCF_047511675.1. Classification (NCBI taxonomy): domain Eukaryota; kingdom Metazoa; phylum Chordata; class Mammalia; order Rodentia; family Sciuridae; genus Marmota; species Marmota flaviventris. The sequence goes on along the minus strand of NC_092506.1, from coordinate 17,332,372 downwards.
ATTTGATATTTAAATACCTGGAAAAAGATGATGGTGAGGAATGGTTCGCAAAGGCATTAGAACTAGTTTGAAAGAAAAAAGAAATAATATATTTACATTAATATTGTTGAGAAGTGGAGTCTATCACTAGGATCATTAGAATACATGGCAAATATAAAAATTATTCAGTGGTGATTTGATGTGAGCTTTTTGTTTATTTATGAACTACATCATATTTATAATAAATAAAAATATGAAATAAAAAACAATGGATTTAACTTTGTAATATGCCAAGTGTAAAATGTTTAATTATCATATATTGAACAATACAATTTTCTAAGCACTGTACTACATACTATTCATATATCAACCCCTTTCATCTTCTCCATGACCTGATGAGATATACATTATTTGTGTTTTAAATGTTGTTCTTCAAAAAGGGGAACAATAATCTAAGATGCCACATAAACTTACAAAAACACATATATCAAATTTTCTCTGTATAGTAGGGCACTATACTTTTATCACTATGCTTGGATGTTTTCTCATGAATATAAATGAAAGCTTAAAATTCTAAATTTTGCATTCAGCTACCATCCAGATTTCTGGACATTCTGAAATGTCCTCCTTTGTGAATAAATTGCAAGAATATTCATAACTCAAAATTTTGAATTTATCATGATCATAGTTTTTATAAAAATATTGAAAATATCAATGATTTATTCCAGTTAAAATTATATTAATAATATAAAGGCATTTGCTTAGTAATAAAAATATAACAGTTTCCCATTATACAGGAGGATTATACAGTTTTCTATTTTACAGGCCCAAGACTCCCACTTTATGTCTGAAACCTCAATTAGCACCAAGTCCATACAAATACATAAACAAATTAAATGTCTTTTACATTTTTAACTAAACCCTTGTTACACATTATGTCTTCATATATTACAGTTAGAGACAGGGCAACAAAAATAGAACAAATTTACTTTTTCCTTTTCACAGTTTCATAGATAGGTCATTCATTCTTACCCTAGATCTGAGTAACCTCAGCTAATGAAGGTTTTCCCTTCTTAAGTTTAGAATTTTCATATGAAGGAATAACTTTACTACTTCTTCTAGCATATCTAAACTGCAGGATCACTACTCTAGCATGCTCTGGTATTAAATAAAACAGGTATTACTTTGAACACAAGCACTGTGACACTAGGTCAGTTGATATGACAACCAGGACATCCACTTATAGGCAGAGCACAAAAACAGTATGGATTCCTGGAGGATGGTGTGATTCTGCCAGGGATGGGACAGAGAGGGAGGATGTGAAAGTCATCATGCTATTCATTACAGTGTGCAATTTATATTATGAATCATTTATTTCTGGAATTTTCCTTCCAATATTTCTTAAGTACAATTGACTACGAGCAACAGAAACCACAGAAAAAGGAGACTTCCATTCTATTTACTAATAAATCTACATAAAATACTATCCTGAAGGGAATAAGTTAAACAAATTCCTCTTTAAAATAAAAATGAAGACAACATTTCCATTCCTATCACCAGTTTTTTCCAACATAATGCAGCCCTCAACCAGAACAAAAGGTCAATAAAAACCTCATATGTAAAAAATATAAATGACAGTATTTGAGGAGGACATGATATTTTTCACATAAAACCTAAATAATTTATAGATATTATTAAAAATAGCAGAGTAAGAAAGTGACTCATCATATGATTAATATGCAGAAGTTGATTGATTATTGTAATATTTTATAATGTTTCTAATTTACCTTGATAATTTTCATGTGTGAAGTCTGCTTTTTCATAAATTAATACTTCTTTAGCTTCTTTCTCTTTACTGTAATTATGGTATAATATTTCATTACTTTTAATCATGAATCTTCATGTTTACAACTTGTAACTGATGTATTTAGACCACGGTAACTTAGAATAATTAGTCATATATTTATGATAAAATATGCTATCTTGCTAATTTTTATTTGATATATTTGTTCTTGCTACTTCATTTATTTTAATCTGCTTTGTCTGATATTCTTTTTCTGTTAACTATTAACTATATTTTATATTTCTTCTTTTTGAGACTTTTTTTGTAAATTACATAGAACTTACAATACACTTTTATTTTTTTATTAGTTGCTCAAAATATTACAATGATCTTGATATATCATACATTTGATTCAAATGGGGTATGAATTCTCATTTTTCCACGTGTACAGAATGCAGGATCACATTGGCTATACAGCCACGTTTATACATACAGCCATACTAGTGTCTGTTGTATTCTGCTGCCCTTCCTATACAATATACTTTTAAATTAAATGATTTAACAATCAGATAATGTGTCTACTTCCCACTTAGTTGAAGAACCTGATAATTGATGATTGACAGGTCTTTTTTCTTTGTCTCTGCATCATGATATTCCATAGACTAGAAGCAACCATTATATTACACTTTTAAATCAATTATAGATAAGGAAAAAAAAAAAAAACATAAGTAGTAGATTATTGGGATAAACGGTAGAACTGACCCAGTGGTACTAGACTAGGAACAGAGATTACAGACTGTGTTTCTGTAGTGTGTACTGTGTGTCCTTATCTCTGTCTCTCCAATAAACTCTTCCCTATTACTTGAGAGACTCCCTTGAAATTCTTCCTGTGAGATCAAAAGAATGGGTTGCTGTGAATTCCAGAGGTTGATTTGCCTTTGAGAATCTCCTTCTCTGCATACATGCAGACCATCCCAGAATTGCTATAGAAACTGTTGTGTTACTTTGGTTTAAAAGTTTAATTTTCTCTATGATTAATGATTCCAAGTATCTTAAGAACAATGCAGGTGTCTTTTAAGAACATTCTTATTTTAACCTTTCAATTTTATATGCTATCAACATTATTATATTAAAAGTTTGAGTAAAAGATAGAAAATCTAAAAACACCAAAGGTTAATTAATCTTGTCATACTAAGACAGTGAATAAGGGGTAAAGCTTAAATGCTTAGTTTTATACTCTGAAAAACTACCCTTCTTTGCCGGTGTTAGTCTGGGTGCCCTTGGGGAAAAAGATAGGAAAGTATGAGTCCTTCTGACCCCAGATGTCCCCACTTTGTGTATATTTCTTTGTTTCATTTCTTGTATTAGTTTTTAAAAAGACTTTATTTTTTTAGATTTTTTTTAAACAAAGTCATATGAGGGGTTTAGTTGAAAACATATTTAAATTAGATTTTATTTTTCCCCTAATAATAAAATACAAAATTTCATTTTCAAAATATTCCCTTAACATATTTAGACTTTGCCAAATGCCTGCAATGTTTTTATAGAAGACAAATTTAAATTTGGTATTTTTTCTGTCTTATAGTAAGTTGCCAAATAATAATTTTCCCAATTCTTCTCTGCTCTAAGAACTTTATTTAATTACATCTCCCTCATTATATATTCCTCCTTTGTTCTTCTGTGTACAGAAACTCTAAAATAGATTGTAATTTTCATTTTGCATCTATTCTCTAAAACTCCTGTAGCTGAATTATCATCCAACTCATACAATTCCCAATCTCTTCTTTCTTATGACAATTACTGAGTTTTCTTAGAGGTCACTTATTTTTGCTACCTATTAGAAATGTAGGTAGATACCTTTTACCAAAAGTTCTTCTGCCTTCTCTAGGAACAATATCTCAGAAGTCTTCTTTTCATGACAGAAATGATTGGTCATTGCCACATATTGTCATGATTTGTCACCATGGTTTTGTATATTGATTTAAAAACAAACCAATATTATTTTCATGTTTGCTTCACCTCCAAGTTGGTTTTAGTTCACATGTTTTGCATGTAAGTAATAAACATCTTTGGTTCCCAACTCAATAACTAATCATTTCTAACTGATTTTTTTTCAATTTTATGATTCAGTTCCTTTGCTGTTTTAAAAAATTTATATCTGACCAATGAGTAATAAATAGTACCACTAGTAATGAATGGTCTGAATTTTCTAATTGATTTAACACTATTTCACAGTTTTGTTTTGTTTTCACCATTGGTGACTCAGGGAATTTGACATGTAAGAACTTCTTTAAATCAGATTCTGTTATAATAACTTCTAGCTTCTCGCTTCATTAAAATGGTGCTTGTGGCCACTGGGAGAACACCTTGTCATGAATTGAAACTTTATGTTTAACTTGCAGATTTTAGCTGCATCACTGCATAAAACATATTTACTATGAGATCTGGTAATAAAATCTGAATTTTAAGTTAAAAATATTAAAATTTTCTTTTTTTGCTTTTGATAATTCACTTTTCAGTATGGTGGTTTCTCAATTGCTATGGGCCAGATTCATTTTATACTTTCAATCTTAATTACATAAAATTGACTAAATTCCAACACAATTTTGTACAATAGAATTAGTATTTTAAATATAAATGGCTTCAAAATTTCTGAATACTTGTTTTCTAATTAATAAAGTTATAATGATGTCATAATTAATCTGAGAGATAGATTTTCATTCTCTAACTCCACACCTAGCTCTGATTCCATATAATTCCTCCTTTTATTTTATTTTTTATTTAGCTATGATGAGGGACACCAGACTTTTCTCATGGCATATTTCATCTCAGTATTTCTCAAAGTATAGATTAAGGGATTGAACATAGGGGCAATGATAGTGTAAAATAGTGCAAGCACTTTATCTTCAGGAAAAATGGTTGGAGGTCTAAGGTAAGAAAAGATTGCAGGCCCAAAAAATATAACTATTACAGTGATATGAGACCCACATGTCGAGAGGGCTTTACGTCTTCCCTCAGTTGAATGATGTCTTAATGTGAATAATATCACTACATAAGAAACAAATAAAACCATAAATACCACTAACGTAACCACTCCTGAATTGGCAAGCACAAGGACACCAATGATGTAGGTGTCAGTACAGGCAACTTTTAGCAAAGGAAAAATATCACAAAAGTAGTGATCAATTTCATTAGGACCACAGAAGGGCAATAGGATTGCAATAGAAAACTGGGGAAAGGAGTGGGCGGCCCCACCAACCCAAGCAGCTAAAACAAAGAAATGGCACTTTTTTCTGTTCATGATAATCATGTAGTGGAGAGGTTTGCAGATGGCTACATAACGATCAAAGGCCATGAGTGTAAGGATTAGGACTTCAACCATTCCAAAGAAGTGCATGGCAAAGACCTGTAACATGCAGTTGCCATAGGAGATGGTTTTCTTCTTCACTAGTAGGTCACCAATGAATTTAGGAGTCACACAGGAGGTAAAGCAGACATCCATAAAAGACAGCTGGCTAAGGAAATAGTACATTGGTTGGTGATAAAGAGGGCTGCATCTAATGGAGATAAGGATCAGCAGGTTTCCCACCCAAAGGGCAACATAACAGGTTAAGAAGAGGGCAAAGCAAAATATTTGCATGTTTTGATCATAAGAAAGTCCCAACAGAATGAATTCAGAAATATTTCTCTGGTTCTCCATATATTTCAGTTTGGTATAAATCATAAGCACATGAGTAAAATATCTGAAAATAAAAGAAATAAAAACATTATAAGATGGATGGCATAATAACAATAATATAAAATTTATAAAAATTAGATTGTTACACATTGAAAAATACTATTAATTATTCCCAATATATAGAATTAAACTTTTAAAATTGTCACTTATTTGGAAGTCGATTTGAAAAAGTCTTGTAATGAGAATAATAAATTTGTTCAATGTTGCCAAAAATGTCTGGATATTTTGCCAGGCATGGTGGTGCACACCTATAATCCCAGAGGCTTGAGTGGCTGAGGCAGGAGGATTGCAAGTTCAAAGCTAGTCTTAGTAACTTAGCAAGGTCATATGCAACTTAATGAGACCTGATCTCAAAATAAAACACACAAAAAATAAATAGCTGAGGATGTGTCTCAGTGGTTGAGTGGCACTGGATTCAATCAATGGTACCAGAAAAGAAAAAAAAATATTTGAAATGTGCCAGGTATGGTGGCACATCTGTGACCCCAACAGCTCAGAGGCAGAGGAAGGAGGATCACAAGTTCAATGCCAACCTCTATAATTTAGTGAGAGAGTCTTAAAATAATAATAGTAATGATAATAATAAATGGCTTGAAGATGTGACTCAGAGCTAGAGTGCCCCTACACTTTTGAATATATGTATCTTATCTACTGGTTTCCCAGTCTTCTGCTACAAGATTTGGAATGAATTCCTCAATTTTCTGTGAATTTATGCTCAGAAATGGAGATTTATTTAAAATAAATTAGATTGGATTGTTTAATATGTGTAAAGGATGATATTTCCTGTCTTGGAACAAACACTACAATTTAGGCATTTAAAACTAATGTACTGTCTTATATATAAAATAAAGCAAATAATAGTTGAAAACTACATACTGAAATACAGAATGTAGCTTGGCTGAAGTTGTGAAAAATAATAGGAAAATTCTTTCATTGTTCTCCTTATATTTTTGGATAATATTTTTTTTTAATTGAAATTCACTGTGGCAAAAAAGAAAAAAAGAATAGAATTAAACTTTTGACAGAATGACCCAAGCATACATAGATTGTTCATAGTTTATGATTATTCCTAGGAATTTCATGAGTTTCATATTCAAGTAGAAAACGAAGTTCAATAAAAGATGACTCAGGACATAACTCTCAGACTACTATAAACATTTAGTGACAATTTTCTTTTTTTTTGTTACATTAAATCAATGGTTAAAATTCACAATTTTGAATCTTTTGTATGATGTTGAGACCTTATTTATGAGAGAATGCACTTTCAGGAAGTATTTTACCCCAGGATGCGGAATTAATTCACACTCAATGGGAATGCCAACTCTACAGCACATTCACTACCTTAGTTGCATCTGATGTGACCACTGTATCTGAGTCTTTCAAATAACAATTTAGAAACACAGGATGCTTTTGTAGAAAAGTTATTTAGAAGCCATTATCAGCTAGTGAGTCACAAGTCCAAAACCTATCTTTAGGAATATTTTTGATGACGACTAGCTAGTGAGTATGGCATCAAAAATGAACAAATTGTGAAAAAATACTAAATTTAATATTCAATTCTAATTTCATCAAGGAGAAAAAAATTAACATGCTCCTATTCTGAGTCATAGGTTGCTGAAAATTTCTAAATCTACTTTCGTTTTGCTATGTTTATTTTATAAAGCAAAAATAATTATCAGGCTCTTAATATTTGTAAATGAACAGGACCCAAGCAAAGTTTCATAAGTGCTTCAATGGCTGATTTTCTCCCTACCTCACTACAACTAATGCTGAGTCTCTGTTTAAAAGATATCATAATGTTCATTTGCAGTAGATTTACTTACCTCTGACAAATTGATTTAAAGATAATTGTTAAACAGGTAGGGTAGTGAACTACATAAACTGTTTCTCAATATAACCAAATCTGTGGTTTTTTTTAAATAAATAGACTAGTTAAAGAGGATAAAAGTAATTTCTGAGGACTAGAAAATAATACTCTATGAATATTGGAGGACAGATAACCGGATGCACACAGTTTGGAACTGTATCCCTTCCTTGAGAGCAGATTGATAAGGGTCATCATGTGGCACAACTGTGAGAGGAAGTATTGTGAATGTTCATCTCCATAGAAAATGATATGCTAGGTATCAGATTAGCAAATTACCCACAGGGTTTTCTGATTGTTTATGTGGACAATTCTTGCAGTTACATAAGCATGTTGTCCAGCAGTCTTTATTCAATATCAATTTAAAATACACTTCCTTCAGTTTCAGCAATATGTGTATCCCCTAAGTCAGGGATCTTTCTTCTGCCTATAGATGTTCAACCCACAACAGCTGTTAAAATCCATTCTTTATAATGAGGGGACACACTATTATGGCTGATTACCTCTGTGAGTAGACTTTAACAGGTACATATTAATATAGCCATGTGAGGAGAATTTTTTTTTATCACAAAACCATGTGATAAAGTATTTCTTGGCCATATTTTCCAAGTTTTCTCATTAGTAGTAAAAAGAAGAAGTATTATGTTTCCATTCTAAAATTTGCTGAAATGGTGGCAACAACATAAAAGAGACAGAAACATGAGGAATTTCATACGAACTGGATAGTGAGTTGTTTTCTTTCAAATTGCTTTTCTTTAGCAGTAAATCAGATTATTTTGAATATTCAAATGTTTGATATTATATTTGCTTTTTATCTCTTTGAATGTACTTATATGAAATTGACTTATATGCTCAAATCTGAGCACTCTTGGCAATATTTTATCTATGAGTATTTAATCAACCAGTATAAGCATAGACACTCTTCAAACTTTACTCTTAATAAATTTATTCTTTGTTTTCTATACATCAACAAATTTTTGTAAGGAACTGGGTAAGTAGAACTAACTTTAATTTTTTCCATATAATTTGTGAACCCTAAGATAATTGCTGACATCATGAAACTTCATATTGACAATTATAAAATTGTGAAATTATTACATAATTCAGAAATATATTGAGGAATTCAAGAAATAATAAATACCTAATGCCTTGCATGTTCACAACCACAATATTAATTTCCTTTTATTTTTTTGTATTTTTCAAGTGATCAGTTATTAAAATTTTAATGTACACATGAATAACTGAATCCAATTAAGAAACCTAAAAGGAACTAGGGATGTAGATCAGTGGTAAAGTGCTTGCCTAGCATGTTCAAAGCCTTGGATTCCATCCCCAGTTCAGGACTGGAGAGAAAGCCAGCAGATCAATAAAGAAAATATCCCCAAATAAATTCAATGAAGGCAATCATAATTAATACCAATTTTTTTCACTTCATTAATTGAAAGTATTAAAATTACTCTGAGAGTTTGGTTAACATTGTACATCATTAGCTTGAGATTTTCTTATACTATCAAATATTATTCCTGTGGTAGTATTGCATAAAATCTCTGCAGTCATTTTTGAATGTGCTCTCAGATCATAAGGAACATTTCTTTAGAATTTCTCTCATGAGTTCCAATTTTCTTACAGTATTATCACAATGTTGCAAATGTATAGTAACTTACCTTAGCAGAATCAGATGAATGCTGTCCATTTCAGGAAGACAAGTGTCTTGAAAATAAGGAAATTACTCATCACTAGAGATGTTCCAACATTGGTCTTTGATAAGAATATGGAAGAAGGTATATAAGCATCAGAATGGGAGTTATGAAGTAGATTTGCATTTCTAAGATTTCATTAAATTGATGTGACTCCTTCTTTTTCACAACGGGAATTCCGCTTATGAATAATACAATATTAAAAATAAAATTTGCAAGAGCATTTTTCATAAATCAAATTATCTTATTCAATAATAAAAAGTATAGTCTTAAGAATGAAATTTAATTTGTATAGATAATTCATAGAAAATCAGGTCTAAAGAACAGTCACATCAGTTTTCACTTTCAACAGGAAGAACTCACCTGAGATACTCAGTTCAATTCTTCTTTGTATGTAACTTTGAAATAAAACCCCAAGATTTACCAACCAGCATTTCAAACACACATGTCAAGTTTCCAAAATTATTTTGGAATCTTGACATGTTTTAGGAGTTTTATATTGTATAAGGTAATTGGAACTTACATAATCATTAATTAAGCATGCAAGAAGTAGATCCTCAGTCAAAAAACGAAGTATTTGGAACATTACAACCAAAGAAAGTGGTATTTTAAGTCCTCGGACTAATTTATTTCATTAGTTTTCTTGAAGAAAATTTGGTTAAGAAGAGAATAACATAAACCTACACCACAAGTATTAATAAAGCTTTGAAAACTGTAAATCCTCAAAGGCATTTCTAAAAAGGTCTTCAAAATGTGAAAATGTCTAACATGAAGTCCCTGGTGCCTCTGAGTATTATCTTGCTATAAAGTCCTTTTTTTTTCTATCCTAAATCCCTGGAGGCACCAAAATGTTCCAGTCAGACAACGCAGATCAGGAAATACCACTTTCTCTGAGTTCAACTAGCTATTGAAAGAATGAGGAAAATAATACAGCATGGAATAGAATTAGGTAAGCTTTTCACAAAAGTTTGAGATGAAGGAGAAAGAAAAAAAGGCATTTACAATCCAAATATGGGTAACTTTTTTTTTTAATTTTTATTGTTGGTTGTTCAAAACATTACATAGTTCTTGATATATCATATTTCACACTTTGATTCAAGTGGGTTATGAACTCCCATTTTTACCCCGTATACAGATTACAGAATCACATCAGTTACACATCCATTGATTTACATATTGCCATACTAGTGTCTGTTGTATTCTGCTGCCTTTCCTATCCTCTACCATCCCCCTTCCTCTCCCCTCCCCTCCCCTCTTCTCTCTCTACCCCCTCTACTGTCATTCATTTCTCCCCCTTGTATTATTTTCCCTTTCCCCTCACTTCCTCTTGTATGTAATTTTGTATAACCCTGAGGGTCTCCTTCCATTTCCATGCAATTTCCCTTCTCTCTCCCTTTCCCTCCCACCTCTCATCCCAGTTTAATGTTAATCTTCTTCTCATGCTCTTCGTCCCTACTCTGTTCTTAGTTACTCTCCTTATATCAAAGAAGACATTTGGCATTTGTTTTTTAGGGATTGGCTAGCTTCACTTAGCATAATCTGCTCTAATGCCATCCATTTCCCTGCAAATTCTATGATTTTGTCATTTTTTAATGCAGAGTAATACTCCATTGTGTATAAATGCCAGATTTTTTTATCCATTCGTCTATTGAAGGGCATCTAGGTTGGTTCCACCGTCTTGCTATTGTGACTTGTGCTGCTATGAACATCGATGTAGCAGTGTCCCTGTAGCATGCTCTTTTTAGGTCTTTAGGGAATAGACCGAGAAGGGGAAGAGTTGGGTCAAATGGTGGTTCCATTCCCAGCTTTCCAAGAAATCTCCATACTGCTTTCCAAATTGGCTGCACCAATTTGCAGTCCCACCAGCAATGTACAAGTGTACCCTTTTCCCCACATCCTCGACAGCACTTGTTGTTGTTTGACTTCATAATGGCTGCCAATCTTACTGGAGTGAGATGGTATCTTAGGGTGGTTTTGATTTGCATTTCTCTGACTGCTAGAGATGGTGAGCATTTTTTCATGTACTTGTTGATTGATTGTATGTCCTCCTCTGAAAAGTGTCTGTTCAGGTCCTTGGCCCATTTGTTGATTGGGTTATTTGTTATCTTATTGTCTAATTTTTTGAGTTCTTTGTATACTCTGGATATTAGGGCTCTATCTGAAGTGTGAGGAGTAAAGATTTGTTCCCAGGATGTAGGCTCCCTATTTACCTCTCTTATTGTTTCTTTTGCCGAGAAAAAACTTTTTAGTTTGAGTAAGTCCCATTTGTTGATTCTAGTTATTAACTTTTGTGCTATGGGTGTCCTATTGAGGAATTTGGAGCCTGACCCCACAGTATGTAGATCATAGCCAACTTTTTCTTCTATCAGACGGCGTGTCTCTGATTTGATATCAAGCTCCTTGATCCATTTTGAATTCACTTTTGTGCATGGCGAGAGGAAGGGATTCAGTTTCATTTTGTTGCATATGGATTTCCAGTTTTCCCAGCACCATTTGTTGAAGATGCTATCCTTCCTCCATTGCATGATTTAGCCCCTTTATCAAGTATAAGATAGTTGTAGTTTTGTGGATTGGTTTCTGTGTCCTCTATTCTGTACCATTGGTCCACCCGCCTGTTTTGGTACCAGTACCATGCTGTTTTTGTTACTATTGCTCTGTAGTATAGTTTGAAGTCTGGTATCGCTATACCGCATGATTCACACTTCCTGCTTAGCATTGTTTTTGCTATTCTGGGTCTTTTATTTTTCTATATGAATTTCATGATTGCTTTCTCTATTTCTACAAGAAATGCCATTGGGATTTTGATTGGCATTGCATTAAACCTATAGAGAACTTTTGGTAATATCGTCATTTTGATGATGTTAGTTCTGCCTATCCATGAAGAGGGTATATTTTTCCATCTTCTAAGATCTTCTTCTATTTCTCTCTTTAGGGTTCTGTAGTTTTCATTGTATAAGTGTTTCACCTCTTTTGTTAGGTTGATTCCCAAGTATTTTATTTTTTTTGAAGATATTGTGAATGGAGTGGTTGTCCTCATTTCCATTTCAGAGGATTTGTCGCTGATATACAGGAATGCCTTTGATTTATGCGTGTTGATTTTATATCCTGCCACTTTGCTGAATTCATTTATTAGCTCTAATATTTTCTTTGTTGACCCTTTTGGGTCTGCTAGGTATAGAATCATGTCACCTGCAAATAGTGATAATTTAAGTTCTTCTTTTCCTATTTTTATGCCTTTAATTTCTTTCGTCTAATTGCTCTGGCCAGTGTTTTGAGAACTATGTTGAACAGAAGTGGTGAGAGAGGGCATCCCTGTCTTGTTCCAGATTTTAGAGGGAATGCCTTCGATTTTTCTCCATTCAGAATGATGCTAGCCTGAGGCTTAGCATAGATTGCTTTTACAATATTGAGGTATGTTCCTGTTATCCCTAGTTTTTCTAGAGTTTTGAACATAAAGGGATGCTGTACTTTGTCGAATGCTTTTTCCGCATCTATCGAGATCATCATATGGTTCTTATTTTTAAGTCTATTGATGTGGTGAATAACATTTATTGATTTCCGTATATTGAACCAGCCTTGCATCCCAGGGATGAATCCTACTTGATCATGGTGCACAATTTTTTTGATATGTTTTTGTATCCGATTCGCCAGAATTTTATTGAGGATTTTTGCATCTAGGTTCATTAGAGATATTGGTCTGTAGTTTTCTTTCTTTGAAGTGTCTTTGTCTGGTTTAGGTATCAGGGTGATGTTGGCCTTGTAGAATGAATTTGGAAGTTCTCCCTCTTTTTCTATTTCCTGAAGTAGCTTGAAAAGTATTGGTATTAGTTCCTCTTTAAAGGTTTTGTAAAACTCTGCTGTATACCCATCCGGTCCTGGGCTTTTCTTAGTTGGTAGTCTTTTGATGGTTTCTTCTATTTCCTCAATTGATATTGGTCTGTTTAGGTTGTCTATATCTTCCTGACTCAATCTGGGCAGATCATATGACTTAAGAAATTTATCTACGCCTTCACTATCTTCTAATTTATTGGAGTATAAGGATTCAAAATAATTTTTGATTATCTTCTGTATTTCTGAAGTGTCTGCTGTGATATTGCATTTTTCATCCCGTATGCTAGTAATTTGAGTTCTCTCTCTTCTTCTCTTTGCTAGCATGGCTAAGGGTCTGTCGATTTTGTTTATTTTTTCAAAGAACCAACTTTTAGTTTTGTCAATTTTTTCAATTGTTTCTTTTGTTTCGATTTCATTAATTTCAGCTCTGATTTTCATTATTTCTTGCCATCTACTTCTTTTGCTGTTGTTTTGCTCTTCTTTTTCTAGGATTTTGAGATGAAGTATGAGATCATTTATTTGTTGGTTTTTTCTTTTTTTAAGGAATGAACTCCAAGCAATGAATTTTCCTCTTAGAACTGCTTTCAATGTTTCCCATAGATTCCGATATGTTGTGTCTGTGTTTTCATTTATCTCTAAGAATTTTTTAATTTCCTCCTTGATGTCTTCTATAACCCATTGATCATTCAGTAACCTATTGTTCATTCTCCAAGTGATGTATGCTTTTTCCTTCCTTCTTTTATCGTTGATTTTCAGTTTCATTCCGTTATGATCAGATAAGATGCATGGTATTATCTCTACTCCTTTATATTGTCTAAGAGTTGCCCTGTGACATAATATGTGATCTATTTTTGAGAAGGATCCATGTGCTGCTGAGAAAAAGGTGTAACTGCTTGATGTTGGGTAGTATATTCTATATATGTCAATTAAGTCTAGGTTATTAATTGTGTTATTGAGTTCTATAGTTTCCTTATTCAACTTTTGTTTGGAAGATCTGTCCATTGGTGAGAGAGGTGTGTTGAAGTCTCCCATGATTATTGTATGGTGGTCTATTAGACTCTTGAACTTGAGAAGAGTTTGTTTGATGAACATAGCTGCACCATTGCTAGGGGCATATATATTTATGATTGTTATGTCTTGTTGGTGTATGGTTCCCTTGAGCAGTATGTAGTGTCCCTCTTTATCCCTTTTGATTAATTTGGGCTTGAAATCTATTTTATTTGATATGAGTATGGACACACCTGCTTGTTTCCAAAGTCCATATGAGTGATATGATTTTTCCCAACCTTTCACCTTCAGCCTATGTATGTCTTTTCCTATGAAATGCGTCTCCTGTAGGCAGCATATTGTTGGGTCTTGTTTTGTGATCCATTCTACTAGCCTGTGTCTCTTAATTGGTGAGTTTAAGCCATTAACATTTAGGGTTATTATTGAGATATGGGTTGTTCTTCCAGCCATATTTGTTTATTTATGTTACTAAACATGGTTTGTTTTCCTCTTTGATTATTTCCCCCCCTTTACTGTCCTACCTCCCACTGTTGGTTTTCATTGTTATTTTCCATTTCCTCCTCCTGTAATGTTTTGCCAAGGATGTTTTGAAGAGATGGTTTTCTAGCTGCAAATTCTTTTAACTTTTGTTTATCGTGGAAGGTTTTAATTTCATCTTCCATCCTGAAGCTTAATTTCGCTGGATACACAATTCTTGGTTGGAACCCATTTTCTTTCAGTGTTTGAAATATGTTATTCCAGGATCTTCTAGCTTTCAGAGTCTGTGTTGACAGATCAGCTGTTATCCTGATTGGCTTACCCCTAAATGTAATCTGCTTCCTTTCTCTTGTAGTTTTTAAAATTCTCTCCTTATTCTGTATGTTGGGCATCTTCATTATAATGTGTCTAGGTGTGGGTCTCTTATGATTTTGCACATTCTGCATCCTGTAGGCTTCTAGGATTTGGGATTCTGTCTCATTCTTCAAGTCTGGGAAGTTTTCTCGTATTATTTCATTGAATAGATTGCTCATTCCTTTGGTTTGAAACTCTGTCCCTTCCTGTATCCCAATGACTCTTAAATTTGGTCTCTTGATGTTATCCCATATTTCTTGGATGTTCTACTCATGGTTTCTTAACAGTCTTGCTGAGCTGTCTATGTTCTTTTCAAGTTGAAATACTTTATCTTCATTGTCTGATGTTCTATCTTCTAAGTGTTCTACTCTGCTGGTAGTATTCTCAATTGAGTTTTTAAGTTGGTTTATTGCTTCCTGCATTTCTAGGATTTCTGTTTGTTTGTTTTTTATAACCTCTATCTCCCTGTATAGTTGATCTTTTGCTTCCTGGATTTGTTTATGTAATTCATTGTCGAAGTGATCTTTCATTGTCTGAGTTTGCTGTCTAATGTCTTCCTTGAGCCTCCAGATCATCTGAAGCATGTATATCCTGAATTCTTTATCTGACATGCCATCTGCTGCAGCTATTATCTCTTCTAAAGTTGAGTTGACCTGCATTGCTTGTGGTCCTTTCTTTCCTTGTCTCTTCATACTGTTCGCGTTCCTTTCTACTTGGTGAAACTGTTGTGCTATTGAATTTTCCCCCTATATATTTATATTGGTCTTGTATAGTTGCAAAGTCTCCCTTGCAGGCGCGGGCGGCGGCTGTGCTCCTCCTCCAATTCAGGTGATCTGTCTACTACGCTGACGGGCCGCTGAGCCTGTTCTGTCGGTTGGTCGCAGGTCTGCCTACCTTGCAGTCGCGGGCGGCGGCTCTGCTCTGCCCTTACTCCATTTGGGGTGACGTGTCTACCACGCTGGCGGGTCGCTGGGATTGTTCCGAGTGGGAGGCGGCTCTGCTGTGCCCCTACTCC
Organism: Marmota flaviventris; assembly: GCF_047511675.1. Classification (NCBI taxonomy): domain Eukaryota; kingdom Metazoa; phylum Chordata; class Mammalia; order Rodentia; family Sciuridae; genus Marmota; species Marmota flaviventris. The sequence continues at coordinate 17,316,625 of NC_092506.1, read as the reverse complement.
AATTGGGGTGACATGTTTACCACGCCGGCCGGCCGCTGGGCCAGTTCCACCGGTCGGTCGCAGGTCTGCCTACCTTGTGGGCACGGGCAGTGGCTCTGCTCTGTCGCTACTCCAATTGGGGTGATGTGTGTACCACGCAGGCAGGCCGCTGGGCCAGTTCCACCGGTCGGTCGCAGGTCTGCCTACCTTGTGGGCACGGGCAGTGGCTCTGCTCTGCCCCTACTCCAATTGGGGTGACATAACTACCACGCCAGCGGGCCGCTGGGCCTGTTCCGGGTGCAGGCAGCGGCTCTGCTCTGCCCCTCTGGCTTGATGACAAAGTGAGAGAGACTCGGGTGTTTGTGACTCACTTTCTTTACCAGGAGACCAACTGTTTCTGTCGCCGCTGGTATCGATGAAGTTCTCTCCTCTGCCGCTTTCTGATCACATCAGATCTCTGCTATGTTGGTATCCCATGCGAATGGCAGCATTTCATTCCTTTTGCCGGGTGACCAAAGCAATGGGTGAGTCCTGACCGGCCCTCACAAGCCCCGTCTCAGTCCTGTTGCCACTGCCTATGAAGGCTCGGTTGGTATTTACCTCCACAGTATTCAGCAGGACCCGGACCGAGAAGCAGTTTCCGCGGGTTCTTTAGCCCTGGGCCATAGCAGTTCCAGGAGCCGGAATTTGGCTGCTCCAGGCTCGGTGTATGTTCTGATAGGAGCAGGCTCCAAGAAGCAGTTTCCGTGGGTTCTTTAGCACTGAGCCTGAGTAATTTGTCTGTGAGACGCAGGCGAATGGCAGCCTGAAATTACCTGTTTTATGGCTGAATGAGCTGCAATCAGTCAAAAACAGGGATGGTGACGTCAGCTCTCCAAGATGGTGGCCGCTGGCTTCCTCTGTGGTCTGACCAGTGTGGAGAACCGAATTGGACCTCTTCCTTCCCCCGTCTAAAACCCAGAATTCAGCACTGAGCACGGTGATTGCACAGCTGGCAGGAGCCCGCAGAATCCGCAGTGCTGTATCTTTGCGTTGCTATCTCGTCGTTTCCCAGCGCACGCCGCAGACTCTAGCCTCAGGGCGATTTGCTGAATAAGCAGCGTGACTCTCCGTGCGGACAAATCTCTCGCGTTTGAGCCCCCGTAGCTGATCCTCGTGCAATGGAAATCCTTCCTCTAGGTTTTGGAGCACCCCAATTTTGCTGGAAATTCCTAACAAGATAGATTTTAGTCATTCTAACTCTTCATTCTCCCGCACAGTGATGCGGTGCACGGGGCTGATGCACTCCCTTCCCAAATATGGGTAATTACCAAGGGGCATTTTCATAACTAGTGTAGATGAGTGATAAAATTGATGGCCAGTGAGGTCAGGACTACCAGCAGGTTGTCAATAGAACTAACTTTGATGAAATAAATAGTTGGAGAATGGAAGACAGAGGAAAATCCAAAAATAAGCATTTTGTAACCCTTACACATGTGATGGTAGAAATGGTACAAAATTGAGAATATGATGAAAATATCAGAAAAAATCAGCACTCAATGTACAGATATTTGTATGCTACTTACGTAGCTGAGTCCACTTGTATTACTATTTATACAAGGCTATCCATATAGCTCAAGGATTTATTTGCTGCATATAGACTCTCAGTTGCCCCATCAATATTGGTTAAACAGACTCTTTTGTCACCTGAAGTTCGTACAGACCTTTGTTGAGAATTAGTTGAACACAGATGTACCAATCTGCTTTTGGAATTTCTATTCTGTTCATTGGTCTACCCACCTGCATTTATGAAAATACCACCCTACTTGATTCTTGTAGTTTTATACTATATTTCTAAATCATGTAGTATAAGTTCTTAAATTTCACTCTATGAAGTTGTGTGAAATAATCCATATTTAGCATTTCAATGTAATTTTAGAATTGTCTTCTAAAATTAAAAAGTGTCTACTCATTTTACATAGGGAATGCTTTGAGATTACTGTAAAGAGGAATAGAGCAGATGTCTTAATGTGTAGCCACCATCTCATTGATCCATGTGGAATTTCCCCCTTCTTGTTAAAAATCTCTAATTTTTGTCAGTGAAGTCCTATAGTCTATGTAACTTTCTTATTCTTGCAGTTATGTTAATTTCTAAGTATTTCATATAATTATAATGTTACTACATATTAAAGTTTTAAAAGTCATTTTCTGATAATTGTTTATAAAATAATATTTTTTTTATTGAACTGATATTCTAAAATCTCAATATAAGCACCCTTTACTACTACTACTATTAATTACAATGAAAAGTCGTCCATAATTAAACAGAATAGATAAAACTGTTTTCAAGTACAGATGATATGACAATGTACAGAAATATAAATATGAAAGAGCTACCATGAAGCATAAGTACCACAGAAATGCTGAACTTGCAGAATTTATTCAGATGTGATATCTTATGCATTGCTGCCCACATTTATATAACTTATACTATTTTTCCTTTAAGTTTTGGTAGAATTTGTTAGAGAAGCTAACTGGAGGGGACAGAGTGGATTTCCTTTGTGAAGATGTGAAACAAAAAAATTTATGTTCTTTAAGACATAAAAGGATATTAAAAAGTAGGTATGTTTAACTTTATTGAGTGTCAGGAAATTATAACATTCAAGGAATTTATCCATTCTATCTCAGTTGTTGAACTTATTGCCCTTTATGTTTCATGGGGTTTCATATGTGCCCAAACCAGGAAGCATATCGTCATTTTCCCCAAGGTGCAATAAAATAATTCAGGACATGAACCAAATTGTATGCCCCCAAACTAATAAACTAATATTAATCACTATTGTTAATAGTACAAGAGATTATATCAGCCTTTCATAACTATGTAATCTTTTATTTTGGATGTTAATTTCAATATAGATGTATGGTTAAAAGAAAGTCACAGCTTATTTGTGCAGGGTTCTGGATCAGTATTCAGATGAAAATTTATATGGTTGAAATTTGCCAAGGTTATACAGCTAGCAAGTAACAGGTTAGATGCACCCATTTAGCCATGGAGGATACATATACTATCAGAGGTGAGTGCTGAAACTCACCATGGAAAGGGAAGAATAATACCTCACATCTCATGCACACTCCAGTATTGAGGGGAATGTCAAACAGGCATAACCTCCTGTACTATTTCAGTTGTTTTCTTTGTTGTTTTCTTGACTCACTTTTCTTCTCCAAGGCGTATACTTGAGTCTCAGAAGTTCTACCTGCCTCTGAAGTAACTCCATATTTCTACTTAAAAGCATGGAGACTGTTCTTGTGTAACTGGTTTGACAATAAGTACAATAATTAAGACTTATATTCCCTTCCCTCTTGTGGTGAATCTAACTGCCTTTATTATAAAAGAGAAGTTTAAAACATTCAAAATAAAAGTTTCTTAAATTTAGAGATTTTTTTTTTTACTTTCTATTTAAGTTCAATTTGAAAATAATACTAAAATATTTGATAAAATATAGAACAGATTTAAGAATGGGGTGACTTACTTCTTCAAGAGAATATATCAGGAAGAAACCATTAATAAAAAAATATTTTTTTTACAAAAATGCTGATCATAATCATATGCATGTCAATATTTCTCTACTCAGATGATCATAACTTTTATCCATAAATTTTAAATTTCTCTCTTTGTTTTGGCAAGCACAACTTATTTTCCAAGAGCTGAAGCCTATACATTTTTAAGGACTGGACACTGGGAAATATGAAGTTCCTCTCTTTAAAATAAACTCATTAAAATAATTCTAGAAAAAAACTCTTCCCACTTTCTTATAACCATTATTACAAACAAAAATATAGTCGTATAGTTAGAACTTACATACATAATTTCTGCTTTTGAGATTTCTAAAATGAATATGCAATATCTCTAACAAAATAAAAAAATATGATTCTAAACTTGTAAATATGTTTGATATGAAACACAGAAAGCAAGATCAATAGACCTTTAGGACAGATGCAATTGGGATGAATGCAGTTATGTGTAGTTGGAAAATTACTTCTAGACCAAAGGAAAGAAAAATAGAAGTTGAGCTTCAGGTATCAATCTGTAAAAAAATCCAAAGGGGAAAAAATATATCTAAAACATTTTACCAGGACTTGTGAAGGAAATGTTGAGTAAAGTTGGAGATGTTAAATAAGAACAACAAATGGGTCTGTGACTCAGTGGTAGAATACCTGCTTCTCACATGTGAGGCACTGGATTCGATCCTCAGCACAACATAAAAATAAATAAACAAAATAAAGGTATTAAAAAAAGGTTCATCTAAAAAATATAATAAAATAGTTCAAAGTAAATTGCAATATCATGAACTGAGATGAGAGTCTATGCTTAATTTTGTGGGAAAACCCCAGGCTTGAATAAACTCAAGACAGAGTCAGTTCCATTTTAGCAATCTGTGTAAGGAGGAGTGGATGTGTGTTTCAGGTGACATGCCTCCCAATCCAAAATGGTTTTGGCACCAAACTTTCCTCAGGGCATTCTTCTTCTCCATGTTTTTCTGTGTATAGATCAGAGGGTTGAACATGGGAGCGATGATGGTGTAGAAAAGAACAAACAAGTTTTCTACTGGAGAAGTGGTGGCTGATCTAATGTAGATGAAGAGGACAGGCACGAAGAACAAAATCACAACCATCAGGTGGGAACTGCAAGTGGAAAGAGCCTTGTTGTGGCTCTCTGCATGGTAAGCCTGGATGGTCCATAATATCAAAAAGTAAGACAGCATCAAAACCACTGAGGTCACCAGCCTCATCTTTCCTGAATTGGCAACCACCAGGATTCCAGCGATGTGTGTATCAGTGCAGGCCAGTTTCAGCAAAGAGTACACATCAAGAAATAGTGGTATATTTCAATGGGGCCACAGAAGGGTGGATTGACAATGAGGAGGCCCTGAACCAAGAAATACAGAAGTCCCTCAGCACAGCAAACAGTGACCAGAGCATTACACCTCTGCCTACTCGTGTCTCTGGTGTAGTGCAAGGGCTTGCAGATGGCCACATAGTGGTCATAGGCCATCACCATGAGGATGAAGACCTCGATGTCCCCAAAGAAGTGAATGGTAAAGAGCTGGGCCATGCAGTTGTTATAAGAAATGAGATGGCAATATGCTTTCACAGTTACTAGTATACCTTGGGTCCTTTCCACAGTATAATTATAACTTTAATATTGTACTCCTATATCTTTGAAGCATAACATAATTCATATATGGATGGAAATGAAAAAATATACACTAAGAAAAATTTTGTCAATTAATAAGCAGGATAATTTGAAAATCTCTCTCTTTCTGATCTTCACTAGATTCAATATCTTCACAATGAAAAAATAAAATGACACTGGTTTTCCTGTTTCTCTTATGTTAAAATTCTTTGGAGCAAAACTTTGCTATGTTAATTTTAATGCCTTGAGATCCAGTTCTTTTTCTAGAGCTCCAAGGTCTGCTAATGGTTGATTACTTGATTTTTATAAAATGATTGAAGGATGCATCGGGTAACAGGCTGCTTTTCTCATGCCTTTCTTGCACAAACAGGTGATTTAAGAAGTCACCTGTTAGGATTTGTGCTTCAGGATCCCCTCACTCTCACTCCTTTCTCTTCCTGTTAATAAGACATCTTAGGACCACTTTCAGGGCATGCCTCCTCAAATGTCATAGACACATTTCATCTCTATTAAAATAACCCTCTGCCCACTTATAATCCATGCAAAATACCATGATTTTGAAGTCATAAACATTCAGTTCCATTCTTTACACTCATGCTCAAAATTATCACTGGCTCCTCTACCTCCAGGAAGTTTTACTGGGTTTTTCAAACTATACAGATCTTTATCTTCTTAATCCTCCCTAAAATACTTCTATTAATCTTGGTATTGACATTTAATTTTGAGCAACACATTGTTAGTTTGATTTAATTCTTTCAAGGATGTTCTTCACACAGGTAACCACATGCCTTATAGTCTGTGTCCTGGAGAATTTGAAATTCTAATCAGTATATATCTCTCTGTGAATTTTGTACTCAAAGAATATACTAGGCAAGATATTTTGCCATCTAATCTGGAGCAAGAAGTTGCCTAATACTCATTGCCTCCTTTTTGACATGAACATTTCTACTATCAATCTCCTATGATTACACAGACTGCATTGATTGTCTGATACTCACTGGATTATAGATAATAATTTATTTTTCTTTTATTTTACTTCTCCTCATATTATTATGCATTGATTAGACAACCAATATACAATGGAAAGAGAAATAATCAAAAATACATTGAAAATTTAAAATACAAAATGAAAGTAACTGTGATTCATATCAGATGGATTAAGATCTTGCACAGATCTAGAATAGAAAAATAAAAATATTTAATATTTATTTGGTTTTGACTATGTCCATGATGCAGTTTTAAGTATTTCATAAGTATCAGGCCAATGATACTTTGACACATTTTAATTTTTCTTATTGTCTGGAATACCAATAAAGTGGTTGAGAGGTCCAAATACTTCTTAGAATTATTATAGGGATATATTTCTTTTTCAGTTACTTCTTTCTTTCAACCAAGTTTTCTTACTCAAAAAGTCAAGGTCAAATTCACATTTCCACCAAACCACAGAAGTTTTATTTAAAGTACAAAATCTCAATTGAACTAATTACATTTTTTTCTTCACTTATTGTTTACCCTATTATCTGTTGAGAGACATCCGTGGGTTATGTGTGGGCTACATCAGCATCAAAGCCAGTGACTAGGAGAATCTGGTGTCTGGGAACTTCCAGTGGAGATTTTCTCTGGCCAAGACTGCTCAGACACATTTTGAGACCTATCCAACTCTTCCAGGTCCCACACAGCACCAGAGATGGGGTGACATGCTATAGCCACACAGCCTCTCAGACATGGTGTGATCTGCCAAGATGCCTATCAACCTGCTGACTGCAAGACATCATGAAGCAAGAATCCACTTCTGAAATCTTATCCCTTCCTTTGATGTATCCCCTTAAATAAACCACAGGAGCCATTTTCCAATTGTCCAATTCTAGCTCCTGTGTAGACTGGATCTATCAGGCACTCTACTTTAAAACTGTAATTCTGACTCTGTGTCATTTGCAATTCACTGATTATTTCTGACTGATTTTCTCCAGTGGCTTACACTCTTCTGGGCAGGAAGAAGGACCCCCTAGCAAGGTGCTGGCAGTCTCTCCATAATTATCATATGTATTCACCTAATTTCTTCCATATTGATATCCAGGACTCTCTGATATTATGGTATTCTGAAACATAATATTTTACCCATGTTAATACTCACATTATGTTTATCACAATTCAGACAGCAGGAAAAACAAAATGAATTTTCCCTCTAGTACATTGTCTTATTTTATTTTCAATTGAATTTCTTTTCTCTTTATGTGTTTTTTATATAAAGTTCAGGTTACTTAGTTTATTTCTAAATGCCCCTTTCTTCTCTTTAAGAAACCCTATATTGGATACTGTATAATATTGTTATTTCCTTCATGTTCCAAAACCCTAAGAAAAAAGGCTTCATAATTTGAACGTATGCTCAGGGAATATGACAACATTCAAAGTATTTGACTTTAATATTGGATAGTATATAAAATGTTTGTAAATGCTTAAAGAGGAAATGTACATATGTTATAGCTATAAATAAAACTACAATTTATACCATATGTGTGTTTGGACTTCTAATTTTCTCTTTCCATAGTAGCATTTATCTCCTATCACTTGATAGCAATTTTACTTACCAAGAGATTAATTAGCCCACATGAGGAGTCTTGGTTGTAGGACTTCACAGTTTTCCTTCAAGAGGGAAAATATTCTCTATGACTTTTTCAATAAAAGGAAAAAAAAATCATCCTTTGCATTTATACTTAAAAAGTACTGTGTTTTCTATCCTAAAGTTGTATATCCATTGTGATTTCAGGAGTGAAAATACATAAATAAGCTTTCTGTGTGGAGTACCAGGGCAAGAGTAATGACAAATCTCTCTTATTTTTATAGGCCATCACACATTTCCCAGAAGAAAAGTTGAGCAATGTGTAGCTAAAAATAAATAAATTCAAATATAATAATAATGTAATAATAACAACAACAATAATAATTCCTCCATTCCTCCCAGGTTCTTAAAAAGAGTTATGCGATGGTTAGCCATTCTTTATTCTTGGGCGAATATGACAACCCAAGAGTATACTTGCATTCAATGTTAAGCCCTAAAACATATATTCTATGTGGAAACAAATTCTAAGGAAATTAAAGTCTGAGTAGGAACAAATAAAGAAGTACCAAATAAGCCTACAGCCAAGGGAATGAGAACCAAGTTTTGCAGCTCAGTTTATCACAGAAAAAAAAAAATGATTTTTTTAAAGTGTGTTGAATATTTCTAAATTGCTATCACAAATTTGAATGGACCCAATTTTTGCATCAGTCCTTCAGTGACAACAAAATTTCAGAAGTTTAATTCTATGTCCTAACATGGAAATTCTAAATGTTCTGAAGCCTGAGTTTGTGAGAGCTAGGTCAGCACTAAGGGCTCCGTGGATGAACAGGGCCTTGGGTCAGCTGGAGCCTGGGTCCCAGGGGCTAGACCTTCCGGTGCAGTTTCACATATACCTACACATATGCATGAACACACACACATACACACACACACACATACACACACAGGACCTGAAACAATGTATCATCTAATTTTGCAACTTTAATCATCTGTGAATGATGCCTTTACCTCAAAATTATATTTTTTGGAGATTCCTAATAGGGTTAATGTTTTCATCCATTCATTTTTAATTTAATGTTATATAAAGAACATAAAGTTGATTTACATGTTCTATTATTGAATAATTGATTTATTGTCTTTTTTCCTACTAATTCACCCAAGTTATCCAAACATTTTTAGAAGCTGCTCTCAGTAGAAACATAAGAATATTGCTTATGAATATAAATAAACATTTGAGTAATTGAGTCACAGGAAATATATATATGCGATGGAATACTTAATCATTATCCACTGAGTTGTGAAAACTGGTATTCAAAAGCCATACCCTCATACATTGAGACTATGAGAGTTTACTATTCATGTTAAAACATGGATATTTATGATATCAAATGTACTGGCCTGGGGAAGCTGAAATTTAATTTCACTGTGGTGGGTGCTAATATGATACAGTAGAAATTTGTATAGATGAAATAAATACTGTTATCTTCAAAGGCCAATGTTAATATAAATCATCTGAAGATGGATTCTCTGTATTGACTGTTTTTTTTTTTTCTCACAGCTGGCTGACATTAATTAAAAATTCATCAGCACTATAATATTTACACATTCCATTATTTTAATATAACCCCATAAACAAATGTTCAGTCATTCATAGACTAATTTTGCCTAATTAGAGACTAAAATCAAAGACTAAAATTAGATTATGCTTCACATAACCCATGAAATTATACCTAACACGTTCCAGCCATGGGAAAGATAAGCTCTATGGTGGTAAAGACCCCAGTGTCTACTGTCCCCTGAAGCTGCCTGACCCAGTGACTCTCATCTCCCTGCTGAGTGACATCATTTAGACATGTAAGCCTCTCTGATCCTCCACTCCCTCATAGTTCCCTTGTTCTTCTCCTATTCTGAATGCTGGTACCCTCACAGTAGACTGAGGATGCTCTCATACTGGGAGGAAATTGGCCTTCCAAAGCAAATCTGTCTGAAATGACTTAAATGAAACTCAACAAGTATTACTGCCACCTCAAGGTCATATGTTCTTCTTTCATCAACCCTAATATTCCTCCAACTCTTCACAGCCAGTTCCTCCTCATTTTATTCCACACTATAGTCATGCATTTGATATTTCTCATATATTTCAGAATGTGCTCAATGAGTTCCACCAGAAATACTGCTGAGTTATTAATTATAATTTCAGAGACTCTATATACTAGTTTGAGAGGAAATGCTTTTTAAGCAACAAGCATCTCTTCATTTTGCAAAGTCTTCTGTAATGTCTTCCAAACAAATATATATTTTTTGTGTGATTTGTGCGAGGTATCCCCAAGTACCTAGTATGTTTATTTTCCAATGAAAATTACTTTTATTTAAAGTTTTACATTCTACTGGTTGTTAGTGTACAGAAATGAATTTGACTTTTGTTACTGTTATAGTTCTGAAAACATAAATGAAATAAGATAAAATGATCCCTTAAAGCTTCTTTTATCTGTGGGATTTTTTTTAACTGGGGATTTAGCTCAGTGTACTTAGCGAGTGAGCTGCATCCCCAGTCCCCCCTCTTTAAAAAAAAAAAAATTCGAGATAGGTTCTCCCTAAGTTGCTTAAGTCCTCATTAAATTTCTAAGACTGGCATAAAACTTGTGATCCTCCTGACTCAACCTCAAAAGTCACTGGGATTATAGCGATTTTTTAATGTAGACATTCATGTAAATTTTGAATGATATTTTTATTTATAACACACACATATATTTTAATTCTTGAAGCTTTTATCATTATATACTGACTAGGACCTACAGTACAATATTAAATTAAATAGAAATGATAACAGAGGTCTTTGGCTTGCTTTTATTAAGTGGAATATTTTTCACCTCTCAACATTAAAAGTTATATTGTTTCTTCATTTATATATAACCTATACCAGACATAACAATTTCATTTGCCAAGAACTTATATATATATATATATATATATATATATTTAAAATATCTGAGAGATAATTACATGGATTCTCTCCCTTTATATATGGGAACATACTAACAAACAATAGATTGCATTCTTAGTAAACAACAGTTATGGTTAGTTGACTTCATACATTGTTAGATTAATTTTTCTAATAATGTGTTTAGGATTCACTTCAATATTCATGTATGAGATTAGATTTCAAACTCTTATTTGTTTTTGATGATAAGATTATACTATTTTTATTAAATGAATTGAATTTCCACCCTTATTTTGTGAATACAATTTTGTGGAATTAGAATAGTCATTTCCCAGAATTCTTAGTAAAGTTTTCCTTTAAAAGTTTCTGGTCAGAGTGTCTTATAATAAAGAACTGTTTAATTTTATTCTAAATGGACAGAGCCATTCTTGTTTTCTTTCAATTATTGGTTCATATTTTTCATATAGATTTTAATTTATATTTTATTTACAATTTCATTGATCTAGTTTCAGTATGATTTCTTATTTCATATTCCTGTGCATTTTTAATGTCCCACCTTAAGTCCTTAACACCACACATTATGTATTTGTAACTCTCCTTAATTTTGTATTAATCTGAATATTTTCATTAATTCTACCTGTTTTATCAAATGTAAATTCATTAATTTCTTTCATGATACACATTGTTTCTGGAGAGCTCATGAATACAGAATTTTTCATATTTTATAATGTTTAGGGTTATATAGAGTATACTTTGCATAACCCTTCATAATCACACATGTAAATTTTCTACAACAAAATACATGAATATTCACATACAGAGAGATGCATATATTTTGTAAGTAGCATTGGTTTATTTCAATAATTTGTTCCCACCAACATGAATATAATGATTTTCAGACAGTTTTTTTTCTTAATTTCACAATGGCCAATAAGAAATTGTACACAAATAAGAAACTGCTAGTTTGTTCATATTTTAAATTGAAAAGTAACATTAGATGTTTCTCTTCCACTTGTTCATTCATTCATTTGTTCCTTGGTTCTGTACAATCTGTAAGTCATCTTCTACCTTTGTATGCTGAATTTAATTTGATATTTTTAGCTTTGATTTTCCAATGTAGCCACTTAATGCTTTAAATTTTTCTTTAGATGATCAGTTACTTTATTCATTTTATTGCACAAGCATAAGTCACACTCTGAGTTTTGAAGAATGGAACACTTCCATGTACTTGCCATCCAAATTATGACAGGGCATACCAGTAGTCACCCAGATGTTACCTTCCTCCAGGTTCCAAAAGTAACCACTATCTTGGTTTCTGTTTGCATAGATCAGTTTTACCTATTTTTCACTTTATATAAATGTAGTTATATGATATCTACTCTTTCTGTCAGTCTCTTATTAATAAGAATGTATGTATAATTTATCATGTGCAGCTATGTTCCTTCATGCAATGTTCCAGAGTAGTCAGTTGTTGGTTGTACCAGTTTCCATTCTGTCTGTAGTGCTTCCTAGTTGATCCACATTCTCTTCCCCCACCACATGTTCCACTTTTCTGGCGAGGACATTTCTATCTATGTAGACTTAGTTTATAAACCAAAAAGAGAGGAGGAAAGACATTTAAGTACTCAAAATAAAAAGTCACATAAAGAGGACTTAAGGCAAGTATGTGGAAGTAGAGGAAAAGCAACATTAAAAAATATTATATTTCCCAACAAGAAAAGGTTGGAGAAAATGCTGGAAAGACTTAATTTTGACTCAATTATTGCATGTACTGTATATAAACTTTCTAAAAATTGGTGTGTGTATGTATACATGGAGAGAGAGAGAGAGAGTATATATTTAAGGGTGCAGTGCAGTGTGATAATTTCACACATACATGCAATATGTGATAATGGGGACTTAGCATATCCAATACCTTGAACATTTATTATCAAATCTTCTCTCTTCTATCTATTTAAAAATCTATAGTAAAAATTGTTAACTGTGATCACTCTACTGTGCCATTTCATACTAGTACTTATTCCTCCTATTTACATGTAATTGTGCTTTTAGTACATTCTATTTCTAAGATTTTGTTTGAGCTCTAAAGTGAAATTCTAAGATGTCTTTAATAGAAGTAGCTTCCCTTCCACAAACACTGGATGACACCACATTTTCCTTATGGCATTCTTCATCTCCAAATTTCTCAGCGTGTAGATCAGAGGATTGAACATAGGAGCAATGATGGTGTAGAAAAGAGCAAACATTTTGTCTACTGAAAAAGTTACATTTGGCCTGATATAAATGAAGAGGACAGGCACAAAGAACAGAATCACAACTGTCATGTGAGAACTGCAAGTTGAAAGAGCTTTGGAACGGCTTTCTGCAGGGTAAACCCTGATGGTGTATAGTATCAGGATATAGGACACTATCAAAATCACAAAAATTACCAAAGCAATCAGTCCTGAATTAATAATTACCAACAGACCAATTCTGTTTGTATCAGTGCAAGCCAATTTTAACAAAGGATACACATCGCAAAAGTAGTGATCTATCTCATTGGGGCCACAGAATGGTAAAAAGATAGTGAGAAGAAACTGACTGGCAGAGTGTGCAAATCCCCCAGCAAAGCATGCCAGGATGATTGTGTGGCACCTCTGCCTACTCATGATGGCAGCATAGTGCAGGGGCTTGCAGATGGCCACATAGCGGTCATAGGCCATCCCTGTGAGGATGAAGATCTCCATGCCTCCAAGGAAGTGGATGATGAAGAGCTGTATCATGCAGTTATTATAGGAAATGATCTTCTGTTGAGCCAGTAAGTCAGTCATTAGTTTGGGTGTCACTGTGGACGTGTAGCAAAGATCAGAGAGTGAGAGGTAATAAAGGAAAAAATACATGGGTTGGTTGATGAGCTGAGTGCATGCGATAGAAATCATTATGAGCACATTTCCTATCCAAATAGCAATGTAGCAAAATAAAAATAATACAAAGCAGAGAATCTCAATGTTCCTATTTTGAGAAAGTCCCAGGAGAATAAACACAGTGACATTATTCCTATTGGCCATTGCCCAGTTCAGTAAAAATAAATAACAGCTACCTGAAAAGACATAATTCATAGGTTAATCTCAGAAATTTCAAAAACAGTATTGATGATAACAGTAACATCAAGAAACTATCAGAAAGAAACTATCAGAACTTCACAAAGAAGATTCCAAAATTTCAGAAAATTAAAATCATTATTTTTAATTAAAGTATGTTATCTTGTTTTTTCTTTTTTGGATTATTCTCAGGATGAGTTCAAATGTCAACCTTTCAGGAACATTATGTTCAATCTTGACAGGGTGAAATAAATTCAATCAATCTAAAAAGTTATAAAGTCACAGGGGGATGGATGGATGGACATTCAGAGGATTAGACAAAGAGGAATGAAGGACAGGTAGGGGAAATGGAAATGGAAAGACAGTAGCCTAAATTGGGCATAACTTTCCTATGTTCACATTTGAATACATGGCATACATCACATACAACCACAAGAATGGAATTCTAATTAGAATAAGTCACACTCTACATATGTAGAATATGTCAAAATATACTCTATGGTCACTATGTATAAAAAGAACAAATAAAAGTGCTGTATATGAAAAACATTTAAAAGCCACTTAAAATGATCCAAAGCACATGCTGGAGAAAACATATGATTTTTAACAAATCATGTAGGAAAACCGGTTATTCATATTTAGAAGAATGGAATTCTCTCTCTCTCACCCTGCATAGAAATTAACTCAAAGTGGATAAAAAACCTAGAAATTAAACCAGGAGCATTATAACTACAAGAAGAAAATTAGAGTCAACATTACAACATATTGGCATAGGCACTGACTTAATTAACAAAATGAAGCTTAAGAAATAAAATCAAGAATCAAGAAGCTGTATGTCATCAAATTAAAATGCCTCTGCACAGAAATGAAAGCAATGATGAGCAAAGAGAGAGAGCTTAGAGAGTAGGAGAAAAATTTTGCCAGATACTCTTCCCACATCAAATCAATATCCAGAATACATGAAGAACCAAAACCTTAATCAATCAATAAATAAACCAAGTGACAAATGAGCAGAGGAACTACACAGACATTTCACAAAAGAGGAAATACAAATGGCTAAGAAATATATGAAAAAATGTTCAACATCATTAGTAAATAGGGAAATACAGGTAAATCAAAATTACACTGAGATTTCATCTCACCCCAGTCAGAAAGGCAATCATCAAAAATACAAATAATAATAAGTGGAAGTGAGGATGTTGGAGGGGCGGTACACTTTTCCATTATTGTTGGGACTGCAAATTAGTACATTCACTTTTACAAGCACTATGGAGATTGCTTAAAGGACTAGAAATGAAAACATCATATGACCCAGATGTCCCACTGCTTGGTATGTATCCAACAGAACTAAAAATTATCATTCTAAAGTGATGCATGGATACCAATTATTAGTCCAGCACAGTTCACAAAGACCAAGTTACGGAACCAGCCTAGGTGCTCAACAATAGACAAATAGAAAAAAGACAATGTGGTATATGTACACGATGGAGTTTTATTTATCCATAAAGAAGAATTAAATCATTTTATAGTGAAATGTAAAACCAAATTAAAAACTAATATCATTTATATTAATACATATGTGCATATAAAACAGATATGTAAACAGAGATGAATATACATGTGAATTTATGAAAGTTTGAAGATGAATACTCTATTTTAGTAAGAGGCTTATACAACTATTCCAAGTGTTTCTATTTTTCCTTTTCCATACATATGATTTTGATAATAAATGTTCACATTTTAACATAATTATGCTTATCTCTATAGGCATGTCAGTGACATATTTATCCACATAATCACACAATAATTAAAATTAAAGCAGAGGAACAAAAGGCAGTTTCACTTGGATGGTTTTGCTCTTGTCACAGGACATGGTTTTCTGAAAATAATTTTTTTTCTCAGTTTTTGAAAGAAGAATCTGAATTTCTGCTTTCTCTTTCAAGTACTTTATGCCTCCTGTCAAACCTCGTGATGAATCCTGACACTGTGTATTTCAGAAAACAGGGTTTTGGAAGTTTATGGGAAAATGTTTATGTGACAACAGGTAGTTTTTATCTGTAGTTTGTTATTTAATATCTTAGAGCATGTTTTGGGGTACAAAGCACTGTATTACTCTGCATTAAATTTTTCTCACTTACAAAATGAGAAAACAGATTGGGCATAGTCATGAAATGGTTAAGAAATCTCAAGTAAATCAATAAATGCCTAATGTTTCTAAACCAGAGATCTTTTTAAAATTTTTAAAATTCTAATTTGTTATATATGACAGCACAATGCATTACAATTCATATTACACATACAGAGCACAATTTTTCATATCTCTGATTGTATACAAAGTATATTCACACCATTCGTGTAGTCATACATGTACTTAGGGTAATGATGTCCATTTAATTCCACCATCTTTTTTACCTCCTTCTCCCCTCCTTCCCCTCCCTCCCATTTGCCCTATCGAGAGTTTGTCTAATTTTCCCATGCTCCCCCTCCCAACCCCACTGTGAATCAGCCTCTGTATATCAGAGAAAACTTTCGCAATTTGGTTCTTGAGGATTGACTAGCTTCACTTAGCATTATACTCTCCAACTCCATCCATGTGCCTGCAAATGCCATGATTTTACTCCTAAACAAGAGTTTTTAATGTCTGAATTTAATTAAATGCCTGTGTTACTATATCAGTACTCTTAAAAGTTGTCAATAGCACAATCCAATAAATTTAACTTCAAGGAAGAAAATGAAATTCAAGAGTCATGATATTATTGAAGCAGGAAGGAAATTTTGAGATTTGCCAGTCAAGTCCTCTGCCTATCAAGAGAAGGGTTTCTAAACAAACACCCTTGCTAAGCACACGTTTAACCCTCCAGTTGTCTTGGTTCTCCAGGCCAAGGGTAAGGTTTTACTGTGCTTCTTTGCAGCCCTCCATTTTCATTTCATTTTCTTCCTCACACTGGTCACCATGTGTATGATGACACTGACTTTCTTACCTTCTTAAGTCTGGAGTATAGAAGGTGACAGGTTTCTATACCTGAGTCAGCTCAGCTGACAATTTTAAATGTGAGTTCATCTTTTTTTTTTTCCCTTCCACACTCCAAAATATGACACATAACATCTCTCCATATAGTGTTATGTTTCAAATTTAAAAAATAGATGAAGAACTTTGTAAAGAAGAAAACAAAACACTATAGCCACAAACATAGCATTATGTTTAGCTCTGTTTGATCAATATTCAGAAGTAATATCTCTTTAGAAATATTAAAAAAATTAATAAAGCCACTTCTGATAATGTATTTGCAGACTTCCAAGCAATCATTAAACAAATCAAAACTGGAAAGTAGAATTTTATGAGTCCGGAACCTGAGTTTATACCTAACAGTTGAAGAGCCAAAGTAATGTGAAATTTAATATGAAAATCCTTGCTGTTTTCAGGATTATTTTATTCTGGTGCAAAAATCCAAAGTTATTGGCTTTTGACTATTTAAGCCACTCTAATATTGATATGTAAAATGTCAAAATGGGATGAAAAACTAAGCCAAACTCTCCAAGAGTAGAAAAATACCGACAATAAACAAAAACTACAAAACAACACTGTTCCTCTCTCCTACAGATAGAAGCCATTTGAAAAGGGTAAGCTGTATCAAGTACCTGGTTAAAGAGCACTGAATCTCCTATTTCCAGTCTCCCACACAATCTATAAAAAAGAGTGAATTGAAACTACTTGGGTTTACACTGTAGTTTTGCTATGGGCAAATGCATGGTCTCAGTAAGCTATTTAACTACACTACCCATGTATTGGTCTACTAATTCTTATATTATCTTATGATTTGAGCATTCCCATGTGCTAACATTCTTCTAAACTCTTCATAGGTGTTAATTTTTAAATCTTCACAATGCCTCTAAGAATACTTTAGACTCCTTTTATAAAATAGTGTATTGTGTAATAATGTTAAATAAGTAACATAAAAAAAAACAACATACACTTCACCTGGCAATACAAGTAAAATTTTGTGCACTTAGCACTTCTCTTGTAAAAATTCCATGTAATCAAAAAACAATTAATTGTATTGTTATTTAAACAAAGGTTACAGTGACTCAAACATTCCAGTTTTTATAATTTAAACTAAAATAAAATAGATGCTTAATTTACAAGATCTTAAGTCCCTCCAGGCAGAGAAACTGTCTTACCTACTGCCTAGAATTCTGAGTATCCTTGAACAGACTTACTTTTGCATTCTAGCCACCTCTCTTGAATCTCTGTGATTTTGGTCATGTAATTAATTTTTCATATCATAACATTACTGATGTGTACAGTGCAAACGAGTACATCTACTTCAGCCACGTGGAAACAACAAACTTCCAGTTGTTAAATACATGAAAAGAGTCTTCTAGTACATCAAAAAAATTATTTTACTCAATCTTTTTGTTTCTAGGTCTTGTCAAATAGAGGCTAACATTCATTTAAACACCAACCACTAAATGATTGTTGAATGAGTAAAGATAAAAATTCAAAGATTTAAGACAATACATAGATAAATCATTCAATAATGTAATTAGTATCATAACAATCATTGCATGTAACGAGGACAGGCAACAAATTAACAGAGACAAGTTAAACACATTCTGAAGTTTTGAGATATTTCCATTTGTTTTTTATAGTGATCTGCATGGATCTCTGGTTAATTCTTTGTGGAGTAGAGAATACTGACCATGGTAGTGTCTGTTGCAAGTATCTCACTTGTCAATCACTTTTTCCTTAATCATACTTTTCTGCCTACCAATAGTTCTAATGACTTTTTTGTATTTGAAATTTGCCACTCTAGTAAGCATCCCTCTTATGTCTACCTGTGTGCTCCTCAACAAAACTCTTTGAATTTATCATCCACGTCATCTCAAAACAAGTTAGTTTATCAAATTCAGACAGGATGTCTGGACTTGATTTAACTGACATTCAATCTGAATTTAACAAAATGGAGTAAAAATAAATATCCACACAGACAGGATAAAGCAAGGGGAGAAATAACTCACCACACATGTTCCATTGCTTCAATAATTATGAATTCATTCCTATATTCTTCCTTTCACAGCTTTCTCTTCCCTCTTTGAAATTGACAACTTTCCTACTGTACAGATGATTTTATTTCAGCTTCTGAGATTTACATTTCACTTTGCAAAGGCCAAGAGCTATTCATAGAAAATGAATGAGAGAATGTATCATTTTAGATATAACTGACATTTGTTTGCAGGCCTGCTGCAGTTAAACTAGGATATGGACAATAAATAGTATGAAAAGCCAGTTGACTTTGCCAATGATTTAGGAATCTCTGTTGTTAACCTCCTCCAGGGCCCCAGTGACTGAATTCCCTTGCACATTACACAACAAGTTCACTGATGAAAATAAATCCCACATTTTTTTTAAGAATGTATTCATTCTGTAATCCCTATAAATTTACTGGTCAGAGGGCAGTATATCTCCGCCTCTTAGAGTAGGCAATGTGCTTCGTCTTTCCTTAAAAAGTGCATTTATTGTATTCTTTGAGGAAATTTTAAAAATGCATTTAGTTTGCTTATATGAAATGGAATTCAGAAAAAAATTTAAAAATGATAAAACTTAGTATTGTTTTACAACAACAAATAAAAAAAACTAGAGGAACTTTGACATAAAAGGAAGAAAAGAATATTTTGGCTCATATTTTTGGAAGTTTCAAGCCATGGTTCCTTGGCTCTATTGTATTCACCCTTATAGTGAGGCAAGACATAATGAAAGAAGGTATTGTTTGAGCAGCAATGCTCCACTCATGGCACCTGGAAAACAAAGGGAAAGAGGTAGAGGTCAGAGTCACAACATCCTGTTCAAGGGTACACCCCTTAATGACCTAACTTACTTCCATTAGGCCTCACCTTTTACAAGCTGTATCACTTTCCAATTACACTACTGGCTGTGGACTAACCCTTCAACACATGAACCTTTGGGATCCAAACTATAACAGAATTAGAACTCACAAAAACAAACAGACAAACAAACAAAAAAACAAACTTAGTATTGTTATGGAAACAATGTAGAAATCTTTCTTCAAAGAACTAGAAAAAAAGTTACAAATATTTTGATTTTTTTCCACATCACTTTTGTTTTGTTTCTCTTTTTCTTTTTGAACATCTGTGTCTAAAGTTAGAGCTGACTTCCCTTGTGCTATGTGTGCAGAACAAGGCACAGAAAATGCATGCTGAGCACTGACTCTGCCCAAGGTACCAAGGGTTCTCAAGCTCATCTTCCAAGGTACCTGATGAGACAGCGTCTTGTTTCCCTATTTTCCCAGCAGAAATCCCTGTAACATAAAACACATACTTTTTATTAGGTGCCAGGGAATAAGAGTTTATCACCAACAGACAGGAAAACAGTTAGTTCTGGGGAAAAAAAAGAGGTGAGTCCAGGAGAGGATATAACATACCTTTGGAGATGATGGCAGGCATCTCTGTCTTGATTTTTAAGGAGATTAGAGGGATACTGTCTTTGTAATTCTTCTCCTTCTCTTCCTCTTCCTCTCCTTCTTCTTCTTCTTTTTCAAGTTTTTTTATGTAATAAATTTAATAATTTGATAATGTGAAAAAATGCAAGGGACCCTAAGATATTCCAGGTACCAAAGCTCCCAAAGGAGTAATGGTCAATTGACCTCCAAAGATTTAATTTGAAAGCAATTCTAGATGTTTTAGGCAATGTCCTACACTCTGAAGGAAGCCTGTTTTGACTTTATCATACTTTAAATGGCTGCTCTAACCTGAGTAGTGCTTCCACAGCTATTTCTCTTCTTAACACAGAAGATATTCTCCCCTGGCACCCCCTCTGCTCTCCTTGCCCCCCTAACTTTATAGATGGACTTTCCTTAGTCTCTGCTCTTAGACTCCTGTACCTGGAGTTGTACAGACTCACTTTCTCACCCAGAAGAACATTTGCATTGGTGGATTCTTTCCTCCAAAGAGAAAGTATCAAAATGTGTCTATTTCTTTAATCTTACAAAAAAATAAAATTTTCGTGTACATATATTATTTATCTCTGTAAATAGAATTATCACTAAGGTGGATCTCTACACCTTGATTAAACAAGATTGGATACACACACACACACACACATACACACGTATTCAAGGAACTTTAAAAAAAATTATACCCGTAACTCTTGAAAGAATGAGAAAAAAATACATGCTCTTTTATTTCCAATGATAATTACATACAGCAATTAAGAATATTTTAGCATACAGTTAATAATTACAGTTTATATATTTGAGTACTGCATGTATTTGTAACTTCATATAATGAATGTCTTTTTTTAAAAAACTTAAATTAATTTCAGTATTTCCCTTGTTTATTAGTGGATAAATATTTCATCCAATGAAACCATAGTCTTTAGTGGCCTATACAAAAATTTTATAAAATTCAATGAACATTTATGAATGGCATATCTATACATATGAGATATATGATTATAAAAAGAGCAATTAATTTATTTACATAATCAATGTGGATATTAAAGGCTCTTATAATTTGTTTCACTGAAGAAGTTTTACAGGGTATAGTTGAATTTTGGTCATCAATGAAAACTTAAGTCAGTTTTAACCAAAATATGAAAATGAGTAAAAATTAACTCATCAAACACTGCATGAATAACAATTTTGAGAGTAGAAGACCTTGCACTTTATAAAGAATGTGGTAAAAAGTCTGGCTGGGTATGCATAAAATATATTTTGAATTAGTCAAAAATAAAAGGATCTGGGAAACTCTAAATGTTAATTAACACTATTGCAGTTTAGCTTCCTGATTTATATTTCTCGATTTGAATAGTTTTGGAGAATATGCTATGAACTACATTTCATTAAATGATATGGTTTTATCTGTGGGTTCATATTTAAAGGAGATGATAAAGAAAACTAAAATGTCACTAAATATCACATCAAAAAAAAAAAAACAGACCTATTTTTATAACTTTTGTTGTAAAATGTCTAAATCCTACCGGAATAATAATTTCTCTTAACAACTACACAATTTCCTTTCATATGAAATCTCAACTTATCATTTCATATGAAGTTAATACAACAAGTTTTCTTCTCAGCTTTCTGGCATAAATGAAACATAGGATTCACAGAAGTCTCTGATTTGGGTAGTGAGAAAATGACAAAAAGACATTCTTATCAGAGTTTAATGACTGAATCATTGCTCTCTTTTATTTTCACCAGTGCTTTAAGATGTGGCCTTTGATTATGGATAAAAATTTATCATTCATTTGTGTTCTGACTGGGCTCCTAAGATTTTATAGTGATTTGTCATTTTTGATGTTTTGAAGCTGCCTTTAGGAGAAAAATATAGAGAATTTTTTATCAAAAAGAACATGTAGGTTGGATATGTTATGAAGTCAAATGAATATGAAGGTGTGATTTTTTTTTTTAAATTATAAAAGTGAACAGAACTAAGAATAATACTTAGTACTGTCCTGAAACCTGTAGGCATTGTCTTATTGTCTTCCATTGTTTGGTATTAGAGAATGATCCATTCAGGACTATATTAATTTTTCATTAGTAGCTTATGAAAAATGTAATTTATAACAATCATTTTCCAACATAAATTGGTACAGGTTGTATTACATATCATATTTCTTCTATTTCCTCTCCCTTTATATTGTGTTAAAATTGAAATGGTAGTTTGAAATTTTTCTGCATTTAAAGGTTAAAATCACCATTGTATATTTAAAATAAATTGTTTATTAATATTTTGGTGTTGGACTGGGGATGTGGCTCAAGCGGTAGCGCGCTCGCCTGGCATGTGTGCGGCCCAGGTTCGATCCTCAGCACCACATACAAAGATGTTGTGTCCGCCAAAAACTAAAAGATAAATATTAAAAAAAAAATTCTCTCTCTATCTCTCTCCTCACTCTCTCTCTTTTTGAAAAAAAAATATTTTGGTGTTATTTTCCTTCTCCTATTTCACAAGGACATATTTTCTCTTTGGTAATATAAAAAACTTTTTTAAAAATTTTTTTCTCTGCTTCCGTTGGAAAATTTTTCTTTAAAATCTACTCTTCCCAGTATTCACAATTCATATGTTTCCACCAATGGACATATTGCTATATTTTTGTCATCATATATACCTGTGTTTGTCTGGAGTCGGGGCTCTGTTTGTGTTTTTCCACAGGGAGAACAGCAGCCGATTTGGATTCCAGAGAGATTAACTAAAGCAATTTCTACAGTCCAAAAAGAAGATGATTTGACTCAAATCCATAACAGCTGATATCCAGAACTCCAGCTTGGCCATTCTTACATCTGTGACAGTGATTAACCAGGATGCTTTTTTCAATATCTATTTTATTATTGCATTTTTCCACATCATAAGGTTCTATTTTTATTTTTTGAGCTCATACAAACCTAGGATAATGTTTTTCTGATCAGTTTTATTTTTTGACTGTGGAGTTTTTAAACATTGCAATGGATATTTCACCTAGGTAAAGCTACAAGGCCTTTACTATTTTCTTATGTGTTGTACGTTTGTGTGCACTCTTGTGTTTTGTGTTGTATGTCTGTATGTGCGTATGTCCATATTTCTTATATGAGGAGCGCTCATGAAAAAATGGATCCGAATTATTATTATTTTTTTTTTATTCACGTGATTTAAATGGTTTAATTTAAATTAGGTAAACAGCTGTTAAGGATTGTTTTTAAAGGTGGTTAACAGATCTGTTTGTTTACTAATTTAAATTAGGTAAACAGCTATTAAGTATTGTTTTTAAAGTAGGTTAACAGATCTGTTTGTTTACTTTCACCTTTCCTTTTCATTATATTTAATAATTCTTTTCAGGATAATGTCTCTTTAGCATCATTGCCAGAATTCCTATCTTCATCCCAGTGCCGGTGAAGACAAAGATAAAACCAAGCTACAGCTTCTATGATAGCTATCACAGTAAACTGTATAAACTGATGCATCAATGAATATAACTCAACAAGTAATGCTCAATCAAGGAGTCAACTTACTTTGGGAAGAAACGGATTTTGGGAGGAAATGGACATATTGATAGATTCCTCCGCTTTGAACTGCTTGCAGAACTTGCCTGGACTATGTAACTATCGTTTGGTGCAGCAAATTGTGGTAATGCTGGCATATCTTTGCTGATGGTGTCACCAGTGATGCAATTTTTATTTCCTTGCCAGCGCACCCCATGTTAATTGTGGTAGTGCTGACATATCTTTGCTGATGGTATCACCAGTGATGCAATTTTTCCCAAGGAGCTGTCAATTGGCTTGGTGTCGTGGCATTTCTGTATCCTCCTCCCTTCTGCTAGTGATGGTCTAAAATTTGGGGGCCAATGGCTATATGCTGGACCGGTAGTCAGTGATGGGTATGATCCAATTGCAGTGGTATCAACCTAAGACAGGAGGCTGACGCCTAAAGGTCAGTTTTCCGATGACGGGTAAGAACCATATGTTGAATTGGACAACCTACCAGGCACGGTCCTTAAGCCACATTGCTTGTTGTTTAATTAATCAGAAGGGGGGAGATGCTGGGAGCCATTAGCCAAGTAGGTATGACAATTTCCTTGCCAGCGTACCCCATGTTGCTTAGTGGAAGGACTCGTGGAAATAGGACACTTTGCAGTGACATTGCATGTAGGTGACCTTGCTCAAGGACCAAGGCGGATCCGGGTTTAGGGTGTTCCCGGTTTAGGATGATCTGAGTTTAGGGCATTCCTTTTTAGGACTATCCGGGTTTAGGGTGGTTCCAGGTTTAAGATTATTCCTGCTGGGAATAGGGCGTATCCTGCTGCCTGAGTTCCCCTTGAGTTCTCACGGGATTCAGACAGTATTTTTTGGGAGACAGAAGCCCAGTGGAGGTGGATTTGGGCAGAGAACGTGGATTTCCCCAGAACGTGATTGTAGACGGCTGGTGTGAGTTCGGGAATAAAGAGTTGCTGTTTGAATCTACAAGCTGTGTGGTGGCTCGTGATTTGTGCCCAGCCAGACTGTGGCATCTAATGAACATAGATGCAAAAATTCTCAATAAAATTCTGGCAAATCAAATACAAAAACATATGAAAAAGGTCATCCACCATGATTAAGTGGGATTCATCCCAAAGATGCAAGGACAGTTCAACATACAGAAATCAATAAATGTAATTCATTACATCAATAGATAAGAATCTTATGATCATCTCAATAGACACAGAAAAAGCATTTGACAAAATAGAACATAAAGTTCAAAACACTAGTAAAACTAGGGAGAACAGGAACATATCTCAACATCTATAAAGGCCATCTATGCTAAGCCCCAGGCCAACATCATTCTAAATGGAGAAAAATTGAAGGCATTCCCTCTAAAAACTGAAACAAGATAGGGATGCCCCTTTTCACCACTTCTATTTAATGTAGTTACTGAAAAACTGGCAAGAGCAATTAGACAAAGGAAATTAAAGGGATGCATATAGGAAAAGAAGAACTTAAATTGGCGCTATTTGCTGACAATATGATTCTCTACCTAAAAGACCCAAGAAGCTCCACCAGAAAACTCTAGAACTAGTAAATAATTTCAGCAAATAGCAGGCTAGAAAATCAAGACCCGTAAATCAAAGGCATTTCTGTATATCAGTGACAAATCATCTCAAAGGGAAATGAGAAAAACTATCCCATTTACAATAGCCTCAATAAAATAAAATGCTTGGGAATCAACTTAATGAAAGAGGTGGAAGATCTATATAATCAAAATTACAGAGCCCTAAAGAAGAAGTCAAAAAGACCTTAGAAGACAGAAAGATCTACCTTGCTCTTGAATAGGCAGAATTAATATTATCAAAATGACCATAATTCCAAAAGCACTACAGAGATTTAATGCAATTCTGATCAAAATCGTAATGACATTCTTCACAGAAATAGAAAAAGCAGTCATGAAATTCATCTGGAAAAATAAGAGACCCAGAATAGCTAAAGCAATCCTTAACAGGAAGAGTGAAGCAGATATCATCACTATACCAGATCTTAAACTATACTATAGAGCAATAGTAACAAAAACAGCATAATATTGGCACCAAAACAGACTGGTAGAACAATGGTACAGAAAGAGGAAACAGAGACTAACCCACAAAATTATGATTATATTAGACAAAGACACCAAAAAACATTCACTGAAGACAGTTTCTTCAATGAATGGTGCTATGAAAACTGGAAATCCATATGCAACAAAATAAAATTAAACCCTTATCTATCACCATGCACAAAACTCAACTCAAAATGGATCAAGGACCTAGGAATAAAACTAGAAACCCTGCATCTAGTAGAAGAAAAAGTAGGCCCTAATCTCCATCATGTGGGATTAGGCCCCAACTTCCTTAATAAGACTACTTTGGCGCAAGAATTAACATCAAAAATTAATAAATGGGATGGACTCAAACTAAAATGTTTCTTCTCAGCAAAAGACACAATCTGGGAGGTGAAAAGAGAGCTTACATCTTGGAGCAAATCTTTACACCTCACACATCAGACAGAGTACTAATCTCTAGGGTAAATAAAGAACTCAAAAAGATAAGCCCCCCCAAAAGACAAATAATCCAATAAATAAAAGGGGCAAGGACCTGAGCAGAAACTTCTCAGAAGATGATATATAATCAAAAATGTATGATAAATGTAATTAGAGAAATGCAAATCAAAACTACTCTAATATTTCATTTCACTTCAGTCAGAATGGCAGCTATTATGAAGATGAACAACAATAAGTGCTGGCGAGAATGTGGGGGAAAAGGTACACTCATTCACTGCTGGTGGGACTGCAAATTGTTGCAGCCAATATGGAAAGCAATATGGAGACTTCTTGGAAAATTGGGAATGGAACCACCATTTGATATCCTTCTCCTCGACCTATACCCAAAGGACTTAAAAACAGCATAGTACAGAGACACAGCCACATCAATGTATATAGCAACACAATTCACAATAGCTAAACTGTAGAACCAACCTAGATGCCCTGCAGTAGATGAACGGATTTAAAAAATGTGGCATATATACACAATGATATATTATAAAAGAAAAAAAATCTTGGCATTTACAGGTAAATGGATGGAGTTAGAGGTGATAATGCTAAGTGAAGTTAGCCAATCCCAAAAACCAAAGGCCAAAAGTTTTCTCTGATATAAGGGGGATGATTCATAGTGGGGTAGGGAGAGGGAGCATGGGAGGAATAGATGAACTCTAGATAGGGTAGAGGGGTGGAAGGAGAAAGGAGGGGGCATGGGGTTAGAAATGATGGTGGAATGCGATGGACATTATTATCCAAATTATACGTATGAAGACACCAATCGGTGTGAATATACTTTGTATAAACCAGAGATATGAAAAATTGTGCTCTATATGTGTAATAAGAATTGCAATACATTCTGCTGTCATATGTAAATAAAACATAATTAAAAAAGGAAATATTAATCAACCTAAAGTCAACAATGACTGTAATGCAGAAAACATAAATATCCCACATTCATAAAACAACATATCATAGATATTAAAATCTATAACTAAACATCTAACTTGACCTAAGGTACGTGTACAGAACATTACATACAAAACAGGAGAATGTATATTCTTATCAAGTGCATAGACCTTTATTTTCCAGGATAAATTCAATGTTAGACCATATTACAAGTTTAAACAAATTCAAGAAAGTGAATAATATCAAGCATCTTTTCTGATGATAATGGTCAATGATAACAAGGAATTCAAAGAATTAACAAATAATTGAAAATTGAAAGGTCTTTAAATAACTAATGGACCAATAAACAAATTAACAACCAAGTTAAAAGATGTCACTCAGATTTGGAAGCATATTTCAGTGTTAGAGCTTGTGCACAGCGTGTGCAAGGACCTGGATTTAATCCCTAGAATCCCACAAAAAAACTATTTACATACAAACAGAAATGCCAGATTCAACAAATCAAAACATATGAAATGGAGTAAATGCAGTTTCAAGAGGAAAGACTATAGCAATAAAAACGTAATCAGAACAGGGGGGAAAATGATACCGCTTTCCAGGAATGCAGTGATTATGGTCAGACTCCTTCAAGGGAACATGCTGTCAGATGGCTGGTAACTCTGTACTTACACCATAAAAGTGCAGCCAGTTTCACATGACCAGGAAATGAATCATCGCTCACAAGCATACTCTGATCCTCAGATTGGGATTTGTCCTTATTATCAAGAACATATCCTTGAGAGGGTCTTTGGAAGTCAGTGTTCATGGGAAGTCCAATAAATGATATGGTATCATGGGTATTAATATAAAATAGCGGTAAGTAGATGGAATTGGAAACTTCAGAGGCATTTATTTCAACATACACAGGTCCTGAATATAGCCAAAAGAGTTGTCTTTTGGACTGGAATTGGAAGAGAGTTGCCTTGATACTAGGAATCCACAAACTTTGTTGCAAATGAATAATTTAAAAAGTATATAAGCACTGCTTCTTGGCTCACAGATTAATTTCTTATCAAGAAAAGTCATTACGCCTGTCACTTTCTCATCTGTGTCACTCTTTTCTGCTCCATTCCATATTTGCAGTCTTATTTCCATGTTGTCCTACTCTCTTCCTCCAACAGAAAAAAAAAACAATATATATATATATATATATATATAGATAGATAGATAGATAGATAGATATATAGATATATATATAGATATATATATAGATATATAGATATGTATAATGATATAATGAATGATAAAGAAAAACAAAGGGCATTATTATCCTAATAAATAACGTGGCAGATGGTAATCGTGGTTAAAAGTCAGAACCAGAATTCCAGAATGAATTTCTAGAAACTTGCTACTGAGTCACATTGTCAAAACATCATTTCCCCTCACAGTGTGAGGTTCAGGTCAAGTGATTCTTTATGTGAAAGTACACTTCAAAAAATTCACTTGAAGGATATAATTCCAATTCCTTTATTCTATAGATGAATAAAGTGATAGCCCTCCTGTGCCTTAAGTTTTCTGATGAATCGTTTCAGTTCTACATTTTTCTATGTAATGTGAACAGATATAAAACAGATAAGGGAAATTGTTTAAAAACTCTATAGAGCCACAAACTTTTTAGTGTGGTTCTTCTATGAAGGGATCCAATAACCTAAATCTAAGTGGTCCTTAAAGCCTTGGAATCAATATAATATTCTAATTGAGCAAACAGCCTGTCACACCTTATTTTTTGATAAAATGAGAAGAGAAAAAATCAGTTCCTTTTTAAAAAGTGTTGTTTTGTGTTTTTTTTTTTTTAATTTTGAAATAATGGGATATCAGAATTAGGGGCTGAAAGGAAAGCTTATATGTTGATTTAATTCCTAACTATTTGAAAATTAACACATAAAATATGTCATTCTTAATAAGCATCCATTGTTAAAAAGTTGTTAAAAGTACCATATTCTCCTAGATATAATATTCTATTCCTAAACATAAAGGAAAGTGAAAATATCTTCAAACCCAGAATCAATATTTTTTAAAAAAGAGGAAGAATATCAAACTGAAAACTTGCCAACAAATAAAGCACTCTAATTGCTCAGGCACATAAGCATTTTGCAAACAAAATCTATGGAAAATTGTATTGCCACATGAATGGCAAGTATACAAACCCTGGGGAAAAGCAATTCTACTGATACATGACCTCTCACCAAAACCTCTTTAAAATCAGCTGGAAATCTAAGAGGATACTTTGTTATTTCTCTTTTCCATTAGACCATGTTGAAGGCTGCACTTGAGAGGTGGTGGAAATATTCACCATCTGGACTGCAAGAGATGCTCTTCCTCTCTCTTTTAGATGTAGAAGGAAGAGTTGCATGTAAACATTGCATTTTGGCCTCCACCAAATAGACATTTCCATAGACAATAGGAGGTTATCATCACTATAATTTTAAAAGAATTGATAAATGGTGAGATTTATAATTCAAATATTTGTATTTTGAGAAAATGGTTTTAAATTGTGGTATAAGATTTAAAAGTGCTGGTGTTGTAGTTGGGCTAGTGTGTTTAATGCCATGCATGGATCTATCAATGATAGGTGAGTATACCTGGCTACTTTCAAAACCTTTCTAATTTCCAGACCCCTCATCGTTAAGAGGACTAAAAATACTACTAAGCTCTAAATATATAGAAACAAATAAAGTACATGTGGAGCCTATAAGACACCAGTTGATTATATAATAAGTGCTCAATAGACAGCAGCTATGGTAACAGAGTGAATCACTTTTTATTTAGGGGCATGGGATTACTCCAAATCTCATGAAACTAGAATTATGTCCAGCTTTGCATTTTCAAGATAAATCCACATAGTTTAGAAATACAACTAATTCATGCTATTGTCTTAGCTCTCCAGTAACATTTTACTTACAGTATTAAAAAGTTCTCATTTACCATACATCTCCTAACACTTTTTTCCTGATGTTTTACATTAAAATGTAGGATATTCTGAAGATGTATAAAACAGACTGGTGTTGGAGCATGGGAAATTTAAGCCCTTCTGTGACATTTACAGTTTTGGAGGGACTCTAAAATACCATTTCTTAAACCACACACTAACGAATGTACCTGGAAGGACATTGTAGGTAAGGAAAAGTGACTCATGCCACAGAATAGAGTCTTCTGATTTTAAATGTGTCCACTTAATTTTCCCTATGAACATTTGATGTCAAACAGTGTTATGTGCCTGCCTCAGAAAGAGAGTAATTTTTACTTATTTTTTTTTAATTTCCTGAAATAGTAAGAGCATAAAAGTTGAAACATTTAGGGAAATCAGCAGAATCACATAGAGAGGACGGAAAGACTGAAAGCTGAAGAAAGCCCTAAAGTCAGGGAGAGGATTGTTTCAGCTACATAATTAAGGCATACATAATATACTGTTGCAGATAAAACACAAGTTACAGTTAAAACTACTGTGAATTTAAGAAGCACATCAGGAAGGGTAATAAATTATGGAGTATTTATCTAAAACTTTATTTGTAATAGCAATATTTATCTTAAAATATATGCAAATTTAACTTATATATACAAACAAATGCATTTAAAATTGTTCAAAATCTGGTAATAAAAACTACTGATAATGACAACTGATTTATATTTTCAGCTCACTTTGTGAGTATATAGACATTCCTTTAAAATAATGCTGAAGTCAATATTTTACATCTTGATTTTGATCTATAATGTGCAAAGCATGCTCAAAATAATGTCTCTTTGCCTCTCATGAGTCAGGGAGTTTGAGCAAGGGCTATTGTCACTACTTTATGGGACAGGGGGCTGACACATAATTGTTGAATGACAAAGGATAACTGAATATTGAAGTTTTTATGGCAAATCCTGAACATTTTTTCTTCTTTCTAAATAACTTTTTGTATTGAAGTAAATTTAGATAATAAGAAAAGTAGCCAAGATAGTATAAAGAATTCCTAAATATTCCTCTGTACCAATACTATCATCTTGCATTACAATGAGCAATTTGTCAAAACTGTCTTAAAAAAACACGATTGTATTCAGTATTTATTTTTCACTACTGCCTTTTCTGTTTCAGGTTTCAATACAGAATAACATATAATATTTAGAACAATTATCCATTAAGTGACACTTTGCTTTCCACCGTCAAAAGTTTTTAACAACTTGGAAGTTCTTTGTCTGAACAAAGAAAAGGTTGGTTTTCTCATAATTAATGAATATTTTAATGCTAAAATAGTTTTAAAATTTGTTAGTTAAGGAGTTGTAAGCATAAAATTGATTATTCATTTAATATAGAGATTTGGTCTTTTGTAATTCCATCAAAAAAACTTTTTTTCTTACAACAAAGCTGCATGAAATAGGAGTGTGAGAATATATAGGGTATGAGACTATAAAAATGTTTTAAGGCATTATTAAGAACATTTAAAATGTGGTGAATATATTTCTGTGTCTCTTAATACATTATTGTTTTCCTGCCCATGTCCTTAATCTAAGTCTCACAGAATCTTGCCACAAACTTATTATACCCATTATAAGTGAAATCTGAGGCTTTGAGAATTTTACATTTTTGAAGTAAATGTTTAATGCCAAAAAAGTAAAAAGACTTGAATTTGAGTTCAAATCTGCAAGAGTCTGGAGCTGACATTCTTATTTATGTCACTTTATTCTCTTTCCTGCTTTGGCCCTGGGCTAAGCAGAGCACTACTGTAATTACATGTTGATTTTAATGTTAAATAAATGGCTGCTGTCTGGTCCAATGATCTTGTAGGTTTAGTTGACATTCCTGTTCTTTTGGTGACAATTTTTAACTGAATATGGAGTGTATAGTACAGGAAACATTTACAGATGTCTAAATCATTGGGAAATAATGAAAATAATTGTTTTAAAGTAAGATAAAGTATAAATTCTAACATACTCAGTTGTATATTTTTAAATCTCATTGATATTTTAATGACATTTCTGGTAATTGTCATTCATAAAAATCAATTCATTCATAACACACAAATTCTATAAATCTTTTATTCATCTATTTAACAGTCTTATGCTTATGAATACATGTACACATATATACACACAACCTATTGAACATATTATTAGACATATCAGTTACACATGCAGGTGAGAACACAGTCACCCTTCAAGACTGTGTGTAAAATTGAAAATTAAATCAAAATCAGGAATCATTATCCAGGTGAAATATGAATTCAACTTCTGATTCCATATCATTTTTTTTTCCTTCATCAAGATGCCTCTTTCACACATGAATAAAGGAATGAGAGGTGTTAACTTTTACAGGGTGGATGGAGCCTCTAGAAATGTCACCCCTACTTTGAGGTCCTTGCTATAAATAAAAAATCCCCACCTCTTTCCATGTTGATTCTATGACAAGGGCTTGTGTAGGACATGGAGGTTATGTGTTAAAATCCCACATCTAACAACCATTGTTGACTTGAACTTAAAGTCTTTAAGAATGAACCTCTCATCAATGACAAAAGATAATAAGTCCCAGCACAGATAACTTCCAGCAGTGAGTTCAGACAATTGCTTTTCTTGCATTATTTTATTTACTCATCCAGACGGCACTGATATTTTTTATTTTTATAAACATTTCAAAATGATGAGTAATTAAAAATAAACACATAGTCTGTACTTTTATATGTGCTAAGTGTAGAGTTAAGTTCCTTTGCATAGGTATTTCTCTTTTATAAGAAATGAGTTAATTCACTTAAAGGTCCAATTCAGTACCTAGGTTTAAGGAAATATTTGAAGAGTAGCCATGGTTTTCGATGGCATCTTAACTGCCTGCTATTTCTTCTCTTGTATCTAAGGCAGTCTTCTGATGAGGGATGGCATCAACTAACCCCAGCTCCTGTTCCATGCTATGCAGTAATTCACTTCAGGAAGCCACCACTGCTTAATCAAAGCTGGCATTTGAGATTAAAAACTACTTCTCATCTATACGGCAACTGTCACCCATATTGATGAGCTTTTTCCTTCAACGTTATGCCAAACCAAAGTATTGTAACTGAGTTTGTGCTCCTGGGGCTTTCACAGAATCCAAATATTCAGAAAATAATATTCACAGTATTTTTGTTTATTTATATTGCAACTGTTGGGGGCAACATGCTGATTGTAGTGACCATCCTATGCAGCCCTGCACTGCTGGGCTCTCCCATGTACTTCTTCTTGGCATTCCTGTCCTTCTTGGATGCCTGCTTCTCCTCAGTCACTGCCCCCAAAACAATTGCGGACTCCCTCCAGAAGAGGAAAACCATCTCCTTTGAAGGCTGCTTGATGCAGATCTTCGCTGAGCACTTCATTGCTGGGGCAGAGGTGATTGTCCTCATATCCATGGCCTATGACCGCTATGTGGCCATTTGCAAGCCCTTGCACTATTCTGCCATCATGAACTGGAGGCTCTGTGGCATTCTGGTGGGGGTGGCCTGGACAGGGGGCTTCTTACATTCCATCATACAGATTCTCTTTACTTTCCAGCTGCCATTTTGTGGCCCCAATATCATCGATCACATCATGTGTGACTTGTACCCATTACTGAAGCTGGCCTGCACTGACACTCACATCTTTCGCCTTTTGGTGATTGCCAACAGTGGGTCTATCTGCATTATCATATTTTCCATGCTGCTTGTCTCCTATGGTGTCATCTTTTTCTCTCTGAGAACCATTAGTTCTGAAGGGCGTCAGAAAGCTCTGTCCACCTGCGGATCTCACATTGCTGTTGTGATTTTGTTCTTTGTCCCATGCATATTTATGTATGCACGGCCTCCATCTGCCTTCTCATTTGACAAAATTGTGGCAATATTTTGCACTATGCTAACTCCCTTGCTCAATCCTTTGATTTACACTTTTAGGAATAAGGACATGAAAAACGCCATAAGAAAAAATGTGGAAGAGATTGGTGGCATTTTCTGATGAAAAATAAAGAATTAAAATTTTAAAATATTTAAAGCTAAGTGCAAAGAAGTCACTATTGTCTCAGAAAAAAATATTTTGTGTGGATTGATGTCATGTAACTCTAGGAAATGCATGGGGCAGGGGGCGGTCAGGAAATAACATGTCTACATTCAGATTGCTCAGTTGAAACTCTGAGTTCCAACTCAGTATCCTTGTGTGTAAATTAAAAAGAGTTGAATTTTATGCTTACATAGAATGTAGTCATCAAAGAAGAAAAGAATGAAAAGATAAGTTACCCATCAATATGTTTGCCATTAACCCAATATTTTGAAAAACCTTGTGGAGGGAAGGAAAGTTTCATAAGAAACAGAAATTTAAAATATTTCAAGTAAAACAAATGCTTATATTTAGAGAGAATAATCTCAGCAACTGAGAAAAAAATAATCAACACCCAGCAAAGATAGAGAGCCAACTATTTCCAGAACCTTAACTATATGTCTCTCTAGATCATAGGATTTCCTTATTCAATAATTCCATTATCATCTTCTACAGAAGCTGAGTCACTTCTTGGATTCTGGGACATACTATCTGATTGTACAGTCCTGCTCAGGGATGAATTTTTCTTGGGTCCAGGTGACTACCTCTTACCTATCAACTTGGGAGAAGAAGAGAAGGCAAAGTTCATAAGAGAGTCATCAATGAACATCGCTGCTGTGTATAAAAAAGGGGAAATTCTTGACAAACCATGTTATTAGCAAAGCCAATTCCAAACCTGGCATCAGAGTAACTGATGTTTTTCCTCCTAAAGAAGATAATAGAAGCCAAGTTCATCTGAAAGTAATCAGAATTACTTTTCAGTTTACTTAGTGATTTGAATTTTTTACCCAAGTAAAAATAGTTCTATTGGAACAATAATCAAGATAGAGATTATTCAAATTTAGGTACATTACATGTCATTACCATAGCGAAACTTTGTTAGTCTAAGGTTGCTAAGCATCTTATGGAATAAACTCATTTAAACAGCTTATCCTAGAACATCAACATTAATAAAATGTCTATTATACAAAATCAAAGTATTGTCACTGAGTTTGTGGAAGAAATTATTAAATAATATTCTTGTTAGCCTTTCCTTCATCTTTCATGATGGTCTTAAAGTAGAAAAGTACATGTTGCTAGTTTCAGAATAGGTAGGGCAGAAGAAGGATTTCATTACTGTCTCTTGGGCAAGGGAATGAGTGATTAACACCAGAGTCTAAAACAGCATCAAGACAAAGCATGTTCTCTACAGCAGACCAAGGGCCCCCAAAGGCATGGGCATAGCATGGTACTTTTCCTTGCTTTTGGTACTGCGGATTGAACTGAACCGCATCCCTAGTTCTTTTTATTATTTTTTTTCTTTTGAGACAGGATCTCTCTTAGTTCCTTGGGGCCTCTTTTATCCTCCTGCCTCAGCCTCCTGAACTGAAATTATAAGTGAACCCCAACAGGACCATCCAGGATCCAAATTCTTGACAACTAGATCAAAGAGCTGAGTGAGTTTCAAGAGGTTAGGAAGCAGATAAAAGCCTTTATTAAAAGCAAAAACACACTGTGGGAGCACAATATTCCCTTTGACTCCTTTCATTGGGGTCCCCCTCACTGACTCTATTTTCAGGCACACATTTAAGGCACATTCATTGGAACTACTAGTTTTCCAACCCTAGAAGTTTAAGAAAAGTACTACAGATATCCTATTAATATAAGACCTTTAGACATGTAATTATGAGATTGGGATTCTTGAATCAGGTCTATTACTAAGTAACTGTGGGACCTTGGGTGAGTAATTTCAGTACTGGGTCTTAATTTCTCATTTTGAAGGTGGACTAATGAGAATATACAAATACTTTTCTGTACTCATCTAAATCAAAGGTTTTCTTTTTCTTTTCATAAGTTGTATCTTTTAAACTTATATATAAATCTTTTAAAGATATGTCTTCATGCTCCCTTTTAATTGATGAGGAAGCTGTGTTTCAAATATTTTATGTGACACATCATAAATCCTTCTAGATATTTTTTCCAGCACATCAGTAAAAGCAAGACAGATGTTGGGGTGTGATGTTCTCTGAGATGTTTCTCTTATACCTTGGGTTTGCTGGTTGTCTCTATGCTCTTCAGAAAAATCATAATGCAACCTATTCATGCCATTTGTCTGCCCTAATCCTTGTCCCTCTCCTCTCTTCTCTCACCATACTCTGGACCTCTCCCTGCATCCTCATTGCAGACACCTAGCCAGGCAATGACATACTTAGCATCTCTGTGCTGGTAGAGACGTGGTCTTCAAGACAGGCAAGTGATTTTGTAATGTAATCTTTCCATCTTCAACATCTTGTCAGATACAGCTCTTTCCTGTGAGTGGAAAAGCACATATCTTTAAAATAAAATGAATATCCTCCATGCAAGTATCAATAATGTTTCCCCCACTTAATTCTTATCTTCTCTACATCATTTAAAAACATAAACCAGATGTGAAGAAATGTGAGAAATTAACATTAATAACATTCAAATAAACACTTTTATATTACCAGCTGAATTTTACAAAGTAGGAAATTGAAAATTAAAGAACTTAAGATAGTTGCTTAGACTCGCATGACAGATAATTAGTGGAACCAGGATTCAGACCCACCACAGACATAGCATGAAACTGGCTTCAAAGACTTTCTTGCATCTAAAAGAGGTGAACTTAGGCAAATTATATGGATAAAAGAACAGTTTACACACCTTCAACTCAGAGTATGTTGGAGTTTAACTCACTGAGCCTAAGGCCTGATTTTGCCCTTGTTCTGTCTCAGGAAGGTATTCTACTGGATGTCCTTCATGTTTGGGTTGGAGGGTGTGGTTTCCTTGGGGGTCCTGAAGGTACAAGCCTGCCTTAAGCATCTGCAAACTTATGGTAATTAATATAAATAGTCAATGCAAAAAGAGAACAATATTTAACTCATATAATTTCAAAAGAGAAAATATGAGAAGAGAGTGAACTTCAGAGGCCTTTCTCTCTCAGAGTACAAGAATAGTTTCTTCCACCCAGGGATGCATCACTACTGAGTTTCATCCTCACCTCTTTTATTTTTTATTTAGAGACAGGGTCTTACTAAGATGCTTAGGGAGTCACTAAGTTGCTGAGGCTAGCTTTGAACTTGCTATCCTCCTGCCTCAGCCTCCCAAAGGCTAGTATTGTAAGCATGTACCACTTTGCCTGGCTCTTCCATAGCATTTTCATAAAATAAATGTAAAAACATCTCTTGGTTTTCCTGTCCCTCTCCCCACTCTAAGATAGACCATGTAATTTCATCTCCCCCTCGTTTCTGGAGGAAGCTTGTGAAGTATGCTCACATGCCAAGTACCCTCTCTACATAAACTACCCACAACCTATATATACGTGCTTATGAAAGAAAGTGTTGATAAATCTCAGAAAAATACAGTTTGAGTACTTTCCCCAGCCTTTATAAGATCTTCATTCCAAATAAATTAAAGTGGAACATATGAAATGTACTTTAATGACAGTCATTTATAAGAGGCAAGATTTTCAAGATTTTTAGAATATTTTCTTCATGTTCCTTCTTCAAGACTGAGCTGATTTTCTGATGGCATCTATCTCAGTGTGTCTTCCAGGAAGGTGGAGCTCCTGGGGGCAGGGAGTTCCACCCATAGAGAGTAGGTGGCCCTGGGTTTCTCTGGTCTCAGCATGAATCTTCACTGTCCCTACTATTCCTCTCTGTTCTCAGGGGTAAGATTAAACTTCACCATGACATGGAGGCCAGCCTGTAGAACTTTTTATCTTGGTGGAGGAGTGTCTCCTCACCTCATGTGCAGAGTATATAATCAGTGTAAGGCTTCTGTTACCAGGTATGTGATAGGACTCCACTACACCCCTGGGGTTCAGGACCCTTGATGATCCTTGCTTATGATCACAAGCACATTCCCTCTGATTTGGGGGCAAGAGTTATTGCAGTGGGTCAGGAAGAGAGAGGTTAACCTCTGATGCAGTCTTGGTTCAACCTACCCCACTTATATTAGTGTTCACCTCCCCTCTGTATATCTTTCTGTAACCCACCCCTTCACTCTCCTGAGGTCTGTTCATTTTCCTCTCTCCTGTAATAATTCATTGACTCTTTTATTCCTTTCTCGCTATTATTCATTAGATATTTCATTTGCTGCCTTCGATAATTGTCTCATCATGCAGCTTGCAGATCTTAATTTTGGGGTCTAGACAGGAAATTAAGGTGTTTACTGTCAACTGTTTCTAACAGTTCAGGATTTCTCTTTTTTAGAATTTAATATACATGGATGTTTATGATTTGATGATTTATATGATATGAATGAGAGAGAGAGAGGGACAGTCAGAGAGAGGCCATTTAACAGCATGCTATCTCATTTGAGTTCTAGTGTGACTGTGCCTGGTTAAACTCTGCATTACAACTCAAATGTTGTACATTAAAAAATAATCATAATAACTCATCAAATGATGCATTTACCTAGCAAGAGAGTGGGCAGGTCAAATGAAATGGTATTTGTGAGCATTTGTTTAAATTACAAGATTGTACAACAATAATATTATATAATATAGAGTTGCCTTATTCAATTAAATCCATATTTATAAAGCACATAGTAAGTAATAGAGGAGCATAAAACAAAGAAGATGTTTGTTTTTCTGCAAAAAATAAGAGAAGGCTTTTGGGACCAGATTTAATGTGAACTTATTAAGATATTAACAGATACAAATATAGGCTAAAGATTAAAGAGGAAAAAATAGTGTTTTTCTTCTGTAATTATTTATAAAAATATTGATACAACCAAGGAAAATTGTTTGATCGTAATTACCAATAATTATGAAAATATTCCTGTTTTACTATAGCAATGCATTGGAAATTAATTTGGATGGAATTGTTAGAAATAAAGAAAAGGCTATAAATGATAAGCTTATTTAAAAGCTTTCTGTGAGAGTGAAAGCTTGAAAATAAACAAAAATAAGTAAAATTTGACTCTAAATTTTTGTGATTCTACAATTGCTTAAAATAATAACTGAATTATTGGTACTCCTTAGCTATTGAAAAAAATCTTTTAAAAAGCCAGAACAAAAATAAGAATGTACAATAATATATCAGAATGATTAGAGCCATATATGTAAGTTTGTAACTAATACATATGACATGGAAATTATCTTTAGGCTGAAATTCTAAAATTAATATTTTACATTATGTCTTAAGAGATACAAAAGTTGGAAAAATTCAAAACAACTGAAAATACTGGTAGGAGCATCTTAAGTGTGTTAAGGCATTATTCAGGTTAAGAAATATAAGAGGTACTTTGATATAACACATGGAGTAGTTTATTTCAAATATTATTTAAAATGTTTTTGGCAATAAAGCAAAATTTCAATAATTTTCTTGAGTAATTCATGTGTAGAGATTGATGGTTGCAGTTAACTTTTTGATAACCCAAAATTTGGAAAATAATTTCTTCCTAAATATCTAGCAAGATATTAAAGAGGTTAGCAATAATGAGTTTGACTTGGTGTCCAAGCCACAGAATATGTTTTCTCAGAAGTGAGTTTTCAAATGTAACATTTTGAATTATTTCAAAATACTGATCTTGAGCAACTGAGATGGCATATGAATATATGCACACATGTCATATACATATGTACACATGTACATAATGAAGTGTGCATTGGAATCTCTAATTTTCATATAAAGAACAGATTTCACTTGGAGTGACATTTAAAAGATTTATGTATGGCCTTATCTTTTTCTTTGGTTCCTTATTCTGGTTTGGGTTTATCTTTTGCATGTTTTGACTCAAGTTGAAAAATTAGACCTTATTTTGATTCACCCATTTTGTTGGAAAATCAGTTCTGATACTACTAAATCTGAATCTTATCTTTTCTGGCTCAATAGTGAACAGCCCAAAGTCTCAACAAATTTATGAATCACAGGAAATTTATAATCAGGTAATTGAATCATGATTTAATGCTTGTGTCCCTTTATAACACTCTTAAAAGGCAATGTTTCATTCACTCACCTTTTAAAAATGCACAAGGAAATAAATCATGAATTACTATTTAAATAATAATAACAATAATAATAATAATAATTCTGCCTATAACAAAATTCAGTGTATCAATTCCTAATCTCTATGCAAATTTAATATATTTGTGAATCATGTTGATCACTGCTCATTCATAATAATTCGTTTTATGAATACTTTTGTCGTTTAAGTAAGTTGACATTTCTCTCAGTTTTGAATAGTTAATTGGTGACAGTTGTACAAAACTGTGAGAACTATAAGGTCAACTCCTCATGAATGAAACAACAGATTAGAAATAGAATCAATGACATAAAACAAAAACAAAAACAGAATGATCCATGCAAAAAAGAGAAGAGTTTCTCAAAAGTTAGATCCCCTGTGTTTTAGTCAGCTTTTTTGCTTTTGTGACCAAAAGACCTGACAAGAACAATTTCAGAGGAGTGAAATGTTATTTGGGGGCTCACAGTTTCAGAAGTCTCAGTCCATAGATGACCAACTCCATCCTTTGGGGTTTGAGATGAAGTAGAACATCATGATAGTAGAGTGTCACAGAGAAAGGAAAATCAGAATTTGGCCTACAGGAAGTAGGCTCACAAAATATATACAGCTCACAAAAATATTTCAGGTCACAAAATATATACCCCAAAGTCCTGACCTCAATGACCCACTTCCTCTAAATAACATGCCTACCTGTCTACAGTCACCACTCAGGTAATCCCTTTAAGGAGATTAATGCACTGATTAGGTTAAGGCTCTCATAATACAATCATTTCACCTTCACACTTTCTCACATTTGTCTCACACATGAGCTTTTGAGAGAAACTCATATCAAAACCTTAACACTAAACTTGGAATTACAGAGCAATCTATGCCAAGGAAACAACCTTTTTCATTAAATATAATATAGATTCCTAGTGCAAAAATTATTTCACTTATTAGTAGATAAGACCTTCCAGCCATCTAGCAGACACAGTTCTGTTAGAACATTTCAGTCTGTGGCTCCTTGAGTCTCTAGCCAACAATGCCCTTCCTTTAAATTCCACATTCATTAAGCACGCTTATGTAGCAATCAAGTTTCCTTTACAGAATATCCTCCCTGAAGAGAATGATATTGATCAGTGACTGAAATGAGCACTTTGGAGCTCCTGATTTATACTTTTCAAGCATCTCATTAAAATTACATTTTCATTCAGGTAGTCTATTTTTTAATGGTGAATTTACATAGAATAGTGGGTTTCATGTTGTGTATTGGTATGTGAATGTAGCACACTTTGATCAATTTCATTTCCCAATACCTCCCCTTGCCCTCCCCTCTTTTCCATGACCCCTTCTTCAGCCCTTCAGATCTCTCTTCTATTGATGATGAGTATGCACAAGAGAAGCCAATCCATGAGGGAACAGAAGATGAGTAGACGTCTGGGATTCAGTAGAATCAAAGACATTTTCTACACTGTGAGGACTGTGCTTAACACACCGCAGATGGACCCAAATAATGTGCTTTTGAGAGGCTTTCATAGCAATGCCTCATTGGGGATGGTGGAGTTTGGTAATAAAAGTTAGACCATTTACTGGAAAACCATTCAAACTGCAAGTCTATACCTATAGAGGGTGAGGCATCTATTTTTTGAATTATAATGAAAGGCACCAATAAACCACTTGCCATGCCAGCTTTGCCACCAGTTTAGCATTGTTAGATAAGCTACAGGGACTGAGAAAGCGGAAAAGGCAGAGTAGTAATGCAGAGTTGAGAGCTGTTAGCTTTGTGCTTTGGGAATTTGCTCAGGACAAATACATATGTGGAAAGTAACTGATGATGAAAATTTCTTTCATTATCTCTCATTTGAATCAGCTGAGATTTATCTTAAAATGTGTTTAGATACTACAACAGAAAAGCAGTTTCATTCCGTGTCATATTAAAATAGTAAAGTAAGATTGATCCCTCAATCTTACTTTAGTTCTAAATAACATGCCTCATCTGATGATCTCATATTTATATTTCTACCCTTGAAATCCCTCTTGAATTCCAGATTTCCATAGTCAACTATTTATTTGACACTCTTCTTTATATGTTGGATAGACATCTTTACATGTAATGACTGATTCTGTTTGGACCAAACATAGTGTATCTGTAGCCTTCCCAAGAGAGAGTTATCCTTCTAAAACCAGGAAGTCAAAGTTGAAATATCACAGCTTTCACCAAACACATTAGAAAAATATATGTATCTCACTTATATTACAGGCCATAGAGTGTAAGAATTCTTTCTATTTGCACCCTTGTTCTGCTAAATCTATTTTCAGCTCAACAACCAGAGAGTATTGTTAAAACTTAAGCAACATAAGAGGGACAGCCTCCTTGATTAAAACTCTGCAATGGCTCAATCTCAGAGTAAAGAGAAAAGTCTTTACAATGATTTGGAATTCTGTCATCTCATTGGCCTCTTAGGACACTTCCACACTTGGTCTCTCATGGTTTCAGCCATACTGGCTTCCTTGTTTTTCCTTGACTACATCAGGCAGGTGTTCACCTTGAAACATCATTTCGTCCAGATGCCTGTTCTGCTTAAAGTAGCCTTATAATAAGTTACTTGACTAGTGTCTTCAGTGACTTATGATATTCTAGACCACATCCAGTACTTTCTTATTGTCATATTTAATACAGCTTTCCCCTCAAAAACCTGATAGTCTTAGTCATTTATCAAACATCTCTCTCTTTCTTTTCTTTTCTTTTGTTGAATATCAAACCCAGGGCTTTACAAATATTGGACCAGTGTTCTACCACTAACCTATATCCCCAGTCTCCCTTGTTTCTTTTGTGTGTGTGTATGTGTGTGTGTGTGTGTGTGTGTGTGTGTGTGTTTGAGATTTTATTGGCTGTATTGAGAATCAGTACACAGACATTTCACTTTGTACACAATTCTTAATACATGTACCGGAAATCTAAAAAGCTTTATACTGTGATTCTTTTTCAGTTATTCCAGTGACTTTCCAGCTTTTAATTTGGAGGCAATTTTTTCTTAATAGAATATCAAGTACCAGTATCATTGAATGCTGTTGTTACCTAGGTCCCACTAATTCAAAACTTTGTCACACACAACATACTCAAATTTTTCATCTTTCACAGCACATTAAAAATATTAGGAAAACTAGACTTCCACAACCAAAGATGTTACAGAGTACATACGATTCTGACAGCCATGATCCAGTAGTGGTCTTCTTTAGGAAACAATTCTACTAAAAAACACAGGAATAGAAGTAATTTAAAATATTCAAGACATTAAATGCAATACTGTGAATCCAAACTTCCATTTAATATTCTTTGTATTGTAGGATATAAAACTAACCCCTCACCTATGGAATGATAAGCTGACAACAAAGAAAGTCCAAGCCTCCCATAATTCAATATCCCACTATTTTCTGGTTGTACCCAAAAATAAACAACCAGCAAATGATTTCACTTCTAAAAAAAATCATTTGCACTTAAAAAATGGGATGAGGTGGGATTCCCTCTTTTTAAAAAATGTTTTTAGAGCTACTAAAAAACTTGCATTTACAAAATAGTTGATAAAAATATTCCTCTGGATTGTACAAGAAGGGAGACGGGACCACTGAAAAGGCATGGTGTATGATTAATCAGACTTGGCTTCTTTCTCTTCTCCTTCATCAGAGGCTGGACTCTCCTCGTTTTTCGTTTCTTCATTTTCTGCAGGTAAAACTTCTTTAGTTTCCTGGTTAGCCACTTCACTCTGCTTGGGCTCCTCCTTCCTGCGCTTCGGCCTAGCTGACCTTCCTCTTGGGCATCCTGGCAGCACGTGGGGCACGTGCGAGTGCTGCGAGCCAAGGCGCAGGGAAGCCTTCTGAAGCTGCGCTGCCTAGCTGTTGCTGCTGCTGCTGCTGCTGCTGCTGTTGCTGCTTCCTTTGTTTCTTTTTATTAGTATTTGTTATCATCTTACTATTTAATTTACTTATTTTAATCATGGTTTCTTGTCCGTTTTCACTTATGTATAACACTATCTCCAAGAAGATAAACATTTTTGCTTTTTTCTTTATTAATATATACCAGTTGTTGAGCACTTTGGACATAGTAGAAACTCTGTCCAGGATTAAGTGATTATAAAATGGAAAGAGGACTTGTACATATTTTGAGTTTTATAATTACTAATATTATATTCTAACTAATAGAGACCCGATGACACAGCTTTGAAGTACAGGAAGAAGCAGGCATGGTGACATGTGGTTATAGTCCCATCACCTCAGAAGGCTGAGGTGGACTGATCACTGGAGATCAGGAGTTGGAGATCAGTGTGGGCAACATAGTGAAACCACATCTCAAAAGTAAATAAATAGA
This sequence comes from Marmota flaviventris, assembly GCF_047511675.1. NCBI lineage: Eukaryota > Metazoa > Chordata > Mammalia > Rodentia > Sciuridae > Marmota > Marmota flaviventris. The sequence continues at coordinate 17,272,096 of NC_092506.1, read as the reverse complement.
TTACAAAGTTTAGGAAGTATATTTTTGTGGTCTGAAATGCTTATGTCATGAACAACTGAAAATGCCAAATGGTTGAAGACATCACCCATATGAGGTACAGGTGAATGCTGGGTAAACCAGCACTTAAAAGGGTATTACTTCCAAAAGAACAAGAATTTCAGTGAAGTGACTTAAATTCTGAGGTTGGTTTTCCTCCTGGGAGTGTTTGTTGATTCTGGGCATGAGCAGGTGGGAAATCAGGGCTTTGCACTGGAGCAGGGTCATAACTAGAAGAAGGGTTGGAGCAGAGACCCCAGAAGAGCTTTAAAAGAAATTTGGAAAGACACAGTTAGTACTTTTTCCCTCAATAAACTGTATGAATTGGATTGGATTTCCCCCAAAAGATACTGAAATATAATGCCCTGTACCTGTGAATACCCTATTTGCAAACGATTTATTCGCAGATAATCAAGTTAAGATGAAGTTATTACACTGAATTTTAATCCAAAATAAATGTGCCCTTATAATGGGAAAAAAATCTGGACACAGAGACTGACATATGCACAGAGAGAATGCCAAGTGAAGATGGGGCAGAGAGATGGGGTGATGCGACCAAAGCCAGAGACCTCTAAAGACTGAGCACCCATCAATGGTAGGAGAGAGGCACAGAACTGACCCTCCCTCCTGGTTCTCAGGAAGAACCATGTAATAAAAAATAAATAACTAAATAACAGAAGGCAAAGAAATAGAACATAAAAATAAGGAGAACATAGCAACATAAACTCACCTCCTTTAATAAATTAGTATAATTGATAATTTTCCATCAATGTAGTGTTGGTTACATGGTTCTATATATTTTTCAAAACTCATCTGTGTATTTAAAAATGTTGTGCTTTATTATATGTAATAATACTTCAAGATGCTAATTTAAAAATAACAACATGAAAAAATATTTTTTATTTAAATCCTCTCTCATTTCTCTTTCATTCTCTACTGACTGCAAAATGTTTTTAAGATTATATAAATTTTAGGAGGTAGTTTTATTTTTACCTGCTTGTATTATAATGGATATCATCAACATTATTAGCATTAATGGAAAATAATTATCAATTCATTAGTAGTAAGCCATTGTATTTAATGGTAATGTGTGTGGGTGCAGGTGTGTGGTGCTGGGCATCAAACCCAAGTCATGTACCAGCATTGGACCTCTAATGTACACCTCCAGCCGTGATGGAAATGTTTCAGAATAGGAATCTAAGAGAAGTTAAGAAATGTACCTACAGTCCCAGAAACACAAGCAATGGAGGTAGAATTCAATCACATGGTGTCTATTTGTATTTTCAATTGGGCTGAGAGTTTTGCCTAATATTCAAAGAGTTTCAGTTTAAAGGAGAATGTCTTTGGTAACTTTAGTAGTCTACATCTCAAGGTGACTTTGAATGCATGCTGGGAGGGATCATTGGGTAAATGAAAGAGCAACTGTCCCTTAAGACAGACCAAGAGAACAGGAAAGCAACTAAATTTGCCTACTACCAGCTTTGCCTAGAATTAATTGGCTCATTGTTTGCTGCGATCCTGGGTTATCTGTGGTAAGTAGTTCACTAAGCAAATTCTTCAGGGTTTTTGTGGGAAGGGATGGCATACTTCCCCTCTGAAGGCTGGGCATTGTGAGTTTTATGAAATATCTATAAGTATCTCGAGGAGGACAATGAGATGTATTATACACAGGTTCTGCAAGAGAACATTTTGGAGTAAGATAATTGATTGTGTGCATACTTCTGGAACAGTGAGGTTATTGTTTTTTCTAGAAATTTTTAGAAAGAGGATTAAGTAATTTCCTGCCAACATTCCAAATCTTTTGGTAGAGTCTGATTTAGGGCTTCTAGAAATATCTATGTGGATTATCTCCTCTGCCATAGGTTCTGTAATGGAAAGCAAGAGTGGATGAATCGAAAGTATAATTTACAGGTTGCACATTTACAGTCATACATGATTCATCTTCAAAGTAAACCAGTGTGGAAACAGAGAAAATTATGACTATCTTATTAGATACCATCTCTTTTTTTACCAAGAAAAAAGGTAAGTTTTCAAACCCAGCTGAATTATTTTCTTTCCTTTTCTTCCCATTCAGGACCAAGTCACTCTCATCTGATTCCATCTCCTGAGAAATCTAAAATTCCATAAATATACATTTTCCCACTTGATGATGAAAAAGTTTCAGTATTTCATGTTCTTCAGGTTTCAGTTACCTCTGCTTGACCTAGCAGTTTCTTAGGCTCAATTCCAATCGAGGATGAAGGGGGGCAAGGTGTAGTACCTAATACCTGCAGATCTCTCATTTGCAAAGTCTGAAGTCAGGACAAAAATAGGGATGCACACTCATTATATGCACTGATGCTGATGAAATGAGTATCTTGATATTGATGATGCTAGTGTGGGCTTTCTAGGATCTCTTGTCAGCCTTGCTTACTATGTCTTTTTGTGGTGTAAGGCATAACAGAAAAAGTGGAGGAAACAGCAGCAAACTCTTCGGTGAAATCTCAGAAGAATGCACTCTTTATCTGTGGTTCTTTGTTTACTTTGCATGAGGGATTGTCTCTCTCTCATCTCCCAATTCTGCCTTTTCAGACTCTTGTTCATAATAACATTTTTTTTGTATTTTTGTCTTTGATTCCTCCTACTAGTCTCTAAACTTTCTACTTCTTCTCAGTAATATTTTTCAGATACACATATAAAATGCTGGTCTCTTTGACCCATCCTAAAGATTGCATTCCTTTAATAACCAAGATATGTCCTGAAAATTTACATGGTTTTCTTTGCTGCCTGTTTATGGTTATTTGATTCTGTGCTGTCTCCACCAGGATGAACGGGATATGATTCTTCACATGGCAGTAGGGATGGAGTGTTAAGAGATTTCCATTGAACACAAAGGTTTGAGTTCTGATCCTGGGTCTTCTCTGATTGCCCTCTGCTAAACTCCATCTCCCAGGTTATTCTAAAGTGTCCAAATTGAAACAGCACAAGACTGCCTTACAAGGCATAGTAAAATCAAATGAATGCCAAATGTCGAAGGAAAAGTGAGAGAAGGGTATGCTGGATATTACATGATTCAATACACACACATTTTAACAGTGGAAGACTATCAATGAGAAACTCATGTGACTGGAGAACTCTGGGAGGGTTTTGCTGAGGAGATAAGTATTTTAATTGTGTGCTCTATCAAAAGAGAAATGGAGGGTGGAGATTATGGAAGAGTAAAGGTAATCAGATACTGAGGTATGGAAGTTTCGGAGTATGAGACTGTGGGTATATTTATGAGCAAAGAATTTTTCAGATATGGGTGGAACATGGATAAGAAGCATTGGAAAGGTAAGGGACAAGTGTGACAGTGGTACAGGGGATGGGGGTTTGAAAGTCACAGCAAGTACCTTAACCATTGTGTTTGAAAAACATAGCAATCGTTTTATTGTATGTATGAATGACTGTATTTTTTTAAGTGACAACTTTCTTATTTAAAGGATAAGAAAGAGGTTAAAGAAGAGGAGGGTGTCAAAAGTGAGAAGATAAAATATTTGAATTGGGGTCCTTTTTATTTAGACCATAGAATAGATATCCCGGTAAGGGCCTGTAGGGATCTTGAAGGGTGTTAGCAATGGCAACTTATAACATAGACATTTGTGGAACTCAGCATGAATTTCTGATGCTTATGTGTTAATAATTCTCATGATAAAATCTCATATATGTATGTAGCAAAATCACTTTAGAACTTAAGTACAAAATACTATGCAAGAGGATAATATTCTGGCTTTAGGACTATACAAATGTTCCTGTTAAAGCAGATGAAATTGAGTATATCCACAAGAAATCATTTTAAAAATAACTATGAATAAATGGCAGAAAGATCAATTGAGGAAAAGGAGCAGGAGTAGAGAGAGGGAAGAGGAAGGTACTGGGGTCTGAATTAGACAAGATATACGCTTGTACAATTATGTCACAATGAATTCTACTGCCTTATGTAACTAAAAAGAACCAATAAATAAAAGCTGATGAAGGATCTTAAATTTTATAATCCCTCACAGAGAATAGTTGAGAATGAGCACTTTTGATTCCTCTCTTAAGAAAGGAAGTAGTAAGCTGAAATTATAATGGATCATATTTGGGATGTTTGCAGGCTGCATGACAGTTTATTTTATTGCTGCCACAGTGAATTCACTTCTTTGTGTTCCACCAAGTTTCTAAAACAGATGTCTTAATGTGGACTCTGAAATTTTTTAAGAGATAGGTTCTTTGTTACATATAAGTTCTTCAAAAACCCCATCCAAAAACTGTTAAATCCATTAAACAACTGAGAAATTTTTGTTCTTATTTGATGAATAAATCATAATAAAAGCTGATCTCACGTGTAATGCCCTCAGATTTTACAGGTTACCAAGGACAAGGTATCCAAATTTCATAACCTGGCTTTCATGAACTGTACCTAGAAAGACAGATTGCTTTCTACTGTGTCTTTGGAGTCCAGATTACTAGAGATTTTGTGTTGATCTATTAGTTTAATATTTTTTTCTACTCATTTCCATTAAAACTTGCTTTCTTTTCTCTTATCCCAAATTCCCACAGTCCTCTATTTTCCATTTCTCTGAATTTCACACTTTTCCACAATAAAAGGACTGTTTAGATGTTTTATCATGGGTTTACTGTATTCAAGTTACTTTGAACTTTCAATTCATTTGCTTTTTGTACATATTAAAAATATTAGGAGCTGTCATTCCTAGCTATAGATGACACCTACTTTTCTAATATCAACCACAGAGTGGCTTAAAGGATTGATGAGTGTATCTACATTTATTTTAGAACTCATAGAAATTGAAAAGAACAGGTGAACATTTTTCCCATTCCTCATAGCAATTATAGATAATTTTTGATCCAGGGTTTTAAGCAAAAAATTTTTATAGACGAATGGAAAATAAATACAAATTTTATAATATTTTGAAACAAAGAACTATGTTAAAGTGGGAAAACTGGTAGAATATATAATGGAAAACATCACAGAAAAAGAGAAATAAGAGAATATAGAACAAAATCAAAATTATAATTCATAATTGATAATTGTTATTTGTTGCATTAATATACATTCATGTATAATATGAAAATGGCTAATAATAATCTGACAAAGAAATTTAAGATGACCATAAGAGAAATACTATCATGAAATACATGTGCCAAATGTAAATTTTATTGATGAAGATTATATGACTATAATGAAATATGAAAAAATTTATTTGTGTTAAGCTATTGAGTTAACAATGTCACAAAATAATAAATTTTGGCATGCTTCTCAAGTGTTCTGAAAAATAATCAATACTGAAACATAGTACATATTTACACATAAAAGAATCATACAGAAATACACACACATGCAAATAAACTTGTGAATGTCTCTGTAAATAGATATTTTAAAAAGTAAAAATACTTATGGGCAGTGGAGTTGTACATTTAAATGATTTGGAATGAAAATCTTTTACTTCAGTACTACGTGTTAAGTCAGTGATGCTCTATTATTGAGCTACATTCCAGCCATTTTAGTTTTTATTTTGAGAGAATGTCTCCCTAAGCTGCCCAGGCTGACATTGAACTTGGAAACCCTCCTCAGTCTCATGACTCACTGGAATTACAAGTGTTAACCATCATTCCCAGCAAGATTTTATTTTTTTTTCTCAAATCCCTCTGTTTCCTTTGAATATTTCATCACAATATGGTTTATTCTATAGTAAATGTATAGTGAGTACAGTAACACAAAATTTTGAAAGCAGAGTTTATAATAAGTAGTAATAACAATACTTTTCACTAGCATTTGTGCAATAATATTGCACTTGGAAATATACCATCATTACTTTTCCAACAAAGTCAAAGTAATATTTTTCAAAAATTTTGACATTATCACACTGTAAAATGGAAAATTAAGCTATCACAGGAATAGTGATTATGATTCTGAATCAAAATCATAATATAAAGTGACATCATATGATTATTTTAATCATATAGTTAATGAGCCACATAATCATGTAATTAACAAGCACTTGGAATAGTAAAAATGTAAAATTTTATGTTGAAATTATGGACAAGTTTTAAAACTAATGTTTTTTTAAAAAATAATATCCTAGGGAATTAAGTATGTTCATGTAAAAGGGGCATATATGATTTTTATAAAGCATTTCCAAGATTATAGACATATGAGAAAACTTATACTAGGTCAAAATTAGAGGCAGAAAAAACTCAAAATTCTAATGAAATAATTTTTAAATGTACAATCAAGAAAGTTTCTTTCTACTATGCCCCTTTGAGTTATTATCTAAGATTAAATAATTTTATTACTCATAAAATTATGAAGATCAGTGAACTGATTTCTTAAACCAAAGTGCATTACTGAGAGGTAGTGAAAATAGATTTTTGGAGAACTTATTTAATCCAAGATATTAAAGGGGTAGAACATAATATGGAAACTAAAATGAGTGAAATTAACTGAGAAGAAATTTATTGGGTAGAATTCTCCAGTATTAATAATTCATATGTAATAGTGTTTTAAGATTCAAAAATTCATAGATAAAATGACGATACATTAAAGATCTGTGCAAATGTGTTTAGGTATGTAGTTATAAAACCTATTTTAATTCTGAAAGTTCAGAATAAGTTATGGCAAGTATTAGAATTCCATTTTTGATATAGGAAGGCTGAGTTTCAAAACAACCACACATCCAAGGAAAGAACAAATTCTACAATTATCTATCTAGGTAAGAATAAACATATTTGAAGGACATGTATCTTTTATTTCCCAAATGCAAAAAACTTGATTCAACCCAGTGAGTTTCTGAGTCAACAGAGAAATCTAGAAGAGTCAAGAGCATCACAATCTTAAATGATGCCAAGGGATTTTGTCTCACTACAAATGAAATGGAGGTAACAGCGCATGCTGGAACTGAAGAATTTGTAGATCAGCACACTGATCTTTTAAAGATGTAAGTTATTTTCTTCTCTATGCAGGTTAAACATTTGTCAACTGCATGCTGGCACTGACAGGGTGATGCATAACGGCAGCGTGACTGAATTCATTCTGTTTGGGTTGACACAAGACCCTGGAAAGCAGAAGGCAATATTTGGGGTCTTCTTGATTCTTTACCTCATGACTCTGCTGGGGAACTTTCTCATTGTGGTGACCATTAAAACAAGCCAGATGCTTGGGAGTCCCATGTTCTATTTCCTTTTCTACCTGTCTTTTGCAGATGCTTGCTTCTCTACAACCACAGCCCCCAGACTGATTGTGGATGCCCTATCTCAGAAGAAGACCATTTCCTACAATGAGTGCATGACTCAAGTTTTTGCAGCCCATTTCTTTGGCTGCATGGAGATATTTGTGCTCATCCTCATGGCCTTTGATCGCTATGTAGCCATTTGTAAGCCCTTAAGATACACAACCATCATGAGTCAGCGTGTCTGTGGTGTGTTGGTGATTCTGGCCTGGGTGGGATCTTGCATTCATTCCTCAGCACAGATTTTCCTGGCTTTGAGATTGCCCTTCTGTGGCCCCAATGTGATTGATCACTATTTCTGTGATTTGCAGCCCTTGTTGAAACTTGCCTGCATGGACACTTATGTGATAAATTTGCTAGTTGTTTCTAACAGTGGGGTCATATGCATGGTGAGTTTCACAATCTTACTTATCTCCTATGTTGTCATCCTGTACTCTCTGAGAAACCACAGTGCAGAAGGAAGATGGAAAGCTCTTTCCACATGCACCTCCCACTGTATTGTTGTGGTCATATTTTTTGGTCCATGTATATTTATATACACTCGTCCTCCCACCACCTTTCCAATAGACAAGATGGTGGCTGTGTTTTATACAATTGGGACACCATTACTGAATCCATTGATCTATACCCTAAGGAATGCAGAAGTGAAAAATGCCATGAAAAAATTATGGTGTAGCAAAGTATAACTTTAAATTGATAAATGATATATGAGGATCCTAATGTACACTCTCTGAATGGTTTGTTTTTTATGGATGGACTAGAAACATAAAATACTAATGATAAGTAATCAAGATCTCTGCATATGTGTGTGTATATAAAAATCATGATCTCATCCCATCCTCTGGAATATGTGTATTATACCTGACTAATCACAGAATGATCATGATGTACATTTGTCTATACTAACACTTTTCCCCAGATTTATTGTAGTCCATTTGAATATGGTCATAAGAGCACTCCATAAGAAACTGGACAGAACTAAAGTTATTGTCTTGCCAACCAAAGGATTAGAAAGAATGCTTCTAGAAATCTGCCTGTTTCACTGAGGATGTGTACAGTGATACATGCGCAAACTCCTATAAAAACATGAAAGTCCAATGGAAACCTAGGCCCTGCCTGGAAAGCATCTAAGAGTTCTGTGAAAGGAGAGGGAGGAGGAGCTCACTATTTGAATGAGATAGGCCACATCAACCATCCTGTCTCCTGGGCTGGGGGCATCTTTCACATTGCTCTTCACAAAAGAGAGAGAGGAGTCCCTGAGAGGGCTTGGCATCTGGAAGATACCATGGGAGCAGGAAGATATATGTGTAGAAGAGTGAGAAGGTAAAAGAAAAATGTTGATTTTCCCCAGATGGAAAGAAAGACCTTTATAGTACTTATATTTTGTTAATCACATTGGACTATATGAAAATGTACTGGAAGAGATGGAGTTTCAGGATATGCCTATAACATTGACCTTGAGTACCTTAGCTTGTCAGCTATTGTGCTTATTTTAGGTGCCAGATATGAGTAAAGACACATATTTTTTTTCCTCTCTCTTAATAGGTCCTTAAATATTTAAATTCAGATATTCTTGGAATAAAGGTCCAGTCTAATGTTTCTCACCTTTGAACTTTTAGCTTTATATAAAAGTGTTTTAAACACTTTTCGTTTTGAAGTTTTTTTTCATTTTGAAAATTACCTAATCTGTGTGTATAATGCACATTCACCCCCACTCCGCATTATAATCTCACAATGAAATATTGTTATCTTATTTCTGTACCTGAGCATAAGAGCCCAACCCTAGTGGTACACTGAAGCACCACTGTAAGTGACTTTGGCTAATGAACAAAGAACATGATATACTTTGTATGTATATGGGCTCTTCTGTCAACTGAACATGAAAATTCATTGTGTTCCACAAAGACTCCCAATAACTCTGACATAGGCAAGTGGTGACAGAGAAGATTTTGACATCCCAAAGAGGATATCTGTCAGAGTTCTCAGTCCCATACGCAAAAGTGGCTAATTTGTTTATACCCTTTCCTGATGAATATTCATAATTTGTATAATTTTAGTCTTCCAATTCTGTTTTTAAACAACTGAATCTAGTCCTGTGACTGTTACATTTAAATGTAACTACATTTTACAAAAGCAGGACACAATAAAAAATAATATTAATTTCTTGTGTCTCTCTGATGCATTAAACAACATAGTATGAAAGAATTTATGTCAGTGCCTGAATGAAAATTCATACAGTTTCATGAATTTTCTCATTGCTATTATATAGCATAGAGCCCCAATTTCCATAGGTGTTGAATAAGGCCTCTAACAGAAATTTAAATCCAATCCAAATGTATCCCTGCATCTGTGAACCATCTTCTATCCATCCACCCTCCCCCACAGCACAATAGGGTACCTATGATTTACAACAACTAATTGCCTACTTCAGAATAGCTAATAGGATTTTATTCATTTTTAATAATAAATGTTTAAGTGTTACATGTATATGTTGCAATGTTCTGATCATTACATATATTGAAGTATCACTTTGTACCACATGTAATGCCATAGAATTATTATGTCCATTAAAAATAAAAAAGACACAAAAATTTAAAAAAAAATAAGTTAAAATGCCCAATGTATGTTATTTTTAAAGTTTTAAAAGTTCCTTCACTCTCTACCTTCAGTTGAGATCTGAGAACACTAAATACGAAAACTGAATAGAGAAGTCTAAAGTTTGTTCAAAGAAGGGATAATTATTCAGGAAGGAGAAAAGTCTTATGTGTCTTGGTATTTTAATAAGCTGACTCACTTGTCTATGGATGTGCCAGATGTTAAAATTCTTTTTTTTTCCTTTCTCTTTTGGGATATTTTGAAAGTCTTTTCAAAATATCCCCCTTGGCATTTTGATTGTAGTTTCCTTGATGTAGAATGAAAATATCTATTCATTTTGGTTCCTCGTGACTCCTCCTTAGGCCTTTAAAATGGTGTGGACTTCATCATGATGCTTTGGGACCTGGTTCCTATAACACCTCCTATATCTGCTTTGGCAGACAATGAATCTCTTACACTGAGAAATCCTATCAACATAGAAACACTGTTAATGTAGGTTGATATCACCAGCAACCCTCACTGTTTTGTTTTGTTTTTTGTTGTTGTTGTTTTGTTTTGTTTTTGTTTTTTGGTCGGGCATTGACTGTTTCTGCCTAGATGTTTCTGATCTCCTGGGACCAGCAATTGGGAAGGTTCTAAGCTCTCAGATCAATACACAAATGAGCAGATACACACACACACACACACACACATAAATAAAAGTGAGTGACAGGCACATCTCCCCAAAGCTATTTTCAGAAATCATTTTCCCACTTAATACATTGACCAAGGGTTTATATTCTTTTCCTAGTTTTGCAAATTCATACCTTTATAAGGCCCTCTGGTAAGGAAATAGGCAGTGTGATCTGGATGCACCCTGTAATTTCATATTCATGATCTCTAGTCAAACTTTAAAATTTAACATATTAAAACATGGGAGATGTTGATTCATGAATGACTTGCCTTTCTTAACAGTGAAATTTGAGGAAATTTCATTGAAAAAGGGGCAGAACATAATTTTAATGCAATAAACATTGCTTTGCCTGCACTGTAAAGGTACATTTTAGAGACAAAGGTTTGTACACTTAAACTTATCTGAAAACAGAAAAATTTAAAGCAAATTGAACAAGGAGTAATTTTAGAAAAGGGTAAAGAGGAAAGCAGAGGAGTGAGTAGATAGAAACAATGTTTGAAAACCAATTGGGTTAGAGGAAGAAGTCAAAGTGATCTCATAAACTATCTAAGACAGCTCCTGTAAAGTCCCTTTGTGATCTTCATAGTGAAAAGGGCCATTTTTTTAGTTCCCTATTTCTACATTCAGTATTGAGGCTTCTTAAAACAAAAACAAAAAACAAAACAACAACAACAAAAACCAAAAAAACCAAAAACAAAACAAAACAAAACAAAACAAAAAACAAAAACCACCAACAACAACAACAACAACAAAAAAAACCCTCAGGATTCTGGAAAGTATCATCACTAGAATGTGAACAGATAAAAGAAAAGTATAATTTAGAAGTAATTTCAGCATCAGTCACTTCAAATAGCTAGGTGATAGGGGGCCTGTAGACTCAAGAGGGTGGCAATCATTCAGGGCATACTGAGGCACATGCAACCACCAATCTTGTCCCCTTACTCCAACCTGTGGGTCAGCGGAGAACATCACCTTGTAAGGTAGAAGGTTAGGACCTGAAGAAGCAGAACAGGGCTAAGGAATGACAACACTTGCCTCCAGGCTTGTCTATGATATCAAAACACTTTCTCAATTTCACCACAGGAAAAAAGGGATTTGGCGTTTCACACAGCAAACTCTAGCTGTTTAAAGTGAGTCAGTTTAATAGTAATGATGAGAACCAGTCATTGACAAAAATAGTCAAAAGGAGACAGCCATGTGAAGATTAGTAGGATGAAGATTCCAGAGGGGGAAAGATCTGATTTGGCAGAGGAACTGCCAGGGCATTTCCAAGGAAATATAAAAGACCAATGGATTGAATGAAATGATCCATGTAGAGAACAGAGAGAAGAGGTCACAGATGTAGACTCCGTGGTGCCAATACACTTAAGTTCAGCCCTTCTTGAAGCCCCAAAGAGAATGAAGACTATTGTTACTGCTTTAAAATGACCCAAAGTTAAAACATTCTTCCAGGACACAGGTAGCTCTTCTGTGCTATAGAAGACTTGAACAATACCTTTCCAAGTTGTGAACAGATATTGTAGCAAATTTCTATTTTTCTCTTAATTTTTAATTGCAGAGCAAACTTCAGAATACCCTCTGGAATACTTCATAGTATGGTACCTATCACAACTTCATTTTCTTTATGTTTTCTGCTTATGAACAGTAAAGAAAAAAATCCATAATAACATGATTATTTTGTTTTTTATGAAAATATTAAGGTGGTTTTATGTTATTATAATAATATGATGTGAATATTAAAAAGGATCTTAAAGTGAAGTTCTTAAATTTATATTTGTGTGGAAGAAATAATAACTTTATAAATATCAATATAATAATGTAACATTAGCTTTACTTTTACATTTCTTTTTTTATATTTGTAAGTTTTACTTACTATAGGATCCTATTATCAAACTATAATTGCTTGTCCTAACGAAATCTCAATAGAAATTAGGTGAGCCTGCTAATAGAATCATTCTCAGACTACTCAATATGAAGTAGCCTCCAAAATAGCCTTCTACGTCCATAAAGGTCTCTCTGTTTATTTTTTAGTTACTTATTCATTATCTTATTTTTTTCCCCTAACTATATTCACTTTTTTTAATGGCTCTTGTCTTCTAAAAGCATTTATCAGACAGCTATTACAAATCTACTAGGTGCCAGATGAAGTGGTACATGCCTGTAATCCAAGTGGCTCAGGAGGCTAAGGCATGAGGATGGCAAATTCAAAGCCAGTCTCAGCAATGGTGATGCACTAAGTCACTCAGTGAGACCCTATCTCTAAATAAAATAGATACAAATACAAAATAGGCTGGGGATATAACTCAGAGGTCAAGTGCCCCTGAGTTCAATTCCCAGTACCGCCCCCCCCCCCACACACACACACAAAAAAATACAAAGTTAGTAAGGTTGATCACAGGGGCACATAACTACAATCCTAGCAGCTTTGAAGGTTGAGGCAGGAGGATTGCAAGTTAAAATCATCCTCAGCAATTTAGCAAGGCCCTCAGCAATTTAGTGAGGCCTGTCTAAAAAATAAAAACATGTTCAAAAGAGCTGGGGATGTGGCTCAGTGGTTAAGCACCACTGGGTTCAATTCCTGATGGAAAACCAAAACAAAGCAAAAACAAAACTTAGTAGGGAGCCAAACATAAATAACCCAAAGTCCTTCTTTCATGAACATCCAGCAGGGACTACGAGGGAGAGTAGAATGTAGTGAAAGTCATCTGGTTACTGTACAAAGAATTTTTACTTTTGATCATAGTTACTGAGGAATTAAAGGTACTGGGCAGGAGTGGAGCCTCCTTGAGCTGAACCATGGGGAAGGTTTCTCAAGGAAGGTAGTGCTTGATCTCTTAGGTGGGGACAGAAGTCAGAGAGAAAGCACAACCTGAGGAGGCTGAGAGTGCGTTTTCAGACAGAGAAAAGCAAAGGCCCTGAGGAGAGTAAGGGTTGCCTAGCTGTTTGAGGGAGGAGAGGGCTCATGATGTGCTTGGAGAGGTCAAAGCAGTAGCAAGAGGAGTCAGCATTCCAGGGCAGGGTGAGGGGATTCTAAGTGATGGGGAGCAGAGAAGGATATCAAGCAAGAGGGCATCAAAAACTCTGTTTAGCTCACACGATAAATTCACACAGTTTTCTTTAAAAACTCAAATTTAAAAGCTCCCTGTGGGTTGCAGTGGAGAATGGACAGCTTTAGTTCTCACACCATTTCTGAAAGAACAACTAACTCTTATGGGGAACAGCTGAAGTTCTTAGCGTGACAGCTAACTGCCAACCAAACTCCCTTGCTTCATCCAAAGTTTCTTCATGGCATTTTTCACCTCTGCGTTCCTCAGTGTGTAGATCAAGGGATTCAGCATGGGGGTGATGATGGAGTCAGACACAGCCATCGCCTTGTCTATGGGGTAAACAGCCACAGGCCTCACATATAAGAAAATACACGGCACAAAGAACAGCACAACCACTGCGAGGTGGGAGCCACAGGTGGAGAGGGCTTTGTGTCTCCCTTGGGAGCTGTAGGACTTTAGAGAACATAGGATGGCTATGTATGAGGCGATTAGGATGAGGAAGATGGCCATGCACATCACCCCACTGTTGAGGATGACTAAGAGACCCAGAGTGTGGGTGTCCATGCAGGCAATTGTCAGTAACTGAAACAAATCACATACAAAGTGATCGATGACATTGGGGTCACAGAAGGGTATTTGATACATGAAGAAAAGCTGTATGGTGGCGTGCATGGACCCGCCGAGCCAGGCCCCTCCCACCAGCAGGCAGCACACTCGAGGACTCATGATGTTGGTGTAGTGCAGGGGCTTACAGATGGCCACGTAGCGGTCACAGGCCATCACGGTGAGCAGGATGATTCCCACACTGCCAAAGAAATGCTCTGCAAAGAGCTGGGTCATGCATCCTTCAAGGGAGATGGTGGTGCTCTCAGAGAGGGAGTCCACAATTAACTTGGGGGCAATAACAGAAGAGTAGGTGACATCCAGAAGGGACAGGAAGGTGAGAAAAAAGTACATAGGTGATCTCAGACTCTGACTTGTAATCATGGTCACCATAATGAGTAGATTTCCCAGCACAATGATCACATACATGATTAGGAATACAGCAGAGAATATTTTCCTCAGCTCCGGGTTCTCTGTAAGACCCAAAAGGATGAACTCTGTCACATTGTTCTGATTTCCCATCTATCTGGTGTGTGTGTGAGCTTCTGTTGAAAGTTGGGACACCTACAAAAAAGCAACATATGATTTGTAGTTCATGATTTGTTGACTTCCTGTATTTCTAGGACCCTAGGAACCTGTTGTCTTTCTTAAAAAATTCATTTATTCACCAACCAAGCATTTGACTTTTAGGAAAATGTGCTAAATATAAAATTTATAAATGCATACTTTATTAGTGAAAGTTTCCCTCATGTCTTTTCTGTTTTCAAATTGTCCTTCTGTGTTTAATTGGTTTCTCTTCCTCCTTCTTCTAACTTAAGGATTTTTATTATTATTAGCCAATAGTTTTGGACACCTACCTCATTCCAAGCACTATAGTTATGCTATGATTATCTTTATCTTTCAAATAAAGACAATGATTTTAATTATTCTTCCTGTGCTCTTTTTCAAAAACATATTGTCATGGTTCAGATATGAGGTGTACCCCCAAAGGTGAAGTGATTGGGTTATGAGAGTTCTGACCTAATGGATGCATTAATCCCCTGATAGGGATTAACTGAGTTGTAACTAGGCAAGTCGAGTGTGGCTGGAGGAGGTGGGTTTCTGGGGTCATGCCTTTGTGGTTTTATTTTGGTTTTGGTCTGCATTGACCTACCCCTGTGGTAAGCCATTGTTATAGATCGTGGCCGCCATTAGAAGATGGCGCCGGCTTCCACTGAGGCCTGAGGTAAACAACTCCTTTTATGGAGAGTTGGCACGCAATCCCTGACCACCCTATGAGAAAGATCCACGTGGCAGCTTAAGATTGGTATGTGGGAGGCTTTATTAGGCTATGCTTGGGCGCTCGGCGGGGGGGTCGCTAGAAGATGATACTTGAATCAAGGCCTGAATAAACTGCTGAAAGAAGAATCCTGTGTCGTGTTTTCCCTTGCCGGCAAGGGGTCGCGACATACCCCTATTTCTCTCTCTCTGCTTCCTGGTGGTCATGTCCTGATCCACTTTCTTTAACCATATTTTTCTGCCATGATGTTCTACCTCATTTTGGGCCCCGAAAGAATGAAGTCAACCATCTCTGAACTGAGATTACTGAAATTATTAGACTCCAAATAAACTTGTACTCCTCTAATTGTTCTTATCTGGTCTTTTCGTCATAGCTACTAAAAATCAGACTAAAACAAATATGGTAATGCTTTTATAATTTTGTGTTTTACTTCTAAAATTTAAGTGATCATATATGCTTAAAACTGGTGATTATATAATCCCCAATTAATATGTTGTTCAATGATGAAAATTTAGCCCAACAGTTTCTCTGTCCTTTAAATGCAGCAAAAGATTTTTGAGCATAATAATGAGAACTAGAAACATTAGTTTTCAGGTTGATTATCTTGTTGGGCACTGTTCCATGTATGACCTCATGTAAACCAGATGATGCCACATGAGGTAGGAACCCTTACTCTTCCCATGGGAATGAGACACTGAAACCTTGGAAAGCTATGTTATAATTTTATGATTAGCATTTTGTGGAGGCAGTGTTTGTATCACACAGATCAAATTTTTACCTATTATATTCAATGATCAGAGAAGAGAAAAATACATAGTGTGGTACTTAAGAAAGATTGCTACTACAACCAAGAGGAAAAGCTACAGTGGAAACATGGCTTGCCTTGCCAGGTATTTTGGAGGAGACACTGGCTGACCCATTGAAGGGATTTTACAAATATTGTAGCTTTAAAAAATTTAGATTATATCATTTCATGAATGAGGCCACTGTTGGTATGCTATAATCTGCCTCTTCTCCAACCATTACACAAAGCACAGAGCATTCACAGGGGACTGGAAGTGTCCTGCTTTACAAAATCCTCTCCCTCCTTGCTAAGGCCTTTATTGCAAAAACCTTTGTAAATTTAAAGATCATTGGTTCAGGATTCAGAAATGAAAAGTGGATTATATTGAAAGATACCTTCTTAGTATAGTCTGTCCCATGGTCATCCTGCTGGCATCTCTGAGCCTTGGTTGCCTCATCTGCAGTGTAAGGATAGCCCACAGGAGAAGCAGCAGCAGAAGTGACTCTGTTCTCTTCAAACATAAACACTCAGTTCTTTTTTCACAGTGATTGCTTAGGCCTCTAGTTTAAATTTCCTTAGGGGGTGGTTCATTCATGTTTATAACTTTTCGAAGGTCAAGGCTCTAGGTAATATCCACACATTGTTTCCATAAGGCTTGGTGCTTAGAGCAACTCACTCTAGACACACAACAATATTCAACTTTCCACCTGACATGAGACTTCTGCTGTCTGTCCTGGTCTTCCTTATCTACTGGACTTACTGTGCTCTCTGCTTTACCCCAATGCCAGTCCCACATGTTTCTGCCAGACCCATATCCTGTTTCTTTCCACCCATGGCTTCCTTTTCTCAGGGAATGTTACTGGATCCAGACACAGCAAACCAGCTCTGTCTTCCAGCCAGGTTATGAACCAGCTTTGTCATGGCCACCTGTCTGTGTCTCAGTGTCTGCAGCAGTGTGAGTAATACACCATAGTTACAATGCTTATATTGATAACTAATTATGGGCACTATGCAAAGAGCTGTTTCTTAATTATCACAAACAGCCTTATGAAGTACATATTTTTATTGTATGGATTTCTAAAGCAGCAACTGGAGAGAGACTGACTTTCTCACACTTATCAGAGTTTAGTTGCTATTTCTTTTTCAAGCAGGTCCAGTGATACCTTTAACTTGCTGTTGTCTTTTAACATTTATATTTCTAGACATACCTGAGCCCAAGCCAAAGTAATAAACAGTACCTGGGTCTTTCTGTTCAGTGCTGAGACCATCAGCTGACTCTGTGATCTTTTCCTGCACAGTGCATCAGTAAGGAGCTGTTCTGTAAAATGTTGTTCTGGTGAGTACGGGGAAGACTGTAACTAATTTCCTTTTTGCCAGTTGTCTTCCCTCACTTTGCCTAGGCATTAACATCATCAGGTAGCATAGTAAAAAACTTGTTGGATGTGGCTCATTTCTTTTGTTAAGAGGATGAATTAGTAAATTCAAATCAATGCCACTGTCATAATATCTGTCACCTCCTTGGCACCAACACCACCATTGTCACCATTCCTGCAGCCATTCTTATTGGTAGAGACATGACTAAATGTGGAAGCTATGTTTTGACACATAGGGAAATATTAAAAAATGATTACTAAATTGAAACCATCAATCTAACTTAGTACTTAATATATAATTAAGTTTTAAGGAAAATAATGCATTTTATTTTCTTGGTCAGCAATTAGAGACAACTGGTATGGAAGAGGGAGAGAAATCACTCTGTGGGCCTGTATAAAGGAAAGAGAAAGATGGGGGAAAATGGAAAGAGAATAGGAGAAACAAATATGTAGGGAAAGGGAGAAAAAAGAAGGGATGTGTGAAGGGAGGGAGAAATAAAAAAGGAAAAATTAAAGTAAAATAGAAAAAAATGCATAAAAGAATCTCTTAGTAACCATTTTCAGGTAAGTATTCTTTTCTTGCTGCCTGTGAGCCATTTTTTTGAAATCCTACATTTTATTTACCTATTTTAATTTTATTTTTTTCTCTTAGAGGCATGTGCATTCAACAAATAGTTAAAGAAAATGTGGTGTAGATACATAATGGAGTCTTAGCCATGAAGAAGAATGAAATGCCGTCTTTTGCTGGTAAATTGATGGAACTGGAGAATATCATGCCAAGTGAAATAAGCCAGACTCAGGAAGTCAAGAGATGAATAGTTTCTCTCATGCATGGAAGATACAGAGAAATAAGAAAATTAAAAGAAAGAGGAGCTTTTGAAAGTAGAAAGGAGAACAGTGCAGTAGAAAAAGAGGGATCAAGAGGTAGGGAGGAGGGTGAGAAAGGACAGGAACTGCAGAATGAAATTAATCAAACTGCTACATCATGTAGGAACATGTCATAATTCCACTTATAAGCACAACTATAATGCATCAATTAAAATATATATATTAACAGAAGAAAAAATTAGTAAATTAGTGGAAGGAGGTTGGGGAAGAAGGAGAGAAAGGAGAAGAAAGAACTTGATATTTAAATGGACAAATCATGTTATATGCATTTATAAACATGTCAAAAAACTCCACAATCATATATAATTGTAATATACTAATAACCCAATCTAACACAACATTAAACAAAAATATAAACTGAAGTTCTTCAAGTTCCTTATTCAGAGAATAAATAACATTCACAGATGAAACAAACAAGTATTGAGTTTGAACAACTGAAATACTTTTAAAGTAATAGATATATTTGTACCAAAATAAAGTTAATATAAAATCAATTCAATTAATCATACCTTGCAAGTGATTTTTATGCTATAATTCTATACAAATGGCTAAATCTAAATATTAAATACTTAACCAAATAAGATTGGTGTTAGCGCAAAGTTTTACCAGATGTTCAGAAGTGGAGACTGAAATTCTGTGATATCACTTTGAAGTTTCATTCACATGAAGTAAACATCTTCAAAGAATCCAAGAAACAGGTGAAATTTTTCAGCTTGATTCTTGTAACTGTGGAGGAAAGATACTTGGGGAGTAGGGGAAAAATCATCTCCCTATTCAATCTTGGTCAAATTCATAAAACTAGGATTTTTACTGCTTTCCAAGAAAGGTTTAAAGCAAAGGTTTAACACAGAAGTTTTACAATTCTCTGAGCCTAATAAGGAAATAACCTTTTTGGTCACCAAGGGATTTACCTCTCTCCAATTAAGAACAATTGTTAAGGTGTTAGCCAAGTATAGCCTTCAATAATTCATTTTATCTTTCTTTCAAATTCCAGTTGACCATTTTTAGATGAAAGCAGAATGTTTTGGTCCATCTTTCTTAAGAGGTACATCAGAGTATGTGCTCTGTTCTGGATGCCAGACCTGGGCTATAAGAGCATGGCCATTGAGGAGCTGTGACGCTGCATCCCCTTGAGACTTGTTCTACCTGATGAAGGTACAGATCTCTAAGGCAAGCATTCTCACCTACATGGATTTCTAACAGGGTATTCTCCTGGGCTGGAGTATCCCTGAGGCAAAATCAACAGGCCTCTCCACAGGCAGAAAATGAATGCCCAGTATTAACCATGTCATTATTGGCTCCTTCACTGTGATCTGAACCTCAATTACATGATGGCCACAATCTTAAAGTACTAGAATATATGAATGGGAAGGGACCCGAATCGAATATCATGTCTATACTCCATTTTGCACTCAGGAGGCATAGGTGAGTCCCAAAAGTTGTCATTGTGCTCAGAACATTTTTGTCCATGCACGGAAATGATTTAAATCATTTCCAGTAATTTAGGAATGGCATTTTAAAATAATATTTTGCCATTTTCAGATATGTTTTATAGTGTTTATTCCTTCCTTTCCTAAGTTTGACTAATGAAGTTATGGACTTGACATTCACTTTTAACTCTGATATAAATTGAAATCCAATCATGTGCTATCACCAGTGCCTGGTGGTGATGTATCCTTCTTGCTCCTCATCTTCCTGCCCCAAGCCACCCCAAAGCTGCTGACTATGATAAAACCAGTAACTATTCCATTCTCATCTCAGTTTTTTCTCACCCACTGCCTGAAAACCTAAGGAAAAAAGCCCATTGACTTTAACAAAAGCATAGTCCTACATGTCCTCTCTTTATTGCTCCACAGTCCAGTGGTTGGGATTTGTGCTTCCCCTAGACTTGCTTTTCACCTCCTATAGATGCTGCTAACCTCTGTGGGACTTGTGAATAATAATTTTCTCTTGTTTCATTAATTTTGTCATCAATTTCCCACTGTTTCTCCCCTGACACACACATGAACACCTTAACCTGACTTCTTCTTGCTCCTTCTTCCTGTTTCTCTTAAACAGTGGCTACTATGGAATTAAAATATCGGACATAAGCAGGACAAGAGCCTGAAGGACATCTGACAGTATGAAATTCTCTGTGAGGGACACTAGCACTTGGATTAGCAGCTTCCCACAGAGAAATTCCCAAAAGAGTTGTTGACTCTGTCTTTGGGCAATTCAAAGCAATGATCCATTCACTGCTCCCAACAATTATCAACTGGATGGCATGTTCTAGTTCATTGCTTGAAATTGATCCGTTTAACTTGTTTATATCATCCTGATTCAATTTGGGAAAATCATATGACTCTAGAAATTTGTCCATGCTTTGGATATTTTCTATTTTATTGGAGTACAAGTTTTCAAAATAATTTCTAATTATCTTCTGTATTACTGTAGATATTTCCTTTCTCATCACTTCTGTTAGTAATTTGAGTTTTCTCTCTCCTTCTCTTCATTAGCATGGCTAAGGGTTTGTCAATTTCATTCATTTTTTTCAAAGAACCAACTTTTTGTTTTGTCCATTTTTTAATTGCTTCTTTTGTTTCAATTTCATTGATTTCAGCTCTGATTTGAATTATTTCCTGTCTTCTACTGCTTTGGGTGTTGATTTTTTCTTCTTTTTCTGGGCTTTGAGATGTAATGTTAGGTTATTTATTTGTTGAATTTTTCTTCTTTTTTTTTTTTAAAGAGAGATAGAGAAGAGAGAGAAAGAAAGAGAATGTTTTAATATCCATTTTTCAGTTTTTGGTGGACACAACATCTTTATTTTATTTTATGTGGTGCTGAGGATCTAACCCAGCACCCCGCACATGCCAGGCAAGTGCGTTACCGCTTGAGCCACACACATCTCCAGCCCGAATTTTTCTTCTTTTTAGAAATGAACTCCATGCAATGAACCTTCCTCTTAGGACTGCCTTCATAGTGTCCCAGAGATTTTGATATGTTGTATCAGTTCTAGCAGTGTTCTCATTCACCTCTAAGAATTTTTTAATCTCCTCCTTGATGTCTTTTGCAACCCATTGTTCATTCAGTAGCATATTATTTATTCTCCAGGTGTTGGAGTAGCTTCTATATTTTATTTTATCATTAATTTCTACTTTCATTTTATTATGATCTGATACAGAGTTGTATCTCTATTTTTAAATATTTGTTCTAAGAGTTGCTTTGTGGCATATTATATGAACTGTTTTAGAGAAATATCCATGTGCTGCTGAAACGAAAGTATATCTGCTTGTTTTTCTATATTTGTCAGTTAAGTCTGAGTTATTGATTCTATTATTGAGCATTTATAATATCATTTTCTTAATTTATTTTTACATAAACATGATAAATTTCTACTTTAAAAAATTATTGGTAACTTTCTTAAAAACAAATTTCCATTTTCCCTTCAGGTTAAGTCTATTTATTTTTGTCTAAAAGGTTTGGACAGTTTTGGGCTTCAGATAAAAGTAAATGGTCTATTTTGCACCTTTTCCAAACATCTTAAATCTGAAAGCAACCAAGTAACACAGTAGCTGCTGCTGCCCTGGGAACAGTATCATTTGCACCTGATTTTATCCTATATATTTGTTTCTCAATTTTCCTATAATCAACAAAATTGTAAATGTGATTCAAATCTGTTCTCACAGAAGAGATTTCTAGAGTCACTTTTCTCACAAGGTTTCATTTTCACCAAAAACCCACTACAATTCCAGGCTCCCTGGCTGGCTGGCCCATAAACATCTGTAACTTCTGCTTACTCCAGGATTATTTTTTTTTCCAGGGAGGGCTACAGAGGATTGAATTTAGGGGCACTCGACCTCATCCCCAGTCCTATTTTGTATTTTATTTAGACATAGGGTCTCACTGAGTTGCTTAGTGCCTTGCTCTTGCTGAGGCTGGTTTTGAACTCACAATCCTCCTGCCTCAGTCTCCTGAGCCATTGAAATAAGAGTTATATGCCACTGTGCCCAGTCAGGATGCTTTTTAATTTCAGAGGACAGACAGTTATCTAAGCTACTACAGATCTGTGAAAGCAAAATTATATAGTATGAAGATTTACTGACTTTTTTACCCTTAATATAAGGACAGTTTTGAAAAATTGATGCTAATGCTCATAGTATGTGAGGTTTTAAAAATGATGAATACCCCATGATCTCACTTTTATATAAATTCAAAAAAGGTGGAACTCATAGAAGTAGAATGAGGTGTGGCTTCCAGAGTCTAACAGGAATGGAGGTGGACTGGAAAGCCAGAGATACTAGACAAAAGATACAAAGTTTCAGTTCTACAGCAGGAACAAATTTTGGTGATCAATTGCATAGTATGGTGATCTTAGCTAATAATATGTTTCAAAATGATAAAAGTTAATTTTAAATGATTTCATAGGGCAGAAATTACATGGTAAGGTAGGTTAATTGTGGGATTTGATCATAACAAATATATGCATGCATGGAAACCCCACATTGTACCCCATAAATATCTACAATTTGTGTTTCACAATTGAAAATAAAATAAAAACTTAAAACTATAATAAGTCCCACTTTTTAACCCTGGTTTGAGACTGTATTAAAGGAGGGTATTTTACCTAGTTTTGTGTATCCAGTCGATATTTAACTTTGGATATTTAGCTGGGCATTGTGGGGCACACCTATAAGCCCAACTACCTGGGAGGCTGAGGAAGAAGGGT
Source organism: Marmota flaviventris (assembly GCF_047511675.1). Taxonomy (NCBI): domain Eukaryota; kingdom Metazoa; phylum Chordata; class Mammalia; order Rodentia; family Sciuridae; genus Marmota; species Marmota flaviventris. The sequence goes on along the minus strand of NC_092506.1, from coordinate 17,248,866 downwards.
AGTAAGTCAGAGGTCAGTCTGGCATCTCAGTGAGATCTTGTTCCAATATAAAAAATAAAAAGAAGTGCTGAGGATGTAACTCAGTGTTAAAGAACCTCTGGGTTTAATCCCCAGTACTGCAATTAATTAATTAAAATTTTGTATTTAATATTTGGTATATCATTGAAAGAATATTTAGATGGAAATTCTATTTTGTGACGAACTTTTTATATTTTTAAGGCAAAGTGAGAGAATCAATGTTGGCTTCTGCTAACAGAAGTCCTAGTTTATGTATTCTTACAATCATTTACTTATCATGTCTTTCATTCCTTTTATCAGATCCAGACTTCCATTTGGAATTATTTCCTTCTGATTAGAGGACTCTTTTAGCATTTCTAGTCTAGTGCTGGTGTGTACCTTAACTTTATATGTCAGAAAGTCTGTATCTCACTGGTGTCTTTGAAGGATATATCTGTTGGGTCCTGCAGAGATGCTGGTCCTCTCTCTTCTGGTTTACACTGTTTCTTGAGAGAAGTTCCTGCACTTCTTACCTTTGTGCCTCTGTACATGAGGTGTCCATCCTCTTTGCCTGCTTTGACATTTTTCTTCTTATCATTACTTTACAATTCATTATGACATGTCTTTTAGTGTATTTCTCCTCCTCGTTTTTGTGCTTGGGGCTTGTTGGATTCTTGAATCTGTGGGGTTTATTTTCATCAAATTTGGGAAAAGACCATTATTTCTTCATTCTTTTTTTCCTTTCTCCATGCTACTTTTTGAGGATTTTGATGAGAGCACTCATATTAGATTGTTTGATGTTTTCTCACAACCCACTGAAGTTCTGTTCATTTTTCAGTTGATTTTTTTCCCATTTTCTTAAAAATTTTACATGGTTTTTATTACTGTATCTTAAATTTCATTGATTTTTTTTTTTTTTTTTTTTTTTTTTTTTTTGCTCCAGTGGCCAGTCTTCTGTGCCAAGTTTATGATCATCTGCCGTCAAGGTGGTTTTGTTTTGGTTTGGTTTGGTATGTTTTACTTCTATAATTTTACCTCAGAACTCCTTCTATTTTTTATATCTTTGCATATTATGATGAGTTTATTTTTTTTTATTTTCTTGAACAAAACTGTTTTAACGCATTCATTTTTAATTCTACCATCACTGCCATTCTTGTACTTACTTGAATTTATTGACTTTTCTCCTGATTACAGATTATGTATTTCTACTTCTTTGCATACTTGGAAAAAAAAAAAACTGTTTGGATTGTAGACATTATGATTTTAACATTGGTCACTTTATAATTTGGATCCCTATAAATATTCTACAGGTTTATTAAATGAGACTATAGGAGTGTTTAGTTTATGTCAAGTTTTCCCTTACGGCTGAGACCAGACATCTCTGAATACTCTATTTTGTACACTGTGAATTATGAGATTAACCATTCTGGTAAATGGAAAGTGCAAGTTAATCCGGGTCCTGTGTGAATTCCAGGATTTGTTCCATTATTTTTTTCTAATCTTGCCTGATCTAAAGAGACCAAATCCTAATAGTCTTAAGTTTCCATCAATTAAACCAAATATTAAAGAATTTCATACAATCATTAGCAATATACTTTTAAATAAACTGGAAGTAAATACTCATATTGAAAAATAAATATTCAAAACATGGGCAGACAACTTTAGATAAAAAATGGGGGAAAGATCTGAGCTGTGAACATATATCACAAAGCTATAATAATTATAAAAATATGGTATTAACAATAGAACATATATCTCAGTGAAAATGAATACAAACCCTTGAAATAGACCATAATAGTTAGTAGATTTTTAGAAATCATTGGAAAAATATTGTATTTTATTGAATATATCAAAACAAATGAAAAAATAATTTTGAATGTTATCCTTACCAAAATTAATGGTAAAGGTATGAGATTATGAATATGTCAAACACTGTATGTTTTTATTGAAACATCTTGCTATATCCCATAAATATGAATGATTATGAATCATTAGAAAACCTAAAAGGTGTAGAGTGCAGTGGCACATACCTATAACTTCAGTTACCTGGGATGCAAAGACAAGAGGTTCACAAGCCCAAGGCCAGCTTGAACAACTTAGAAAGACCATATCTCAAAATTAAAAGGGTTGGGGAGAGGGGGTGCTGGGGATATAGCTCAGTGATGAGTGCTTGCCTTGCATGCACGAGACACTGGGTTCGAATCTCCAACACCAAGAGAAAAAAATTAATTCCATACTAAATGAATAAATAGCGAAAATTCTAACACATATACAAAATGATATTTTATAACAGATAAAACTAGTCATTAAATTTATTACACCCTAAGATATTTAATTCATTGTAGTCAGGGTTTCTTTAAGAAAAAAAGCAGTTTTTGGAAAATTTTCCCATTAGATAATGTTTTATTCAGCTTTTTCATTTCTGGGACAAAAATACCTAAAAAAGAACACTGAGAGGAGGAAAATTTTATTTGGCTCATGGTTTAAGAGATCTCAGTCCATGGATGATTCACTCCATAGCTCTGGGCCTGGCATAGGGCAGACCATCACAGTGGAAGAGCATGACAACGGAAAGGGGTCAGGACATGCAATAAGGAAGCAGAGAGAGCTCCACTCATCAGGGACAAAAATATAAACCCAAAGGCACATCCCCAGTGGCCTATCTCCTCCTGCCACACCCTGCCTTCAGTTACCACTCAGTAATCAATATCAGTGGATTAATCCACTGATAAGCTTACAACTCACACAATCTTCCTTTCACTGTGAATATTCTTCCATTTTACCACTCATGAGCTTCTGGTGGAAACATACTATCTAAACCATAATGTTCTATCTTTGGTCCCCCAGAAGCTTATGCCATCTCACAGTGAAAAGTGTATTCAGTCTATTTTCACAAGTCCTTGTAGTCTTAACAGTTCCAGCATTACACAAATTCAAGTCCAAACTCTCCTGAGATCTAAGGTAAACATTTAAATGATTTTCCCTGTAAAAATCAAAAGCAAGTTTCATATATCCAAGATATAAAGGGACAGAGTAAACATTTCCATTCTGAAGGGAGAAAAAAAGGCACAGAAAGTAAGGATACGGCCAAATCAAAGCTGAAATCCAGCTGGGCAAACAAGTCCTGGAGCTCCATATCCAGCACATGGCATTGTAATGTTCTCTCCAAAGGGCTTTTGTAGCTCTACGCATGTGGCCTTGCTGCTTGTATCCTACATGGCTTCTCTCTTCACTTGTTTTTGCTTGATTCCTGCAGCTTTTCCTAGCAGATGTTTTAAGGTACTGGCATTTTTAATATCAGGGGTCTCCACTGTGGCTTAGGCTTTCTTCTCACATCTTTTTATGCATCACTCTCAGGTGCTTCCCAGAGGGACTCTGACCTTGTTACTTTGCCTGGCCTAACAGGGCTTCCTTTGAAATCTTGATGGAAACCTCCATAATTTCCTTACTCTAGTATTCTGCCACCCTGCAGAACCAGCATCACATGGTTGATGCCAAGATCTTATACCATCTTAAGCACTCCTGTGCAAGCCAAGTATCCTGATAGTTTTTTTTTCAAAGGAACTTATCACTTTTGCATTCTTGAGTCTGAGATTGGTGTGGTCTTGCCAATTCCTAAGACATTCAAGTTATCATCCCCTATTGTTCTTGGATAACATACTTATCATCTCTTTTAGTGAATGTAATCCCTTTATCAACCACACCTTCCTTAGTCCCAGTTTTATTCAGACTCTTCTCGCTGACTGCAAGATTTCCAAATCTCTCTGCTCTGCCTTCTGTTCCTGATCATCACAGTAAACTTGGCTAAAAGCCACCAACAATACCCATGACACTACATGAATGCTATGCTATCTAGAAATTTCTTCCACCAGATCAGTCCCTCACCTTTAAATTCAGACTCACAGAAAGTCTCAGGACATGGACAAAATGTAGACAATTCCTTTGCCACATTGTAACACAAATGGTCTCTACTCCAGTTTCCAGTAGAGTTCTTCTTGTCCTTTAAAATCTCATGAGTTCAATCTTTATTGTTCACATTCCCATGGGCATTTTGGTCTTTTGAGCTCCTAACAGAATTACACATTAACCTCTTCTTACAGCATTCTGAAACTTTTCCAGCTTGCATCTCTAAACTTTTCAAAATTTTTTCTACCACAAACCAGCTCCAAATATTCGAAAAACATGGTCAGGTTAGTCACTACAATCATCCCACTTCTCAGTACTGATCTCTGTTTTAGCCAGGTTTTTTTGTTCCTGTGACAAAAAGAACTGACAAGAACACTGAAGTGGAAGAAAATATCATTTGGGGTTCATGGTTTCAGAGATCTCAGTCCATAGAAGGCCAACTGCATAGTTCTGGGCCTCAGAATAACTGTTCTAAACATGTCAATCAGAATCAGAGAGAGTTCCACTCAGCAGGGACAAAATATAAACCAAAAAGTGGCCAGCCTCACTCTACCTGCTTCCAGTTATCACTTAATCCATACCAGTGAATTAATCTGCTGATTATGTTACAATGCTCACAACCTAATCATTTCAATCAGAACATTTTTGCATTGTCTTTCACATGAACTTTTAAGGGATACATCATCTAAACCATAAAAAATACTGATTAGTTAAAAATCAGAATATTCACTCTGCCATCTCAAATTATCATAAAGAAAAATATTTAAAAAATTCACAACAGAATGCATGATAAATTCTACTTTATATAAATAATTCAGACATAAATAATAAAAAAATGAGAATGATACAATTGGAAAATTAAATAAGCTAAGATCATCGATTAGACTTAAGTCCAGATAGCCAAAACTGCCACTTTGATAGGTGCAGTAGAAGCAAAAGTTACAAAGTATATAATGAATGGCATTCACCTCTATACAAAGAACCCATAGGTCCTGAGTTTAAATTACATAAATTACTGAGGTTATAGTTTGCCAATGCTTATATCAAAACAACCAAAACCCAACTCATAACAAATGATGCCAAATCCAACCAAAGTTTGTTGGCAACAGGTCCACCCTGGCCCCTGGAGCCCTACCTCCACTAGTTTGTTCCGCATGCCAGTGTGGCCAGCTCACAAGGCCATGGAGAACTTGCGGTTTTTCTGTTCCTGCTTGTCCGTCTGAGACATATGTATCCCACGGGAATGCCTTGACCTTTTCTGGTCTGATGGACTTATTGTTAAGGGAGGTTTCGGTACCTGACAATAATAGATGTTGAAACTAAATTTCTCCCCCCTCCCTCCTGCTTTTGGGTAGTTTTCCACTTCTGCTGCTTGGGGTATAAAAAAGGGTGTGTTAGCAATAAAGATTATTATTGACTCCTGGATGAAGAACCTTGGTGTCCTGTGTGTCTTTTAACCTCGCCGTCCCTCGCCGGACTCGGCTCCCTTGGCCGGACGCGGCAAAAGTTCATTCTGAGAACAATTTTATTATGGGTTCTTGTAACCTAATTAGGGAACCTCTGATCCCATGTTCCCAGAGGCCTGGGACCTGGACCATCTGCCTTAGAGAGCTGATTCCAGGTACCACAGTAAGGGGTTAACTTGACCATATCCACTGATCTTACAGTGAGCTTCCCGTGCACTATGCAGCATTGTTTAGTGTATGCAGCAAGAATAGAAATCCAGACAATCATTAGTTTTTGACAGTAGTTTGAAATCCTAAGTCAATAACTGATAGAACATGCTGTGCTGGAAATTAATCCAGAGATAATATTCTATAATTATTTATGGACACTAAAACTAGTACTTAGAGCATTTTCTGTCCCTATGAATAAAATACTTCCTTTTCTTTTTTTTTCCCAAATATTTCGTTTTAAGTTGATCTAGTATACTGTTTCCATATTTTTCTTAATCATCTTACTGTTTCTTGCTCTATCCTGGAAATATATTCTCAACATCTCAGTGGAAAAATTTACCTAGATCCTTTATCAATGGTCACCATTTTCTACAAATGTCCAAATAAAATAAAAACTAAAAGTATTATTAAAATATAAGTTTTATATACTTTAATAGATCATGTGAATGTGTAAATTAGAAATATTACAGAACTATGCCATCACAAGCAGTTAATTTTATTAATTATTTTGGGGCAAAAGGAAAAAGTAGGATTCCATTTTTTTAGCAATAAGGTATGAGATTTAAAAAAAATAAAATAAAAGGTAATTATGCAGTTTCATTTTGCTTTGTGAGCCTAAACATACTTATTCCTCACTAATTAAGTAGTCAGATCTATATTTAATTTTAGAAAAGAAGTTAGTATTATAACTATCGGTACTATAAGAATGTCCATCTCTTTAATATTTGATATTCAATGTAAAACTAAAGTGGAAAAAAAAAGAAACAAATAAGGAAATAGTATATTAAAGTTACATCTGAAATGTTCAGCAATATGTAAGAGTGCGTGATCATGTATTGATGATGAATCTTATTGTTATGACTAATTTATAACAGCATAACCATACAGATTTGACATGACCAGAACCTATACAGTCATAGACTCAAGGGAAGGTATATCAGAAATGACACTATTGTGGGCATTTTGTTTGTTTCTGTTTTTCAAAGTGTGAAGTTGAAATGAATAAATGATTGTGGCTGAATGTCAAGTCCAAAGCAAAATTCAGCACAGTCTTATTTAAAAGATAGTATTTATAAGACATTCAAATTTGAGAAAAAGGGATCTACACCATACAAAGGCACTGCTGGGTGCCATATATGTGAACAGTGGAAATTCCCAGGGACAAATGTGTCTTGAGAGAGGATAGAGCTATGCTTGGGCTCTGAATGAGAAGAATAGGATAAGGGTTACATCAGCAAAATGTGCTTGCTGAGGGAGAGAATTGGCAGGAACTTATGGATATGTAGGAAGAAAAAGAGGTCCTAGCAACATTTGTTGACTGGGAAGGACACTGGAGGAAGAAACACCATGTAAATTTGCTGATGTAATGACTTCAGAGGATCTTCTACTACGGTGAGGGAATTGGGGCCAGTTAGTAAGAGCCATTTTCAGTAGCTCAGTAGTAGCATTCAGCTTCAAAGCTTCTTGCCAAGAAATCATTGGCAGCTGGAATTTATCACTGGGGAATTTATAAACAACAGTGCCTGTTAGTGTGGAAATGGTTTGGCAACAAACTTTCTGAATAATTAAAACATTGCATCAGCCTGGGAGACCAAGAATCCATGTTGGAAGAAGCTATTGACCTGAGCTTGCCATATTCCTTGGGGAATGCTCTTTTACCTTCCTCACTTCACAAGCCAGAGCAGGGGCTAGTGATCTGTTACTAAGTAGGAGTCATACAAAGAATATATCATTATCATTGCTATAGCTCAGGATTCCCAAAAATGACACCCTAAAGAAACACTTGGCATGTAAAACTGTTATCAAACTTATAATAAATCACAGTGGGCTTTTAAATATAGGATGAAAGTTTTGAAGCAGATTCATTGCACTGGCTACCAATCCCGGGGTGGGGGTACCTACTAAATGGTGGGTAGCAAGTATCATCACTATGCCAACCACTGGGAACAGGAGTCCAAATGCATCAGTCTACTGTCCCTCTGACTTCAATTTTTACAAATTACCTGGGTCTGGTGAGACAGGATACCCACGAAAGAAGTTAACTAAAGAGACCTTGCTAATCCCAGATGCCAGCAAGGGGCAGTAAAATCCCAGGATTTAAAAAAAAAAAAAAAAAAAAAAAACAAAAACCTGAGGTCATCTAGATATGAGTCCTCAGCTCAAGTTATATTTCAGCACATTCCAGTTATTCTGAGAACTGCAAGCAAAAAGTGTGTGTTGGAGAGTGGGGGATGCTGGGTTGTTCAAGGCCACCCCAGAGATGATCCTGTAAATGCAAATATTTTTTATTAGCAGTTTTATTTAGCTCTTCACTTTCAAGAATTTCTTAGGATACAGTAATTGCCAACAGAGTTTGCCATTACACGCTGTTGGGTTCATTTAGGACTCAGGGTTTGGGAAGTTCATTTATTTATTGAGCTGAGAAAAGATGATACATCTCATTATTATTTTAAAAACAGAAGATCTTATTTTATTTTCATAGGTTTTGAGTCCACGCTTTATTTTAAAATAAAAGGAACTATAAGTTTTCATAAAATAATCTGAATTTCTTTATTATTATGCTTCTCCTAAATTCTATAAGTCATCTATAATGTAGTTATGGAAGGATAAATGGAAATTTTTTATAAATATATTTCTAATTAATACATGCATATCCTATCTAAATTTCTTGATAACATGTTTTAACAATATTTAATAAAGAAAATATTTCCTTTTTCAGGATATCAGTTAATTTTAGTGTTCAAGACAATTTATTTTAAATAAAGATATAATAAAGTGACTAAAAATTGACATTTTGAAATTGACATTGAAAAATATTAGCTCAGGTTATTTTATGAATGACACATTTTTCTATTTCCTAATTTAAAACAATGACAAGAAATAATAGAACATTTTCCTATATAACTGTACTTTTGTATCACAGAAGTTAAATCAGTTCACAAATATTATAGCTCTTTCCTTTTTTGGCGCATAAGCTAGATTATATTTCCTGGATACATGGTGGCTATACATTATAACATTTACAAGATCAAATATTCAAGTAATCTGCAAATATTCAAGTAATGGCACTTCCACAACCTATATTCTAAGTCATCCACAACATACTGTTCATTGGAATAACATGTTCATTGATAGAATAAGAAATACACACATTTTAAAATAATAATATAATTCAACATAAAATAGCAATTAGAGCAGTGACATTGAATAAACAACTATATTCAAAAACCAATAAGAACTTCAGTATGTTGTTTTTTAATAGAAATAGAATTACTAAAAGTCTGTTTATACTATGGTGTTATTTAAAATTCAAAAGCAAGTAAAATCTTAAAATATACACATATGGCAAATACATTTTATTTTTAAGCATCAAGATAATTAGTTGAATGGAAAGATAAGTCTCACTGACAGCCATGGATACCAGAAACATTTAAAAAATCATGATATTAATCACTTTTAAGATGAGATGTGGACAGAAGAAGGAAAATATAAAGATGGATGTAAATATTGTTAATATTTTAGTTGGTATGGATAGGTTAAATTTTTATTTCATTTTAATAAATTTATAAAGCAAAAGATAAATGCAATTTTTTTTTAAAAAATGATCAAATACTTTGGTAATAGATAAATTCTACTATTGAGATTGTATTAGTGGAGCTAGTTTCTTCTGTTCTATTTCCAAGTTGACTTTCTTCTTTCTTGACTCCCCACTTGTAGTAAGATTGACAGAAGTTCTGTCCCTGCACTCTCAGAAATTCTATTCGAAAAAATGTATGGTATTTTCAGTTATATGAAGACACAGAGACAAGACACAGAGGTGGGAAAGATGGTGAATGGCAAAGTGGCCAACCAGCCAACTTTATTTATATCAATATGTTACTTTAGGTCTTTGGCATTGTTATTACATATTGTTCATTGTCTTACTAGGCAGGTTGCAGACTTAGCAACATTATGCAGCTTATTCCTCAGTTACATACTAAATTGCAATGTGCAAAATTAGGAGCTTTATGTAGCTCTCAAGAAAGTCCATTGTATAAAGTAACTATTATGTGGACAGGATTAGGCTCAGTGAAACATTGTGGTTGTCTAACAAGGGAGTTCCTTTCTTCCCAGGAGCTGTGTGCCTGAGATCAAGATTGAGGCTGATAAGACTTTAGTGACATTGCCACAGCAGCTAGATATAGCACATGTATTAGTTATCTTCCTAGTTCCTAGGAGAGACTGAAGGACATCCTAAGGGTGGGAAACAGACTGCCAGTTTGCTTGCCAGAGGAACCCTTCCCTGTATATTTCCATGGTCAGAATCCCTACACTTTCAGTGATTTGAAGAAAAAAAAAATTACTTTGCATTTGTTTGCCAACAGATACATGACCCAATCATTAAATCTAAGGAACAAGTTTTCTGATCAAACAGGCAATTTCCATATTTTTACATTTGGAAAATTACCATGCCCAAATCTTATATATCAAAACATGGAAGAGCTGTGGTTACTTGAAGGAAAATCAGGATTCAGTTAGTCAAAGATGACAATCAGACTCATGTCAGATATAATCAGAGCTTAAGATAGTTTTCACAAGCTCTATTTTGCTCTATGACACAGACACATCCATAGAAATGTTTAAATATTGGGCATCAAAGGTCAAATGTCCACCAAAGGTTGAATGCCTCCTTTATTGATACTGGTTTCCACATTATATCAGGAAAAGAATTGCACCCTGTTCTGGGTACATCCTGATCTGTTCAATGTCCCATTTGATATTTCCTAAGGGCTATTGATTGTGTTAAACCACAGATGGAAAGGAAGTTTGAAAAAGTATTTGATGTATCCCAACACCTGATCTGGCCTATGTCTGTTGTACTTCTAAATAAGTGGTCTAGAGTAAAATCTTCTACTTATTTCAAGTAGAATCACATAGTTAATTTATCTGAAAAAAAGTAATTATAAAATATTACTCAAAGTCTCTTCCAATTTATTTATTTTATTTGTTCATTCACTTAACAACTAACTGCATACCATGTATTTATAAGCATGTCTGTTCACACACACACACACACACACACACACACTTTATTTTCAGTGTTGGTAATAGAATGCAGGGCCTCACACATGCCAGGAAAGTATTCTACCTCTGAGTTACACTCTAGTCCTATTTTTTGTTATATTTAACCATGGTAGATATAGTGAAAAACAAAAATCACTAGCCCTAACCTCAATAAGTGTATAGAGTATATAGAACTTTCTAAGATTCTGAGAAAAAAAAATAGAAGTTATTTGCTCATTTCTAGTCTTTATGCAAAAAGTATTTGCTAGTCATTGATCATATCTGTCAACATTTGTGTGTGACTGAGCTTTAGATACCTAGGCTTATAAGTATAGGGGAAAAGGAAGTACTGGGGATGTAAATGGAGCAAATTGCATTCTAAAAAGTGAATTGACATGATTTTTTTTTTAATAAAAAAAGCTAAAACCAAAACAACAACAAAAAAAAAAAAAAAAGAAAGAAAAGATAAACAAAACTTTACAAGGGCACTACAGAGCTAGTGTAGTTTGTTTCATAACACAGGGAAAGGCAACTTAGGGCAGTCATTTGTTAGTGACCAAATATCTCTGTAGCAATGGCACTCTTCTATATTTTTTCTGTGCTCTTCACTCTCTCCATCACCCATTTATACTTTTCTTCCTTTTCCCTGTGCCTCCCAGATGCCTGAGGAAGCTGACACCTTCTCATCCTTGTTTCCACCTGGTTGCTGTGTATGAGGAGGGTTGGCTTGATATTCTTATAGGCTAAATAGAAAAAAAGTTAAATCTATTACCTTTGGGATATTTCTGATTAGCAGAGAAAGAGAATCTTTAGAGAATAGTGCTAAGGTGATGATAGCTTTCAACCTTAAGTGTTAAAATATTCCCATGAGAGGTCGGAGAGAACATTTCTTTCATAATCCTTGGGAAAAGCCACTATTGAAAAGGGATGAACAGATAAGGCAAATGCAGAATGCCTTAACAGGTAAGGGAGAGATTATTTCTATATTTGTTAGCTTACAGATGAATCATTGCAGATTAATGCAATGTATTTTAATAGATTTCTTGTGCACTGGCCACTCTCATCCTCTGTGAATGGAAAGGATAATAAATAACACAATGTTTTAAAGGTTTATTGTTGTTACAGAAAATAGATGGAGTGAAATATAATATTTGGAATAAAGCAAACTTTTGAACTCAACAAATACTTTGTGAGCCCAGGTATGTGAAAAGCTGTCCTTGTTATATGGGAAGAGAAGGAGAGTTTCTGTCTTTACAGTTTGTACCCCTTCTTGAGATGCAGAGTTTGGAAAAGTTACAACACTTTTCACAGAAGTTGAATGGAAAGATAAGTCTCACCGACAGCCATGGATACCAGAAACATAGATTGTGTCTAATTGAAAATAGAGAAAAGGCTAGTAGAGAATAATGACCTTGTCAAAACTTCTAGAGAATGCCAACTTTTATATCTCCAAGTGACATATGTGAGTAGAGTAATACATTTTACAGCATAGAATTACTAATTTTACTTGTTTCTAAAATGATATAAAATGTAACTTGCTATTAATATACACCTGATATTTAGTTTAAGAAGCTGAATAATTATTTCTCAAATAAAATTTAGATCAAACATGAAAATGAGGAGGCTAAAAACTTCATTATGACATTATATAATGAAGATGAAAGATAACATGGGTGGGGTGCTACTGAAATTATTTTGGATATAAATATCACCTTTTACTAAATATCTGTTCATTTCCAATCTTCTCTTTCACTATCTGTCCATTTGTGTCTTTAGTGTTCCACAATGTTCCTTCTTTCTGTCAAGGAAGAATAACAATTAAATATTAATTTCAGGACAGTTGGGGAAACAGGATATAGAAATCATAAGCAGTAATTATGGACTCCATGACAACGTTTTGGTTTTTAGACCAGGCTATTTACCAGGGTATCTCTGGTGGACAGAAGGAATAATAAGGCTCAGTGAGAAGCACAAAGAGGGTCCATTATATCACATTTCTCGCTTTTCAGGGTAAAGGAATTGGGACTGCCAGTTAATGGTCCCAGGATAAGGTAAATTCCACAAAGAAACAAAGTGAGAGGGATTCCTCCAAAGACAGAAGTCTAGTGTAATTGACTTGAGAATGGGTTACTCCTTTAAGAGAGCCTCCTTACAGAAAGCATTGTTTCTTACTGATGATTTTGTAAGGCAACCTAAGAGCATTGCAGGACCCACCTGTCACTCTATCCCACCCTCATCTAGTCTCCACATTGTCTTGGTTGCTTTTCTTTCAGCTCTTCTCCATTGCCTACAACACCAACAAGTTGTGATTTTACTATTGCTTTGACCAGTGTAGCCATCCTAATTTGCCTCATCTTATTTGAAATGTTGAGGTCCATGTGGTAATTATCAGAAGATGTGCTACACAATACTAGACTCTCTTGCCTTTAGACATTGTAACCTATATTTATATTCCATTCATTTGGGAATCTGATGAAAGGTGTTAGCACTCCTCTGGAAAAAAGACACACACACACACACAAAAAAAAAAAAAGAACAAAAACACACACACGTCATACACATAGAAATGCACAAAACCGTGAATTATCAGCTGGAGTGTAAAAAAATGTAAAGATTATTTTTCTGTACCTTAAAGGCCAAGGATTCTTTTTTTTTCCCCAAGAAATGCTTAAGGGGACCATTTCCATGGGGGCAGACTTTCAGTGTCTTTTATGTAGCATGGTGGGAATGCTGATCACACATAATTTATTTCAGAACATGGAGCTAATTCCTCAACTTATATAAAATCAATCTGACTATAAGTAAATAACAGAAAGATCAGTAAGAGTAGAGAAGGGAAGAGGGGGTGGGAGGAAGAGGGGAGGGATGTATTAGAACAAATTATATTACATGCTTTTGTAATTATGTCATAGTATATTCTATTTTCATGTGTAATTCAAATGACCATCACATATTTGAGTACAATTATTTCATGATAGATAGTTCTTTTAAATGAATACAGGAGAATGATCTGGTGTCGTGCTTAAGATGTCAAGACTCATTTTCCTTGCAATTTGAGATTTTTGACAAAGATCACACATTTCAAAGATAATTAATTTTGTTTCTGTTCTTGACACCATAAAGTGAATGGATTAACTAGACATTTCCTTAAATACTTTTATTTTTAAGGAACAATGATACATTTCAAACCAATTGAGGAGAAAAAGTATTTACTATAGAAAAGGGGAAATACACATACAAGTAGGACTCAGTATCTCCTATAATTATGAGGTTCTGTGCTTAGACTGGCTAATGGCTCTAAACACAATGTATTGACAGTATGAACAGGAGTGGGAAGATCACAGTTGGACAGGCAAATATTCCATAATGTGTTAAATACAGCATGTTTCATTTTATAGGTTTAATTCTATACAGGATCCTTTGTGATAATGTGATCCTGACAAGAATGATCTAGAAAAAAATGTAGCCTATGATGCTATGATGACATGTTTCACCATTCAAAAAAAAATAAAATATTAATTGAAGAAACAGCCTTTCAAAGTTGAATATGATCACAAATTTTCCCAGGACAGAAAATAAATTGAACAAAATAATATCATTTAATATTTATTTCACTATCCCCCTCCGTGAAACTCCATCTACTTTCCTCTTCTGAACCTTTGCTCTGTCCTGAGAATGTGGGATTTTCATGCATTTGGATAATAAAAATCATAGGAAATTACAAGCTTGATCTAGTCTTATACCGGCTTCCTCATGATATCCCTCCAAATTACCCTGGATCATAAGCTAAGTACTTGAAATTATAAAAAGATGAACTACTGAACGGTATAATGTAGCCCCTTCATTTTAATGTAATCTCAGAGACTCAGAATACTCTATGGAGTATTTTTTCAGAATGAGAAGATGTCTAGAAATTGTAACATTGGTGTGAGATATTGCTATGTAAAATTATGTAAAAACATTAATTTTTTCCATTAGTGTATGTCACATGCAAAATGTTATCAAGGAGTTACAAGATACCAGCAGATTATTTAGAGATTATCATTGTTTCTTATTCCTCTCTTCACAAAGCCATTCATGGAACAAAATATAGCCTTTTATACATTTTCAAAAACATTTGTATCAATGTATATAATTCATGTGTCATGTATAAATATAAGTATAGATAAGACATTTTATGTAATAGAGATTGAGTGACTTTATATCTACATATCTTAAATGTAAAGTAATACACCATGAGCCCTCAAGATTTATTAAACATGAAAAAATAAAGACATATTTAAAAGACTTGTATGTCTTAGTTCTCCATTCACCATATAGGAAGAAATGGTCACAAAAAAGCTAAGAAGGGCTTATGTTTGGAGAATACTGTAGGAATTTATTACACTAATAAGCTTGTTTCAGACCAATATAGACCTTATGAAGTACTCATTGAAATTTGAAGAATAAAGTGTTGAGGTAACATTTTAATAAACCACAATTAGAATGTCTCTGATGAAGAACATTTATTTTTACTTAAGATATTCCATAACTTTATTTGGCACAAGATAAATTAATACCTTTATTTTCACAGGAAAACCATCTCGTACTCTCCCCTTTTCTTCACTCATGAAATCATGCACCTGAACAATAATGTGACAGAGTTCATTCTGCTTGGTTTGACACAGGACCCTGTTAGGAAGAAAATAGTGTTTGTAATTTTTTCCTTTTTCTACTTGGGGACATTGATGGGTAACTTGCTAATTATTATCACCATCAAGACTAGTCGGGCACTTGGCAGTCCAATGTACTTCTTCCTTTTCTATTTATCCTTATCTGACACCTGCTTATCTACTTCCATAGCCCCTAGAGTGATGGTGGATGCCCTTTCCATAAGGACCACTATTTCTTTCAGTGAGTGTATAATCCAAGTCTTTTCATGTCATTACTTTGGCTGCCTGGAGATCTTCATCCTCATCCTCATGGCCGTTGACCGCTATGTGGCCATCTGTAAGCCCCTGCACTACATGACCATCATGAGCCGCCGGGTCTGCAGTGTGTTGGTGGCTGTGGCCTGGGTAGGGTCCTGTGTGCATTCTTCAGCTCAGATTTTTCTTGCTTTGCGTTTGCCTTTCTGTGGTCCCAATGAAATTGATCACTACTTCTGTGACTTGGAACCCTTGTTGAAGCTCGCCTGTACAGACACATATATGACCAACCTCCTCCTGGTGTCCAACAGTGGGGCCATTTGTACAGTGAGTTTTGTTGTGCTCATGTTCTCCTATGTCATCATCTTGCATTCGCTGAGACACCACAGTGCAGAAGGGAGGAGAAAGGCCCTCTCCACCTGCATCTCCCACATCATCGTGGTCATCTTGTTCTTTGGACCTTGTGTATTTATATACACACGGCCTGCAACCACCTTCCCCATGGATAAGATGATAGCTGTGTTTTACACCATCGGAACACCTTTGCTCAACCCTCTGATTTACACACTGAGGAATGCCGAAGTGAAAAATGCAATGAGGAAGTTGTGGAGCAAGAAATTGGTCTCTGATGACATGAGATGAATAAAGATTTGAATCCCTTCTTCACTTTTATATTGACTTAGAAGTCAATATGAAATATTACTTTCTTGTTATGCATGTAGTTCCTTCAGAAAAATAGGCATTATGAGCATATACACTGCTTGAGAAGGAGCTGTTTTTATTTGGAGGAAGAGACACAGCAGTAGGTACTAATATTTGTGTAAGGCTCTTGTTGCTCTTCCTGCTGAGTGTCTCCATGTCTCTGCCAATGTAGTGACACTTGTGGTTCAAGCCAGTGTTTTCCTGCCCTTCCTCATGTTGAGTTCTCATGTTTTCTACTAACAGTTACCAATCTGCATCCAGAGCCTGTCATTTCCCTCTTCCAAATGATTTGCCTTTCTTAGACATTGTTTACTCATCATGTTTCATTAGGAACCTTCAATTTGTTTGTTTTTCTTGATTCAGATGAATGTACTAGATTTCATTATTTTTATTTGTGGGTCTCTGTGTGTGTGTGTGTGTGTGTGCTCATGCATGTAGTTGCATGTAGTTGGTCTCGATTCTTGTGATAATACTATAAATCATTACTATGTATTTATTGCTGGAATAATGACAGAACATCTAGAGAAAATACATTTTCCTGAGACAACCTTTTTTAATCTTAGGATGACTCCCATTGGGGGAAAAAAAAAAAAAAAAAAATATATATATATATATATATATATATATATATATATATGTGTGTGTGTGTGTGTGTGTGTGTGTGTGTGTATGCGTGTGTGTTACAATAAAAATACTGTGTTAAGGAATTTCCAACACAATCAACAGAGAGGACTCAAGCACAGAAGGATACTGGATTCAAAGGCATGTTTCTGTAGTGGAGATGGACATTACTCTCTGTCACTATCCACCAACATCACCTTTCACAATTGCATGATAACTAATGTTGTTTCAGCTTTCAAATTGTTTTCTCATTTGTAGTTTTATCCATACAGAAAATTAAATATGTGCATTTTTGTTTATTTTGGACTTGCATTTCCATTTATAAATTACTAAATTATATTAAGAGTATTAGTTTAATCAATTTTACTGTACCAGGAACTTAAGAATGTTTTGAAGTAAGAAAGTTATCATCTGTTTCTCTGTATGGGAATGGAAAGCTGTGGATTCCACCATGTGGGAAGCTGTGGATTCCACCATGAGCTATAGTGACATGTATATATCAGTTTTTTTCTCAGATTCTGTGAATTTCAAGGTAAAAATCTGTTTCAAAAGGTTCATTATTAAGCACAGAAGTTACACTTTAATTCTGCTCTTGTAAAGTTTGCACAGTAATATATAAAGATTCTGATCATGGAAATATACAAGAAAACATTTCTCTTATGAACCAACTCCTGGGGGTAGCAGGCACCCTGTTTCCCACACTTAGAATGTTCTGTAGTTTCTCCTAGGAACTAGTAAGATAACTAATACATGTGCAATGTCTAGCTGCTGTGGCAATGCCCTGTATGAGGAGGCTCTGTGTTAGAGTCTATCAGCCTCCACATTGATCTTAGGCACATAATTCCTGGGAATAAAGGAGCTTATTTGCCAGATAATTACAATGTTTCACCAAGCCCCAGTGCTCCTGGACCTGCCCACCTAATGGTCAGGTCACACAATGTATTTTCTTGAGAGCTACACAAAACTTCTAATATTGCGTATTGTAACTATAGAATGTAAATGCAGAATAAGTAAACTTCCTGATACAATAAACAATAATGGAGTTATGGCACTAACAACCTAATGTAACCTATTGGAATAAATAAATGTGGCCACTTAGATGGGCAACCATTTTCTTCTATCTCAGCATCTTGCCTCTGTGTCTCCTTTTTATTTCCCTTACAGTAGTAGATTCCAGTTGACAGAGTTTTAGCTGGTGTCTACTTACTGATGTCTAAAAACTACTCTTATTTCAAGACAAGGAAAATATAAAAAGAGATGTGTAGAGGTTGAAGTATAGGTACCTTTCCAGATACACTTCAGTGTGACTTCTGGACATTCATGCAATACAGAGCTCCACATCTACTGTCATCACTTTTCCTGCAAAGGTTTAACTCTGAACCAGTCTAGGTTTTTAATAAAGATGTAAAGAAGCCTGAATGTAAAACATCACCAGTTTGCTTGATCAGAATCTGTATCCTAATGTGTTCAAAGCCAGTCTCATCAAAAGCTATGTGCTAAGCAATTCAATGAGACCCTACATCTAAATTAAAAAAAAAAAAAATGCAAAATAAGGCTGGGCATGTGGCTCAGTGGTTGAGTGCCCCTGATTTTAATCCCTGGTACCAATATATATATATATATTTTTTTTTTAATGCAAAGACTTATTTATTTATTCTTTGGCCGGTTTATTGGGGATTGAACTCAGGCACACTGTGTCACTGAGCCACATCCTCAGCTCTATTTTGTATTTTATTTTTAGAGAAAGGGTCTCACTGAGTTGCTATGTGCCTCGCCAATGCTGAGGCTGGCTTTGAACTTGCAATTCTCCTGTCTCAGCCTCCCTAGCCGCCGCGCCTAGCTGAAGACTCATTTAATTTAAAATTATTATTTTCCTTTCTAAAATGTCATCTTTTGCTTTGTTTACTGTTAGGATGGCCTTAGGCCTAAGCCTAAGCAACTTCATTTATAAAAACCTGCAGTTTCACCAGGCACATCCACAGATCCCTCCAGTATGGCCTCAAACAAGTTACTTCCCCTCACCCTGATAAAAAGAGTGAAGCCTCTGGCAGGCTGTCCTCCTCTGATAAGAGAGAAAGGCAGAAGATCAGGGTGGAGACCACCAGACCAGATGTTTCTGACCCCAGGGTAAATGATGTCACTGAGAAATCCAGTGATAGCTGATAAGGATTGAAAGGGGGGGGGGGGGGTAAAAAAAAAACAATTATTATAAATGATAGAACAAATGAACAGGGATTCAGCCAGCTGAAAACAAGGATGCACTTGAGCTGGAGAGCCTGATGAGGACCTGACATCCCATCATTTGTCATCTTTTCCTGAGCCTCTTCGTGATCCTTACCACTTTCAAACTCTATGGCTCCTCTGGACCTTGGTGAGAGCTGCAACTCCTCCCTATGATCCCCTCCTCAACCCATAGTCCACTACACACCAGGAAAAGCCTGCCTTGGTTTCAGACCTGATTACTGTGATCTGAGTGAGTGTGCATCTGCTGGACTTAAAGCCTAAGACTTAAGACCTTTGACTTAGCATGCAGAGGAAATGTCTGCCATTAGCCTATCATGATTAAGTGTGTTTTGCAGTGCTTAGATTAATCTAGAATTGTTTGCTGTGAATTAATTAATCTAGAATTGTTTCTGTGAATTGATTATGTCTATTGCAGTGCCTAGCATTAAGGATTGTAGTTTTCTTGATTAAGAACTTACAGAGTACAGAATACAACAGACACTAGTATGGCAGTATGTATAAATGTGGCTGTATAACCAATGTGATCCTGCAATTTGTACACATGGGAAAAATAAGAATTCATACCCCATTTGAATCAAATGTATGATATATGATATGTCAAGATCATTGTAATGTTTTGAGCAACTAATAAAAAAAAGAACTTACAGAGTGAAATGTTATTGAGTAATTTGAGTGAATAATGCATTGAAAGGGGCAGAAGCATGTGAACATTCTGTATTTCTCCCCTCAACTGCATATGTCACAATTTTCCCCCTCGTGACAATTACTTATTCAAAGATTTTCTTTTTCTTTCTTTCTCTCTCTCTCTCTCTTTTTTTTTTTTTAGTGGTAACCAGTCCTGATACACTGATCTTTGAAAAGAGGACATGATTTCCTATTTGTGATAAATAGACATACTTAAATTATCTCATGATATGTGTGAGCTTTTTGGTTGTTTGGTATAAGTGAATTTGTTGGCTTCAGTATTTGGAGGTAAATCCATTGAAGGGACTACATTATTTTAGAATTAAAATCTAGTTTTGAATAAATATAAAAGAAGATTTTATTATAAAGCTTTTAATTTAGTGATTTTCAGTGACCTTTAAAATGTTTAATAACTTGTAACCTGTAGAATTGAAAATAAATTAATTAAATGTAGTTTTTTAAAAAAAAAATAAAATAAAATTGAGCACACTTGAAAAACCAAAGTAATTGCAGTTAACAATCATCAGAATTTACTTTTACTTGACTTATTAGAAAATTAGCACAAGAATTGCCATTGGCATTGTATCACATTCTTACAATGCCTTTAAATCATCTTTCTGACTATACACACAACTTCTAGAAGCCCACAGACCCCATTAATTTAGGAAATTGGACCTAGATGATCATCATTGCATGGAAGAAAGGAGCAAAAGACTCAGAAGCATCTGACATTTTCCTGCAGTTTGTGATATGATTCTGATTTCCATTTCAAGAGCATATAACTTTAGCTTTTAAGGTACATTTTATGTTTTTATTACTGCATTATAGTTGTATATAATATCGGGGTTCAATATTGACATAATGCAATATCAATTGCTTCACTTTAGTCTCCCCAGTTCTTCCTCTTTCTCTCTGCCTCTCCTCTCACTGTTTCCTTTTCTCTCTACTCTACTGGTGTTTTATATTTATGTTTGAAAACAATATCAAATAATTAAACTGAACAATAAGCACAATGATGATAAGAAACTGATTGAAAATGAATAAATAATTTTGGTAAATTAATTGATTAATACTTTTATAAAACACTCCCTTAAAATATTAGTTCTTATAACTTGACTGGTCTGTGAACACTGCAGTTCCCCATATTGTTAGGAGGAAATTTTGCCCATAGAATTTGAGTTATACTTTCATAAATAATATTCTGATAATGGTAGATCAGAACAAAGATGCCCATTACCTACCTTAGTCTATCATATATTCCATGAGATTTTGCAATAATCCTGGACATTTTAAATGAATGTGGTATTATAGGGAACTTTTGTCAGCCACAGCTGGAAGACTTCAAATTATATAATGATTGACTATATTTGATAAACATATAGATATTTAACCCCAAAACTAAAAAGACCTATGGAGAACATGGGTAAAATAATTATTTTGGAAAATATTTGGTTTGATTATTCATAAACATATTTTTTTTCTTTTATCAGTTTTATCATTTAATGTTCCCAACTTGTGAAATGAAAAACCTTATCATCTACCAGATAATTTGGGATTTACACTAAAGAATAGTTCAAGGCTTCATAGGTTCTACTGAAATACATATTCAGTTGAATGTTAAGTTCATTGAAACAAAATGAGCTGTGCTTGCTCTGAAAATTCTTAGAGATTCACAGGATATTTCTCATTGTTAAAATTTATTTAATATTTTAAATTGTGCTTTATGGATATAAAGAGAGGTGAAATACACTGTTGCATTTGCATACATATGTACATATGTTCATAGGTACATAGCGTGATTTGGTCAGTTTAATTCTGCAGTTTTCCTGATCCTTCTCCTTCCCTCTCTATCCTCTTTCTCTGTTCCCCTGGACTCCCTTCTATTTTTATAAAATCCTTCATTTTTCCCCCTTCCTCCCCACTTATTTTGCTCTAACTTTCATATATATGAGAGAAAATATTTGGCTCTTCACTTTCTGAGTTTGGTATGATGCTCTACAGTTCCATCCATTTACCATTAAATGTCATAATTTCACTCTTCTTTATGGCTGAGTAAAATTCCACTGTGTATTATTTATAAGCACCTGGGTTAATTCCACAATATGGCTGTTGTGATTGGTGCAGGTACATTGATTTGCCTGTGTCACTATTGTATGCTGATTTTAGTTCTCTCCAATAAATATCTAGGAGTGGGAGATCTGGGTCATGTGGTGTTTCCACGATTAGTCTTTTGGGGAATCCCCATAGTGCTTTCCAGAGCATTTGTACTAATTTGCAGTCTCACCATGAATGTGTGAGTGCGGGGGCTGGGTTGTATTTTGATGGCAGAGTGCTTGCCTAGTACAAGTGAGGCACTGGGTTTGATCTTTAGCATCATATATAAATAAATAAATAAACAAACAAACAAAATGGATAAAATACAGGTAACTGTGTTCATCTACAACTAAAAAAATAAATAAATAAAAATGTGTGAGTGTACCATTTTCCCCACATACTTTCCAGCATTTATCATAATTTGTAATCTTGATGACTGTCATCCTGACAAGAGTGAGATGAAATCACAATACAGTTTTGATTTGCATTTGCTTGATTTCTAGGTGTATTAAATTTTTTTTTGCATATATTCTGGCCATTTGTATTTGTCCTTTTAAATTAATAATAAAATAGCCAATGGTTAGCTAATTTTTCTATTTTATTACATATATATATATATATATATATATATATATATATATATATATATCTGACCTGTTTTACACAAGAATACTGTATGGTAGGTACTCTAATCCCTGTTTGACAAATGAGAAAAATAAAAAACAGAGTTTTGGAACTTAACTAAGATTATGCAAAAATTAAGTAATAGGCCATTTACGGGAAACCACATATTCTAACTCAAGCACACTCGAAATGATAACTTGCTTTCTTGTAAAAACAATAAACATTTTCACTTTATAAGCTGAAAATTAATCTTGTTTTCTAAGAAAAATTATTTTTGTAACTAAAGAATTCAAAGTGATGCTGAAAATCAGGGGTTGAATTTTTTGTTTGTTTGTTTCTTGTTTTTTAGAGAATATGGTGAGGCAAGGTGTACACTGGTGTTTGACTCTATGTCAGGATTTCATCCAATAGATATTTTATTAATGAACTTGTTGCAGCAAAGATGACAAAAATCTAGTAATCAGAGGCTTTAAGTAAGGTGGCATTTGTACTCAGTGCACATACATCAAAGGCACCAGTTTCCCCACTGTACAGTTTGATCAATTATCTTGTTGGATCAGCTAGCTCAGTGATGCAGTGGAATGTCCATTCTGAAGGTCATGACTGAGACAAAGAAACATTTACTGTCTTTAAGGGATCTTTGGACAATCTGGCATTCAGCTGACCTAGTGGTGCTTGGCTGGGCTTACTTCCAGACATTGTGTTGTATATGTCTGGTGTATACATGGTAGTTTTCCCCCATGCATAAATAAACAGATTATCTTCTTCTGCATGTCTTATCACCATCACACCTGATCACCACAGAAGCATTAGAGGCATCAGAACAATGAATCAAAAAGGCATTACCACTTGTAAACTGCAAAGAATTTAATTCCAGAGACCCTGTCATGTGATAAATATTTTCATTTCTGGGTATGTTTAAATGAGAAAACTATTGGCCTATGGAGAAACATGAAAACTATGTTTATATATTTCAATGAGAATTGCTTGGAAATGTTTTTACACTAGTTTATACTGTTTACATGGATAGTTCTAGAACCTTCTGTTAGAAGATAGAGGAAGAAATGTTTTCAGTTTGTTCCACTACTAACTAAATTAATTGTTTCACTTGCAAAATCAGAAGGGTATGCAGAGCAGTGGCAGAGAACAGGAGAGCAGCATCTGGGATTGGGGTCTCTGATGACCTCGTGGTTGTGGCATGCCTGGTGCCTGGGAACCATTCCTGGGTGGCATTCTTGGGTTTAGGATGCTTAGCTGCTATGGTAATGCCCTGCATGAAGAGACTCTTTGCAGTAAAGTCTTATCAGCTTCAACCTTGATCTCTGGCACATAATTCCTGGGAGTAGAGGAACTCTCTTTTTAGAAAACCACAGTGTTTCACCAGCTCTGTTACTCTTGAATCTGCCCACTTAACAGTAACTTTAAACAATGAATTTTCTGAGAGCTACACAAAGCTCCTGATACTGCAACTGTAGATTGCAACCAGGAAAAAACTGCATAAATGTTTCTAGCCCTGTAAATTTCTGAGTACAAAGAATAATGCTGGCATAGCCTCTAACCTGATAATGAGACATATATAAATAAAAATTACTGACATAACTCTTTAGACCTGCTTCTCCATCAGACAGTAGCACTCCACCCAACCCCAGCTTTATCTTCAAAATCATTCTGTGTGTGTGAGTCTCAATTTTTCTTATCTGCCTTCACCCCTCTCCGGAACCTGCTAGTTTGCTAGTTTGTTTGTGCTGTTTGTCGCAGAAGGGTTGGTGATGATGATGATGATGATGATGATTTAAAGGGCCAAACAAAATTATAATTTACTATCTTGTCATAGGAAGGATGGAACACTACAAGATTGGCAGTCTTATAACTGTATATCTTTGGAATATAATGCTTTTGTGGGTTAGACTTTCATTAGAATTGGAGAGCCTCAGCTCTCTTGAATCTTGGTCATGTCCTTCAT
The DNA here is from genome assembly GCF_047511675.1 of Marmota flaviventris. Classification (NCBI taxonomy): domain Eukaryota; kingdom Metazoa; phylum Chordata; class Mammalia; order Rodentia; family Sciuridae; genus Marmota; species Marmota flaviventris. The sequence continues at coordinate 17,224,405 of NC_092506.1, read as the reverse complement.
ATTAACCAAGAGGAGATTCCATGGGCTCCTCCAATGGGTATTGGCTCAGGAATTTTTGTAATCAGGCCTATATTTATAAAGCCACTGATTAAAACCTGAGTAATCTCATATATTCCACTTCCTGGCAGAGACTCATGGATCTAACTGTTGTTGCCTTGGTAGGGACATTAAAAAATGAATATTTTGAATATTCCCCAGATGTCAAGAATGTAGTGGAAAGGCATGCAGGAAAGAGCACTGTGAATAAATGTATCAAACTGATGACTCATATTTATTACAAGTTCTTCTAAATGTCTTTAAGTGTAGCCCCTGTGTGATGTGCAAAAGAACTATTGGGGAGTATTTTCCAAATGTACTTTTTGGTTTCTTTTGGCTCACAGAGCTCTTAGGCTTTATATACTATATCATTTGAAAAGTTGCACAAACATGAACCCATCACACATTTGCTTCTTGATGTTTTTCCTGTTTTCCTTTTTTGAGTTAATTTCTCTGTTAAACTCAGATGAGAAAAATAAGAACAAGATCTCCTTTTCATTTTTTTGTTATTGTTCAAAAACCAAAAAAAAAAAAAAAATATATATATATATATATATATATATATATATATATAGAGAGAGAGAGAGAGAGAGAGAGAGAGAGAGAGAGAGAGAGAAATATCAATATCGATATAGATAGATAGATAGTAGGGTCTGCAGGGGAAAGAAAAATAGGCAAGCATGAGGGAAAAGAAAATAAAAAGAATAGGACAAGAATTAACCTAAATGATTAAAACTCAAAATCTAAAGGAATTGTAGTCCCCACTATAGTTCATCCCAGGTGTGTATCATAAATGCATCTCATCCCAGCTCTTTCTCTAGAATCCAGCATACATCCCTTTAAGAAGAAAAGAAGTGAACCCCAAAAGTACCATCATAACTACCCTTTCCATTCTTGAGAACTTTCTAAAGAGTAGACTAATTCAATTTCAATACACAAAAATACATATTTAATACACTTTATATGAAATATATACAATTGAATGTATATATCAAGGGTCATTAATTCAAGGAACAATATGCAGTCCTAAAATTACTATGTTTGATGAATTGCTTTACAATTAAGGTAACTGTTCTAAATGTAAAACTCGATTGGATTTAAAATTAAGCAAAGCCATTTTTAATTTTAAAAATAATTGAAAAGAATAGAGTATTTTTAATCTCTCTATAGGCATGTGATATTGTTGTAATTATGGTAGAAGGCTTTGGAAAAAAAACTTTCCCTATGGTCATTACCATATTGCATCATTTCTTCTACAATAACTATAAGCAGAGAAAGAAACATTTCTTATCAAAGATATTGCAGAACAGATAGTTTCATTAGGTGAAAGAACAGTGATTTTGTAGCAGCCTTTGAGTTTAGGTGATCAGTATTCTCTTGAATTGATTATTCACAAAGCAATTCCTCAGGCTTCACCCTCATTTCAGTTTGAATCTGCACTCAAATGATATCAGGAAGACACAGAAAAGTAAAACCAAATTCAAGTCCTGGGAATATACAGGTGAGATCTTTTGTTCTATAACTGTTATAGGTCATTTATGTGCAATGGGAAATTCAGTGCAATGTCTATATTATACATCTGTAATATAATTGGAAGACACACTTCTAAGAAGTTATAGAGAAACTAAATTTAGATGATAAATAATAAAGTATTTGTGTGCATTACCAAGAGTTAGGATAGCATGAATGTGAATAGAAAATGTCAATCATTTCAAAAGACAGTGAGACTGTATCACATTACAAATAATCAGAAAGGGGAAAATGGATTACATTTAGCTGGGTCGTGATTTCAGAAGACAGAAGAATTTTTCTAAGACTTTGTAGAATAAACTGTAGAAAAACAGATCTCAAGCTAATGTGGGGAAGCTCATTTTCTTCTACAATGGAGGTAAACAACATTGTTCACAGTTGTTGAAAACAACTATTATTTGTGTTCTTGTAAAGTGAAGTGCTCTCAGTGGAGAATAGTACTATTTTCTAAGTCAGTAGGAAAAAAAAAACAGGGGAAGGAATGTGTGAATCAGGGGTTGTGGCTGATTTAGATCTGATTTGCAGTATTGCTATTACTGTTATTACCATTAGTATTGCAATTTTGGGGGATGGGGGTACCAGGGATTGAACTCAGGGACATTTGAACACTGAGCCATATTCCCAGGCGTGTTGTGTATTTGATTTAAAGAAAGAGTTTCACTGAGTTGCTTAGCACCTTGCTTTTGCTGAGGCTGTCTTTGAATTTGTGATGCTCCTGCTTCAGCTCTCCAAACCCCTAGGATTACAGGTGCATGTCACAGCAAGTATTGCTATATTGTAATGCACAAAAGTAAGCAGAACTGTGATGAATACTCTAGGATCTGTAGTACACAAACCTGATTAAATCTGTAGTTGTCAAAAAGCTGGCAATGCCTGACATATTATTCCTGCAAAAAGCTAGCTTAGAGCACCAAGCCAATAGCAGTAGAAATCAACATATTAGGTAGATGTAATGGGGATGGGATTGCAAGAGGACAATTACAACTAGAGGAAACATTCACCTCTGTGACCTGAATTACTGGAGAACCCTGAAAACCCCTAAATAAAAACTCCTCTGTATGCCTTTTCCATCAAAACTTAATAGTGACCTCACTAGTGTGTTTGTTTATCCACTTAAATTTAACATCATGCATTTCCTAAACCCAACATAATAATCACTAAAGGACAACCTTTTCCAAAAATGTTGAATTCACTCAAACTTGGAGAACTATAATATTCTAGCATTAGACTTGAAAAATTGGAAGGACCCCTGAGAAATATCCACAAAAAGGGTGGATCTTTTGTTTTTGTGTTTTTCATATTCTTCAGTTTCAGAGCATTTGTTTGTTTTAGTTACTACACAAATGTTTAGTAATAAATAAGGGCATTAGTAAATCCTGGCGAAACTTCAGACTTTCCACATTGCAAGAGCTTGTGCACAAACAGAGACCATATATTCATACACAAATATCTCAAGGGGAGCCTGCAGAAGTCACCCAATCTGGACATATCAAGGACCCATGGATGTATGTAGTGACCAGATGTGGCTGTATTCAGAAAGGATCACGTGGGGATATCTTTACTTCTACTACCAAAACAAGAGAAACCTTGTCTACAAACAAAGAGTTGTTTTCTATCTGATTATGTGTCTTTTACAGAAAGAGAACTAACTAAATATTTATCCATAATGAGATAACCTTAGGAAAATGTTAGGCATGTGAGAACCTTGGTTTGATATGTTATTTCAGGGATTTGCTTTATCTCTCTATTCTAATAAATGAGGTATATTATTGAGGTAAAATATAAGAATGGAGACACTAAAATTCTAATAATTATTCTTGTCAATCGCAGTCAGCACCCATTTTTTCAGATTCAATTACTGTCATCATTCATTTTATCCTGAGTTCAAAATAAATGCTAATAGTCTTTCTGATGTTTTATTTCAGATAATTTAACTGTGTTGGTCACTTAGCCTATCTGATTCATTACATGGAAAACATAAATAATGTAACTGAATTTATTTTCTGGGGCCTCTCTCAGAATCCAGAGGTTGAAGAAGTCTGCTTTGTGGTGTTCTTATTCTTTTATGCAGTCATTCTTCTGGGAAACCTCATCATCATGCTGACTGTTTTCATGGGGAATCTTCTGAAGTCTCCTATGTATTTCTTCCTCAACTCCTCGTCATTTGTGGACATTTGTTTCTCTTCAGCTACAGCACCCAAGACAATTGTTGACCTGTTATCAAAGAACAAAACTATCTCATATGAGGGGTGCATATTGCAACTCTTTGGGGTGCATTTCTTTGGAAGCACTGAGATCTTCATTCTTATAGTAATGGCCTATGATCGTTATGTGGCCATCTGTAAACCCCTGCACTATATGACCATCATGGACAGGGAGAAGTGCAATAAAATGCTCCTGGGGACCTGGGTAAGTGGGTTCATCCACACTGTTATCCCCATATCTCTAGTAGTTCAGCTACCCTTCTGTGGACCCAATGAGATTGATCACTACTTCTGTGATGTCCGCCCTTTGCTCAAACTTGCCTGCACAGACACACATATTATCGGTGGTGTTGTGACAGCCAACAGTGGGACTCTCACTCTGGGGGGCTTTGTGATCTTGCTCATCTCCTATACTGTCATTCTGGTGTCTCTGAGAAAACAGTCAGCAGAAGGAAGACGCAAAGCTCTGTCCACCTGTGGAGCTCACATCGCTGTGGTCATCATCTTTTTTGGTCCCTGTACTTTCACATACATGCACCCCGATGTTACCTTCTCAGAGGATAAGATGGTGGCTGTATTTTGCACCATTATCACTCCCATGCTGAATCCCATGATTTACACACTGAGAAATGCAGAAGTAAAGAATGCTATGAAAAAAATATGGGTTAAGAAGGTTTTCTGGATTGCCAACAGCAAAAATTGGAAATAATAATTTAAATTGGGTAATCTTAAATATGGTCAACCTTAGTTAATTCATCTCTACAATAAAGAAAATAATAACATCAAAGGATTTTCAGAAGTAACAAATGACCAAAAAACATATCGCACAGAATTAAGGTATTCTTTACCATGATCATTATACTTACAAACAATTAGATATGTTCTAAATATTCAAAGGCTCGGGAGTCTGAATATGCTGAGAATCTCAACATGAGCAGAGTAAGCAACATTATTTTCTCCTGTTGCTCTTTATCTTTTATGGTTTTCTTTAAGTGTTTAAAGAAACTACTATGAAATATTTAAGGTTATTTCTGTTATATAAAACAATGTTTGGTATAGATTGGAGAATCAATAATGCATAGATTGGATGAATGACAGAATACATAAAACCATCAAATCTTAGCTAATGAATTTTGATATGTCTCACAAAACAGTGAAAACATTCTAGTAATCTTGGAATGGGAACACGTGTTTTGTTCAGAATGTTAGAGATAAAACACAATCTTGAAAAATAAAAAAAAATGCTTTTATCTATTGGTTGTGGGAATAAAAAGTCTTTTCCATTCTTAGGATTGATTTTTTTTTTACATATATACTATTGTCTCTGACCCCTATCAACTATGTGTCTCACTAAGTATATATATCTCACTAACTTACTTCTTCTGACTCTAAACTTTGTCATCTGTACCAGCTGTAAAGTGATTACCAGCCAGGCTGAAGAATGTGAATTAAAACAAAGCCACATATGAGAACCAGGCTACTGTGATTCAATATCAAGTGTAAATACAACCTACTTAAATGCATGTGCTAGAATCCACGATTCTTATAATATTTGCGCCAAAGAGCTTTACTGAATACACAAAGCCATTTTTGATTGACTGAACTAACATTATTTCCACCACTGGGTTCCAGGGGGACCAATAAAGGACAAGTATTATTTTCTTAACATTAACTTTTATGTGCCCTGGTGGTAAATTTCTCCTTAACTGTGACAGTGACCTGAGCATTATTCTTTACAGTAAGTAAACATATCACTGATTGTCTCTGCCATTGTTTCCTTGTCACATCCACAAATCTAATAGTATAGATGCTGCCTTCACTTAGGTTTGTGTTTATGGTTGGGGTGGAGTGTAAGCTTTACATATGGCAAAGACTGTGGTGCTCAATAGTGAAATCTGATGTGGTTGAATCCACAAAAATAGAGGTGCAAATAGTATATATCTTCAAGACATCTGTATAAGTAGCTATAAGAAAAGTATAAGGCTTGCTTCAAAACTATGTATATCATGGGTATTGCCCTAGTTTAAGAAGCATTCACTGGGCTTCCATGTGCCACTATTAGATCAATTGTGAAATGGAAACTAAATTTATGCTCCTCAATGTATATTTATCATGAATGTCACCTATGGAGTTTTCTGTAAATATAACAAACTATTCTGAGAGAGTCTGACTCATTTAGTCAGGAATATGAGCTATGCAAACACCAGTCTTTTTAACTATACCTTTGAGTTATTTTCATACATTTAATGGAACATCTGCATACTTAGATGTACAAATCTAGGAATAGATGATTCTTGATGCATTTCGAAAACAAGAGATGGATGTATCAATGGAATTCAAACAACACCATCTGTTCTGTTAAAACTGAATTTAGAAAACTGATTATAAACATGTGTTGCCCATTCAATAACTTTTTCCACCCTCATTTTTCCATTACGTCATTGAACTAACAGATTAATCCTGTGGGGGTATTTGTGACATCAAAATTCTTATCCCCTTGGAAAAGTGTATTTGTGCTTTTCAAAGACAGAGTAGAACACATAGAAGAGGACTCAAGTTTCCATCACCGACTTTATAAACATCCTTGTTCACAAAACTCCTGAGTCAGTTCTTATCAAAAGATATCAGAGAGTCTTGAGTGATTCCTAGGCAGATGCATAAGAATCACGAGAACTCACACTCTCCTCAGCTCTAGTGAGAGGAACTCAATGCCAACTGCGCATTTGATTTTGTGGATGCATGAGCACAACATTGAATGCCACCCTGGTCACACAATGGCAGAAGTGACTTTGGTTGGAAACTACTTTGATTACAAAAATGGAAACCCTTCTAATTTTCAATATAAAAAATACTAAAGTTTTTCTTCCTATGTTTTCTATTCGTGACTATACTCCTCTCTCTGGGGCAGTAAAAACCATTCCAGACACATTTCCTAGCAAGGCTGAATGAAACATAAGCTATAAGCATAATTTTTATGTTCTTCCATGTGACATCCTTTTTCTCAATTAAATATATCCAGAAAGAAAAACAGGTATCACATGTAGGAGTATCTAGAATTAAAGTGCTTCATGTTTTCTGAGTGAGAATGTTTCATTTTTCAATGTTCTGAGTCCAGTTCTTGTATAGTGAGCAGTTGTTCAATCTGACTGGCAGAATAAGAGAACACTGCTGTTTTGTGCATGAGAAAGAAAAGCTACCTGGGGGAACCTGGGCCCACCTTGGAATTTGGAATTAAGCACAGCCACATCAGACTAGATCATCTGCATCCCATCTTCCCAATGACACATCAAAAGCATTACTTTTTTTATTAACCATTAGTTGTAGAAATAAACTTTTGCATAACACTACCAACTTTGCTCTTTCAAGAACAATTTTGTCAAAAAAATATAGAACCTCAAAAATAGTTACAGAAAGGTACCTTGAAAGAAATAACATAAAAAGTCAAGCTACAGATAATAGACATGAGAGACAGAATGTTCTGGTTTCTATTCATTATATCCAGGCATTAAATAACTATGGATGGTGTACAACCATAATATCAGGTACTTATAAAGCTAAGGCAGGAGAATCACTAGTCTGAGGCCAGCCTCAGCAACTTAGTGAGACACTGTCTCAAAAAAGATAGGGGGTGCTGGGAATGTAGCTCCATGGTATAGCACCCCTGAGTTCAATCTGCAGTAAACAAAATACATATATACTATATTATTTATACTTACACCTAAATACACAGCCTTCCGCTCTTCCATTATTTTTTCCAGGGATAATACAAATGAAGAATGCAATACTAACAATGCCTGGGTTAATTCCCTTTCACTCTGATTTTTTTTTTTTTTTGATAAATTATGAAGATTAACAAAAAATAATTCAGAGCCATGTTCCAATAGACTTATTAATTTTGGGGAGAAACAAAGTAGTCAAATGTTCACAATAAGTAAATTGACTTTACTATTTGGAACATGTGGCCTATATACACATCAAGAACAGGCTTATTGAAAATAAACACGGGGATCAGACCCCTGTCCGTGCAGCAATAGTTGTCTCTGTTAAACTTCACATTTGTGAATTGGATGATCCCACCAGGCATAACTTCCAGAGCAACAACCAACATCAAAACCAGATCCTGACTTGATCCACAATGTTCTTCTTATTTCCTTTTCAGTATGACATATTTCTAAACCTCATCTCATGCTTCCAAGTTTCCTAATTTTTCAAGCACGACTCATGCCCGGGTCTCCTTGATGATGAAAGGCATTGCTGAAAACCTGGGGCTAATTTCTACAATGCACTCGTGACCTTGACACTTGGACACTGCTGTAATTAGAGTGTGCACAATTCAATACCTTAATAGGGACTGTGAGTATGTGATAGTGCAGTAGAACATGGCATCCCTGTGTTTCTCTGAACATTCACCCCCATTCTTGGATCTATTTCTGCAGGGATATGGTGTGTTGTAGATGATACTAGATGATCTGATGTCCCTTCCAATTCACAGACATTGAATATTCCTACATATATGGAGCAATTTCCCCAACATGCTGAAGAGAATATAGAATTATGTTCCAATTTTTAGTAAGTTTTACTTGCTTTAACTCCCCTGATTTTACAGCAGTAAGTATAATTAAAAATTTTAAATTGTATATATTCACAGTGTATTATGTGATGATTTGATATCTACACAGCCTATGAAATAATTACCACAGTTAAACTGATTTATATGTCCAACACCACATTCATTTTCTTTGTATGTACATGTGCAGTGTTGTGAGCCTGCTTCATGAAGCAAAAACTTTTCTTCATTTCTAGGATAAGAATACCTACACATGTTGAGGTCACACCTTTGTTTAGTTTGAAAGATGAAACAAACCCCTTAATGCTATTCACATGTCTCACATACACAGAGAAATAATTAATTGCACACCAGGATCATCTATTTTTTTATTTGTGTTTCTACCTAAATTCAGACCATAAGTCAACATGACGATTCTTTCATGCTGCACATTTACACAGAGTATCATTTGAAGAATTATGAAGACTTTTAACATGAGGGGGAAAAAATGTAACCATGCAAATATTCTGTGAGTTTGAAGAAAGGTGTTCACGCTAAATGCATGCTGTTCTACTAGTTAATTAAAAAGAAAAATAGAAAAAAAATTTTATCCCTCCTGAGACTTCTAACTACTTGAATACATCACCAATTGAGCATGGAATTAATTAAAATAACTCTGATAAATATATTATAAATAGTATAATCATATAACAATTTTCATTTTTTGAAGCATAATTTGTTTCAAAGTAATTAAATTGGTCAACACATACTTTTTGCATTGGTTTATTGCATGTATATTAGTGGGAATCTCAAAAGGAAGTGTTTGGGAATACTCTATATCTATGAGAGGGATCTCTGTTAAAATACATTTGTTTCCCAAAGAAAAGAACAACTCCCAAACTATGCAGTCTTTACAATTGATCATATTTACAAAGTATAATAATTCCTATTAAGTCTGAGATAAACAAAGACAAAATGTTCCAGAACTTAATATATGGAATGGAATTGGAATATCACATAATCTAAGTTTATGTTCAGAGAAGATAAGGATAATTATTGTTGTTGTTGTTGTTGTTGTTTGCATGAGCCACACCATTTAATTGAATGGCAATACTTGGAAAACTTGAATATTTCAAATCCATTGTGGTTCTTTTATCTCTGAAAGTCCTTGCAATATTGGGGTGTTTCTAACTTTTTCTTTTGTCGGTGATGTTGGGGCTCCTATAGTATAAGAAACAACAAGATGTTATTATTATTCACATGTTATTATTATTTACATGTACATAAATATATAACACAAATAATAATAATAATAATAATAATAATAATAATAATAATAATAACAACAGTTCAGATTTGCAGACACATAGAACTTTCACTGAGGAAGGCTTATAAGGATAATTTATAATTTGGCCATCACAAGTTTCCAACTTATATGTAGAGTTACAATTGCACTTCAAATCTTTTCCTATCTGAAATAAGTTAGTTATTATATACAAATGTCCTCAAATGTTTGGTATTTCCTTTGCTCCAGTGCAGCATAACTCTGGTAAGTGAGGTCTTCTCAACATTTTCTTTCCCCCATGAAGACCCTCTTCACATCATTTGCTGTAACTTGTAATTTGTCCAAGTCCCAAGACGATTGATGCCCATGGAGACTTTTTGAAACACATGGCCTATACAATAGCCTCCTTTATTCAATTAGATTTAACCAGACAATCAAGTCCAAAACTGCCAAGATTCATTCTTTAAAGTGTTCTCCTAGCATGCACAGATCACATTAGTGAAGTGAATTCACCTCTTCTTTTGTGGTAAAGCCATCTCCGTTCACCCTAGGAGCTTTGCTTGTATTATGGTGGTATCTGCCTCTATAATTTGATCTGTAGGTATGGAAGGGCTGTGGTACCATCTTGGGACCAGAACAAACATCAGTCTTTGGAGATCCATCCTATGCATTCATCAGTCAAAGGAAAACTATTGATATGGGTGCTGGCGGAGGATTGATTCCAATGCCTAAGAGTTCACATAGTTTCCAGGTTCAAGATTTCAGTTCTCCTCACCTAAATTTGTACTTTCCATTTCTGGAATATGCTCCACAAGATAATGCTCATGCTGCAATTTTAAGAGTCCACATATTTTGTTCATAATAGTCACCATATACCTTTCACGGAAATTAAACATGAACATTCCTACTGAGAGTATTAAAAAAAATCCTGGTATGTTTGAGGGCAGAAATTTGGGGCTGTTCAGATGACATTAAGGATAGAGGTTGGAACCCCAACTTTAAACTCCACACTCCTTTGATGTTACATTCCTTGAGGAAACTGAAACATGGATTTCTACAGCAGCAAATACAAAAATTTCCCCTCCTGAGCAGCACTGCACCCTCTCCTTGATAGCTGAAGCAGGAGCCTTTGCTGTGGATCATGTGGCACCATGTTACAGATTAGAAGCGGTTGGCCTTGACTCATGCTATATATGGTTCATCTCCCAAAGATAAAACTTAGTAAGAATTATTCTGTATGAATTATGTGTATTAAATTATAAAATAAATGGTTGCTCTTTTGAATTATAATAATGATAACTAGGAATTCTTAATCCCTATTATTCTATCAAATTTAACAGAATGTTTTCACATCTTTCTTTTCTGGTAAGACACTTTCAGTAATAGTTGCTCTACTGCCTTTTGTTCTATAGAAGTGTTCATAAGGTTTAACATTTATATATTTTCAAAAATTTGTTAAGATTGAATTCATATAACATAGAATTCACTCACTGAAAGTATACAATTTAAGGACACTTATAACATAGGGTTGTGAAGCTATCAACATCATCTAAGTTTAGGATATTATTCATTCTGCAAAGAGAAACTCATAGCCTTTGTTCATTTCTCTCAACTGACATCATCTTTCCCAGTCATAGCAAACACTAATATCTCCTTCACCATAGATTTGTCTTCCAGATGTTTACCAAAAAAAAAAAAGAAAAGAAGAAGAAACATACAATATATGGCCTCTTGCAACATGCTTCTTTAATCATCATTTACTTAAATTTTCATGAATGTTATCTGTATTTATTTCTTTTTATTGTTAAGTAATATTCCATTTATCAGTTGTTTGTTATATTGTTTCTAGGATAATGCTGCTAGGAACGTGGTGTATAAGTTTTTGTGCAAAAGTATGTTTGTTTCTCTTAGGTGTTTCCCCAAGAATGGATTACATATGTGACCTTCTGAGGAAACATGAAATTATCTTTTATCATGGAAATCCTGTTGTATGTTTTCACTGGCAATGTTTGAGAGCCCCAGTTGCTCCACACCATGGCTGCTACTTGCTAATTTTTATCTGCTATAATTCTGGAGTGTGCTGAGACATCTCATTGTGACTTTGGTTGGTCTTTCTTAAAAGTTAAAAGGTGTTAAACATCTAGTGACCATTTGTATAACTTATTTATGAGTTATACACATTTCAACATGACAGCTGCAGACATAAACCAAAGGGTAAAAGCAAAATCTTTGGTGACACCAAGATTTCCATCTGTAGTTATCTCATGATTTAAGAAACAGGCACTGTGACTGAGATACCTACTGCAGGTAGAAATATGCCCTAAGCATTCCCATTGTGTGGTTTTTGTGTAATTTTTAAAAAAGGCAATGTCAAAAAATGTACATGTTATATATTCTAACTCTTTCATTGAACAAATTTTGCTTCTAAAAAATGCAGTGCAATGTAAATACATCACTCACATTTTGCTAATGAAAGTTAAATGTACATTAATTCTTCATACAATAATAGCAGATCAAGTAGGTTCCAGCTTAGATGCTTAGATACTGATCTAGAAAAGATTATTTCCCAGGGGATTATCCAATTTGGGAAAGTGAAAATGAACAGAGAAGTCTATAGCTGCAGAGGCTGAAGATGTATGAACCCAGGGGTTCATTACCCCACAGAGGTACATCACCAACCCTTTATAAAATGTTGAGTCAATGTGTTGCTAACTTTCTCAATAACTTTTAAATCACTGAGTCTAGTCTCAAAATTGAAATCCTCTTGCCTCAGCCTCCAAAAATGCTGGGATTACAGGTGTGAACCACCAAGCCCTGATCAGCTGCTTATTTATAAATAAGCATGTTCTCTTAGTGCATGTAGGCAACATTATTAACTCTCAGATTAAACTGATTTTGAGCTGGGTGCGGTTGCACATGCATGTAATCGCAGTGGCTCAAAGTCAACCTCAGCAAAAATGAGGCACTAAGCACCTTGGTGAAACCCTGTCTCTAAATAAAATTTCAAAAAGGGGGCTGAAAATATGACTCAATGGTCAAGTGTACTTGAGTTCAATCCCTGGTACAAAAAAAATGATTTTGAGAAATTTATCATCTCATTTCTCTCAAAATAAAACAGACCTTCATCTGTTTGACCATAAGTCATATTTATATTTTCTTAAACTTTACCTAACTTTTATATTTATCTTTTCTTAACCTTGACCTAACAATTAATCAACAAAAGAGGGATGAATGGGAATCTCCCCATGCATGGTCAATGTTAAGTCCATCTCTTTTAATGTGTTCAAGGAAGAAATAGTTGAAGGGAAGTTAATTTTTTCAAGTTTTAAATGAAAAAGGATGTCACTATTTTCATCAGCAAAGGCTACACATTAAGTGACATTGTCATGGCTATACCACTGCAAGACTGGCAGTTGATATTGTCATCATATCTCTGTAAAATGCCATTGTTCACCAGACGTGCTCTCTGCGGAACTGGGGAGTCTGAGTTCTTACACACATTGTTCGCGTCCCTCATAGTAATCAAGAGGAGATTCACCGAGGTCCTCCAGTGTGGAGCTTGTAAATGACCTAAGTTACAAATGACCTAAGTTTACAAAGTCACTGATGGAAACTTGAGTACTATCATATGTTTCACTTCCTAGTTTGTGAGACTCATGAATCTGACAGCTGATGCATACCCCCCGCCCCCAATTCAAGAATTAAGTGCAAAGGAACTCAGGAAAGAGTAGTGTTAATAAAATGTATCAAATTGATAACATGTATATTTATTAACAATTTTTCAAATTTTATCAGTTGGGCCCCTGTGTGATGGACAGAAAGAACTGGTGGAAGTACATATTCAAATGGACTGTTGGTATTCCATTGACTCAGTGAGCTTTGGACTCTATGAACTACATCATTTTGAAAGTTTGCACAAATCTAAACATCATCATTTCTTTACTTCTTCCTATTCTTTTTTTTTAATAATTTCTTCAGCTAAAGTCAGATAATGAGAATATGAACAATATATCCTTGATTTTTTTTTTAGTAAAAGGAAGAATGTGAGATGAGTATTAAGGGGAAATGAAAGAAAAAACAAAGAAGCAAACATAAAGTGAAATAAAATAATAGAAATAGGAAGTTAAAAAGCAATACTTTTCATGTTCAAAAGCTAATATTAATTAAGGATTTTACTTAAAAACTAAAAGAATCGTAGGCCACATTACAATTCTAGGAAATGTCAAAATGAATCTGCAGAAACTGTTACATACAGAAACTGTTACATACAATGAAGTAGAAAAGCAGTGAACCCCAATAAAACAATACAATCCACATATTGCAATCAAATAAAATTTCAAAAGAGTAGAATAATTCAATTATTATCAATTAAATAAAAACATATTTCAATATTATTTTATGAAATTACAATTAAATGTGTATATCCAAGATCATTAAAGGAGCAAAGTATGTACTCATAAAATTACTTGTGTTTGATAAATTGTTTTGAATTACATATGGTCCTAAATGTGATAATCAATTGGTTTTAAAATAAAGCAATTACATTTATTTCTGGCTTGGTAGGGTGGGGGAGGTAGTAGGGATTGAACTCAGGAGCACTGACCACAGAGCCACATCACCAGCCCTATTTTGTATTTTATTTAGAGAAAGGGTCTCACTGAGTTACTTAGCACCTCACTTTTGCTGAGGCTGGAGAAAAGATATTTTTTAATCTAAAGAATTTCAAAAGAAACCTCTATATTAAATCTCATTGTAAGGTTGGTGATTTGGCTTAGATTATGGTGAAAGTATTTGAGAAAAGCTCTCCCTAAGGTCATTACAATATTGCATCATTACTTTAAAATATACCTTATAAGTAGAGAAAAGAGCATTCCTTGCCAAAGCTTTGATGGAACCGCAGATTTCATTAGGTGAGAGAATGGAGAAGTCTGATGTCTAGAATCTTTTGTGTTTCGGGTATCAGTTATTTTTAACTACTGGTTATTCACAGATCAATTTCTCAAGAATCACTTATTTCACTTTGGACATTAGCACTAAAATCATACTCAGAAGAAACACCAGGATAAAGCAAAACTCAAGTCCTGCAAAATATTTTTGAGATATCTTTATTCTCTAGCAAATATTGAGTATTTGGTGGCATAAAAATTAGTGCAACAACAGTGTTTTAAATACTTGTAATATATCTGAAAGACATTATTCAAAGAAGTCATGGAGGAGAATATTAGGATGATAATATAATAAAGTGCATCCAGACAGAACTCTGAGTAAGGGCAATACAAGTATAATAAGATGATGCCAGTCATTGCAAAATAAAGTGAGAGGACCTGTCCCATTTTAAGGGATCAGGATGTGGAGGGTTCATTCCTTTAAGTGGTTCTTAATTTCAATTGGTGAAAGACTTCTAAAATTTTGTGGTATGGGCACCAGAGGAGTACAACTAGTGTGTAGATGCTCATTTTCTTCTAAAGCAGTCAAGTCATATAAATTCACAGTTGTTGAAATAGTCTATGATTTGACTTCTCTTATAATTAAGTGCTTCTCAGTTGAGAATAGTAATTTTTTGCTAAAATCAGGACAAAAGCAACAGAGGAAGGACTGTGTAAAAACAGGGACATGTGCCTGACTTTGAATCTGAATTATAGTATTGCTATTATATTATTACCATTATAAGTATCATTAGTGTGTGATGCACAAGAGAAGGTGGACTTTGATGATTAGCAACTCTAACATACAGTCCTGACAAAACCTGTAACTGTTCAAAAGCAGAAAATCCCTGGGACAATGGAGCTGCAGAAAGGGTACCTGAGAGCACCAGGTTCAACAGTAGTGGGAAGCAATGAACTAGATAGATGTTGAAGGGATGGGGTTGCAGAGGCATGGGATAATGACAGGAATCATTTATGCCTATGGCTTGACTTTATTAAGAATCTAATAAACTCCTTTCATCAAAATAACTCCATATTCCCTTTTCTACCTAAACTGAAATTGGTCCCACTAGTGTGTCTGAAATTCCAACATAGAAAATCCACTTAAATTAAATTAAATCTATTTAAATTGAACACCAACCATTTTCTAAACCCATAATAATTGTCTCTAAAGGAGAATTTCTTCCTAAACTATTGAGTTCACTCCAGGCCAGGAGAACTCAAATATTCTGGAAGAAGACTAAAAAATTGGAAGGTTACATGAGGGATGTAGACAATAAAGGGCAGAGACTTTCCTCTGAACATTTTGTTGTTGTTCTTGTTATTGTTACATTTTTCACTTACTAGACAAATGTTAAAATACCAAGCCAAGGTCAATTCTGGGGAATCCTCTATTGTTCTGAGTTTGAAGGTAGAGAAATATCCTGAGACTTCACTTCCCCTCTTTCAAATCAAACAGGGCTCATTGTCTCCACAGACTTCTTTTATTACTTCTTTTTCTCTTTGCTTTCTATCTTTATTCTAACCTATAAGAGGAATTGAATATCAAGGTAGAAATTACTATCCCTATGGTGATAATGAAATTAAAAATCCATCCTTGCAAAAATGAGATAACAAAATCTCTATAATCCTAAGTGATTCACCCCTTTACAGAACCATCATTTCAGAGTCAGGTTTGTGTAACTGTCCTCTTTTTCCTATAGCACCCTCCAGCACTTCTTCACTGTAGGAGCTTAGCACAAACAGGGGCCATAAGTTCATCAACAGAAATATCTGAGGGGAGCCTGCAGAAGTCACCCAGTATTGACATATCAGGAACCCCTGAGTGGAGGTATTGACCAGGTACGGGACCATTTGGCCGTGTTTTCACTTCTGTGATCTAAGTAAGGGAAACTTATCGGATATACAATTGACACCATAATCGCAAACAGAGTTCTACCAAATGTGTTCATTATATCTTTTAAATAATGAGAACTAACTGAATTTTTATCTACAAATATTAACATAAATATCTTAAGATAAACACTTTTTTTAAAAAATGTGTTTCTTTTAGATATACATGACATTTTGACATATTATACATACATGGAGTATAGCCCTTATTAGATATGTGACTTTGTAAACATTTGATGCAGTTTATCTCTCTGTAATTTGTTTCCTGATTTGACATGAATAAATTGGACATATTATAGAGGAAAAATTATCAGAATAGATATAATTTAACTAATTTACAGAAACATGCCAATCAGTAATCAGTACTGATTTTTAAATTTTCAAATACTATGATCATTCAATTTATCCTGAGTTACAAATAAATCTGATAATCTTTCTGATGTTTATTTTCAGGTAATATAGTTCTTTCTAAATTTCACCTGTTGGACTGATTCCATGGAAAAAATAGACAGTGTAACTGGATTCATTTTCCGGGGGCTTTTTCAGAACCAAGAAGTTGAAGAAGTCTCTTTTGTGGTGTTCTCATTCTTCTACACAGTCATTCTTCTGGGAAACCTCGTCATCATGCTGACCATTTTTATGGGGAATCTTTTGAAAACACCCATGTATTTCTTCCTTAACTCCTTGTCATTTGTGGACATTTGTTTTTCTTTGGTCACCGCACCCAAAATGATTGTTGATCTGTTAGCAGAGAACAAAACTATCTCTTTTGAAGGGTGCATGCTGCAAGTTTTTGGGGTGCATTTCTTTGGTGGTACTGAGATCTTTATCCTCATAGTAATGACTTATGATCGTTATGTGGCCATCTGCAAACCCCTGCACTATATGACCATCATGGACAGGGAGAGATGCAGTAAAATATTGTTAGGGACCTGGGTAAGTGGATTCTTCCATTCTATTATCCAAGTGGCTCTGGTCGTCCACCTAAACTTTTGTGGACCCAATGAGATTGATCACTACTTTTGTGATGTCCGTCCTATACTCAAACTTGCCTGCACAGACACCTACATTGTCAGTGCCATTGTGACAGCCAACAGTGGTACCATCACTCTGGGGAGTTTTGTATTTTTACTCATTTCCTACAGTGTCATTCTGGTGTCTCTGAGAAAGCAGTCAGCAGAAGGAAGGCGCAAAGCTCTGTCCACCTGTGGTGCCCACATAGCGGTGGTCATCATCTTTTTTGGTCCTTGTGTGTTCACATACATGCGCCCCAATGTTACCTTCTCAGAGGATAAGATGGTGGCTGTATTTTACACCATTATCACCCCCATGCTAAATCCTATGATCTATACACTAAGAAATTCAGAAGTAAAAACTGCTATGAAGAAACTGTGGGGAAGAAGGTGTTTTGGACCAGTGGGAAATACTTGGGAGTAATAATTTAAACAAATGATCTTAAATTTTCTCAGTCTTGCTTATATACAGTTCACAATGAACAAAATAATGACATAACTAGGTATTCTAGAGAAGCAAATGACAGAAAAAACATATTAATAAAAACTGGATTATCACTAATCATTACTCAATATTAATTTTGTTATTCCTTCATCAGATACTTTTCTAAAATATCAAGACTGAGGAATATTTTTAATGTTTTTTATAGTTGTAGATGTATACAAAACCTTTACTTATTTATCTTTATGTGGTTCTGAGGATAGAACCCAGGGCCTCTCATGTGTTTGGCAATGCTCTACCACTGAGCTTACAACCCCAGCTCCAAAGCTGAAGAATTCTTAAGCACAGAATCTCAGCATTATTATCTTTTCCTCCTTTTTACCCTTTGCCATTTTCTTTAAATGATTTTAAAACCTACTCTGAAATACTTGAGTTTGTTTACAGGGTTAAGACCTGTTCTGGTATATGTTAAGCAATTAATAGGTACTTAAATTTTGAATAGATATCTGGAAAAATGACATCATAGCTAATGCATTTTTATAACAGTCCTACAAAACATAATCACATTTCATTGCAGTAATCTTGGAGTGATTGCAGAGGTGTGAACATCCTATCAAAATAATAAAAAGTAAGCTTAAAGACAAAAGATAGGTTTTTTTCCTCTGGCTTTAGTATTTATTTTCTTTTCTCAACCCTAAAGACCCTGAATAAATATATCTCTTAGTTCATTAATTAGAATATTTCATTAATGTTCTTCTTCTAACTATACTTTATGAGTAGTCTATAGCCAGCAGTGCTTCTTAACATATAGTGACTCCCGGGAAAGCTAGAGAATGACAACATAGCTAAGCCTGACAACATAGACAACTCTGACACAATTAAAAGGTTGAATAAAATTTGCTGAAATGCATGTTTTGGAAAGCATAGTTTCTACAAAGTGTGAAAATCATAGTTTCTTCAAAGTTTGAATTAAATCAAAATTTTTTTCAGCTTTACTGAATCGATTTATTTATTTATTTATTTATTTATTTATTTATGTATGTATGTATGTATGTATGTATGTATGTGGGTTTGACTGGACTCTCTTACCCTATTTCCACCTGTGTGTTCTAGAAAGACTTATACTGCACTAACACTTTCTTTTTGTGCTCAATTCTTGTGGTCTGATGATAGATTTCTCTTTCACCATAAGCCACCATTACCTGAGATAGGTTTGTTTGTTTGTTTGTTTGTTTATTTATTGTGGTGAATACGTGTATCTCTGATTGTCTCTGCTTCACTGTGATATCCACCAGTCTGACCCTGCTTCTCCATACATTTCTGTTAATGGTTGAAGGAGGGAGTGGAACTATGGCTCATGGGAAGCATCATAGTGCTTAAGAGTGATACCTGATGTTGGCTTACTCATAGAATTAAAAACAGATATATAGAAGTCTGGAGATAGAAGTTATAATACATTTATAAACCATGCTCTAGAACCATAACAAATCCATCAGTATAGTCCCAGTTTAGACATTGCATGCAATAGGTCTCTAATGGTACAGAATAGAGGACACAGAAACCAATCCACAAAACTACAACTATCTTATATTTGATAAAGGGGCTAAAAGCATGCAATGGAGGAAGGATAGCATCTTCAACAAATGGTGCTGGGAAAACTGGAAATCCATATGCAACAAAATGAAACTGAATCCCTTTCTCTCGCCATGCACAAAAGTTAATTCAAAATGGATCAAGGAGCTTGATATCAAATCAGAGACACGCCGTCTGATAGAAGAAAAAGTTGGCTACGATCTACATACTGTGGGGTCGGGCTCCAAATTCCTCAATAGGACACCCATAGCACAAAAGTTAATAAGTAGAATCAACAAATGGGACTTACTCAAACTAAAAAGTTTTTTCTCAGCAAAAGAAACAATAAGAGCGGTAAATAGGGAGCCTACATCCTGGGAACAAATCTTTACTCCTCACACTTCAGATAGAGCCCTAATATCCAGAGTATACAAAGAACTCAAAAAATTAGACAATAAGATAACAAACAACCCAACCAACAAATGGGCCAAGGACCTGAACAGACACTTCTCAGAGGAGGACATACAGTCAATCAACAAGTACATGAAAAAATGCTCACCATCTCTAGCAGTCAGAGAAATGCAAATCAAAACCACCCTAAGATACCATCTCACTCCAGTAAGATTGGCAGCTATTATGAAGTCAAACAACAACAAGTGCTGGCGAGGATGTGGGGAAAAGGGTACACTTGTACATTGCTGGTGGGACTGCAAATTGGTGCAGCCAATTTGGAAAGCAGTATGGAGATTTCTTGGAAAGCTGGGAATGGAGCCACCATTTGACCCAGCTATTCCCCTTCTCGGTCTATTCCCTAAAGACCTAAAAAGAGCATGCTACAGGGACATTGCTACATTGATGTTCATAGCAGCACAATTCACAATAGCAAGACTGTGGAACCAACCTAGATGCCCTTCAATAGACGAATGGATAAAAAAATGTGGCATTTATACACAATGAAGTATTACCCTGCATTAAAAAATGACAAAATCATATAATTTGCAGGGAAATGGATGGCATTAGAGCAGATTATGCTAAGTGAAGCTAGCCAATCCCTAAAAAACAAATGCCAAATGTATTCTTTGATATAAGGAGAGTAACTAAGAACAGAGTTGGGTCGAAGAGCAGGAGAAGAAGATTAACATTAAACAGGGATGAGAGGTGGGAGGGAAAGGGAGAGAGAAGGGAAATTGCATGGAAATGGAAGGAGACCCTCAGGGTTATACAAAAGTACATACAAGAGGAAGTGAGGGGAAAGGGAAAAATAATACAAGGGGGATAAACGAAAGACAGTAGAGGGGGTAGAGAGAGAAGAGGGGAGGGGAGGATAGGGGGGATAGTAGAGGATAGGAAAGGCAGCAGAACACAACAGACACTAGTATGGCAATATGTAAATCAATTGATGTGTAACTGATGTGATTCTGCAATCTGTATATGGGGTAAAAATGGGAGTTCATAACCCACTTGAATCAAAGTGTGAAATATGACATATCAAGAAATATGTAATGTTTTGAACAACCAACAATAAAAAATTAAAAAAAAAACATCTACTATAATATAATGAAACATAAAAAAAAAGTAATCAAACTAGGCTGGTAATTAAAATCACTTTGCCATTTTTCTGAACCCATAAGCTAGGATTGTGGGTTTCACAAATATCTGTGTTTTGAATAATTTTCTCTAGTAGTTTTCATATTGTTGATAGAACATCTGAATACTTGCACTTGAAAATCTGGGAACTGATGATTTTGATGTTCTTAGAATCAGGGAATTTGGACCATCCCCAGTGTTAAGAAGTATGAGCAACAGCATTTTATTCCATTAACACACAAGCATAGCATTCACTGCCAGCCTGGCGTTATTATACCATTGCTAAAAAATATGGCAAATTATGACTTTTGTGGTAAACTTCCGATGAAAAAATGTGCCAAACATTCTCATTTTCCAGAAAAATAGTATTTAGTATTGAAAAAAAAAAAACCAGAAATATTTCTCCCTCTATCTAATAGCTAATAGTTATATTTCTCTCTCTGAAACAGCATAACCAAGTGTAAATACATATTTAATCGGTGCTGCATGGGTTATATAAACACATTTCATGTTCCTTCATATTTCATGCCTTTGTTCATATAAGCATGCCTATGAAACTAATACATTTATCACATTTAAGTGTCTCCAGAATTAAAATACATTGTGGTTTCTGAATGAGTATTCCTTAATATTTCAGTGTTTTTACATCTAGTTCTTGTATGCTGCAAATATGATTAAACCAGCAGAGGAAGATGACTCTGATATTGACGCAGGAGGAAAAAGTTACCCGAAGTATTACTGGGCCCAACATAAAGTCTTAAATTAAACCCAGTCAGTGTCAGCCTAGGTCATCTGAACTCCAGTAAGCTGAAGTTCCTAGAGGCACATGAAACAAAATTAAATACTTTTTGTGCAAACCATGAGTGTTAGGGTGGACATTTACACATTGTCATTTAGTCTGTAGATCTAAGGAGAGTAGTGGCAAATATATAATGGGAGGTAGAGGCATGTGCTTTAATTAATAACAATTGTAATAAATTTACTATATGGTACTTTGAAAGGAGTAGTGTAAAAGGTCAAGTTGCACAGACTGGACATAAAGGAGAGCATATTATATGGGTCATTTCTATGATGGAAAAGCACAAAATACCTAAGTATAAAATAACCAATCTATTTCCACTATTTCTCTGATGGAGCATAGATAAGAAAGGCAATTGTAATGTAATGCCTTCCATGGTTGGATCAACTCCCTTTCACCCTCTTTTTTTGTTAAAATTGAGAATGAGTATTAACAAAAGATAAATATAAGCCATATTCAAGTAGATTTCTGAAAGATCTGTATTCTCTCAGGAGAAAAAATGGCAAATTTTTCACAATAAATAAAATTAATTTTGTAGTGAAGGATGTAGCCTACATACACACCAACACTAAGCTATAAAAAGTAATCAACAGAATCAGGTATTTGTCTTCAAGCTGTAGGTATCTGTTCACCCTCAGTTTCTTCATTTGGATAATCTCACAAAAACAAATTGTCATCAGATTGACATTAAAATAGAAGCTGGCTTCATTTTAATATGGTTCTTTTATTATTTACCTCTTCCCATGATTCAAATTTCCTAATTTTTCGTGCAGGACACATGTCTGTGTGTGTGTGTGTATTTGTGTGTGTGTGTGTGTGTGTGTGTGTGTGTGTGGCACTGGGGATTGAACTAGGGGCACTTAACCACTGATTTGCATCCTCAGCCCTTTTTAATTTTTATTTTGAAACAGCAACTTTCTAAGTTGCTGAGACTTACTTTGACTTGCAATTCTCATGTTTCAGCCTCTTGAGTTGTTGGGATTACTGGCATGTGCCACAACACCTGGCCATGTCTGGGTCTTTTTGTGTGAAGAAATATTATTACTGAAATCTTCATCACCCTGTGGCTGTGCACTCCTTGCTACCCTAACACTTTGGTTTCTGGTGCATACAGAGAATAATACTTTGAGTAGATTCAATTCAGTTTCTTAGTGGAAACCATGATACAGGTGATAGAACAACAGAAAATGTCAGTTCTTTGTCTCTTGTACTTGAAAATTGGTGATTTTTCCTACACCTTCCAGAGAAATGAGGTCAAGGGACACAAAATTTCAATGAACATGAGGAGAAAGTTCAGGAGACCCTTTGTATAGCATGGTCACTATATGTGATAACAACATTGTATTCTGGGAAAGACTAAGACTAAGGACATCTATTTTATGCTATCACCATGAAATATGAGCTTTGTAAGTACAATGTAAATGGTATAGTCATATTACATTAACTTTAAAGGCATTATTAATAAAGAATTAAAACACAGTCTAAGTGCATATTTTCCTATTGTTTAGTTTTATTTACTGTAGTTCAGATCTCAAAATGTGAGTGTTTAGGACCTCTTGATTTCCACAAGAGGGGTCTCATCAAGATAACAATTTCCTAAACAAGGACAGGACCACCAAACTATGATCCTGTATAATGATCATTTTAAAATACTATGATGTCAATTATGTCTAGCTTCTTTCAAGATAGAATATGTTCTAGAATTTAAGATCTCAGAGAGATCTAGAGGTCATTTGAACAAGGCTTTTGTATATAAGTTCAGAGAAATAAAGAAATGGAGATTTACTTTTCTAAATAAATGGGCCAATTAACTGAATGGTATTAGCAAGGGAAGTTTGAATTCTTCAAATCTTTGTGATTAATTTTATTTTTAAAATTCCTTACAAAATATGGTTTATTTTCTATTTCTTGTCGGTGATGCAGAGGCTCCTGTAATTAAAAAAATTCTAAGTCTTCTTCTATTTATATGATTGGAAATTGGAGAGATAATCACAGTAATAACTGGAATACACACAGAACATGTTCTGAGGAAGTTTTATACCAAATATCAAAGTTTTATACCAAATATGAAGAATGCCTTGGGGAGTGTGGGGCCAAGACAAGCCGAAGTCTTCACCAGTGCTCACCTCATCTGAAGGATTATGATACCCTGTTAGCTCTCTTCTTATATGTAATAAATTGCTTATGATATCCAACAGTCTTCACGTGTCTGGGAATCCCCTCCTCCAACCCCAAGTACCATCATTTTTCTCAATGAAATATTCTCGACCCTTTTTTTCTTCCCTCAAGGGAACCCCTGTGTCTACATATGAACTGTGCTAACACCCAGTTCTGTCCAAGTTCCTAACAGATGGGTGCTCAGGGAGACTGGCCCCCATCAGAAAGACTTCTACTTCTGTGACATGGTTCCCTTGCTGAAGCTATCCTGAGCTGACATGAGGCTCCTGCACATGACAATCATTACCACCCCAGGGATGATGTCCCTTTTGAACTTTGTTGCCTTTGTAATTTCTTACATCATCGCCCTATTCACCTTGTGGACCTGCTCCTCCAAGTGCCACCTCATAGCCTCTCCACCTGTGGCTCAGACATCCCTGTGGTTTCCACTGTGGTTGTCCCTCTTCTTCACCTTTTTCAGGGTTGATTCTGCCAATGATGGCACAGTGTTTGCTCGTTGACACTATGATTTCCCACTTGCTCAGCCTCCTCATTTACACACTGAGAAAAATAGGCATGAAAAAGGCCCTGAGGAGAGTGTGGGGCCCCAAAAAAAGAAAGTTATTGAAGCCTCTTGTGTTGGTGCCCTTTAAATGATCTTGTTTCCTACTCAGAATCAATGTCAGTAAACCTAGCAGGTGCAAAGGTGGGATGTGCTGTCACCCATAGTTGCAAGCCTTGAAGAGAGAAGACCCCTGGCCACTCTCTTTCAGTTGCTTTGCCTCCCTGAGATTTCACACAAGAGAAGTAGATCAGATGACCTTCTGGTCCCTCCTACCTCTGACATCCTTCAACTTATTCTGTTTTTCCTGAGTCCACACATATCGCCATCATAACACTGTTATCAGGGCAAAGTATACGAACTGTAGTTATGTCCTGCCTTAGAAACAAATACCTTGACTGAAAAACCTGCTATATATAGGGGTGGCCAGCACCTCTACAGCACAGGTTCTTCCTGTCACTCCTATGATTTCAGAGCTGAGCCTGACCTTGAGGCATGAACTATTTCAAGGTCACCACTTGAAATAGGCCTTATCCAACCATTGGATTCTTACTGGGAGTTCCTAAAACCAGGCTTCCTTTCTTAATGGCTCTAAGGTCACTCAGTTTACACAGGGCTCATGGAGGTGCTAACTACGTTCATTCATTTCTTTTCATTGAAGTAAAGAAAAATGAAAGCAATTTCAAAAAAAACGTGTATGTGTTGAATATTGTAGATTTTCAACAAAAATTGTGTTTCTAAATATGTACAATGTGATATAAGTATACCACTTGCGTTTTACTAT
Source organism: Marmota flaviventris (assembly GCF_047511675.1). NCBI lineage: Eukaryota > Metazoa > Chordata > Mammalia > Rodentia > Sciuridae > Marmota > Marmota flaviventris. The sequence goes on along the minus strand of NC_092506.1, from coordinate 17,199,070 downwards.
TAGGAGTTGCTGTAATTAATTATCAGTACCCTATTGGTGGTGTATTTCAGTAATTAGAACATTGAAATTTGAAGATGATCATATATTTGCTTCAAACTTTCAAATTTATCACTATGACTATACTTATATTCTCTTTTTTCCCACATTTTCATTGGTGCACTGTAGTTGTATAGAAAGACGGAATTCATTGTTAAATATTCATACATGCACACAATATGCAATTTGGCCAACATTACTCCATAGTATTTACCCCACACACTCACACACACAACTATCATCCCTTGGTTCCTTTTCTTCATTGATTTCTCTTTGATTTTTAGGAGATCCACCCCTCCCTTTCTTTCTCCTTTTCTTCTCTTGCTTCTATATATGAGAGAATACCTACAACCCTTCACTGTTTGAATTTGACTTGTTTCACTTAGCATGATTTTCTCTAGTTCTATCCATTTTCTTGTAGATTTCATAATTTCATTTATCCTGTGGCTGAACAGGTGTTTATATACCACGTTTTCTTTATCAATTCATCCATTGATGGATACCTAGGCTGGTCCCATAGTCTGGCTGTTGTGAATTAGGCTGCTATAAACATGTGTATGCATGTATCACTGTAGTAAGATGACCTTACTTCTTCAGGATAAATACCAAGGAACTATACACTCATTTAAAAAAACAAACAAACAAACAAACAAAAAAAAAATTTGTAAGTCTTCAAATGTATCCATCAGGTAAATGTACAGCATGGAAAATGTCCCAACCTGTATAATACTCTGAAATTAGAAAAAAAATAGATTAATAAAAACAAATATTACTGAGGTACAATTTGTTAATCTTTACATAAAACATGCAAATAGCATTGAAATTTTTATTATACCTTTCGAACTATTCAAATTCATGTTCCTTTCACAAGTGGATGCTCTGATTTTGGATTAAGAATTGGAAAGAGTCTGAGTTTTCATGATTCTTGTTCAACTCCTTCCCAGGAATCACTACAAATCCTCTGACTCCTCCAACGGACTGACTCAGGAATATTCATAAACAGATTTAACTTTATGAAGTAGCTGGTGAAAACTTGAATACTCTATCATTGTTTTACTTACTGGTCTCAGTGAATCAAAAACATGGCACCTACTACTTCCAAGCAATATCAGACAATCAATTATTTAGTAAAGACATAAAACAAAAAGTACTGGGCTGGGGATGTGGCTCAAGTGGTAGTGCACTCACATGGCATGCGTGTGGCCCTGGTTCATCCCTCAGCACCACATACTAACAAAGATGCTGTGTCCGCCGAATAAAACTAAAAAATAAATATTAAAACTCTCTCTCTCTGTCAAAAAATACTAAAAAAAACAAAGAGTATTGTGGAGAGAAGTTACCAAATGCATGATATTTATTTAATATATGGTTTTGCAAGCTCAGCTCCATTTTAGTTCTCTGGTCAGCATAACACATGGGGTCACATATTCACAAGACCTGTTTGCATTGTATCAACTGGATAGAACACTTAAGTTTTAGGAATATGAACAATTATAAAGTCTCAGCTTCTCGAATTGTTTCCTTGTTTATATTGTAGATTCTTGTAGACCCTTAACCTGTGCCAAATTTATAAGAGTTTCTTTTACAATTTCCATTTGTGCATGAAAAAAAAATGCTCTCAAGGTAATTATCATGAGTTTGTAAAACATTGACTGAGTCCTTTTGAAATTTAAGAATACAGAGGCACACAGAGATCCAGCAAATTAATGTCTAAAGTGGTAAAATCAACACGAATTTGTATTGTTCAAGCACAATGCCTAAACATGTTTTTAATTTCAAATTTGGAATCTTGTGGATTTTTAAACTTTTTTTTTTCTTTACCTTTATTTCTGTGTATACATCAACTCTGTATGTCATTTTTAAGTACTATTGTTCATATTCCACACCCAGCCACAGACACAAACCCAAGAATTGAATCTAATCTAATCTAATCTAATCTTTTTTCTTTTTCCAGCTTGGGTGTTATCTCCTTGACATTCTGCAAACACTTCCACTCTCAGGCCAGCCTTACTATGTTTAGTTTTCTCCATCTTTTGGAGAATTTAAATTAGCAAACTGAGCTTATGTATTCTACAATCCTTGTAATATGTACATATGAGAGCTTAATATGTACCAATCAGAGATCAAAATCATAGAAACAGCATTAAATAATACTTCTTAGCATATTCTCATTATAAAATACAAAAATATGAAATGGAAAAGAAAATAATGATTCTAAACATAATCCTCCTTATGATTCTTAGTAACAGGAATACTTCATCATACAGATTTAAATAAATTACCTGATTACAAAGTAAGTACGATAATATCGATCATACTTTTCCTCTGTAAAATATGTAATTCTTTCATTTGTTCATCCCTCAAATCCTGTGACTTTGTTCTAATGATCTTCACTGTACAGAGGAGTTAATCAGAGTGGAGAAATTTTAAGATAACTCATAAGACCACTGGGCTTTAATTAATACTTCCAACTATTTGCTATTGGTCCAAACCAACTTCTTGCCCCACAGTTTCTTCATAGCATTTTTTACTTCTGCATTTCTCAGTGTATAAATTAGAGGATTCAACATTGGAGTGATAATGGTGTAAAATACAGCCACCATCTTATCCTCTGAGAAGGTAGTGTCAGGCCTCATGTACATAAAAGTACAGGGACCGAAAAAGATGATGACCACTGCAATGTGGGAGCCACAGGTGGACAGAGCTTTGCGTCTTCCTTCTGCCGACTGCTTCCTCAGAGACACCAGAATAACACTGTAGGAGATGAGCAAGATTACAAAGCTCCCCAGAGCAATGGTACCGCTGTTGGCTGTCACAACAACACCAACAATATAGGTGTCTGTGCAGGCAAGTTTGAGAACAGGGTGGACATCACAGAAGTAGTGATCAATCTCATTGGGTCCACAAAAGGGTAATTGGACTACCAGAGCCACTTGGATAATGGAGTGTATGAACCCACCTACCCATGTCCCCAGCAACATTTTATTGCACCTTTCCCTGTCCATGATGGTCATATAGTGCAGGGGTTTGCAGATGGCCACATAACGATCATAGGCCATTACAGTAAGGATAAAGATCTCAGTACAACCAAAGAAATGCACTCCAAAGAGTTGCAACATGCACCCCACATAAGAGATAGTTTTGTTCTTTGCTAATAGGTCAACAATCATCTTGGGTGCAGTGACGGAGGAATAACAAATGTCTACAAAAGATAAAAAGTTGAGAAAGAAATACATAGGAGACTTGAGTAGGTTGCCCGTGCAAACTGTCAGCATGATGGTGAGGTTTCCCAGAAGAATGACTGCATAGAAGAATGAGAACAGCACAAAGCAGACTTCCTCAACTTCTGGGTTCTGAGAAAGGCCCCAGAAGATGAATTCAGTTACATTGCTTATTTTTTCCATGGAATGAGTCCATGAGGCCATGTTCCCCAGAGATAAATTACCTGAAGGACACATGGAAAGTACCATCATCATTTATTTCTAACTCAGAACAAATAGATATTTCTAGTACATGTTAATAGAAAAAAGTGTGATTACTCCTGATTGGTATACACATGTGAAAATGAATTGCATCTTTTCCATTATGTTACTTCTATATTATATCTATTTTCTTCACTTCAGATGAAGAAACAATGTCCAGAGAGATAATTTAAATCCCCTGAGTCTCACTTGTTACCAGGTATATTTCCTCCTTTGCTGTTTATTAAGGTTTATTTACAAATTTGTTTTTTTTTGTTTATTTTACTTGTTATTGATGCATATTATTTTTACAGAATTGTGAAATTCATTGTGGCATATGTGCATTTACATGAAAATGTAATTTGATCAAAATAGTTTTTATTTTTTATAAAGCACTAAATTTTTGAAACAATATCTGTTTGAGGAAATAGTAATGTTTGTATACAAAAAAATAGTTTTTCTTTATTTTTGATGTATAAGTAAAAACATGACCTCACTTTCCTTGCTGAGTATTTACATGCCTATTCACAATATCCATCATGAGTCCTCAAATACTTGAGCCTAGAAACTTCCGCAGGTTCTCCTCCTTATGAACCTGGATCTTGTCTAAATTACTTCATAGCCCCTTATTTGGCATCAAGCTCCAGATGTGGTGTGAAGTAATAGAAAGAGAATCAAAACCATGCAAATTAGACTCTGAAGTGAGGCTGTTGTAACATAGATACATCATTTAAATTCCCAGAGAATCCATTATCTCATTTGTGAAATGACAGTGTTCCAGTCTCACTATCACTTATCACGATAGCACTTATTTCCACTGTGAAATTAAATCACTTCTATAATCATAGATTAGCCAAAACACCATTTCTCTCTTAACTGATTCAAAGTAAAAGTAAAAATAAAAAAGAAAAGAAAAAGGCTGCATTCAGTTCATATTTTTTGTGTGTATCCTTCTGATATGTCCTGTTTGGGAGAATTCAATATTTCAGGAAGAGATTACCATTGAATGTTAATTAAAATTAAGAACAGGGGAAAGTATTATTTAAATAGATGTACATTCAGTAGTGGAATTCCAGACACACTAGTAGAGATTACTGGTATGTGTTAGTGGAGACATGTATGTGGAATAATTGTAAAGGGGTTTTCTAGATACTTCCTCAAATCAAGCTGAGCACATAAATGCTTCCTCTCTTTCCAGACTGTGCTACCGAGAACATATCCCTTCGATCCACTGAGTTCAGTGTTCATGACTTCTGAGCTCTATGCTGAGAGCCCACTCATTGCCTCTATTGTGCTTGGTACTTCCAGCTTTGGGGAAATTGAAGGTCAGTGTTCCATCAAGGTTGTGTGCTGGATTTGGTAGTCATTATGAGTTCTGCCTTCTCTGGGGCATTACAAAATGCTGATAGCAATAACAGCAATGGTAATAGCAACAATGTAATTCAAATTTGGGATCAAGCACATTCCCTGCTATGTTCATACTCCTTTAGTTTGTCTACTGATTTTAAAAACAGCCTATTCTCCAGTGAGAATTTACTGCAGATCACATCATATCAGTCTTGGCAAATATCACCTACATTGGTTGGTTCTCCAAAACAAACCAGGCACAAGCTGAAGAACTATCCCCCTACTATCCAAAACACAAGGCCCTAGAGGAAACCTTACCTCTCTTTAAACCAAACCACATCTCAAGGATGCAGTCTTCAACTTGCTGAGTATTTGAAACCTGACACCACAGTATCCTTTGCAATGATTGATATTTTTCTATTTGTGACACTCATGACACCCTATCTCACAGTCATGTACAGAAAACATTTTATCTTATCATCTTAATAATTTCATTCTTCATTTACTTCAGGAAGCCGTGTATTGCAATTTTATTATAAATTTACAAAATCTAGCAATTTAAATGAATTACCCTTTCCAACAAACATTCTGTATTCATTTTAAAAGAAAAAGAAAAGTCTCACCTGTATTTTCCAGTGCTTGAATTTGCTTTATTTTTCTATCTCTTCCTTAGATAACGCGGGTACAGCAGATCAAATTAAAAGAAGAGTGATACCTGAAAAATTGCTTTGTAAATGGTTAGCACTAGAGAATCACAGATACCTTAAATTCAAAAACTGGTAGAAGTCAGTCTTTGTTTTTCCTGATTCTCTTACCTACTTAAACCTGCAGTTTCGTAGTAACTTTGACAATAAATTCTCTTTTTTATCTACTTCTTATAGGGACTCCTTAAAAAGAACACAGCAAAATGATAATGACCTTTGGGAAAGCTTTTCCCCAAAGTCTTCCTCCATAGTCAAAAACAAATTACAGACCTAACAATGAACTTTAATTTCCAAGTTTCTGTAATTAAAAAATAAATAAATGAATAAATAAATAAATAAACAAATAAATAAATAAAAACACAAATTTAGAAGTCAGTCAATTATCAGATCATAATGCCAACTCAAAGCATAATGCTAATACAAAATAAGTTGTCAAACAATTTTTTTTTATGATTTTATACTTTTTTCTTTGGTTCCATGTGGTTCAATGTGTGTACTAAATAGTACACACTTAATATACCATATCAAAATATATATGTTATTGATAGAACTTTAAATGTTCTACTCTTTTTTTCTTTTTTATAAATTTGTTCTAAGAAAATTTTGTTCTAGTTAGTTATACCTGACAGTAGAATGTATTTTGACACATTGTATACAAAGGGAGCATAACTTCTCATGGCTCTGGCTGTACATGGTGGCATTCTGCACTCCTTCCTATCTCCACAGCCCCAATCCTCCCCTCCCTCACTCAACTCTGCACAATCCAAAGTTCCTTCATTTTTCTCTACCCATCCCCACTATGGATCAACATCTGCTTATCCGAGAAAACATTTGGACTTTGGTTTTTTACAATTAGCTTACTTCACTTAGAATGATATTCTCTAGTTCCATCCATTTACCTGTAAATGCCATAATTTCATTCTTCTTTAATGTTGAGTAATATTCCATTGTGTACATGTACCACATTTTCTTTATGCATTCATCTTGTTGAAGGGCATCAAGGTTGGTTCCATAGTTTGGCTATTCTGAATTGAGCTGCTAAGAACATTGATGTGGATTATTATTGCTTGTATTCTTAATAATTGCCAATCTGACTGGGGCAAGATGAAATCCTAGAGTAGTTTTGATTTGCATTTCTCTAATTGTTAGAGATTATGAACAATTTTTATATGTTTATTGACTAATTGTTTTTCTTCTTCTGTGAAGTGTCTGTTCTGTTTTTGAGTTATTTAAATAGCCTGTAGGTTAGTGTTTTATCTGAGGTGTGTTTGATGAAGAAATTCTACTATACTGGAGGCTCTCCTTATGTCATTGATTTTTCCTTTCCTGAGAACAAACTTTTTAGTTTGAATTTGTCCCAATTCTTGATTCTTAATTTTACTTCTCATGTTTTAGGAGTCTTTTTAAGGAAGTCAGATCCTAAGCCAACATGATGACGATTTGAGCTTACTTTTTCTTCTATTACGTGTAGGTTCTCTGTTGTAGTGCCTAAGTCTTTGATTCACTTTGAGTTGATTTTTATGCAGGGGGAGAGAAAGAGGTTAATTTCATTTTGTTACATGTGGATTTCCAGTTTTCCATTTGTTGAATAAGCTCTCTTTTCTCCAATGTATGTTTTTGCCTAGTATGAGATAACCTCATTTATCCAGGTTTTTCTCTGTATCTTATATTTTGTTGCCAACACCATGGAGTTTTTGTTACTACTGCTCTATAGTAGAGTTTTAGGTCTGTAATTGTGATGCCTCCTGCTCCACTCTTCTTGCTAATGATTTCTTTTGCTATTCTGGGTCTCTTATTTTTCAAATGAAGTTCATGATTGTTTTTTCTAGTTGTGTGAAGAATGTCATTTGGATTTTAATACGAATTCCATTAATTCTGTATAACAATTTTGGTAGTATGGCCAAATATTTCTTTTTAATTTTAGTTGTAGATGAAAACATAATACCTTTATTTTATTTTTTATGTGGTGCTGAGGATGGAACCCAGTGCTTCACGTGTGCTAGGTGAACATTCTACCACTAAGCCACAACCCCAGCCCCAGTATGGCCATTTTGAGAATATTAATTCTGTCTATCCAAGAGCATGGGAGATCTTTCCATCTTCTAAAGTCTTCTTCAATTTCTTTCTTTTGTGTTTTGCAGCTTTTATTGTAGAGGTCTGAAGTTTTTATTGCGTTAGTCTGAAGTTTTGTTTCCTCGATGTGTCTTTGTCTGATTTTGGTGTCAGGGTGATACTAGCCCTGTAGAATAAGTTTGCAAGGGTTCCCTCCTTTTTTTCTTTCATGGATTAACTTGAGTATTGGTGTTAATTCTTCCCTGAAGGTCTTGTAGAACTTGGCTGAGAATCTGTATGGTCCTGGGCTTTTCTTGGTTGGTAGACTTTTGATGGCATCTTCTATTTCATAGCTTGAAATTGGTCTGTTTAAACTACTGCTTTTGGTGTTGATTTGTTTTTCTTTTTGTAGGGCTTTGAGATGTAATGTTAGGTCATTTATTTGTTGACTTTTTATTCAACAGCATGCTATTTCATCTCCAGGTGTGATTATGATTAATTTCTAGTTTTATTCCTCCTGATCCAGTTTGTGTAGATCATATGACTCTAGAAATTTGTCGATAAGTTTAAGGTTTCCTATCTTTGTTTTGGAGTATAAATTTTCAAAATAGTTTATAATTATCTTCTGCATTTCAGTAGTGTCCACTGTGATATTTCCTTTTTTCATTGCAAATTTCAGTAATTTGAGTTATCTCTCTCCTTCACTTTGTTAGCATGACTAAGGGTTTGTCAATTTTCTTTATTTTTTCAAAGAACCAACTTATTGTTTTGACAATTTTTTGAATTGTTTCTTTTGTTTCAATTTTATTGATTTTAGCTCTGATTTTAATTATTTCCTGTTTTCTACTGCTTTTGGTGTTGATTTGTTTTTCTTTTTCTAGGGCTTTGAGATGTAATGTTAGGTCATTTATTTGTTGACTTTTTATTCAACAGCATACTATTTCATCTCCAGGTGTGATTATGATTGATTTCTATTTTTATTCCACTATTATCTGATAGAAGACAAGATATTTGTGTTTTTTGTTGTTGTTGTTTTGGTATTTTCTGAGAATTGCTTTATGACATAACATATGGTCTATTTTAGAGAAGGATCCATGTGCTGCTGAGAAGAATGTATATTCACTCACTGAAGGATGAAATACTCTATATATGTCTATTAAGTCTCAGTCATTGATTCTATTATTTATTTCTATAATTGGTTTAGTTTTGATTTGGTTTGAAAGATGTATACAGTGGTGAGAGAGGTGTGTTAAAGTTACCCAATAATACTGTATTTGTGGTCTATTCAATTCTTGAAATTGAGAGGGTTTTTTTATGTATATAGATGCTCCATTGTTTGGGGCATATATATTCATGATCATTATGTCTTGTTGATATATGTTTCCCTTAAGCAGTAAGAAATATTCTTGTTTATCCCTTCTGACTAACTTTGGTTTGAAGTCCACTTTGTCTGATATGAGAATGGAAGCCCCTGCTTATTTACACTGCTCATGTGAGTGATGTTTTTCCCCAAACTTTCACTTTCAGTCTGTTATTTTCTTTTCCTATGTGGTGAGTGTCTTAAAGACAGCATATTGTTGGGTCTTTTTTTTTTTTTTTAATTCAATCTGCCAATCTATGTCTTTTGATTGATGTGTTTAGGTCATTAACATTCAGGGTTTTTATTGAGATATGTGTTGTATTTATGGCCATATTTGTTTATTTTTGGATTTAACTTGACTTAGTTTCTCCTTTGATTGACCTTTTCTTTAGTGTAGTTCCTCCCTTTGCTGATTTTCATTTGTTTAAAAAAAATTCTTCCTTATGGAATATTTTGTTGAGAATGTCCTGTAAGTGTAGGCTTTCTAGTTGATAGTTAACTTTTGTTTATCATGGAATGTTTTTATTTCATCTTAAAATCTGAAGCTTAATTTTGTTGGATATAATGTTCTTTGTTTGCATTAATTTTCTTTCAGAGCTTAGTATATGTTATACCAGTACCTCTTGGCATTGAGGATTTGGGTTGAGAAATCAACTGAAACCTGAATTGGTTTCCCCCTATATGTAATTTATTTATTTTTTTCTATTGTAACTTTTAAAATTCTATTGTTATTGTCATTACAATATGGCTTGGTGTGGGTCTGCTGTAATTTTGTACATTTGGGGTCATGTAAGCCTTTTATGGTTATTTTTTCATTTCTTTCTTTATATTTTATAAATTTTCTGATATTATGTCATTGTAAAGATCATACATTTCTTTGGTTTGTATCTCCATGCCTTTGTCTAGTCCAATAAACCTTAAATTTGGTCTTTTCATGTTATACCATATTTCTGGGAAGTTCTGTTCATGGTTTCTTACCATCTTCTCTGTGCTGTCAACTTTATTTTCAAGAGTATATATTTTGTCTTCATTGAATATGTTTCTAAATGATCTATTGGTGATACTTTCCATTCAATTTTTAATTTGGTTTATTGTTTTCTTCATTTCAAGTATTTCTGCTTGATTGTTTTTGTATAATCTTTGCCTCTTTATAAATTGATCTTTTACTTCCTGGGTTTTCTCTCTGATATCCTGTATTTCAAAGATCAGTCTAACTATGTATTTCCTGAACTCCTTCTCTGACATGTCTTTGACTGCATTGTCTATCTATGAATTCTATTGTTGGAACTTCTTGGTTTGTTTTAAGTGCTTTGTTCCATTATTTTTTCCTGTTGTGTGTGCATCTTCCGATCTAGTCTAGTGGTATGGATTTGAGGCAGCACAGCTTCTATCCTGAAGTTTTATAATGTCCCCAAAGGCTTCCAGTATGTCACCTTTAAAAGGGAGACCAGTATTAAGAGCACCCAATGAAACAATATACAACCTGAAACCAAATAGCTCCTATTAAGTCATATACAGTTTTATCACAATAGACAAAAATGATATCTTTGATTATTAACAATATAATAGTAAGTTTACTACAAGGGTTTACCATTTATAATGATGGATAATGAGGGAACAGACATAGTTTCAGATGTGATATTCATGAAGGAGGGTAGAAGATAGAGGAAAACATTTATAGTAAGAGCAAGAAAGGAATTAATAGAGGTTGAATGTTAGTATGAGAGCAGTGAGAAAGAGAATCCAGGGAGACAGATAGGAGAGAAAAAATATAGAGATAGATTTTTTTTAAAAAAGTAAAAATATAAGAATATATAACAAAACTGTAGCATATTATTCAGATATCCTTTTCCTCAATAAAATGATGTGTGAAAAATATTTGATTCAAAATTCTTAGAAGTGTGAGAGACGGGGAAAAATTTAAAAAATAAAAAATAAATAAAATTTGAAAATAATAAATAAAAATAAAAGAAAGTCTCAATGGAAAGTTGAGCAATTGCTTCTGTTAACTCTCAAACGTTTTCTCAGCTTCCCTTCTCCATGGATATGTGGGTTTATCTGAAGTTTCATGTTAGCTCCAGTCCAATGGGTGCCAGACCATTTGGCTGGATGAGCTGATAGATAGCAAGAAGTTCTCACACCCTCTTCCAGTCTTTCCACCCATTGTAGCTGGCCCCTTATATTTCCATGGACTTTAAGACTCACTGAGCTGGAGAGAGCCCAGTTTTTTCCAGTTTCTCTAACCTATATTTCCTCTGTGGCATTGCCCCTATTCTCTAGCTTCCCATAGGTCTGCCAGACCCTGACTGACTCACGCAATCCCAGATGCAATCTGACAGACCTGGGCTTCAGCTTCCCCAGGCTCTGCCTTGCTGCATCCTAAGATCTCAATGCCATTTTAACTTTCAGAGAGACCACCAGAGATGTGCTCACACCAAGAAGTGACCATGTAAAGAGGCAGCCAAATGGTGGCCAATAGAACAACAGGCAGAAATAATAAATGATGAATCAGGGCAGAATCATAAAACAACAGATTGGACATATACCTTGTTTGATCACTTTTTTCTCCAAGTCCTGAGGACTGGAGGATTTGTGGGTCTCACGTAAGGTTGTGCTCTCATGGTACCATGCCATGAAAAGCAGAAATAATCCACAAGTTTACTTTCTTTCAGAAGTGTTAGATGACACCAAACTTTCCTCAGAGCATCCTTCATTCTGTGTTTCTCAGCGTGTAGATCAGAGGGTTGAACATGGGAGCGATGATGGTGTAGAAAAGAGCAAACACTTTGTCTTCTGGGAATGTCGTGGCTGGCCTGAAGTAGATGAATAATGTGGGTGCAAAAAACAGGACCACGACAGTGATGTGGGCACTGCAAGTGGAAAGAGCTTTGCTGCGACCCTCCCTGGAGCATCCCCTCAGTGTGTACAATATACAAAAATAAGAGAACATCAAGACACCAAAAGTCACCAGTGCAATTAACCCCGAGTTAGCAATGACTAAGAGACCTATCGTGTGTGTATTAGAACAGGCCAATTTCAGCAAAGGATACACATCACAGAAGTAATGATCTATCTCATTGGGGCCACAGAAGGGTAAGAAGATGGTAAGAAGAAACTGACTGGCAGAGTGTGCAAATCCCCCAGCACAGCACGCCAGGATGATCGTGTTGCACCTCTGTCTGCTCATGATGGCAGCATAATGCAGGGGCTTGCAGATGGCCACATAGCGGTCATAGGCCATCCCCGTGAGGATGAAGATCTCGATGCCTCCAAATAAATGGGTGGTAAACAGCTGTTCCATGCAGTAATTATAGGAAATGATCTTCTGTTCAGCCAGTAAGCCAGTCATTAATTTAGGGGTCACTGTGGATGTGTAGCAAAGGTCAGAGAGCCAGAGGTAATTGAGGAAGAAATACATGGGCTGGCTGATGAGCTGCGAGCATGTGATAGAAACAATTACAAGCACATTTCCCATCCAAATGGCAAGGTAGCAAAGTAAAAATAATACAAAGCAGAGGACTTCCATGTTCTTATTGTGGGAAAGTCCCAGGAGAATAAATACAGTGAGATTATTGCTTTTTTCCATGGTCCAGTTTAGATAGAGCAAATAAATCACCTGAAATGACATAACTGGTGAGCTTAAATCTATAAGTGTTTGATGAAAAGTGTGATGGTTATTTTCTACTTGATGCACTAACTAGATGTAATTTATTTCATTATGGCATCTCAAAGAATAAAAACCTGGTGTTCAATTAAAATGGCTCTCAAGACTCCCTGTGAATACATACTGCTTGATTTCGGATACTTCTTCTGCAAATGGTGATCAACTCTTGCCTTAGTGAGCACCAAAGCTTTTGTTCAAACAATATTATTATTTTATTTTTGATCATATCTACTCCTAAATCTTAATAAAATAGTCAGTTTATCCCTGTAAAAAATGCTGCTCTGACTTTCTGGGACTCAAAATGCATTAAGGAAACAAGTATATGTCACATAGCTAATATGTTTTTCATTATGTACCAACTAATTTAACTGATTTTGTTAGTTGAATACACATTATCTCAACTCTGTCTTACAGTTAGTTAGCTTAAAAACTAAGCAAATTTACAGGAAAATATTTTAAAATGCAATGCTCTCTCATTAAGAAGCTGAAGCAAGCCTTTTGAAATATGTTTGCTATTTGTTTCCTTGTTATTGGTTTTCTCAATGATTTCCTGAAAATTATGTGCTGACACTTTAAAACACAGAATAGCTTAATTTGCTAATTAATTCAAGGAGAACAACAAAATCTCACGAACCACCAAATAAACCTAAGAAGAAGTCCCTGAAAAGACTATGCTTTGGGAAATGTTATACTAAAATTTGCCCTCAGTGCAGGATAGTATATTTTGGAAGTAAAATTCCTTTTAACCTTGGGATTGGAGGGTATGTATTTTTTCTGAATTCATCCAGTACAATCATTTTGTCTAGTCTCACAAACTCTCCAGACAGTGACAAATCCATACAGAATTGTTGTTTACAGGGAGACTGATTGATTGGGCAGACTCTGTTTTTAGCACAATAACATAATATGCCTTTACTTTGCATGTCAACTATTTCATCTGTTTGAGTACAAATAACAGGGAATTACATGCCTTGTGCAATATGTATATTTGTGACATTTAAATAATAATGGAATGTGAAGCTGCTTTGTAATTTATAGTAATATTTGTACACACATTATTATTGAAATATTGGGAGTAATGATTTGATAAATTTTATTCTGAGTGTATACAATAACATTTAAGAAGGTTGAAACATTTTGAGTTTAATGTTACTCAAACTCTCAATTTTCCTTTTTTCACAAAAGTGGGAAATTTCAATTCTAAATCAATGAAAATATCGGAGTAGTGTGCTTAGCATCACCAACCAGTGAAAATCATTTCAAAGTAAAAGGATTTGATCCTATGAGCTAAGATTTTTGTAGTAGCAAAGACCTTGTTGCTGAAAACTGACACAGAATTATTATCATGTTCCATCAATTTTGGTCTCTACTATTTTAAATTAAAATGTTTATTATTAATTCTTACCAGATGATCTCAAAATAACTTTTTTTTCCTACCCTAATCTTAAACTTAATTTCTTAATCAAACTCTATGTAAAATTTCTCCATAATTCTCCATGGTACAAAGTAAATATTGTTACCAACACAATGAATAATTCATTTGTAATGGAAGTTGAATTTCAAGATAAGTACATCCATTTTCACATAAAATTTTCAGGAACATAATTAGATAAGAGGCACATTTTAGAGAAATTGGTTTTAATCCAGCCCAAAGTTGAACTACAGCAATATTTTCCATTAAATAAGAAAAGCTATTTTCTTTCATTTGAAGAAAAATCAAATATTGGGTATATTATCTGATTTTCATTGATCATGAGATGTCTTCATTGATCTTCATTGATTCAGGTAATCAAGTCACCTCTATTCAGAAGGTGGAGGCTGGTGATTAATTTCACTACCAGACAATTTTTCTATTTTTTATGTTTTACTACTACAATGAGTAATTTATGGGCAAAATTATAATAAGCTCAAGTTTTATTACAATATAATAATTCATTATAATTTAGAGACAATCGCCAGTTACATGACTTAATTCAGTCATTAATTGTAGATTTGATGTTTGCAAATTTTATAATTTCTTTGTTAAAAGATTTTATTCATTTTAAATATATGAAAATATATGTAACTGAATAATTAGAGGTTTGCTCTGAGACTCAATAATACATGGAAAAGAGTGTTTAAAAAATAAAATAGTGCATGGATGATTTCATTGTGCTAACATTAATGCATCACAAAAAAAAAGAGATAAAAATTACTTTAGGTTTATACAGGTGAAGAAACATATACATAGTAACACAACCCATGTTCTGGTCTTAAAACATGAATTTTCTGACCTTGGAACCTGAGCTCATACACATGTCACTATGGGTCCTGTCACAAGTTCAAAAACAAACAAACTGTATAGCAACAGGATAAATTGGACAGTACCTCTGCCTCTCCTATTTTTGAAATGTGCATAAAAGTCCAAGTCTGAGGCAAACCCAGGCTACCTCCTGAATTTCAGTCAGTGTTCCACTCTAGTCATCCAAATTTCCCTGAAAAAAAATAAAAAGCCAATCCAGTTCAGGGTTCTTAGATAGAGAAGCCAACTGTAGAAATAACAGATGCCCAGCTCACACACTTCCCCGGGAGGCAATAAGCCCTTATTTTCTCAAGCTTGACTGGAGTGCCAGTTCTCACAGACACTTGGGGATGTGACCTGATATTCTTGCCCATAAGTTTCCTCTTTGTAATAGAAGGGAACCAGCTTCAACAATCTCTAATAATCCTTCCCAAAATGTTGTGCTTTGCATAATTCCAGATGTATTCTTCTTGGTCCAGGTCTATTACCTCTTTAGAATTGTGAAAACATGTTACTCTTTACCTGAGGTCCCCGATAAACTGGAGAGCATCATTCTGATATTGATCTTATTTTTCTAGAATATGATATCCCACCACTATTGGACACTCAGCATCTCCTGGAACTTCATGTTCTCTTAATCTTAGTCTCTAGAATTTCTGACACTGTTTGAAAATGAGATGCAAAAAAGTATGTTTTCTTAACACAGAAGTGAAAGGATATTTTCAACAAATATCACATATTTATTCAAGTAATGGTAAGAAAGAAAGAAATGTTCTTTTTTTTAAATCTTTTCTGTTCTCTCTTCACTGAAATTACAATCATCCCTTACTATTTAAATTATTTCCTGTGACTTTTGACTTGGCATCTTTGCCCAGTGTTACTGATCCTTTATTTTCTGTTTTTCCCAATTTATGCATATAGTTTGTATACATATGCAAACACAAAATGCATATCGGTTTGTAACTACTGTCACATCACTGAATCAAAATAATTTACAGAAAGTCACCCCATAATGAAAAATAAAAATTTGAAGCAGGAGTACTTGATTTTTGAAAAGTCGTTAATCATAGTCTCTAGAGAGCCAAATTAGTCCTGAGTATTTTCAGGCTCAAATATAAGTAAAACTAGATGTACGTTATATTTCAAAGGTTCATTTATTTTCTCCCAGAGCTTTGCTTCTTTATAGAAAGTGAACACTTGATGCATACCAAAGTAATCAACTCACCAGTTAGCATCCTTTTATATCGAAGTTATTGAGCAACTCTACAACTGGATTATAAACACTTTTCAAAAAAAAAAAAAAAAAAGACTCTTCTATAGCATGTAGTTCAAATCCTATTCACCACAGAGTTTTTAATGACTGAGAAGTGCTGTTTATGCAGTCTCAGTTTCTTTTTCCCATCTTTATAACCTGAGAAGAAAGCTGTAGTTCTCGTTCCCATGTTAAGAAATGATTCTCACCAATTCCCACACAGTGTTTTATCATGTTCTTCAGGGAAGAAGTGTGTGTCTGTGTGAGCTTCAAGTATTCTTGTCTAATGTGAGTTTTCTAGAAAATTACAGACCTGTAGAACTTTCTTTCATTTCAAGTTAAATGTTTTTCAAGAGTACAGTCAAAAATCCTGTAATTTTCCCCTACTTTTATATAATTTTTAAAAACACCTTTTTTGGGGTACATGTATGCTGAAAGCTAGGTTTACTTCTAAGTTCCTCAATGAGCTTCACTAAGAATAGTAAATATTTAACAAACAAGAAAACACCCTGCCAGGCACAGTGGTGCATGCCTGTAATCACAGTGGCTCAGGAGACTGAGGCAAGAGGGTCATGAGTTCAAAGCCAGCTTCAGCCAAAGCGAGGCACTAAGCAACTCAGTGAGACTTTATCTCTAAATAAAATACACAATAGGGCTGGGGATATGGCTCAGTTGTTGGGTACCCCTGAGTTCAATACCCAGTACAAAAACAAACAAACAAACAAACATGTACTTACCAGAAGGTTGAGCAAAGGGATGGTATATATCTTTATAACATCACTAGGACCATGTAATTTAGGTTAGTTAGGATTTCTCAGAAAATAAATCTTTTGATAATTGTATAATTTTCTCTTTACCTCTGATAGATCATGTTTCCATTATGTACTCTGTTCAAAATTAACATTTCTTCAGGATTTTTTGGTGTTTTTTTTTTCAATATCTTTCTCTATGCCTTTACTTTTAATCATATCTTATTGTCTTTTAGTTGATATATTTAGATCACACACACTGAAGGTAATTAAAATATATTTGGTTTAAAGCCTGTCATCTTACTAATTGTTTTATAAGTTATTCAGCTCCTTTTGCTCTTTGTTTTATATAATCTGTTTCACTGGTTTTGACTTACTTTAAAAATACTGACATACTGATGGTGAAGATTTTATTCCAATCTTTAAGATATCTATCTGTACATGTTCTTGATGGTGTCCTTTGCTATAAAGAAGCTTTTCAGTTTGATATCATCCCATTTATTGACTCTTGGTTTTACTTCTTGCTCTTTAGGAGTCTTATTGAGGAATGCAGTTCCCAAGCTACATGTTGGAGAGTTAAGCCTATTTTTCTTCTAGCAAGTGCAGTGTCTCTGGTCTAAGGCCTATATATATAGTCCACTTACCGTTGAGTTTCATTCAGGGTGAGATATAAGGGTTCAATTTCTTTCTATTAAATATGGATTTCCAGTTTTCCAAGAACAATTTGTTAAAGAGGTTATTTTTTCTCCAATGTACATTTATGGTGCCTTTGTCTAGGATGAGATAACTGTATTTTTGTGGATGTATCTCTGTGACATCTATTCTGTTCCATCACTCCAGACAGAATGGCATTATTAAAGAATACAAGTAACAGTAAATGTTGAAGAGGATATGGGGAGAAATGTACTTTCATACATTGATGGTGGGACTGCAAATTGGTGCAACCTTTATGTAAAACATTATGGAGATTCCTCAGAAAACTTGGAAGGAAACAACCATTTGACCCAGTTATCCCACTCCTTGGTTTATACATAAAGGACTTAAAAACAGCACACTAAGTGACGTGGCCATATCCATGTTTATAGAAGGTCAATTCACAATAGCTAAGCTATGTAAACAACCTAGGTGGGCTTCAATAGATGAAGGGATAAAGAAAATGTAGTGTGTATACACAATAGACTATTACTCAGCCACAAGGAAGAATGAAATTATAGCATTTTCTGGTTAATGGATGGAACTGGAAAATATCATGCTAAATGAAATAAGCCAATCCCCCAAAACAAAGGCCAAACATTATATATGATTTGTGGATGCTAACCCAAGACAAGAAAGGTTGGGAAAGAGAATAATAGAATTCACTGTAGTAGAAAAAGGGAAAGAAGAGGGGAGAGGAATAGAAAATACAAAATTAATTGGACATAACTTTCCTAGATTTGGTGTTTGTATACACAATCAGGGTAACTTCCACATTACATATGACTCCAAGAGTAGGAATGTAAATAGAATCAGTTATACTGTATATATCTATATTCTGCCGAAATACATTCTATTGTCATTTATACCTAAAAATAAAAGAAATTTTAAAAAAAGTAAAGAAGAAAGAAAAATAATGGATAAAACTGTATTTTATAAAGAAACTATATATTCTTGAAAATTTTCTATAAATCCAAAATGATTCCAAGACTTTGAAAATTCTTCATAAACCCTTCAAATAAAATTGACCTCATTTAATCTATGATAAAATATCTTAAATATATAATATACATCAGTTTCACAAAGAAAATAAATGTTGTCAATGTACTTTCTTAATGAGCCTCAATATTTCCAAAATAAAATAACACAAATAAATTTACTACAATACCTTTAAAATCAGAGACAATGATATTTTTATTCAAACTTTTGATAATTTCTTATTTTTAGTCTTTTTATTTTCATAATTTTGATTTTTGTAACTTTGAAATTTGCATATTATATTCAGTGTTGCATATGTACCCTTTCTTATTAAAATTCTTGTTGTTTATTATTTTGTCCAAGGAAATCCCAAATTATTGTGAGATAAGAGTGAAACACAGAGTAAAGGCATTTTTACAAATAATATATTCTAACTTACATGAAATAAGGTTGTACAATAAATAACACCATGCATCTATGTTCAAACAATAGATGTTTATCCCCCCAAAATTAAAATCAGCATACTATAGTGATAAAGGCACATTGATAAAGGCACATTGTAACAACACAATTCACAATAGCCAAGTTATGGAACCAGCCTAGATGCCCAACAACAAATGAATGGAAAAATATTGTATAAATACACATTGGAGTTTTACTCAGCCATAAGGAAGAATAAAATTATGCCATTTGCTGGTAAATAGATGGACTTTTAGAATATCATGTTCATTAAAATAAGCCAGACTCAAAAAGAGAAGGGTCAATGTTTTTCTCTTGTATGTGGGAACTAACCAAACTAAGGGAGCAAAGAGAGTCGGGGGAGAATCCCATGAAAGAAAG
Organism: Marmota flaviventris; assembly: GCF_047511675.1. NCBI lineage: Eukaryota > Metazoa > Chordata > Mammalia > Rodentia > Sciuridae > Marmota > Marmota flaviventris. The sequence continues at coordinate 17,179,653 of NC_092506.1, read as the reverse complement.
ATTAGTGGAGTAGAGGAGGGAGATAGATGGGGAGGAAGGAAGGATGGGAAAAGAGGGAACCTACAGAATGAAATGGAGCAAATTATGCTATGTTCAAATATGAATAGACCTCAGTGTATTTCACCTTTATGTACATCTATAAAGTACTAATTTAAAAAATCTAAAAGTAAGTAGAAGACCACTAGAATAGAGGAAAGAGAACAGCAGTAGGGAGGAATTGAAGGAAAGAGGAAGTTTTATGCACTAAAGTGGAACAAATTATTTTTCATGTTTGTACACTGAAATGGACCCCAATATTGTCTAAAACTGTAATGCACTAACAAAAGGAAAGAAAGATGAAAAATGGTTGCATTAGGAAAGGATTCCTAAGTGTCAGGAAATGTGAATTGTACATAGTAAGTTAGGCAGAATCTGATTAAGAAAACAGGAGGAGGCTAGATGGGAGAGGAGGGGGCATTAGGATCAAAGATGCGAAAGTGAGGTGCCCATAGTGTGAGTTCAGAAGAAATTAAACTGCTAGTTCATGTAGGATCTGCTTTTGAGTGGCTGAACAGGGCTAAGGTCTAGGAACAGTTCTAAATCTACCTGTAAGTTCCTTTGCTCAGTTGAGATGTTTGTATATTCTAACTGAATAAAGAATTTAGCAGTTTAGGAGTTGAAGCAAGTGAAGTTGTGTCCCAAATTAAATTCCTCACTCAGGGATCAAGAAGGATTCAAAGCTACTATGTGTACAGGGGAATCGCAGAAATGACCATAGGACCAATTGTGTTGTTTTGGAATAAAATTTAATTCTGTGTATGAGTAATGTTTCCTGTGTCTAAAGCATGGAGCTGCTTTATTTACTAAGCATTTTTATTTCTCCAGTTTCACATGTTATCAATCTTATTATTTTGAAATTTTTACTTAAAGATTTAATATTTAAAAAATCACAAAGTTAGTTAATTTAGTCAAATGGAAATAGTAAAAAAGGGGTAAAGGTTGAAACACAGTTTTGTACTATAAAACACTTTACTCTCCCCAGAGTTTGTCTGGAATTAATCTGAGTGCCCTTTGATAATGGGAACAGAAAGTATCAATTGCTTTTAATTTCAACTAGATTCATCTTGAGTATTTTACCTTGATTCATCTACTATTTTACTGGAGGATTTTTCAATATTTATTTTTTAATATTTATTCTTTAGTTGTACACAATACCTTTATTTTGTTTGTTTGTTTATTTATTTATCTTTTCTATTACCTAATTTATCTTTAATATTATGCAACATGTGAATGATGGGATGAATTCATAACATGCAATATATGCCTCTTTGCTGCTTCCCAAAGTATTTTAAAATATGTTAATCATCCAATCACTTTGGCAGACAGTTTACAGTTTCTTCCAGAGATAAACATGGACTTACCATATAATCCAACAATCACACTCCCAGGTATTAACAAAATGAGTTGAAAATTTATGTCCACATTAAAAACCTGCACATAAATGTTTGTGGAACCTTTATTTATAATTGATAATAATCAGAAGCAATCAAGATGTCCTTTGGTAGGTAAATGAGAAAACAAAATATAGTGCATTCAAACAATGAAACATTTTTGGCATTTTTAAAAAAGCAATAAGTGATCAAGCCATAAAAAGACATAAGGAATCTTAAATCAGTGCTGCTACTTGAAAGGAGATCTGAAAAGGTTACATGCTATCGTATTCTGGCTGTATGATTTCCAGAATGATATTATGAAGTGTAAATTGTTCAACCCAGTCCCCTCTCCATTTGTAATAAATTCAGAAATATTTTAATTTCATAGAATCAACTTCCTCATAAGGTTTCAGGAAATCCACATTTCCTGAAATGTGGATTGACTTAGGGGAAGGAAAATAAGGCATATTCTGTCAATAGATAATTATACAATAAAAAAGCAACTCAAGAAACAGAACAAAACAAAACAAGGTGTTAGGAAGCAGGGGAAAATATGGGTCTCCAAATGTCTAGAGAATATAGTGGCATAAAATGTGGAAAATATTTGTTCCCATGACATTTTAAAATGTTTAACAGTAGTTTCAGCTTTAAGGAAAAAATGAGCAGAAAGTCCAGGAAGTTCCCATGTATGTCCTTTATTATTAATATTTTGCATCATTAAATTATTTAATTAAATAAGAACATTAATATTGTTAATAACAAAATCTATAGTGTACATTAATTAGGGTTCACACATTGTGCATATTCTCTGGGGTTTTTTAAAAATATTTTTTTTTAGTTGTCAATGGACCTTTATTTTGCTTATTTATATGCAGTGCTGAGAATCAAACCCAGTGCCTCACACATGCTAGGCAAGCGTTCTACCACTGAGCTGCAACCCCAACCATATTCTCTGGGTTTTGACAACTGTATGATCACTTATTGCTTTTTTAATGCCAAAAACGTTTCATTGTTTGAATGTACTATATTTGTTTTCTCATTTACCTACTAAAGGACATGTCCTTATCATGAAAGTCTCCCACAAAGTAGCTTCACTACCCTGAAAATTCTCCTTGCCCCACCCATGCAGCCCTCTCTCCACTGAACCCCTGATAACCACTGATCTGTTTAATGTCTCCTAAGTTTTGCTATTTTGTTTCTTTATTTTTATGTGATTCTGAGGATCAAACCCAGGGCCTCGCATGTGCTACGCGAGCGCTCTACCTCTGAGCCACAACTCCAGCCCCATCAATATTTATTCTTCAAGAAAGACACATAAATTGTTTAACCTATAAACCCAATTTAAAGGAAGTATTGTTGTTTTCCTTTACCATAAAATGCCAGTTTCACACTTACAAAAATGTCATTTTTAAAATGTTCCCCTCAAACATTTAGACTTAGCCAAATTTACTTTTTTTTTTAAAAAAAGAACTTTAAATCAGACAGTATTTTGTTTGCATACTAACTTGACAAAATAGTAAATTACCAAGTTCTTAAATTAAAACCATTCTGTCATCTTTATTTTTTCTATATATAATCACTGAAGTGAGTGTGATTCCTGTATTTACTTGTTCTAAAACTCTTCATTTTAGTTATAATCCTACTCATAATCTTGTTATTTAATCTTTTCTCTCTTTATTTGCCCTTCCTTCTTTCCTGCATGGTTGCCTTCTTTTTTTTTCTTCTTCTTCTCTCTCCTCTTTCTCTCTTTTTTTCCAGCACTGCAGATTGATTCAGTGCTTTACCACTGAACTACGAAATATCCCTTTTTACATTTGAGATAAGCTCTCACTAAATTACCCAGGCTGACTTCAAAGTAGTGACCCGCTTATTATTTTCTAATTATTGACTAATTATTGTCCTATTAATTTCTGAAATTTCAAGCTTCATTTCATTTATGAATTTTTTTAAATGCTCAAATATAGGACAACAATGAGTAAGTTACCAACATTCTGAGTAATTAATTTTGTGCTACCTTTGCTAGTAATGTTTAGTGATGCTAGTCAGCAGAGTTGATGCTCAGCAACTACTTTAAACCAATTTTATTATTATACTATTATTATATTGATTTCTTATATAATGGATTTCTAATGCCACTGAAGATCTTTTAGGTAAAAATCCTATCACAAGTTAAAGCTCATTATTTAACTTATAGAGTATAACTTTTCATATGACACAGAGAACTTTCATAACGTAGCCTAGCCACTAATCCTAAAATTTATAGTTAAATTATCATTAAGGTTTTCTTCTTTATGTCATAATTCACTGCTCAGAATTATCTCAGTTACTGCATCCTAAATTATTTTTACACATGTAACCCTACTCACACCATCTAATTAAACCACAAAATAACTACATTTCTGACTCATTTTTGCACAACAGAATTAGTGTTAGATAGTAGTTATATTTTACTCCAAAACCTACTTATGTTATTCATAAAATAACACCTACAGTGCAATTAATCACCGAGATCAAGTTCTAGCTCCATGATTCTACACACATTTCTTGAAAATTTATCTAGGATGTTTGACACCAGACTTTTTTCATGGCATTCTTCATCTCTGTGTTTCTCAAAGTATAGACTAAGGGATTGAACATAGGAGCAATGATGGTGTAAAATAGTGCAAACACTTTATCTTCTGGAAAAGTGGTAGGAGGTCTAAGATAGACAAAGATTGAAGGTCCAAAAAATAAAATTATCACAGTGACATGAGACCCACAAGTAGAGAGGGCTTTGCGCCTTCCTTCAGCTGAATGATGTCTTAAAGTGCACAGTATGATGACATAAGAAACAAACAAAACCACGAATGTCACTAAGGTAACTATTCCTGAATTAGCAACCACAAGGACACCAGCAGTACTGGTATCACTGCAGGCAACTTTTAGCAAAGGAAAAATATCACAGAAATAGTGATCGATTTCATTAGGGCCACATAAGGGCAGCTGGATTGCTATAAACAACTGAGGAAAGGAATGGAGAGCCCCACCAGCCCAAGCAGCTAGAACCAGGAGATTGCACCTTGCTTTGCTCATGATAATCAGGTAGTGAAGAGGTCTGCAGATGGCAACATAGCGATCGAAGGCCATGATTGTGAGGATGAAGACTTCGATGCTTCCAAAAAAATGTATGGCAAAGACTTGCAACATGCAGTTACCATAGGAAATGGTTTTCCTTTTCACAAGCAGGTCACCAATCAGTTTGGGTGTCACACAAGAAGTATAGCAGATGTCCATAGAAGACAAGTGGCAGAGGAAATGATACATTGGCTGGTGAAATAGAGGGCTGCACCGAATAGAGATAAGGATCAGAAGGTTTCCCACCAAAAGGGCAACATAACAGAATAAGAAGAGCACAAAACATAATGTTTGTATGCTCCATTCATCAGAAAGTCCTAAAAGAATAAATTCTGAGACATTCCTCTGGTTTTCCATGTATCTCAGTTTGTCTTCTAAAATGTGAGTTAGTATCTGAAAAGAAAGAAGATGTGAATTTGCTATGGCAAACTTATATACACATAAGCAAATGCAGTCATTCACAAATTTAAAATCTGTGCCTTTAAAATCACTTTGGGTGATGAAAATATAATAGGTATGGCATTAAAAATGAATCATACAGTGCAAAAAGAAATATTTCCAACTATACAAGTCTATTCTCAAGAAAAAATATTTCACCCATTTTCTTTTTATTTACCCATTTTTTAATTTTCCTCCCATTATGACATTAGTATTGTTGTAAGGATTCCAAATACACATGTGCATATACATATATATATACATATATATATATATATATATATATATATATACATATACATATATATGACATTATGTATAAACATATATATGTATGTACATGTGACATTTTGTATAAATTATATTATATAATCTATGACATATATTAATACAGATAAAAAATATTTACATAAGCCTTACTAACAGGTGTCGATGGATGTATATGTAATCATATTTAATATAAATAATAATTTATATAATATAACAATATTATACAACAAAATGAAAATAATTATCAGGTTTATTGTGCTCAAGAGTTAACAATGACAGGGGTTGGGTGGGGTTGTAGCTCAGCAGTAGAGCATTTGTCTGGCATGTGTTTGGCACTGGGTTTGATCCTTCGCACCACATAAAAATAAATAAATAAATATCCAACTACAACTAAAACATATTTTAAAAAGTTAATAACAGGACTTTAATATTTTTTTTATTTATTTACCAGAATTTTCCTTATTCTTTTACAACTAAGGGGATTATAATGAGATGGCATATTAGTAATAGATAGGTAGTTTACCTAAAACAGAATAAAGATTATAGTTAGAGAAATAGGCTGGTAAACAAATTCTCCCATCAATTAGAGTATCCAAATTCCTGATTTTCAGTAAAGGAAGCACAGATCAAGAGAACCCAACTATTTCTTTGGATCATAAAATACTGCCCTGTAGATATTATGGGACCAATATCCTGGTTCTCAAGCTATCCTGATTTAAGCTATTTTCATGCTTGCTACCAAAGCAGAATAGGGTGCAATGTAGGGCGGCAGTGAGAGGAAATGCTTCAGAATCCTCATCTCAGCCTGCAAGAAGATGCAATCTGACAGGTTACCACACCAACCAAGTTGTCTTTCTGAGTATTTATGTGAATATGTCTAGAAGTTAATATAAGCATGTGACCCAACATTCTTTTTGCCTTTTATTGATACATCATATTTATAAATAAGAGGAGGGTTAATTTTGACATATTCATACAAGTACATAGCACAGCATGAGCAATTTTATTCCCAAATGTCTTTTCTTTCCTTCCCTCCCCACCAACACCATACTAATAACCTCCAGGTCTCCTATGTTTGTTAAGTATTTAGTATTCTAATCAATTCTGTGTAACTTTTTGTTTTTCAACTTAGCAAAATATGCATTTCTTAAATTCAGATTATGACTTGTTTTGTGGTCATAATGGATATTTTACTCACAAAGGCTCTTAAAATGTTGTCCTATATATTTAGGGAACATGGTTTCATTACCACTGCTGTTAGCAGAGGGAAAAGTCATGTTGAATACAATTGGTGAGAACTGCTGTCCTAAGCCATAATATTAACTTGATCATAGCTTTTCAATTTTTAAATTAATTGGCATCATAAATTGTGACAGTATAATATTTCATATGTGCATTTGTTTCATATGTGGCTAGAATTCTGTCAACAAAGTGATTGAAGCATGGAGAAATAAAAAAAAAAAAACTAGATAGTGAAGTGTTTCGACTTAAATAGTTATTCTACAGCTATTAACATCTGAATATATAAAAATAACCAAGTACCTATATGTTTATAATATTCAGAGATTATACAGTAAGTGGACTTTATCCTTATAATTAGATTATTTTCATTATTACAATAGTTATCTAGGATTAGTGTAAAAATTAAAATCAGAGTAATCTTACTAATATTTTATGAGAAGTTAATCACCCAATATAAACATAGATACTGTGTAAATATTATTTTCATTAGTTTTATTAAGCATCAGCCTAATACATCAGACATTTTTATACATCAGAAAAATTTAACAAGGAACCCAGTAAACAGAATTAACTTTCTTCCCTTCTATACCACTTGTGAATCTTGACATAATTGTTAGCTTCTTGTAAGTTTCATTTTCTGCATCTATAAATTGAGATATTATCACACAATGCAGAATTATAATAAGGAACACAGAAACATTATGAAAACACCTTAGTCTCATACATGATTAACAATCACACATTAATTTTATCTTGGGTTTTGTATGAGCAGTTTCTGACATTGCCATGCACACGTAACATAACAAAACAGATATACTGAGGGTAATAAGGAGAAATTTCCGTTTCAACAACCCATTGCTAAAACTAAAATTACTGTGAGATTTTTTTTTTTTTTTGGTTTGGGTATTGCTAGTGACTAACATAAACTTTTTCATGCATTTTAAAATTATACTCAAATTATTACTTGATTTCTTTGGTAAGGTTGAATACAAAGTTTACATTCTTCTTGATTTTACTAACAAGATAATAAAAATAAATGCTCTTATAACTTCAAATTTGCTACATCTGGTATCAGAATACAACATGCAGTAAACTTACCTTAGATTAATCTGATGATTATAATGCACTTTAATGTGGCACGTTTTTTGAAAGTTGGGAATAATTTTTCCTGTTTGAAGATGTCAAAGTTAAACCAGGCTGTTCAGAATATGGGTAGGTATGTAAAGCACTAAGTTGGGCCTCAATGAAGTTCACTGCAACTTGAAGATTTTAATGAGATATTTGCCTCACCTATTCTCCTTTTCATCTGTTGTTCTGCTTGTGAATAATATGTACTAAAAACTTAAACTAGATATCATGTTTTCATAGTAATCAAATTGCCTTATATCGTGAAAGAAATCATAGTGTTCAATAAAGCAGAGAAAAGAGATAGACAGGGTGGGTGAAAGGCATGAGAAAGTACTGGAAACACAATCTATCACATTATGCTATGTCCCTTCACACAATGAATCCCGCTTATATATACAATGTTAATGTAGTAATTAAAATAATGAAAACCGTAACTGATGGGAGATCAGTAGAGTAGTGCAAGTGGTTCATGCAGGAGGTGAAAGGAGGTGAAAGAAAAGGAAGGTACTGGAGAAAGAGAGTCAACACATTATGTTGTCTGTATGTATAATTACAATGCACCAATGAAAATATTCAAGAAATTATATTCTTAAGAATAAAAATTAAATACAGTACATTTAAAGAACATGTATAGCCTCCATAGCAGTGTCATGGGTAATTCGCAGACCATCAAGGCTGATTCACTGTCAGGATAGCGGTAGACTGGGTGAGGAAGGTTGCTTTCCTGCCAATTCTTCTCAAGGTCTCTAAATCTAATAGCATACAGAGATTTGCAAACACATTTAGGTTAATTCTCTCTAAGCACTTCTGAATGTTAACAGTCTTAAAATCTTTTGTAGGTTTTCATCCATAAATATCCATTAATCATTAAAAATGCAAGCCTCACAGAACAAAGAAATACATTTTGAATTTCTCAGAAAAGCAAATGCCATTTTAAGTCTTAGGAGTGATTCATTTTATACCTATTCCTGATGAAATTTTGGTTCAGAAGAGCAGAATTTAAACTTTGTGACAATATAAGAATTAATAGACGCAAACTCTAAGAACATGCATTCCCAGAGGCATAAACAGATATTCATCAAGTGCCTCTGAGCGGCTGTCAGAGGCAATGCCCTCGTGCCTCTGTGCATTTACTGGCTGTAACTTTTCTTTTCACCTACTTTTGCCTGGATCAACTTTGCTTCTCTGGAGAAGACAAGATGCTGGTTACACAGGGCACTTCAGGAAATTCTGCCTGCTTTATGTTCATCTGCATTCTGAAAGAGGGAGGGAAACAAAGCCTGTGGAATAGTAGTAGGTTATTTTCCAGGAATATATGAGATGGGAATGAGGAGGAGCAAAGAGAAGCAGAGATAGGAATTTGTCATTCCAAACGTGGATTGTTATCAACAGTAATATCCAGGCTTAATGTAGATTGTTCAGTGAAATTGGTGACAATCAATATCAGGACCAAGACCTAACTTCTCTTGCCAAGAACATTCATGTGACTCATGGCTATGGTGTGGATGATAGAACTTAAAAGATAAAAGTATTCCATGATGTTCCCCATGCATACACCAGGGTGAAAAAAGTATATCATTAACGCCAACATACTGATAGTATGAGAGGATAACCACACTCATTGCACATTAAAAATTTATTCATTTATTTACTTTCATTTTTAATTTTGAAGGAGAGTCTTGCTAGATTCCCCAGGCTGACCTCAAACTTGCCATCACCCTGCCTCAGCCCCATGAGTAGCTGGGATGTCATGCACACTGAGCCAGTCTAAACTGGGTAATTTCTTAGTGGGAATATGTAGAAAGTACAAGACTTAGAAACTTAGAAATTCACTACCTACTTTATGTGTTCTTAATGATTATTTTGTTCTTAATCGAAATTCTGCTTACATATAATACTCAGTAAGTTTTAAGTATGATAAAACTTTTTATAGTAAAAATTATCATATGCTACTAAGGTGTTCAAATACTCATAATGAAATTTATAGAATCAATGACAAAAGCACATTCTCACCCCAGCACAGCGGGTGATGGGACTCCCCACAACCAGAGCAACACAGTAATACACTGACCATCAGGTCTCACTGCCAGGTTGGACTTATGTGAAGATCAGGAAATGTTCAGCCCCAAGATACTCATTTGAGCAATGTATCTCAGCATCAAAATATACAATACATTTAAGAAAATTATACAGTAATTCAATTTACCAACATTAGCATTCCCCCCAAAATTTACAGATCTTAAATGTTTAAGGATTTCCAAGAGGAAGGGACCTCAAATATTTGCTAAAATTATCAGTAACAAAGGAAGAATATACATTCATCCATCAGGGAAGCAAGCTAGGAAATTTGAATTTCAATCAAACAGCATTTTTAATAAGAGCACAGACTAAATAAATGATCAAAAGATATTTTAGATTCCTTCAAAATTGAATGTACATTCTTAAGTCTTAGCACTCTTTTCCTAAAGAAAATTAGTTTACCAAAAGCAACATATAAATTTAAATGTCAAGCAATAATTAATATGTCTTTGAAAGCTCTAAGAAGTTATATTCCTGTATCATGAGATTTTCAAACCAATTTTGATTAAATGCATCCAAACCCCTGTCCATGGTAATGGTTTCTGGTGCCCCTTTGTGTGTTCCTTCCACCTGTGGATTAATCTGGTTTAGGTACTAGTTCCCTGGAGGTCCCATAGTGCCATAGCCAGACAGCAGTTCAGGACAGTTCCTGGTCTGTGCTCTTCCAGATTTCTGAGGATGGGAAGGGAAATGACAAAGTCTATAATAGTATTATGTTACCTTCTAGGAACATCTGAGATGGGGATGGACAAAGAGAACCAGAGACAGATGTTCATTTTTCAGACATGGTCTATTACTGAGATTCTAAGTAGTGGAGAGTTAATAGGTCAATAAAATCAATGAACTACAAGATTACAACTAGTTATAAATTAACTGTTGACAGAGAGTAACACTTTGGGCATAGATGGTTGAGGAATGAAAGAAGAGGAAAAGGAAAAATAAAAAATAAATTAATAAAGCTTCTTTTCCCATAATTGTACATGAGTTAAAGAATTCATCCATCATAAGGTGAAGAATATATGGAATATTCAGAGGAAGATGGTACTCAAAGGGCAGCAAAGTTGTATTCTACTTGTTCTTCCTTCTGGGAATCCATGGTTGTTGATGCTCCACCTCACCCACACGCACTGGTGGGTAATTAACAGCATAGACAAATCCATAGATTTTATAATTCCTCAGACTTTTAAAACTTCAGGAAATCCAATTACATATACCTGATACTATTGGTATTAAACTATTTAGCAAAATAATTGTAAAACTTTTTAAAGAGATTACTGGTGTTTTACATTCATCATATATTCTATACTTGTAACTTGACATAACTATTATTCACACAGAAGCTTCTAGAGTCTTAAGAGCTAGCTTAAACAGCTAGATATCAGAAAAATGATGAAATAGATTTTTCTGAAGAATTTTCTTCAAGACTTTGAAAGCTAAGGATTCCTGAGTAAATGAGTTAGTACTTTAGTAAAAAGATTTCAAAACCCTGTGTTGTACAGTTTTTCAACTTCAAAATTATGCTCATTGGTGACCAAACTTCATTAAAACTACTTTACGGAAGATTGCTTCTCATCCCTCTAACCTCCTCACCCTACAAACACACACTCCAGGATACCCTAGAAATATGAAAGGTATTGCATTTAAGGCTTCAAATGTGTAATTCAACCAAAGCCACATTATTTCTTTTGTAAATATTTTAATTTCAATGAAGTTCAATTGATCATTTATTAATAGCTCATGCGTATGTTATTTCATGTAAAAACTAATTGTTTATTTAAAGATCATAAAATCTTCTACATAGAATTTTAAATGCTTTACTTTCAAATTTTACATGTCTACGATCTATTGTGAATTAAATTTTTACTGGCTTTAAGTTATAAAGGAGTTATTTTTTGTTTAATTGTTTCTTTGTTCTGTATATAGTACAAAACCATCCACTAGTTTCACCACCCTGTGTGGCAAAAGCTATTTTTTTCTTCCCAAATTCCTGACTTAACTTTGCTAAAAAATAATCATATAAGTCCAAATCTACTCTTGAGTTTCATTGTCAGGTCTTTTTATCATTTTTATGCTTTTGAAAATAGTATTTTTATATAAGATTATGATATAAGTTCTCCAAACTTATTCTCTTGTAAGTTGTAGAAGCTAATCTTCTTCCTGTACATTTCCATATAAAATTATAAATTTTCAAAATTAGACAAGCTGCCCACTCAGATTTTATTTGAAATTGTTTCAATCCAGAGATTAATTTGAGGGGAATTTAGATCTTCACAATGTTGTCTGGCTCATGAGCATGTCTATTTCTATTTATTCGTGTCATCAGATTCTCTTAACAAAGTTTTCAGTTGGCAGTACACATGTCTTGCTCACATTTTGTAACCAATGGCTGGGGATGTAGTTTAGTGGTAGGGTACTTGCCAGCATACCTGAAGCCCTGGGTTCAATTCATAGAGTATTTAGTAACAGTCATCCTTAAATATTTTATACTGATAATGAAATTATAAATGAGATTTTAACTTGGTTATTATAAACATTTTGCAACCTATGTATAAGTGAAACCATCACATAACATAGACTTTTTTTTTTAATCTATCATGTCTGAAAAAAATCTGGAAAAATATAAAAATAAAACTGCAATTTTAGATTTTTAGTTAATAGTACAAACTATACAACTGGTATTTACATACTTATCTTATTTCTCAAACTCACATTATAAACTCATAGTCACATATATTGAGCAAAACATAATGAAAAGGTCTTTAAACCCAATGAATTGATTGTCTACTTAGAAATTCTAAGAAATATACAGAAAATTTTATTGTAAGTATCAGAGATTAATAGCCAATAAGAGTTCAGAAAACTCCTCTTTAGTTCTATATTTGAAAGATTTTGTAAAGAACAACCTATTTTTCATTAGTGTGTGGTAGATTTCAACAATTAAAGCTATTAAAAAGAAGGTGGGAGAATGAAAACATGAGCTGGGTAAGAATATAGAGGCCCAAAATTTACATGAAACCCTGCATCCTCTTGTGCCATATACCACTACTAGGCCAAGTTCCCCTTGTGAGTTTAATTCATTTTGTGGCTCATTGTATATCAAAAATACCATTAACTCCAAATAAAATAAGACCATTTCAGAAACCTTAGCTAAAGCAATTCTAATACTTGTTTAGCAAAATCAAAATACTCTGGGAAAATTGGTGACATAGGTACATAGGAAATGATGACTATTTAAAATCTGAAATGGTTTGAGGTATAAAGGAAGTGCGGTCAAAACCACAGGACTTTCTCAGGTTTTACAAAGGATATTAGAATACCCTGAAAGTATCTAAATAAGCTTTTCTAGTGGATATCTAGAGAAAGAGAAAGAGGGTTATAAAGAAGATGAAGAAGAAGTATGTGGTCAAGGGAGGATGTCAAATAAAAACTAAATCCCTCTCAGTTAGTTTTGGCTTCTAATCCATGTTGATTCCTGACCAGGATTTCTAACCTACTTTTCATGCTGGTATTTCTGATAGTTCTCAAGTACCATGTTTCTTAGTATGAATGGGGTTCAGGTGATTTAAGATAACCATTTAATAAAATTTAGTAATGGTTGATATTCCCATGCAATAAAATTTGCTGAATATGTATGCTTATTCTCATATGCATGACATAACATTTTATGTTTCTCCCAAATATTAACTAGACAGATATTTTGGCATATACAAGGTATTGTGAACATGCTGGAAAGTGAATTCTAGGAGAAATACCAAGCAATTAAAGAAAAATTGAACTGATAAAATTTTTTGTTGTCTAATCATGTAACATTATCAAAATTTATCCAATAAAACTCTGTGAACATTTGAAAAAAGCAAACAAGTGATAATACAATGCTTTGTTTTGTTTTAGTTTTATTGCAAGTATTCTTCTTGATAGAATGTGTACTTTAATCGATATGTTCTCAAAATCTGCAAGAACCACATGTCATAAATACATGTACACAATCATCACACAACAAAATTTCATTTCCACACGCCATGTTTCTGTACTGAAAGGAAAATCCAAATACTCTGTGGAAAAATAATACAATAAGTCAACTAAAATAAAAGTATGGTTAAGATAACTAATCAGAGCCAACTTTTTTTTTTTGAAGGACATAATATTTTCCCAAGATAATGTAGAGTTTTGCATAGATTCAGGAGGGGAAAAAAAGTGAATAGTTAAATATGTCAAAAGTTCTAAGATTTGAAAAGTGAATAAAGGAGACCCTGGTACTAAAGTCAAACATACAACTGCCTCTGTGACTTTTCCTTGAAGTTGACATGACTGACTATTGAGACAGGAATGATTCAAATTAGGAAAGTCAGTGTAAAATTAACTCAATTATTTTATTATTAATGTTTGTTAATGACAGGAGCAAATAATCTAGACACTTAAAAACAACACACATCATTAAATAAAAAGAGAAATCAGTACTTTAGGAACAATTCCACTCATAGGATCTATGACTCTCAAATGATAGCAGACCTGGGGACACAAAAGAAAAGCATCATGAATGTCTCCTTATTTACTTTACTTATCGATGTGACATTCGAGACCATACCTTCTGCATGGCAATTTTCATCTCCATATTTCTGAGTGTATAGATGAGAGGATTCAGCATGGGGGCAACCACAGTGTAAAACACAGAGATTTCCTTGTCCTTGTTCTCACTACCTGCAGGTAGTACGTAGGTGTAAATACAGGGCACAAAAAACAAAACAACTACCATTACATGAGAGCTACAGGTTGAGAGAGCTTTGCGACGCCCTGCAGATGACCTTGTCCTAAGATTATATAAAATCATTATATAAGAAGCTACTAGAACAAGAAAAATCACAACTACCACCATCCCTGAATTGGCAATCACTAAGATACTAACAATGTGAATATCTTTGCAGACCAATTTCAAAAGAGGCTTCACATCACATATGTAGTGATCTATCAGATTAGGGCCACAAAAAGGCAGCCTGAGTACCATGAGCAATAGAGCAATAGAGTGCCAAAAACCCACCCCCCAGGCCACCGCAACCAGCAGGTTACACTTCTTCCGGTTCATGATGACCATGTAGTGCAGCGGCTTGACAATGGCCACATAGCGGTCAAAAGCCATGGACACCAAGATGAATATTTCCACCCCTGCCAGCAAGTGGGCGGTGAAGAGCTGGGTCATGCAGCTGTTAAAGGAAATGGTTTTTCTTGCTGCCGCCAAGTCCCTGATAAGCCGGGGAACCACAGTGGAGGTGTAGCACAGGTCCATGAGGGAAAGGTGGCACAGAAAGTAGTACATGGGCTGCTCGATGAGGTGACTGCAGGTGATTGTGAGTAAAATGACGAAGTTCCCCATTAAGACTGCCAGGTAGCAAAGCAGGAAGAGGAAAAAGAAGAGTAGTTCTATTCCCTTATTTCCCCAAAGCCCCATGAAAACAAATTCTGTGACATTATTCGGATGTTCCATGAAGTCAGATGGAATCCACATACACAGCAGAAACTTAATTCATCTGAAATGAGACGGAACATAATATCTTAATAGGTGCTTTTATGTTTGGAGACATTTATAAATTTAAAAACATATATAGTAGTAACAGATGTTATTTGGGGTTAATCTTTCAGAACTTTTTTTAGATATAATCATTTTACTTCCCATGATATTTAATGAAAGCATGTTTTATACCTAGGACTTTTGTAAACCTTTTAAATGCATTTAGCTCTCATAAAAACACAGTAAGTTTCTGATATTCATTTTACACATGAAATAATAGAGAAATAGGAGGGGTCGGTTAATTACACAAATCATTAAACTATTAGAAAGCAAACTAAAGATATGAACTTGTATCTGATGCCAGATTCCATGCGACTTAGAACTGTGCAACATTTTCCATAGATCAAATGGAATCGCAGCTGTTTACACTCCTGTAAAAAACAGGGGGTCTTTCATTATCTCTGTTATTTTTTTAACTCTATAATAATAAGAAAGATATTTCCTTCTATATTTTACATAGAAATTATTCATAAAATTTGATATTCATTTCCTATTACTTTGTAGCTTTCATCTCACTGTTAATTTATAAATCCAGTAGAATTACGATTTATTTTTTAAAAATGCAAGACACTTAATCATACTATAGAGTATTATAGTAGAAAAATAGCCTGATAATAGCTTCAGTGCCTTTCTTTAGCATGTTTGGTCAAAGCTCACTAAATGGAGATGCTGGAAATAAAGAACTCTGGGCAGCAATGTTGAACATCTAAATAGAGGGACACAGTGCATTATTGTATGAAAACTTACCTTTTTTCTAAGAATTCTGAAGTCATCTTTTAGAGGTTACTGCTAATGCATTAGAAACATTTTAGGGATCTTGTAGTCTTCTGACAACAGTTTGAAGAACCTCATGTACCTTGCTTATTTAATCATAAGTTCAGAGCAGTGCAGCTATTCTGATACCATGAATCTGTGAACAGACAGCAAATACATCCAAACCATCACCTTTAACCAAGATCTCAATATCCTCATCAGCAAACCATTCATTGTTTCAGACTCTGTAATCTCTCAGTGGAAACAGTGAGGGACCATTCTGCTGTCATGGGCAGGTCCCTTCATAATGAAGCATGACAGTAAGTGCCCCTCTCGGATGCTCTGCTAATTAAGCAGAGAGATGAGTTCATGTAATAAAATATAATACAACAAAACAAGTCCATAGAACAGCCCTACCCTCTGAAATATTTTTCAGAGGAGCAAACTCTTGTAAAAGGAAATGAAAATCAATATTTTATCTTGATGTTTCCACCTCCTGTGATTTTGTCTGCCACAGAGAAAAGTATTGAAGTATACATTTTAAACACATGTTAAGTTCACAGAAAAATATGAGTGTTGCTGTGCTCATTTCGGATTCAAATTTTGTGGAAAAAATATGTCAGTTGAAAGACAAAAGAATTTCTGGATAATTTCTCATTCAAACTATGGAACAAAACTGTAAAAAAAAAAGTACAAAATTAAAACTGTAGAAAATGGAAATCTTGCTTCAAAATATTTCCCTGATATTGACAAAAGCACCAGAACTTTTTAACATTGATACAGGATTGTTCTAGTTACAATGAGAGGATATCAGTTAGGATATTATAAAACTATGTGGACAAAGTTGCTTCAAAGCAGTTCCCAGAGCAGTTTTAGGAGCCCTCTGAAAAAGCCACCTCATGTTGCAATATCCACCATTCTCTTCCTGTTTGTAAAACCTTTCTGTTCTTACAATACTAAAAGTTTTCAATGTCTTTGTCTCTGCCTCTAAGATTTCTCTCTCTCTCTCTCTCTCTCTCTCTCTCTCTCTCTCTCTCTCTCTCTCTCTTTCTCTCATCGAAACACTAGGGTTTAGGAGTGAAGAATTTTGAGCTCATTTGATCACATACCTTTCACTTTAAGCCTATTTCCCAAAAGCCTCTCCTTTGCTATGTAAATTTTTGGAGAAATGTTCCTATGTAAAAGTGTTCGCAAAAATA
This sequence comes from Marmota flaviventris, assembly GCF_047511675.1. NCBI lineage: Eukaryota > Metazoa > Chordata > Mammalia > Rodentia > Sciuridae > Marmota > Marmota flaviventris. Next base: position 17,162,455 of record NC_092506.1, on the reverse strand, counting down.
TGTCAATTTCTATTTGCCAAAAAAAGAGAAAAGCCCATTGAAGTGTCATTCTTCAGAAATGGATGCATGACTAAGGTCCAGAGAATATGTGAAATAATTTTATATGTTTTTCTGTGTAATTAGTCATCGTATTCTTAACAATGAAAAAAATGTGAAATAGAAAGATGTAGATTTAATCATTTGACACAAAATGTTAATGTTCCATAATTATTAACATGTTTTGGGCATGGTATTAAAATTTTTATTTACTTATCTATTATATATTCACCATGGCCCAATGAGATATATGCTATTAAAATGTTCCCTCTGTTTGCAAATAGAAATATTACAACAAAATTCAAATAGAAAAGTCTACATCTACTCAGTATTTTTATGCTTCAAAACCTCATATTTTCATAATACTTGTCATATCACACAAATCAAAGGTTTAATACTTTTCCCTCAAATGAATTTATCTTCAAATCACCATCCAGCTTTTCCTGAGTGTCTTTTCTTAAAAAAGAACTACATTTAAAATATTCCAGAAGAATTAAAAATTAAAATTAATATTTCCTAAAATCAAATTTTATGTAAATAGATGTCCAAAACCTCAAAGATTTTTCCCATTTAAAAAAAAAATCTATGCTAATATTGTCTCTTATTCTATATTTCTCTGCTATGTCAAGGTTGTTCTTCAAGCTGATTCTTCTTACCTTTCTCTGTAACATGAAACAGCAAATTGATATAGACACCAGCTGTCTCCCCTTTTGGATCTTCAATGCACAAGAAGCTTTTAGGGCTGCATTACTGGGAATACTTTGAAATAAAAGACTTAAGATGGACCAGAGGGAAAAACTCCCATAGGCATTTAATTTTTTCCCGAAAATAAAAAATCCTGTATAGTTATATTTGTAAAAATAAAGCCAGTAACATTAAAGTGTTCATACAGATAGCTTTAAGGCTTTCCTTTATTTCTCTTTAGAGTCTTGACATGAGTGATTCTGTAATGTTGTAGCATTGATAATGTGATAATTTCACCCTCTGAACTAGAATAATTTCCTTAAAGTCCAAACTCACTGATGTCATGTAATATACACTTAATAAATTGTAAATTATTTATTACCTAGTTTTATCAATGAGCTAAGAAACTATTATAAGAGTATTAATATATTCTCATCAATATTATCCTCAGAGTCATTGCCATTACAAAAACACTTCAAAATAGTTACTCAAAATTTAATTATGCCCTTTGGAAGTTTAGAGCCCATGTTCACTCTTCTAAGTTAATAGGTAGTAGTATTTGAATACTGATTAAGTATATATAATACATATTTTTGTAAAATATACAGTAACTACTGTCCTTATTTTTATTTGTTACTCTTTTGCTTCGTTGTTTCATCCCGCTTGAATAAAAGAGGAAAAGAAGACTCAGTAGATGCTAAGGGAACAGATTACATAAATCACAGCCCTTAGTTCATGGCAGACCATCCTCATAGATCTATGCAATGTCCTTCTACAGACATATTTTATTTTACAATTTTTGTATCATTCCTTTCACATCTCCTCACCTCTCTGAATAATCACTGTACTGTCATTAGCATAGCAAATCCCCAGAACCCCAGGATATCACACCTTCATGGGTTGTTTCCTATAAGCTGTGCACAACTTGAAAATAGACCCTTACTACACTCCTGTTAAATTATAGCATTTGACACTGCTCTTTCACTGTGCAATCCTAACTGATATGTTTGTTTACAATATAGTCCCAAGATATATGGAACAATGTTAAATAAACCACCTGAGGAAACAAATGAATTCACCTTCAAAGTGGAAGATTTCAATATCCCCATCTCTAATACTGATGGGTAGAGCTGGCACTAAGTAGAAGTAACATAAAAGATCTCAAGGACAACTTAAAAGTATATAAAGGCATAGATAAAGCTATAAATTAAACAAGGAATGCATATTATTTGCATTTAATAATTAAATATTTATTTAATTAAGTATTAAATTATAATATGGTTTGGATCTAAAAATGTACCCCCAAAGAGCTCATGTGTTAGACAATGCAGGAAATGTTCAGAGGTGAAATTATTAGATTATGAGAGATATAAATTCAATAGTGCATTAATCTATTTGGTGGATTAATAATTTAAATGGAATCCTAGGTAATAACACCAGGCAGGTAGGGTGTGGCTGGAGGTAGTAGGTAACCAGAGACATGGTTTTGGACTATATCTTGTCCTTGACTTTTGCTATCACTCTCTTATGCTTTCTCTTCCCCCTCTTTAAAATATACAGCTGATAATAATGATTTCTAGTTCCACCCTTTTTGCTTCATATAATAGGTCATCATTGTTTTAATGTATGAATAACATTCTATTGTGGGTTTATACCACATCTCTATATTCATTCACGTGTGAATGGGCATCAGGGCTGATTCTATTTCTTAGGTATTCTGAATATTGTCATATTAAACCTGAGTGTTCAGCTGTATGTTAGATCTGCTCATGTCATTTTATTTGGATATATCCCCAGAAAAAGAGTAGCTGGATCATACAGTAGTTATTTTTACCTGGGAAACTTATGTACTACTATTCATTACAACTGTATTCATGTATACTCTCCTGAATATGACACAAGAGTTCCCTTTTCTCCACAGCTTCATCAATATTTGTTATTTTTGACCATTTGAAAATGACAATTCTAATTGGGATAAGATGATGTCTATAAACAGAATGGAATAAAACAATAAAAAGTTCAATGAAATTTTTTTTCTGAAAGGTAAATAAAATTGGCAAATTTTTAATTAAGCCAACTAAGAAAAAATAGCACATGAATTAGTAAAATCAGAAGTGTAAAGGGAGCTCTAACAACTGAATCCATGGAATTACATCACCAAAGACTTTGAGGAAAACTACAAGAAAACAAAATAACAAGAGAAAAGACCAATTATATGATATATAATGAGTAATCATACAGCACCACTATGGGGCATAACCTAGAAGAAATAGAAAAAGTCCTAAAAATTTAGGGCTTGCTAATATTCAATAATGAAGAAATGGAAAACCTGAGAAGATAAATATTAAGAAAAATGATTTATTTAATTGACAAAGAAATCCTCCAAATCAAGAATCAAAATCATGTTAAATGATCATATATCCAGATAAAGTGGATTCATCTTTGGCATGTAAAGGATGTGCAAGTAAGTGTGGCACACACCAACAGAATCGAACACGAAAATAATGTGATTACCTTAATGAATTTAGAAAAAATAATTTGTCAAAATACAACTTCCATTCATGCTAGACCAAGGAGCAGGGCCTCACCCATCACTTCTTTTTTTAAATTATTTTTTTTAATTTATATATGACAGCAGAATGCATAACAATTCTTATTACACATATAGAGCAAAAATTTTCATATCTCTGATTCTATACAAAGTATTTTCACATCAATTCATGTAGTAACACCAGACATGTAGGGTGTGGCTGGAGGTAGTAGGTAACCAGAGATATGGTTTTGGACTATATCTCGTCCTTCACTTTTGCTCTCTCTCACTCTCTTATGTTCTCTCTTTCCCCCTCTTTCAAATATACAGCTTCTTCATACATGTACTTTGGATAATAATGTCCATCACATTCCACCATCATTTCTAACCCCATGCCTCCTTCCCTTCCCCTCCAAACCCTATGCCCTATCTAGAGTTATTCTATTCCTCCCATGCTCACCCTCCCTACCACACTAGGAATCAGCCTCCTTATATCAGAGAAAACATTTACTATTTGGTTTTTTAGAATTGGCTAACTTCACTTAGCATTATCATCTCCAACTCCATCCATTTACCTGCAAATTACATGATTTTATTTTCTTTTATTGCTGAGTAATATTTCATGTGTATATATGCCACATTTTTTTATCCATTCATCTACTAAAGGGCATCTAGGTTGGTGCCACTGTTTAGCTATTGTGAATTGTGCTGCTATAAACATTGATGTGGCTGTGTCCCTGTAATATGCTGTTTTTAAGTTCATTGGGTATAGACCAAGGAGAGGGACAGCTGGGTCAAATGGTGGTTCTATTCCAAGTTTTCCAAAAAATCTCCATACTTCTTTCCATATTAGCTGCACCAATTTGCAGTCCAACCAGCAGTATATGAGTGTACCTTTTTCCCCACATCCTCGCCAATACTTATTGTTGTTTGCATGCATAATAGATGCCATTCTGACTTCAGTGAGATTTTAATTTCTCTAGCTGCTAGTGATGATGGACATTTTTTTCATATATTTGTTGAATGATTGTATATCATCTTCTGAAAAGTGTTTCTTCAGGTCCTTGGCCATTTATTGATTGGGTTATTTTTTTTTGTACTTGGATTTTTTAGTTCTTTATATATCCTAGAGATTAGTGCTCTATCTGATGTATGAAGGGTAAAGATTTGCTCCCAAGATGTAGGCTCTCTTTTCACCTAACAGATTGTTTCTTTTACTGAGAAGAAGCTTTTTAGTTTGAGTCTACCCATTTATTGATTCTTCATTTTAATTCTTGTGCTTAAGGAGTCTTATTAAGGAAGCAGGGGCCTAATTCCACATGAAGGAGATTAGGGCCTATTTTTCTTTTATTAGACACAGGGTCTCTGGTTTTATTCCAAGGTCCTTGATCCATTTTGAGTTGAGTTTTTTGCATGGTTAGAGATAGGATTTTAATTTCATTTTGTTGCATACAGACTTCCAATTTTCCCAACACCATTTGTTGAAGAGGTTACCTTTCCTCCAATCCATGTTTTTGACATATTGTCTAATATAAAATAATTGAATTTTGTGGGTTAGTCTGTGTGTCCTCTATTCTGTACCATTGGTCTACCAGTCTGTTTGCTGCCATAACTATGCTGTTATTGTTACTATTGCTCTGTAGTATAGTATAAAGTCTAGTATAGTGATACCACCTGCTTCATTCTTCTTGTTAAGGATTGTTTTTCTTGTTAAGGATTACACTATTCTGGGTATCTTATTTTTCCAGATGAATTTCATGACTGCCTTTTCTATTTCTATGAGGAATGTCATTGGAATTTTGATTAGAATTGCATTAAATCAATATAGTGCTTTTGGTAGTATGGTCATTTTGATAATATTAATTCTGCCTATCCAAGAGCAAGGTATATCTTTCCATCCTCTAAGGTCCTCTTTGATATTTTTCTTTAGGGTTCTGTAATTTTCATTATATAGATCTTTCACCTCTTTCATTCAGTTTATTCCCAAGTATTCTATTTTTTAGGCTATTGAAAATGGTGTATATTTTCTCATTTCTCTTTCTGAAGATTTGTCATTGATATACAGAATTGCATTTGATTTATGGGTCTTGAATTTATATCATGCTAATTTGCTGAATTCATTTACTAGTTCTAGAAGTTTTCTGGTGGAACTTTGTGGATCTTCTAGGTATAGAATCATATCATCAGCAAATAGTGCCAATTTGAGTTCTTCTTTTCCTGTGGGTATCCCTTTAATTTCTTTTGTCTGTCTAATTGCTCTTGCCAGTGTTTCAAGAGCTACATTAAAGAGAAGTGGTGAAAGAGGGCATCCCTCTCTTATTCCCATTTTTATTGGGAATACCTTCAATTTTTCTACATTTAGAATGATGTTGGCCTTGGGCTTAGCATAGATAGTCTTTATCATGTTGAGATATGATCCGGTTACCCCTAATTTTTCTAGTGTTTTGCACATGAATGGGTGCTGTATTTTGTCAAATGTTGTTTTTTTTTTTTGCATCTATTGAGATGATCATACAATTCTTTTCTTTAAATCTATTGATGTGATGAGTACATTTCTTGATTTCCATATGTTGAACCAACCTTGTGTCCCTGGGATGAATCCCACTTGATCGTGGTTCATGATCTTTTGGTTATGTTTTTGTATTGATTTGCTAGAATTTTATTGAGAATTTTTGCATCTATGTCCATTAGAGATATTGGTCTGAAGTTTTCTTTTTTGACTGTGTCTTTGCCTGGTTTTAGAATCAGAGTGATATTGACCTCATATAATAAGTTTGGAAGTGCTATTTTCAATTTCCTGAAATAAAGTGGAGAGTATTGGTATTAGTTCTTCTTTAAAGGTCTTGTAGAGCTAGGCTGTGTATTCATCTGGTTCTGGGCTTTTCTTGTTTGGTAGATTTTGATGGCATCTGCTATTTCGTCACTTGAAATTGATCTATTTAAATTCTGTATATCATCCTGATTCAGTTTGGGCAAAACATATGACTCTAGAAATTTGTTGATGCCTTGAATATTTTCCATTTTATTGGAGTACAAATTTAAAAAATAATTTCTAATTATCTACTGTATTTCTGTAGTGTCTGTTATGACATTTCCTTTTTCATACCATATATTAGTAATTTGAGTTTTCTCTCTCCTTCTCATTAGCATGGTTAAGGGTTTGTCAATTTTATTTATTTTTTTTTAAAAAAACAAATTTTTTTTGTTCTGTCAATTTTTTCAACTGTTTCTTTTGTGTCAATTTCATTCACTTCAGGTCTGATTTTAATTATTTTCTGTCTTTTGCTGCTTCTGTAGGTTAGTTCTTTTTCTAGGGCTTTCAGATATAATGTTAAGTCATTTATTTGTTGACTTTTTCTTTATTTAAGGAATGAATTCCATGAAATGATCTTTCCTCTTAAAACTGCTTTCATAGTGTCGCAGAGATGTTAATATGTTGTATCTGTGCTCTCATTCACCTCTAAAATTTTTAAAATCTCTTCCTTGATGTCTTCTTCAACCCATTGTTCATTCAGTACCATATTATTTAGTCTCCAGGTGTTTGAGTAGCTTTTACTTCTTATTTTATCATTGATTTCTAGTTTCATTCCATATGATCTGATAGAATGCAGAGTAGTATCTCTACTTTTTTATATTTGCTAAGAGTTGCTTTGTGGCATAGTATATGGCCTATTTTAGAGAAGGATCCATATGTTGCTGAGAAGAAAGTTTATTCCTCATTAAAGGGTGAAATATTCTATATATGTCAGTTAAGCTTAAGTTATTGATCGAAATATTGAGTTCTATAGTTTCTTTGTTCAGCTTTTGTTTGGAAGATCTATCTAGGTTTGTTTGATAAACTTAGATGCTCCATTGTTGGGGCATATATATTTATATTGTTAAGTCTTATTGGTATGTGGTTCATTTGAGTAGTTTGTAGTGTCTTTTATCCTTTTTAATTGATTTTAGCTTGAATTCTACTTTATTTGAAATGAGGATGGAAACCCCTGCTTGCTTCCACAGTCCATGTGAGTGGTATAATTTTTCCTAACCCTTCACTTTCTTTTTGCTATCCAATCTGCTAGTCTGTGTCTTTTGATTGGTGAGTTTAGACCATTAACATTTACAGTTATTATTGAGACATGATTTGTATTCCCAGGTATTTTTGTTTATTTTTGGTATTGAATGTGACTTTGTTTCTTCTCTGATTAGATTTTCCTTAAGTGTAATACTGCCCTCTGCTGATTTTCATCATTTTTTTCCATTTCCTCTTCATGGAATATTTTGCTGAGGATGTTCTGTAGTACAGGCTCTCTAGTTATAAATTCTTTTAACTTTTGTTTATCATGGAAGGTTTTCATTTTATCTTCAAATCTAAAGTTTACTTTTGCTGGAAATAACATTCTTGGTTGGCATCCATTTTCTTTCAGAGCTTGGTATATATTGTTCCATGATCTCCTGGCTTTGAGAGTCTGGGTTGAAAAATCTGCTGATATGTTAATTGGTCTCTGCCTATATGTGATCTGATTCCTCTCTCTTGCAGCTTTTAAGATTCTATCCTTATTCTGTATGGTAGCCATTTTCATTATAATGTGCTCTTGGTGTATATCTGTTGTAATTTTGTACATTTTGTGTCCAGTAATCCTTTTGTATTTGGTTTTCCAATTAATTCTTCATGCTTGGGAAATTTGCTGATATTATCTCATTGAAGAGATTGTGCATTCCTTTTGTTTGAAACTCTGTGCCTTCCTCTATCCCAATAACTCTTAGATTTTTCTTTTGATGCTATCCCATAATTCTTGTATGTTTTGTTAATGGTTTCTTACTATCTTCACTGTGTGATCAACTTTATTTTTCAGACTGTGTACTTTGTCTTCATTATCTGATGTTCTTTATTCCATTTGATTTAGTCTGTTAATCATGCTTTCTATTGATATTTTATTTGATTTATTGTATCCTCCATTTCAATGATTTCTTGCTTTTATTTTTTTAAGAGTTTCTGTCTCTGTCTTGAAGTCATCTTTTGCTACCTGCATTTTCTCTCTTATCTCTTTGTTGGAGTGATCAATTTTTGCCTGTATTTGCTCATTTGGATCATTCTTTCATTCACAGATTATTTTAATTATGAACTGTCTGAATTCTTTCTCTGACATTTCATAAACTTCACTGTTCATGGGTTCTGTTATTATAGTATCCTAGTTTGTTTGGGGAACTTTCCTCCCTTGTTTTTTCATATTGTCTATGTGTCTTCCTTTCTTGCATCAAGGATCTGAGATATTTCAGTTTCTACCCTATATTCTTGCAGTACCCATGCAGATTGTCTGTACCTCACCTTGATTTGGGGCTTCCAGACCCTGCTGGTGTTCCTCAATGTATGCTACTGCAACTAAAGGTGGTGGCAACAATAGCCGAGATGACTCGAGATAATAGTTAAGGTGCCCCAAGTTGGAAGCAATGTCTTACAGATGGGGTTGAAACGGTGGACCTCACACTCTCTTTGGGATGCCTGCTCTGAAATGCAGCTGTTAGGTCCTGTCTATTGTCAAAATGTTAGGGGCTACTGTGTATGGAAGGCTATTGTAATGAGTATACTGTCCCAAGATGGAAGTGGGTTAGGCTTAGGCTTCCAAGTAGAGGGGCCGGCAAACTTGGACCTACCCTGTACCTGGGTCCTGCACAAGTTTGCATGGGCAGGGCTTGGGCTCCCGTGGTAGTCTGCTGGTCAGAAGAGGTGGTCCTTTGCAGGAACCAGTGCCTGTCCCAAAAGTAAAGGGGTAGACCCAGCCCTACAGTGAGCCTATTTTCTGAACAGGCTGGTGTGGGTGGGTCTGGGCTAGGCCTGGGCTCCTGCTGTACTCTGCTGGTAGGAAGAGGTGGTCCTGTGCCTGAGGCTGGGCTCAGGTGGGTGTCTTCCCCGCCAGTGGAGGGAATGGATGGGTGGTAAGGGTGGCGCTACTGTGAGCCTAGGTTCCACCCAGGGTGGTGTGGACAGATCTGGGCTGGGCTTGGGCTCCTGCAGTAGTCTGCTGGCCCAAAGGTGCAGTTCTGTTCTAGAAGCTGGGCTCTGGTAAGTGTCTGCCCCATAGGTGGAGAGGTGGACCTGGGCCTACTGTGAGCCTGGGTCCCACACGCGCTGTTGTGGACAGATCTCTTAATGTTTCTTTAATAGCTTTAAATCCTCCAATGTTGGATGCATATGTACTTGTAGTTGTTAACATTCTCTGAATAAATTTATATTTTATATTTTTTAACACATAGCCATTTTCAATCTTTTATTTTTCTTTTAGCCTGAGTACTAAATATGTAAGTGATTTACACAGCACTATTGCAATATTAGAGTAATCTACATTTGATGGGACACTCACATTTACCAGAGATTCATTCTTACATATTGCCAATTAGTGTCCTCCTTCAAGTTGGAGAAGTTCCTTTAGCATTTTTGTGACAGGTCTGGTGTGATGAACTCCATCAGAGTCCATTTTCCTGGGAAAGTCTTTATCTCTCTTTCATGTCTGAAGGACTTCTTTTCTGGTTACAGTCTTCTTAGTTTTGTCTGATGTGGGGTGGGTCTGAGTCCTGTTGATGAAAATTTGTGTTGTTCATTGTTGAGGGACACATGGCATTTTTGCCAGAAGTAGTGGTTGAGAGGTGACGCCAGCAAGCCATTAAGATGATGATTTTGAGTTCTTGCGGAGTTCCGGTTGAGCTCTCGTGGGGATTCCTGAAGAGTTCTCATTGGTTGGGGAAGTGTCGGAGGAGGGATTTTCCGGTTGGTGGTTCCTGGAGGAGCTGCTTGGGTGGCGTTGGGGAGAGTTCCCGGGGAGCGTGTGTGGAGTGTGCTGGTGGACTTCAGAAATAAAGTTTGTTCCTGCTTCAGTGGCTCGTGATTTGTGCCCAGCCAGACTGCAGCAGTTCATATTTTTGGAAATTATAATTAAAATTGTTGAAAGCTTTCATGTTGCCAGGTATGGGCAGCTAAGTCCAATAAGTTGATAGTCTTGCTCAAGTCCACTATGTTCTACTCATTCTATTTATAGTCAAGTGCTGAAACCCAAATATATTTATGGATTTGATTGTTTTTCCTGAAGGCTCTGCAGTGGTTGGTTTGTGTGTTTTGAAGCTCTGGTTATAATCACTTACTCATGCAAACTCTCTGTCATTTCCTGATCACTTTGTCATTATGAAATAAAATCTGCTATCCTTGGTAATATTCTTTGCTTTGAAAATTCCATTACATAATTATGAAGACTCTCCTTTTTCCACTATATATATATATATATATATATATATATATATATATATATATATATATATTTGTTGTTGTTGTTTTGTTTTGTTTTCTTTAGTTATTCATGACAAGAGAGTCAAGCCTGACATATTTTTACAAACATAAAGTGTGTCTTACTCTAATTAGGATCCCAGTATGGTGGATGTACATGATGTACAGATTCACTGTAGTGTATTCTTATATGTACGTAGGAAAGTTATGTCAGATTCATTCCACCGTCTTTCCTATACCTATCACCCCTCACTTTCTGTCATTTGTCTAATCCACTGAACATCTATTCTTGCTCATTCCTAGTGGGTTAGCATTCACAGATCAGAGAGAACATTTGACCTTTGGTTTTGGGGATTGGCTTATTTCAGTAAGAATGGTATTTTCCAGATCCATTTATTTACTGACATATATCATAAAACCATTATTCTTTATGACTGAGTAATATTCCATTGTGTGTGTTTGTGTGTGTGAGTGTATCACATTTTCTTTATTTAATCATCATTGAAAGGCATATAAGTAGGTTCCATAGTTTGGCTATTTTGAGTTGAGCTGCTGTAAATATTGATGTGGCTGCATCACTCTAGAATGCTGACTTTAATTCCTCTGGTATACAGGGAGAAGTGGTATAACTGGGTCAAATGGTGGTTCCATTCCTAGTTTTTTGAGGAATCTTCTACTGCTTTCCAGAGTGGTTGCACCAATTTACAGTCCACCAGCAATATATGCCTGTACCTTTTCTGGAAAACTCTCACTAACACTCATTGTTACTTTGTATTCTTGATGAGTGCCATTCTGAATGGAGTGAGGTGAAATCTCAGTGAGATTTTAAAGTGCCTGTGTCTAATTGGTAGAGATGATGAATATGTTTTCATGTGATTCATATTTCTGCTTTTGAGAACTATCTGTTTATTTCCTTTGCCTATTTATTGATTGAATTATTTGTTTCTTTGACATTAAGCCTTTTAAGTTTCTGTATATTCTGGAAATTGACACCTTAAATGAGCTGGGGGTAGCAAATATTCTCTCCCATTCTGTAGACTCTCTCTTCATGCTTTTGATAGTTGCTGCTGCTGCAGTAAGTAGCTTCTTAGTTTGATATAATCCCATTTATTGATTCTTTTACTTCTAATGTACTTGTATCTTTCTATTATCTAAGTGTATTCTCTACATCCAGAACATATTTAAGTAACATTTTTGTTTCCCAATTAACAAATTAACTTTTAATAAAGCTTAGACTATTTCTATTTAATGTGATTATTTATAAGGTTGTGTTTAAATCTCTCATCTTGCAATTTATTTCCTGTTTATTCTATTTATACTTTAATTTTATTTGTCTTATTTTATGATTTTTTTTTGCTATTACTTTGTCATTCTATTTTAGTGGTTGCCTCAGTTTTACCGTATGCCATTTTAACTTCTCACATCTACCTCCATGTGGTATTACACCATTTTGTATATTGGACATTAGCTTTACAATGGTACACTTCCTTTTCCTCTTAATAGCTTTATGTGCTAGGTCACACATTTTTACTTCTACTAGATAATTTATGAACACAAATAAATGAGTACTATTTTGTAAAAAATTCTGTAACATTGAACACCTTATTTAATCTCCAGAAACTTTATTTCCTCATCTGAGTAATGAGGAAATTCAGGGTTATTATTGAGACATGATTTGTATTCCCAGTCATTCTTGTTTATTTGTGGTATGCATGCAAACATCTTTTTAACATCTATGACAGATTATGTAAGTACAATGCATAAAATATTGACTGACATGCAGCAAATTTCCAAGAAAACCTATTGATATTAAGGTGAAGATCTTAGTGAAATTGTATGGTTTAGATGAGATGTTTAAAATATGGATTGTGTGCCATCTTGGGTGACTACTGAAGTACTCAGTTCAGCCTTTTATCACTATAACAAAATATGTGCACAGGCTCGTTATGAAGAAAGAGAATTTTAACAGCTTACAATTTGGGAGGTGTAATATCCAAATGCTAGAATGGGGGTTCAGCAAGGGCCTCCCCTTGGTTATTAATCCTCAGGGCACAGATAGCCATGGCAGGAGTTGGGGAGGGAGTTATTGCATCTTAAGATAGAAACAGAGAGAACAGGAGGGTTCAGGCCTGCTCCTTTTGAAACTCCCCTTCTCAGAGGAGCTCTCCTTCTCATAAGAGGCCACAATTATCTTAACTAAAATGCACCTCTTGAAGAAGAATGAAATATGGCATTTGTTGGTAAAGAGATGAAACTGGAGAATGTCATGCTAAGGGAAATAAGCCAGACCCAGAAAGCCAAGGGTTGAATGTTTCTTTCATAAGCAGAAACTGCACCAAAATAAGAAAACAAAAAAAGTGTAGTGAATCCCATGATCATAGAAGGGAGATAGTGCAGTTGGGCAAGGAGATAGAGGGAGAGGGAAGAGAGAAGGAAAATGGAGAAACTGAAAAATGAAATCGACCATATTATGCCATGAACATGTATGAATATTCCACTGTGAATTTCAACTTTATGTATCTCCAATGGAAAAAAATAAATAATGACAGGAAGACTACAGAGGAAAGGAAGGGGAGCAGAGGAGGTGTTAGGAGATAGAGCAGGGGGAAGGGTATGGGTCCTCAGCTCCCCTAACATCTTCCTATGGGGGAAACTGGGCCATCTTGTGGTTCAAGGGAGGAAGCTGCATGACCACAAGGGGAATTCAAGGGAAAGCACCTGATATTAGGCTTCATAGCCTTAGGGACTGCCCAGAAGTTAAGTTGTGGCTAGGCAACATACTAGTAGCATGGTACATTGCTCCCCTTTTCTGTATTTTTCAGAGGCAAAAGAAACATGCCTGGGCAGTGGAGAAGAAATTATTCAAGTTCAGTTGTCTACCAAACTGTCAATCAACCCTAGATTATGAACTTCCCTAAAAGAAGGGGAAGAACTAGCATGGCTCAATAAAATAACTGTGTTGATCAGACTTGGAACTACTTTGCAGCTGAGCACACTCTGTACTCCCAAAGTGTTCTTTTATTTTTAATAAACCTATTTTTTCACTCTCCAATCTCTCAATTCTCGCTTTGTTCTTCGTTCTGGTCCTCAAGAATCTGGACCCTGGCTGGGTCTATTGACATTCACCTGTAATCTCAGAAGCTCAGGATGCTGATGCAGGAGGATAACCAACAACTTAAGCAACATACTGAGAAACCTAACTCAAAATGAAAGATAGAAAGGACGGGGAATGCAGCTCAGTGGTACAATCCTCTGGCATCAATCCCAGGTTAAAAATCAAAATACAAAGAAAAAAGAAAGAAAAGAAGAAGCAGAAGACCCTGGACACTGGGCCCTTTGAGGACTATTGCTGTGATGAGGGAGGAGAAGAGGAAAGAGGAGACTCTGGGAACCGAAATGGATTGTATTATATTCCATCATATATGATTGAGTCAAAATGAAATATACTATTAAGTATAAAAATAACACACTAATAAACAGATTTTTAAGAAAAGGTTCTATCACCTCCTAATAGCACCAGCCTGAGGAACAAACCTCCAATATGTGAAGCTTTGGGGTACAAAATTAAAACCTACCTAAAACATAGCAACCACATTTAGTGTGTAGATACTTTGTTTCACAGAGGGTGGATGACTGAATTTCAGTGAAGATGTTTTAAAGTCTATGTGTCTTGTAACTCTGCAGGTACCTTAGGAAAATTGATAGTAAATCAGAATGTAAGTGTTCACATGTATGTATATATGTGTGTTTATAAATATACATATGAATATGCATACAAATACATATGTGTGTATACCTCACATGTACATATATAATGTATTTTGGGTTTTTGACTTTTTAAAACTTTCCAATACAATTTCAACAAAATATTTATTTGGAGTCGGTGTCTATCCACTAATATAAGAGAACATTTATTTTGTTTATTATTTTTTCCCTTTGTGTCTCACACCCCAAACCATCCCTTTCAGTAATAAGAGTTGATTACTGTGCATGGCCACTGGTCCAGGAGAACCTTGTGGGGCAGCCAATCACTGACTTATTAATTACTCTAATGCATTTGAGATTTTTTCCTTAGTGTCTCTTTTGAGATTTTGGATATCTCTGTTTCTCTCTGTCTCTTTTCTGTGTCTCTGTCTCTGTTATCTTTGTATTCATCTATCTATCTTCTGTCTGTATACCTGTCTGTCTATCTAGTTTTATTCTCTCTTTTCTCTCCAATGGAAACCCAATGGTCCTATATGGTTGCCCAAGTTTCCTCATGTTCTTAGGAAAGGTTAATGAGAACTTATTGAATTCCAGAGCTGCTCTGGGTCTGAGTAGCAGTCCTAACTTCCAGAGACACAGTGCACAGAAAGTGGCTATTGCTGTGATGGAAAATAAATTCGCCACCTTAAATTTCTCAGGAGAATTTGAGAATATGACGTCAGACATGTGAGAAGCTGTATTTTTTTTTAAATGAAGATCTTTTGCAAAGTCCTTCTGGGAAAACAATTTCTCATTGCTTTTATAATTAAAAAAAAAACTATGATCTATTCTCCTTTTGTAGTTGGCTCATGCAATGCAATTTTTTCAGATGTGGGTGTAAAGGAGATGACTCATAGAGCTTATATGTAGGCATAATGATTTTATTTATCTTGGAGCATTAGCAGGTGCTAGAGATCTGTGTGGCAATTTAAATCCTAGATCATTTTCTTGTGAAATTGATACTTCACTGTGAATCCAGGGCAATTTTTAAAGGGATTTAAACTTACTTTCCCTTGCAAAATAATGGGCTTTCCCTCTTACACATGAGAGGAAAGCAATTCTGAAGATATATTCCAAGAAATGGCAAATTTATTTGATTCACTGATTTATAGTTCTACCTTTCATTTCAGCTGTAAATGTTAGGGGAAAGAAAGCAAACTGCATTACTCAAGAAGGTCAATGTATGTCCAGGATATTTTTAGGAGTAACATCAAACTAACTTGAAGATCATCCACACTGATGTTCAGGTAACCCCTGTTAGAATC
Organism: Marmota flaviventris; assembly: GCF_047511675.1. NCBI lineage: Eukaryota > Metazoa > Chordata > Mammalia > Rodentia > Sciuridae > Marmota > Marmota flaviventris. The sequence continues at coordinate 17,146,938 of NC_092506.1, read as the reverse complement.
AGTGTTTTTGGGTCACTAGATTTATTTACCATTTGCTCTTGTAATTTTAAGGGTATTCATTCATATGTGGCCTATCCAAATTTATTCCAGAGTAAAATGCAGTTTTTGCATTGTTTGGCTATAGTGTGTATTGTGGGGCAGGGACTGCGTTTTGTATACTACCTTTAAAAGAATGAAATTTTAATGTTGTGAGTGGTCTTCCAGCATTTGATCTTTGGAATAATTCTCACCTTTCAAAGGACGACTCTTCAAAAAATGTCTAGATTTATTGGAATTGGGTAAAGTAAGTTTATAAAGGCAAATTCTGATGTCACCTATAAGGAAGTATATATTTAATATTTGTAAGCACTTGGGAAGCTAGAGGAGAAGCATTCTTACAATTCTGACAGTAACTTGTAAGGGGTAAGCAAGACTATTCAACAGCACTTAAAATGATTGAAATTGACATTTTAACTTAATTTTGATAGGATAGAAAGTTACCTATTTAAAATCAGACTTTATGAAATCCAGATTATTTAATTCAACATTAAAGGAATATTTTTGTCATCCAAACAGTGTCTACCTCCAGTCTTGTTTGGATTGCCTTTCTAAAATCTATGTTTTACTGCTTTATCTTGTTTATTCCAAAATTATTGGCTAGAGACATGTGTGTCTTGTTAAATTGCAAGACAATTTAAACATTTTTAATCACTTTATTCAAGAAAGAATATTGGTGGAATATACATTGAAACCCAAATGAGGACCTAGGGATGATAGGCAGTGCATATTAAACATAAGATCACAATTTTGTAAGTAATTCTTGGTTGAATAACTTTTACTCTATCAGGAGATTAGGCATTAGAATCTCCTGTTTGCCTTGTTATTTCCCCAAATGATATATTTATTTTCATAGCTTAATAAATGTCAAAGTACCTTGTGAAATTGAGTACAATATTTGTGAAGTATGGAAAAATTAAAAATAATCCTATATATGCTTTCTAAATGTCATTGTAAATGGTCACAGAGAGTGAAATATATAAAGAATTGGTGGGAAAAATATTCACATATTGTATAAATCCACAGTGGGTTATTGACTATCGTCTCCTTATCTGGAAAGCCTGCTTTGCCTTGATGCCACATTTTTTATAAAACATAAATATCTAAGACTGAAGACAACAAGACATAGGAGCCATATTTCAGTTCATGTTATTCTAAATGATGGCAAACACATAGATATTAGAGGTATCTAGGTGACCAATGTCTTGCTTATTAGCTCACAAGTTTACCAATGCAAAGTAACTTTAATAAAAAAAATGGTTTGTCTTTTATTTTATTGTACTCTCTAAATTCTAATATTTATTTTATTGATTTATAACATGCACACTTTAAATAATGAGGTATTCCTCTTCATTTGCATGTTTAACACCTGAAAAATTAGTTTCTTTTTGATGTCACAATGTCATATCTTTCCCTATTTTTCCTTTCACGAGAAGTTGTTCTTGTTGCTCTTCTCCCTGCTCTTCCAAGAGTGATGGTAGCTCATTTCCATAAGTATGCAGGTTTGAACATTGCTGTTTATACTTGTCAAATTGAAAGGCTGCTGCTGCATAACAATTTCAAAGCAAAGCAATTTGTACCACAAGTTTATCATGATAACTCCAGTGGTGTATCTGTCAGTGATCTTGTGATATGAGTGTTTGGTAGTTTCCCACACTAATGTATATCAGATACAACCCCTTATGGAAAGAAACTAAACAATAATTGGGAGATGTATTTTTTCTTATTTCAAAATGTATTAAATATTTGAACTGGGGAATTCACTGCTTTTATTAATTAGTTCCTCTATACAGAAAGTAATATAGTTAAATATGATGGGTATTTTACTGCTAAATTTATTCTAAGAGTTAAACTTATGTAAAATTTATTTTCAAAATCACTTCTGTTTTATGTATACTTATAAAAGGAATGTAATGTTATTTTCAGTTGTAACATCATTTTCAATTTTTGTGACAAAATATTTAAGTAAAAAAATGTTATTGAGGTACTAACATGTGTACACAATTTCAAGGATAAGACTTGTCTTCATATAGAAGAGGAAATGTATGAATTATTACAAAATTGAAAGAATATGACCATGGTGTGTCTCTCCCCTGTTAATGTAATCAATGTATTCAGCTAGAACTGAAAGCTTAACTTAATATGTTATGCAATGTGGTTTAGAACTATAATTCTTACCAGTTGCAATAGTCTTAAGAACCACAAGTAATACGGCTACATGATTTTGAAAGTGCTGATCTTATTATTCCATATGTTGCATTAACATTTTCTGTGATATTAAAAAAAATGGTATTCGTAGGATTAGATAGAGATGCCACATTTAATTTAGGAGTAATGTAGAAAGTACACCTGGAAGCCATCTAATTCCTCCCCAGTGACAAGAGATGGCATAAGTATATGCCATCTCTACTTCAATCTTCTGTTGCCTTTGTGATTCAAAACTTGATACTACAAAGAATAAAATATGTGAATCCATGAGTAATCCAGGCAACACATAATAGCTGAGAACTCCCTGAACACAACTTGCCTTTACATTATGTAACATTTATTATTGATTCTACGTGTTCATAATTCATTCTAGCAGAATAATACCTTATACAGATATCAAATTGTGAATTTAAATTAGCTTTTGTTTGTTTATTTATAACATTGATATTAATGATTCTTGAATTTGCCTTAAGATATCCTGTTTTACACTTAAATTTAAATAAGATAGATTTTCTTATGATTTTTATAAATGTCAGTCTTTAACAGAAAAACATACATTTCCTTTTTTTCTGTTTTACATATTTATCTATTTGTTGTTGTTGTATAGTCAGCAAATCTGCTATCTTATGTTTAATCTGCAGTGCCCACAATCTCTAGAGTTTCAAGGAATATCCCACCAATCACATAGATCACAATTTAGGTTTTAAAGTAAATACAAATATATTCCTTGAACACAATTCTGCAGACAATATGGAGAGCTATTCTATTTCATGCTGGGGAAAGAGAGCATCACCTGCAGTGAAAACACAGTCATGAATGAAGAACATACTTAGAATTATAAAACAGTTTTTGCATTATGCTAAATTATTTTCCTGCTTCTAAATGTCATAAATAATATCAGTAGAACATCTTTTAGGTAAATGAAAATTTTAAATCTTACATTTAAAAAATTAACAAAATATATTATTAGTATTACCAAAATGACAGAAGTTGGAAAAAATTTTAAAAATAACTTTGAGAGAAATATGTTATAAATCAGAAGTACAAATATAATTGATAAATTGATTTATCAATTCACATTGTGATGTGTTAGACTGGCTTCCAGTACTCAATAGGGTTTACAGGATTGGGATCCAATTGCAAATGATTTTGTCCAAATTACTTTTCCACAGGTACTCAGATTTTTGCACAGAGCATGCAAAATATGGAAAGTCAGAGGAACGTATCAGAATTCATTCTCATGGGCCTTTCTTCTGACCAAAACATTCAAATATTTTGTCTCGTGTTCTTCTTATTTTGTTATCTTTCCATCTTGGTGGGAAACCTTCTGATCCTCATCTCTATTGGATGCAGTTCTCTTTCTCACCAACCCATGTACTATTTCCTCAGTCACTTATCTTCTATGGACATCTGCTATACCTCCTTTGTGACACCCAAACTGATTGGTGACCAGCTAGTGGGAAGAAACACCATCTCCTATGGCTACTGCATGTGGCAGGTTGTTGTGATGCACTTCTTTGGATTGATTGAAGTACTAATCCTGACAGCCATGGCCTTTGATCGCTATGTCGCCATCTGCAAACCTCTGCACTACATGATAATCATGAGCAGAACCAGGTGCAATTTCCTGATCTTGGCTGCTTGGGCTGGTGGAGCTGTCCACTCCTTTTCCCAGTTCTGTATGATTATCCAGTTGCCCTTTTGTGGTCCCAACACAATTGACCACTACTATTGTGACATTTTTCCTTTGTTGAAAATTGCCTGTACTGATACCTACCTCACTGGTGTCTTTATGGTTGCCAATTCAGGACTGGTTGCCTTGGTAACATTCATTCTCTTGTTTGGGTCTTATGTGGTCATTCTATTCACACTGAGAAATCACTCAGCAGAGGGGAGACGCAAAGCCCTCTCTACTTGTGGGTCTCATATCACTGTGGTCATCTTATTCTTTGGACCTTCCATATTTGCCTACCTTAGACCCCCTAACACTTTCCCTGAGGACAAAATCTTTGCTCTGTTTTACACCATTATTGCTCCCATGTTTAATCCCCTCATCTACACCTTGCGGAACACAGAGATGAAAAAGGCTATGAGAAAAGTTTGGTGTCAAAAAGTAATTTTAGAAGAAAAACATAATTGATTTGTAATATTTAATGTCCATCCAACTGTATGCAGCTGAAAACATTTACTTGCCTACCAGGAGCACTATTGTTTTCCAAGTAATGAAGACAAATCATTTGTTGATAAATGTCACAAATCAGGAACTGAAGAATTAGCAGTAAAATGACAATTGCACTAATGGGTCTGAGATGGAGTAGTATATGTGTGTACATACATGTGATATTCCTGTTTAATGGAAGGGCAAATTCGTGACTTTGTTATAGTCAACTCTGATGCTAATTTACAATTTTAATAATTATTTAATCTGTAATTTATTCAGGGGAACAGAAATCTATTTGATCTTACCTTAGAAATTGAGTAGATTGAAAGTGTTTTTTCAGAAAAAAATTTTTATTACTGAGCATTTTTTTGATATTATACCAAACAAATCTTGTATGATGACATTTTAAATTCAGTTATGTAATGAAGAAGTTTACACAGAGAATTTTACATGAAGTGAAAATTTAAAAATGGCGGTCATACCTTTCTCTTAAGCTACAGAACCCCCACTATTACCAAATGTCATAGGCAGGGATAATGTTTTTTTTTGTTGTTGTTTTTTTTTAATAAAGAGAGAGAGAGAGAGAGAGAGAGAGAGAGAGAGAGAGAGAATTTTAATATTTATTTTTTAGTTATCGGCGGATACAACATCTTTGTTTTGTATGTGGTGCTGAGGATCGAACCCGGGCCGCAGGCATGCCAGGCGAGCGCGCTACCACTTGAGCCACATCCCCAGCCCCAGGGATAATGTTTTAAGAGTTAAATTTAACATACTTTAGAGAAACATGCATATCCATGTATATCAATTAATAATTTTCAATAGCCAAACTATGGAACCAGCCAGGGTGTACATCAAAGAATAGGTAACAAAAATATGGCATATAAATACAATGGAGTTTTACTGAGCTATAAAGAAGAACAAAATTGTGTAATTCTCAAAAAATTGGGTTGAACTGGAGACCACAATTTTGAGCAAAATAATCCAGACTCATGTGAAAATTATTATATGTTCCTTTATATGTGGAGACTAGAGGGAAAAATCAGGTAGAACAACATGAAAGTATATGGTTAACCAGTAACATAGAGGGAGAGGATTCAGAGAAGATGGAGGGGATGACAGAGCCAATACTGAGGCATGAAATTCACCTAATTGTGTTTTATATATCTGTTAACATGCCTCATTGAAACCCAGCATTCTGTGTAATAGAGATGCACCAACTTTAAAAAAAAAAAGTGGACTGATGGAAAGTGATTTTTCCTTTATGTTGTTTATTAAATGAAATGTACTTGAATGTACAAGGGCAGGATAAATAGTTAATTGTTAGAGTCTGTAAACAAGTCAAAATAACACCTGGCATTTTGCCAGGGGAATGTTAAGAGTTCATAAACAAGCCTGGATGGTGCCTGGCAAAATGCCAGAGGGAGTGGTTTGAGAAGTAACAAAAGCGAGCCATTAAGTGTGGAGATTCCTTATTGGTTGACTGATGTATCTAGTTTATGCTAATTAGATAAGCTGTGTGGAATGTATAAATACTGCTCCTGTCCTGCAATAAACGGCTCCTACTCCTGCTGTATCAACGTACACAAGTTATTCGTCACCCCCCGGTTATTTTGCAGCCAGCCAGCCTTCTACAGATGGTGGCCCATACCGGGAGCCCCGGGACACTCGGGGGTAAGTGACTAAAAAAAGCTGCCCGTCCATAGATAGGACGGGAGCAAATCTGCTCGTCCCTAGGCAGATAGGGCGAGAGGAAAAATGGCCATTTCGAGAAAATGGAGAAGATTGATACAGTATGTTTGTGTCTTGTTTTGTCTAAGTGTATTGTATTGTCTTTGTGATGAAAATATGGAAGGGGTGAGAAGTAAATTACTAAGGGAAGAAGGCACCCCAATGGAACCAAGAATATTTAAGGCATGTGTTGATGGAAGCCCAGGAACTCTAGTCAGAAAGAAAAAGAAAGTTCAGAAGAAGAAGGATTATCAGGAAAAAAGTTGCAGCAAAAGGCTATTACTAAATACTTTTCGTTACCGGAGGGTGCGTGAAGCGGAGAGGCGGCTGCCGAGTGTGCAAGCCGGTCACAGCGCAGCAAGGATTTTCCAAGAGGCTGCGGCGACTGGCCCTTCCCCGCCTCCTGGCCAGGGAGCTGGCTCTTCCACTGCCGTGAGCCCAAATCTAGACCTGACCTGGAGGCACAGTCTCGCAGGCTCTTGCTCCCTGTGCCTGGAAGCAGTTTGAGTCCGGGACACTCCCCAGGGCCATCTGGGGCTGCCCAGGCGCTACAGCCAGCAGAAGATGCTACTGGTGTCCCTGATGTTTAGTCATTTTCAATGCCAATAACTAAACTACAATGATTCTCCCACACCTGGAAGCTGATGAGTAATGAGCACTATTAATGCTTATTTCAAATGCAAAAAAAACCTTGAGATAATGTGCTAAATTGTTCAGAAGGTTGTTTTCTTAGTAGAATGCTACAGGATTTTCTTTAGCCATCCGGAGTTCCTGCCTTCATCACAGTGCCGGTAAAGACCAAGGTGGAAGAATTTCCAGTGTTGCTGAAAACCGGACGAAACTTCGGCTGAGAAACGGACGATACTTCGGAGCTGTTGCTGTTTCTGCTACTACAGCTTAGGCTAGCTGCCTGCAGAACTTACCTGGACTGTGATTTAAGCTAGCTGCCTGCAGAACTTACCTGGACTGTGATTTACCTGGACTGTGAGTTAATCTATTTGAGACACTGCTTTACCTGGACTGAGACAACAAACTGTAATCTACAACAAATTGTAACTCGGTATCTTTGCAAATGGTGTCATTGCTGGTAAAATTTTTCCAAGGGCTTCTTACATGGAGCCATCGAATGGCTTGGTATTGTGACATTTTGTATCCTTCCTTTCTGTTTGTAACAGGTTATTTATGGTGTTTTTGTAAAAACCACTATGGTCGTTATTTAAATTAAACAAAAGGGGGAAATGTTAGAGTCTGTAAACAAGTCAAAATAACACCTGGCATTTTGCCAGGGGAATGTTAAGAGTTCATAAACAAGTCTGGATGGTGCCTGGCAAAATGCCAGAGGGAGTGGTTTGAGAAGTAACAAAAGCGAGCCATTAAGTGTGGAGATTCCTTATTGGTTGACTGATGTATCTAGTTTATGCTAATTAGATAAGCTGTGTGGAATGTATAAATACTGCTCCTGTCCTGCAATAAACGGCTCCTACTCCTGCTGTATCAATGTACACAAGTTATTCGTCATCCCCCGGTTATTTTGCAGCCAGCCGGCCTTCTACAGTTAATAGAGATCATTCTTTCACAGCAGAGCTGTATAATCAGGTGGCTCCAAGATATTTATTTGGGGAAGACTGCATGTCAACGTGTCCCAATATATAGACAAGAGATATGAATTCAATCACCATTGTAGGGAGAGAGAAAGACAAATGATAGCAAATAAATTTTAATGAAGTATAAATCATTTTGTTGGATCTTTTCTTACTTTCTTTTCTATTTTTATTTTTATTTATTTTTTTTGGTTGTAGATGGATGCAACATCTTTATTTTATTTATTTATTTTTATATGGTGCTGAGGATCAAACCCAGGATCACATGTGCCAGACAAGTGCTCTACCACTGAGCCCCAACCCTAGCTATTAGAAAACCAATAACAACACGTGTTAACAAAAATATAGCAATATGCACATTGGTGGAACATATGGATTGTGAATACTGGGATTTTGAAGAAAGGTTTTCCAAAAGAAGCAGAGAAAAAGTAAAATAGTTTTTTTTTTTTTTATGTTATCAAAGAGAAAATATCTCTTTGTGAAACAGGTGAAGGAAAATAACATCAAAATATTAACAAACAATTTAAATTTTAAAAAATGCTGATTGTAACCTTTAAATGCAGTAACATTTTCAACTACGATTTCAGTTTTAGTACAATATAAAGGAAGATGAAATGGAAGAAATATGATATGGAATGCAATCTGTACCAATTTATGTTGAAAATGATAGTATAAATTACATTTTTCACAAGTTACTAATAAAAAATGAATATAGTGTTGAACGGATCAAACAGTGGAAGACAATAAGACAATGTCTACAGGTTTCAGGACAGTGGTAAGTATTTTTCTTAGTCCCATTCACTTTTTTAAATTTAAAAAAATGACACCTTCATATTCATTTGACTTCATAATATATTCTACCAACATGTTATTTTAGATTAAAAATTTCTCTATATATTTCTCCTAAAGGCAGCTTCAAAACATAAAAAATGACAAATCACCATAAAATCTTAGGGGCCCAGTCAGAACACAAATGAATGATGATTTTTTATCCATAATCAAAGGCCATATCTTAATGTACTGATGAAAATAAAAGAGAGCAATGATTCAGTCATTAAACACTGATAAGAATGTCTTTTGTCACTTCCTCACTGCCCAAATCTAGGCAAATCAGTAGACTTCTGTGAATCTTATGTTTCATTTATATCAGAAAGCTGAGAATGAAACTTATCGTATTACCTTCATATAAAATGATAAATTGATATTTCATATGAAAGGAAATTGAGTAGTTATTAAGATAAATTTTTATTTCTGTTGAATTTAGACATTTTACAACAGAAGTTATAGAAATAGGTCTGGGTATTTTTTGACGTAATATTTAGTGACATTTTAGTTTTCTTTAAACGTGAACCCACAGAGAAAACCACATCATTTAGTGAAATGTAGTTCATAGCAAATTCTCCCAAACTATTTGAGTCGAGAAATATAAAACAGGAAGCTAAACTGAAATACTGTTAATTAACCTTTAGAGTTGCCCAGATCCTTTTATCTTTAAATAATTCAAAATATATTTTATGCATAGCCAGCTAGATTTTTACCACATCCTTTATAAACTGCAAGATCTTCTACTCTCAAAATTTGCTACATTGAAAAATCAAAACTAAAATTATCTAATTAAATTCAGCATACAAAGCTAGAAGATTACTTATAGATTGTACAGAAAATTGAATGAATGGGCAAAATGGAAGAGAAACATCTAATGTTACTTTTTAATTTAAAATGTGGACAAATTAGCAATTTCTTATTTGTGTACAATTTCTTGTTGGCCATTCTGAAATTAAAAACAAACCTATCTGAAAATCATTATATTCTTGTTAGTGGGAACAAATTACAAAAATAAACCAATGCTACTTACAAAATATATGCATCTCTCTGTATGTAAATATGCACATATTTTGCTGTAGAAATTTTGCATGTATACTATAATTATAATTATACTATAATTATAAATTATGCAAAGTATACTATACATAATCCAAAACAGTATAAAATATGAAAAATTCTGTATTCATGAGCTCTTCAGAAACAATGTGTATCATGAAAGAAATTAATGGATTTACATTTGAGAAAACAAGTAGAATTAATGAAAGTGTTCAGATTAATACAAGATAAGGGAGAGTTACAAAGACAGAAAATGTGGTTTTAAGGATTTAAGGTGGGACATTAAAGATGCACAAGAAAATGAAATAAGAAATCACACTGAAAGTAGATCAATGCAATTGTAAGTAAAATATAAATTAAAATATATATGAAAAATATGAACCAATAATTAACAGAAAACAAGAATGGTTCTGTCCATTTAGAATAAAATTAATCAGTTATTTACTATAAAAGACTGGGTCCAGAAACTTTTAAAGCACACTTTACTAAACATTCTTGGAAGTGACAATTCTAATACCACAAAATCTTATTCAGAAAAAAAGGTGGAAATTAAATTCATTTAATAAAAATAATCTTATTATCAAAACATAATCTTATCATCAAAAGTAATCTTATCATCAAAAGCAAATATGTTTGAAATCCAATCTCGTCCACAAATATTGAAGTGAATCCTAAACACATTATTAGAAAAATTAATCTAGCAATATATGAAGTCATCTAATCATAACTGATATTTAACAAGAATGCAAACTATTGTTTTTGTTAATATGTTTATGTTAGTATGTTCTCATATATAAAAGGAGAGAATATATGTAATTATTTCTCATATATATATATATATATATATATATATATATATATATATTTGGCAGATGAACTTGTTATATTTGGTATAGGTTATATAAAAATGAAGAAATAATATAACACTTAATGTTGAGAGATGAAAATATTCCTCTTAACAAAAGCAAGTCAAGACCTCTGTTATCATTTCTATTTAATTTAATATTGTACTGTAGATCCCTGTCAGTATAATATAATGATTAGTGCTTCAAGAATTTATATATATATATATATATATATATATATATATATATATATATATATATATTTTAAATACATTATAAATATTAAATATGTTATAAATAAAACTATCTTTCAAAATTTACGTGAATGTCTACACTAAAAAACTGCTGCACCTGTAATCCAGCAACTTTCAAGGTTGAGGCAGGAGGATCCCCAGTTTTAAGCCAGCCTTAGAAATTAAGTGAGGCCTTAAGCAACTTAGGGAGAACCCATCTCAAAATTTTAAACGAAAGGGGTACTTGGAATGCAGTTCACTGGCTAAGCACACTGAATTAAATCCCCATTAACAACAATAACAACAACAACAACAACAAAAATCCTATGGATATAAGAAGCATTAAGAGATCATTTTATTTTATTATTTTATGTTTTTAGAACTATAATTAAGAAAAAAGTCAGATTCATTTTTGTACACTAACAATCAGCAGAATATAAAACTTTAAATAAAAGTAATTTTTTTTCATTGGACAATAAACATATTAGGTACTTGGGAATATATCTCATAATTCACACAAAAAAAGTATATATTTTTTTAAAACATTACAGAAGACTTTCCAAAAATGGAGAGATGCTTGTTGTTTAAAAGCATTTCCTCCCAAACTAGTCTCTGAAATTACAATTAAGAGCTCAGCAGTGTTTCTGGTGGAACTCATTGACCATATTCTAAAATATATGAGAAATATCAAATGCATGGCTATAGTGCAGAATAAAATGAGGAGGGACTGGCTGTGAAGAGTTGGTGGAATATTAGTGTTGATGAAAGAAGAACATATGAACTTGAGGTGGCAATAATCCATGTTGAGTTTTATTCAAGTCATTTTAGACAGATTTGCTTTGGAAGGCCAATTCCCTCCCAGCATGAGAGCATCCTCAGTCTACTGTGAGGGTACCAGCATTCAGAATAGGGGAAGAACAAGGGAACTATGAGGGAGTGGAGGATCAGAGAGGCTTACATGACTAAATTATGTCACTCATCAGGAAGGTGACAGTCACTGGGTCAGGGAGTTTCAGGGGACAGTAGACACTGGGGTCTTTTCCACCACAGAGCTTATCTTTCCCATGGCTGGAACGTGTTAGGTATAATTTCATGGGTTATACAAAGCAGAATCTAATTTTAGTCTTTAATTTTAGTCTTATTAGGCAAAATTAGTCTTTAAATGGCTCAACATTTGTTTATGGGCTTATTTTAAAATAATGGAATGTGTAAAAAGGTAAGTATAGTACTGATGAACTTTTAAACTAATCAGTCTCAGCCAGCTGTGAGGAAAAAACAGTCAATATACAAATGCCATCTTTGGATCATTTATATTAACATTGGCCTTTGAAGATAACATTATTTATTACATCTATCCAAATTTATACTGTATCATATTAGCACATACAGGCTACAACATGAGTTACCTTCTGTGTTGTCACAATGACATGTTGTGGTGTCATAAAGACCTCGCATGATGCCATAATGACCTGCTATGGTGTCATAAAGACCTTGCATTATGTAATATTGGCCTGTTGTGGTGTCATAATGATTTGCCATGGTATCATAATGAATTTCCATGATGTTGTTATGATGTGCCAAGATATCATAAGACTCTTCTATTATTCTAAAGGGACCTGTAATATTATCATAATGACCTTCCATGATGTCATAATGACCTGCTTTATGGTCATAATGATTTGCTATGTCATTGTTATCTGTGCTGGTGTCATAATGATCTTCCATGATGTTATAATCACTTCTGTGTTGTTATAATGATCTGCTGTCCTGTCTTAGTGACCTGCTATGAGGTCATGGTGACCAGCTATGGGTGAGAGTTCTGAGGCAAAGTAAAGTTGTCCTATCTGGGTTGAAATGTCTTCTGGAGTATTTTGTTTTCTATATTGTGGCAACATTAAGATTATATTACAAAGTAGAACTATAATCAAACTATTTCCCAAATGTTGGTTCTATTTTCTCAAGAGGATGAAGACTTTGGATCTAAAGTGAAAAATGCATTAGAGCTAAATATGTTCTTTGTGCTTGTTCTCCTTTCATTATTCATTCAACACATGCCATCCACATATCTAATACATCCCAGGCTCTGTGCTGGGAGCCAGGAGAGACATATGCATGAGGATTACAGGGCTCTTACTCTTCTGTGAGTGTAGATTATAATATATTACATGTAAACCAGTAATTTAAGTAACATGTGACAGGTACTTTACCATTTAAGAATTGCATAAATTGAGAAGTATTGATTTTCCTTAAGCCTATGTTTTCTTTCTTTTTTACCACTGAATTACATTTTATTAAATTTAATAAATAATAATAATAGTAATAGCTAACATGAATGTATATTAGTTCAACACATAATATTGTATATGTAAATATATGTGCGTGTGTGTGTGTGTGTGTGTGTGTGTGTTGTAGAATGATTAGATCAAGATAATAAACATATCTGTCACCTCACTTATCATTTCTTTTTGGTGAGAACATTTAAAAACTATGTTAATGATACATTATTATTTGTCAACATGCTATATAACAGATCTTTAGAACTTACTCCTCATATCTAACAAATTGTACTCCTTGACCAAAATTTCCTGGTTTCTGCCCCATATCCCTAACTCCTGGTAACCACCTTTGTATTCTCTTCTTCTACAGGTTTGATTGTTTTAGATTTTAAGTATAAGTGAGACCATGAAATGTTTGTCTTTTTATGCCTGACTTATTTTACTAAACATAATATCCTTCACATTTATCTATTTGGTGCAAATTACAGAATTCCCTCCTTTTTTTAAGCTGAATGGCATTCCACTGTGTACATACACCACAACTTCTTTATCCCTTCATCCTTTGATGGACACAGGTTGATTTCATATTTGGCTATTTTGAATAATGCTGCACTATATATGGGAGTGCAGACATCTCTTTGACATACTGATTTTGATATCTTTGTACATACATCCAGAAGTTGAATTGCTGGATCATATGATACTACTATTTTTAATTTTTTGAAGAACCTCTATGCTGTTTGGGGGTACCACGGACAAGATGAATTTATTTTCATCGACTTGGAATTTTTGTTGCAAATATATAATTTGTGTTGCTTTAGTCTTATGCCATAGAAAGTTTCAAATCACTCTCTTGAGTTTTGCCTTTTGATTTTTAAGTTTATGTTGTAATTTGTTTAACTCCTTTTAAGTTTTTTTTTTAATCTCTATTAATTTTCTTTGTTATTGATTCCACTATTCATGAAACTCTCAAATACTGCATGGTGTATTCACTAGTTAGTGCAAGGCAAGCTACGAAGTGTTTGGATGTTTGGATAGAAAATGCTGCTAATATCAATCAACCCAGACTAAAATAAACTGATAGGTTCAAGAAGATGTAACTTTGATCAAGCCCATACACTGTGTGGGTACTGTGCTGAGTGTTTTACATGCACTATGTCCTATAACCACAGTAATGCAAGAAGACATAGGCCCTTAATGCAGGAAATAAATTTCCCCACTCAAGAGTGAGAGATTCTCAAATTTTCTTTCCAGGATTCCTGCTCCTAAGACAAAACTTTTCCATCAAAGGAAATAATTGATCCCTGGGAGAAAAAGCCCAGCTACCAGTAAGGTTCAAGAGTCTTTGTGGAAACCTCTTTAAATATGCAGATACTGTAAGAGGAAAGATTTTCTGTTGTAGTCAGTTCATCAAGAGCAAGATTCATCATGACTAGAGAGACCTACTGGAATGTTTTTCCTCCAAACTTTGTACCTCCTGTGCTGAAGCCCAAATCATATATCTATAGTGAATTAAGTGAATTCATTCTGAATTCTAACCCTGGGTTTTCTGTGAAGCATTCAAGGTTTTGTGTAGAAAGGAAAGATTTGGACTTTTAAGGACACTCCCTTAGTATCTGTTGATTTGATATAAGATTATCTGAATGTTCTCTTTCAATTGTGTCTTATATTTTAATATTTAAAGATTCTTATTTAAAGAGGAGGTCATTTTGAAGATGGGATTGCTTCTGAATTTCCACAAGCATCATTAAAATCCTCTGAGATTACAAGGTAAGTTTTTCAACAGAACTGATGTTATAAACTATTGTTATTTTAATACACCATAATCATTATTCAACATGTTTAAGTATAATCATAGTGTATTTCATCCTCACTCTAATATTTCAAGAGATGATTAATCTCATTAACCTGATTTAACAGTGGACAATTCAAGAGTCATAAACATGAAGCAGTAGCTCTCTAGCAAAAAGAACCAGTATTTTATCATGAGACACTCTTTTGTTAACTAAGTAATTCACAGAGGTGAAAAGAAAGTTTAAATGTACCTCCCACACATGAGACCTAAATATGAATACTAGATAACATAAGATATCAGGTACTGAGTACAAGTAAAACATGGGGAAATCTTTCTTGAATAAATGACTATGGATAATATAGATCTCCTTGGCTTCTTAACAAGTAATCTTGAAGAGAATCTCTTCATCATTCAATGTGTTAATTCTGTACATCTGCTGAGTACATACAGTTAAACATAAATTAAATTTCTGTATGTGCCCTCAGAAGGGTGGTATGTATGTTCATATAGCAATCAACTATCAGAATAACTCACAAGATGACATTCTTAATTTTCATCTCATAGATAGAGGAAATAGTTGCATGCTTTGCCTGGGAAACTACCCCCAGAAAGAAGAGTTGCAAGTGAAAGAACCAGAATTCTAACCAGAATTCTAATATTCAAGCCAAGATGCTTAGCCACTGTGACAAAATGAGATTTTCCAGCAGGGTCTTTAATCTACCTAATAATGATATTAGAAAAGTGAGAATTCGTTGTGAGGGACAGATGAGGACAAAGGAACCCTTCCAAGAATTCAGAAATATTTATTTTCTTAATATCTGAGAGTTCAAATGGATCATAATGTCTGCTGATGAAATTACTTCTGTAAAGTCATATCTCAGGTAGCATTTAATTAATTATAATAATATGGTCATGTCAAAAAAGGATTACTGGTACAACATTTGAATAGCATGGCAACATATGGTATATAATTAAAGCTAAGAATTTCAAGGATAATACATGTTAAGAATATGGAGGAGGAAAATAAATAAGAAAAACCTGGGTCCTGTTCTTAGCTGGGCCATTTATTAGCTGCTTATTTTAGGGCATAATCCTTAATTTCTCTTTGCCTATATTTCAAGTAATGTAAGAATAAATATACCTATAAAATGATGGTAATCAGCAATCGGTAGTCTTGTAGTGAGGATTAAATCAACGTGCATCTGGAAAAGCATTTAGAACACCTGAAGAGTCCAAAGAGTTTTGGTTAGTATTGCCCTTCCTAAACCACTACAAACATTTTTCTCTGAGATTCTTTCCTTATCCATGCAATGAAGTAGTATGTACCACACAGGTTATTCTAAGTATTAAAAAGAATCATGTGTGCAAAGCACTTGGTACCATAAAATACACTGAACAAATATTGCAAAGTATTTTGTGATTTACAAGTATGAAGTTCTTGGATTTAGTCATTGAGCATTATGCATTATTTAAGAGTAGCCTTTTATATTTACATTTCCATCACTGTTGAACTGCTATTCTTTCTATAAACTCTCCTCACTAGTATGCAACCTGGGGATTCCTGGATCTGGCTTCCACTGTTCACTGAACCTTGATCAGCTTCTTCCAGGACACACAATGGCTTTTACAAGAGTCATGTTCCAAATTCACTCTTCCTCAATTTCCTTGTCATGCTTACACTCATTTCTCAGGTTGTGCAGTTTCCCTTTTCCTAAGAACAAAGTTTAAAATAGTTAACTAGACAATGATGGCTGCTTCATCTATCTTCTACCTCCCTTACAGGCTTAATTGCCACAATGTATAAAATATGTCACTTATATTTAGTCTCCTCCATCATCTCTGAAAATTCTGTGAACTCAGATGGGCTCCTGCTTATGTGTCTGTAAGTTTCCTATGCAGAAGCTCTGGCATAATCAACACTCAGGAGGCATTTGAGTCATCTGGAACAACACAAAATGTTTTCCTTAAAAAAAAAATCATCAGATTTCAGAGCACAAGAGAATCCAGGCTTTTGTGTTCTATTACAATACAGAAGTTTAATAAATTCAAGGTTTTTTTTCTTTTTCCCCCTTAGGTAATATAACAAACTTGCACAGAAAGTACATGGAAAACAGAAATGTGACAGAATTTGTTCTTCTGGGACTTACACAAAACCCAAAGATGCAGAAAATTATATTTGCTGTGTTTTTGCTCATCTACATCATCTCTATGTTAGGAAATTTGCTCATTGTGGTTGCCATCATTTCCAGCCCACTGTTGGGCTCCCCCATGTACTTTTTCCTGGCCTATCTCTCCTTTATTGATGACTGCTATTCCTCTGTTAATACCCCTAAACTAATCGTGGATTCACTCCATAAAAAGAAGATCATCCTGTTCAATGGATGCATGGCCCAAGTTTTTGGGGAACATTTCTTTGCAGGTGCTGAGATAATTCTGCTTACAGTGATGGCCTATGACCGCTATGTGTCCATCTGCAAGCCCTTGCACTATGCAACCATCATGAACTGGAGAGTGTGTGTCCTGCTAGTAAGAGTATGCTGGATGGGAGGCTTTCTCCATGCAACTATCCAGATCCTCTTCATCTTGCGACTACCCTTCTGTGGTCCTAATGTCATCAATCACTTTATGTGTGATCTGAACCCTTTGCTCAATCTGGCCTGCACTGATACGCATGCTCTGGGGCTCTTTGTTGTTGCCAACAGTGGGTTCATCTGCCTACTAATCTTCCTCCTCCTGCTGGTCTCCTATGTGGTCATCCTGTGCTCCCTGAGGACCCACAGCTCAGAGGGTAGGTGCAAAGCCCTGTCCACCTGTGTCTCCCACATCACAGTGATCCTTTTATTCTTTTTTCCCTCCTTATTTGTGTACCTGAGACCTGCAGTTACTGTACCTATTGATAAGGCAGTTGCTGTTTTCTACACTATGATAACTCCCATGTTAAATCCTTTGATCTACAGCTTGAGAAATGCCCAGATGAAAAGCACCATTAGGAAATTATTTACTAGCAAATTTCTTTCTGCTGGTCAAATAAATATGCCTGAAGATCAACTTTGATATAACTACAGAAAGTCCCTTTTGAATGACCTTACCAAGCAGAACTTAAAATATTAAAAAAAAAATCATTCAAAATACTTTTGATCAATCTTATGAGATTTAGAAATTTTTTTTTGTGTGTGTGAATTCACATTATGAATCCCAGTATCATCCATAAATGTAAAATACCAAAAACTAAAATTCAAAACAAAAAATGAAACTCCTGCTTTCAAGGAAGGAAAAATTCATTCAGAGATAGAGAAATGACTACTTTTGGACCACTGCCCATCTTTGGAATCTTTTACCAAATCAAGACTAGCTTTTGGTATCGTTATTTACCTACATGGATTCATATGTTATCCTAATAAAAACTAAATATGTTGGTATTGAGCAACAATGATTATAAAACTCAAAAGAAATAATCATAGCATATTTACTGTTCCCATTTTATCTGTCAGGAAATTAACAGAAAGAAGTACCAGAACACATGTATCAATGATCCTGTAATCAGAATACGATAGATTTAACAGATCATATTCTTAATTCCTATGTCGCAAGCATAAGTAATTATAATAAATAAAACATGTTATTGTACTAAATACTATTTAATAGAAAATGACAGTATTGTACGTGCTTCACACTAGTTGAATTTCTATACTTAAATATCTTATGATTTTAATTAAAAAAATTTATGTATACACATATCACAATTGATGGTAATATGTTTTGAGGAGCATGGTAACTAAGGGCCTTCAGGCTAAAAAACTGAAGCAACATTGACCTTTGATTGGCAAGTGATTCAGATTCAACCAAATTCCCTTTTAGTCTTCAGAAAGGCTCTTTATACTCAGGTTGCTGTAGTTTGATAATACATGAGAAAAACAGGTGGGTCAAATAAAAGAATGCTTGACTGCCAGGCAGAAACTTCTATTTGAATAATGCACATCTAGACTCCATTAAGTACCTGTCTGCTAGCAAACAATATTTTCTCCAATGTAGTACAAAATTTGTCCCTGATAAATACTGAATAAAGAAGGAATGTTAAAGTAGTTAAATAAAATATATAGTAAGAAAAAAATACTGAAGCCTACAGTTTTGTTTGTTGTCATCTGATTCAGATTGACCAGCAAGGGAAACCACAATTTATTTTTAACCCTGTGTAAACTGACGAATGAGAAATAACTTAGAACTGTTTTTCTGAGCATGTGAGCAAAAATATTTATATTGTGATATTCTCTCAGCAAGATTCGATTACCCTCTACATGCAGGTTGTTTTATGATTTTTCTTTTACTTGCTGGCCACATTTTATTAGTAAAATCTATTTTATTAAATATGTATATCTATCTATACAAAAGCAATTTCGGGATTATTTTTTCATTCAATGTCTCCTTCACTCATTAATAAACCCCAAGATTTGTTTCCAAAAGTTTTAATATTTTGGGGAACTTTTCAGGTGAACAAAACACACCTAGGTTCTTCTTTCATGGTGGTTAAGTGAGAGACACCAAAGAGGAGTAGGAAAATACTGCTGAGTGTTATGCGCACATGTTAAGATGGACAAGATACCATGAAGACATATTAAATGGATAACTACAAACAAAGACCTAGAGAGGGGGTGAGGATGGGAAAGGTTTCCCAGAAGTAAGGACATAAAAAAAATGGCACTTATGTGTTAAAATTGAGTAAGGAGAGTGATGAAGCAAGAAGTTGGATCAAAGCATTTCTATGACAGGTAACTTAACAAAAGATGCAGGAAACCTAAATCATTCAGCATGACTGTGGTTATTAATTCATATTTTTATTCAACAATTGTTTAATGAAATCCCACAAGTGTTAGGTACCAAAATGAACACTAAGTTAGTGTAAAGGTGAATTGTCATCCTGAGAAGGAGAAGACAGAAATATGCATGAGCAAAAAAGATCTAAAATTGAGTTAAAGCTTAATGATAAAAACCACCAGCAAAATGTAGAACATTTTTTTTTAATGGTGAGTGATACAATTATATTTTAGATTACAATAACTTGGCCCCCAGTATGATCAGTGAATGAAGGAATATGACTGGCAGGAGGGAAGCAGAAGCCTTGTATAATGATCTGAGGGTGAAAAGCTGGGCTGGAACTCTGGTCCTGCTGGAGAAGAGGCAAAGTGTGGTAAACATGGAAATCATGCTGAAATCCCTCCACCAGGCCACTGTGCACAAGACCCAGGTACTGTGACTCTGGACTGCTAGGAGTTCACAGCCTTAATCATCTCTGGCCAAATATACCAGAGAAAATACTAGACTCTAGGCAGGGATTATTTCCAATATTTCATGGCCCTCAGGTGGAAAACAAAAGGCTATCACAACAGCCTTAAAAAGGTTGTGTCCCACCATCCCATGCAGAACAAATTAGGCACTACAATTGTAACAGTGGTCCATTCCATGCTTTAAACATAGCCCTGTTGCTCAAATTATCTTTCCCCTGTTTCCCCTCCCTAATCTCTTCTCCATAGTTCCTCCTCCTAATCTCAGGAGAAAAATGGGATTCCTTGGAATCAACTCTTTAAAATCTTTCTGTTGCCTCTGAGGGAGAGAATCACAGATGCTGGGATAGGAATCCTCTGTGTTTCTGTTTTGCTAGGAAAAAAAAAAAAACAAAAAACAGTGAAACTCCTTTTTTTTCATTTTTTTTTCCTTAAAACCTTGCCTTCCTTACTGGATTGGCCTCAGGGATGGGACCAAGTTTGGTGACACAGTGATCACTGCAGAGTTGCCAAGGCCCCAGTCTAAAGCCTGACTTCACTGGGGACATGTATTTTCTCCTTCTCTCATCAGATTTATTCAGTCCTGGCTTCCATAGGACACATTCATGGAAATCCCCACATCAGGTCCATTATTATAAACTGAAATAGAGAAATAGTTTCATTATATTTAGAAGTTACAGACAAAGTAATCAATTAATGAGGAAGACTAAGAACACAGGAGTCATGGGTGAGATCCAGGTTCTGGCTTCCATCACAAGACAGATGAGGGAAGTGAGAAATGGAATGGAGAGAATTTTGCAAATGAAAAGGGCCTCTCCATTTCCAGCAGAGGTGCCTGCAACTACAGCAGGGGGTCTCCCAGCCTGTCTAAGGAATGCTCCAGAGTTGCCTGAAGAAACCACAATGCTGAGGAAGGTTCTCTGCAAGACAAGGCTGACTCTGTTTGGGACTGACTCCTAACCCCCTGCCACAATCTGGCTGGGCACAATTCAGGAGCCATTTGTCAAAAGAAGTGAACTTTATTTTTAGAACCACACATGCCAAACAAAACAGCTCCTCAGGAAAAACCCTCAGAGCCCAACTGCCACCACCAGCTTCCCACAAGCCTCTCCCACAACCACCAACCTCTCCACCTCCCACAATCCTCCTACTCTTGAGGCCGATTGGCTGGGTCGCGTGGGCGAAGCCAAAAAAGTCCCCCAATGAGCAGCTCCGTGGTCTGAAAGGGCAGGGAAACAGCCCAATGAGCATCACCGCAGAGGAGCCAATCAGCTAGAAGTTGCTGGGGCTGCTGTGAGCCAATCATCAGCCAGCAGCTGGAAGTTTGCTGGCAGCTGGAAGTTTGCTGGGGCCCCTTCGGCTGTGGCTCTCAACATCTCCCCCTCTCTGTTTAAACAACAAGCATGTGGCTTAGGGACCGTGCCTGCCTTAGGTTGTCCAATAGTACATATGGTCCTTACCTGTTATTGGATGAGCTGACCTCAAGGCGTCAGCCTCCTGTCTTAGGTTGGTACCATTGCAATTGGATCTTACCCGTCACTGACTACCGGTCCAGTATACAGCCACACCTGTGGATAGGTCTTTGGATCAGCGGGGGGGTGAGGTTCTTTGCCTCACCTCTGTTGGCCCCCAAATTTTAGCTGAACAGCCATGACAAGCCAATTGATGGCTCCTTTTGGAAAAATTGTACCACTGATGACATCAGCAACAAAAATACCCCAACACTACCACAAGTCGCTGCACCAACAGATAGTTCACAATGCATACAGGTGAGTTCACAATGCATACAAGTTATACATAGTCCAGGTAAGTTCTGCAAGCAGTTCAGTGATGGCTATTGCAGAAGCTGTAGATTGGTTTTATCTTTGTCTTCACCAGAACTGGGATGAAGATAGGAATTCTGGCAATAATGGCTGAAGAAAAAATTACGTAACATTCCAGAAGGCACTAAAAGAAAACAATTTTCTTAACAATTTACATTATCTTGAACAGAATTATTAAATATAAAGAAAAGGAAAGGTGAAAGTAAACAAACAGATCTGTTAAACTCCTTTTTTGTTCACATATTAAAACAATCCTCAACAGCTGTTTACCCAATTTAAATTAAACCATTTAAATCACGTGAATAAAAAACAAATATATTTGGATCCATTTTTTCATGAGCGCTCATCATATATGATATATGGACATATGTACATTCAAACATATAACACAAAACACAAGTGTGCACACATAATATAATACATATAACACATAACATAATAGTAAAGGCCTTATAACTTTTTACAGGTGAAATCTCCATTGCAATGTTTAAAAACTCTATAGTCAAAAAAATATAACTGATCAGCAAAACATTAACCTAGGTCTATATGAGCTCAAAAAACAAAATAGAACTTCATGATATGGGAAAGGGCAATAATAAAATAGATATTGAAAAAAGCATCCTGGTTCTGTCGCAGATGTAAGAATAGCCAAACTGGAGTTTTGGATATCAGTTGTTATGGATTTGAGCCAAATCATCTTCTTTTTGGTCTGTAGAAATCACTTTAGTTAATCTTTCTGGAATCCAAATCGGCTGCTGTTCTCCCTGTGGAAACCCACAAACAGACCCCTGACTCCAGACAATCACTGGGTCAGGACCTTAGTTAATCTCTCTGGAATCCAAATCGGCTGCTGTTCTCCCTGTGGAAACACACAAACAGACCCCCGACTCCAGACAATTACTGGGTCAGGACCTTTCCATTGTCCTGTTAGAATATCCTTCCAAAGTACCTTGGGCTTATGTACATTTTTTGGACACATATGCCTTTCTGCAGCATTAAGCCCTGATGAATCCAAATTTAAAAAGTTTAGACTAAAAAGGGTTATTTTAAGTTTATCTTTGGGGAATACATACCCCTTCCCAATTCCTTCTTTTTGCTTTAATAAGTACATTTTAATAGTTTGATGAGCTCTTTCAACTATTCCTTGTCCCTGTGGATTGTATGGGATTCCTGTTATATGAGTAATGCCAAATGATGAGCAAAATTGTTTAAAAGAGGTAGAAGTATAACCAGGGGCATTATCTGTTTTTAACTGTTTTGGAACGCCCACAGGTGGCAAAATTTTGTAAGCAATGAGCTATAACATCTTTAGTTTTTTCTCCGGCATGAAGGGAACCCATCAAAAATCCAGAAGAAGTATCAACTGTAACATGCAAATACTTTAATTTTCCAAATTCTGGCAAGTGCGTGACGTCCATCTGCCAAATATGGTTAGGTATCAATCCTCTAGGATTTACTCCAAGATTAACTTGTGGTAAAAAGGTCACACAATTTTGAAATTGTTTTATTATTTGTCTAGCTTGTTCCTTAGTTATTTTAAAACGCTTTTGTAAAGTATTAGCACTGACATGGAACTTTTTATGAAAATTCATAGATTCTTCTAGTGTAGAGAAAATATGTATGTCATGTATAGTTTTATCTGCTAAATCATTGCCCAAACTAAGGGCTCCAGGCAATCCTGTATGTGCTCTGATATGTCCTATAAAGAATGGATCTTTTCTGTCCCAGATTAGACTTTGTATAGTGGAAAGCAAAGAGAGAACAGTAGAGGAAGGAGAAATCCTACCAGCATCTTCAAGGGATACTATAGCATTAACTATATACTGACTATCGGAAAATAAATTAAATACAGAATCTTTAAACATCATAAAAGCTTGTAATACTGCATTAAGCTCTACCTTTTGAGCTGATTGTTTGGGTACTAAAAATGTAAAAATTTGATTAGGTGTAACTATTGCTGCTGTACCATTATTTGACCCATCAGTGAATATATTTGGAGCATTCATGATAGGTGTTTCTCTTGTCATTTTTGGAAAAATTACAGGATGCAATGACCAAAAAGACAATAAAGGATTAGATGGTAAGTGGTTATCAAATGAAACATTAGATTTTCACATGATTATTGCCCAAGTATTTAATTCATTAGCTAACTCATCAATTTGATTCATAGTATATAGAATAATAATTTTATTGGGAGAAATTCCAAACACTCCCTTTGCTGCTTTTATTCCTTAGAGTATTAATTGTCCTACAGCCTCAGGATACCTAGTAAGAATAGTGTTAGGAGAATAAGATAAATGTATACATAATAATGGACCTTCTTGCCAAAATACTCCTGTAGGAATATTTTTTGTTGGTAGTACAATAAATAATAAAGGCAAACTTATATCAATTCTATCCAAATGCATATTTTCATTATATGTTTCAATGATTTTTAATGCCTTTCTTGCTTCAGGCGTTAACATTCGCGGTGAATTTGGATCTGATGGACCTTTTAGGATATCAAATAAAGGTCCCAACTCTCCTGTTGGTATACCTAGATAAGGCCTTATCCAATTTATGTCTCCTAATAACTTTTGAAAGTCATTAAGTGATTTGAGTTGATCTACTCGAATTTGAATTTTTGGTGGACGGACCATGGTCGAGGATAATAGAACTCCTAAATAATTAATTGGAAAATTTAATTGTACTTTATCTATTGCTATCTCTAGATTATAATTTTTTAATAAGTTTGTAAGTGTGGCATAACATTCTAGCAATGTGTTTTTATCTTTGTGTGCTAATAATACATCATCCATATAGTGAAATATTTGTAGTTCAGGATTTTGATTTCTAAGTGGTTGGATTACTTTGTTAACATAAATTTGACACATAGTTGGGCTGTTAGCCATCCCTTGAGGGAGTACTTTCCATTCATATCTCTGATCAGGACCTTCATGATTCAGTGCAGGGATAGTAAATGCAAAACGTGGACTATCCTCAGGATGAATTGGAATTGAAAAAAAAATCTTTAATATCTATAACTAAAACATACCAAGTTTTTGGCAAAGCAGACAATTGAGGAATCCCCGATTGAGCAGGTCCCATAATAACCACCTCATTATTAATGGCTCTTAAATCTTGCAATAATCTTCATTTACCAGATTTCTTTTTGATGACAAAAATGGGAGCATTATGGGGATATACAGAAGGTTGTATATGTCCTTCCGCTAATTGTTGTTTGACCACGTCATGGGCTGCTTGTATCTTTTCTTTAGTCAGGGGCCACTGAGGAACCCATATTGGTCTTTCTGATTTCCAAGTAATTTTTATTGTCTCAGTGGCCCTTTCTGAAAATCCAACCCATGTCTCTCTGTTCCTTGATCTATTTGTATTGGTGCTGCTACACCTTGTTCTTCTAATCTTTTTCCTTTCCTAAAACCTTGTCTAGCCATAATAGTGGGTGCATTTTGGTTGATGTTATTTGTTAATGTCAAACCTAATTGATCTAGGACATCTGGTTCCCATAAATTTATGGGAAGATGATCCAATACATATGGCTGTATAGTTCCTTCACATCTTTCAGGATCCTTCCAATCTAATACTATTGCACTTCTATGGGGATTAGTCGCCACTACTAGGCCTCAAAGCGTTTGAGTGGCTTGTTGTAATGGCCAATGTTTTGGCCATTCTTGATGAGAGATGATGCTAAGGTCTGCACCTGTATCCAGTATCCCATTAAATTCATGTCCTTGAGTATTTAGTTTTAGCATGGGGCGAAAATCTAAATTTAAAGAAAGCATAGCCCAATATACACCTGTGGAGCCTAATCCCTTGAAACCTCTTTCTACAGTACGACTGGAAAATTTATCATGTAGGCTGGGTATTATTAGTAACTGTGCTATTCTATCTCCTGGTGAAATTACTGATATACCCTTTGGAGAACTGGCTATAATTTTTATTTCACCTTCATAATCAGGATCAATTACCCCAGGACTTATCATAAGTCCTTTTAGAGTAGAAGAGCTGTGTCCCAATAATAAGCCTACTGTTCCTTTGGGAAGAGGTCATTTTACCCCTGTGGGAATGATTTGAACTCCCATCTCTGGAGTTAGTACTGCTCTGGCGGAGGCGCAGATGTCCAACCCTGCGCTCCCTCTCTGCTCTACCCTTTCTTTCTCTGTCTGACTAGCTTGAGAGGCCTTTGGACTAAGCAAACAAGATATGAATGTCCACAATAGCAATGTGCCAACTGGCAGAGTCCCTGGGCTTTTCTTTTCTATTCTTTTTAAATCTTCACCATGATGGTTCCATTTTGATACATTCAACAACTCCTCCTTAAAAAGCCATGGGCTACATTTTTGTATTATATCAACGTATGCCCTGACTGCTCTTGATTTTACTGGGATGCCTCCTTCCTCTAACAATTTACTTAACACTCTTTTGGTTTGTTTTTTACTAATTTCTGATCCCATATTTCTACTATAATACAACCCAACAAGATAACACCAAACAAAACTGAGACAGAATGAAATAAAAATGGAACAACAAAAAATCATTATAGCCTTTCTATCCTCCTGACATGTCCATCCGTCCTTTCTCCCTATCTGTTCCTCAGACGCAAATAGTTTTTCCTCAGATGTGAGCGGTTTTTCTTCCATCTCACTCATCTCCAGGGACAGGCAACTTAAAACAAAAGTGAATCAAAACAAAAGAAGAATCTTAAAATGGCTAACCATCCTCTCGCCCTGCCCTCAGGGGCGAGCAGTTTACCTTATCACTTACCCTCAGTCGTTCCCCATGCGAGCCACCAAATGCCGCAGTCTGGCTGGGCACAATTCAGGAGCCACTTGTCAAAAGAAATGAACTTTATTTTTAGAACCACACACGCCAAACAAAACAGCTCCTCAGGAAAAACCCTCAGAGCCCAACTGCCACCACCAGCTTCCCACAAGCCTCTCCCACAACCACCAGCCTCTCCACCTCCCACAATCCTCCTGCTCTTGAGGTCAATTGGCTGGGTCACATGGGCGGAGCCAAAAAAGTCCCCCAATGAGCAGCTCTGTGGTCTGAAAGGGCAGGGAAACAGCCCAATTAGCATCACCGCAGAGGAGCCAATCAGCTAGAAGTTGCTGGGGCCACTGTGAGCCAATCATCAGCCGACAGCTGGAAGTTTGCTGGCAGCTGGAAGTTTGCTGGGGCCCCTTCCGCTGTGGCTCTCAACAACCCCCATTCCCCTTCTTGGCTCCTAGACCTATAACTAGGCTCAAGTCCCAACAGGGACTTAAAAGAGCCACAATGTGTGACCCATGAAAAGGTGAAATATACTCCAAAGGCTTCATGATTTTTCTAATTTATGCAGACAGAAATGCATGAATATATGTGTGAATATATGCAAAGAATATGCAAGCATGATGAAATAGACATAAATTTGGATCGGATCAAATTTACTGATACAGGCTTCATTAATCAGATGCTCTCTTTAGCCATGCAGGTCAGGAAGTTGAAAGGAACTCTGTTTATTTGACTGCAACAACAAGGACCAAATGAAGCTCACATTGAGTGAATTAGGATGTTTAGGGCTTAAAGGAATTCAAAGGCATAGAGAAATCAGAATGCAGTATGATTTGTTATTTAAGACCTACTTGCCCACCCTAGGAGAGTCCAGAAGACATAACTTTCATCATAACTATGAGTAGTAAGTGTGTGAGAGGAGCCCTGACATCCTTGAAGCCTTCTGTGATTGCTCTTCCCTGTTAGAGGGGCCCCCTCAGTAGAAACTGTGGTCCCCAGAGTGGAAACTCTAACTACAAAATGAATACTTGGCTCCAGGGATAGCAGGGGTCAAGAGGCATCTCTCAACCTCCAAGGTTTTGGTGGTGTGTTTACCACAGTGTGAGGGAGATATTGAAGGGCTCAGGCAGCCAGGGCAAGATGGCAAGATGGCAAGTAAGGAGGTCAGGGGACAGGATGAGAACAAAGAAGCCTGGAGAGGGTCTGCTTGATGGAAGTGCTCCTGGACACAGCAGGGATCCAATCAGACATATAAGTCTGTATTCCTGCTCCTAAGCCAGGGATCCAGTAGAAAAACTAAAACAGATGTGTGGACAGAGGGGATATCAATCAATAATAGTGAGGAGAGTACAGACAGGACAGGAGATAAGAAAATGAGAAAATTCCAGAGAACATAAAAAGAAGGTCTTCTTTTTGTAGAAGTGTGTCCCTATCACTTTTACAATAAACCTCCTGCTCTGTGTCTTGCTCTGCAATGCTTTGCTGAACAGAATCAATGAACTCAACACCCCTAGATAGTAACAAGGGAACAACAGAGTCCAATAAGAAACTAGCTGACCTGAAAAGATCTATGACTTTGGCTGATTGATTTTAGGCTTCCTAGTAGTGACATACTACAGAAATCCTGATGACTTCTTTCTTGATATAGTTAAGCAGAAAATTTCTAGTTTGAGTGGAATAAAAACTGAATCCTCAAATGAGAAAGTCATGTTCCCTCAATCAACTTCCAGACTTGAGCCACTCTGCAGATCCAGATCCCTAAAATTAAAGAGAAGTTGTATATGCTTGAGGTAGCAACCCTGAGCACTACCCCAAATTTATATGAATCTGGGCTGGGGATGTGTGCTCGCCTGGCATGTGTGCGGCCCGGGTTCAATCCTCAGCACCACATACAAACAAAGATGTTGTGTCCACTGAAAACTATATATATATAAATTATCTCTCTCTCTCTCTCTCTTTAAAAAAAATTATATGAATCTGTCTCCCACCCTTCTTCAAGAAACCTGAAAGTATTTTTCTTTTTGTCTGTACCATATTAGTTTCCCTGACTTCTGTATGTCACTTGGTAAACATCTTCATCTCAAGTTCTGTATCTATTGAACATTAACTGACATGGAGAGAGAGAAATTGTTCCCCAAATATTTTAAAAACTTATAGACAACAGAACTGATATATAAGGATGATTAGAAAGAGAAGAAATATGGGTGAGAACTAGGTTCTGACTTCCATCACCAAATGGATTAGTAAATTGAGAATATTGAAGAGAGAGAAATAAGAATTTTTGCAAGTGAAAAAAAAAAAAAGCCTCTTCATTTTCTGTAGAAATGCCCTCCCACTACCAGTGGATGATCTCTCCACACCTGTTTTAGGATTACTCCTATGCTTCCTAAGGAAATTATAATGGCCTCTCCTGAGTGGTCCAGGCTCCCCTGTTTTGTATCATCATGGCAGTTAGGAAGTCAACCATTTCACTTAGTGAAAGCCTTGATTATGGTATCCAGGCTATCAGCAACCTGGAGAGTGATCAGTGTCTAACATCCATCTGCCCTGTGATATTTTAAATGTGGCTAAGCCTTTGGAGCCACTTGGAGCTTGAGAAGAACTATGGGACTTAACCATGGAATTGTTGTAATCTGGAAAATACATATTTTACTAGGAGATTAAGAAATATAAAGCCACAACAGTAACAGGTAACAGTGTAGTGAGGTTAGGCATGTAAGCTTCAATAGTTTCTCAATATCTGTGTTTTTAAAAGACAGATCTCTTAGATCAGAATCAAATTATCTTGGGATAAACTTAACTTAGCAGATTATTTTTTCCCACTTTTTGTATTTTTTACATTGTTGTGTGTATGTGTGAGTGTGTAGCGGGAATTTTTTTCCACTCTTTTACTTTATTTGTTTATTTTTTTATTTTTATCAGGGGAGAAGGATTACTGGTGATGCAACTCAGAACCACTCAACCACTGAGGCACATCCCTAACCCTATTTTGTATTTTTCATTTAGAGACAGGATGTCACTGAGTTGCTTAGTGCCTCATTTTGCTGAGGCTGGCTTTGAACTAGGGATCCTCCTGCCTCAGCCTTCAGGATCTGCTGGGATTACAGGCATGAGCCACCACGACCTATAGTTTTTACTTTATTTTTTGTTGGTGTATTTTATTTATACACAGCAGTGGGATTCAGGACTTTTTTTTAACAGTTTCTATTAGATATTTATTCATAAAATCCCATTTAACTTTTGGCTATCAAAAGTGAACATCTGAAGTTATATTTAAAAAGATCATTGCCTTTCCCTTTTAAATACCGATATAGAAATCTTTTTTTTACATTTTTTAAATCTAGCATTAATGCATTTTCTTTGATTATAATTTCCTGTTGACTCTTTAAGACCAACTCAGTTACCCCATGTTGTCCCAAAACTAAACTCTCTCATTTTTTATATCAAGGTCAGCTGAAACTTCTCAGGAGTTACTCCAGAAACTTGTAAAAAAAATGATTGGTTTCTTCCATTTTTCTCTATCAATTCTAACATCTGCCAGGATGGACCACAGTCTTACTGAACATGGGTAAATTAGCTTGGAAACATTTTACACATTTTCCTTCTCAATGATCCTCCTCTTTACAGAATGTACAATGATTGGCCCTAAGTAACTTGAAAGACCCTATCTCAAAATTAAAAAAAATAAATAAATAAATAAGAAGGTCTTGGGGTGTATCTTAGTAGTTAAATGCCCCTGGGTTGAATCCCCAGGGCCAAAACAAAAGCAAAACAAACAAACAAACAAATAATGGTAATCCAGACATAGACTACAACTACTACATGTTCTCTCTTACATGTGGAATCTGAATATGTATATTTTGTTCAGAAAAAAAAAATATTCTGAAAGTGACAAATGTTTCCTTGTGAACGAGAGGGGTGTCAGTGGAGGTGACACATGGGGATGAAGGTGGATGGAGGGTGTGTAATTATTGTTAATGGGTGATGTTGCATGTGTACAAATACCATAGTGGATCCCACTAATTTTTATAATTTGTCTTAATAATAAGAATAGAAACTATAATATTCAAGAGTATGTCACAATACAAAAGAGACTTAACAATGGAATAAAATAAAGAGCTCAAAAATAATACCTCTCAGATATCACCAAATCATTTCCCGTAAAAGGGATAAGACCATTCGATGGGAAAGGGAGAATCATCAATGTGTGATGCTGGAAACATTAGATTTTCTCATGTAAAACACTAAAGCTGGATCCTTATGTTATACCAAACAAAAATCACCTCGAAATAGATCAAATATTTCCAAGTTAAAACCCTAAAAATATCAGAAGAGAACATAGTGAAGAAGCTTCAGGACATTCTATTAGAATATTATTTCTCAGACTAACACAAATGCATCCATAACAGAAGAAAACTAGATTAATTGGTCTTCATCTAAATATTAGCTCTCTTTATATCAAAGGGTATAATTAATAAAATGAAAAGAGAACCCATGGAATGGGTGGGAGAAATGTATGCAGTCTTATGTGATCATAGATAATATCCAGAAATATGTACACACACACACACACACACACGTAAACTCCTATGACTAAACGTCAAATAAAAACTCAATTTTCAAAAAGAGTACTGAATAGACATTTCTTCAAAGAAGATACACAAATGGTTATTAAGCAGAAGAAACGATGCTCAACATCACTGTGCACAGGGAAATGTGAATATCAAAAGCATAAGAGTAATAACATTTCAGGTGACTACTACTGAAAAGAAGACTTGGAGAGCTGGAATTGTGGCTCAGTGGTAGAGCACTTGCCTAACATACGTGGGGAACTGGGTTGGATCCTCAGTACCACATAGAGGTAAATAAATAAAGATATTGTGTCCATCTACAACTAAAAATATATTAAATGAAAAGAATTGGTAAAGATGTTTAAAAATAGATGTTTAAAAATAAATCCCCCTGTTCATAGGGATATAAAATGATTGACTTCTATGAAAGACATTTCTCCTAAAAAAAATAGTACTACTGGGTGATCCACCATTCCATTTTCACATATAAACTCAAAATAATTGAACTCATGGACTTTTGAGACAAAATTTTCATGTACACTCATGTACATAGCGGACTTATTTTCAATAGCCAAAGCACATAAGCAATTCAAGTGATCTACAACAAATGAATGGATTAAAAATGTGATATATACATACCATGGAAAAATCCAGTATTAAAAGAATATTCCAGTACTTGCTACAACATGGATAAAGTTTGAGGATATTAATAAAGATTAGCCATTCACAAAAAGCCTAATGCTGTATGATTCCATTTATATGAAGTACCTAAAGCAGTAAAATTTATAAATGGTCATTTGGAATTTTTCATGGGAGGTGTTTTATAATTCCTATTTTGTTAGTTATTCAATATTTACTTGGACACTTGTGGATATTTATTTTATACTTTAGGCTATATTTCAATATTTTGTTACTTATTTATAGCTTTGACTGTGGTGGGTTCTATCAGCTGACTCCAATTTCCTTGCCACATATGCTCATTAATGTATGTGCATTCTAGAATTCCCTACTTTATGCCACTACATAATGTTCAATTGTCCATATAATTTGTGCCCCAGATGTACAATCAGCCATTTCATCAAGAAACCCTGAGATTTCTATTGGAGAATGGTACTAAAAATAATACCAGGGCCCTAGACAATTATTGTTTCATGTTCTAAAACTCTTTAGCAAATTTACACCTCTTTTTACAAGGATCTAAGTCAAATTGTAGGTTAATTAATTATCATATTTTGTTTGTGTTTCTTAATTGGGAGGGAAGGGACAATTTAGAGGACAGCCCTTCCCCAGTTTCCTGTGTTTAGCATCATTTGTGTATAAATACTCCTCCCAGGATGGCAAAAGAGAAGCCTTCATAGCTAGAATCCTGTGTGATCATAAATTTAAGGAAATGGGTGAATCTGGGACTAACTTAGCTTGTCTTCTAAAATGTAGATGAGAACCAAAGCCTCAAATCCCATGTTCAAAGTGATCTTGATTCAGACAGAATTAGAGACATATTTTTTTTTATTCTCCTTTGAATAAATGACTTCCAAATTGCCTTGGGAAGAAAAAAGGGCAACTGATCATACTTAACTTTTATAAGATTTAGCAAAGAAAGGAAGAATTGCACTTGGAAGTAACTTAGTCATATTTAGTAGTTGCAAGAAATTAGTTTTATCAATGCTACAGCTAGTATCTAGGGCACATGAGGCATTTATAGAACATAGAAATTTTAGGGACTTCTCTGAGAGCACTAAAATCAAAGAAAAGAATATGGAAACAGGAAGCATGCACAGCAGTTGCTGATGGACATGGGCACTACTCTGTGGGTAAGGAATATTGGTAGACAGGGAGATGAGAAGCAAAGGAAAACAGTATCTATTAGTGTGTTCCAGGAAAATACTTCATGGTTCCCAGTGGTGATGATATTGCCATGGATACCGTAGAATGAAAACATTCCTTCTCTTCCTGGCCATTGAACATAGCAGAGTATGGAACATTATTGCATTTTATCTATAAGAAATATAGATATGATGGACGGATAAAGTTTCCTTCTTTATGTTGCTTCATTCTAATGTACATCTCTCTTATCTATTTATGACACTTTCACGTGTTAGTTTATCTGTTTGATATTTACTTTTGTTTGAGTGCATGTGGAAAATCTCATGAAAGCAAACAAATCTATAGATAATGGCAATGTGGTGTGTAATGTGATCAAAGAGCACTGGATTTCTATGATACCCCTGAAACCAACTCACCATGACAAATCAAGTCTCTGGATCATAATGCTGCCTGGGGAATACCACACTGCCTCCTTCCTACATCAGAAGATAATTGTTAAGGCTAAGTTACATACAAGTGTGAAGAGACCTTCTCCTAAGGTAAGGGTTTTCAAAGCCTTATTTTGAATGGATCAAGAATATAACACATTTTTGGATGAAAGTGGAGAATATGCTAAGTGAAATTAGCCAAACTCACAAAGTCAAAGGTCAAATGTTTTCTCACATATGCAGGAGCCAGTGTAAAATAAAGGGAAAGGGGAGGAAAGGATAGGATAACACAAAGAACCCATCAAATGTAAATTAGTAAATGAGCAAAAAGAAGTCAGAGTAGAGGAAAGAGAATGGGAGAGGGGAGAGAGTCAGGGAGAGAAAAGAGGGAGGGAACAAGGGGGATTATGAAATGAAATTGATTTTCATGTATGTATGAGTATTTTGTGATGAACCCAACTAATATGTATAACTACAAAGCCCTAATAAAAAATATGACACATTTTCAAATGTTACTATAATGAGTACTTCATAACAGCAAGTCTTCCTCTAAGCACTAATGCCAAGAATACAATATCCTTTCCTATTCAGAGATGATGAACACGTTGCTGTTTTGGTATCCTTCTAGTAAGACATATGTTTATGTAATGTATAATCGCCTCCTATGAACAACAATGTTACAACCCAAAGCACACATGTCTGATTTCTTCTTCTTCTTCTTCTTCTTCTTCTTCTTCTTCTTCTTCTTCTTCTTCTTCTTCTTCTTCTCCTCCTCCTCCTCCTCCTCCTCCTCCTCCTCCTCCTCCTCCTCCTCCTCCTCCTCCTCCTCCTCCTCCTCCTCCTCCTCCTCCTCCTCCTCCTCCTCCTCCTCCTCCTCCTCCTCCTCCTCCTCCTCCTCCTCCTCCTTCTTTTGTCATATCAGAAATTTATTTTGTGGTTGTATTACAATCCTTCATTTAAATGCATATATGAAACTGTGGATGTGTTTTGATATTTAAACTTTGGAGTTTCATCCTATGCTGTCTTTGTGGTCCAACTATAGGAATAACTTTTTTAGTGATTCTCTCATAAGAAAAGCTTTCTTATGTGGAAAAAGTCAATCTCCTTCTCCAGCACTGCTCTGATTTCTTAAATTTTAATTTGGAATGTATTTTAAGGCATGTGTGTGTGTGTGTATATATATAATTTTTCAATGTTTTCATAATAATATTCCTTATCCACTCAATCTCACTGAGGCTGATATGGGCACTAAATTACTACCTATCTTTCACCTCCAGGGAAAGGGCTACTAGGAAGCTCTTTGTGACCATGAGTGGCTATATAGTTCTATAAGAAATATATTTTAGTATTGTTGTAAATACTATTATTTATGAATGTTGAAAATTACTCCCTGAGAGATTGTGCCCATTTAAATCTCTACCAAGAATATTGAGAATTAGCAGTTTTCTACATCTTTGTCATTAACTATTTATTTAAAGACATTCATTATAAAATCACTGTTTTAATTTGAGAGCTGAAAATATATCAATTTGAAATTCTAATTTGAATGTACTTGTGAATAAAAATCAAGCTCCCTTGTGATTCTTTCTATTAAGGAACAGGGTGTCTATTAAAATTTGTAATTTGCCAATTCTGTGTTTGTTCCTTTTCTTTTTTTTA
Organism: Marmota flaviventris; assembly: GCF_047511675.1. Lineage (NCBI taxonomy): Eukaryota > Metazoa > Chordata > Mammalia > Rodentia > Sciuridae > Marmota > Marmota flaviventris. The sequence continues at coordinate 17,111,817 of NC_092506.1, read as the reverse complement.
AGTTGACCTGTGAAATCCATTTAAATTTGGAGCAAGTATGCTTTCTTCTGGCAAGAGATATTTAAATATATTTTATGCACTTCAGAGTTAACTTTTGCTTTTGACTGTGCTATCATTTGGCGAACACACATGACAAGGTTCATGGACACATTTGTACCATATATGGTATAGTCAAAATAAATGAATTGCCATTTTATTTCTCTTTTCTTCCTTGAAATCAGCAAATGGAACACCTGATAATATTAATTGTAGTTCTATTGAAAGTTGCAGCTCTGAACTGGAGGATTCATTGTTAACATTTGCAAAAATCCTTATTGTTTAGTCATAAAGTTGAAATTTGGAAAAATATTCTGATTCATATACGTTCTTATCTTGTTCCTTTATTTTAATGTGTCTCCTGGGGTTTTAAGAAAACATTTTCAAGGATTCATAAAAATAAAGAATAAGAATTTGAGTTTGGAAAACATAATATTATAAAAAGTACATAATTTAATGATAGATGCTGGATTTGGACATAAGAAAGTCTAGAATGTTTTAAGCAGTATAATAAAATGTGATTGATTTAGTTAAACAAAAGTTTAAACTAAGTCTTTTGATAGAGCAGAGCAACTGTCTTATTTATTCATAAAATTTTATTTATTGTTTCTATTGTTTTCCTTTGTTTTTCCTTCAGGAAGGCAATCTCAAATGTTTAGAAAGTCATTTTTGAATGTTTAGAATATTCATTAAATAAATATATTAAACTGCATTAGTAGGTTCAAGAAAGGTGAAAGCATACTGCGGTAGATTCATTATCTCTGTTTCTACCTTTCTCTCTCTCTCATTGTGTGTGTGTGTGTGTGTGTGTGTGTGTGTGTGTGTGTGAATGCTTAAATTTTAAAAGATGCAATTTCAAATGTTTAAACCATCATTACTGGAATGTTCAACATATTCAACATGTTTATTCTATAAGTATTATTTAAATGGGACTACCAGGTTCAAATAATGTGAATGTCTACTGAGGTAAATCAAGCTTAAGCATTCTTTAGATTTGCAATGCATCACCCTAGTATTGATAGCTCCTTGCTGAAGACTATGAAACACATTCAGTTTGGAAAATTACTACCCATGTCAAATCCCATAATGTTTAATTTTGCTTGATGAAACATTTGCTTTTTCATTATATTTTCTATGTCTTATTTAATCATTGTCATATCCAATCTGGTAAATGCATGAAATTGTTTCTAGGGATTCTATATTATCCAGAAAAACAAAATACCTGAAATGAAAAATGATTGGCGCCTATTGGAGGTTCTAATGGAAAACACCCATTGTAAAGTTGTAGTTTCATGACTGAGAATATATATTTAATTTCAAAATTTACTACTTTTTTTTACGTTTTTTTTCCTTTGCAGATTATTTCCAATTTGTGATGTCCTCACATCAACTGAAACCATGTGGCAAAATAGTAACATAACTGAGTTCATATTGCTAGGATTGACACAGGATCCTCTCAGGCAGAAAATGGTGTTTTTAATCATCTTAATTTTCTACATTGGAACTGTAGTGGGGAATACACTTGTTATTGTGACCATTAAATCCAGCAGGACACTTGAAAGCCCCATGTATTATTTCTTATTTTATCTGTCCTTTGCTGATTCCTGCTATTCAACATCCACAGCCCCTAAACTCATTGTGGATGCTCTCTCTACCAAAAAAGTCATATCCTACAATGAGTGCATGACACAAATCTTTGCACTACACTTATTTGGCTGCATGGAGATCCTTGTCCTCATCCTCATGGCCGCTGATCGCTATGTGGCCATCTGTAAGCCTTTGCATTACCCAAGGATCATGAGGAGGCAGGTCTGTCACATCTTGATTGTCTTTGCCTGGATAGGGTCCTTTATGCATTCCATTTCTCAGACTATCCTGGCCTTGAGATTGCCCTTCTGTGGACCCAACTTGATTGACCATTACTGCTGTGATCTGCAGCCCTTGTTTAAACTTGCCTGCACAGACACTTATTTGTCGAATCTGCTGTTGGTGACTAACAATGGGGCAATTTGCTTAGTCAGTTTAACGATTTTAATGATCTCATACGTTGTCATCCTTCGTTCCTTGAGAAACCACAGTGCAGAAGGGAGGAAAAAAGCACTGTCAACTTGCACATCTCACATAATTGTTGTTGTCTTGTTCTTTGTCCCCTGTATATTCATATATACACGCCCCCCAACCACGTTCCCCATGGACAAGATGGTGACAGTGTTTTATACCATTGGCACACCCTTCCTCAACCCACTCATCTACACACTGAGGAATGCAGAGGTGAAAAACGCCATGAGAAATCTGTGGAAGGTTAAAACTACATCAGAAAGGAGGGAATGAGTTGAAGTCCAATCTCATATTTATACATGTTTATGATATGAGTGATTCTGTACAAATAGTAAATATGATTACTTCTGATGATTGTGAGAGTCATATGTATTTTCATATAAGTTTGTGTTCTTAATATTTTTTAGATGAAAAGCAATATGGATTCCATGGTATCTTTTTTTTTTTTTTTTTTTCCTACAGAGATGTTATGGAAATTAAGTCAGGTAGTTATAGAAAATATTCTCTCCCTGCAGATTCTCTTCCTTTCCAGCCACTGTGGTTCTAGGGCCTGGCTACTTCTATACATTCTAAATTCATGTGCCTGCTTTCCTTAGAGTTTTCTGTGTTTTGACCTCTGACTGTTAATGTCCCTGACATCTTTAGAACGACTCTTTCTCTGAGAGTTCCATTCTGGTACTTGTGAGCATGACCTACAAGTCACATCAATCTTCACTCTTATCTGATGAGCAAACATTTAGATCATAAGAGCAGTTAAAAATTGTGATTAGACATAAATAAAGTGCAGTTCAACGGTATCTTCTTTCTTCTATAAGGCATTCCCAGTAGGTAGCAAGTGTTTTCTTGAACACTCACAGACAAAGGATTTAGCTCATGGTATCAAAAGTGCCCATATCATCTATGATTGGATTGTCTTTAGAAAGTTTCATATTTTCAAGTAAGAGACTCTTTTCATATTCTAAAATACATATAGTTATTCTAAATTATATATTTATTTTACCTTTGTTAAACTAACCAAGACATTATTTGTGAGATTTTTTTAAAGCTACTACATAGATATTAAGTTTTGTTTTACAAAATTAGTGTTCACCATTTGTAGCAAAAACCCCCTAAATCTAAGATAAATAGAAGTAAAACCATGGGTATTGTGATGTTAAAAAAAAAACAAAAAAAAAACAAAAAAAAAAAAAAACAGAAGTACAGAGATTCAACATGTTTTCTCAGACTGAAGAACAGAAAGGTAGAAACTGACATGAACCCCAAAGTGATATGACCTATTTTCTTTGAAGTGAATGATGTTGATGAAATTACCATGGGCATTCAGAAATACAGTACTTGTGTCTAGAATATGGGCTCAGGGCTGTGCAAAGCCCCTTTATCTCTCCAATTATATCGATATGTCCCTCTTTCTTTATTTGTTCTTTATTATGTCTTTGTGTTGTGTTGCACAGCTTCACAAAATAAAATTTCCATTGAAATTTTCATCCTCAGAGTGAGGTAGAGGATGGGTGAAGAGTTGTACCTTAGAGACATAGGCCTTGTATTATACCCTAAAATTTAAATATTCATTGATTTCAGTGCAGGGAATTGTCACATTTTTAGTAACTGTTACTAAATTCTATGCCTTATGATTTATTTGTTTATTTTCATATTAGCTATTTAATATTCATAGTGTTTCAACAATTGTTATATGTTACATAATTTTCAATTACACATTTCTCATCTTCTGATCCTATCATACTTTTCTACTTCCATGAACTTTCTTTGCTTTGTCTGCCACTATAGCCAAAATGAATTCATTATTATTTTCTGGTTTTTTTTTTTTCAACTCAGTTATCACACTCCTCAGTTTATGACCAAAAGACTTTAAATCAGCATACAACAGTGATGCATCCAAGTCAATGTTTATAGCAGCTCAATTCACAATAGCCAAGATATGCCCTACAACAGATGAACAAATAAATAAAATGTGGTTTGTATACACAACAGAATATTACTCAGCCTTAAAGAAGAATGAAATTATGGCATTTGCTGGTAAATGGATGGATCTGGAGTTAATCATGCTAAATGAATAAGCCGGGCCCAAAAATCCAAAGGCAGAATATTGTCTCTAATATGTGGATTTTAACCTACAAAAAAGGAGGGAAAGAATAAGAGTTTTCTGGATTAGACAAAGAGGAACACAATGAAGAGAGGGGGAAGAGGAAAGAGTGAAATTAATCTGACATAATTTTCCTATCCTTGTATAAGAATATTCCACCAATATAACTGCATGTCACGTACAACCACAATATTGGGGAACAAATTATATTTTTTGTGTGTATGTATATCATGTCAAAACATATTCTGTCATATACATCTAGAAAGAACAAAAAATAAATAAATAAATACTGTGTCTTATAGTTTAATTGAAAATTCATACCATTATTAACCATGTCTTACTGCCATAAAATGGTTTCTTTAAAGTTAATTCATGCATAAAGAGAGTAATAAACTTTCTAGATCCTCTAAATCTTCCTTTGGGTATAAACTGAGGACTGGGATAACTAAGTATGATGTATCAAAATACATACTATTGTCATGCATAACTAATTAGAAAAACCTTTAAAAATTATGAATGAAAATCTGAAGTTAAGAAAAATGTATAAATTTCTTCAGATTTCCCTGATAATTATCAGTAATGTTTTTATTTTTATTAATGTCTAATTTATATTTATTATCATTATTTACTATTATGTTTATTTTATTATTTATAATTATTTGAATTTGTTGGATTGAAACCAGAGGCACTTTACCACTGTGGTACATCCCCAGTACTTTTCATTTTTAATTTTGAGTCAAGGTTTCACCAAGTTGCTGTGTATCTTGCTAAGTTGCTGAGGGTCCTGCTAAGTTGCTGAGGCTGACGTCAAACTTGCTGTCCTCCTGTCTCAGCCTACCAGGTAGCTGGAATTACAGATGTGCACAACAGCACCTGGCAGGGATAATGTTTTAAAGCAGTTCTTTTAGTCTCCCAGGTGGATCAATGCCTCTACCCTTCTTTAACTCTTAATTCAAACATTGTGTCAAAAGTGGACAGGTAATGTGGCAAAAGTTTTGAAAATATTAATGTCAAAGTCAGAGGCCTAGATACAATTTCTATTGTCCAACCTGATTATCGTTTCTGGACAACACACATGAGTTCTCTGAAATCCTAATGAAGACAGTAATTATTAAATCAACATATATGATGATATTTATATCAATTGTATATGATTATATGTATAACAACACACACATACACATACACACACATATACTTGGAACATTAAATGGATTTTGTCTAAAGACACACAGTTGTATTATCATAAATGGATCTTTGGACTTGAAAAGTTTAATCCCTGACAATCACAAAGAACCTGCCACATTGCATGTCCTTGAGTTGGAGAAATTCTGGAGTCAGTCTTACATTGGGAACATTTTAAACTATGGGAGTGCATACAATCAACAACCAAAATTTAAAGAAAACAGTGCTCTGCAACATCCCATTATAGATAATATGATGAGGTGATCAAGAACCCAGAAAAGAAATTGAGAGAAAGTTTTTGAATATTTAGCATGAAAACTAGGAGAGTATGATGTGACCCCAAGGCCAAGTGAAAATGTAAATGTCTTTAGGGAAATAGGAGGGATAATTTTTGTGAAAGCCTGAATTCATCAAGATGGAAGATGCTGACTACCTTCATAAGAGCAGCTTCAGTCACCTAGGACAGGTAATGGTGGAGGGAAAGATTTCCCCTTAAAATACAATCAGGATGACAAAAATTAGATGCAGTGAGTACAGAACAGGAGAAATCAGAAGTGAGGAAATAGGGGAGGGGACATAAGAACAAAAGATGTTTTGTTTCAGAAAGTTTATTCAGAGAGGAAATTTAAAAAGAGGACAAAGTTATGATTCTGATACAAATAAAATATATGGAAGATTTTATTTAAGTCAAAATTTAAGGTAGAAATCAAGATACTATTGTTAGTTCAAAGAGAACACAAAGTACGGCAGATTTTTAGTCTGATAAGAAATTACTAAAATGAAATTGAGAATGGCTAAAAAATGGACATAATTGGTAAACACACAGAGGGGAACAATCAATAGACATCCTCTCCCCCCCACCCCGACATCCCTGGAAATAATCTGCATTTCTATGGACAGACTTGATTACCACTGCTATTATTTTCTCTAAATTAATGTCTGTGTCTGCAGAATTATAACTTACTTTCCACAAGGGCAGTGGGGTATGACTAACCTCAGTGGAAGAACTATTCAAGACATTTCCCAAACTGCAAAGACTCAGTTCATTCTTTCTTCAGCTTTTAGGTGTATATCAATGATCCAGCAAAGACAGGGAAACTGATGAGGAGATGCCCCTGTGAGGTGAAAGGGATGAGCTCCAGGGTACCAATACACTGCTTAAAGATGGAAATTGCTGTTATTGTCTTCCCACTTTTGCTTCATATGTTTTAACAATCCTTCTTTAATATGTTTATTCAAATAATAATAAGAAGATAGAAATATTTATTTTAATTTTGAAATTTTATTGTTAATAATATAGGTACAACTTCTTAAAGAGGCAAAATTTTTATTGTCTACTAGAATGAGGTCTTCCCCATCTGGGCTGTGATGCTGCCCTTTGCTTATGTGCTGCTTAGGGACCACTTAGGAGTCTCAGGATATTATGCTGTTTTGCTTTTATATGCTCCATGCATCTTAGCAACTCCCAACATTCCCATTTTATTTAGTGTTCCTTCTGTATTCGCCTGAAAATAAATTATTTGCCATTCATTAAATATCACAAGTTTTGTAAGAACTTTGAGTTCCTCCACAATCCTAACCAATTTTGCCCTGAGCCATGTCTTATATTACATGAATTTCTTCCAGTGTGACATTTAATTGTCCTGAGCAAAATATTTTACTTTTACCATGCAAAAAATCAAAACAGAACACAGCACCTATCCAGTTCAGATGATATTTTCTGCTTGCCACTCCAAGAGAAAAATGCTCATTTCACCTCTAACAGAAACCTAGTAAAAACATGTGAGTGCTCCTTGCTTTGTTTTATAATGCAGGTGCTCTAGTTTCTGCTCAGGAAAGTCATCATTTAATGGTATCTTTTCTGATCAAAACACAGCATGAGGCAATAAAATAACATATGTGTATCAAGCAAGGTGTGCCATGATTATACCTCTCTGTTTTATAAGATCATGTTGCCCTCCATCTGCATGGTTAGAAATCAGATCTGTAACCAGAATCTGTGCCCTCAACCAATACACTGCATCCTGCTAGAATTAGCAGAAAGATGCAATTGACTTATATATGAAAGAGTTAGGAGGGGAAGTGACTTAGAGCAAAACAAGAGGTTTTCTTGGGGGCTTTGAAAAAAGCTTTGGTCTTGGGAACATAAGAATCTCAAGAATGCTGCTGGTTATTATCAGAGTAAAGCATGAGTGTTTGGGGAAATATTGTGTCCAACATCTTTGAGAATATTCTTAGAGCATAAGAGAGTATAAGTACAAATTCTGGTTGCTTTTTAATTACTTTTGGAGGCTAGAACTGGCTTCATTGAATATAGTCATCCACAATACTGGTTGAAAGGACCCTTAGTATTAATTTGGATTGCACACTGTCTTGTCTATTGCCAAATACAAAAATTAATCACAGAGCCAACAGATCAAATAGAATAGAGGCAATATGTACAGAAAACCTTGAAAAAAATTACAGCAGAGATAAGTCCTGCGTACATCCAGAAAACAATAAATAACTTCTCCAATATTATCCTACATATATGCTTGCTAGGTAGAAGATGATTAGGCAAGCCTTATGCATTTTGAAGGTTTCAAGGTAGCAATCACTTTTTCAAGAAGCTGTGTGGTGAAATGCAGGGAAGCCTTTCAGTCAATTTTCTTTGCTTCCCATTATATGGCCCCATAATTTTTTTATGGCATTCTTCATCTCCGTGTTTCTTAGTGTGTATATCAGAGGATTGAGCATGGGGGCAATGATAGTATAAAAGAGGGCAAATACTTTGTCTTCGGGTAAAGTAGTTGCTGGTCGAATATAAATAAACAGTAAAGGGGCAAAAAACAGGACGACCACAGTGATATGTGAACTACAAGTAGAGAGGGCTTTGCGGCGATTCTCTGCAGAGTAAGACCTGACAGTACATAAGATCACAGCATAAGATATCAGCAGGACCACAAAAATCACCGTGCCCATCAGTCCAGAATTGGCGATGACCAAGAAACCAATTTTGCTTGTGTCAGTGCAGGCCAGTTTCAGCAAAGGATACACATCACAGAAGTAGTGATCTATTTCATTGGGACCACAGTAGGGTAAGAAGATGGCCAGGAGAAACTGACCAAAGGAGTGGAGGAATCCCCCAGCACAGGAGGCAGCAATAATGACCTCACACTTCTGTCTGCTCATGATGACAGTGTAGTGCAGGGGCTTGCAGATGGCCACATAGCGGTCATAGGCCATCCCTGTGAGAATGAAGACCTCGATGCCCCCAAAGAAGTGCATGGTAAAGAGTTGTGTCATGCAGCCAATGTAGGAAATGGACTTCTTGGTGGATAGTGAGTCCACGATTAGCTTGGGGGTAACAGTGGAGGTGTAGCAAAGATCTGAGAGTGACAGGTAGCTCAGGAAGAAATACATGGGCTGGTTGATAAGTGGACTACAGGTGATGGAGATCATGATTAGCAAGTTTCCAGTCAAAATTGCAATGTAACAAAGTAAAAACAGTAAAAAGCAGAGAATCTCTAATTCTTTTTTCTGAGAAAGTCCTAAAAGAATAAATTCTGTGACGTTATTTCTATATTCCATGATCTAGATGCAGGTTGTAGTCACCTATAATTAGATGAATGATGAATTGTTGAATACATTGAAATATGTTGATACATCATATCATCCTCTGATTTGTAGTAGAGTATGCTGAAAATGATTTAAAGGTTGAAGAAATTTTATTTTTATTTATGAAGACTTTCCTGTATTATGAAGACTTTTCTGTATTGTCAGTTTATTGAAAATATTGTTACTAAATGTCTTAGGTAGCTGGGATAAAGACTAGCATTGTAGAATAATGAAGAATGATACTTATAAGAACATGTATTATGAAACCTAATGATATTATAGTCCAATAGGACTGTTGAATTGACACTTTTAGTGGGAAAAAAATCATATCAGAGATTCACTTTTTTGTTTGCTATTGAGAAACCATCTACAAAATAAAACGTTGAGTTAAAATACTATAGAAAAGCAAATATTTAAAGTCTAATATGTACATAATATTTTAAGTGAGAATCTCCCTGCTGCATATCCTATGAGAAAGTATCATACATAAAAAAATCAACAATTTGGGATATTTGGGATTATGAGGAATATGTGCATGGCTTCTCTTTTGCTTAATTTACAAATGGGTTTAACTTACATGTATACTTAATTTATCAGTAAAGAACTATGATTTACATCCAAATAAAGCCACAATTAGAAAGGAAAATTATCTTCATTTTCAAAGCATTTTCAAAATAATTGTATATTTGGCATTCAGCTAGGTGTTTGAGAACAATAGTAGCAGGTTTAGTTTGGATTCTAGAGTCTTACCTGATGTCTCACGCCCCACCCTTAAACAAATTTACTTCTTTTCTGGATGTCTATAAATTTTTCAGCTTTTTCTAGTCAGCCATCCTGATCATGGATGCTCAGTTCACTCCCTACATGACTAGTTTTAGTCTCTTGGGCTGGCTTTTCTCATGTTCTTTCCATTATTTTTATCTCCTTCTTGTCACTGTTACTAAGTAATGCAGAACCAAGTTTACTAATTTCTCTCTGGTTATAAAATACCTTAGGACAAATCCGTAGCTACTCTTGGTAGAATTTCAAATGTGATCAATGGACTGAGGAAGAGCTATTGAGAAACAATCTTTAATCATTCACTCAATCACACCAGCAATACTCTACTTCAGCTACATAAAACACTGGAATTATGAGCACTAATATATATTAAATTTTACTTTTAGTACTATAACTTTTCTCCTTCAGTAAAGTTATCATTCAAATTTGTGTACAAAACGAGACAAAAATAATTCCTCCAGAGTATGAAAGTTAATGTTAATTGTGACAAAACTACCTTTTGGCATGTATTATCAGGCACAGTCAAGAGGGAGCTCTTAAAGTGTTCAAATAAGACATTTCAATCAATTAACTATTGCCTTTACACTTTTACAATGAATGCCAATAATTTAAAATAATTTAGTCATACTCTAACTAAAAAAGTTACAACCTTCTGATTTAGTAAAAATGACTAAGTTACATTTTTCATTTCAGTGTGGTCTTTTTTTCACATGTAATTTGCTGAATGAATTTTACCAATTCACTTTTTCTCAGACCTTTGCCTGACCTGTCGGCTAATATTCTTCCTGACCTAATAGCTGTACTTCACTGAGACTTTTTATCAAGTAGCAGACAAAAGTGTGCTTTAAATATCAAGAGAAATGCCACTATGTTCACCGAGTCTTCTTAGGCCCAAACTGGAAAATAAATATTAAAGTTAAAGTTACCCCACAAAATAACTAAGGACATTTTATAATACAGATTATGTTTTTGATATTTCAGACAAAACACAAAATTATTTACAAGTGATAATCACATAAATATATCCAATCTAGTTTAGAAAGCAGAGGATATTAAAAGTAGCTACCACTTAATTTACTTATAAATATTACACAAACTCCATATGTTGCATGAATCCAAAACTTTAATCTGTGTTCAGGGATTACTTGGAAGTATTATATTCTCTATTTTTAGTTATTCTATAGAAAGCTAAGAGGCTATTGTATTCTATGAGAGTAATTTTACATTTTCATATTTTTAAAACATATGATGTCCTGTTATAATGAGATATCTTTTAAAATAGTGGACTATTTGGGTAACCATACCAATCTTAATCTCGTCTGACTGTATTAGTTCCTAACTCAGTGATTTTATATATGCTCTATCCGTTTTGTGTACTTCAAATAAACAATAAATATATGTTAAGTGTTAAAGTAGATTTTTAATAAACAATATGTTGCATAGCTACACAAAGGAGTTTTACTCAGTTATAAAGAAGAATAAAATTATGGCATTGCCACTAAGTAGGTGAAACTGGGGAGCATCATGCTAAGTGATGCAGCTCAGACTCGGAAAGTTCAGGGTTGACCTTTTCTCTCAGATGCAGAAGTGGGAGCAAAGTAAGGGGGAGAAAAGGTGTGGCACACCATGGAAGTGGAAGGGGAGATCCGAGGAATGGAGAGCAGGGTTGATGGGGAGGGGGTGGGAGAGTGAAGAGGAGGAGCACTGGAATGAGGTGGACCAAATTATGTTCTGTGCAGGTGAGAATCCCATCTTTATGTAGTCCTGTGAAGTAACCATTTATAAAAATAATAAAGAGATGAAGGAAAGAGGAGGAGAGGAATGGGAAGGGAGAAGGGGGGGCAGGGAGGAGGTACTGGGGACTGAAATGGAACAAACTATATTCCATGCATGAGTGACTATATCAAAATGAACCCCACCATTATGTGTAACTGTAATATGCTAAGTAAAAAAAAATGCATTAGGACTGATTTTTTTTTTTAAAGTAGATCTTTAAGAATATCCTCGGGCCTGACCGTGTGTAAGGAGGGGTCCAGCAGCTGGCATGACAGTTGTTACCTTCATTCCAAACACATCAGAATAAATTTACACTACAGCCTCAGGTTGTTTCCCTCTCTGTCACTGATGATAAAGTCTTCTAATCCTAACGATACAATCAAGAGGCCAAATATCAAGAATTCCTTACACATAAATGGTACCTAAAAGTTTTCAATATATATTCATCAAAAGTATCATTAAATTTTTACTTTAATAATAAATTCTAAAACTTTAATTCTTACTTGTCTACAGAAAATGATCAAGTGTGGATTACTTAAGTAAAATGTACCCTATGTCTGTTTCACCAGGTATTTTTTAAAGTCTCAGATACGTGTAATGACCCACAATTATAACAGTTTCAGAAACAAGTAATAAATTCCAGGAACAAATATTAATAAACCTCACTATTCAAGTAATTCTTAGGAATCCTGAAGGCAGAACTCACCTGTTTTCTAAGGAAAAGTGGATCAGTTTGTTTCTAAAGCAGTTTTGAGTCCTGTTCCAGTTTTATGTTAACATTCAACAAGGGAAGAAGTGGTGTCTTCATCATTCCCATATGCAGCTATTTTTTGCCCCTCTTCAACTTCTTTAAATAGTTCATTTGTCATAGTCTCTGGGGAAAATGAAAACAACAGTGCATGACTCCTGTTTGAGTTCCAAACAGCTTTACCTGGGAGATATTTAACCTGTAAAAATTTATTGCACTCTCTGTGAATCTGAAAATCCTCACCAGGATAATTTGACCAAGGTGAAAGTGACCATTTCTTAAAAAAAAAAAAAAAAAAAAAAAAAAAAAAACTTTGTTTAAGGTCTAAAAATACTGCTATCAATCAAGATCACCCCCCCCCTTGATGAATATCAAGAAACAGATAAGATCAGCTTCCATTTGCTATTGAAGTAGCTAAGGAGAAAGCTGATTACCTGGAAAGCAAGGACCTAATTCTCACCCCTTTGCAGAGAAGAAAAATAGAATTGGCTGCACTGAGTTGTTAAAAAAGGGAGGGAGAAATCATAGCACTGTCTCAATTTACCTTTTGTGAAGGATGCCTAATACTTGGCACGCATCTCTTATTATTTAATACAACTTTTAAAAAGTTAATACAATCTACTATTCTCCTTTTCTGGATCTTCTTGCCTGTTCATTTTTCTGCCAACATTTCATGTAAGGACTCAGCTATAAACCTCATCCTTGTAATGAAACATAGGCACAGTCTTTTTTTTTTTTTTTTTGCTTTTTTTTTAATTTCAATGAAGTCTATTTCTTATGTATCACATAAAAAATATATATTTATGGTTTAGTGTGGTATTTCAACACATATATACATTATGTAATGTTTATATCAGATTAAACATGTCTGTCTCTTCAAGCGTCTGTGTTTTACAGTGAAAACATGCAAATATTTCTTCTATATAAAATATGAAATAAGTTGTGCATTATTAGTGTTTATAATCATCTCCTGTGCAACTGCAGGCCAGAACTTCTTGCTCCAAACTGATCCATCTCTCCTGATCCTTCCCTCCACGATCAAGTAAACACCATTCCTCTTTCAACATAAACTAAAACACCTTTTTTTAGACTCTACCTATGTGTGAGATCATGTGGTACTTGCCATTCTCTGCTTGGCTTATTTCATTTAATGCATGGTCTCTAGTTCTATCCAAACTGTCACAAATGTCAGGATATTATTCTTTCTGTGGCGAGCCAAGTTTGTTTGGTATTATTTCTATTTTTTCTCATGATGTGTTTCTCAGGATGGAGTCTAAAAGCATTTTCTCCTAATCCCATATGTTACATACTTTGAATTTGTTCCCTCTTCACTTTCAGTTATATAGTGTACATATTACTGTCATAAATTGCATTTACACAATTAAGCAATCATCGCCATTATGTAGTTGAAAAATTTTTTTCTCACTCTAAATGGAAGCACTGTAACTATTTAATAGTTTTCCCCATTTTTTTCTACTGCTAGTAACCTCTGATCTGCTCCCTATCTCTATGAATTTGCTTATTTTTTTTATTTTTCATATAAGAGAAATCATAAAATATTTACTCCTTTGTATAGCAATAACTATAATTGGTAAAGTGCTTTATTTTTTAATTTATTGGTTCTTTTTCTTTACACATGACAGTATAATCCATTTAGACATCATTATTAAAGCATGAAATATGTCTTGTTTTAATTCAATCCCAGTATCTCTCCTTCCATTCCTCTCCCCTCACCCTCCTCCCTTCTCTCTACTGATTACTCTGCCATTTACCCATGTTATTTTTTTTTAATTAATTTCTGATGGATGTGCACCATATTGAGATTCACTGCAGTATATTCTATATGTATATAGGAAAGTTATGTCTAATTCATTGTACTGTCTTTCCCATTCCCATTCCATTTCCTTTCCCCTGCTCCCCTACATATCAGAGAAAACACTCAGCCTTTGGTTTTTGGGATTGACTTATTTCCCTTAAAATGAAAGTTTCCTGTTCCATTCACTTACAGGCCATTGTCATAATTTCATTCTTCTTTATGGTTGAGTAATACTCCATTGTGTACATATGTCACATTTTCTTTATCTATTCATCTGCTGAAGGACATCTACATTGGTTTCATAGCTTGGCTATTGTGAATTATGCTGCTATAAACATTGTAGCATGCTGATTTTAAGTTCTTTGGGTTTATACAAAGAAGTGGGATAACTGGATAAAATAGTAGTTCCAGGTCAAATTTTCTAAAGAAACTCCATACTGCTTTCAAGAGTGTTTGCACAAATTTGCAGTCCCACCAGCAATGTATGAGTGTACTTTTTTCCTCACATTTTCAAAACATTTTCTATTACTTGTAATCTTGATAATTGCCATTCTGATTGGAGTGAGATTCAATCTCAGTGTAGTTTTGATTTGCACTTATCTGATTGCTAGAGATTTTGAACATTATTTCATATATTAATTGACCTTTTCTATTTCTTCTGTGAGAAGTACATGTTTAGTTCTTTTGCCCATTTATTGATTGAGTTATTATTTTTTTTCCTGTCAAGTCTTTTGAGTTCTTTGCATATCCCAGTATCTGAGGAGCAGATGGAAAAGATTTTGGCCCAATCTGCAGAATCACTCTTCACGTACTTGATTATGCCTGTGGCTGTGAAGAAGCTTTTAATTTGATGCCATCCCTTTTATTGATTTTTGGTTTTTACTTAGGAGTTTTGTGAAGGAGTCAGTTCCTGAGCCAATATGTTGGAGTTTTGTGCCTACATTTCCTTCTAGCAGATTCAGGGGGTCTGGTCTAATTCCTAGGTTCTTTATCCACTTTGATTTGAGTTTTGTTCAGGGTGAGAGATAGGGGTTAAATTTTATTGTACTACCTATGGACTTCCACTTTTACAAGCACCATTTGTTGAAGAAGCTATCTTTTCTCCAATATGTTTTTAGCACCCTTGATGTTTTCTATGTTGAAGTTGTTATCAAAACTTCATTCCTTGTTTTGGTTTAATAATATTCCATTGTATATCTCCACCATATTACCCATTCTCTGTTGATAGACACTGTGGTTGATTTCACTTTTTGACTAATACCACAATGAATATTGGTATACCAGTATCTATTTGAATTTATGATTTTAACTATTTGAAGTTTATAATTATGAACATATAAAAACTGTATGTTTAATTTTTTAAAAATCTGCTAAATTGTTTTCTGTGGTGCTGTATCACCAGGAATGTTCAAATATTTATATCCTCACCAAAATTATTTTTGATGTGTGTGTATGTTTAAAGTTTTTAATGATCATTCAAGTAATCATATAATGTTATTTTATTGTGGTTTTGGTTTTCATTTCCCTAATAACTGATGACACTAAGAATCTTTTCATGTGCTATTGACCATTTCTATATTATTTTTGAAGAAAAGTCTTCAGGTCTTTTAATTATTTTTAAATGAGATTCTTGGTCCTTTATGTTGAGTTCCAGAAATTTTTATATGTCCTTGACATTAGTTAATTACCAGATATATCATTTGCAAATAGCTTACCACCTTCTGTAGGACACATTTTCATTCTTTAATCGTGTTCTTTAATGCAAAGGAGGGATTTTTATTTCATATCAAGCCTAATTTATGTATATATTTTTGAGGCTTTTACACTAAGTGTTATGGAATTCATTGTCAAATTAAAAACCATAAAGATTTAGCCCTATATTTTCTTCTATAATTTTTATAACTTTAGATATTTTAGATTATCAATCCATTTTTAGTTCATTATTTTACATGGTGTCATATAGGGATCTAATATCAATCCTTTTTGCAAATTTAAATGTTCAGTATTATTTTTGAAGAGTGTATTATTTTTCATTGAAAAGAATTCCCACACTTTTCAAAAATGAATTGGACATGTGAGGGGCAGGTGACTGTTTATACCTAGGCTCTAAAATATATTTTATTGGTCTATTCATCTAATCTAATGTCAATCATATTTATGCATCATTCTGGAGTTTTGTTGTAAGGTTTAAATTTTGTGATTGCAAGTTCTTCAATTATATTTCTTTTCCAGAATTATTTTCACTATATAGGCCCTTGAAATTCCAAATAATATGGATAATCTGTTTCTCTGTTTAAAAAATTAATGTTGTGGGCCTGGAAATGTGGCTCAGATATAGGGTACATGCCTGGCATGCATGAGGCCTTGTGTTCAATACTCAGTGCCACGAAAGAAAGAAAGAAAGAAAGAAAGAAAGAAAGAAAGAAAGAAAGAAAGAAAGAAAGAAAGAAAGAAAGGGATGTTAGAATTTTGAGAGGGATTATAATGAATCTGTGGGTTTCTTTAGGTAATATTGAAAACTTAACAATTTTCTAGTTCTTGAAAATTGTGTCTGTTTACATTTATTTATGTTCTTTAATTTCAGTAAAGTTTTGTGCTTTTTCAATGTAAAATCTTTAACCTACTTAGTAAAATCTCTTCTTAAGATTTGTATTTTTTATGTGCTACTAGAAATGTAATTGCTTTCTTAACATCCATATTAAATTGTTCATGCTGTAGTAGAGAAAAAAATTGGCTTTTATGCTTTGATCTTGTATCTTGCATCTTTTCTGAATTTGTTTATTAGTCTGGTGTCCTTCTTACTGAATATTTTTTGAAGAAAACATGTCAGTGAATAGAGATAGTTTTAGTTCCTTCTTCTAATATTAAATGTCTTTTTTATTATTAGTCTAATTGTTCTAACTAGTCCTTTCAGCAAAGTACTGAATAGTAATGATGAGTGGGGACGTACTTGCTTTTTTCACGATCCTGGGTATAAATTTTTCAATCTCTCAGTACTAGATTTAATGTTAGTATTGGGTTTTTCCTAAATCCTCTTCATCATGATAAAGAAGTTCCCTTCTGTGCCAAGGTTTCAAGTGTTTTTTTTTATGTAAATAGTGTTGGATTTTTCCAAATTTCTTTTCTGTGCCAACTTTAATAATCATGTAATATTTTTCCTCAGTCATATTAACTTGGTGTATTACACTGCTTAATTTTTAATGTCAAACCACCCTTGAATTCCAGGCATTTTACATGTGTATATGGTTATATATTATATATGCATTTTACATTTGTATATGGCTATATATTAAATACATACATAATATATGAAATTTTAAGAAAATTGGAATTATATTCTCATATGTACAGTCTATTTTGATTTTTCTCTGAGTCTTGAAATGTTTGTGATTCTTAATGAAATAAAAAAAAACAGGCTTTGATGCATACACCTCATGAAAATTCATTTTTGTTCTTAGTTGATACTGAGAAAATACCCAGACTTTTGTATGGATTGTATTTTATATGGATCTTGGGCTGGATGAGATGCTATGTTTCTGTTTTCACAGACTTGTACCTAACATTGTACATAGATGGTTGTTTTAAAACATCTTAACTAAAAATGAAATGACTTTGTTTTTCCCCTGAATTTTCAATTTGTTTCCACCCTTTATTAGTATATTTTTCATTATTGAAATAAAATACCTGACCCACAAAGAAAAAGTTGGTGTTGGTAATATAAAAAATAACTGGTCAGAATTTACAACATTCTGAAACAAGATTCAGGTTTTCATCTTCTCATGTATGATGTGGGCGTTTTCCTGTAATCTATATAAATATTAACTTCTGTTGAAAAATAGACTTCTTTCTACATAATGTTTTCTTATTAAATATAAAATTTGATAGGCAACTATGTGAATACAAAATTCAATAAAGTGGATTCTTTTAAATTTTAATAAAGGACTTCAAATACTACAATTATGGGAAAATTAAGAAAATGTTGTATTTTTGCTAAGATAATATATTACTATATTATTAGTTAAAGCTGTGAGATCACTGAACACAAAACTTAAAAGTTGTTCTCTTTCTTTTATTGGATTGGTAAGAACTTTTCTTGTTAAGATCAATATAACACACCTATGAAATAAAACCAACAACCTGTTCGCAAACTTTTTAAAGTTATTTTTCTACCAAATAGAGATAATTTATTATTTGTGAACACCATAAGTAATTCAGTTACTCTTTCCATTTTTGAAGGTCTTCTTTGATTTCTTTCTTTATGGTTCTGTAGTTTTCATTGTAGAGATCTTTCACGTATTTGTTAAGTTGATTCCCAAGTATTTTATTTATTTATGTATTTATTTATTTATGTATTTATTTATTTATGTATTTATTTATTTATGTATTTATTTTTTTGGAGGATATTGTAAATGGGATAGTTTTCCTCATTTTCTTCTCACAGGATTTGTCACTGATATGCAGAAATGCCTTTGATTTATGGGTGTTGGTTTTATAATCTGCTACTTTGCTGAATTCATTTACTAGTTATAGAAGTTTTCTAATGGAGGTTTTTGAGTCTTCTAGGGACTGCAAATTGGTGGAGCCAATACGGAAAGCAGTAAGGAGATTCCTTGGAAAACTTGGAATGGAACCACCATTTGACCCAGCTATCCCTCTCCTTGATTTATACCCCAAGGACATAAAAACAGCATACCATAGGAACACAGCCACATCAATGTTTATAGCAGCACAATTCACAATAGCTATACTGTAGAACCAACCTAGATGCCCTTCAGTAGATGAATGGATTAAAAAATGTGGCATATATACCCAATGGAATATTATTCAGCAATAAAAGAGAATAAAATCATGGCATTTCCAGGTAAATGGATGCAGTTGGAGAGATAATGCTCAGTGAAGTTAGCCAATCCCAAAAACAAACAAACAAACAACAACAAAAAAAAAAAAAAACAAATGGCAAATGTTTTCTTTGATATAAGGTGACTGACTCATAGTGGTGTAGGGAGAGGAAGCATGGAAGGAATAGACGAACTCTAGATAGGGCAAAGGGGTGGGAGGGAAATGGAAGGGGCAGGGAGTTAGCAATGAGGGTGGAATGTGGTAGACATATTATCCAAAGTACACGTATGAAGACATGAGTTGGTGTGAACATACGTTATATACACACAGAGGTATGAAAAATTGTGTTCTATATGTATAATAAGAATTGTGATGCATTCCACTGACATGTATTTAAAAAAATAGAAGCAATTTTAAAAAAGAAAAAGAAAATGCAAAAACCTAAAAAAAAATCCTACAAAAATGAAAAAATATATATTACTATGGGTAACTACAACAAATAAATTTGAAATATTGAGGGAATCAAATTATTTTAAATATATGAAGATAGACATAAGAATATATAAAATATTTAAGATGTTAATTGTAATGAAAACAATTTTGTTCCTCTATGTAAGAAAAATAAAAAGAGACACAGAGAATAAATGTAGAGGCAGAATGGCCAAGCTGCCAATTTTATTTATATCAATAGGTTACATTAGGTCATTGGCATCAGTAGTATATTATTGCTCAATGTGTCATTAGGCAGGTTGCAAGGTTAGCAACTTTATGCGTATTATTCCTCAGTTACATACTATAGTTGCAATGTGAAATGTTAGGAGTTTTGCATAGATCTCAGGAAAGTCTATTGTTTAAAGTCACTTTTAGGTGGAGAGATTCAGGCACAACAGAGCTGGGTGAAACATTGTAGTTGTCTAACAAGAGAGTTTCTTTCCCAGGAGCTGTGTGCCTTAGACCAAGGTCAAGGCTGATAAGACTAGCACAGAGCTTCCTCATGCAGAGCATTGTTACAACAGCCAGGAATCCCATCTTTGCACCAAAGTTTTTCTAGCAGCCAGGCATTCTGTGTCTTTGCACAGAAAATTCCTAGCCACCAAACATGCCATAGTCATAAAGCCATCAGAGAGACCCTGATCCCAAACACAGAACCTTTACAACTCTATTCTTTAAAATAGGAATGGGAAGTGGGGGTTTGCTGAGTAATAGGAGCTGAGAATAATAATTTGAGTTCTAGAAAAGTATCTAGTCCTGCAGAAGGTACAGGAGAATGAAGCCTGCCTACCTGGTTATAAGCATCAATACAGATGGTTAGATGCATATAGAGCACCTATAGGTTTGCATATACCTACATGTATATCTACATATATCTGTGTCTACAGTTTACAACTGTATCTGCATGTATGTTTAATATTTATACCCAAATAAATGGACACATCAATCCAAACTTGTTGTAGGGCTTAATTTACTTAGTATCTATGTTACTTCCACCTTGTTTTTAGAGCAACCTAATCTCCTCATCCTTCTCTTGACATTGCAACTCTGGAGGGCACCATCTTCTTTCTCCCTTTCTCCTTCCCCTTGAAAGAATTTCCCCAAGTTTTTCACTGTCATTCCAGCAACTGCTAGTTTTCTTGTCTATGTAAAGCTGTGTTCCAACAGTCTCTGAAGTTGTTTTAATTTTTTTTTGTAAATAAGTAATGCTTTCTTATCAATTTTATCATTTAGTATCACTAGAAGATCTCCAATTTCTTTGTTACTGAACTGTCTCAACAGACTTCTGTACCCTTTACTCTTCAAATTATGGTAGTTCTATGTAAGATTCACTTCTTTACATATTTTACAGATATTTATTTACTTATAGGCAAGTCTTCCCTTCATAGGTCCCTATGTTTCACAGGATGTAAAAACTTGGATTCATTTATTGTTTTCATTTGTTTAAAAGGTTTTCTGGAGGATAGATAACACAGAAATTATGTCTTAATTGTTATCATGATTTTAAGGCTACTTATGTGGAATGTTTATGTTTCATTTTTAGCACATGGACATAGAATGTCTTCTGTTTCATATCCTATCTCCCATTTTAATTTTGCTTTGTAAACTATATTATTTCTTTATTGTTTTTTTAATGAGAATGTTTTACATTTTTAAATGGAATGCTTTATTGTTTAACAAGACATTGCTATTAATTCATAGTTTTGATGAATAGTGATCAGGGAAATTACATATCTATCATTTTTGCTGAATTTATAATTTTTGTACAGATGGTTAGATGCATATAGACCACCTATAGGTTTGAATATATAATACTGAAGTACAGTCAATTTTTATGAGTGCTCATATGCATTTTTTTAAAAAAACTGTATTCCTCATTAGGATTAAGTTGTGTTATGCATCATGCATTGATTAGGATTGTATTCCTAGTTAGCAAATGTTTGTTTTCTTTTGTCTTGAATTAAGGGCATATGCTTATTTCTCATTTTATCTCCTATATTTTCTACTTTATGAAAATTTTTCTATGTCCTTGGCTGCATAAACATTGAAACTGTCATAACTTCATTATGAATGATATTCTTTGTAATGTAAAATATTTGTTGATTTTAATACATTTGTATCTTTATGGTCTGCATTTTTCGTTTTTGCAGGTCACAATTTTCTCATCTTATGTTTTGATATTTGCCTTCATCAAATATGTTGATACAATGTTAACTTAACTAAAATTAATATGCCTAGAGAAATATGCACAGTCAGTTCCATGAGTTTTCACAGCCAGAGATCAGCTATATAACCAGCATACAAGTCAACAGTGGGACATCAAAATGCAGAAGCACACTTTTGATCTGTTAATTGCCAGCCTTCCCTCATGGAATTGAAATTACTATCTCAATTTAAGCATTGCTATATTTGCCTGCTTTGAATTTTATATAAAATCAATTATAGAGAATACTATTTTTTTTGTACTTGGGTTGATTGTGGCATTTTTTCATCTGCTCCTTCAGTTTTCACTCATTCTTATTGCTTATGATTCACTGCCTGAATAAATTATATTGTTTCTATAAAAAATTTTTGAGAGTTCTTTAAGGCTTTATTTATTTAATGTCTCTCAAGCCTCGTTGATTTGCAGGTCCCATTATCAAATCTTTGGGCCATATATTTTGGAAAACAAACTTAAGTATTTTTTATGGGGTAAAAATCTTGAGTAAAATTTCTCAGCTATATGTATGTTTATATCTATTGGAGATAAGTTTAATATATATATATATATATATATATATATATATATATATATATATACAAATCAAACTTTACTAGAAATATCATTCAGCTCTAATCATTTGGCACGACTAGGAAAGAAATATTAAAAGCAAAATTGATTATTTGAAAATGATGAAAAAGCCTACCTACAAGGAGGAGACTGCAACTCAAACTTCCATGCACCTATTAAAAGACCTTTCAAAAAGATAAACGAAAAAACAACCAGAAATACACAAGCTTTCTATGGCTATATGAAACCTTAACATATTTCTTCCATTGATGAATAAAACAAATAACACCATTCAATTTTATAGAAGTTTTAAATGACATGTTAACACATTTGTCCTAATTAACTTATATGACACCCAACAAAAGCAATGCATACATATTTGTAGTTTCTATAGAAAAGTTACCAACATTGATCATTTGCTGGATTATGTATAAAGTCATAGCATATTTCAAAAGCATTCAACAATTGAGAATATTTTCTCTGCTAGCAGTGTAATTTTAACTTTACTGAATCTTTTGTTTATGAATTCTTCATATATATATATATATATATATATATATATATATATGTGTGTGTGTGTGTATGTGTGTGTGTACACACATATATATCTCCCTGTTTAATTTAACATTGCCATTAAATATATTAATATAATCCACATATTTTTTGTTTTACCTGTGTAACATTTTTTCATATAAATTATTATTTTACAGTATATGCATGTGTATGCCACATAAATAGGTGCATAGCTTTTCAACATTTAGTTTGGTTCGTTAGCTCCATGCTTTTAAAACATTTGTATTTTCATAAGGATTTTTACCTTTATGCTAATATTTATGCATATTTTCATCATCTTTTTATTTGCATACTGTCAGCTAAATAGATTAAGATATACTGTAAATAAATTTTAATTCCACCGACTCCAGGAGTTATTACTTTCAAGCGATCCCACTACCTGCTTATACACCACTGTCATTAAACACATTACGTTGTATTACAACTGCCCACGTGGTATTGCTTCTTTATCACTAAGAGGTGAGATTTGTAAGGGAATGAATTAGGTTTGATTCACTATTTAACATTCCGCACATTGCAATTATGCAAAATGCTTTGGCTGAATGAATGTAATTGATTCTTTCAGCCAACCTTGGGGACATCTAAATATATTAAATGGAAATATTATAGACTCAGTTTAAGTCTTCATAGGTATTTATAATTTTTATTTCATAAGCAATTCTGAATAATTTTTTTTTAATTGGTGATGCTGTAAATGACAAGGAATCAATAAGTTACAAGTCAAAATTAATAGTGACAAAAACAAAAATAAATTTTGTCAAATATGTATATTTAAATGCTATTATGTCATTTTACCATATTTGGACATTTGGTCTCTCACTTGTAAAACAGAAGGGGATGAACTTTCAAGTATTTTCAGACAGACAAATGACATTATTTCCTATTTGTTTCTGTTCACAATTTAAACACATTGATGTCTAGAGGAATTATTTGATTTCAACAATAAAATTAAGTAGGTACATTCAGGGGTGTGGTAGCAAGAGTTTAACAACCATCTTTCCAGGTCAGAGGAAGCCTTGATTTGTAGTGTGCACCAATTTCTATCAGGTGAACACCAGGAAACAAGGATGCCAAGCTGGAAAGAAATGGTACAATGGACGGAACAAATTCCCCTGCCCACCACTGGAGCATTTAAACCGCTTTTCTCCAGAGTCAAAGTTTATGTAAAAAATAGAATAAAATTGAATTTTAACTTACCATTAATTTATTTTGTTTATTCTTTTCTCCTATTCATACTTTTCAAGCCAAAGTCTATGTACAATACCAAGTTGTCTGTTTTTCTACTAGCTACTGTGTTGGAAATGACAAAATAATATGTATATACCCTGAAACTTCACAGAACAGATTTATTTCTTGTGAATCAGAAACATAAAAGCAACAAGCAACAACAACAACAAAATACTCCAAACCAAACCTAAACCAAAACAAAACAAAATAAAAACTAAAACAAAAATGAAATTCAACTTTTTCTGAAAGTTGTCTGTTTCTGTTGCTTAAGCAGGCCTTGATAAATCTGCTTCTTAAAATTTTCTATGTCCTTAAAGTATTAGAAATGGGTTAGTATAATGTTTCATCTGAATATTTCAAACTTTTCAAATTAGTACTTTGAAAAAAAAAAAAAAAAGTTTAATGTTGATTTAAATGATGGTATTGCTCTGCCACCTAGTGGACATTCTATTTTTAACACTTGAAAGTTAAAAAAAAAAAAAAAAAAAAGTTTTCTCACCCAGTCTTTTGTAGATGTATTTTGTACTACTACTGGAGTATATGAAAACAAATTTTACCAATTTCCATATTATATCCCTGAGTATAAGATAACAAATATGAGTCAACTTGATAATATGTGTGGAAATTAATACCAATAGTTGATTATTATTAGTTCAAACTAAAATAAAGTTGAAAGACAAAATTTCCTGTGAAACAAGAAAGAATAATGAACTGAGACTTTGGAAATCTAGGTTTTATTTGTCATTTCCTAATATAATTAGTTATGTTTTCCTGAAAAAAACATTCAGATGTTCAAATTTTGTTTTTATCATTTGCAATATTTGGAAAAAACTATTACATTTAGACATTGTTTTTAATTATATAGCCTAAAAGTTTGGGACTGTCTTATAAAGAGCAGTTTTGCAAAATGTGAAGTATAAAATGCAAAAAGCATATGATTGCTATAGCTATGTAAATATATATGTAGTTTTTATATATATAAACTCCATGTTTCTGGCTTTCCTTTATTTCTGTATATCTGTAGCTATCATTTACCTATCTATAATCCATCAATTGTCTATCTGTATTTAAATTATTAAATACAGCTAAATTAAATTAAGCTTTCTCTTATAAATGTGGAACATACAGAGGATTGTTCTAGAATTGCTTTTAGGTACCTCTATTAAATATTTCAGTTCTCTATTAACATTGGGTAAGAAGGATCCTTTAATAACTGGACCACCTTCACATTGACACTCTAAAATTCCCAATTAAATCCAGGAATACTACACTCATTACGTATTTTTAAAAAATGAAATAAAAATATGTACAGATTTTGTTCAAATTTTTAAGACTTTACTTCCATGAGTTATAGGATATTTTAAATGCTTTACCCTCCTATCAGGTAAATGAGTGCTACAGTTTTTTTTTATGTCCTTATCAGAAATTGGTATTTTTTTTAATTTAAAATATATTGTTTAATATAAAATCTTAATGGGATATCATTACTCACCTACAATTTGAGTAGAGCTATCTTGTTAGGATTTTAATTTGAATTTCTATGATGTTCACTAATTCTGAGTGTCTTTCAGTGATCATTGACCATCCATACAGTCTAGCTCTGTAAAAAATTGCCCATTTTAGTATGTTTTTTACATCACTGAGCTGTTAGTATTAATTTTTGCTTTAATTTTAAATTTTCCATAACATAAAAATTGACCACATTAAATACTTTTGAGTGTACAAATTAGTGGCAATAAATGCTCTTACACTGGTGAACAATCATAACCACTATCTCAAGAACTTTTCCAACATCACAAACTTAAAATCTATACCCATTAAAAAAAATAACTCTTCATTTCCCTCTCCCCATTTACCAGTAAATGTTTTCTAGTTTGTGTCTGTATCAATTTAACTCTTCCTTCCTTCCTTCCTTTCTTTCTTTTTTTTTGCATTTTAATTGATTTGTATTAGTTGCATATAACATTAAACTTCATTTTGATGCAATTTACACATGGATGGAATATAATTTGCTCTAATTCAGTACCCAGGACCTCTCTGTTTTTTCTCCTTCTCTCTATACCTTTTTCCTTTCCTCTGCTCTACTTATCTTTCTTCTATTATTTTATAGTTTTTTTTTTTTAATTAGTGCCTTGTTTTGATTTACATTTCCTTAATTGCTAGGGATGTTGAATTTTTTTATGTACTTTTTGGTCATTTATATTTCTTCTTTTAAGAAATGTCTTTGACCCATTTATTAATCTGGTTGTTTATTTTGAGTTAAGTGTTTTGAGTTCTTTATAATATTCTGACTTTAGTGCTCTGAGGAGCAGGTGGCAAAGACCTTCTCTCATTCTGGAATCTTTCTCCTGAAGCACAACATTTTTTCCTCTGTTGTGCGGAGCTTTTTAATCTGATGTTGTCCTACTTATTGATACTTGGTTTTATTTGTTACACCAAATGGATCTTGTTAATGAAATTGTTGCCAGGGCCAATTTGTTAGAGTGTTGAATCTACATTTTCTTCTAGCAGTTGCAGAGTTTCTGGTCTAATTTCCTGGGCTTTGATCCACTTTGAGTTGACTTTTGTGCAGGGTGAGAAATGAGAATCTAGTTTCATTCTTCTACATATTGATATCCAGTTTCCCAGCATCATTTGTTTGAAAGACTATCTTTTCTCCAACATATGTTTCTGGCACCTTTTTCAAGCATTTGATGACTTGGTCTTCAAGACTGCTTTGGTGCTAATACCATGCTCTTTTGGTTGCTATAGCTCTATAGTATGATTTGAGGTCTGTTGTTGTTTCCATCACAACCGTGTTACTCTTCTTGATCAGGATTGTTTTGACTATCTGTCTCTTATTCTTCCAAATAAATTTTAAAAATGGATTTTTTTTCAGTTCTTTGATGAATGTTATTGGTATTTGTGTAGGAATTGTATTAAAACTAAATATTGCTTTTGGTAGTATGACAATCTTTTGCTCTCTCTCTCTTTTTTTTTTGTTCTTTTTAGACAGGAGAGTTTATCTAGACATATCATACATACATGTAGTATGATTTTATTCTGATTAGAATTCCATTCTTGTGGCTGAACATGATGTGAAGTTACACTGATGATATATATGAACATAGGAAAGTTTTGTCCAAACTATGACCATTTTGACTCTATTAATTCTGCTTATCTAAGAATATGGGTGGTCTTTCCATCTTCTAAAGTCCTCTTCAATTTCTTCTATTTTTATGTTTTATTTCTTTTATCCATATTGTATTTCTTTAATTTCTTTTTTCTGATTTTTGTCAATATGAATTTTGCTCTTAAAAGTATCTCATCTACGTTTATTCATATAAAATTTACCTTCTGTGTCTTATTTCATATAGCTTGATGTTTTCATGTTTCATCTATATTGACATATGGCATTTGTTGATGGACATTTGGGTTTTTTTCATCCTTTGGCTACTGTAAATAATGCTTCTAAGAAAACCAGTAACAAATATCTGCAAGAGAATCTACTTTTAATTAGTTTGATATTTATTCAAAGTGGAATTACTGCATGTTATAGTATTTCCATATTTAGTTATTTGAGGATCCACCACACAAACCTCCATCGAGACATCAATATTGTGCATTCCCATGTGTAACTAAAGGGCCTAATTTCTTCACATCCTTCCCAATATTTGTCATTTTCCATTTTTCTTTTCTTCCTTATTTTCTTCTATTTTTAAAATTTTTTTCTATTGTTTTGATATGATATCCAGGAAATCATTTACAAATACTAAGTCATAAAATTTGTCTTCTAAGATTTTTTTATAAGTTTTACAACTTTTTAAGTCATTGATTCATTTTAACTATTTTTAATACATTACAAATCTAAAATTTATTTGCATGAGGTATCCAGCTTTCTGAACATCATACATTAAAAAGATTGCCCTGTTGACATTAAAGAATCTTGGTCCTTTTCTGATATATATTAAATATATATGTGTGTTTGCATGTACATGTGTGTGTGTGTGTGTGTGCATTTATTTCTCAGATTTCTATTCTATTCCATTAGTCTATGAATCATATATCTGTTTTTATACCAGTATCTAGTTGTTTGGATTATGATAACTTTTAGTAAGTTTGAAATGAGAAAGTGTCAAAAATCCAAATTTGTTCTTTTTCTAGATTGTTTGGCTACTTGTTAGAGAAAAACTCAACCATTCTTTATGGAGGTTTGGCTTATTTCATTTAGCATGATTGTCTCCAGATCCATTCTTTTACTCGTGAATGTCATAATGTTATTCTTGTTTGTGGCTGAGTAATATATCATTGTTTAGATATGCCACAATTTCTTTATCCATTCATCTTTTTATACAAGTTTTGTATCTGGATATAGAGGGATACATATATACCCACATTGGTGTTCAGGAAAAAAAATGTTTAAGAGTAGTAATCTCTAGATAGTTGTTCAATAGCTGTTTTCCTTTTGTAAATTTAAAAATTAATAGATAAATAAATCAAAATGTGTTATGCCTGAAAACAGATTTAAGGTAGGATTATGGAAATTAATTGATAATGAAAGTATTCCTCAATATTTGGAAGAAATTACATTCCAACCAATTATCACATGGGGCTTTGTTTCATCTAATTGCTCCCTGTGTGGCTTCTGAGGCAGTCCTTTACTTATACTCTCTAGGGTCAAAATCCCTAAGGTCTTGGTGGAATATATGTGTGGCACCCTTTGGAGCTAGGATTCAGCCTTTCATCTTCCTTTCATTCTGTCATCACTGAGTTTATTTTGAAAAATAAAAAAAGCAGAAAAAGCCTTTCTTTCTGAAGGAGTCTATTAATTTTTGTAAAGAACTTTTAATAAATGATTCAGTCAAATTCTTCTGCATTGAGGTGGGTTGATTCAATTCTTTCTTTATGTTACTTTAGAAGCAGAAGAATATGTTCCTATAATCTTTGCAAGAGGCAAACAGATATAAATCTAGCTGCCATGACAACCACACAGTTCAGCAGGCTAGAAATATTTGTTTTCTTTATTTCACTATATTTACTCTAATTGACTGGACTATGTTACCAGGAAATACTTTATTTTATTTTTTATCACAAACAACTTCTTTAATGCAAAAGACCTTTAGTTTTAGTAAGTGATACGAATCCTGAGATATATTGCATAATTTGCAATTACATATATTATTCCTCAGATGAATCTCAGAAGAAACATGTTAGAGGAAAAGGCTTATATTTTATAATTCTATTATTTAAAATGCTCATACAGTGAAGGGTGCAAGGCAATTACAATAAGAAATAAGCTAGGGTGTGTGTCACTAGAAAGGAAGGAAAGAATTTGCACCTTGAATCTTCAGTTTGTTGAATATTGTGATGGTTCCTGAAGCTAAACATGAGACTGTGAACCTTAGCCTGAAGCCTCAAGTCCATAAGTACTGGTGCAGAATGTAGGAGGTGAGTTAAAGCTACATGTATGTGTGGAAAAGATGTGAGGGTAGGAATCAGCTGAATATATGAATATTAGCATATATTTGTCTTTGATGGCAATGATTTTGCTTTCAACTTTGTGCCTCTCAGAATATGTGAAAACAGATTTAAAGAAAAAATAGATTTTTATAAAACATTTGAAAAAGTGAAAAAGTGTATAGTCATGGAATTTTGACTCAATGTGATTAGTACTATATTAAAAATACATTGATAAAATAATCAGTATTGTAGCAGGTTAAATTATGGATACTGAATCAAAAGAAATCTGCAGGGATATGTTACATATGGTATGTTCTTATTCATAAAACACAAACTGTGTGTAATGTCTTGAATAATAAAGATGATAATAATAATAATAATAATAATAATAATATAGGCATATTTAATGTCCTCTCATAAGGCATGTGACTCAAAGTGTTCTATGTGAAATGTTCTTCCCTTCATGCCTATTTCTATTTTAGGTTTCATAAAGTAGTTATAATGTGGTTCTGTGAATAATTGCATTACATTAAGAAAAGCATAGTGGAAGAAATTTGAGGGATTGCAGAACATATAAAAATAGTACAATGATCCTTCTTTTTATTCCATAACTGTTCTTGCTTCATACTAATTTAGCATGCTTAGATCCCATGGAGTTTCACTGTAACTACTTGTACAAGATGTGCCTCAGACCCTTGTGTGTTTACAGTGCAGTCCTAATTCAATAGACAATTTTAACTTCTTAGTAGTTTTATAAGCTTTTACCCAAATACATGTATAATATGTGCCTAGAGTGTAGAATTCATTCATTTACACATCCATGCATCTACTTATTCAATAAACGTTATGGAGGATCTGCTATGTTCTAGTGTTCCATCTGCGTGGATTTCACTTTAAAGTGAAACAGACAATGACACAATGATAAATGGTAAGAAAGTAAGTGAAGTATCTGTTATGTTATAGATACTCAATGAAATTTTAGGGTTTGCCATTATTCATAAAGACCAATAAGGAGGATAAGGGGAATGACTCAAGTGAAAAAAAAAATGTTGTTTCTCCAGAGATTAGGAGAATAACCTATAAACAATCAGTAGAAGAGAGCATTGAAAGAACTATGTAGCCATCAAAACCAATGAATTTCAGAAAAAAAAATCTGAAGCAAATAAAAACCATTATAATTCCTCAGGAAGCAATGTCTCATCTTTGGAGGTTTTGAGGTAGACTAAATTGACCACCTGAGAATGACGTGATAGAAATATTTAAAAATAACAAAAATAATCAGGACATATTGTACTTAAGTTCGTTTCAACCTCAAATTGCAGTAAATACCAAGAGGAGGTAACAGCATTTATACTTTTCAATAATTATGAATTATTCCTTTATAGAAAATGTGTGAAGAGAATGGTATGTCGGAGCATGGGAAAGACACTGGAATAGGAAATTCAGAAATAGCTATGAAACAACAGAAAAAAAATAACTTGATCAATTTGATGAGTCATTCATTTTTAGAGTTTTAAATTCTCAGAGAGGCAGGTGAGGCAGGGAAGAAATTCATGAAACCCATGATGACGATTTCCTTGAAAATAAGTACCTCATTAAACTATATTTCATGCAAAAAATCTAACCTGGTCCTTCCCATCAGGTAAGTGCTCTCTGGTGATGCTAATTTTGCTATTTGGAAATATTTCAGAGCTAATAGCAGTTGTGTTCTCCCCCTCTACACTTGCTTATTATGCCATCTGTACAAATTTCATACTCTATTATATGTGGAGTGAATGAAGGCTTGCTTATGAATTAATGTAACTGCCAAATGTATTTTCCAGGATGATCTTTATTGATAACCAGTAGGTCTCTGAGTATTTGCTCATTTCATTCTGCCTCACCCAAAGTGGTCTACTTTTTTTCTGAATCAACTTGCCTATTTTATCTCAGGAACCAAGGAAACCAGACTGCTGGAGTGACATTCATCCTCCTGGGCTTCTCAGAATTCCCAGAGCTCCAGGTGCCCCTGTTCCTGGTGTTCCTGACCATCTACACAGTCACTGTGCTGGGGAACACAGGCATGATCCTGGTCATCAGGGTCAACCCCAAACTCCACACCCCCATGTACTTTTTCCTTAGTCACTTGTCCTTCATTGATTTCTGCTACTCGACTGTGGTTACTCCCAAACTATTAGAAAATTTGGTGGTAGAAGACAGAACCATCTCCTTCACAGGCTGCATCATGCAGTTCTTCTTTGCCTGCATATTTGTGGTGACAGAGACACTCATGTTGGCAGTGATGGCCTATGACAGATTTGTGGCAGTCTGTAACCCTCTTCTCTACATGGTTGCAATGTCCCAGAAGCTGTGTTACTTGTTAGTTGCTGCATCCTACTCTTGGGGGCTAGTCTGTTCCTTGACTCTTACTTACTTTTTACTGAAATTATCATTCCAAGGAAATAATAACATAAATAACTTTATTTGTGAGCATGCTGCCATTGTTGCTGTATCACACTCAGATCCCTATATTAACCAGAAGATCATTTTAGTGTCTGCTACATTTAATGAAATAAGCAGTTTAGTGATTATTCTTGCTTCCTATGTTTTCATTTTTATCACAATCATGAAGATGCCTTCAACTGAGGGTCGTCACAAAGCTTTCTCCACATGTGCCTCTCATCTGACCGCCATTACCATTTTCCATGGAACCATTCTTTTCCTCTATTGTGTTCCAGTCACCAAAAATTCATGGCTCATGGTTAAGGTTGCCTCTGTCTTCTATACAGTGGTCATCCCCATGTTGAACCCCCTTATCTATAGTCTCAGGAACAAAGATGTGAAGGAGACAGTCAGGAAATTAATGAACACCAAATTATGTCACATATTGTAATGTCTGTTTAAGAATACCATGCAGGGGCTGGGGATATAGCTCAGTTGGTAGACTGCCTGCCTCACATGCACAAGGCAATGGGTTCAATCCCCAGCACCACATACACACAAAAAAAGTTTGTTAAAAAAATATATCATGCAGAATGATCCAAGATATCGTAGAATTATCATCAATTTGAAAGTTCAGTTTTCAAAAAGCAACCAGAACATGTTTAACATAATCACCAGCAGATCCATAATTCAATGTCTGTTTAAATGGAAGTTTGGAAAATAAGCCATGAAATTCTAAAAAATAAAATAATAAGTCTTTATCTATTTAAGTAAAATTTCTAATCTGGTTTGTCATGAAAAAAAAATTTAGTTACCACTTTACTCTAAAATAGATCTTCTATTCTTTTTTAGTCATTTTTGAGAAATTAATTTATAGAGCTTTTGCAATTTTATGCCTTACCATGAAAGAGAAAAATCAAGTGTAATAGAGTAATCTAAGAGTTCGTCGACACACAGATAAAAAAATTATAAGAAATAAGAAATATTTTATTCATTGTCATATAGGGAACATTGGTACACTATAAAAGCATAAGGCATATCTCTGCCCCCCAAAGTGAAGATTTTAATTTTGTTACATTGTATGGTAAGCGTTAGCATAAATGTTATTTGGTAATTGTATATAACACATCAAAAATTAAAACAACCATACCCTTCATAATTAGATATTTCTAAATCTGAATTTGTCATTCATGTGAATATTTATTTATATGTTATATACCTACATAACAAAATAAAAGAATTTCAGTGATAAATAACACACTTTTGATTGATTGATTAGGTAGCCCTGCTTATATCAGTCAGACCTTTTCTTGATTAACCTGTTTTTATCTGGTCTGATTGGGCAACTTGTCTCTCCTCTGCAGATCTGCACAGTGACTGGGTAACTCTTCTGAGTGTTTGTGAATCACTGGAGTAGTATGAGTATTTTCTTCCAGTGTCAATCACAAAGAGGTACTAAAACAAAAGCTAGCATGAGTCTCCTTCTGCCATGTTTGCTGATATGCTATTAACCAATGGAAATCATAGTTGAGCCCAAAATGAATAGTTGAGTCATTAACAGGAGCAAGTGTATCTACCTATTATGAAATTGAAAGGTTATGTGGCATAGTGTATATGGAGGAAGACAAAAGAATTGTGTTCAATATTTCAATATATCTAAGTTATTGATAACTTTTCAATGGGAAAAATATCTTTCTGTGTTCCAGAAAAATATAGTTGTGCTAGGTCTATAAATGTTTTCCATAAATTGATGAACCGTTGATTTAGTGAAAATAAATGACTGTCTTAGTCACATGCTGATCATGGTTGATTTTCCATAGGAAAGTCAAAGTCTTGGAAGAATTTTTTATATTACATGATTCCAATCTAACAGCAGCCTGTAAAATAGTTTCCTGATGTCTCCTAAATTGTGAGCCTTTCATTTTCAAATAAAAAATAGAAATTTCTTTACTTTAAAGCTTTACTAGCAAACTGAATAACCTAACCTACTTATCCAATAAGCAATACATAACATTTACAACATGTCAACAAACTATAGGATTATATAACTTATCTTTCACAGGTCTGTCAATCTGATGTCATACACAATACATTAAATGTTCTAACCAATATTGCACAATATTAATAAAATCATTTTGAATACAGAGGAAAAAATGTACCTGTGGAGTGTGAACATAATATAAATAAACTATGTTTGACATATTGCTTAAGTTCTTATGTTTAAAATCTTAAATTTTTAAAAATACAGGTGATAGTTATATGGTAAATTATAATTTAAGAACTCTATTAAGCCTTTTGTCATGCTGGAGAAAATAAAACTCTAAAGAAAAATACCTGGAGAGTTACCATCTCTAGATTGTTTAATTTTGAAAATGCCAATGAATGAATGGATATTTGATTCTACAAATGTGACAGAATTCTTCAAGAAATTAGAGATTATCATTTAAAATTGCATATACACATTTTAAATAACAAAGAATGTGACTTTTCAAATATATGTGATTTCCTTGTGTGTTCTAAAAAGTAATTTTGATGGGTTATCTATTTCTAGGTATCAATTACTTATCTCAAATTCTCAGTGATCTGGATAGGTGCACATTTTTGGTTTTGTTTCCACAGCCTATGACAAGAAACCTGGTGAAAATATTCACCAGACTAAAGGGTGAACACACAGAATTAGTAGTCACTTAGTGGAGGAATGATATTTATGATAAATGTACAACACATCAAATAAATATAAAATTTCACTTCAGGCTTAGTCATTAACAGGAGCAAATGTCATCATCTTTTTTTGAAGTGAAAATCCTATAGCCTACAATAAATTATTTTAATGTGGAAAATTCAGTGTTTTTGATATATTGTGTTGTGCAATTCATACCTCTGCCTATTTCCAAACTACTTTGTTTTTCACCTGAAAGGAAAAGGCTATACACCTTGAGTAGCATCCTGTACCCATTAGTAGACCTACAATCACTACAGCCTGCCTACCACCAAGGTCCATTTGGGGCCCGAGATGTCTGTAATTACCCAGGGGTTGTATACATCAGAACACAAATCTATCCCACCAGAGTTTCAGATGTCCATCTGATGCTGGGAAAGGTCTAAGAGAGTGCCACTGATAGATTGCAGCCAGAGATGAGTGTCACAGGGTTTTCCTCAACCATTAGTTTTTACTAAAGTGGGCACAGTACTTGATTACAAAGAAAAAACCTCCACTCACTTTACCCTCCTTCCCCCGAGGATATACTTCTCTCTCCTTGATGTGCCTTCTGGGATTCCAGGTAGGGGTGACAGATTCCAGCTGGCCACCATAGCAGGTCTACAGGTTCTATCCTGAGAGAGTAGCCTGGAGTCAGAAAACATGGACTTCTGACCACTTCTAAGTTTTAAGCTGGACCTGGTGCTGAGGTCAAAAGTAAAGTACCTCATACACTCCTTTTACTTCCCTAAATTATATTGTGCCTTTTTCCATACCACGGTATCTGGGATTGGGGGAGAAGAGTGGAACCAATGTGAGACTGCACTTCAAGATCTCTTCAACGCATTTTTTCCCCTATAGTATTCTGCTAAAAGAAGATAGCATTTCTATTTTGGGATCTTTAG
Source organism: Marmota flaviventris (assembly GCF_047511675.1). Taxonomy (NCBI): domain Eukaryota; kingdom Metazoa; phylum Chordata; class Mammalia; order Rodentia; family Sciuridae; genus Marmota; species Marmota flaviventris. The sequence continues at coordinate 17,076,356 of NC_092506.1, read as the reverse complement.
ATAACTTAAAAGTTTTTTTGTTTTTTTTTTTTTTTTTTTTTTTTTACATTAATACTCTTTTCAAAGTAATGTTTCTGTGGAGGGATAGGTTGGAGAGACCTACACTGCCATCTGGCTCTGCCATCAGAACATCTCAATGAGATGTTTATAAACACTAAAAGTATTCAGAAATGTTGACCATGGATCATAGAATATTTGGTACGTTCAATAGGGTCTCTAGAATAAAAATTGGAATTTTATATTGATGTTTATATTAGATAATTTGTGATTTGGCAATCCAGTTAGTTTTCTGTCTTTTAGTGGGAAATAAAAGCGCGTAAGAAAAAATATGTAGCTGCAAACTACACATTAAAACTCCTTTAAAGTATAATGTACTTTCATTTTGGTAAATGTTTGTGAATGAGCAACTTATTTACAGAAACGAAACGTTTTCCCCAGAAAATTCTCAGATTCTCCTTTTAATTTGAGAGTAAACATTTTCACTGTAAAGCCCAATGCATTTGAAGTAATATAATTTACATCATTAACGTTGGATTAAGTGATGGCTACAGGCTATTTTTATTACAAATGTTTTTGTTTGATATTATTCTATAAAACTTTTGGGTATAAGATGGATAAATGTGAGAGGTTTTTTTTTCCTTTGAAGATGTGTGTCAGAACATTTTCTGAAAATACACATAATGATTAACAAAGTTATACATATTGTTATAATTGAAGTGTAGGGTTTATGTTTGAAAAGTTAAACTAAAATGACTTTGGCTAGATTAAAACAAAAAATAGAGAAGACCTAAAAAAATGTTGGCATTAACAAAAATAGAAAAAGTGACATAACTGATAGCATAGAAATACAAAGGGTTGTTAGGAAGTCTTATAAACAACTATATAGCAACAAATTAGAAAACCTAGAATAAACTGATAAATTCATGGCACTTACAACCTACTATCATTGAATTCTGAAGAAATATAAAAGCTAATTGAACCAATAATGAGTAAAAAATTCAGTGAGTAGTCAAAATTACACAATTAAAAATATTGGGTGACTTCACTGCTTAACTCATCAAAACTCTAAAGACTAATTCTATGAAACATTATTATACTGTTACCAAAATCAATAGCAGTACAACAATAATGACAAAACTACAGACAGGTAACCCCTGTAAATATAAAGGCAAAATTTCTCCACATAATGCTGGAAAACTGAATACAATAGCTAACTACAATCATCTGTCTTGATCAAGTGGGAATTATCCCAGGGAATCAAGAATAGTTCAATATATGTAAGTAAATACTTAAAACACATAACTTCAACATTATGAGGACAAAATCCACATAAATAACTTAATAGGTGCATAAAAAGCATTCAATAATATTCAACATACCTTCATTATAAAAATTCTTAAGAGATTATGTATAAATGGAACATATCTTGATACTGGTTTTTGTATAACAGAACCACATATTACTTTTTTTAATTGATTTTATTTTTTTAAATACACAATAGTGGAATGCATTACAATTCTTATTACACATATAGAGCATATTTTTTAATATCTTTATATATCAAGAATGTTCACAACAATTCATGTCTTCTTATATGAGAGCCACATATTACTGAACAGGAAAAAGTTGAAAACATTTTTCCCAAGATAAAAAAAGTGAAGGATGTCTACTTGTAATATTCTTGTTCAAAATAGCTCCTATCCAGAGAAATTACATAAAGAATTAACATGCATTCAAAATGTTGAGGAAGTGAAATATTCCTGTGTAGAAATAACATGATCTTATATATACTAAAGGTGAAGACTCCATCAATAACTCAGAGCTGGCAATAAAATTCAGTATATTTAAAGTCTACTAATGAGTGTATTATCCTTTATATAAAAATTTCCCTGTATTTTTTGAAATACAGAAATCAATATTTTCAGATACAATAATATACCTAAACATCTTTGGCAACAAATTATTTTCTATTAAGAAAATGAATGATGTGGAGATATATATATATATATATATATATATATATATATATATATAAAATAACTGTTAACTAACTAATGAAGCCTTAACAACAAAAGTCATTATGTTGGGAAATCTACATTCAGACACAGAATTTATATAAGTAGACCTTTGTGATAAAAGAGAGAATATTAAAAAAGAGAGAGAGAGAAGAAGAAATTCAATATGAATTACTAATAGTTACAACTGACTAATTTTATAGATATTTCCATTGCACATGTCTTTATTTTATATCCAAATAAAGTCAAAGGTATTCATTATGTTGTTTAATGAGTAAACTTTATATCAAAAACACCCCAGAGGTTTAAAAAAGTAATATATAATCAAGATACCACAGGGGACCGTGAATGTTACATCTAATTGCTCAAATTGGAGCCTTTTTGGCAACACTTCAGTGATATTCTCTAATTCCATGTCCCTAAGGTTTGATGATAAATATTTGTGACACTTTGGGTACTAGGATAAAGTATTTGGTGTAATATCTCTCAGTTTCCTTCAAAGGTGGGGACATAAAGCAACATTTGAAACATTCAATGAAATACACTCTGGACTCTACTATTTGGGGTCTGTTCTATTAAATACAGAGGATTTGGGGATTGCATTGATCTCAGGAAAAAGTTCTTCAGTAAATGCAGCACTCAAGAGCTTCTGTATTTAGGTGAGTTCATTCAGTTCTTCTGTTATTTCCCTTTAGTGGGAAAACTTCAAGTTATAATAGTATTCACAGGAGACAAATTGATGTATCAGTCCCGATACACCCAGATCCAATTCATTTCACTAAGGGAGACTTTTGAGTTCTGGTTTTCTCACTGAATATCCACAATTTGTACATGAATAAAATCAACATTTTGGTAAGTAGAGAGTAATAAAAAAATCACCTTTACAATACCCACAATCTCTGAGGAGGTAAGAGTAACAACTATATAAATGATAGGCTGCAGCCATTGATAACTGTCAATTGTAAACTTTACTCATTACCTGTACACAGGAGAGAAAGAAAAGTGAATATAGTTTACATTGAAAGTGGAAAAATAATGCATTATACAAGTGAGAATAGAACAGGAAAATATACTTCGTGAAAATGAACATGTGCTATGTAGCTGGTTGATAAATATAGCATCTAGAAAAGAATGTGTTAGGCTAGTGGTTATGAGATTGGATATCTAGATCTGGACCACTTTAGATAAAGAAGACAGAACACTGAAAATTTCATGCTTTCATTGATAAATATATTTTAATCCTTTAAGCCACTAATGTCAGTTTAAAATGATTATGGAAAGTTATTCTCATAGTGCTCCATAGAATAATTAGATTAGTAGAAAGGTATCAGGGAAGTACAGCCATTAGACTAGCATTGTGTTGCAAAGAGAGATAAAGATTATTTGATGAGCAACCAGTCTTTGTGTGATACATCTTTCCTACAGAACAAAGCCTGTGCAAGTGAAGAGTGTGTGATAGCTATTACATAGGGCTCTAGGAAGAGTGATGTGGTCTTAGATTAACTGCCCACCTGAAATCCTGCAGTGCTTCTGTTGTGTAGGTTCAGGGACAAAAATATAATTCTACACTGTATTCCCAAGTGCCTACCTGTGGATAGTTGCTGCTGCTTGGGACTGACTTTCCCAAGTATATACAGTTTTTAAACCATGCTACCTTCTCATGTTTTAACGAATATAGTGCTGCACATCTACTGTGAATCACACCATGTTGCTTATGCTTTAAATTTATTACAGAGGTTTCTAACTAGTGGTTTAAATTTCATATTTTTAAGATCCTCATTTGATTGTCATTGAAATGACTTTGGCATTGAGGAATATCATGATGTCCTGTTGGCAATGGGTCTGTATTCTGATACTTGTTTTTGACAAGGCTTTAAACTTGAGTCAAAAAAAGAATGTATTTTTTTCATGACTTAAAAAAAAACATAAGAATTTCTAGTATTTTCAGTTTCTATTGTTTCTCATTTACTCAACTTCTGAAATTTGCCATATTAGAAAATGAATAGATTTGATTAATTATAGCTTTCACTATTTTATCCCAGCACATTTTACATTTTGCTGTGATCACATTTTACTGAGTAATATAAAATTCTGGGAAGGAGATATTGTTAAAATTTTCAAGACTAGTTCAATATAAAGGGAAATGTTTAGTATTGCCATAACACAACTCCAAAATATGTTGAAATATGGAGTGATAAAACACAGTGAAAAGGAAAACAAAACAACTAATAAAATTCTAAATTCATTATTTTACAGGTAGGTTAACACTTTACAAGTTTTTGAATGATTCTGAGCTAATTCCATCAGAACTCGAGAGGAAAGGCAGTGAAGAAGCTACAGAAATCTGCTGTATGTGTTCTTCCTACAGAATTGTATTTACTAACAGATTCAGGCAAAAATATAGAAGCTCTTCTCAGGAAACTTCTGTTTAAATAATGAAACTTATTTTTCGAACATAGCAGAATATATTCTATTTTTGTTCTTCTTGTCTTTGTTCAATTATTTGGATTTCAAAATTATTTGCTATGCAGATATGATGTAAATATACAATATTTTTTAAAATAATGCAGCAACATTAACCCAATATTTTCAGCAACACTTTTTAATTGAGACTAACTATACCTCTCCACATTTCTTCCTAACCTTTACTATTGTAATTATTGATTCTCGCTTCTTTTCCATTTTATCCATAGGATCCAAGGAAACCAGACTGCTGGAGTAACATTCATCCTCCTGGGCTTCTCAGAATTCCCAGAGCTCCAGGTGCCCCTGTTCCTGGTGTTCCTGACCATCTACACAGTCACTGTGCTGGGGAACACAGGCATGATCCTGGTCATTAGGGTCAACCCCAAACTCCACACCCCCATGTACTTTTTCCTTAGTCACTTGTCCTTCATCGATTTCTGCTACTTGACTGTGGTTACTCCCAAACTATTAGAAAATTTGGTGGTGGAAGACAGAACCATCTCCTTCACAGGCTGCATCATGCAGTTTTTCTTTGCATGCATATTTGTGGTGACAGAGACATTCATGTTGGCAGTGATGACCTATGACCGATTTGTGGCAGTCTGTAACCCTCTTCTCTACATGGTTGCAATGTCCCAGAAACTGTGTTCTTTGTTGGTGGCTGCATCATACTCTTGGAGTATAGTCTGCTCTTTAACATTCACATACATTTTGTTGACCTTATCTTTTTGTGGGACTAAGTTTATAAATAATTTTGTCTGTGAACATGCTGCAATTGTTGCTGTGTCCTGCTCTGACCCCTCTATTAGCCAGAAAATCATTTTTGCTTTTGCCACATTCAATGAAATAAGCAGCCAGGTGATTGTTCTTACCTCCTATGTTTTCATTTTTGTCACTGTCATGAAAATGCCTTCAACTGGGGGGCGCTACAAAGCCTTCTCCACATGTGCGTCCCATCTGACCGCCATTACTATATTCCATGGTACCATCCTTTTTCTCTACTGTGTTCCCAACAACAAAAGTTCATGGATCATGGTCAAGGTTGCTTCTGTCTTCTATACAGTGGTCATCCCTATGCTTAACCCCTTGATCTACAGCCTCAGGAACAAAGATGTGAAGGAGACAGTTATGAAGCTAATCAACACCCAATTATTTTATCATAAAATGTGATTTCAGAAGCTTTTTTTTTGAGTACTCCTGTTCTATTTTACTAACAAATCAAATATTAACAAATTACATATGTTTAAATGTATCTTTCTTCACCTAATATTTCAACATCTGTTTATTCTAATAAAGTGAATTTTAAAATTTGAATATTATTAGAATTGAAAATTTAGACCATTACAATATTATCATACTTAAATAAAAATATTTGTTTTAACCTATTTTTCCATGTGATTGTTCAGGAAATCTTTCAGTTCAATTTTTGTCTTATAAAGTGTGATATTTTAAGATGATTTGAAGAATTTTACTTTACAATGAGGGAGCTAATCTCATCATTCAAAATTTATACCTAAACAGCTATTCAAAATAAAATTATATAAAAATGAGTCATTTTGACATTGGATAATTTGTAAGCAACCAAAATAAAAAAAATAAATTACACAAATTCTTACAAAGGCTAGAATATAGTGTATAAAAATTTTATTTGGCAATATATATATATATATATATATATATATATATATATACACACATACATTATGCATTTGCAAAAGGAAGTGATATAATTTTCAAATATAGAACCATCATTCTAGACTGGCACTTTATGTTGATGTGTTTTTTTCATTAATTATTTGTTGTTAAATATTTCAGAGGTGATTTTAAATTCATTTTGTTTTTCTCCAATTTCCTTCATTAAAGTACAATATATGACACTGATATTGATGTAACAAACAGATACTATTCAGGCATCAGTTACTTGCTGATAATATAAAAGCAAGCATACCCTGCAGTCATATTCACTAAACAGTTGTATCAATGACTTGACTAAAATATTTCTGCTGATATAGTTTGAATTCTTTGGGCTGCAAGAATGAATTAACTTGTCTAATGAACCTTCAGCCCTTAAGCCTATATGTCTGTTATTTTCTTGGACTTCTTGAGTCACAACTGAATTTACTATCCATTAAAGATACCTGGAGCTTTCCTGGTTATCATATGTTAATATCTTTTGACTCAGAGTAAATTACATAGCTAATCCACAAATTCAAGGGTGAAAATATTACCTGCTTTTTCCAAATCAGAGAGAGAAAAGGATTTCAGCTTTCCCCATTCTGAACAATGTCAGCTGTTAAACAAGACTTTTATTATGTAATTGTGTATTCCTTCTTCACCTAATTTGATCCATACTACTTAACATAAATGGTTGTTGAATCTTAAAATGTCCTTTCTGCATTTATTGAGATGGCCATATGGTTTTCATCCTACATTCTGTTGATGTTGTATGTCACGCTAATACTCTTCTTGCTATTCTTGCATTCATGGGTTAGATCAAACTCGAGCATGCTAAATAGTCATTTGAATATGCTACTTTAATTCTAGTTGTTGATTAATAAAGGAGGGGAAATCATTAAATGTTCCATTCCAGTTTCTCTATATGTAGGAATGTGTGTGCAGAAGCATGTTTGCAGTTCAATAATGATGCTTCTTGTAAAAAAAAAGATTTAAGAAGTTTGAGTATGCACCATGGAACACTTGTATAATAAATAAAGTTACTAGGTTATAAGTTGGAATGTTATATTTACATATTTATTTTGATGTTTTTACCTTTAAACATGGAAATCTAATGAGTTTTTTAATAGTGGGAAATTAAGCAAATACAAAAGTAGTTGTAAATTCAATCAAAATAGTATATATTTTTAATTTTTTGTTATTTAGTTAAATATGACAGTAGAATGTATTTTGACATATTATACATATATGGAGTATAACTTCCCATTCTTTTTATTGTACATGATGTGGAGTTACACTGGTTGTATGTATATGGACATAGGAAAGTTATGTTCAATTCATTCTACTGTCTTTCCTGTTCCCATTCCTCTCCCTTCTCTCCATTCCCATTTGTCTGATCCAAAGCCCTTCTATTCTTCCTCTCCCACCCCCATATTATGTGTTAGCTTCTGCATATCAGAACATTTGAATTTTGGTTTTGGGGGATTGGCTTAATTCACTTAACATGAAAGTCTTCTGTTCCATCCATTTAGAGGCAAATACTATGATTTCATTCTTCTTTATGGCTAAGGAATATTTGCTTATTTATATATACCACATTTTTTCTCTACCCATTCATCTGTTGAAGGGCACATAGGTTGGATCCACAACTTACCTATTGTGAATTGAGTTGCTATAAACATTTTTCAAATACTCCTGATGGGATATATATTGACAGAAATGTAATGTGCCTTTAAAAAAAATAGTAAATTGTGTTTTCAGTCTGGGAGAAGACATTTTTAACTGTGAAAATACATGTATTTTACATTCTATATGTTATTTTGCTAATTCTTGTTTTAAGTGGTGATTATGGATAGTACATACACACACACACACACACACACACACACAACTTTTAAACTATGGGATCTACTAGATATGAAGATGATTTTTAACCTGAAGAGATGTGCAGAATATTTGTTGAGGATACATCCAGTGATAAATATGTTTAAACTGCTTAATGTTTGTTTTTTATTATAGCAGTAATTATAAAATTTGTATATGTCAATTTTGGTATTATGTTGATAAAATAAATGAGGGTTCAATAATTGTATTTCTTTTGGACAAAAATCTCATTAGGTGTCTTTTCCTCCTACCAAATATTATAGGATGAAAATCACTAAGAAAGAAAATGGAAAATGCACAGTTGGTTAGGAAATATATTGAGGAACATTACACTAAAGAGTCAATATTTCCTGGTCTCTGCACACCAAGTTTATAGAAAAAGTAATATTAAGTATATCTTGTAGTTTCCATGAAACTTGAACTCATGCACTCAGAACACAGAAAACTTGTAACTGTGATGAATAAGCAAGGCTTTATTTGTGGATTTGAGAGAAGCAAAATTAAAGATTGATTTTGTAACTGAGTTTTATATCCCCAAACTCATAAGTATATTTACATTGATACAAATAATAAAGTTCTAAAATAAATTTTAACAATATATATAAAATATGATATATATTTATTTTAGGAATTAGAAATTGACATGCCATTTAAAATTCATTAATAAATCTATTGCATTGTGAAAATAAGGAAAAATCACAGATTTATTTCAATATAGATAGTAAATATTTTGATCAATTTGTACTGATAAACAGAACTGGTAGTGCATACTTATATCACTGTATCTATCAGAATCTGTCTATAAGAGGAATTAAATTTAAAGAATAGATTCATGTCATCATGAAATTTGACAAGTCCCAAGATCTGCAGGACAGTGAGCAGCAGGAAAAACATCCTCACAGACATCAATCGAATAATGTTTGCCCAAATATGTGTACAACCCATGACACAGTCAATTTATATGCAAAATTAAAGTTCACCTACCAATTATAAAGCAATAACAAAAACAAATTTTTTTAAGAAAACAAAGAATATAAGAAAAAAATTTTGAACTATTATCCCACAGTTCAAGAGAAATAACAATAATAGTCATAACATTTCATTGGAATTGATCAAAATTGACATGATTATAATATTTATTTGTTTCCAATCTGTGTATATACTACAGGTTTGCATGGACTACACTAAATCCTTTTAATACATTTTAAAAAATTGTGTTTAGAGTAATCCGCCTCCTTTTAGATATTTGGTATATTTGATACTATTATAAGTAATAATTTCTAAATACATCATTTAACATGCTATTATTATAGAAACATGCAATCGATTCTTGTTTATTCATTTTGAATTTAAGAGTATGGCAAAAACTAACTATTTTGCTCCCATATATTTCATTTCAACATTGTTGTGTATTTTTATCTGTCAAATATCATATTTTGACAAAAAATAACAAGTATCATTTTGTTTGTTGCCCTCATCTTAACATTTATACTTGTATATATGCAAGTATTTAGAACTATACTGGTACTAGTTCAATGACTTCCTAATAAAATCTGAGAATACTATATTGTTATAGTTAAAAAAAATGTTTTTTTTTTCACATTATGTATCTTCCTTCTGTAGTTGTTATGTGAACCCCAGTCAATAAAGTTAATCACGTTTGATTTTCTTGAGTAAAGAATATGTACATGCATTGATAATAAATTTTAAAATAAATAGTTCTTGAAAAAATGTTTACATTATTACATTAGTTCTCTCTTAAAATCAACTAGTGTTTGGAAGTGTTAAAACTACCACTAGTTGATTACTAGTTATTGCTCTCATGGAACAGTTATCTAAAAGTTTACACTGCTTTGACCTTTCTTAAGTCTATGTCCCTTGGCTCTTCCATTCCAGTCTGTCTTGATGATTCCTTTTTACATCCTATCAACTCCCTTCAAATACAGTCAAGTCTCATATCCCGAACAAAATTGAAACTTTCCCAATTTGGATCACAGCATATTATCTTTAAAAATATGTTCCAATACTTAAACTAGTCAACTCAGGATTTGTTTGTTTTTAATTTCTCATTGTATCTCACTATATTTGCTGTGGTAGTAAAATTGAAATAAATATATATAAAGCTATATCCATCTTTTCATTTTTACACAACTGAGAATACTTTTCTTAATTTTTTAAACTTTATTTATTTATTTATTTATGTGGTGCTGAGGATTGAATCCAGTGCCTCACATGTGCTAGCCACATGCTCTACCACTAAGCCACAACCCCAGCACAACTGAGAGTATTTGAAACCTTTCTTTTGACAAACTTTATCTTTGATTATGAAGAATCTTATTGAGATACTTCTGTATTTTAACTCAAGGATACACTTTACCACAATGAAAATGTGTACTTCTTATCTGTTTATATATTTCAAATATCACTTCTTTGTTAATATAGCCATAACATGTCCAGAGCTCAGGAAAATAATGCTTTAAAAGTCTAATGAGACTACATATAAGATGATAAAAAAAAAGTATCTGATACACAGACCCTTAACCAAAACCTACAGGCTGTTTTGGAAAGCATATGTACCCTTGTCAACTTAATAATATAGAGAATTAATAGTTTTTAAAAGGTAAACTAATTGCACAATTGCTCCCATGCATACATGGCTTTGGGTGTCTTTATTCTTTTAGTTTTGCTTTATATGTCGTACTGAGATATAAGTAAAAAAGGGAAGAAAAACAAAAGGCTTTATGGTTCTCAGCATTCTATTTTAAAGTGATCATTTGTTTTGATTTAGATGTATTTTTAGTGATTAATCTCTGCTGCAACTTCAACTGATATACTAGACTAAATGTGTTGATGTGGGTCAACCTGCCACAGTGCTTCCAAGCAAACATATTTATTTTGCAAGCTATCCCCAATTCAAAAGATCTGACACTTGTAAAGATGAACATAAAATGCTGCTCCTTTTTTTTCCTACCAACTTCTCCAACTCTTCCAATTATAACTGTACGAGACTTTTCAATATCTTGAGAAAATCTTGGTAGTTTTTGTTTTCAAATGCCAATGCAGATGTGCATTTCTAAGAATTCATAGTCAGCAGTGTGGGTGGTATTTTTATGGGTAAGTCTTGGATATAATTATCTTTTTTTTTTACCCTGACATGCACCTTACAAGAGTAAATTGAGCAGTTACAATAGATGGATTAAAATATCCAGTGGTATGATTTATAGGGTTGTTCTAAAAAATATAGCTAGGTCTATAGTGAAAGACCTGATATTTAACACATGGCAATTCTGTAAACCCCCTTACTGAAGGCATATTCAGAAAACAATATTAAATCCACACTTTGGTTGCATATGAAAAGATGTATAATACAATGTAGAGTCGAATTCTGTCTAAATACTTGTACACACATGCAAACAAATACAATAAGCCTAAAAGTGCTTATAGTATATAATGGTATTGGGATTAGTGCAATAAATATGTTCTTGTTTTTACATTGGTGTTTTTGTGAATTTTCAGAGTTTCATTTCCATGCAACAGTCAGGTATTTTTAAGACATGTCAATCAACATATTACTTATTTGGTGGAAATTGTACTCCAAGTAACAGAAGAGGAATTTTCTCTAATTATTCTGTTTTTAGTTTTAGTTCTTCACAATAGTCAGGATTCTCCAGGGTTGGTGTCCCTAGAGTTAAGCAGAGAGACATAAACAAAAAGCACGGTCATGGATTATAAGTTAAAGATCTGTCTCTTCCTCAGGGCATCGCTATACTCTCACCAAAATATTTGACAATTGGAAAAGTGCTATTAGTTCCATTCTTTATTGAATTATATTCTGGAAGAGTCACTACCTTTAAAGGAATGTGAAAACATATAAAACATTTTAATTGTAAGAGAGAATGTGCATGTAGTGGTTACTAATGGCAAGACAGGCCACAATTAAAAATGTATATGAAGAGAATCTGTCTTTTGGTGAGTGGCTTTAATGTTGGGCATTTTTTCATTCATATGTGAGATTGGTGTTGTGATATGTGATATCCAGAAATTGTTTGGGGAGGAAAACACCCAGTGGGGTTGAAGGAGAGTAATGTTTATTTAGTTCAGCTAGTGGTACATATTCAAAGTGCTAAACTCTATTTTCATTGTTCCTGGGATCATTTTGCTGAGATTGAAAGTTTGCCCTTATGTCGCATATGCAAGGGGTTAAAAGTATGTTTTTTTCCTCATGAAATTTTGTGAATTCAGGAAAATAATGTAAAGCACAGGCACGCATATAAAAATATGCGTATTTTTATAAATAGAATTTTTTAAAAAGTTGTATTTTTAATAAATGTGAATTATAAGTGCAAGGAAACTATAGCATGAGAAAAATAATAATATTTGGATAACTATAAAAGTTTTCTTGGAAAATCTATGTAGGGAGATTGTGATTAAATAAGATAGATTAAAACAAAAGTGGAGAAATAGAGTCAATTCAGTAGGTTAGAAGAAATAAATATTTTCATAATAAAATTTTAAGATACCCGTGTGAATTGACAGAATTGTTTGTTCACTTTGAAAGAGTGGAGTCAAAACTTTAATGAACGTATTCAAGGGTTAGTTGGATGATAGTTTTCTTTTTTGTTGTTTTTTAGACAGCAAAGTATGTGCTGTTGAAATGCCTGGGGCAACAGTAGGAGTAAAGAATGAAGGACAGCTTGACATTTCCTTAGTTTTCATTAACTCTGCCTGATTTTACAACAGCCCCAACCTAAGCTTCTGAAAGGATAAGCAAAAGCCAAAGGCACCAAGCAGTCTTGGGAAAACAATGTGAAATGAGGATGATCTAAGCACTATGGGAGGAGTCCACGGGCACTGGAATTCAAAAGGGAATGTGAATTTTGAAAACCAAAGTGAGTCAGAATATGAATGTCTAGGACTAGTTTTTCAGGATCCTAAAGTATAAGTGTCAGGTTTGTTGTTCACCAGTAACCCATGGACAAAATTTGACAAGGTAGTGAATTAACCAGGCTCATTTCAAATAGCTAACTACAATGTGTGCCTTTTTAGAGGTATGGAAATAATAAGTTTCCTGAGTTTCTTCCTTCTTGGCCTTGATAGATTTTCTTGGGATAGTGAAATTATGTTAGTACTTTAGTGTTGGATAAAGAAGGTTAATGTTATGATAAGAATATTGATCTGACACTCTCAAATATATTCTCTGTATAAGAAAGTAAATAAATGCTAAATAAAGTTGTTTATGCAGACAAAGGAAGAAGACTGCATAAAGTGTCTTAAAATATTTGAAAGTCTATATTGTGAGAATCAGCCTTATTTTCTTTGATCCCCAGAATGAGAGGCTTATGTAATGGTAACCAAAAAAAATATAAAAATTAATACTAATAAAGAATATGATAAGGTACATAATTAAATATAGAATTGACTATGGTGACTAGTGTCTTAGTTTCTTTTCATGACAAGGTTTGAAGAGAAGTCTTAAATATGAACTCGAATTTTATTATTAAAATGATCATTAAAACTATTGTTAATGGACATTGAACAGAGCTTGTGAAAAGAGAATTCTCAACTTCTAAACGGTGCTTGGTCTAAAAGGTGTTCAGATCTTCGTTTAGAGACTCTCAGGAAGGGCACTTAGTATGCATTAACCATTCAGCAGAATCCATACTAACCACCAAGAAATTCATCATTTAAGCCAACTTGTAGAACCTTCACTGAGATGATGGTTTCATCAGGCTTCGTTTTATGAGCAGGAGATGGCACTGCAAAAATTTTGACCAGTGCAGTTTTAGCTTAATAAAGTAAGCTAAATTCCTGAATATCAAAACAACACATTTTCATCAACATGTGTGACCAGCTGAATGCTGTTCACAAAGGTCCCTGGCTCTCCTGTGCAATGAAAAGTGCAATAGTACAGCTGTTGCTCTGTTCTGGAACTAATAGTGGTGGCTTTCATGGAAGACTGGAACAGGAGACACATGAGCATAAAAAGTTGCTCCAGTTCTTGTATGTGTTAAAATGCCACATCACCAGTTGTTGGATTTCAGAGTCAATCTTTTCCTCAGGTGTAGCTGTGAGAAATTTCTAATACTTTGAATCCTTGTGGATTACAAATATAATTTTAATTATATTTTTTAATTATTCAGTCTTCCATGTTCCTTCATTCCTCCTGGGTCAGCACTCAAAAATGACATCATGACTAAAGTGTTTTGGATTACTTGGAATGAAAAATTACATTTTTCTTACTCAAAACTGCTGATAATGGGTTGTTTTTCGTGTTTAATATGTACTACAAAATGCATACGTGGAAAAAGGTAATAAATGTGAAATCTTTAAGAAATTTTCCAAATACCCATACAGAAATAATTTTTATTATTCAGCATTGTAAACCTTATAAATTACTATACATTTGATATATAACAGAAAGAAAATGCTTTTCAGTAGAATTGTTCATGGGACCACTTAAAAGTCCTTTTCAGTAGGTGTTTCATCATCATTTGAAAATAGGGTTTGTTGGGCAAGGGACAGTGGAGCACACCTGTAATTCCAGCTACTTGAGAGGCTGAGGATGAATAATTGTGAGTTCTAGGCTAGCCCCAAGACCTTAGGCAGACCCTCAGCAACTTAGTGAGACTTTGTCCCCCAAAATCAAAACAATTGTAGATGGAGTTTAGTGGTAAAGCACACATGGATTCATTCCACAGTAAAAAAGAAAAGAAAGTAAAGGCAAATAGGATATGAATAGAATATGTATAAGTTATTTATATTGATAAAGAAAAGTGAATGTATGACAAGATATATTCTGCCCCCCTCATTTTTATTCTTTTTTTATTTGCATATTGAAAGTGTTTACTATTTCCAGTGACTCTCGTGGCATTATCATATGAGTAATAAGATCATTTCAATGATGGTCTGACATTTGAACAGGTCTCCTTGGTTGTCATAAAATATTTTAATGTAAAGTCTTCCATGTATCTGATACATTTATAGACAATTTACATTAAAAAATAATGATGATCACTACCACTTTTCATTCCAGATAAGAAAACTACAGTCCTATGAACACAGCTAATTGCTCTGAATCAATGGGCAACAAGTTATTGAGTAACAACCCAAGAGGAAGCAGAAGACTCACCACTGTAAACTGGCTGCTTTTGTCCTCACTGGGCCACACTGAACATCACCTAAGTCTCTGCCTCTCTAATATGTCAATTACTGCTGCTCCATTTAATTTTCTTCCTCATATTTTTTCTTTAAAGAAGAATCATGGATCATGAAGTCAGAAACAAGAGCACTATAGACAGATTGATCCTGGTGGGGTTCTCAGAATTCCCACAGCTCCAGGCACCTATCTTCCTGCTGTTCCTCACCATCTACACAGTCACTCTGGTGGGGAACGTGGGCATAATTATAGTGAGAAGGATCAATCCCAAGCTGCATACACCCATGTACTTTTTCCTCAGCCACCTCTCATTTCTGGATATTTGCTACTCCAGTGTATTTACACCCAAGCTGTTAGAGATCTTGGTTGTGGAAGACAGAACTATGTCCTTCAATGGATGCATGACACAGTTTTTCTTTGGCTGTGCATGTGTGATTGCAGAAATGTTCATGTTGGCAGTGATGGCCTATGACCGATTTGTGGCTGTGTGTAAACCCCTTCTCTACACAGTAGCCATGTCTCGCAAGCTCTGTGCCCTCCTGGTGGCTGGAACTTACATGTGGGGTGTCCTCTGCTCATTGATACTCACATATTCTCTGGTAAGACTGTCCTATTGTGGATTTAACACCATAAATAATTTTGCCTGTGAGTACTCTGCCATCCTCTCTTTGTCCTGCTCTGACACTTCTTTCAGTCAGATGGCATGTTTCGTCATTTCTACATTCAATGAAGTGTGTAGCCTCCTGATCATCCTTGCCTCCTATGGCTTCATTATAGCCACTGTCAGCAGGATGCCTTCTAAGGGTGGCCTCTGCAAAGCCTTCTCCACCTGTGCCTCTCACCTGACTGCCATCAGCATCTTCCATGGGATAATTCTTCTCCTCTACTGTGTTCCCCATGCCCAAAACTCCTGGCTCCTGGTCAAAGTAGACACTATTCTTTTCACTGTCATGATCCCCATGCTGAATCCCCTGATCTATAGTCTCAGGAACAAAGATGTGAAAGACACAATCAGGAGGCTAATCTACACCAAACTGCATTCTCTCTACGTAAAATTCAGATAAATATGTTTTTGTATAACTTAAACATGCATGATTCTTAAAAAAATTATATGAAACTTGTTTCAACTGAATGTTTTTAACATGTTTACATTCATGAAATATTGAATATGAAATGATCATAATGTTCAGAGTGCTTTATAATTTTCAGTTTTTTTAAAAAAATATGCTGCTTTTGTGTATTTCTTCTAAAAAATTTCAAAAGGTAGTATGCTTCTAAATTTCCCCAGTGAACACTACAGAAGTCAGAATAAGGAGTTAGAAGTCCATATCTAGAACTCACTCCTTGTGCTACAGCCTAGCTTTTCCTTGTGCTTACTAGAGGTGCCAGAAACAAAAATGAACAGTGACTGCAGCAGATTCATATGCGAGTCTTTAGATCTCACTGTGTTGACCCAGCAGTTCTATAAAGCATCACTTTTTGTTTCACCTTAATAGAGTAAGTACAATGAGAACCCTTATTTATATGATGAGAACTATTGACTGACTTCAGCAAGTAGGTATTAAAAATAAGAGCTACTACTTTTATGCATCCCTTGTTGTCTGAGTTCCAGTGTAATATATTAGAGTTCAATGAAATGTATTGAGATAATGCGGAGTGCAATAAAAAATTTATACTTACCTCTAACAATACTTGTACCCTGTTTTGAGGGATATGACACAATTGTTTTGAAATTGTGCCTTTGATCAGGCATTCTAATAATCAACTCATCTCTTCTGTAAATATTTTATCAGTAAATTGCCTTATGTACTCACTCAATTGCTTAAACAAAGGAGTCAATGTTGTATGGTGCATCTTTCCTTTTCTTCTAAAATTTATAGAATGACAATCACTAAGAAAGAAAAGTATTAAACAGTTGGTTGGGAAATGTATTTCAGGACGTCTGATTTAAGAGTCAGAGTTTCCTGGTCTCTGAACCCTAAATATATGGAAAATGCAATCTCATGTGTATCTTATCCTTCCTCCCTTCATTCCATTCCTCATTATCTAATCTAGTGCACCTCTATTTTCCCCTCATTCCCTGTCCCTGCACTTTATTGTGAGTTACCTTTCTTCTGAGTATCAGAGAAAGCATGTGACCTGTGGTTTTTTTTTCTTACTTCACTTAGCTTGACAGTCTCCAGATATATCCACTTGTCAGCACAAATGTCATGGGTAATTTTTCTTTATGACTGAGAAAGGCTCCATTGTGCATCTATACCACATTTTCTTTATTCATCTCCTGAAGGACACCTAGGTTGGCTCCATACTTAGCTACTGTAAAATGACTGCTATAAACATTAGTGGAGCTCCTTCACTGTAGTATGATGATTTTAAATCCTATGGGTACTTATCCAGGAGTGGGATATCTGGGTCAAGTGGTGGTTCCATTCCTAGTTTTTTGAGGTATCTAAATACTGCTTTCCAGACTGATTGCACCAATTTGTGCTCACCCCAGCAATGTATGAGTATAGAGTTATCCCCACATCCTCATCAAAAATGTATTGCTACTTGTATTCTTGATAATGCCATTCTGACATCAATGAGATGAAATCTCTGTGTGGATTTAAATTGCATTTCACTAATTCCTAGAGAAGACTTTTTCATACATATATTTTGACCATTTGTATTTCTTCTTCTATGACTTGCCTTTTAAGTTCCTTTGCTCATTTATTGATTGTGTTATTTGGTTTTCTTTTGGTGTTAAGTTTTTTGGGTTCTTGATATTTATCCTGGAAATTAATGCTCTATCTTGAGGGCAAGTGGCAAAGATTTTCTCCCATTCAGTACACTTTCTCTTTACATTCTATAGGGTTTTCTTTGATGTGAAGAAGCTTTTTAGTTTGATGCCATTCCATTTATTGTTTATTGATTTTAATTTTTGATATTTGGGTCTCTTATTAAGGAAGTCAGGTCCTGTTCCAATATATTGAAGTGTTGGGCCTATGTTTTCTTCTAGTATATGCAAGATTTCTGGTCTAATACCTAGATTCTCAATCCACCGTGAGCTGAGTTTTGTGCAGGGTGAGAGAGAGGGGTAAAATTTCATTCTACTCCATATGCATTTACAGTTTTCTGAGCTCAATTTGTTGAGGAGGCTGTCTTTTCCCTAGTGTAAGTTATTGGCTCCTTTGTCTAGGATGAGTTAGCTGTGTTTTTGTGTTTTTATTTCTGTGTCTTCTATTCTATTCCATAGGTCTTCTTCCCTGTTTTGCAGCCAATACTAGTTCTATTCCTATAGCTTTTTAGTATAAGTCTGATATTGTGATGCCTCCTGCTTCATTTTGGCTTTTTATTTATTATTTATTTATCCATTTACTTTTGCTAACAATTGCTTTGGGTATTCTGGTGAGTGCTTCTTCCACTCCCATGAATAATGTAATTGAAATTTTGATGAGAATTGCATTGAGTATGTAAATTGTAAACAATATTAGAAGTTCCTTCTGGAATTTTTATGTGAATCCCCCTTATCAAGTAGATCCCTTTTCATTTCCTTGGGTAAAGAATATGTATATTTGTTGATATTAAAATTTAAAATAAATAGTTCTTAATGTTTTCATCATTACATGAGTTCACCCTTAAAATCAACTGTGTTTGAATGTGTTGAAAATAACACTACTCAATTTCTAATTAATAATATCATTGATCATTTATCTAAATATTTATGTTGCTTAGAGCTTTCATAAGCATGAGTCCCCTAAACACATATGAAATTTTCACATTTTGGATCACAGCATATGTTCTTTAAAAATATGTTCTGATACATTAACCAGTCATTCAGGGTTGTTATTGTTTGTTTGTTTGGGTCTTTTTAAATTTTCTTGTTGCTTTTCACTATAATTGTTATGTTAGTAAAAGTGAAAAAATTATAAAACCGTATCCATCTTTTCATTCATTATTTTATGACTGAGAATATTTGACATCATTTTTTAACATATTTTATCTATGATTATGCAGAATGTTATTGGGATACTTCTGTATTTTAACTCAAGGATAAACATCATCACAATGAAGATATGAAATTCTTATATGTTTCTATATTGCAAATATCTCTTCTTGGTTGATACAGCCAGAGTTTAGTTCCTAGATCAAAAATCATGTCCACAGCTCATTAAAATAATTCTTTACAAATCTAATGAGACTACCAATCAGATGATAAAACAGTCAATATCAGATACACAGATGCCTAAACCAAAATCTTCACGTTGTTTGGAAAGCATATGTACCTTTTGTCACTTAATATAATAAAGAATTAGTAGTTTTTAAAACATAGAAATAATTGCACAATTGCTATAGTGCACACATGGCTTTGGGCTTCTTTTATTCTTTTACTTTTTTTACATGCCACAGTGAAATGAAAGTAGAATAGAGAGGGAAAATGAAATGATTTTGGTTCTCAGTGTTCTGTTTTAAAGCGCTTATTTGCTTGGACTTAAAAGTATTTTTACTGATTAATCTCTGCTGTAACTTAAGCTAATACACTGATGTGGGTAAACCAGCTAAAGTGCTTCCAAGCAAAAATATTTATTCTGCAAGCTATCCCCAATTGAAAACAGTTGATACTTGTAAAGATGAACATAAAATGCTGCTTCATTTTTTCCTACCTATTTCCCAATTCCTCCAGTGTAACTGTGTCAGAATTTCCAATCCCCTGTAAAAACCAACCAACCAAACAACCAACAACAACCACAAAAATAACTTGGTATTTATTATTTTCAAATGTCAGTGCCTCTGTGCATTTCTCAAGACTTCATAGTCATGAAACTGGGTATTATTTTTGTGGTAAGTGTTTGACACCACTATTGTTTTTACAATGACCTGCACCCTACAAGAGTAAATGTAGCAGGTATGATAGATGAATGAAAAATACCAGTGCTATAATCTATAGGGCTGTTCTGAAGAATATAGCTAGGTCTATAGTGAAAGCCAGATACTTAACATATGCAAGTTTTCTGAACTCCCTAGCTGAAGGCATATTTAGAAAATATACCACAGTGTAGAGTTCTGTCTAAATACATGTACCTAGGTTGGTACATGAAAAAATTATAAAACCATATCCATCTTTTCATTATTTCAAGACTAAGATTATTTGACATTTTTATTTTGAACAAACATTATCTATGATTAGGCAGAATGTTATGCAAACAAATCAAACAAGACTAAAATGCTTATAACGTATAATTATATTGGCATGATTGAAATAAATATGGTCCTGTTCTTACTTTGACATTTTTGTGATTTTTCAGAGTGTAACCTCCATATAGAAGTCAGGCATTTTTAAGACAAGTCTATCAATATATTGCCAATTTAGAAGAAACTATTCTCCAAGCAACAGATGAGTGAATTTCTCTAATTCTGTTGTTTATACTTCTTCAAAATAACCAGGATTCTCCAGGGTCTGTGTCCCTAGTGTTAAATACCTAGATGTAGAACCAAGAGCATTATCATGGGATACATGTTCACGAGCTGTATTTTATCACAGCTTCACTATGCTTTTGAAAGTTGGAACAATGTTAACTCCCTCCTTTATTGAATTCTATTTTGGAAGAGTCACTGCCTTGAAAGGGATGTGAAATGTATAAGAACATTTTAATCATGAGGGAGAATGTGCTTGAAGTGTGTGCATAATGGCAAGGAAGTACAAAATTAAAAATGTATTTCAGGAGAATATGTCCTTTGGTGAGTTGCTTCAATGCTGGGCATCTTTTCACTTCCAAGAGGTGTGTTGAAATCCAGAAATGGCTTGGAGAGAAACAAAAAAAAAAAAAAAAAAAAAAAACTGTGGGGTCTGAGATAGAGGAATGTCTCCTTAGTTCAGTGAATGGTGCATATTCAATATACTAAATTCAGTTTTCATGACTCCAAGGATAATTTGACTGAGTTTAAAACTTTGTTCTGAATTCTATATCACACTAGAGGATTTAAGTGAACTGTCAATGGTAAGTTTTTGTTTTCATTAATTATTGAATTTAGTAAAATAGAGAACACACCTGAATGCAAACATAAAATAGCAAATCTCTTATGCTTTCATAAATTTTCTGATAATATAAGTGCAAAGAATGTATAGCATGAGAAAAACTCAGATTTGGATAACCATATACATTTTTTGGAAGAGATATACAGGGAAATTGTGATTAAACAAGATTAAAATGCAAGTGGAGGAATGGAGTCAATACAATAGATTAGAAGAAATAAATATTTTAAGAGAATGCAATTTTAAGATACCTGTATGAATGGACAGAATTGTTTGTTGAGGTATTAAGGAAATGTCATCAAAATTCATAGCTTCCATTTATGCACTTTGAAAGACAGTGGAGTCAAAAACATCACTGATTGTAATCAAGGGTTAGTTGGAGAATAGATTTTATTAGATAGCAAGCAATGTTCTATTGAAATGCCTGCTGGCAAGAGTAGGAGTGAAGAATGAGAGACAGCTTGATATTTCCTCATTTTTCATTAACTGTGCCTGATTTTACAATAGCCCCAACCTGAGCATCTGAAAGAATAAGCAAAGGCAAAAATCACCAGGCAGTGGTTGGGGAGCAATGCAAAGTGAGCATTATCTAAGCACTGGGGAAGGAGTCCATGGGCACTGGAATTCAAAAAGGAATGTGAATTTGAAAACAAAAAAATGTTAGAACATAAATGTCTAGGTCGAGTTGTTCAAGATTTCTAAGTGTATAAATATGGGGTTTGTGGTTTACCAGTAACCTTATGTGTGACTGTTTGCAAAGGTCACCAGCTCACCTAAGTCTCTGCCATTGCACCATGTCAAGTTTGCAAGGTACAACAGTGCTCTGTGCTGGGACTATAGTGGTAGGTTTCACACAGGCTGTCACTTGAAATACATTAGCAAAAAATTTGTCCCAGTTCTCAGATGGGTTAACATCAGAGATTTTTTTTTTTTTTTTTTTTTTTTTTTTTTATCTCTCTATTCACTGGAACATTGTGTGGATTACAAAAATAAGATGTTTTTATTATTCAGTCTTACATATGCTTTTAGTTCTCTTTGGTCAGCACTCCTAAAATGACCTCATGAAGCAAGGGTGATAGATATTTTGAATGAAAAATTACTATGTTTAGTAGTCTGTTTAAGTGCTGATAATGGGTTGTTTCTTTGTGTTTAATAAAATATGTGCTATAAAATGCACAGATGGAAGGTAATCCATGTGAAACTGTTACAAAAATTTGCAAAATACACACTCAGCACATCGCTGTAAATATTTAGCATTGTCAACCTTCTAAATGACCATGCAGTTTTTTATATAACTGCAAGAATGTATTTATCAGTGCAAGGGTTGATGATATACTTAAAAGTCCTCTTCAGTAGATGCTTCATGATTAACTGAAAATAAGGTTTGGTAGGTCAAGGCACACCTGCAATCCCAGATACTTGGGAACCTGAGGAAGAATAATTGTACTTCTAGGACAGCCTGAGTAGCTATCCCAAAAATCTAAGGAAATCAGTGAGACCCTGTCCCAAAAAACAACCGGAGATGCAGTTCAGTGGTATTACATAATAGGACTCTGTAACCAAACAACCAATCAAACAAATAAAAAAAAAAAAAAAAACATGAAAAGAAATAGAAAAAAGGAAGGAAAGAAAAAAGAAAAAAGATACTAGAATATGTCTTGAACATGGAAAAATTAATTATGTTGATAAAGAACTGTAAAAGTTTGAGGAAGTATATTCTGTTCCTCAAATTTTTATTCATTTCTTTGTATTTGCATTTAGAACTATTTCCTATTCCCAAGGATTCTCTTGATGTGTCATATAAAAAATATAATTAGCTCAATGATTTTCTGACATTTCTACATGTCTCCATGCATGTCATAAAATAGTTTCACATGAAGCCTTCCATGCATCAGATACATTTATACACATTTATATACATAAAATAATGATGATCACTATAACTTTTTTATTCAGATAAAAAAAAGTACAGTCCTGAAGAAAACAGTAACTTCCTCTTTATCAAGGAACAGGTAATGGGTCAAGTAAGAATGCAAAGGTAAGCAGAGGACTCACCACAGAAAAGCTGACAGCTCTCTTCCTCACTGGGCCACACTGAACATCACCTAAGTCTCTGCCATTACATCATGTCATGTTCTGATGTCCCAATTTTATTTATTTCCTCATGTTTTTTTTTCTTTAAAGAAGAATCATGGTACATGAAGCCAGAAACCAGAGCACCGTAACTAAATTCATCCTGGTGGGGTTCTCAGAATTCCCACAGCTCCAGGCACCTATCTTCCTGCTGTTCCTCACCATCTACACAGTCACTGTGGTGGGGAACGTGGGCATAATCATAGTGAGAAGGACCAATCCCAAGCTTCATACACCCATGTATTTTTTCCTCAGCCACCTTTCATTTCTGGATATTTGCTACTCCAGTATGATTACACCCAAGCTGTTAGAGATCTTGGTTGTGGAAGATAGAATTATCTCCTTCAATGGATGCATGACACAGTTTTTCTTTGGCTGTGCATGTGTGATTACAGAAATGTACATGTTGGCAGTGATGGCCTATGACCGGTTTGTGGCTG
Organism: Marmota flaviventris; assembly: GCF_047511675.1. Classification (NCBI taxonomy): domain Eukaryota; kingdom Metazoa; phylum Chordata; class Mammalia; order Rodentia; family Sciuridae; genus Marmota; species Marmota flaviventris. The sequence goes on along the minus strand of NC_092506.1, from coordinate 17,052,575 downwards.
TGTGTAACCCACTTCTCTACACGGTTGCCATGTCTTACAAGCTCTGTACCCTCCTGGTGGCTGGAACTTACATGTGGGGTGGCCTCTGCTCCTTAATAATCACATATTCTCTGGTAAGACTGTCCTACTGTGGGTCTAATATCATGAATCATTTTGTCTGTGAGTACTCTGCCATCCTTTCTTTGTCCTGCTATCACAGTACTTTCAGTCAGATGGCATGTTTCATCATTTCTATATTCAATGAAGTGTGTAGCCTCCTGATCATCCTTGCCTCCTATGTCTTCATCATTGCTACTGTCAGCAGGATGCCTTCTAAGGGTGGCCTCCGCAAAGCCTTCTCCACCTGTGCCTCTCACCTGACTGCCATCAGCATCTTCCATGGGGTCATCCTCCTTCTCTACTGTGTGCCCCATGACAAAAGCTCCTGGCTCTTGGTCAAAGTGGAGACTGCACTTTACTCAGTCATGATCCCCATGCTGAATCCCCTCATCTACAGCCTCAGGAACAAAGATGTGAAAGAGACAGTCAGGGGGCTCTTCTATGCCAAACTGCATTCTCTCTATGTAAAATTCAGATAAATATGTTTTTGTATAACTGAACCATGCACAATTCTTAAAAAAATATTTATATGAAACTTGTTTCAACTGAATATTTTAATATGTTTACATTCATGAAATATTGAATATGAAATGATCTTAAATGTTCAGAGTACTTTATGATTTTCAGTTTGATTAAAAAAATACTGCTTTTGTATATTTCTTGTGAAGAATTTCAGAAGGTAGTATTCTCTATACTTCCCCAGTGAACACTACAGAAGTCAGAATAAGGAGTTAGAAGTCCATATCTAGAACTCACTCCTTGTGCTACAGCCTAGCTTTTCCTTGTGCTTACTAGAGGTGCCAGAAACAAAAATGAAAAGTGACTGCAGAAGATTCATATGTGAGTCTTTAGAACTCACTGTGTTGACCCAGCAGTTCTACAAAGCATCACTTTTTGTTTCACCTTAATAGAGTAAGTACAATGAGAACCCTTGGTTATATTATGACAACTATTGACAGACTTCAGCAAGTAGGTATTAAAAATAAGAGCTACTACTTTTATGTATCCCTTGTTGTCTGAGTTCCAGTGAGTACCTATGGGTACTTACCCAGGAGTGGGATATCTGGGTCAAGTGGTGGTTCCATTCCTAGTTTTTTGAGTCATCTCTATACTGTTTTCCAGAGTGATTGGACCAATTTGCACTCATCCCATCAACGTATCAATGTAGATTTATCCCCACATTATCACCCAAAATTTATTGCTACTTGTACTCTTGATAATGCCATTCCAGTGTCAATGAGATGAAACCTCTGTGTAGTTTTAATTTACATTTCTCTACTTCCTAGAGAAGAGTTTTTCATATTGACCATTTGTATTTCTTCTTCTATGACTTGCCTTTTATGTTCCTTTGCCCATTTATTGATTGGGCTATTTGGTTTTCTTTTGGTGTTAAGTTTTTGGGGTTCTTTGATATTTATCCTGGAAATTAATGCTCTATATTGGGGGCAAGTGGCAAAGATTTTCTCCCATTCAGTACATTCTCTCTTTACATTATTGAGTGTTTTCTTTGATGTGAAGAAGCTTTTTAGTTTGATGCCATTCCATTTATTGTTTATTGATTTTAATTTTTGATATTTGGGTCTCTTATTAAGGAAGTCAGGTCCTGTTCCAATATATTGAAGTGTTGGGCCTATGTTTTCTTCTAGTATATGCAAGATTTTTGGTCTAATACCTAGATTCTTGATCCACTTTGAGCTGTATTAGAAAAAGTGAAAAAATTATAAAACCATATCCATTTTTTCATTCATTATTTCATGAAAGAATATTTGATATCTTTTTTGAACAAACATTATTTGTAATTTTGCAGAATGTTATTGGGATACTTCTGTATTTTAATTCAAGGTTACACATCATCACAATGAAGATATACAATTCTTATCTATTTCTATATTGCAAATATCTCTTCTTGGTTGATACAACAATGGTTTAGTTTCTGGATCAAAAAAGCATGTCTAGAGCTCATGAAAATAATTCTTTAAAAATCTAATGATACTACAAATCAGATGATAAAACAATCAATATCAGAAACACAGATTCCGAAACCAAAATCTGCATGTTGTTTTGGAATGCATATGTACCTTCTGTCACTTAATGTGATAAAGAATTAATACTTTTTAAAACATAGAACTTATTGCACAATTCCTATAGTGCACACATTGCTTTGAGAGTCTTTTATTCTCTGCTTTTATTTTTTTTTACATGCCATAGTGAAATGAAAGTAGAATAGAGTGGGAAAATGAAATGATTTTGGTTCTCAGTGTTCTGTTTTAAAGTGATCATTTGCTTTGATTTTAAAGTATTTTTAGTGATTAATCTCTGCTGTAACTTCAACTAATATACTAGACCAAATACACTGATATGGGTCAGCCACCCAAAGTTCTTCCAAGCAAAAATATTTATTCTGCAAGCTATCCCCAATTTAAAACAGTTGATACTTGTAAAGATGAACATAAAATGCTGCTTCATTTTTCCCAACCTATTTCCCCAACTTCTCCAGTGTAACTGCACCAGAATGTTCAATCCTTTGTTGAAACAAACAAACAAACAAAACCTTAGTAGTTACTATTTTTAAATGTCAATGCCTCTGTGCATTTCTCAAGACTTCATAGTTAGTCAAGAATCTGGGTATTATTTGTATTGTAAGTGTTTGACACCACTATTTTTTTAACCCTGACCTACAACCCACAAGTGTAAATATAGCAGGTATAATAGATGAATGAAAAATACCAGTGCTATAATCTATAGGACTGTTCTGAAGAATATAGCTAGGTCTATATTGAAAGCCATATACTTAAAATATGCCAGTTTTCTGAACTCCCTAGCTGAAGGCATATTCAGAATATATAGTATAGTGTAGAGTAGAGTTCTGTCTAAATACATGTACCTAGGTTGGTACATGAAAAAAAATTATAAAATCATATCAATCTTTTCATTATTTCATCACTCAGACTATTTGACATCTTTATTTTGAACAAACTTTATCTATGATTTTGCAGAATGTTATGCAAACAAATCAAACAAGACAAAAAATGCTTACAACATATAATAACATTGGCGTGATTGAAATAAATATGGTCTTGTTCTTTCATTGATGTTTTTGTGATTTTCAGAGTGAACCTCCATATAGAAGTCAGGTATTTTTAAGACATGTCTATCAATATATTGCCAATTTAGAAGAAACTCTACTCCAAGTAACAGAAGAGTGATTTTCTCTGTTGTTTATACTTCTTAAAAATAATAAGGATTCTGCAGGGTCTGTGTCTCTAGTGTTAAACAGCTAGATGTAAAACAAAGAGCATTATCATGGGATATATGTTCATGAGCTATAACTTCCTCAGAGCATCATTATGCTGTTGACAGTTGAAACAATATTAACTCCCTCCTTTATTGAATTCTGTTTTGGAAGATTCACTGCCTTGAAAGGGATGTGAAATGTATAAGAACATTTTAATCATGAGGGAGAATGTGCATGAAGTGTGTGCATAATGGCAAGGAAGTACACAATTAAAAATGCATATCAGAAGAATATGTCCTTTGGTGAGTTGCTTCAATGTTTGGAATCTTTGCATTCTTCCAAGAGCTGTTTTGAAATCCAGAAATTGAGAAAAAAAAAAAAAATCTGTGGGGTCTGAGATAGAGGAATGTCTCCTTAGTTCAGTGAATGGTGCATATTCAATATACTAAATTCTGTTTTCATGACTCCTAGGGTAATTTGACTGAGTTTGAAACTTTGTTCTGAATTCTATGTCACACTAGAGGATTTAAGTGAACTGTCAAAAGTAAGTTTTTGTTTTCATTAAATTTATTGAATTTAGTAAAATAGAGAGCACACCTGTGTTAGAGTCTGTAAACAAGTCAAAATAACACCTGGCATTTAGTCAGGGGAATGTTAGAGTTCGTAAACAAGTCTGGATGGTGCCTGGCAAAATGCCAGAGGGAGTGGTTTGAGAAGTAACAAAAGCGAGCCATTAAGTGTAGAGATTCCTTATTGGTTGACTGATGTATCTAGTTTATGCTAATTAGATAAGCTGTGTGGAATGTATAAATACCGCTCCTGTCCTGCAATAAATGGCTCCTACTCCTGCTGTATCAACGTACACAAGTTATTCGTCACCCCCCCTGATTATTTTGCTGCAGCCGGACTGCGGCAGATGGTGGCCCGTACGGGGAGCCCCGGGACACTCGGGGGTAAGTGACGAAAAAAATGCTGCCCGTCCATAGATAGGACAGGAGCAATCTGCTCGTCCCTAGGCAGATAGGGTGAGAGGAAAAATGACCATTTCGAGAAAATGGAGAAGATTGATACAGTATGTTTGTGTCTTGTTTTGTCTCAGTGTATTGTATTGTCTTTATGATGAAAATATGGAAGGGGTGAGAAGTAAATTACTAAGGGAAGGAGGCACCCCAGTGGAACCAAGAATAGTTAGGGCATGTGTTGATAAGAGCCCAGGAACTCTAGTCAGAAAGAAAAAGAAAGTTCAGAAGAAGAAGGATTATCAGGAAAAAAGTTGCAGCAAAATGCTATTACTAAATACTTTTCGTTACCAGAGGGTGCGTGAAGCGGAGAGGCGGCTGCCGAGTGTGCAAGCCAGTCACAGCGCAGCAAGGATTTTCCAAGAGGCGGCGGCAACTGGCTCTTCCCGGCCTCCTGGCCGGGGAGCTGGCTCTTCCACTGCTGCGAGCCCAAATCTAGACCTGACCTGGAGGCACAGTCTAGCAGGCTCTTGCTCCCTGTGCCCAGTAGCAGTTTGAGTCCGGGACACTCCCCAGGGCCATCTGGGGCTGCCCCGGATGCTACAGCCAGCAGAAGACGCTACCAGCGTCCCTGATGTTTGCTCATTTTCAATGCCAATAACTAAGCTACAATGTTTCTCCCACACCTGGAAGCTAATGAGTAATGAGCACTATTAAGGCTTATTTCAAATGTAAAAAACCTTGAGATAATGTACTAAATTGTTCAGAAGGTTGTTTTCTTAGTAGAATGCTACAGGATTTTCTTTAGCCATCCGGAGTTCCTGCCTTCGTCCCAGTGCCGGTAAAGACCAAGGTGGAAGAATTTCCAGTGTTGCTGAAAACTGGACGAGACTTCAGCTGAAAAATGGACAAGACTTCGGATCAAGCTAGTTGCCTGCAGAACTTACCTGGACTGTGATTTAAGCTAGCTGCCTGCAGAACTTACCTGGACTGTGATTTACCTGGACTGTGAGTTAATCTATTGAGACACTGCTTTACCTGGACTGAGACAACAAACTGTAATCTATAACAAATTGTAACTCGGTATCTTTGCTAACGGTGTCATTGCTGGTATAATTTTTCCAAGGGCTTCTTGCATGGAGCCATCAAGTGGCTTGGTATTGTGGCATTTTGTATCCTCCCTTTCTGTTTGTATCAGGTTATTTATGGTGTTTCTGTAAAAACCACTATGGTCGTTATTTAAATTAAACAAAAGGGGGAAATGTTAGAGTCTGTAAACAAGTCAAAATAACACCTGGCATTTAGTCAGGGGAATGTTAGAGTTCGTAAACAAGTCTGGATGGTGCCTGGCAAAATGCCAGAGGGAGTGGTTTGAGAAGTAACAAAAGCGAGCCATTAAGTGTAGAGATTCCTTATTGGTTGACTGATGTATCTAGTTTATGCTAATTAGATAAGCTGTGTGGAATGTATAAATACCGCTCCTGTCCTGCAATAAATGGCTCCTACTCCTGCTGTATCAACGTACACAAGTTATTCGTCACCCCCCCTGATTATTTTGCTGCAGCCGGACTGCGGCACACCTGAATGCAAACATAAAATAGCAAATCTCTTATGCTTTCATAAATGTTCTGGTAATTTAAGTGCAAAGAATATATAGCATGAGAAAAACTCACATTTGGATAACCATAGACATATTCGTGAAAGAGATATACAGGGAAATTGTGATTAAACAAGATTAAAACACAAGTGGAGGAATGGAGTCAATGCAATGGATTAGAAGAAATAAACATTTTCAGACTATGCAATTTTAAGATACCTGTATGGATGGACAGAATTGCTTGTTGAGGTATTAAGGAAATGTCATCAAAATTCATAGCTTCCATTTATGCACTTTGAAAGACAGTGGAGTCAAAAACTTCAATGATTGTATTCAAGAGTTAGTTGGAGAGTAGTTTTTATTAGATAGCAAGCAATGTTCTGTGGAAATGCCTGCTGGCAAGAGTAGGAGTGAAGAATGAGAGACAGCTTGATGTTTCCTCATTTTTCATTAACCATGCCTGATTTTACAATAGCCCCAACCTGAGCATCTGAAAGGATAAGCAAAGGCAAAAATCACCAGGCAGTGGTTGGGGAGCAATGCAAAGTGAGCATTATCTAAGCACTGGGGGAGGAGTCCATTGTTGGGAGCCATTCTCACATGTGATTGGGCAACTCCCGGTTTGGGTGTGAGGCGCTCTGGCTAAACTGTGTTGGAGCTTTCCTGACCCTCTCCTGGTGCGAGAGCCTGGCCGCATGGGGGTGTGACTTGACCACTGACCCTGGGACCAATCACTGACCCTGACCTTGGAGTGCTGCCCCCCTCAACCTTCAGTGGATGGAATTCTCCCCTGAATTTCTTGTTCCCCAATAAAAGGCCACTCCTTGGCATGCTCTCTCTCTCTCTCCTGCTAGCCCTGAGTAATCCCTGCTTCCCTACCGGGTGGTTCGAGGTGTGAGTCAGAGGGAGAGCCATCTCGGACCTGGTCATAGAAAAATGTAACTGAGTCTGTGTGTTTATTTTGATCTCACTAGCTAACTTTTATGCCAAGAACCTCTTTAATGAAACCAGTGCGCTGGTCGCATGGTAGAATTTGGCGCCCACGAGGGGGGCATTCTAGATTAGTTAGATTGAGTGGGAGAGAGCTATAAAGATAAAGATAAAGGAATTGGTGACAATTTAGGGTCACAAAAGTAACTGGAGATATTGAAGGAAAGAGACATTAAATTAATTAAAATGGGAAATTTAATTTCTACGGATAAGGAAATCTATCTGACTATTTTAGACACTATAATTAATCAGAAAGGAAAACAGATAAAGAAAGCTCAGTTATTACAATTCTGAAAGATTGTAGGCAAATATTGCCCTTGGTTTTGTGAACAAGAGTCCCCAAATTTACTTACTTGGGAGAAACTAGGAAGGAAGTAACAAAAAGTTTGTCTTTCTAATGAATTACCTGGAGGTATAGAAAACATTCAGAAAACTTGGAGGGCTCTGGAAATTTGTCTTTTTGAATATATGGGACAGAGTTTGTGGCCCCATGAAGATCTATTAAAAGGCATTCAGAGAGCTATTAGGTCTATTCAAATGGAAAATACGCCTGAGGCTAAGTTAATTCCCTTTCCCTTGAGCCTTTTAAAAACAAAGGCTCTAGGGTCTAAACTGAAAGTTAGGAATGTGACTTTAAATTTGCATGACCAGACTAGCCTGCAGGGAGATTATAGAGAGGAAGATCATAGAGACGAAACCTCCGCAGTCCTAGAAAGTCCTCCAGAAGAGGTAGACGATCTTCCTGGGGAAGAAAATCCGGAAGAGATTCTTAGAGAGGCACAGAGTCCTTCTCCACCACGTGGCTTAGAAACCCAATTTCAAAATGGCAACAGCACAGATTTTATCCACGACTCGCAGTCTGAGAGAGAAGAATCAGACCTTGAAATTCAGGACTTACAGAGAAATTTTAACAGGCTGCGTTTAACACCGCCTGCCCAGGCTATTCGAATTCGGCCATTACCTGCTAAAAGGACAAAATTTAATAGGTACTCTGAATTAACAATGACTTTTCTTACCCCGTTCCAGCAAGGTATTAAGAAAGCACAGGAAGCTGGGGAAGATACTAGCGGTTTTCAACTTTTTCCAGTTTTTGAACAGATTAATGAGCAAGATCAGAGAGTTAGAGTTCATGCTGTAATCCCATTTAAAACCATTACGGAACTAAAAAGTGCATGCGAGACGTATGGTCCGAATACACCTTTTGTACAGAGCCTAATAGATAATATCTGCTCGCAGCCCCTCCCTCCTAGTGATTGGATTTCGTTAGCTAGATCTTGTTTGAGTGGAGATTTCTTACTTTGGCATTCTTATTGGACTGATTTGTGTACTGAACAGGCAGAAGGAAATAGAAGACAGAATTTACAGACTCCAGTAGAAATGTTTTTAGGAACAGGTGAATTTGCTGATTTAGAAAGACAGTTAAATTATGAATTTGTAGTATATGATCAAATAACTGATTGTGCAAAACGTGCCTGGAAGCAGATAATCTCTAAAGACCAATCCAATTTAGTTCTTACCAAAATCAGGCAGGGTGTGAGTGAGCCGTACTCAGATTTCATAGCCCGATTGTACCAGACTGCAAACAGGTTGATCGGGGACCCGAGGGCATGCGAGTTTATTGTTAAGCAATTGGCATTTGAAAATGCAAATAAATATTGTCAGGACATTCTTAGGCCGCACTGTAAAAAAGGGACAGTTTCTGAGTTTATCCGTTTGTGTTCTGAGATAGACTCTACCCATTTGCAGACAGTAGTCCTAGCTGCGGCACTAAAGGAAACATTAAAGCCGCAAGAATTAGTACGAAAGCCCCGCGGGAGATGCTATGTTTGCGGGAAAAATAACCATTTTGCGCGCGAATGTCGCATGTGCAATTTTAAGTTCAGGGCTCCATCTACTGGTGATAATAGATATTGTAGGACTCAATCCCACGTGGTGGATCAGGATGGCGCGGATCAGCCGGCCTTCTCGCCTCATTTCCTCCTAGAGGGAGGACAAAAAACTTTCGGTCGGCCCCTCCCTGGGCCGAGCAACAATACAGGGAATTTGAGGAGAGGTCGCATAGTGTGATGTCACTGGCACCGACCAGGACGGCCTGCGATTTTTACCGGAACATAGATCGCAGACAGTTTTCTTAGGACCCTCAACAACAGTTGAATTGAATCCTGAATCAGGGCCAAAACAAATCCCTACTGGGATTTTCGGGCCGCTTCCTGATAATACTATAGGTTTAATTTTGGGACGTAATAATTTAAAGGGAGCCATTGAGGTGATACCTGGTGTGATAGATTCAAATTTTAAAGGACAATTAAATGTTACTCTAAGGTCCAATTATGCCCTAAGGCTCACTCCAAAGGATACATTTGCCCAATTAATTTTATTGCCCTGTGATTCGGAGAGACACCTACCAGTAAATTCAGTTTTTAAACAGCCTGACAGAGTGTACTGGTCGCAGTTAGTGCGACAAGAGTGCCCTTTATTAGAACTTAAAATTAATAATAAAAGGTTCCTAGGGATCCTAGACACAGGAGCTGACATCTCGGTCTTTTCTAGTAGAATCTGGCCTAGGAATTGGCCCTTACATGTAGCACCAGCTAACCTAGAGGGAATAGGACAGATTTCACAGCCCGCTCAAAGTGCCAACTCTCTCCGTTGGGAAGATTCTGATGGGAACAGTGGAGTCTTTAAGCCTTATGTGTTAGAGTCTTTACCAGCTAACCTATGGGGAAGGGATATTTTAGCCAAAATGGGATTGTTATTAGTTACTCCAAATTCTATAAGGTCAGTTGAGGAAGTTAATCAGAGGTATTTTCCTGGAGATGATAAGGAGACCCTTCAGGAAGAGTATCTGTTTACAAACCAGTCTCCACGACAAAGATTAGTAAATGCTCCAAGCCAAAATTTTTACTAGGGGCCCTGAGTACTTCCCTGATCCCTAAGACAGCTGAAAAAATCACCTGGCTCACAGAGGAGCCTATATGGATTTCTCAGTGGCCCATCTCAGGGGAAAAACTTAAAATAATTCATAGGTTAGTTGAGGAACAACTTCAGGCTGGTCATATAGAACTAACACTTAGTCCTTGGAACACACCTATTTTTTGTTATTAAGAAAAAGTCAGGAAATTGGAGATTGCTACAGGATTTAAGGGCGATAAATCATGCAATTCGACCTATGGGATCATTACAGCCAGGACTTCTCTCCCCCACTGCCAACCCTTTAGACTATAGCTTGATGGTAATAGATTTAAAAGACTGTTTTTTTCTCTATAAGGTTACATCCTGGAGATTGTGAAAGATTTGCTTTCACTGTCCCAGCAATTAATTTTAAGGAACCTGTCAAAAGATATTGCTGGAAAGTACTCCCCCAGGGAATGCGTAATAGTACTACCCTGTGCCAAAAATATGTCGACCAGGCGATAGATCCCATAAGAAATAGCTTTCCTGATGCGTATATTATTCATTTTATGGATGATATATTATTGGCTCATACTAATCCAGAGGTACTTTCAGAAATTTTTACTCAGTTAGAGGCTTCCTTACAGCAATGGGTTTATGCATTGCTCCTCAAAAAATTCAAAAGGTGCCTCCTTTTCAATATTTAGATCAGATAATTCAAGGACATACAATCCGTCCTCAAAATCTTCAGATAAGAGTTAAGGAGTTACATACCCTTAATGATTTTCAAAAGCTATTAGGAGATATTAATTGGTTGAGGCCATCCTTAAAACTAACTACTTCTGAGTTAAGTCCTTTATTTAAGATATTACAAGGGAATCTTTCTCCAACCTCTCCATGTCAGCTAACCTTAGAAGCTAAAATAGCTTTAAAAAAGGTTGAAAATGCAATTAAAAATGCACAGCTTACTAGAGTTGATCCTAAAGAAATAGTGTATTTATTAATATTTCCAACTGAGCGTACCCCAACAGGAGCCATATGGCAAAGATTAGGAGTTGTTGAGTGGATTTATTTATCCCACTCCCCTCAAAAAACATTAATTCCTTTTCATGATTCCATAGCTCAATTAGTAATTAAGGGCAGAACTAGGATTTTAGAATTAATTGGATCTGAGCCTAATATCATAATTATTCCATTTTCTGTTCAACAGACTAATTGGCTTTTTCAAACTTCTAGCTTATGGCAGATAGCCTTTGCTTATTTTCATGGCCATATAGATAGCCATTACCCTCGTGATAAGATTATACAATTTGCATCATTAATTTCACTTATTTTTCCAAATATTGTACGTGCACGTCCTGTAGATGAAGCTTTATCGGTGTTCACTGATGGTTCAAGCTCAGGTAAAGCAGGTTTTTATAGTCATGTTCACACAGAGGTAATGTAAAGTTCTTATACTTCTGCCCAAAGAGCAGAGTTCAAGCTCTGATTTGTGCCTTAAATTACTTTTCAAATGAGCCTATTAATATTTATTCTGACAGCTTATATGCAGTCAGAGTTACCAAAAATATTGAAACTTCAGTTATTGGGTATACTTCATCACAAGAGTTATTTGAATTATTTCATAATTTACAGAAGGCAGTGCTAATGTGAAAGTACCCACGTTTCATAGAACACATAGGAGCTCATACTAATCTTCCAGGACCCTTAGTTTCAGGTAATGACAGAATTGATAAATTAGTAACTTTTTGTCAACAGATGTCTTCATATGACTGTGCACAAGCTTCCCATTCCTTACATCATCAAAATGCTTCTAGCTTATGTAAAAAATTTTATATTACCAGAGAACAAGCTCGTCAAATTGTAAGCTAATGCCCTAAGTGTGTTATTCACACTCCATCTCTGCCATCAGGGGTAAATCCCTGTGGATTAAAACCAAATCAAATATGGCAAATGGATGTAACTCATATTCCTCAATTTGGTAAGCAATGTTATGTGCATGTCATAGTGAACACTTATTTCAGATTTATTTTTGCCACAGCACATACTAAGGAAAATACTAAACATGTAATTTCTCATTGCCTAGCAGATTTTTTTGTGTTAGGGTTCCCTATTCAGATTAAAACAGATAATGCTCCAGCTTACATAAGCTCTTCTTTTCAACAATTTTGCCAAGAGTTTCAAATTATTCATAAAACAGGAATTCCTTATAACCCCCAAGGTCAATCCACTGTGGAACGAGCTCATTTATCTATTAAGCTTCAATTACAAAAATTAAATGGGGGGAATAGGGTTATGACTCCCCAAAATAGCCTCAATTATGCTTTGTTTGTTTTAAATTTTTTAAACTGTGACACAGAAGGTCACACTGCTGCTGAGAGGCAAATGTCTCCCTCAGTAACAGGCCCTTTAGGCAGAGTTGTGTGGAAAGATTTACAGACTAGTCAATGGAAAGGCCCAGACCCAGTGCTTATGTGTGGCAGAGGTCATGCTTGTATGTTTCCAGAAGGTGCTTTTCGTCCTATTTGGGTTCCTGAACGCGCTATCAGACATGGAAGAAATAGAACCCAGATTCAAGTGACTAAAGATCGATCCAGAGGAGCCCCTATCCAAAAGGAAGAGATATCGGAAAAAGATGAAGAAAAACCAGATTGACCCAGCCAAAAAGCTGATTTCATTGGAAGATGTGAAGAAGCTAACAACACAGGCTTCCCGAATACTTCGACTCCTAGGAAAGAACAGTACCCCAGTGATGATGGTAGCAACAGTAATTGCCCTGCTGGGCTGTCAGGTAAAGGGGAATCAGATAGACACTTACTGTACATATTTCCCAGATCCACCCCTGGTACACCCAGCTGTGTGGACTGAAGAATCTATTCCAGTATTTACTAATGACTCATTAATGATGGGAGGATTTACAGATACTCATATTACTCCCAATCATGTGACTAGATTTAATTATTCTGGCTACAGTGCCCAATTACCTTTGTGTTGGTCCCACGATAAACATTCTGGCTGTCTGAAAGTATCATTCGAGGAAAAGACAGCGATTGGTAGACCTAGACTGACAAATAATTCTATTTATGGAGACTTTAAACCTTATACTAGATCAATAATTAAGATGGGACTTTCCCATAACAAGCCTGTCATTTCTACAAAACCTCCACGGATACCCCACTGTCCAAATAGTTCTACAATTGAGATTGGCACCTTTCCTAGATAGATGGATTGTATAAATAATTTTCCTGTACAACACAAGGTGTCTAAAGATAGTGGGTATATTTTAGACTCATCTCCAAAAATTGATAAGAGACGATTACAAAACAATTCTGCTATGACACCTGCAGGATTTGTTAGTAATGTTTTGACTTATAGTGAAGGTGGTATTCAAAAGGATGTTTGGCGCTTAATTGCTGCCTCAGAATTCTTACATTTTACAGACAAGCCTTTACAAAAATTTGTTGGCAAGAACTGTAAGGAGGGATCTTGCTATGGCTTATGAGCCTGTGTCCAATCTCCTATGTTTTAATTATTGGAAATGTAAAAGTTAAATGGATAGATGACAGATATATTGTTACTTGTAACAAATGTAACCTAACCAATTGTATTATTAGGTATAATGGAGGAAAAGGAGTGCTGATACTTCATCAGCCCTCTTTTGTTTTATTACCTGCTAAAATTTCAGAGCCATGGTATGCTGATACTGGTTTACAAGTCTTGCAGCAAATTCATGCCCAGCTAGCAAGACCCAAATGTGCTATTGGAATTATAATTGTTGGTGTTTTGGCGCTAGTCTCTTTTATTGCCTCCACTGTCTCTGTGTCTCTGACATTGTCTCAAAATATTCAGCATGCAAAATTTCTTGATAATTTAGCTCAAAATACTTCCAAGGCTCTGCGTAATCAAGTAAATATTGACGAGAGGATTGAAACTAAATTAAACGCCTTAGAGGCAACTGTTATAGACATAGGTAATGAACTTTCAGCTTTAAAATTTAAAGAAAGGCTTAAATGCCATGCAAATTATAAATATGTGTGTGTTACAGCTGCCAAGTACAATGCTTCTCTCTGGGATTGGGAGAAGGTTAAAAACCATTTGTTAGATATTTGGCAAAATAGTAATAATAGCTTGGATATTCTGGAACTTCATCACCATATCCAAGACATTCAAAATAATAGAGCTGATTTTTTGGATCCTTCTTCTTTGGCTAACCAAATATTGAAGGAGTTGAATGGATTCAACCCTGGAAATATTCTTAAACACTCGGCCTGGTACATTATTGGATTATTCTCTTTGCTGTTAATTCTCTTTTGTGTTGTAATTATAGGATGGTGAGTCTTCGGAACAAGAATACAGAAACTCCAAAGAGTGAACCGCTGCCTCATTTTTAAGAAAAGAAAGGGTGAATATGTGGGGAGCCATTCTCACACGTGATTGGGCAACTCCAGGTTTGGGTGTGAGGCACTCTGGCTAAACTGTGTCGGCGCTTTCCTGACCCTCTCCTGGTGCGAGAGCCTGTCCACGTGGGGGTGTGACTTGACCACTGACCCTGGGGCCAATCACTGACCCTGACCTTGGAGTGCTGCCCTCCTCAAACTTCATTGGATGGAATTCTCCCCTGAATTTCTTGTTCCCCAATAAAAGGCCACTCCCTGGCGTGCTCTCTCTCCTGCTAGCCCCGAGTAACCCCTGCTGCCCTACCAGGTGGTTCGAGGTGTGAGTCAGAGGGAGAGCCATCTCAGACCTGGTCATATAAAAAGGTAACTGAGTCTGTGTGTTTATTTTGATCTCACTAGCTAACTTTTATGCCAAGAACCTCTTTAATGAAACCAGTGCGCTGGTCGCATGGTGGAAGTACATGGGCACTGGAATTCAAAAAACAATGTGAATATGAAAACAAAAAGAATTTAGAAAGTAAATGTCTAGGGCTAGTTTTTCAAGATCCTAAGGGCATAAATATGGGGTTTGTGGTTCACCAGTAACCCTATGTGTGACTGTTTGCAGAGGTCATCAGCTCACCTAAGTCTGCCATTGCACCATGTCAAGTCTGCAAGGTACAGCAGTGCTCTGGGATTTGACTATAGTGGTAGGTTTCACAGATCCTGTCACTTGAAGCACATTAGCAAAAAATTTTGTCCCGGTTCTCAGATGTGTTAACATCACAGTTTTTTGATCTCTCTATTCAATTGGACATTGTGTGGATTAAAAAATTGGATATTTTTATTATTTGGTGTTACATATGCTTTTAGTTCTCTTTGGTCAGCACTCCTAAAATGACCTCATGAAGCAAGGATTTTGGATACTTGGAATTAAAAATTACTATTTTTATTACTCTATTTAACTGCTGATAATGGGTTGTTTCTTTGTAATTCATATAAAATGTTCTAGACAATGCACAGATGGAAGATAATCCATGTGAAACTTTTAAGAAAATTTCCAAAATACACACTCAGCACATCAGTGTAAATATTTAGCATTGTCAACCTTCTAAATGACTATACAGTTTTGTATATAACTGCAAGACTCTATTTATCAGTAGAAGGGTTGATGATATACTTAAAAGTTCTCTTCAGTAGATGCTTCATGATAAATTGAAAATAGGGTTTGCTAGGTCAAGGCACACCTGCAATCCCAGATACTTGGGAAGCGGAGGAAGGATAATTGCACTTCTAGGACAGTTAGAGGAGCTAGGCCAAAATCTAAGGAAATTAGTGAGACCCCGTCCCCAAAAACAACTGGAGATGCAGTTCAGTGGTATTACATGCAAGGACTCTGTAAACAAACAACTAAAAAAACAAATTAAAAAAAATGAAAAGAAATAGAAAAAAGGAAGGACACAAAAAAGAAAAAGATAATAGAATATGTCTTGAACATGGAATAATTAATTATGTTGATAAAGACCTATAAAAGTTTGATAAGGCATAATCTGTCCCTCAAATTTTTATTCTTTTCTTTTTATTTGCATTTAGAAATATTTTCTATTCCCCAGGATTCTGTGATGTGATCATGTAAAATATATGATTAGCTCAATGATTTTCTGACATTTCTACATGTATCCGTGCTTGTCATAAAATAGTTTCACATGAAGCCTTCCAAGCATCAGATACACTTATACACATTTATATACATAAAATAATGATGATCACTACAACATTTTTATTCAGATAAAAAAAGTACAGTCCTAAAGAAAACAGTAACTTCCTCTTTATCAAGGACCAGGTAATGGGTCAAGTAAGAATGCAAAGGTAAGCAGAGGACTCACCACAGAAAAACTGACAGCTCTCTTCCTCACTGAGCCACACTGAACATCACCTAAGTCTCTGCCATTACACCATGTCAAGTTCTGCTGCTCCAATTTTATTTCTTTCCTCATGTTTTTTCTTTAAAGAAGAATCATGGTACATGAAGTCAGAAACCAGAGCACTGTAATTAAATTCATCCTGGTGGGGTTCTCAGAATTCCCACAGCTCCAGGCTCCTATCTTCCTGCTATTCCTCACCATCTACACAGTCACTGTGGTGGGGAACGTGGGCATAATCATAGTGAGAAGGATCAATCCCAAGCTTCATACACCCATGTACTTTTTTCCTCAGCCACCTATCATTTCTAGATGTTTGCTACTCCAGTATGATTATACCCAAGTTGTTAGAAATCTTGGTTGTGGAAGATAGAAGTATCTCCTTCAGTGGATGTTTGACACAGCTTTTCTTTGGCTGTTCTTGTGTGCTTACAGAAATGTTCATGTTGGCAGTGATGGCCTACGACCGGTTTGTGACTGTATGTAACCCCCTTCTCTACACAGTTGCTATGTCTCGTAAGCTCTGTGCCCTCCTGGTGGGTGGATCTTACATGTGGGGTGTCCTCTGCTCATTGATACTCACATATTCTCTGGCAGTAATGTCCTACTTGTGGGTCTAACGTCATGAATCATTTTGCCTGTGAGTACTCTGTCATCGTCTCTTTGTCCTGCTCTGACACTACTTTCAGTCAGATGGCCTGTTTCATCATTTCTGTATTCAGTGAAATGTGTAGCATCCTGATCACCCTTGCCTCCTATGTCTTCATCATCGCCACTGTCAGCAGGATGCCTTCTAAGGGTGGCCTCCGCAAAGCCTTCTTCACCTGTGCCTCTCACCTGATGGCCCTCACCATCTTCCATGGGGTCATCCTCCTTCTCTACTGTGTGCCCCATGACAAAAACTCCTGGCTCTTGGTCAAAGTGGAGACTGCACTTTACTCAGTCATGATCCCCATGCTGAATCCCCTCATCTACAGCCTCAGGAACAAAGATGTTAAAGAGACAGTCAGGAGGCTGATCAACTCCAAACTGCATTCTCTCCAAATAAAATTCAGATAAATATGTTTTGTATATCTTAGCCATACTTAATTTAATAAAATATTCTTGATGGAACTTGTTTGAACCATATATTTGATTATGTGTGATTATGCAAATACTCATGTTTTTAGTGATGACCTATGACCTTCCAACCATTATTGAATATGAAATACTCTTGCATCCATCCAATATTGAATACAATATGCTCTTAAATGTTTAGGGCACTTTATAAATTTCTGTTTCATTGCATATATGCTGCTTTTGTAGATTTCTCCTGAAGAATTTCAGAAGGTAATATGCTTCTAAACTTCCCCACTGAACACCACAGAAGTCAGAATGAGGAGATAGTAGTCCATATTTAGAATTCATTTCTTGTGCTACAACCTGAATTTACCTTGTGGTTAATATTTGAGTGGTTCAAATACAAATGAAAGGTGCCTTTATCAGATTCATACTCAAATGTTTAGAACTCACTGTGTTGACCCACCAGTTTTATAAAGCATCACTTTTTGTTTCACCTTAATAGATTAAGTACAATGAGAACCCTTGGTTATATTATGAGAACTATTGACTGACTTCTGCAAATAGGTATTAAAAATAAGAGCTACTACTTTTATGCATCCCTTGTTGTCTGAGTTCCAGTGTAATATATTGGAGTTCAATGAAATGCATTGAGATAATGCTGAGTGCAATAAAAATTTATACTTACCTCTAACAATACTTGTACCCTGTTTTTTGGGAAATGACATGATTGTTTTGAAATTGTACCTTTGATCATAAATTCTAACAATAAACTCATCTCTTCTGTATGTATTTTATCATTAAATTTCCTTATGTACCCACTCAGTTGCTTAAACAAAGGAGTCAATATTACTTGGGTTCCCTCTTTTTTCCAAAAACCATAGGATGAAAGTCACTAAAAAAGCATACGCACAGTGCACAGTTCACTTAGAAATGTATTAAGGAACATTTGATTCAACAGTCAGGATTTCCTGGTCTTTGTACCCTTAGTGTATAGAATATGCAATCTTAAGTGTATCTTGTAGTTTCCATGAAACTTGAGATCACATACCTGAAATACAAGAAAAAAAATTATAAGGGTAACAAATAAAGAAGCCATGACCAGTGATTTAAGCAAAGCCAAATGGTGTATTAATTTGGAGGTAATGTTTAGTTTTATAGTCAATAACCTAAATATATTTGTGGAAACACTAATAATAGAGTGCACAATTAAATTTCAAAAATATATATAATCCAACATGTATTTATTCTAGGAATATAAGGTTGCCATTACATTTAAATTCATTAATGACCTATTACATTGGCATAATAAGGGGACCTCACAGATTTATTTCAATCTGCATAATAAATATGTTTGATCAATTTTTACAGATAAACAGAACCAGCAATGTTTACATGTAAACCTATATCTTTTGTACTATCAGAATCTGTGTATATGAGGAACTTAAAAGATCAGTTCATGTCCTCATTAAACTTGACAGATAACAAGATCTACAGCCGAAGGAAGCCGTGAAAGCTAATGCTCAAGCACCAGTGGGTGTTGAAAGGCCCGGGACACAGATCCAACTCAAGTTTCAGAAGGTCTGAGATCCAGGAGAAGCCAGTTTCTAAGTTTGAGTCTGTAGAACAGAAAAATCCAGTGTCCTTGTCCTAAGACATCAAGTCAGAAGAGAACTGATTACTCAGAAGAGGAGTAGCTATTTTAGTAAAACCTAGGCATTTAACTGAGGATCTGCTTTATTCAGATTACTTATTAAAGTGTTAATCTCATTTAAAAATATCCTCACAGGAAATACCAATAATAATGTTGGGCATAGCAATGGCATAGTCAATCGATAAGCAAAATTAACCTACACTTGCTCATGGGAAAACAAAATAAAACATACTTCAACTTAATCAGGAATAGAAGAAAAAATTACTGAACTGTTACCACAAAGTACAAAAGAAATGAAAATGGAAAGCATGATGAGGATAATTATAATAATAATGACGGTGAGATGTTTACATTGTATTCAAATTGAACAGAATATGATTTATTTTATAAGAATAAACATAATTATTTTTTTCCAATATATAAATATAGTACAAGTTTGTAAGGTCCAATATATAAATATAGTACAAGTTTGTAAGGTCTACGTTAAATCCTCTTAAAACATTTTTGAAAATTATGTTTAGAGTACTTGGCCCTTTTTGGATATTGGGTATATTCAATATTATTATAAATAGTATTTTCTTAAGTATGTCATTTATCTTGTTATTATGAAAAAGTGCAATTTTGTTTTATTTTGAATTTAAGAACATTGCAAAATTTTATCTATTTTTCCTCTTTTTCATTTTATTTCAAAATTATTTGTATTTTTGTCTGTAAAATATCATATACCTTGAGGAAAAAACAAATATTATTTTACTCTTCTCTCTCATCTTAACATTTATACATATATTTCTACAAGTATTCAGAACTATACTGTTTTTACTTCAATGACTGACAAAATTAAAACTAAGAATACTATCTTGTTATTGTAAAAAATCATGCTTTTTATTGGTTATTTTTGGTTATATATGGCCCCAGAATCCATTTTGTTATAATTGTAAAATCATGGAATATATCTTATTCTAGTTAGAGTTCCATTCTTATGGATATACGTGCTGCTGGGATTCACTGTATTGTTTTCATATATGTACCTGGGAAAACTATTTTAGATTCCTTTCACTATTTTCCTTTTCTTATTCCCCCTCTAGTCTCTCCATTCCCCTTTATCTAATCTATTGCACTCCTGTTCTTCCCCTCATTTACTTCCATGCCCATTATTGTGGGTTACCTTCCACCTATCAGAGGAAACAATTGATTTTTAGTTTTTTGGGACTGGCTTACTTCACTTAGCATAATAGTCTCCACATCTATCAATTTGATGGCAAATATCATAAAGTCATTCTTGTTTATCACTGAGTAAGATTTGTGTATATCTACCAATTTTCTTTATCTGTTCATCTCTTGAAGGACACATAGGTTTGCTCCATAAGTTAGCTACTATAAAATGACTGCTATAAACATAAATGTGACATGATGTTTTTAAATCCTTTGGGTGCCTATCAAGGAGGGGGATAACTGGGTCAAGTGGTGATTTCATTCCTAGTTTTTTGAGGCACCTCCATACTGCTTTCCAGAGTGATTGCACCAATTTGCACTCATCCCAGCAATGTATGAGTGTAGTCTTATCCTCACATCCTCACCAATATTCATTGCCACTTGTATTCTTGATATTGCAATTTTGCCTGCAGTGGAATGAAATCTCAGCATAGTTTTAATTTGCATTTCTCTAATTCCTAGAGATGTTGAACACTTTTTCACATATTTGTTGACCATTTGCATTTCTTCTTCTGTGAAGTGCCTCTTCAGTTTCTTTGCCCATTTATTAATGACATTGTTTGGTATTGGTCTAGAGTTAGGTTTTTTGAATTAATTATATATCCTGAAAATTAATGCTCTATTTGAGGGGTATGTAACAAAGATTGTCTCCCCTTCTGTTATGCTCTCTCTTCATATTCTTGAGTGTTTGCTTTGATGTGAAGAAAATTCTGAGTTTGATGCTATCCCATTTATTGTTTATTGAATTTTTTTTTTTTTAATTTTGGCGGTGTTATTAAGGAAGTCAGTTTCTGTTTCAATATACTGAAGTATTGGGTATTTCTGCTCTAATATCTAAATATTTGATCCACTCTGAGCTGAGATTTGTGCAAGGTGAGGGATAGGGGTATAATTTCATTCCACTACATATGGATTTATAGTTTTCCTTGTACCATTTGTTAAAGAGGTTATCTTTTTTCTATAGTATGTTATTGGCTTCTATCTAGTATGAGTCAGCAGTTTTTGTGTTTTAATCTCTTTGTCTTCTATTCTGTTCCATTTGTTTTCTTCCCTGTTTTGGTTCCAATACATGCTGCTGATTTTATTCCCATAGCTCTATATTATAATATTAGGTCTGTTTGCAATGCCTTCTGCTTTGTTTCATTTATTTATTTATTTATTTATTTATTTATTTTTACTAAAGATTGCTTTGGCTATTCTGCACCTCTTGTTTTTCCAGATAAATTTAATGGGTGATTTTTCCACTTCCATAAAGAACATAATTGAAATTTTGATGGGAATTGCATTAATTATGTAACATGGTTTTGGTTATATGTCCATATAGACAATATTTGTTCTGCCTATCCAAGAATATGGGAGGTCTTTCTATCTTCTTAGGTCTCCTCAATTTCTTTCTTTTGTGTTCTGTAATTTTCACTGTACAAGCCTTTCACCTCATTTGTTAGATTCATTCCCTCTTTTCTCTTCTTTTCTTTCTTTCTTTTTTTAAGGCTATGGTAAACAGGATGCCTTCCTGATTTCTCTTTTAGCTGATTTGTCATGGAGTATAGGAACACAATTGAAAATAATGCCTTAAAATCTAATGAGACTATGTATGAGATGATAAAACTGTTAGTATCTGGTACACAGATTCCTTAAACAAAACCTGAATGCTATTTTGAAAAGAATATGTACCTTTTGGCAACTTAATAATATTAAGAATGAATAGTTTTTAAAAGGTAGAACTAATTGCACAATTGCTCCTAGGCACACATGGCTTTGGGCTTCCATCATTTTTTTTAGTTTAGTTTGTTAGCCATAGTAAGATATAAGAATAATAGAAAAGGAAAATGAAAGGATTTGATTCTCAGTATTTTGTTTTAAAGTGATTATTTGTTTTGATTTAGAAGTATTTTTAGTGACTAACCTCTGCTGTGATTTGCACTCATATACCAGACCAAATGTGTTGATGTGGGTCATGCAGTCAAAGTGCTTCCAAGCAAATATTTATACTTGAATTTATATTTATTTTATTTATAATTATACTTGATAGCTACCCCCAATTAAAAACAGCTGACACTTGTAAAGATGAAAATAAAATGCTGGTCTCTTCAAGCTCCTCATCCTGGAATGCAGCCGAGCTTGAACTCTATTTCTCCACTTTGGCCTTAACCCCTCTCACACAAGGTTACTGCATTTTTGAGTCAGGAGCCACTCAGAGATCTGGCCTAAATTCAGCTGTAGGCCAACTAGGTTCCTGGTACTATCAGGGTCACATACCATGAGACAGACTCTGATATATAGATGTGTATGCTCAAAAATTGTTGGAGAGTACCTTCAAGATCAACACTTGATACAAAGTAAAGGAAGGAAGATTGAACAGAGGAGAAGCTGAACTACAATTATGACATGCTGTGAAACAGAAGCTGTTGGGCATAACTTTAAAAAAGCATTATGTTGAGAAGCAAGATGCCGCAGATATAGTGCATCACACCCCATGTACCGTGCCCCTGAGCAGGTGAATAACGAGTTAGAACAACAAAAAACTACCTTGTTAGCAACTTACAGCAAAATGGGGGTGCACCGAAACCTAGAGGAAGGATTTCCAGCACCGAGGTCCAGTAATTGAGTCTCAAACACGAGCCAACTGTGCGATCGGAGATCCAGGCTGACTGATCCACGTGGCCCAGCCCGTGGCTGCACACAGCGGGGCGCTGCCCAGAAGCGATTAGCAAGCAGGGAGAAGCGTGGCTGCAGATTCTGTGGAATCCTGCCGGCTGAACCCTCACTGAGACCTGGGCTGAGTTCGGGATTTCAGACAGGGAAGGAGGCGGTACAGTTCTATCCCCAACAACAGAAACTCCACTGAGGAAACCAGCGGCCACCATCTTGGAGAGCTGAAGTAACCACTGCCACTCTCCAACAGATTGCAACAATAAAACAGGTGTGTGTTACTCAGCTCATCTCCCATACAGCAGGGAATTCGCATAAAATCTCTCCTAGGCTTTCCGGGTGAGGGATTATCAGAGCGAGCCTGCATAAAGAGGCAGGGAAAACTAGAGACACCTGACCTCCAACTCCCCCTCCCATCAGCAGCAAAAAGGAAACCTGTCTCGCCAGCGCTCGGGGAGGGGCAAATGAAAAAAATCAAAACAATAGAGAACCAAGGTTTCCAATAGCCACCCTCCACACCCAACAAATGGCAGGCCCAGAGTACAGTTTGAACTGCTGAGAGGCATCACTCAGGGGAAATCTGGTCTAGCAGGAGAAATCAGGACTAGCAGGAGAAACCAGGGGACTAGAGGTCAGGCCCTCGCGACTGGGCGGCTGAAGACCCCACGCCCGCCAGCGACAGCCCACCCGCTGCCCGCCCGCCAGCAACTGGGCAGCTGGAATCCGCCCGCCAACGACAGCCGGCACATTGCCTGTGCGACTGGGTGGCTGAAGACCGCACGCCTGCCGGCAACCAATCACCCGCCTGCTGCCTTCGTGACTGGGCGGCTGGAGACCGCCTGCCCACTGGCGACCAGGAGCTGAAACCAACCAGAGACAGTCCAGTCCCACCCCCACATTCAGACACCCCGGCAAGGAGCCTGGGGCCTGCCATAGCAGAGAGGTGACATCACTGGAGCTCGGCGGTCGGAATTCCTTCCCAGTGGAATCCACTTTAGCAGGCATAGTCTACCAACACAAAGGAGAGACAACAGAGATATACAAAACCAAAACAAATCTATAGAAGAGAGCAGAAACACAGCAATCAAATAGAGCTGGAAAGTAACGTGAACATCATGAAAAAACAAGGGAAAAAAGGAGTACAAACAATGCAGGACAACTCAAATCTACAGGAGGACCTAGAAGCATCAGAAACATGGATAGGGAAAGAACTCAAGGCATACCTAACTCAGATGGAAAGGAATATTAGAGAAGACATGAGACAGCAAGTCCAAGCAATAAAAGTATATTTTGAAAATGAATTAAACAGACAAATTCAAATGGCAAAGAACGAGCTTTACCAGGAGATAGAGATCTTAAAAAAAATCAAACAGTAATCCTAGAAATGCAGGAAACTATAAACCAAATTAAAAACTCAAACGAGAATATTACAAATAGGCTAGATCAAGTAGAAGTCAGAACATCAGATAATGAAGACAAAGTTTATCAACTTGAAAAGAATATAGTCAACACAGAAAATATGCGTAAATCCCATGAGCAATCTATTCAAGAGATATGGGATGTCCTAAAAAAAACACATTTGAGAGTCATTGGGATAGAAGAAGGCATAGAGATTCAAACCAAAGGAATGGACAACCTCTTAAATGAAATAATTCTAGAAAACTTCCCAGAGATGAAAGATGGAATGGATTGCCAAATTCTGGAAGCCTACAGGACCCCAAACATTCAAAACCGTAATAGGCCAACTCCAAGACATATAATTATGAAGATAGCCAACATACAGAACAAGGAGAGAATATTAAAAGCTACGAGAGAAAGGAGGCAGATTACATTCAGGGGTAAACCAATTAGGTTTACGACTGATTTTTCATCACAGACTTTGAAAGCAAGAAGATCCTGGAACAATGTATTTCAAACACTGAAAAATAATGGATTCCAACCAAGAATACTGTATCCAGCAAAATTAAGCTTCAGATTTGACAATGAAATTAAAATCTTTCACAATAAACAAAAGCTAAAAGAATTTGCAGCCAGAAAACCAGCACTGCAAAGCATTTTGAGCAAAATACTTCAAGGAGAGGAATTGAAAAATAGTGCCCAAAACTAACAGCGGGGAGGTATCTCAGTAAAGGGGGAGGAAAATAACCAAAAAGTAAAAACTAGCCAAACTAAAAAAAAAATAAATAAATAAACATGACTGGAAATACAAATCATATTTCAATTGTAACCTTAAATGTTAATGGCCTAAACTCACCAATCAAGAGACATATGCTAGTAACCTGGATTAAAAAAACAAATCCAACAATATGCTGCCTTCAGGAGACTCATATGATAGGAAAAGACATACACAGGCTGAAGGTAAAAGGTTGGGAAAAATCATACCACTCACATGGCCCACGGAAGCAAGCAGGAGTGGCCATACTCATATCGAATAAAATCAACTTCAAACCTAAGTTAATCAAAAGGGATAAAGAAGGACACTATATACTGTTAAAAGGAACCATCCACCAACAAGACATAACAATTATCAATTTGTATGCACCAAACAATGGTGCTGCAACATTCATAAAACAAACTCTCATCAAGTTCAAGAGTCAAATAGACTACAACACAATAATTATGGGTGACTTCAACACACCACTCTTGCCATTAGACAGATCCTCTAGACAAAAGCTGAATAAAGTAACTATAGAACTCAATAGCACAATCAATAACCTAGACTTAGCCAACATATATAGAATATATCAACCATCATCAAGTGGATACATGTCCTTCTCAGCAGCACATGGATCCTACTCAAAGATAGACCATATATTATGCCATAGGGCAACTCTTAGTAAATATAAAGGCGTGGAGATAATACCATGCACCATATCTGATCATAATGTAATGAAACTGGAAATCAATGATAACAGAAGGAAGGAAAAATCCTACATCACATGGAAAATGAACAATATGTTACTGAATGATCAATGGGTTACAGAAGACATAAAGGAGGAGATAAAAAAAAAATTCTTAGAGACAAATGACAATACAGACACAACATACCGGAATCTATGGGACACAATGAAAGCAGTTTTAAGAGGGAAATTCATTTCTTGGAGTTCCTTCCTCAAAAAAAGAAAAAAAACAACAAATAAATGAACTCACACTACACCTCAAAAACCTAGAAAAGGAAGAGCAAAACAACAGCAAATGTAGTAGAAGACAATAAAATAATTAAAATTAGAGCAGAAATCAATGAAATTGAAACAAAAAAAAACCATTGAAAAAATTGAAAAAACTAAAAGTTGGTTCTTTGAAAAAATAAATAAGATCGACAGGCCCTTAGCAATGCTAATGAAGAGAAGAAGAGAGAGAACTCAAATTACTAACATACGGGATGAAAAAGGCAATATCACAACAGACACTACAGAAATACAGAATATAATTAGAAAGTATTTTGAAACCCTATATTCCGAAAAAATAGAAGATAGTGAAGATATCGATAAATTTCTTAAGTCATACGATCTTCCCAGATTGAGTCAGGAAGACACACACAATTTAAACAGACCAATAACAAAGGAAGAAATAGAAGAAGCCATCAAAAGACTACCAACCAAAAAAAGCCCTGGACCGGATGGGTATACAGTGGAGTTTTACAAAACCTTCAAAGAAGAACTAATACCAATACTTTTCAAGCTATTTCAAGAAATATAAAAAGAAGGAGCTCTTCCAAATTCATTCTATGAGGCCAACATCACCCTGATCCTGAAACCAGACAAAGACACCTCAAAGAAAGAAAACTACAGACCAATATCTCTAATGAACTTGGATGCAAAAATTCTCAATAAAATCCTGGCGAATCGAATACAAAAGCATATCAAAAAAGTTGTGCACCATGATCAAGTAGGATTCATCCCTGGGATGCAAGGCTGGTTCAATATACGGAAATCAATAAATGTTATTCACCACATCAATAGACTTAAAAATAAGAACCATATGATCATCTCGATAGATGCAGAAAAAGCATTCGACAAAGTACAGCATCCCTTTATGTTCAAAACACTAGAAAAACTAGGGATAACAGGAACTTACCTCAACATTGTAAAAGCTATATATGCTAAACCTCAGGCTAGCATCATCCTAAATGGAGAAAAACTGAAGGCATTCCCTCTAAAATCTGGAACAAGACAGGGATGCCCTCTATCACCACTTCTATTCAATTTAGTTCCTGAAATACTAGCCAGAGCAATTAGACAGACAAAAGAAATTAAAGGCATAAAAATAGGAAAAGAAGAACTTAAATTATCGCTATTTGCGGATGACATGATAATATATTTAACAGACCCAAAAGGATCTACAAAGAAACTGCTAGAGTTAATAAATGAATTCTGAAGAGTGGCAGGATATAAAATCAACACGCATAAATCAAAGGCATTCCTGTATATCAGCAACAAAACTTCTGAAATGGAAATGAGGAAAACCACTCCATTCACAATATCCTCAAAGAAAATAAGATACTTGGGAATCAACTTAACAAAAGAGGTGAAAGATTTATACAATGAAAACTACAGAACTGTAAAGAGAGAGATAAAAGAAGATCTTAGAAGATGGAAAAATGTACCCTGTTCATGGATACGCAGAACTAACATCATCAAAATGGCGATATTACCCAAAGTTCTCTACAGGTTTAATGCGATGCCAATCAAAATCCTAACGGCATTTCTTGTAGAAATAGATAAAGCAATCATGAAATTCATATGGAAAAACAAAAGACCCAGAATAGCAAAAGCAATTCTAAGCAGGAAGTGTGAATCTGGTGGTATAGCGATACCAGATTTCAAACTGTACTACAAAGCAATAGTAACAAAAACAGTGTGGTACTGGTACCAAAACAGGCAGGTGGACCAATGGTACAGAATAGAGGACACAGAGACCAATCCACAAAATTACAACTTTCTTATATTTGATAAAGAAGCTAAAATCATGCAATGGAGGAAGGATAGCATCTTCAACAAATGGTGGTGGGAAAATTGGAAATCCATATTCAACAAAATGAAACTGAATCCCTTTCTGTCGCCATGCACAAAAGTTAACTCAAAATGGATCAAGGAGCTAGATATCAAATTAGAGACAGTGCGTCTGATAGAAGAAAAAGTTGGCTCTGATCTACATATTGTGGGGTCGGGCTCCAAATTCCTTAATAGGATTCCCATAGCCCAACGGTTAATAACAAGAATAAACAAATGGGACTTACTCAAACTAAAAAGTTTTTTTCTCAGCAAGAGAAACAATAAGAGAGGTAAATAGAGAGCCTATAACCTGGGAACAAATTTTTACCCCTCACACTTCAGATAGAGCCCTAATATCCAGAATATACAAAGAACTTAAAAAAATAAACAATAAGATAACAAATAACTCAATCAACAAATGGGCCAAGGACCTGAACAGACACTTCACAGAGGAGTACATACAATCAATCAACAAGTACATGAAAAAATGCTCACCATCTCTAGCAGTCAGAGAAATGCAAATCAAAACCACCCTAAGATACCATCTCACTCCAGTAAGACTGGCAGCCATTATGAAGTCAAACAACAACAAGTGTTGGCAAGGATGTGGGGAAAAGGGTACACTTGTACACTGCTGGTGGGACTGCAAATTGGTGAGGCCAATTTGGAAAGCAGTATGGAGATTCCTGGGAAAACTGCGAATGGATCCACCATTCGACCCAGCTATTGCCCTTCTTGGACTATTCCCTGAGGATCTTAAAAGTGCATATTATAGGGATACTGCCACATCAATGATCATAGCAGCACAACTCACAATAGCTAGACTGTGGAACCAACCTAGATGCCCTTCAATAGATGAATGGATAAAAAAATGTGGCATCTATACACAATGGAGTATTAGGCAGCACTAAAAATTGACAAAATCATAGAATTTGCAGGGAAATGGATGGCATTAGAGCAGATTATGCTAAGCAAAGCTAGCCAATCCTTAAAAACAAATGGCAAATGTCTTCTTTGATATAAAGAGAGCAACTAAGAACAGATCAGGGAGGAAGAGCATGAGGAAAAGATTAACATTAAACAGAGACAGAGACGAGTGGGGGGAGAGAAAGGGGGAGAGAAGGGAAAGCATATGGAAATGGAAGGAGACCCTCAATGTTACACAAAATTACATATAAGAGGTTGTGAGGGGAAAGGGGGGGAAACAAGGGAGAGAATTGAACAACAGCAGATGAGGTAAAGAGGGAAGATGGGAGGGGAGGGGAGGGGGGATAGTAGGGGATAGGAAAGGTAGCAGAATACAACAGTCACTAATATGCCATTATGTAAAAATGTGAGTGTGTAACCAATGTGATTCTGCAATTTGTATTTGGGGTAAAAATGGGAGTTCATAACCCACTTGAGTCAAATGTATGAAAGATGATATATCAAGAGCTTTGTAATGTTTTGAACAACCAATAAAAATAATAAAATAAAATGCTGCTTCATTTTTGCCCACTGTTTTTTCCAACTGTTGCAATTGTAACTGCACTTAGCAGTGTTTGTTTCCAAATGCTAGTGCCTCTGTACATTTCTCAAGACTTCATAGTCAGTCGAGAGTCTTGGTGATATTTTTATTGATAAGATTTTGACATCACTATTTTTTTACCCTATAAGAATAAATGTTGTGTTTACACTAGATAGATTAAAATTATCAGTGCCAGATCTATAGGGATGTTCTGAAGAATATAGCTGGGTCTATAAAAAAAGCCCCAATATATAACATATTACAATTCTCTGACCCCCCCTAGCTGAAGAAATATTTAGGATACCCATAATGTGATTGAATATATAAGAACATATAGTTCAAATATAGAATATTTTTCTGCAAATACATATAAACACATGCAAAAAAATCAAAGAAGAATAAAAATACTTATAGTGTAGTATATATTTACATTGGGGTTATTGCAATAAATAGGGTCCTGCTTTTACTTTGATTTTTTTTTGTGTGTGTGTGTATGTGTGCTTTTCAGAATATAACCTCTATATAGAAGTGACATATTTTTAAGACAAGTCAAACAAAATATTGCTTATTTAGAAGAAATTATACTCCAATGAACAGAAGACAAATATTCTCTAATTGTTTTCTTGTTAGCTGTTCTCAACAGTGTGTATTCTCCAGAGGTCTGTGTCCCCTGAGTTAAGCAGGAATATAGGTTGAAGATCTGTCTCTTTCTCTGGCATCCCCATGCTCCTACCAAATGCTTTTGACAGATGGTGAAATGTTGTTAGTTCCATCCCTTATTGAATTCTATTCTGTAAGAGTCACTGCCTTTAAAGGGATGCAAAAATGTATCAGAATATTTTAATCATGAGGCAGAATGTATATGCAGTATGTTCATAATGGCAAGGAAGGCCACAATTAAAAATATATATCAGGAGAATCTGTCTTTTGGTAATTTACTTTAATGTTGGGGCATCTTTGCATTCTTCTGTGACATGTTTAAATCCAGAAATTGCTTTGAAAGGGGAAAAAAAAACTATCAGGGCTGAGGGAGAGTATTGTCTATTGAGTTCAGTGAGCAGTGCATATACAATGTGCTAAATTTTCTTTTCATGATTCCTAGGATAAATTGACAGAGTTTGAAACTTTGCTCTTAATTGCTATATCATACTAGAGGATTTAAGTGAAATCTTAAAGGTAGGTTTTGTTTTTTCATTAAATTTGTTGAATTTAGTGAGATAGAGAACACGCATGAACACAAGCATAGAAATGATAAATCTTACATTTTTTTAAATGTTCTAATGATATATGTGAAAAGAATATTGATCATGAGAAAAAGTAATATTTGGATAACTAAGGAAGTTTTCTTGGAAGAGCTGTGTAGGGAAATTGTGACGAAACAAGACAAATTTAAATCATGAGTGGAGGAATGAAGTCAATTCAGTAGATTAGAAGAAATAAATATTTTCATAGAATACAATTTTAAGAAACATGTATGAATGGACAGAATTGCTTGTTGATGTATTAAGGAAATATCATCAAAATCCATAGCCTCTGTTTGTGCACTTTGAAAGAAAGCGGAGACAAAAACTTCAATGACTGTATTCAAGGGTTGTTTGAATGGTAGGCTTTTTAAAAATATCTTTTTAATTGTAGATGGACACAATACCTTTATTTTGTTTTATTTATATGTGTCTCTGAGGATCAAACCCAGTACCTCACTCGTGCTCTGCAAGTGCTCAACTACTGAGCTACATCCCCAGCTTAGATGATATTTTTTATTAGTTAACAAAATTTGTTCTGTTGAAATGCCTGCTGGCCACAGTAGGAGTGAAGAATGAGAGACAGCTTGGTATTTCCTCATTTTTCTTTAACCTTGATTGATTTTACAGCAGCCTCAGCCTGAGTTGTGGAAAGTATAGGCAAATGCAAAAAGCACCAGGCAGTGGTGGGGGAGCAGTCAATGGGCACTGGAATTCACAAAGGAATGTTAATTAAAATCTGAAAGGTGTTCACATATAAATTTTTAAGACTATGTTGTCTTTTGTAATGCCCTAAATATTCATATGAATGCTGCAATCCTAGCAATCCTGCAGGCACTTATCTTAATGACCTCCAAGGAACACTATAACTTTCATAGGACCTGATATCACCACAATATTATTCTAACAATAATTGCCTTGTGTACATTTTTATGTACCTTTTTATTTGTAAATAATGAACACACACTGCAGACCACCTCAAAATGACAGTGAGGTAGGAAGGGAAGGAACACCTTTTTTTTTTTTTTAAGAGAGAGAGAGAAAAAAAAATTAATATTTTTTAGCTTTCGGAGGACACAACATTTTTTTGTTTGTATGTGGTGCTGAGGATGGAACCCGGGCCTCATGCATGCCAGGCGAGCAAGCTACCCTTGAGCCACATCCCCAGCTCAAGAAGGAACACCTTTATGTGCTCCTGAACCCTTCCATTTTCCAATGCCTCCCTATGGTAGCATACTAAAATCACATTATTGACCTAATAGTTGGGATGCAAAAAGAGTTAATAATTGCTTGAGTGACTGATTGCTCAAATCATAATGCAATGTAGAAGACTGGAATGGTCACTAATGATCAATAAGCCTAGTTGGAAGTGAAATTACAGTCCAGGATTCTAGGCAGACATCAACCTGAATTAAGGCAAGAAGTAGAGTTATGGGTTGTACAATTGGATCAAAGGCCATGAAGCCAATAATGGGAGATAAGAGAAGAATCAAGCTGAGCATAAAATTTTAAAATCAATGCACTATCTCTAAATTTCTCCAAGATCATTAGAGTATGAATCTGCGGTTCATGGCTTTTGTCAGTAACCCTGACAAAATTTGACATGGTAGTGAATGAACCTGACTCAGTTCAAACAATTAGCTGCAAACTGTATGCTTGTAGAGATATAGAAATAATAGTTTCCTGAGTTTCTTCCTCCGTGTCCTTGATCAATTTTCTTGGGATAGTGAGTCTAGTGTTAGTGCTTAACTTCAGATAAAGAAGGTTAATGTTGTCATAAGAATATTGAACATACACTCTGGGATATGTTTTAACCCTTTGAGAAAGTAAATAAATATTCAGTAAATATAAAATAAGGTTATTTAGCCAGGCAAAGTAAGAAGACTGAATAAAGTGACTTGAAATATTTGAAAGTCTATATTCTGAGAATTATCATTATTTTTCTTTGTTCCCTAGAATGAGAAATGTGTATACTGAGAAAGAACAATTCTAAACTTCAATACTAATAAAGGACATTACAAAGTACATGTTTAAATATGGAATTGACTATGATGACTAGTGCCTCAGTTTCTTGTCATGACAAGGATTCAAGAGAACTCTGAAATGTGAGCTCAGTGGCTTTATTGTGAAAATGTGTGGCAGGAATTTTGTTAATGGAGACTCAATACAAAGCTTGCAAAACAGAATTCTTAGAATTTGGTTTTATTTCCTTTTTTTTTTCTAGATATACATGACAGTAGATTGTATTTTGACATATTACACATACATAGAAGAAAATCTAACTTGTTCCAATTAGGATTCCATTATTGTGGTTATATATGACATGGAGTTACATTGTTCGTGTATTCATATGCAATAGGAAAGATAGGTCTGATTCATTCTACTGTCTTCTCTATTCCCTGCCCTTACCTTCATTATCCTTTTTTTAGTCCAATAAGCTTTTACATTTCCACTCCCTTGTCCTGGGTTAGTAATCAAATATCAGAGAAAATATTCTGCCTTTGATTTTTTGGCATTGGCCTATTGCACTTCTCCAGTTCCATCCATAATTTCATTATTCTTTAGGACTGAGTCAAATTCCATTGATTATATTTACCACATTTTCTTTATCCATCCATCTCTTGAAGGGGTTTTACATTGATTCCATAGCTTGGCTATTGTGAATTGAGGTACTAAAAAAATTGAAGTGGCTGCATCACTAGACTATGCTGATTATAAGTCCTTTGAGTGTAAACGAGGTGTGGGACAACTGGGTCAAGTGGTGGTTCCATTCCAAGTTTT
Source organism: Marmota flaviventris (assembly GCF_047511675.1). NCBI lineage: Eukaryota > Metazoa > Chordata > Mammalia > Rodentia > Sciuridae > Marmota > Marmota flaviventris. The sequence goes on along the minus strand of NC_092506.1, from coordinate 17,019,405 downwards.
CTAAGGACCTTCACATTGCATTCCAGAGTGCTTTCATGAACTTGCAGTCCCTCCAGCAATGTCTGAGTGTATGTTTTTTCCCACATCCTTGCCAACATTTTTTTTACTTTTATTCTTGATAATTGCCATTCTGAATGCAGTGAAATAACATCTTAGTGTAGATTTGATTTATCTAATTGTTAGAGATGTTAAAAATTTTTTTTCATATATTTTTTGACCATTGATAATTTATCTTCTGTGAAATGTCTAGTCTTACCCTTAGCCCATTTATTGATTAGGTTATTATTTTTTTTTTTTATGTTAAGTTTTTTGACTTCTTTGTATATCCTGGAGGAGCTTTTGTTAAAGATTTTCTCCCATTCTGTAAGCTCTCTGTTCATGTTCTTGATTGTGTCCTTTGCTGTGAAGAAGCTTCTTAATTTGATATCATCTCATTTATTGATTCGTGATTTTGATTCTTGTGCTTTAGTGTCTTATTGAAGAAATTGGTTCTTAAGCCAACATGATAGAGAGTTGGGCCTACATTTTTTTTAGTAGGTGCAGAGTGTTCCTTTTACCATTTAGATACTTGATACTTGAGTTGAGTTTTAAGCTTTTTATTATTTTGTACTTATTTGCATGTTAAAAGCATTTACTATTCCCAAGAACTTACGTGATTTGATAATATGAATAAGACAATTATCTCAATCACAGTCTGACATTACTACACGTATCCTTGTCTGTCATAAAATTGTATTTTAATGTGAAGTCTTCCATACATCAGAAATTCCATATATAGACAATTTTTATTAAATTGTGGTGTTGAACACTTCCACTTTTTTTGTTCCAGATAAGACAACTACCATCCTGAAGAACACAGCAACTTGCTCTGAAGCACCAGCCAGCAAGATTCCCAAGGGGAGCAAAAGGTCATCACTGCACACTGATCACGTTCATCCTCCTGGGCCTACATTGAGCATCACCTCAGTGCCTGCCTCTCCACCATGTCAAATTCTGCTGTTGTATTTTATTTTACTTCCTCATATTTTTCTTGTTCAAGAAGGATTATGGTACGTGAAGTCAGAAACCAGAGCTCTGTGGCCACATTCATCCTGGTGGGGTTCTCAGAATTCCCGCACCTACAGGCACCCCTCTTCCTGGTGTTCCTCAGCATCTACACTGTCACTCTGGTGGGGAACTTGGGCATAATTGTGGTCATAAGGTTAAATCCCAAGCTTCATACACCCATGTACTTTTTCCTCAGCCACCTCTCATTTCTGGATATTTGCTACTCCAGTATATTCACACCCAAGCTGTTAGAGATCTTGGTTGTGGAAGACAGAACTATCTCCTTCAATGGGTGCATGACACAGTTTTTCTTTATTTGTATGCTTGTGATTACAGAAATGTTCATGTTGGCAGTGATGGCCTATGACCGATTTGTGGCTGTGTGTAACCCCCTGCTCTACACAGTTGCCATGTCTCATAAGCTCTGTTCCCTCTTAGTGGCTGGGACTTACATGTGGGGTGGCCTGTGCTCCTTGATATTCACTTACTTTCTGCTAGTACAGTCCTATTGTAGATCTAACGTCATAAATCACTTTGCCTGTGAGTACTCGGCCATCCTCTCTTTGTCCTGCTCTGACACTTCTTTCAGTCAGATGGCATGTTTCGTCATTTCTACAGTCAACGAAGTGTGTAGCCTCCTGATCACCCTTGCCTCCTATGTCTTCATCATTGCCACTGTCAGCAGGATGCCTTCTAAGGGTGGCCTCCGCAAAGCCTTCTCCACCTGTGCCTCTCACCTGACTGCCATCAGCATCTTCCATGGGATCATCCTCCTTCTCTACTGTGTGCCCCACGACAAAAGCTCCTGGCTCCTGGTCAAAGTGGACACTGTTCTTTTCACTGTCATGATCCCCATGCTGAATCCCCTCATCTACAGCCTCAGGAACAAAGATGTAAAAGAGACAGTTAGGAGGCTAATCTACACCAAACTGCATTCTCTCCACATAAAATTCAGATAAATGTTTTTGTATATCCTAACAGTACATAATTTTTAAAAGTGTTTTTGGTGATACTTAAGTTTTAACTAAATATATAATATGTCTTCTCCACCCAATATTGAATAAGAAATGCTCTTAAATATTCTGAGTGCTTTCTAATTTTCTTGTTTCATTACAAATATCCTTCTTTTGTATATTTCTTCTGAAGAATTTCAGAAAGCGTGCTTCTGAACATTTTCACTGAATGCTACAGAAGTCCAGGATCAGGAGTTAGAAGTCCATACTTAGAACTTGCTTCCTGTTCTACAGCCGGACTCTTCTTTGTTCTTTATACTTAAGTGGTAAAAACACAAATGACAGCTTTGTATACCAGAATCATACTCAAGCCTTCAGAACCCACTGTGTTTACTCAGAAAGTTCTGTGAAGCATAACTTTCTGTTTTACTTTAACACTTTAAGTGCAATAAGAAACTTTTGTTACATATGAAAAATATTGACTGGCTTTATGAATAAGTCTTGAAAATAAGAGGTATATCTGTATGCATCACACATTTTCTGAGTATCCACACAATATGTTACAGTTCAATGAAATGTATTGAGATAATGCTGAGAGCAATGAAAATTTATGGTTACTTCTAACAATATGTGTATCCTGTTTTGAGGGACATGACATAATAGTTATGAAATTGTACCTTTGATCATCCATTCTAACAATAAACTCATCTCTTATGTAAGTGTTTATGAGTAAATTTCCTTATATACCATTCAGTTGGTTAAACAGAGGAGTCAATGTTATTTATGTACCCTGTGCTTTCCTGAACATCTGTAGGTTACATTGATTATACCTCCAAAATAGATCTATTTCTTTTTTTAAGGAAGAATTTTTTTAAAAAACATTTATTCTATTTATTCATTTGTATAGATCTATTTCTTGATTTTTATTCTCTTTGATCTATCATTGTAATACATTTGGAATATAGTGGTTAATGAAACCCTAATATGGGTATTTTTCTTACAAGAAAGTTATTAATGAGAGATTAGCTATTATGTTCTTAGAAAATTTTAAATTTGTTTATTTCCCTCTGTTGATTAGAGTTGTAATATGCATTTCTATTACATTTATAGTGAACAGCATTCTCTTTGTAAAAAACGTAGTAATTGACTCTCTGATATTGTCTTTAAAATTTTAAAACATGTTCTAAAATATTTTTTAAATGCCTAACTAGCTCTTAAGTAGATGAAGAGATGAAATATCACCAGTAACTCAAAGCCAATCAAAGCCCATTCTCCCAACCCCCAGCAATAATAAAATTATTACTGTAATCATAAATATACACTACTTCTTCTATAGGTATTAACTGTCTATCTCTTAAAACACAAATTAGCATTTGCCATTGGCAAACTTTAAGGGAACACAATCATGTAGTGTGTGTTTCATGCATCCAACTTTTATAAATTATCCATATTATGATCCAATTAATGATTTTTACAAATCATTAATTTTGGTGCATGCATTTATTATTTTAAAATTTTTGTTATTATTTAATATTTCATCAAGTGAATATTCCAGAAATTTTTGTAAGTCCATATAGATTGAAGGACATTTGGCGTGCTTCAAATTAGGAAATATATTCTGTTTTACAGCACATAAATACTCATTATAATGAAATTGCACACGTATTTACAGCTGAATATTTTAAATTTTTCCTATCAATTTACACTTTTAACAGTATTGTTCAAAAGTTAAAAAGTTATTATCTATTTTCTCATCAACACTCAGTAATATCAGTCATTATTTTTACCCATTTCTTGTAAATATTTCATTGCAGCTTTAATTTAAATATTTGTGTTTATTGAGATAAGGCACATTCTAATGTACTTATTGATATTTTTTCTAAATGTCTATGTATGATGCTTTGTCAGCATTTTGAATTATTTGTGATTTATATTATTTATAACTGAAAAATTTCACATACATTATGAAAATTATCCCTTTGTCAGCTGTGTTCCTTGAAATTTTTTTACATCATGCTTTACTTTTTATGTTACTAATATACATTGACAGAGAGCAAGTTTAAATTCTAACTTAGATAATATAATTTGTCTAATGTTTTAAATATTATTTAAAACCATATTTATCCCTTTGAAATCAAGAACATATTCTTCCCTGCAGTATTCAAGATAATTTTGTTCTACACATTCTGTATTAACATTTATTTGATAGAGTTCCTTCAAATATGCTAACATTAATGTAAATTTTTAATGATTGTCCTTTTAGAATTGCTGAAATTTTTTTTCTGACAAACAACAACATATTTCATTTATCCAAAAAATTTATCAGCAACCTCCCCCCAAAACCAACAAAAATTCATATGTACTAAAACAGAATGTGATTTTCTTTTTTGTGAATTTCAAAAGGTTCATATTTTGAATAATCAATTACAAATTGTATAAAATATGGAGTTATTGTTATAGATTGGTTGTATTTTTCTAATAACCAGAGTATCAACATGTTGAACTTTCCAATATGATTTGGTGATTTAAATTAATTATAGTTTAAATTAGAAATAAGGGATTTTCTCCAAATTGTCTTGTTTATACTTAGAGAAAACACCTGGTGAAGATTCTCTAAGGTATGATTCCCCAAGGTCAGTCAGTTTCAGGTAAAATACTCAACGCAAGGCCTGAATTTGACTTCTGGGTCTGACTCTCCTGAAGAGATTCTGTGATGCCCAGATTTGTTTTTCATAATAAGATAATTTTTATATCCTTGGTATCTTCAGTGGTATATATTTTGAATAGTATTCTCATTGCTTAATTACCAACTAAAATAATTTGTAAAACAGCTACTTTATTTGAGAAATATTTTTTTAATTATTTGCTAAATGAGACTTCAATAAATAAATCTGGATTTTATTGAATTATTTAATCTAAACACTATAGTAGGATTTGGGTGGGGGAAATTATATTAAAACATTACAATTATTTTGGTCAGAGGAACACCTTTTGAGCCTAGTGACCGTCGTGTGTATATCCATCAACTGAGAATAAGAATACCAGGTATTGAACTCTCTTTCCTACACCTTTAAGACCTTGGCATGATCTTGTTTTAAACTTCATCTGTGTTCTTTAATAATGTTTAATAACTCTGGCAGATGTTAATGTTATGAAAATTATCCATTCTCAATTTTTAAAAATCTTTAAGAGGGAGATTTTAAATAAATTCTAACACTGTAAAGAGATACAATGTGCCTTGTATATAATTTTTACTTTGAAGTCACATGGGTGAGTGAAATCTGGTGTAAAATCCCTATTTATCACAGAAGTTTTCTGGAAGAGTGTACCTAGAATCTGGTAGTAGGAGGTAATAGTTCTTAGAATTTGAGGGGAAATCTGTTGTCCTATTTGGAAGTGATATTTTGATGAATGTATTGAAGGATAAAATAATATATGCATGAGAGATTGAAAATGCTGAATGAACAGAAGAAACAGCAGTAGCCTATAGGGATGAAGGTACATTAGAGATTATAGGTCATCACACAGAAGTCCATAGATTACAGGTATGTTGTGAAAAGTTCATTTTGTAAATGTATAAGAATTTGAGCACCACAATAATGTAAGACTTAAATTCAGTTGTGCAGGGTAGGAGTAAACTGGTCACCTGAGGATCCCCTGTTACCTAGCTGATTATAAGTGGAATAAGCATTAAGTTGAGAGCACAGTTTAAGATCTTTCATTTGGCTCTAAGTTGTTTTGCTGCTCAGCCTGAAGTCAAGATGAAAAGAGAGCCTGAGGGAGCCAGAGAAAGACAGGGAAGAGGGAATACAAAGAAAATAATGATTAGACCTTGTATCAGGTCAACCTAAGTGGAAATTCTGCCTTAGATGCCTGTTCATATGCAGGACTGAAGTTGTTAGTTCTCTCTAAAACTCTTCTCCTTAAATATGCAAATAGAATAGTCTCATGTGCATTAAAGTATTATTATTATTATTATTATTATTATTATTATTATTATTATTATTGTCACGGGTACATGTACCTGATATCACTATGTATATGGGGCATCTCTAATTGGAAAATAATGTAAAAACATCATCCAGGTCTATGTTCCACATTTAGGGAATGTGCCCAGAACTTAGTTTATTGTTTTCTTTGGTTTGTGACATTATTTTTATTAATTGAATAAGAGACTAATATTCTCAAGGTTTGAGAGCCTGGAATAAATTTGTATGTAAAACTAAAGGTGTACTTAGAATGAAATCAACAAAGAACACTGCTTTTACTATCTCTGCCAAAATTTTTCTACTTCTTGTTCCCTATTGGCCCATATCTAGCTTTCCAAAACAATATCTGGCTCTGCGTTCTAGGATTTTTCTTTATTCGTTAAAAATTACTAGTAAATTTAAAAAGACAACTTTATAAAGAATAGAAAAAAGAAACTGAGTCCTAGGTGGATTCCCTACAATATAGAACACAGTCCTGGATGTTTTAACATCAATTTCTAAATTAAGATATCCCATATACTTAATTATATCATGTAAATGAAGCAGTTACAGTAATAATGATGATGATAATCTAATGCCTGTAGGATCATTGTATTTTTATAGATAAGAGAAGAGGTGCAGAGAGCATGAATAGCTTCTCAGAGCCACATACAAACAGGCCGCTGAGGCAGAATTTCCACAGGGTATTCTGATCTGAAGTCTAAGATTTTTACAAAGTTTGTACATATTTTCAAGAAAAAATGTAAATGATCTATTAATAAGGCTTGTCCAATCAGCAAAATGATTCCTAGTATTTATAGCACTGGTAATCTGACAGAAAGATGTCAAGATGATATGGCCAATTAAAGGAAGCATTATTGAAGAAAGGGGAAATAATTCAGGTAGATGTGAAGATTCAGACAGTGTTTAACACACAAGGGGAATAAATATATAAAAGTGGTGTGTTTGTGCTGTATTTGCCCCTTTGCAGACAATGCAAGAAACCAGCTTAGGGTTTTCTGACAACTAAACATTATCTATTGTGTGATGTAAACTTTAATACACAGAGGGGAAAAATATTGCTGAAGACGTGAAAACAGAAGGATCCTTGTGTTTCCTTCTACCCTGAAGTAGGTCCCAACCTTGTTTCGCAGACCTCATCTGTTTGACTTCCTTAATTATATCACACCCATAAAAGTAAAACTCAAGTTTTACATCATGTTTTGATTACATAGATTGGTCTAAAAGTCTAGGATTTCTGGTAGAAATAATGTATATCTCAGCCTTCCAAATTTGCAAGAATTCCAAAAATAAAGCATATCATTTCTATATTTGAAAAGAACCATTTGTTCAATCACATGAACAATACAGAAAGTTAAAAATGAAACAACACAATGACTCCATGACCTGGACATGGGTGCACTGTTTGTAAGGTGAATTAGCTGTGGTAAATTATGTAGAAAGTCATGATTTTGTATAATTGTAAAAATGTCTGTAAAGTGTCGCTTAATACAGATCAATATTGCCTCAGATTTCATGTGTGAAAATGTTAGAATTATTTATGCTTGTGAACCAAACTCTGATATACACTTCAATCCTTACTAAATGCATTTATATCATAGTATTTTACACCCAACATCAAAAGTTGCTTTTTGTTAGTTGGAATTTCTTCCTTTGTATACATTTTCTTGTTTGTATGTTATGTATACAATTTATATGTTTTTTTTGTTACTGCACATGATATTTTTCAAATTTTTCAAGTTTTCAAAATTAAAGAATGCTCAACATTTTTCCTTAGATGTAAAATAATTTAGATTATATAGCTTTTACAGATGCTCAAAGGGTAGGGTAGCAACATCACTGAGAAACTGAATGTCAATGATTTCAGAGAAGACAAATCAAGGTTTCAGATGACCAAAGGGGATTCTATGCAACTTTGACTATCGGGTATTTCTAGAATAGTAACACTAAAATATCCATACTGAACTTCTCAGTACCAATTAAGTTGCAGGAATGCATATCTGCCTGACTGGATTATAAACAAGGAATACCTGGTGAAACACGTTCCTAGGATCCCTATTGGCAGGCACGGTTGAGCCATCTCTGTGGTAGAATGTCTCGCTGCCATGAATTAAGATATGTTCCTTTGCTTTCCTTTCACAACACCTTCTCTCTGCTCTTTCAGCTTCTTGGGATGAACTCTCGGATTTCCTCCAACAGGAGCCAAATGCAGCATGAGGGGAACCAGAGTACAGTCTTCACTTTCATCTTCCTGGGCTTCTCAGAATATCCAAAGCTCCAGGTGCCCTTGTTCCTGATATTCTTGACTATCTACACCATTTCTGTGCTGGAAAACCTAGGTATGATACTGATCATCAGGATTAACCCCAAACTCCACACTCCCATGTACTTTTTCCTCAGCCATTTATCCTTTGTTGATTTTTGCTACACCACCACAATTACACCCAAACTTTTACATTTCTTGGTTGTGGAGGACAGAAGTATGTCCTTCAAAGGATGCATAACACAGTTTTTCTTTGGCTGCACATGTGTCATCACACAAACGTTTATTTTGGCAGTGATGGCCTATGACCGGTTTGTGGCTGTTTGTAACCCCCTGCTCTACACAGTTGCTATGTCTCGAAAGCTCTGTGCTCTGCTGGTGGCTGGAAGTTACATATGGGGTGGAATCTGTTCCTCCACACTCACATATTTTCTTTTGGCCCTATCTTACTGTGGATCTGGAATCATCAATCACTTTTGCTGTGAGTACTCCGCCATCATCTCTGCATCCTGCTCTGATTCCTCCCTCAGCCAGTTGGCATGTTTAGTCATCTGTATGTTCAATGAGATTTGTAGCCTGCTGATCATCCTCACCTCCTATGTTGTCATAGTCATTACGGTCATCAAGATCCCTGCAAAGGGTGGCCTCAGAAAAGCTTTCTCCACCTGTGGCTCCCACCTGGCTGCTATCTGCTTCTGCCACGGGGTCATCCTCCTTCTCTACTGTGTGCTAAAATCTAAAAGCTCCTTGCTCCTTGTCAAATTTGCCACTGTGTTTTACAGCATGGTCATCCCTATGCTAAATCCTCTCATCTACAGCCTAAGAAATAAAGATGTCAAGGAGACCTTGAGCAAGTTAATGCACTTAAAAGTGCTTTCTCACTCGTGATAGTGACACACACCCCCCACACACATTTCCCTGCTAACCTCAATATAATGTGGATTAAACATTGCATTGATTTTAATTGTTTCTTCAAATAATGGTATGCAATTGTTTAGAGAACTTGTGAGATAATTTAAATATATCTGATTGTTAAATCAAGTTATACTTTGATAACCACTGTGAGCAAAGGGGAATAATGAGAAAGGAAATTCTGTTTTATTTTGCCTCAACTAGAATGTAGTAGGTTAAACAATGGTCTTCTATGAGGTCCATAGTCTATATTTTAGAGCTTAATTATGTTTCTTTTTATTTCATCCTTCCCTTCCTCTTCATTTTATTCTCCTCCCAATCCTTCATTTCCTTTTTTTAGTGTTCTCTTATTCTGTCTCCCAATGTGGCAACCTTATACAAAGAGCTTTATTAATAATAATTCTCTGTTTATTCCTCCAACCAAGTGAAGAAAGAACATGAGCAACACTATTTGATTTCCACGTAAGCACTTTCCCACTCCCTCTGCCTGCTCTGCCTGAAGATCGTGGAATTCATAACTTTTTTCTTCCCAGCTCCAATCTCTATGTATAGGTTTTGAATGTTAACATTTTACTTTTTTTCTGCATTTGAAATGCATTTAAACTATACATTCCATTTTATCTGGTGTCTTTTTGAGGAATTTTTCATAAATTGTAACTACGCTTCATTTTTTAACTGAATTGTGTTTCATCAAATGAATTTACCAGAATTAGTTTATTTGTACTACTGTTTATTTTGGTCTGGCATTGTTTTCTTTTCGATCTCTTAATGAAAGTGTTTCCATGAACATTGTTCTGAGGGTCTTCTGTTGATATCTGTTAGTCTAATTGAGTTATTTACAAATTGTTAGAAAAAATTTTTGTAGAAGGGAAAAAAATCATCTCCTTCACAGATGCATTAAGCAATTCTTTGTGTGCATTCTCTGGGGGACAGATATATTCAGATCAGCAATGATGTGTCAGGAGTGGTTTGTGGCAGTTTCTCACCATCCTTTCCATACAGTTGCAATGACCCAAAGCTCTGACCTTTCTAATAACTGTGACATGCTCTAGGGCTATCATCACTTCCTTTATATCCCTGTACTTTTGATTGGCTTTGTCTTTTGTGTGGCTATGTTGACATACAACTTTGTGAGCATGGTGCTCTTGATGTTTCTCTTGCTCTGTCCCCTACATAATTTAGAAGAGCACTTATGCCTCTAATTTTCTAATGAAATATGGAAGCTTTTGATTACTGTCTGTCCCATGTTTCATTTTGATCATGAAAATGTCTTCAACTGGGGGAGCTACAAATCCTACTGCACATGAATTTCTATCTCACTGCCACTGCTATGTTGTTGGCATGGTCCTTTTCCTTTGCTGTGTTCTTACTTCTAAAATGCAATGGCTTATTGCCAAAGTGACCTGTCTATCAAAGAGTGGCCATACCCATGCTCTTCCCACCTTCGATAGTCTTGGGAGCAAGGTATGAAGAAGACATCAGGAAGATTACCAAAACCCAATTGTTACATCCAAACATGTTAGAGATACTAATTATTTCTGAGATTATTGGTGCAGTTGTTCAACAACAAATCAGCATATGAAACTATGGTTAATCTCCAAGAAGTATCCCAGTGTCTGTTGGCTCTATTCTTTAGTACTTTCAATAGCAAAAATTATCTTGCTTCAAATATCAGAAGACTTAAATCAAATCTTTGATTTAGATGTTATAACAAAGGTTTCTATTTTACTGTTTTTTACCATGTCATTTTCAGGCCAATATTAAGTTCAATTTAAATCTTGTGAAACATTAGTTTTTGCGGGTTATTCTCAAAAATTATAATTTGTATAAGAATTTACCACATAGTATAAAACTAGTATTTTAAGAGCTGCTTATCATAAAACATGAAACCTCTAAAATTATTTAATCTTTAGTTCTTAGCATTGAACATTTGGGAGACAAACAAAAATAAAAATCACATCTATCTTTAAAATGTCAGATTTTGAAGGAGTCGAATTTTATTTGGAATTTTATGTATTTATTTTTTGTTTTGTTTTGTTTTGTTTTTAGCTAAACATGACAGTAGAGTTTATTTTGACATATTTATACAATCAATGAGTTTATCTTATTCTAAATAGGTAGGATCCCAGTACTGTGGATGTACACAATGTTGAGATTCACTGTGGTGTATTTATATATGAACATAGGGAAGTTATTTCAAATTCATTCCATTGTATCCCCCCTCTCTTCCTTTCACTCCTCTTTGTCTAATGCACTTAACTTCTATTCTCTCTACCATCCTGCTGTCAGAGAGGACATTCGACCTTTGGTATTTGGGGAATGGCTTATTTCATTTAGCATGATAGTCTCCAGATACATCCATTTATCAGCAATTGACATAAAGTCTTTCTTTTTTGGATAGTAATATTCAATTGTGTATATATACATCACATTTTATTTATGCATTCATTTATTGAAGAGCACCTTCTTTGGTTCCATAGCTTAACTATTGTGAATTGAGCTGCTATAAACATTGATGTGGCTGTGTCACTGTAGTATGCTGATTTTAACTTCTTGATATATATATATATATATGGGAATGGTATAACTCGATCAGATGGTGGTTTTATTCCTGGTTTTTTGATTTCCAGAGGGGTTAAACCAATTTGCAGTGCCACCAGAAATATATGAGTGTTCCCTTTTCCCCATATCCTCACCAATATTTATTGTTCCTTGTATTCTTGATAATTGCCATTCTGATTGGCACTGTAAATCATGTTTTCTCTCTATGTGCTAGCACAAGAAAATGTAAAATGTTTTATAAATGTACATTCATGACATAATTTTGCCATTCATGTTAACATAGTTGTTCATCAATTATTCATTATTTTTAAAACATTGACTAGAATGATTTTAGATTCATTTTCATTTGTGAAAAAAAATGTAGAGATCTCAATTATTTTATATCCCATCTATCCCATGATCTTTCAGTGAAACAAGAATGCTGATGTAACATCCAAATATTATTCAGTCATCAGCTATTTTTAGATGAAAAAAATGTAATATGTAGCAGTTAATGAGTATGAACAAATAACATGGATAAGTAAAAAAATAAAGTAGGGAGAAAGTCATCTCCCTTTTATGGAAATAGAAAGTTATATGTCATCAGTCAGGAGTACTGTTAGGAGTGAGGAATTTGGCTCAAAATTTCCAAATTGATGAAAATTAGTACAACCTTGAACACATTCTTGCTTCTTAGTGCCATATAACTTTACTGTGGATAAAATATAACCCATGAATGTAGCTTGATTTCTTGAAGCTTTCATATATACAATGGTTCACTTGATTGCCTTCACTTAATGGCCTAATGAGATTAAATATAAAAACTCAACTTGTCATTGTGTCTTGTCCACCATGTACCAGTGGAGAATAGGGAACATACCCATTTGTCATAGGTTCACTCTAACCTATTAGGAGATACTTGTTTTCCCCAAGATTTCCTTTTTCTACCAAAGAAAACTTGAAAAATTCTTACTATAACACTAGCCCAAGAAACATGTCTTATAAAACTTACCATTTACATATGTTCAACACTTATTAAGTATTGCAATATTTTTAAAAAATCACTTCAATTTTTAAATTGTCAATCATTGATTATAGTTTACTTGCCAGTCTATTATCCTAGAAAATGTATAGGTGAGTGTACATAGTTTAATAAAGATCTCTGAAATTTTTTCTTATAATTGTGTATAATTTTACATATTTTAAAAATAGTGTCATTTTTCAAAACACATGTATTTAACACAGTGATCAGATCCATGCATTTAAAGTATTTGCCACATTCAACAGTTATATAACATTTATCTGTGCATTGATATGTATTTTATCTGTAAGATATCATGTCTTCTGACAATGATACATTTATCTACTTATATAATCTTCTCCTTATCATTTGTTTAAAGGTATACCTGTATTGTCAACTATATATTTTAAAATTCATAGCATAATAATTGATCAAATATGAAAAAATGACGATAATACCTGATTATAATTTCAAAATTATTTGGTGTTTCATTAGAAGGTATACTGTTTCTGTAATTGTCATGTGAATATTCTTTATCAAAATGAGGCACTTCTTATTTTGTTTTGACTGAAGAAATTTCCACATGGATTGATATTACATTTTAAAAGTAGAGTTTCTGAAAATATTTATATGATCATATGTCTTTACATTTTAAATTTATTTGGGTTTAGGGTTGTTTAACATTAATTGATTGCTAATTATTGCTGTCATGAAAATTTTATTAAAAATCCAAGAAGGCATGGATCACGTGGTCTTGAGACTGAGTGTCCTGGATTTATGATCCAAGTCTGCTTTCATATTTTCCTCTATTACAGTCCTTTTCACTGAGGGCAAATTGGCACTTTAAACAAATGAGATATTTTCTTTCCTTTGAAAACTGTTTTCTATTGTTCTAATCTTTTTTGTCAGTAAGACTGGGTACATTGAATTTTCTTATAATTTGAGCCTTGCTTCTTGGATCATATTCCTTCTTAAAAAGTATTTTTGAGTAACCTATTATTTATTTTTTTCTTCTTTTTTTCCTATATTTGTTGTGGAAATGAAAATGACAATGGTAGAACCAAGTCCATTCTCTCGTTTGTTGCAGGGGCTCTACCACTTATCTACACTGGAGTTTTCATTTTTCATTTTGAGACAGCATCTCCCTAAATTGCCAACCTTGAATCCAACATGCAATCCTCACATCTCTGAATCCAGGGTTGGTTATTCAGATGGGAGCAACCTCACTTAGCAACATCTTTATTTTAAACAAATTTTGCCTTTGATTATGCAGGATCTCATTGAGATATTTCTATATTTTAAGCCAACCAGAGGACATGTAATCCACAGTTAACAGCTGTACTTCCTATCTGCTTATATGATAAAAATTCTACTTCTTTATTGATACAGACAGTGACTGGGTTTCTGAATCTAAAAGCAGTCTCATAGTTTATAAAAATGGTGTATTAAAATCATAAAGAAACCACATATTGGATGATGAACAGAAGTTAACACCATATGCCCAGATTACCTAACCAAAAACCTGCATATCATTCTGGAAAAAAGTGTGCCATTGAAACTTTTTTATATAAGCAAAATTTCAAACATGTAACTTGTACAATTGCTGTTGGGCCCACATAGATTCTAGCTACATTTATCGTTTTAATTTTGCTTTATAGACAATAGCAAACAAATTTTTAAATAGATAGAAAAGGAAAAATTAAAAAGCAGTTGTTTCTAAGGATCAGATTTAAAGTAATGCTTTAAAACTTTAAAAGTATTCTCATTGATATAATCTTTTCCATGGCTTCAGTTCACATACCAGACCAAATGTGTTGGTTTTGGTCAGGCATTCAAGCATCTGAACCAAATATTTCATATTTGTTAGCCATAGTTTTTAAAAAATTCTTACTTATAAAGGCAAACATTTGATGCTTAATTTTAGAATACCCATTCGGGATGATCCAAATTACTTGTAGCAGATAATTCAATTTGTGTAATTAATATTTTTACATCTTATTTCCAAATGCTTATACGTAAGTGCACTTCTCAAAATTTTATGGTCAGCACCCAGTCTCATGGTTTTAACGGGTCAATCTTTGGAACCACTGTTTTTTTTTTTTTTTTTTTTTTAACTACTTTTTATTCTAGGAAATGTGTGTGCATTACATTAGCTATATTTGAAATATCAACGCTAAAACTTTAGGGGTATGGTAAGAAAGAGAAGGAGCTGCAGATCTGCAGCACAATCTTGACACCAAACAGATCTCAATTCTCTGATTCTCTAGTGAAGGCATAATCAGGATCATATTGGGTCTATAAAGTGGTGTATAAAAAAGAGGTATAATATAGTGTTTAGTATGTTTCCCTGTAAATAAAGTACAAATATTCAACAAAGAGAGGAGGAACAACACATGAACTGTTACTGTATTGAGATTAAAAGAGAAAATATGGCTATGTTTTATTGCTGTTTTTTCCCTTTAGTTTTTAGAATTACAATCTATATATAGAGAGAGGTAAGTTGCTTTATTTAATGTGAATATCAACATATAACTGATTTACAGAACTTACGTTCTAACTAATAGAAGAGGAAAATATCTCTAATTATTTTGCATGTAGTTCATGACAACAAACTGGTCAGGATTCTCCAGGGTCTGGGTCCCCAACGTTGAGCAGTTAGATACAAAACAAGCAATTTGAGCATGGAAAACAAATCCAATGTCTGTTTCTTCACCAAAGGAATTTCTATGCTCCTTTAAAAATGTTTAACAGCTGGGTAAAAATCATGAGTTGGATTCTTAATTGAAGGCTATTTTGCAAGAGTCACTCATTGCCTTTAAAGGAATGAAAAATTTATAGAAACATTGTAATTTAGAGGGGGATTGTGCATCAGCTCATTAACATTTGCAAGAAAGCCAGCAATTTAAAATTGTACATTAAGAAAATCTGGGTTTTGGTGAGTTGCTTCAGCATTGGGCATCTTTTTTTTTTCTTTTTTTATGGGTTATATTAAAATCCAGAAAAAAATTGTGGTTAAAAAAAAATCTATGTGTATTGAGGGAGAAAAATGTCTACAAAGTTCACCTATAAAAAGTGTCAAACTCTTCTCTCATTGTTCCTAACATCATTTTACTGAGAATAAAACTATGTTCTTTAATGTATGCGATACATGAGAGGTTTTTAATTGTAAGCTTTGTCCTCATTGCATTAATGAATTCAGAAAAAATACCATACACAAACATGAATATGCAGATAAAAATAGTAAAATATGTCAAGTATTTAATGAATGGTGTAATAACATAAGTGCAGAATAAAAACTAGTGATATTTGGATAACACTTAAGTTGAGACAGAAGAAACAATGAGGTTTGGATAACCAGAAAAGTTTTCTTGGGAGAGCTACTTAGGGATCTTGTCATTGCAGGACGACATACTCTTAAATACTAGGGGAAAATTGGGGGCCATTTCAGACAGTTACAGGAAACAATTATTTTTATAGAGTAAAATTTTAAAACAATAATATTATTTGAGCATTATGTTTAGTGACAAAGTAATGCATTTAATACCTCCTGAGGATATTATAGAGACCCACATAGAACATTGTTGATTTCATGCTTTTGAGATGAACTGCTGTCAATCACAACTATGCTGTTGTATTCAAGTGAAAGGATATCTAGGTTGAATTTTGATGGCTTGCAAGGACTTCATAAATGACAGATGATCACACTAGAAGTAAAGAAGAAGAAATACTTTCAAATTTCTTTGCTTTTCACTTTTTCCTGACTGCCTTTACTGTAGCCACGACATGAGGTCATGAGTAGAAAGCACTGGACACTGATTGGAAACTGAGAAACAAAGATTATACACGACTGGATTGAGTAATGATTGGACCTTGGAGGCCTAGACTGGACAGTAAGTCATTTACAACTAAAAACTATAGAATGTAAATTCTCAAGACCCTTTATTTTTTCTTATCTAATGTCCAAGACATAAGTGTGGTTAATATACATGTAGTTATTATATATGATCCCAGAAGTCCTGAAAGTATTTAGCTTAATTAGTTGCAAGGAACACCCTAACTCCTTTCATAAAGTAACCACCAAAATGACAGTTTAGCAATGATGGTGCCCTCTGAGCATTTTTATGTACCTGATATAACCAAATAAATACATAACACACACCTTGCACTCAAAATAATTGTCAGTTGACAACCTTTATGTTGTCTGGAATCCTTTATGCCCCTGTACTTATTAAACTAAATCATATACTTTATACAATGAAGGTATTCCCCAAGAGTAGAGATGACACAACATTTTGAAAAGGTTTCATACTTTTTGAAAGTCATATTAAGGTATGGAGCCCCAGAATGGTCACAGATGATCAGTAAGAATAAGGGAAACTGAAATTATAGTGAAGGATTCTGGGTAGACAGAGAGTAATTAATTAAGGCAAGAAGGATCTCAAGGGTCTGTCCAGGTACCATGAAAGACCATGCAGGCAGCAATAGGAGACCAGAGGAGATTCACAAGACATAAAATGTAACAATAATGCAGAATCCTCAAATTTGACCTCAAAATTCAAAATGTGTAAGCTTGGGGTTCATAATTTACCAGTAACTCATGAAATGATGCTGCTGTAGTGAATTGTGCTTGTTTCACATAGTTAAGCACAAGTAGTTTAAAGTTGTTTGGTAAGTAGAAAATAACAGCAGTTTCCTGACTTCAATCCTTCCAGGCTTCCATAGAATTACCTGGGCTTCTGGATCTAATTGTTTATGCTGGCAACTGTTCAGGAAGGTTAATGGTGCACCAAGATTATTGAGTGGAATTTATGAACAATTTGTATTAATCATTGTGAGAGATAAATTAAATAAAAGTATAAACAATGTAAAGTTTTACTGTTGAAAAAGCAGACAGACCAATTAAAACATCTGGAATATTTGAAAGTCCCTACTATGAAAGAGAATGAATCATCTTTTTTTTTCCTCCTCTTTGAATTCAAAAAACATAAACATAGTTATTAGAGTCTAAAAACACAAGAAATATCATTATTGACAATGACACACTAAGATAAATATTTAAATATAGAATTGGCTATGATGTTTACAGACATGTATTTTTTTTTCAAATATAACGCTTTGAATAAGGATCACTGGATATGAGCTAAGAGCTTCACTGTAAGGAAAGAACCAGAAGTAAAATTGCTAATGAATTCTGTATAAAATATATAAAAACAATTATGATTTTTCAGCTTTTAAGCTGTATCGCATCGTATTTTGATCTTGGCATACTGATTCTTAGAAAGGTCACTTAGTTAAGTAAGGTCAGGATTTCACAAGTTACCTTGCTATCTTAGCAGATGTGTCTCCAAAGTCTTCATGTTCATGGATGTAGCCAAACACATGTAATTTCAGTGACTGAACCTAAACACAAACTTTTTAGGTCAACACATGTGATCAATACAATTCACCCAGGTCCACCCAAACTTGTGTGTAATGGACAGTGAGGTGGTATAGCTGACGTTCTGCTGGGATAATTAGCTGAAGATCTAATGGAAAGTTTTTAGCTATTACAAACTAGAGAAATAATTGTCAGAGTTCAGATAAATACAAGGTAGCTCCATCATATTTTATGGGTCTGCACCTTCATTTCCAGAATAAACCTTTTATTTGTACTCCAACTTGTGAAATTTCAAATTTTCAGATGCCTACACAAATAGGGTTCATATTTTTTCAATCTTTTTATGTTGTTTTTCCGTGGGTACCCCACCAAAGTATTCCATGGGAAAAAAAAGAGCTTTGTTTTGATTTGTATGAGGTATTAATTTTTAGTAGTACTTATTTTGTAGTTTTTAGTTGCTGATAAATATTCAATGTTCATGTTTTATAGGTTATATACTAAAAACAGACCATATAAGACTATAGAATTATATGAAGAATATGTTAAGAATATATTCAGATATTTCCTTAGGATTGATGTGATATATTGAATTTATGATCTTAAAAAAAGATTATAAAATGGTGATAATTCTACTGAACATAGTTATCAGTAGAGTTTATTATTTATACAGTGCTGAGGGTGGAACCCAGAGGTTCACAGGTGATAGAAAAGTGTTCCACTAAGCCACATCTCAAGGCAAACAGTGGAATTTTGTTGTTGTTGTTGTTCAGGTCATTTAAAGATGCTCTTGGATATTTGATGAGTCTTTGAAAATAGAATATGCATACAAGAAGTAAAATGTCAATCCATTAATACACAACTGTGAATGTGTGGAAAGTACATTTCATACTGTTTTGCTTATTATGTTTTTTGTTTGTTTGTTTTAATTGTTGCTTGTTTCTGAAATGAGATCTTGTTGTGTTGCCATAGTAGGTCTTGAAATCATGACCTCTCATGATCCTCCTCCAAACACTTCAGTTTGTCTGAATATTCCTCCTCGCCTGGTTACTACTACGGTTTTCTTTTCTTTTTTTTTTTAAGCATATTTCTTCTTAAAGGATTTGCCCTTCCATCAACTGATACCTGGTATGATCTGCCCAGTGCTTCCTGAGTTTGCTATATATGTTCTTTCTTTTACAGAATTATATTTATCAGGAGTATTCTAAGCATCACATACATTTACAAATGCTTTGTAGGAAATAATATTGATAGGTACTACTGTGTTTTGCAGAAAACTGCAATGCTGAAAAAGGATAAAATTTATTTTCTGTTATAAAAAGTCAATGAGTGTTCTAAAGGGAATCCAAAGGGAAGCAGAACAATCAGGAAGCAAATTGACCACATTTGTTTACACTGGTTTATACTGAGCATCTGCAGAGCTTCTCCCTCTCCAAATGCTCAAGTTCTGATGCTCAATTTTATTCTCCCTTTCTCTCTCCGTGTGCCTCTCTCTCAACATCTTCACAAAGAATAATGGTACTTGTGGTATACGACACAGGAAACCAGAGCTCTGAGGCCACATTCATTCTGGTGGGGTTCTCAGAATTCCCACAGCTCCAGGCACCCCTCTTCCTGCTGTTCCTCAGCATTCACACAGTCACTGTGGTGTGGAACGTGGGCATCATTGTAGTGAGAAGGATCAATCCCAAGCTTCATACACCCATGTACTTTTTCCTCAGCCACCTCTCATTTCTGGATATTTGCTACTCCAGCGTATTTACACCCAAGCTGTTAGAGATCTTGGTTGTGGAAGACAGAACTATCTCCTTCAATGGATGCATGACACAGTTTTTCTTTGGCTGGGCATGTTTGATTACAGAAATGTTCATGTTGGCAGTGATGGCCTATGACCGGTTTGTGGCCATGTGTAAACCCCTTCTCTACACAGTTGCCATGTCTCACAAGCTCTGTGCCTTCCTGGTGGCTGGAACTTATGTGTGGGGTAGCCTCTGCTCCTTGATAATCACATATTCGCTTTTGCAACTGTCATACTGCAGATCAGCCCCCATGAACCACTTTGGCTGTGAGTACTCTGCCATCATCTCCATCTCTTGCTCTGATTCCTCCTTCAGCCAGATGGCATGTTTAGTCATTTCTATACTGAGTGACGCCTGCAGCCTCCTGATCACCCTTGCCTCCTATGTCTTCATCATTGCCACTGTCAGCAGAATGCCTTCCAAGGGTGGCCTCCGCAAAGCCTTCTCCACCTGTACCTCTCACCTGATGGCCATCAGCATCTTCCATGGGATCATCCTCCTTCTCTACTCTGTGCCCCACTCCAAAAACTCCTGGCTACTGGTTAAAGTGGCGACTGCACTTTACTCCGTCATGATCCCCATGCTGAATCCCCTCATCTACAGCCTCAGGAACAAAGATGTGAAAGAGACAGTCAGGGGGCTGATCAACTCCAAACTGCATTCTCATACAACATAATTTTTAAAAATGATATTTATGTTCTAAACATATTGAAATTTTCATATACTTATTGATGGTATTTTAGCTTTATGTTAATATATGGTTATACTCTAGATCAATTGAATATTAAATATGCACTAGTTTTCAGTGTGCAAATTGACCTACTGTTTTCTCTGTTTTCGTACAAATATAGTGCACTCACCTCTATTTCATCTGAGATTATGAAACAATTTTGTTTCAACATTTCCTTACTGAACACTAGGGAAGGAAAAATGAAGAAATTTTTTTTTTTTTGGCATATACATCTTATGGCATAACTTTATGTTTTTGTTTGTTTGTTTGTTTGGTACTACGGATTCAACTCAGGGGCACTTGACCACTGAGCCACATCCTCAGCCTTTTCTTTTTATTTTATTCAGAGACAGTGTCCTACTAGTGGCTTAGCACCTCACTTTTGCTGAGGTTGGCTTTGAACTTGAGATTCTGCCACCTTAGCATCCTGAGCTACTAGAATTATAGACATGTGCCCATCTGCCTGGCTTATGTTGTTCTTAAAATAAAGCACACACACATTATAAATGTCTTTACATGAAGGCATTCTCAAGTGGTTGAAACTCACACTTTTGACTCAGCAGGTTCAGTAGAACATAACTTTTCATTTCATCTTATACTTTTCAAGTAGAATAGGAACATCAGGTTTATATTATGAAATGATTCTCTGATTTAAGCAAACATATTGGAAATAGTAGCTACTATCTATGTGTCACTCATTTTCCTCAAGTATAAAGGTAATATGTTACAGTTCAATAAATGTTGAGGTACTGATATCAAGAATTAAGACAAGTTCACTTCTAATTCTACTTATATCTATTTTTCAGTGATACTAAACTATAATTTTTAAAATTCTACCTTTGATTACACATTCTCATCATCAACTTATCTACTCTTTATCAATGATATCTGCATCTACTTAGTTACTTCAACCATTTTAATGATTCCACATAGTCTCTATGTATCTGCCAATAACTCATATTTTTTACATCTACAAAATAGGAAATTTCTTTACTTCTCTGCTCTCAAAACTATCATAATAATACATTTGACTTATAGTAGTTAATATAAAATTACCCTAATTTCCTTTTTCTTTACTTTTCATAGATTATCCATGGTTTTGTAAAACATGCAATCTGTTTATTTTCCTCCCTAGGTTAGAATTATCTAACCATTTTGTGTAATATATAAAATGAAAATCAGTCATTTTGAAAAAATGTCATTTGCCTCTCTTGTATTAGCACTTAAAATTTAAGACATACAAGTGTGCATTTTTTAAGAAGATAACTGTGTAACTCCCAAATAGATCAGAGTAAAACTATTTCCAGCACTATAAAAATAAATGCCTAGCTTTTCCTCCAGCTCCTGCATTAGACAAAATCAAGACTTTTACAATAAAGGTGCAGTTGGTATAGAGATTCACTATCTATTTAAAGATACATCCCCCAAAATAGTAAATGATATTTCCTGTTTGCATACTTTACAATGATATAGGGCTTATTTCATGTGTAATACTTTATGTACTCTATGACTTTAGAAAAAAATAATTCAAAATTTTACATATATTTATAATTTGTTCATTTTTGTTCCTATTTAACTTTTTGTTGCAAAAGTTTCAAGTACTTTTCTATAACTCAGTCTATTATGAAGTTCATTTTTTTCAGTTATAAGTACATGTATATGGTTACAATGTTCAGAAATATTTATGACAATGAGGTATATAGTTAGAAGTATTGTGCACATATATGTAGGTCCAAATTTTCAAAAAGGGTATATTAAACTACAATAAATAGCAGTGTCTGAATATTTCAATGTTATAATCTACTCCATCAGCTGTTAGTATTTTCAGGCCTTTGGAAATTGAATAATTTGCTCATTATAGGACATGATTAAATATTTGTGGTTACTGAAGTTGGGAAGATTTTAATATTTGCATGTATTTTTTTTCCAAATTGTCTTTGTATGCCATGCTACGAACCCATTGAATTATTTTCTTTTTGAAATTATTTTATGTACATTATGGATATTTTTTTTCCTTTTTCTGTTTAAAACATGAAAACTTTTTATATTTTGCTTTATTTTTCAATGATTAATATCCTTTGATAAGGAGAAAGTTAAATTAACTCAAATATATCTTTTTAAAAATGGTTTTGTAATTCTTTAATATCTTACTTATCTACCTTGAAATGAGGGAGAATTTTTACTGTACCATGTTCAACAGTGTATTTAATTCTTTGTATTTTTTTTTCTTTGAATTTCCTCACATATGTCATTTTTGTGGAAAATGTGAGATTTGGGTAGAGGCGAATGATATAGGTTTCATCATTATGTGCTCTCTTTGTCTACATGTATCCTGTGGGTAGACAAACATTTCTCATGTGACTCACCCTAGACAACATGAAGTTGGTGAATGTGTTGTAAGCTAGTACACAGAACAGGCCTTAAATGTCTCTTCATGGTTGATTCTTTCTTCCTGGAGCTTATGCCTTTCACCTAGAGAGAAGCACAACACAAAAAGAGCATTCCTTCAACTCAGATTCCTGAATGGGCATTTACAGGAAGCTAGCCAACCTTAGCAATGTCCAGAAGAGCAGAGATGCAGTCAGCATCAACACTCCTTAACTACTGCATTTTTAATCATACCCATACCCTATTGTCACATGCTGTTCACTCAATAAAATATTGCTTCTGTCCTGTTGCTCTAAAAATGCCAACATTGTTATGAAGGAAGCATCCATGTCTGTGATTTCAGTGTTACCATAAGCTACTACCTCAGGAACTCTTCAAAACCATTCCATAGTCAGTGGCTTAAAAGTTTAATTAATTAGTTTTCCAGAAACTGCCAGTAACCTTGTGTGTCTCTGTTTCATGCTATGTAGTACAGGAAAGCATTATGTCCTAGCACATTGCTGTGAGTATGGGTTTTCTCAAATCTCTCTCATCATCTTTAGAGTTGTTGGCTCTCTATGGGTTCTGGTTTAGATGTGAGGTGTCCCCCAAGAGCTCATATATGAGACAGTGCAAGAAATTTTAGAGGTGAAATCATTGGTCTATGAGAATTTTAACCCTATCAGTGCATGAATCCCCTGATAGGGATTAACTGAATAATAACCTTAGCAAGGTTGGGTGTATCTGGAGGAGAGTGGTCTTTGGAAGTATACCATATTTTGTCTGTGGTCAGGAGATCTCTCTCTCTCTCTCTCTCTCTCTCTCTCTCTCTCTCTTTCTCTCTCTCTCTCTCTGTCTGTCTCTCTCCCGTACCATATTCCGAGCTGCTTTCCATTACAATTCTGCCATGATATTATGACTCACCTTAAGCCCAGGACAATGGAGCTGGCCACCTATGGACTGAGACCTCTGAAACTGCAAGCCCTCAAATAAAATTTTTTCCTCTAAAATTGTTTTTTTTTTTTTTTCAGGTCTTTTGGTCACAGCACTGAAAAAGTTAACTAAAAAATAATGAAAGTGTCAGAAAAATAATAGGTCAAGAGGCAATATTGAAGGTCTCCCAAGTCTATACTTAGAACTTCCAAAATGTCAGCCTCAGCAACTTGGTGAGTACTAGTCTAAATAAATAAATAAATAAGATTGAGAATGTGATTCAGTGGTAAAATGCCCTTGAGTTCAGTCCTCAACATTAAAAAAAATTCCTCAATTCACATTTCAATTGTTTGTGGTAGTTTGCATGCTATGTATATTGTAGAATTTACTACACTTCTTTTTAAGTTTGAGACAGGGTCTTGCTTGGTGATCTTGTTGGCCTTGAACTTGTAATCCTCCCACCTCAGCCCCACAAATCACAGGGAGTACAAGAGTGTACCACCAAACCTGGCTTTCCCACACTTCTAAAAACTATTATTGCTGGGTGTGGTGGAGTACTCTGTAATCCCAATGTACAAGAAGATAGAGGCACGAGGAATGCAAGTTCAAGGCCAGCCTCAGCAATTTAGCAAGGACTTAAGCAACTTAGTGAGACTCAGTCTCAAATTAAAAGAAAGAGATAGAGAGGAAGAGAGAGAGAGAGAGAGAGAGAGAGAGAGAGAGAGAGAGAGAGAGATTATTTTTATATACCTGAAATATTTATGAAGCACATGAAGTAGTATTATTTCTACCCAATCATAGCTATCATGTTCAGTCACTAGAAAAATGAATTTATATAATTCAAGATAAAATGTATAGTAGGCCAATTTTTGACAATAAACCAGGGTCATAGAAAGATGAGCCAGATACCTGCACCTGCATTTCCCTGGAAACCATTCACTGAAAGTATAAGCTACAAGTTTTATGGTCATATAGACATATATAGGGAAAGGGTAAAATTTCAAGGGTAATCCAAGTTGAAAAATTTCCAGATTGAGACCCTGAACTGATGCCACAGGTATAAAAAGTATGACATGATAGTCCACACTTGTACTGAAACTGAGATGTAACTCATTTCAGGGGCCAGGAAACCCTAGGCCTGGAGGTTGGATGAAAGCGTACTAGAGTGCCTGTGCTCTAAATAAATATTACAAGCAGAAACATTTTGGTCCTGATTAAATCCTTTGACACCTCAAATTATCTTCACACCTGAGTTTTGAACATAATGTTCAGTATTTTCAAAGTTTGCAAAGCACATCAAAAGATAGGAGAAGGGCAGTCTCTACCTCTGGAGGTGGAGACTCTACATTCTTATTTGAGTGTATTTTTTTGCTTCAGCCCAGAGCTTCTTTCTCTGAAGATGGCACAGTTCTCCCTTAAATGTGTATTTCTTGCTTTACTCCAAAAGATGTCTCTCTCTTGTGATAGCCTGCATTCTTCCTTTAATGTGTATCTATCTGCATTCTACCTTTCATGCGTATCTAATTATTGATTTCCTAAATAAATCTGTGTCAGAGAGAGAGAGAGAGAGAGAGAGAGAGAGAGAGAGAGAGAGAGAGAAAGAAAAGCCTATGAAATAAAATGCAATAACCTTTAGAAATCATCAAAACTTCTTCAGAACATTTTATACATCAACAATACATTCCTTAAATAAGAAGATTATTTTAGTCAGTGTTTTCATCACTGTGACCATAAGATCTGACAAGAACAATTTTAGAGGAGAAAAAGTTTATTTGGGGCCCATGGTTTCAGGGTTCTGAGTCCACAGACAGCCAAGGCCTTTACTCTGAGCCTGAGGGGAGACAAACATCCCAGCAGAGGGTGTGGTAGAAAAAGCAGCTCAGGACTTTAGAATCAGGAAGCTGAGAGAAAGCTCTGCTCACCAGAGACAAAGTATATACCCCAAAGGCAGGTCCCCTGTGAACTACCTCATTCACCCACACCCAGGTGCCTGTAGGTATACCCAGTTGGTCCCTGGGTTAAGGCTCTCATAATCCAATCATTTACCTCTGAAGTTCTTGTATTGTCTCACTCATGAGTGTTTGAGGGACACCTCATATCTAAACAATAAAAAAAAAATAGAAAAAAATGAAACATTTAAAAATGTTTAGAAAACTAGACACTAAGATAAATAGCGTTTTTATTAAAAATAACTAAATATAAAAAGAATAAAAATATTGTAACTGACATTAAGAATTCGTACAGGGGCTGGGGTTCTGGCTTAGCGGTAGAGCACTCACCTAGCACATGTGAGGCACTGGGTTCGATCCTCAGTACCAAATAAAAATTGAAAATAAAATAAAATAAAGCTATAAAAAGAGTTTAATTCAAAAATATAATTTAAATGGAAGTTTAATACCTAAATAAATGTAGCTAATGATAGAAGTTATCTTTGAGGTTTATCAGAGAGGAAAATAGAAACAAAGAAAATATTTACAAACTTTATATCTGATAAGAGGCTAACATCCAAAACATGTAAGGAGCTCCTACAACTCAATAACAAGTAATGACTTAATATCACAATTTATATTGGATTAAGATCTTGAGTAGATGATTCTCCAGAGAAGACATGCAAATGACCTACATTTCTATGAAAAAAAAAAATGTTCTGTGTGGTAAGCCATTGTTATAGATCGTGGCCGCCATTAGAAGATGGCGCCGGCTTCCACTGTGGCCTGTGGTAAACAACTCCTTTTATGGAGAGCTGGCGCGCAATTCCTTACCACCCTATGAGAGAGATCCATGTGGCGGCTTAGGATTGGGATGCTAGGGGCTTTATTAAGCTGTGCTTGGGTGTGGCGGGCGCTAGAAGATAATACATGACTCAAGGCCTGAATAAACTGTTGAAAGAAGAATCCTGTGTCGTGTTTCCCTGGCTGGCGAGGGGTCGAGACAGTTCTGCACTATTAATTATCAGAGAAAAGCAAATTAAAACAATGGGGTATTATTTTTAGTTATGGTTCAAGCTATAAAGTCCATGTTTCCTTCCATGAGTGAACTTTCATTATTTAATTAATTCAATACTCCAAAGTGGATAATGGAATAAATACCATAATATAATTATCCCTACTGCTTCAAAAGAAAACACAGCTATCACAATGATGTAAGACTGTTTAACTAATTTTATGTTTTTTTCAGCCCACTCCAATTATAATTCCCTAACGTCCCTATCTCCATAGTCTGGGGACATGTATAAAAGCTGGAGTTTGGCAGAGTTCAGACTATGAGTTCAACTTTCAGGTGTTTCTTTTTAAAATCCATCTTACTGGCATGATCACTGAAACACTTCCACTTTTATAACAAATCTTAAGCATATTGCTCTGTTAAGTAATATTTGCTCACTGTGGACAGAAGTACCTCAACTTCATTAGTCTTAAGAAGAAATTCTAAGTGGATTAATCAAGAACTTCTGGTTTCAGGTCAGTTCATTTATCTTTTGGTCTTTCAGTTCAGGTGGAAAACAGGGGTTCAGTTCACATAGGTGGCTATAAAATTAAGTAGATATCTTTCTATGACTGGGGACATCTTGATTTTCACTAACAGTGCTTAAAGTGTTTCGCAAAATTCAATTTTGTGCTACAGAAACTGGCAACAGTGACACTACCAGGTATCAATGCAGAAAGTCACAAAAAGTTAGTGGGATGTTTGTTAATTTTGAGCTCCCCTAGATTTAGTTCAGCTTTGGGTACAAGCCTAATCCTGACACATTTGTGTTTATAAAATCTATTGGAAGTTGCTAGGACTTAATTATCAAGTCTTTTTCTGAGTGTCTTTTTGTTATTGACCTAAAAAGTATGCCACATGTCCAGAGTAGTAGTAGCTGACTTTACTAATATATTCAAATTTTGAAGGGAAGTTTACGTATTAAAACAGTATGAAAAATAATGGATATTTAAACTCTGCCCACCCAGGCCCCTTGCTATGGGAAAAACCTGCTCCTAAGAGAGGCTCTAAGTGTCAAGTTGCTGTTCAAGTGAGGGTGGGAACTCATGGGGCCAAGGTTCCATCTTGACACTCAATCCAGGTAAAGGTAAAAACGTGGAAGACCATCTACAGATGTATTTCTGCTGCTGCCTTGTGTCTATCTTTTTACATTTTTCTTCTCGCACATCAAGACCTCTCATTTCATTGCCTTTTGTTTACACTTCCTCCTCTTCTCCAAGTTTGCTCATCTTAAAGAAAGGATTGTATTTTGGGGCTAAGAACATGTGTAGTTTTTATTACAAAATTTTCATTGTATCATAGAATATATTTTGTATGGAAATATTACTGGTGATTATAAGATTATTTTTTTCTACGTGGTATATATATATAATTTTGTTAATATTTTAACTGTTTATTAATGTGCTTTAAGTCAGCTCATTAGATTTTCTCTATATATACATATATATCATATATATATGTATATATGTGTGTATATATACATATTATATATGTATATATACCTGAATTAAAGCACATTAATAAAGTTATTGAAAATTTGTTTGAAAACCTCTAATAAAAGAATAAAAGTTGACTCAATATCTCAATAAAACACCCATAAAAATACCCAAGGAAGCAGTGTGCATTGAAGTTTGAATGGTGACGATGTGAACGCATCATAATTGAGCTTCTGTAGCAAATTCTACAGAATCATGTTGAGAGGAATCTATGTGGAATTATGAACTATAGACATTTTAAGACTCAGTCCTAAAAAAAAAAAAAAAAAAAAAAAAGACTCAGTCCTGTGGAGATTGGTGACAATGACTGGGATACCAGTGTCTGAGACTGGAGTCTCTGATGACTTCATGGCTGTGGCATACTTGGTGGCTGTTAAAGTTTCTGTGCAAAGGCATATGATGCCAGGTTTCTAGGGAAATGTCCTCCATGTCAGAATCTTATCAGCCTGGACCTTAATCTCAGGCATAGCAGCTCCTGGGAATGAAGGAAACTTCTTGCTAAGAAAACAACGTTTCACGAATTCAACTCAATCAGTAACTTTAAACAATGAACATTCTTGAGAGCTGCACAATTCTCCTAACATTGCACATTGCAACTGTAGATTGTAATTGAGGAAATTGCTTCATACTGTTGCTAACTCTGAAACTTTCATGAATACAAAGAATAATGCTTGCATAGTCTTTAATCTGACTTGGAGACATATATAATAAAGATTGCTGGTGTAATTCTTTAGACTTGCTTCTCCATCAGAGAGCAGCATTCCAATGGACCGCAGCTTTATTTTCAGGATCTGCATGTGTTGATTCTTATTTCTTCCAATCTCCCATCGCCCATTGAGGGAACCTGCAAGTCTGGTTGCACTGGTCGAGGCACAGTCCAACTACTAAATTCTATGGTGACTTGATTTTGTATCATGTTTAGAAAGGTGTAAAATGCAAAAGCAATTTACACTACCAAATGTGGGTCACCAATGGTGATGTCAAGCTCTCTTCAATTCTTAGTGTAAATCTTCAAATCATAACAAGGTGCTCTTTGGTTCTGCTTCCCTTTCCAATTTTTGTGATTACTTTATGCTATATTTATTTCAGTTCCACATGAATAATACTAATGAAAGCTGACTTTTAAATAATAAAGATATTACCACATATTTTTCACATTTAGCATAGATAGAAACCTTCTAGAGGCTTTCTAGAATCACAAAGTGTGGGCATCATCCCAGGGTGTTTGATTCAGAAGGTTGATGGGACTGGAGAATTTATATCTTAAGAAATTGCCAAGTTCAGCTGTGGCTGTTCTTTGGGTACCCCACTTCTTATGTCACTCATTACACACAACACCCCTTTATTCCCTCTATTTTTATTTTCTATTAATTCTAATTGTCAGGATTAACTTGTGGTTCTCTTTTGTTTTTTCAGCCAAGAGGATTTATGATGTCTTCTAAAGGAAATAGAAGCAGCAGGCCCACCTTTATTCTGTTGGGTTTTTCAGAATATCCAGGTCTCCAGGTGCCACTCTTTCTGGTTTTCTTGACAATTTATATCGCCACCGTAGTGGGAAATTTGGGGATGATAATAATCATCAAGATCAATTCAAAACTCCACACAATCATGTACTTTTTTCTTAGCCACCTGTCCTTTGTAGACTGCTGTTACTCCACCGTAGTTACACCTAAACTGCTAGAAAACTTGGTTGTGGAAGACAGAACCATTTCTTTTTTTGGTTGTATCATGCAGTTTTCTTTTGCTTGCATTTTTGCAGTGACAGAAACTTTCATGCTGGTAGCAATGGCCTATGACCGTTTTGTGGCAGTTTGTAACCCTCTGCTCTATACCACTATTATGTCTCAGAAGCTTTGTGTTCTTCTGGTGGCTGGGTCTTATACATGGGGTGTAGTGTGCTCCCTGACACTCACATATTTTCTTCTTGCCCTGTCGTACTGTGAATCTAACATCATAAATAACTTCTTCTGTGACCACTCCGTCATTGTTTCTGTCTCCTGCTCGGACCCTTATATCAGCCAGATGCTATGTTTTATTATTGCTGTATTCAATGAGGTGAGCAGCCTGATAATTATCACTATGTCCTATGTATTCATCTTCATCACTGTTATGAGGATGCCTTCTGCAAGTGGGCGTCAGAGAACCTTCTCCACCTGTGCCTCCCACCTGACCAACATCACCATCTTTCATGGAACTATCCTGTTTCTTTACTGTGCTCCTAGTGCCGAAACTTCTTGGCTCTCAGTTAAGGTAGCTTCAGTGTTTTATACAGTGGTGATTCCCATGCTGAACCCATTGATCTATAGCTTTAGGAACAAAGATGTGAAGGACACTTTTCCAAAATTAGTTGTCACCAAATCTCTTTGTCACTCAATATAATATTATTATATTTGTTATTCTATGTCTAAAAAATAAATAATTTTTAAACTTCAGATTCTTCAGTTAGAAATGAATGAATAATTGAAAATGAGAACAACTGAAAAACCAACTCTTGGTGAGCATCAGGAATGCTCATACATTTCAGATGAGGGTAAAAAAAAAAAAAAACAACACATCTAAGACAGCTTAAAAATGCCATATGAAGTTCTAGAAAAAAAATTCTCAAAGAACTTAGCAATTTCTTTTCATAGTATCTGTCCATGATAAGTGAAATCAAATATTTCAGGATAAATTCTTCTCTTTGACTTGTTCAGTAATATAAGGAAAAGAGAAGAGAGTGTAGTAGGAGGTACTGCTGAGATTTTCTCTGCCCAGTTATTTTAAAAAGTGATTTTCTTGGAAGATGCAACTTTTTTTTTCATGAAGAACTTTTGCTGTAGGCCTATCAAGAATAAATGGGCAAAAGCAGAAAAAATATAGATGAATCTTATAATTTTATCATAGAAACTGATGTAGATAGTTAGAAATTACTTATTTACTTACATATACACTGCATGTAGTTATATAATATATGTATATACATATTTACGCATATAATCATAGTTGTACACATTTTATATATGGTACAATGTAAAAATATTCAGTAACATATGTAAACCTTTACCGGCACTGTGCTTTTTACAATTTCTTCATAATAACCACATTCTTATACTGTGAAGAATTTGACTGATAAGGCATAATTGTCCTCCCATGTAATTGTCCTAACTGAGATTGAAGGTAAGAAGTATAATTTGTTCAAAAACAATGGTGTGCCCATTGCTGTTAATTCTGTTAAAGATAGACTGTGTATCAGCCAATGTTTTATCAGTATAAGAAATTGACTGCTATTCATTGATAAGATAGTATATTTAGAAGAGTGATTTATCCTAAAAGTGCTGAAAGAACTGCTGGAGTGAAAAAGTAGTTCCATGGAGCACTAAAGACACCGTTAAAATGGAGCAACAAAATTTTTTTATAACTCAAATCATCTCATAATTTATTAATGTGTCTTAGGGATGGCTCTCCTGGGGTTTTCACTGAGTCCTAATATGGATGTGCCTTCCTCAGATCTGAAAGGCTGATATAGATTGATACCAACTAGTCACAATAGCCAAGTTATACAATCAGCCTATATTCCCACTAATGAAAGAATGAGTAAAGAAAACTTGTTACATACACGTAATGGAGTAGTATTTGACCATAAAGAAGAACAAGACCAAGTCATTTGAAGAAAAATGCATGGAACTGGAGATCATGTTAAGTGAAATAAACCAGACTCAAAAAGACAAGTATTGTATTATTTTTTTCTTTCATATGTGAAATTTTATTTATTTATTTATTTTTATTAGTTGCTCAAAACATTACAATGATCTTGACATATCATACATTTGATTCAAATGGGGTATGAATTCTTATTTTCCACGTGTACAGATTGCAGGATCACAGACACTAGTATGGCTGTATGTATAATCATGGCTGTATAACCAATGTGATCATATGTGGAATCTAAAATATAGCAACAACAACAAAAACATAACATTAAAGTAGAAGGGGAACTTTTACTAAAGAGGAGAGGGGCTTACAGGAGAGGTGGATACAATTAATGCATGTTATATGCATGTATCATGCATATAGTTTGTAGCAGCACAATTCACAGTAGGCAAACTGTGGAACCAGCCCAGGTGTCCATCAATGGATGAATAAATAAAGAATATATGGTATATAAATAAAGCGGAGTTTTGTTCAGCCACAAAGATAAATAAAGTTATATTGTTTGCAGGAAAATCAGTGGAAATAGGGATGATTATATTAAATGTAGTAAGTCAAACTCAGAAGGTCAGGGTCACATGGTTTCTCTCATATATAGAAGATAGGAAAAAGGAAAATAAAGATGGGGAAGAAGGGATCTCATGAAAAGCAAAGGGAGATAAGCAGAGGAAAGGGACCAGGATATGTGAGGTGGAGGTGGGCAGGAAGTGCTGGGGAGTGATATTGGCCAAATTACACCGTTATATTGTGTATTATGTGCATGTGTGAATATGTAATAACAAATCCCATCATTATGTACGACTATAATGAACCAATAAAAATGTGAAAAGAAAAAAAATAAGTATGCATTGCATAAGGATTACCTCACCTCATATCACTAACAATTTTTGGTTAATTATTAATCGTTGCATTACCATTTATTTACCTTTTCTTTTATATTTTATTATAGTTATCATGTTTGACAAGTCAATGTGTAAATTTTCCATAGTTAAAGGATGTAAAATAAATTAATGGAGTAGGCCTGATGAGGCACTGTCTCAAGTGATTAAGAAGAAATTAAATTCTTGTGCAATGCCACCTAAGACACTTAGTCTAATTTCTGTGTTCAAAGTAATTTAGTAAACTTTCTCTAGGGCCTAAATCCCCCAGGTCATAGGGATATAAGTAAGACCTTTATTTTCTTTTCTACCTAGAAGTCAGAATAAACTTCTAAATTTTTCTATTCTTCCCCCACCCCCTCCTCCCTCTCTGTCTCTCCTCCACCCCTCCTCCTGCTCCTGTCTGTCCCCTTTATCCTTGTGTTTTCTGAAACATATTCCTAGAAAATTAACCAAAATTTATTGTGGGGGCCTGATGTATTTGCTAATTCTTAATAATTAAATAATATTTGAAATCTGAACAAGAATTTCCTGGAGTCCATTAAAAATAAGAACAAGGTTTTCAGGTGAGTACTCTCAACATTTCAAAATCTTGTAGAAATAAGAGGATGTTACATGTAAGACAATATGTCTTTTGCTATTTTATGCAATTTACAAATCATTGAAGTCCTGTACCTTTTAAAGCAGGGAACTTTCTTATACTGAAGGCCATACTACCTAGTTATCTTCTAGGGGAACTGATATTTAAGGTCTGATCTCTCCTTCTTTCCCTTGGGTATCAATACTGGTTTTTCATTGTTGTTGTTTGTCTATTTGTTTGTTTTTGTTTCTGCTTTTTTCTTTTGGAATATCTACCATGTGCCTAGTGAAGTCACACTGAAAATTTTTGAAATGATGGTATAAAATCTAGGAGTACTCTCAGCATTTCAGAATCTTGTAGAAATAAGAGTATGTTATATGTAAGTAATAGGAAACAGACATATCATGATGTTCTCATGTCCTGATAATAACACCTGTAGCTTCACCAAGAAGCTATTATTGGAGTAAAAACGGAATATCTCTTTGTGATATTGATTTTCATTTAATACCTTATGTATTACAAATGTTGCATCAGTAATCCAAGGAAACAGTATATTTAAGTAAAAGTGAGAGATAATTAAATAAACCAAAGAATAAACTAAGAATATTGGCATGATTGGAGAAGGCTGAACACTGGGGTTAGTGAGTTATGGTCTTAGGTAAACCCAAAATGATACATTTAAATTGAATAAATTACGAGATAGAGAGGAATTGAAGTGTTTAAAGCCATAGCTTGTTAAGAACCACATAAATTGAGGATGTAGAAACAATGTTCTCACAGGAAGGTAGAAGCTCTACAGGGTTGAGTCCAAGCCTCTGCTCCCAGCTTGATAAATCTTCCCTAGGCAAAAACCTGAGATAAGAAGTAGACAACCAGAAAGAGTAACATTCTCATGAGAAAACAAAGGGAAAATCAGAAAATGTTTATTGCAGGATGACTGTGAATTAGAAGGTGAGGGAAACCCAGGAATGAGAGCTGAACTCGGCTTTGACATATTAAACTGCACCCACAGGTTTATTGCTGCCCTCGATGATGCTTGTTCTGTTTCTTCAGTGTTTTTTATAATAATATGAAGGTTGAAAAATAGCACCAGTTCATTATTGAGCTAAAAATTAAAATGGGTCAGGCCATGGGACCCTCCGTTTCCTGGATTACATAATTTTTAGACTTGATTAAACACGTGAACATTATTTCCTAATTTGACCCTGAGCTAAGAAAATCTAAACAATAAAAGATAACATGGCAAATGCCAAAGTGTGGAAATGATAATAAATCTCTGTGGAGGAAGCCTGTGCTTCTCTCCTGATGCTGGTCTGTGATGAGCTGTTTGCACTCTCCTGATGATTTTCTTTTCTCTGTGAAGGAAGTACATTGTTGAGTGTAAGAAATGGTAGTTAGCTATAAAGGAGGTGCAAGTTCTTTTTAACTTGAGCTAGTAGTACATAACTAAAACTAGAGTCTCCTGTTTATGGGATTTACACTAATGATCTTGTGTAAACTTGAACATTTCAGAGATGCATTTATTATTGGATCAATTTGTTTTTTTAAAATAACTATGAAACAAATAGAGACTTTGTGATTATGAACTGCTACAAACATAACACGTTTTTGCTTTCTCAACATGTACAAACAATGATTGCATAACTCAAAACTCTTAAGATAATTACATATGTGTCTTTAATCAAATCTTTCTTCAATATCTGGAGTAAAAATGTCCCTGTCGCCAGACAGGGTGAGGGTAATTATCTAGCCATTGGTCATTATTACTGTATTTTCTAACTTGCTCTATAGAACACAGATGACTTGGGAAAATGCATTTTACTTTTATTTAAATTATGAGATTTCTGCAAAATAATAACATAATATAACTAGTAAAGGTGTGAGATTGAAATTTAATAGAACTTTTAAAAAAATAAAACTGGGTCTGGATGAGCACATTAAAAGCATCAGGGCTTATGAGAAAACCTGTAAGGAGAAAAAAAAATAGTGAAAGAACAGGTCCAAAGAATGTTCTTCTCTTTGACAGGTTGCTACCTTATTCTAGCACACTGAGGCAAGTGTTTTGACATAAGGAGGAATCAACAGAAAGCTTGGAGGCATGCAAGTCTATGTTTTCTTTAATGTCCACATGTTTTATGTCTCATTGATTTCTGGGGCAACTCGTAAATACTTATGACCTCAGTCTAGGCATCCCACCTGCAGCAGTACCCACTCCTCTCTGCTTTTCATCTCCCAGTACTTCCTTTAAACATTTTAGTGCTAAATGTATTCTCATTGCTTCATTAGTGCTGCTTAGTTTAAGGAGGAACTGCGAAACATGCTTTCTATAACACGGCAGAAGAGTGTTCTCTTTCTCCTAACGTAAACAAATTCTCTTAACTGATGCCACTGAGGATCCACTCTACAACTCAGCTCATAGTTAACAAACTGTCTAAATGTAAACAAGTGCCACAATTTTGTATATGCCACATTTCCCTCACATATCTATGGAGCTACTTGTTTACAATTCATTGTTCCATTTAGAGATCTAAATGAATATTTTTAATGTTTTAGAACATTGCCTGATATAGGGTAATTATTCTATGAATATTTGATCATTATTACTTTTATTATTATTTCAGATTTTTTCTTCCAACAACAATCATGCTGTTAACTGAAGCAAACCAGACTTCTGAAGTCACCTTCATCCTCCTGGGCTTCTCAGAATACCCAGACCTCCAGGTGCCCCTGTTCCTGGTGTTCCTGATCATCTACACAGTCACAGCTGTGGGGAATCTAGGCATGATCCTGACTATCAGGATCAGTCCCAAACTTCACACCCCTATGTACTTTTTTCTCAGTCACTTGTCCTTTATTGATTTCTGTTACTCCACTACGGTGACCCCCAAACTTCTGGAGAACCTGATTGTGGAAGATAGAACCATCTCCTTTGCAGGGTGCATCACACAATTCTCCTGGGCTTGTATATTTGTAGTAGCCGAAACGTTCATGTTGGCAGTGATGGCCTATGACCGATTCATGGCAGTTTGTCACCCTCTCCTCTATACAGTCATCATGTCCCAGAAGCTGTGTGCATCATTAGTGGCTGGAACCTACACATGGGGTATAGTTTCTTCTGTGACACTCACCTGTTTTGTCTTGGCATTATCCTTCTGTGGGTCTAACATCATCAACAATTTTGTCTGTGAGCACTCTGCCATCTTTTCTGTATCCTGTTCAGACCCTTCTGTCAGCCAAATGCTTTGTTTTGTTATCGCCATATTTGATGAGGTGAGCAGCCTCTGTATCATCCTCAGTACTTATATTTTTATCTTTGTTACTGTCATGAAAATGCCCTCCACCGGTGGACGCCAAAAAGCCTTCTCAACCTGTACCTCCCATCTGACTGCCATCACCATTTTTCACGGGACTGTCTTGTTCCTTTATTGTGTACCCAATTCCAAAAACTCATGGCTCACAGTCAAAGTAGGTTCTGTATTTTATACAGTGGTCATCCCCATGCTGAACCCCTTGATCTACAGCCTCAGGAACAAAGATGTGAAGGAGAGTTTTAGGAAGTTATTGAATCACCTCACACTACATTGTTGAAGACTCAGATTTCCAAGAGAATTTGAGTTACTGGCTGAAGTTTTAAGTGTTTCTAATGCTCCCTGGTGCAAATTATTTAGTCAGTTCATTGGTCAGAGTTTGAAATCTGTTTTAAGACAATTATTTGGTATTTTTTTCCCATTTCAATATTTAGCAAAATAGCTCCATGAATTAATGTGTTACAAGTTGAATAGTGTCCCCTGAAATATCTACTCAGAACCTCTAAAGACCATATTTGGAAATAGCATTTTTGCAGTTACAATTCAGGTAAGGAGCAAAAATGAGATCCTACAGGATTAGGGGAACCTAAATTCAGTAAAAGTGTCCTTATAAGAGAGAGTAAAGAAAAAATGAAGAGACAAATGAGGAAGAGGGCCACATAAAGAAGGGAGCCAATTGGCATTTTAGTCACAACCAAGGAGTAAGGAGGGAATATCCTCAGCACCATCAGAGGGATCATAGTCCTTCCACCTCCTTTATTTCAGACTCTTGTCATGAGGTCTGTGAGAAAATGAATCTCTGTCATTTAGAGTCACCAAATTTTGTGGTAGTTTATTCCAGCAGTCTTGGAAATGCAGGAAATAAGTAAATATCTAATCATAAAATCTAAATCTCTTTACTTATGCAGTGGTGAGGTAAATAATGTTTAAAATATTCTTTAAATTCATTTTAACAATGAAAATTACAGAGGAAGTCTGCATGTACAGAGATGAATCAGGGCTGAATAGGAATGTGTGTATGGAAGAATTACTGAGGAGAAGCTGGAACACATTATCTTAAAATTCTACCAAATTCTTTGTTCCTTTCCCTGCCACAGGCTGCCATACTTTTATTATGCTATAGAAAGTGATGTTAGACATAACATCTCACTCTCAACTAAAAATGTTTACTTCAGCTGAGGATGAAGGTTAGTAGTAGCTTGCACTGTTAAATAAATAAATAAATACAACATTGGATTTATGTGACCTTCCTCAGAAATTACCAAGAGAGGGGGGGAAAGGCAGAAAATATTAGTCTCAAAACCTGAATTGTCACAGTTGATTCTGTAAATTCCACTTACTAATAGAATAGAAAGCACAATGAAATTAATAATCTGTTTGTGTAAATATAGCAAAAATTTTAAGATTTAGTTGATTACACATTAAATATGCATAGAATAACTTTTTTTGCTAGATAATTATGGCGTTTTTGAAACTCTTTTGATACAAATATCCTCTGAATTGATCATTCACATGTTTGGCTTAAACCAGAGATTATCTGAGTCTGAAAAAAGATCAAACAAAATTTGATCTTTCTATTCCTTTACGAATTATACTTTGTGTTACCAAATTTCAAGGCTATGTCCTGTGCATACATCTAATATGTTACTCTGAATCATTTCTTTTAATAGAAAATATTTTTACCTTTATTAGGGCCTTACTCATACTAGTGAAATTAATTTTGGTAGATTTTTTACTAAAGGAACACAACTAAATTGGATCCAATCCATGCTGAGGGCCATTGGTAAGTAAGAATGACACATGGCATGACCCAGGTCATTTGCAGTGTCATTGCATGTAAGGTGACCTTGCTCAAGGACCAGGGCAGATCCAGGTTTAGGGCAGATGGGGGATTTAGGGTGTTCCCGATTTAGGACAATTAGGACAATCCGGGTTTAGGGCGGTTCCAGGTTTAAGGTGTACCCTGCTGGGAATAGGGAGTATCCTGCTGCCTCAGGCGCGCCTGCTCCTTGAGTTCCCATTGAGTTCTTGTGGGATTCAGAGAGAGTATTTGGGATTTTGCCCAGAACGTGGATTCCCCCCAGAACGTGTGCAGAGTGCTGGTGTGAGTTCGGGAATAAAGAATTGCTGTTTGAATCTACAAGGCTGTGAGTGGCTCATGATTTTGTGCCCAGCCAGACTGCGGCAAATCCAGACTTGTTTGATGTCAGAGTTTTGAAATTTAACCAGTGTTTTGAATATATTTTTAAAATTTATTTATTACTTCTATTCAGTTGTACATGACACTAGAAAGCTCATTGATTCATTGTACACAAATGTAGAAGAATTTTTCACTTCTCTGGTTGTTCATAAATTAGACTCACACCATTCGTGCAATAATACATGTACCTAGAGCAATGATGTCTGTCTCATTCCACTGTATTTCCTACCCCTTTGCCCCCCCCAGCCTTTGCCCCATTCAAAGTTTCTCCACTCATCCCATCCCCTCCCATTATCTATTAGTATCCATTCATCAGAGAAAACATTCAGCCCCTGTATTTTTGAGATTGGTTTATTGTTCTTTGCATGATATTTTCCAACTCCATCCATTTACTTGCAAATACCATAATTTTATTTTCTTTTAATGCTGAGTAGTATTCCATTGTGTATATGTACCACATTTTCTTTATCCATTCCTCCTATTGAAGGGCATCTAGGTTGCTTCCACAGTTTAGCAATTGTGAATTGTGCTGCTATAAACATTGAGATGGCTACGTCACTACAGCATGCTGTTTTTAAGTCTTTACAATATAGACTGAGGAGTGGAATAGCTGAGTCAAATGGTTCTTGCATTCCAAGTTTTCTAAGGAATCTCCATACTGCTCTCCAGATTGGTTGCACCAATTTACCCTGCATCATCCTAATGATTAAGTATTAATGATTTCCCTAGAGTAACTGTGTTCATCTCAAACAAAGCCTTTAACTTCATTTTGTTAACTTTATTTTGCAACTCAAGATTGGTTCACTCTAGGAACAAAATGGGAACTTCCAGTGTTAAATCCACTTCTGAAGCCTGAACATATGTATGTGTGGTGGGGTTAGGGGTGTGATATTATAGTTATTGAAGAATGAGAAACCTATTTTCCTTCTTCTGAAACATTTCTATCAAATTGAGTATTTTTAATGAATATCCTTAGGAATAAACTAGTTTGTTAAGTTCTTTATGGTGTATTGGCTTGTATATGGAGAGAGGATGAATTTCTTTTGATCTTTTTATTGTGAACACAATAAGATGATGATAAAGGACAATGCAGAAAAGAAGTCAGAAAAATCTGTGATTATTTAATTATTAGTAGCACAAATCAGCAGAAATTATCAGACCCAAGGTAATCAACATCTTTAATTATTGATTAAATTATTAAATGTACTAAAATATTTCTCTACAGCTCTGGAAGTACATAAATTAGGTAAGATAATAAGAATGGTGTACCCTCTGATCATAATTTGTTAGATTTTCAGGGAAGCAGTCTGTGAGTTATAGATATTTACAAAGGAATACACAAAATTTCAAAGAAATATATTTATTAAAATTGCATGTAGTGCTAAAATGTTTTGGAGTCTACTAACTTCTATGTAGACTCTCTCACATTTCCACACCTCATGTTAAATGTCTGTGAATTCAACATGGGTATGAGCACTCAGAGACTCTGCTGCCCACTGGTAGGAGGTATCTTAAGGACTGAGTTGAAAATAAAAGCAAAGAAGCAATGGATATAAGCTTTCTTAACTCATCAAAATTGGCTAAACTTAAAATTTTAAAGCTATTTGGATGAAGTGAACATTGTACAAAAGGTCAACAGAATATTTTTATCAAATCTAACTATGTTGGACCCATAATAGGCAGCAAAGAAGAGAATAAATATCAGGAAACAGACCAGAATCCCAGGTGTGCTATTCAGTATAGTGTGGCACCTGTGTAAGCATTTTTTTAAATTCAATTTCTAAAAGGTAGTAGTTAGTAAATAATAGCATTAGTCAAGACATTGATGAACCTATTAGCTGAAGACAATAAGGAAAGAACACAAGCAAATCAGGACATCTGAGAGACATGAAGAGAGTCTGCTGCTCCCATTCCATGACATGATGTTAAAACCAGCTCTCCACTACATTGCCTGACCTCCACTCAGGAAAAGCATGAAGAAAATAGAGAGTGGCCTCCTGAAGAGAGTATGGAGCAAGTACCTGCTCTTGTGAAGAGCACCAGGTGGTAGTGATGCCAGAGAAGGGTCACTATGCCATTTCAGAAAACTGGCAGAGAAGTCTAAATCTCTCAATTAACATCATCAATCAAAAAAGGCTTAAAACTTTGTATGAAATGTAAAAGAAATACATTTGAATATTATTCAAAGCCTACAAGGAATTACAAAATAACTCACAGAAGCAACTAGAAAGTAAGATACGGTTTCATACAGTTGGCAAAAATGTTTTAAGCTATGTGTAAAGTAAAATGTATTAGCACTTTGAATATATTATGCAAATTAGATGAAAAAATAGATAACAGTGAGTTCATTTATTAATCTAGAGATAACAGATATTGTATTATTTTATGATTCCACAAGGATGGTAATGACCTATAAACAGCTCCATTTTGTAAGTCACTACTAACAGAATGGCTCACTGTGATATTGTTTTACTTGTTTTAAATCTCTCTCTCTCTCTCTCTCACACACACACACACACACACACACACACACACACACACACATGCACATCTCTGGCCAAATGTTATTTATGAAAATACAACCACATCAGTACACACATTGGATATATTAAAGATATAAGGTATGCATGTATCTATTCATCTCCATTTTATACACTTCTATCTTAGTCTTCAATAATTTCCTAATAACAAGAAATGATTAGTATAGTCTTCTTATATTCTGATTTCTATTTCTCAGTTTGTATATTTATATATAAATGTGCATGTTTATGTGTATGTGTGTGGGGTGTGCGTGTGTGTGTGT
The DNA here is from genome assembly GCF_047511675.1 of Marmota flaviventris. NCBI lineage: Eukaryota > Metazoa > Chordata > Mammalia > Rodentia > Sciuridae > Marmota > Marmota flaviventris. The sequence goes on along the minus strand of NC_092506.1, from coordinate 16,977,542 downwards.
ATGTGTGTGTGGTTGCCCTATAAACTTGTTGCTTTTGGAATCTACCACATGCACATTACAAATATTTTTTAAACCAATGAATTCATTGAAATGTACCCTAGAATATATTCTAATTATTTAACTTTAATGATACATTTATTTAATCTAATATGTGTAAAATATTACAATGCCCACATAAAATCAGAAAATAAATTTGCAATATTTTTACGTTCTCTTTTCCTTACTAAGTTTTTGAAAGCAAGTGTGTAGTTCATACTTCCAGCACACCTCAATTAAGAGCTGACACATTACAAGGTCTCAAAAGCCACCTGGGGTGAGTGGCCACCATATTGGACAGAGTAACCTTAGAATTTCCCCCTATGGTTTCTCCTGCCTTCCTCTGTCCTGTCCCCTGGCTTCCCTTCTGCTTCTTTTTTCTGTATCTCGGGCAGCTCATGCTTTTTGAAAGTCCTCGGCTAAATAAATTATTTTTGATGAGGGTGAAAAAAACTTTCAGAACTTAGTGACTAAAAACTATCTCTTGCCATTCTGTAAACTGACAGGGTGGATATTGTGCCATTATCACCAAGGCCCATGCACACTGCTGCGATTATGTGAACAGAGCTAGTACTAATACTTCCACTCCAAGATGGTATCTGCTTATATGTCAGGTGATCTGGTGCTGGGTATTGACCGGGGTGCCTCTGTGCTTTTTCCAGCAACAACTTAACCTGCTTTTAAGTTCCACTGGCTTCCTTATATGATGCTCTCAGAGTTGGAAGAGAGTGAAAGTAGAAGCTATAAGACATCTTGCTGCTTCCCTCCAGAATCTGCAAGGCACTCATACCACACTTTCTTGGTCAAGAAAGTCACAATTCTGACTTAATGTGTCCATCACTATACTGTGTGCCCTAGCAGGAGCAAACTCTCTGGAGAGAAAAGACCTCCTAACTACTGGAGTTCATGGTTTCACTCACAGGAAGGAAGTTTTCAGTGGGTGGATCATCAATAGGTAGAAAAGCCATTCCCTTTACACTTTGGGCTCATTTATTCTGGTCTCAGAAATTATTCCAGAAATTGCAATGCATTTTGGTTGCAGAGTCTATATATTGAGCCTATGTATCACATTCCAGCGGATAGTATTTTAGAGGTAATCTTTCCATCCTCCTGAAATATTCCCATACAAATTTTCTCAGCCAAATTTGAAAAGACAACCCTATTTTAAATTTGCAAATCTTCCTGAAAGCCTTCTTTGTTCACTGCTGTCCTTCAGGGCTACCCCAGAGATGGACGATTGTGCTACAGCTATCTACCTTTAGGTTTTGCCAGCATTTCATGGGGAATTATCTGAAAAGAAGGTCTCAATGCTGTCTGCATATTCAAGTTGTCAAGGGAATGAGTTCATAGACTCTCGAGTTTTTGAATTCAGGCTGAGCAGAAGGAAGCAATGAAGTAAGAGTATGAACCCTGGATATTGGTGCCACATTCTCTTGTGATTTTAAAAAGAGGAGTGCAGCTGATTGCTGCCTTGCCTAATATGATAGACGGGTAGGATCACCAACATCCTGCTCAAAATGGGCCATTTGTGTTGCATGGTAGCTTGGGGATCTTTTACCAATCACTGTTGTTAGCAGGATGTGTTAAAATGACAGAAGCTGTTTCTCAAAAGGTGAATGTTACTGTTTCCCTTAACATTCTGATGTGTAATTTATTATGTGTCTTATGTAACATTCTGATAACCTCTATCTGCCATGTATCCTCCAAGGAGAATCATATACACTGGGTTATGTGGCCCAAGTAACTGAACAGCCTTTATGGAAGACTGCACTTGTTATAAAGTTTTCTTTTGTTATGGTACCCACTTAGTAGGAACCACATTTTGATGAGTTTTATAGACAGGCTAGAGTAACATACCTGAATCTCCTATAAGCTTCCTTCAAAATATAGAGATACCCTGATTTTCTGAAGTAGATGAGGCAGTATTTCATCTTTATTTATTTATTTTTAATCATAGAGGGCATTTTAATTATATGTAAACAAAGTATGATACTTAACTCCATGCTGTCATTTTTCTGTGTAATTTCAAGAAAATACCACTTATTCTAAGAGACTTGCCTTAATTGCCTGTGTAGGTGCTTGTGAGGAATAATTTGCTGTTGATTCTCTAGAGTTACTGTCCCTGGGGTTGTAAATTTAGATATAAGATGTTTTGTGTCCCCATTATACTCAGCCTACAGAGAAACAGGAGGGCGGTGACATGTTTCTCTGTGGCAGGTAAGTTTATTCAGGTTTCCTATGAAATTGTGAAAATATTTTTTCCTAATATTATAACTGGGATTCTCTTTGACTTTTTCCTTTTATGCTAAGTTACTGTAAATGCAATTGAATTCTGATCCATGGAATAATCATGTAAATATTTCAAACTCATTTAAATATTTGGCCTCTAGGTACCTAGACATCCATTTCATGAAGAAAATAAACCCATAAAGCCTAATAAAGTGTGTGTTCCCATTGTTCTCCTTGATCTCTCAGCAGGTAATATATTCTATTAAGGAAATAAGCTTATGAGAGAAAAAAGTGCTGAAATGGGATTGTTCCTCTCTTTATCGATAACCCCCTAATATTTTACTTATGTTTAATATAGAACATATTCTCTCACTCTCACTGACTTTAATTGGTTTGTGCAAATAAAATACAGTTGCAATGCATATTATTCTTTGAAGCAAATAATTCATTTTTTTCACTAACTCGTCACTGGTTTGTGAATTTATATCCTTTTCCTATCAATTATGTGCCTTTCATGCTTATCGACAGTATTGCCACTCATCCCCATAAATCTTATGTTTGACAGGAGCAAGTGTCTTCACCTACACTCCCCCATGGAAGGAAGTTATGTGATGGCTGTAGGAAATCTGAGTCTGGAGACAACTTTTGCCCTCTTAGGTTTCACAGACTTCCCAGAGCTTCAGATACCTCTCTTTCTCATCTTTCTGCTCATGTACATTATCACCGTGGTGGGAAACCTTGGGATGATAGTGATCATCAACATCAACCCCAAGTTCCATACCCCCATGTACTTCTTCCTCAGTCACCTTTCTTTTGTTGACTTTTGTTACTCTTCCATCGTCACCCCCAAGCTGCTGGAGAACTTGGTCTTGGCGGATAAAAGCATCTTCTACTCCAGCTGCATGCTGCAGTACTTCCTGTCCTGCACGGCTGTGGTGACTGAGTCCTTCCTATTGGCAGTGATGGCCTATGACAGATTTGTGGCTATCTGTAATCCCTTGCTGTATACAGTGGTCATGTCACAGAGACTCTGTGCCCTACTGGTGGCTGGGTCATATATCTGGGGTATGTTTGGCCCTTTGGTCCTGCTTTGCTATGCTCTTCGGCTGAGCTTTTCTGGATTTAATGTAATCAACCACTTTTTCTGTGAATATACTGCCCTCATTGCTGTCTCCAGCTCTGACATCCGTGTCCCACACTTGCTGCTTTTTGGCTTTGCCACCTTCAATGAGGTCAGCACACTACTGATCATCCTTACCTCGTATGTGTTTATTTTTGTAACTGTGTTAAAAATTCGTTCTGCCAGTGGGCGTCACAAAGCCTTCTCCACCTGTGCCTCCCACCTGACTGCCATCACCATCTTCCATGGGACGATCCTTTCTCTCTACTGTGTGCCCAACTCCAAAAACTCCCGGCAAACAGTCAAAGTGGCCTCTGTGTTTTACACAGTCGTCAACCCCATGCTGAATCCCCTGATCTACAGCCTGAGGAACAAAGATGTCAAAGAGGCTGTCTGGAAATTGGTAGGGGAAAAAGTACCATTTCACTGAACCAGTCTCAAGAAACGTTTCCATCCTAACGAATAAGAGAACAGAACAGAACCTGTTTCTAAGCCTATAGCGTGTGTTTCTATGAGATTTGTACAGATGATTGAGAAGCGTGGACTGGTAAATTCAAATCTCATGAAGAAAAGAAAGAAGTGTAATATTGAGATGAATTTCATAAGATTCTGATCCATGAAACATCTACTTCTTTGAAGCCTCTGAACTCAAATTATTTTTTAAAAAACACAAAATATTATAGAACATGTAGTGTGGGGGATACAGTCACTAAAAGAATGATTGTAACTCACCACAGAATTATTTTTTTTTTCTCATTTGTTAATGTGTATCCAATGAATGCCTGGCCTTTAAGGTCATTTGAGTTGTGTCATGGAAGTATTGTGTCAATGTGGGGAGATTAAGGTGGATATGCTCTGCGATTAAAAAATAAAATCTTTTCTGATACCTTCATGCCATGGTTCTGTGAATTTTAGAACTTGAGAGTCTGGCAGTTAAAACATTCAAGTCATCTTCTGTTGAGACACAGGATAAGGACAATTATGTTTGTTGGGTACATGGCTACACTAACTTCGAATGACTGATGTGACTTGAAACAGGAACTGAACTCTATTTCTGACTACAGATCTAGTGCCCTTTCTGCTTAGTGCTGCTGAGACTTTTAGCGGAAGAGTGCGTAAAAATTAATTCTGTCTTTCAGAAAAGACAAACATTGGAATCTTCAATATTTCTAGGTAGCCCACTGGTATTACTAGTCAAATGTTGCAGTCCCAGAATCTTCATACCTGGGAATCTCTAACATTGTCTAATCCAGTTTATCCAGAATATAAGCAATAAATAAATCATTTGGTTTCTATGAAAGTTACTGGGATAACAATCCATTCCTCTCAACTTTGTTAAATAAAGAAACTCTATTCAATGTATCTTTCCTGTATGAATTGCATTTTAAGGTCATTTAACAGTTAACATGAGAGGAGGTTCAGAAGAAATCAAGGCTGAAAAAGCAGAAATAAGAAAATCACAACTCTAGAACTGTTCATCTGAAAAAAAAATTAAAAGATCATGGTGATCACAATGATTTCAATGGGTGTTAAAATCATTAGGCAAAAGAGAGTGGGTAATTTTAAAATAAAGTAATTAACCTAACGCTGTCCCTACATGCAGGGTACTCCACATAGGCTTCATACAAGAATGCTCAAGAAATACATTTAGGACAGGGAAAATTAATCCATGCATCAACAGTTCTTGGAGTTCCTTGTTTTGAGGCTTGCGGTATTGAGGAAAGTATTTCATTGTTGTTTCCCTGGAAGTCTTCAAATGACTGAAAGATTTACTGTAATATGGATGTACTGTTTCTGGTTTTACTATTACAGATTATTTCTGCTGATCTGAAATTGTTTATCAGTAATGGACTAACAAAAGTGTGCCACAATAGCACTCTACTAATGCCATTCAATATTTCTTTATTGTCCTATGACAAACCAAGTTAGTGGCATAAATACAGCCTTGAAGGACAAATACAGATATATCCTATATTGTCCATGTTATATATTTACAAAGAAATTGAGAAAATGCACAGAAAGCTCACCTACTCCAGAGTTGTTAAGATACATAAATAAAAGACCTTCTATTTGAAAATAAATGGGTTTGCTCTTCTTTGCAAACAACTCAAAACTCAAACTCAAATCTAAAAACTCTGTTCCTTCACTAAAGCCCCTTGCCCGACATCTCTAAATAAAATGGCAACTATGTTGACATCTATTTTGGTACTAAAGGAAATGATCACATATTTATCTATTTTTATATCCTACTTTAAACATAACTTTGAAGAGCAAAGAAACGCTGTCTCACCAACTCTTAAGACAGTACCTGGCTCAAGGTAAGCCTGTCATAAATATTTATTGAATGAATAAATCAATGAACAATTAAATGAGTAAATTACATATCATCATTATGAACTCAATCTTCTTTCCCTGATTCCTGTACCAGAAGACAATGATCATGGAATGATAATTGTTTTAATTCTGAGTATGAAATGCATACTTTTCAAACAGTGTGTGCTCAATGGTTATTACTTATTATGGCTTATTACTAGAGAAAGATTAGATATCTTTGGAGAGGAATGTTTTAATGAGATTTCATTTTATATTCTTATATCAAAAGCATATCCTTGGACATAATTGGTATGCAAACACGCTGAGTGACTGGACATGAAAATATTCTAAAGAAGCTACTTTAGGTTTTCTGAAGGAGAATAATTGAGATATCAGTTTCCATTTGCAAATAATTTCTCCATGCTGTACATTTGTTAAAAATACTGAGGTGCCACAAAAAATAAAGCACATGGTGGGAAGTGGGTTGCCAAAGCAAAATTGTACTTCTGCAGAAGGGTGCGCTCCCAAAGAGAATCTGAAGGACAAGTTCATCTAGGAAGGTAGTAGGATAATATTCATTCCTAAAGAGATAGCACCCATTGTTCCTGGCTCCTGATAAGAAGAGCCCCTGGTTATACTCTACAGGATTAGCTAATTTAAAATCTGGGGTGGGCATTAAACAGGGCTACAGTTGTGATTGGATACATATTAGGGAATTGTAAAAATGGCTTTATTCTGACCACATGGTTCCCAAAATTAAGAAGGATCAATGCTACAGGTGAAACAAGTTACAGTAAACATGCATGTGTTACATTTCAGGTTCAACTATAATAGAAAGGAAAACATAAATATCATATATTATTTTAGAGATACAATATGTCTATTGCAATAAGCTTGGCTAAAAAAATATCATTACAGAAGACCTTTGTTTTCATTTTTACTGCCAACTTTTAAAATATTATTTTAATAGGTAAATTATAATAGTATACATTTACTTTAAATAATCACAATGTAGTAATATTCAGAAGTTTTTTGAACTCTCTGTTCTCTACTTCCCCACAGTTTTGGTAGGTTTAGCTCTGTCCCAGTTGCATGAAAGGTCATATTTATTATTCAACAATTATTCATGGTATAATTTGTGCTAGTTATTAGTCTAGCAGCTTATAATATATCAGTGAACTCAACAATGAATTTCTCACTATCCCAGAAAATTTATTTTAGCAAAGGGAAACAAATTATATATTTAAAATGCAGTACAAAAGAATTTAAGAAATACATTTTTCTGTGTTAAACACTTTAAATGGTAATATTGTGGAATAGAGTAATCCCTTCAGTATAGTAGTGTGTTCATATAAGACTTCACTAAAAAATATATATTGGGCTGGGGATGTTGTTCAAGCGATAACGTGCTCACCTGGCATGTGCAGGGCACTAGGTTCAATCCTCAGCACCATATAAAATAAAGATGTTGTGTCCACTGAAAACTGAAAAATAAATATTAAAAAATTTTCTCTCTCTCTCTCTGTCTGTCTTCTTTCTTTCTCTCTCTCTCTCTCTCTCTCTCTCTCTCTCTCTCTCTCTCTCTCAAAAAAGATATATAAGCAGAAATTAAAAGGAAAGAATTCCAGTAAGAGGGAGTATAAAAGCCAACAATGAAGGAGTGTGGTCTTCTTTTAAGAAACAATGAGGAAGTCGGAGTATCTGCATGCACAGCTAGTGTAATAGTTAGCTTGTACTCACTGTGATCTGACAAGGACAAGTTACAGGAGGAAAAGGTTTCAGAGGATCAGTGCATGGTTGGCCCACTCTGAAGCTGAGGGCCAGAGATAAGGCAGGTCAACATGGTAGTAGGATACTTTGGGGGAAGGAGTTCATGACAAGGCACCCAGTAAGCAGAGAACTCTACACACTAAAGGCAAAATATAAACTCCCAGGGAACATCCCACTGAAAACCTTTCTCTAGCCACTTTTTGCCTGTCTACACTTACTGCCCAGTTAATTTATATCAGTGGATTAATCCAACATTTAAATGACATGTCTGATAATCTAATCATTTCACCTCTGAAAAGTTGGGCATAGTCTCACAAATGACCTTTTCAGGGACCCCCCACAACTGAACCAAACAGAGGAAAGAAACAACAGATAGGGCCAAGATTTAACAGGGACTTGATCATTTATCCAGTTGAATGCTGACCTTTGTAAATCTTCCTGCTTTAACTTTCAGTGAAACATTACAACCTGAAGAGCTGGATATTCACTCTTTTCCAATATGAACAAATTATTTAATATGGTAGAAAAGTATTAGGCCTAGCAAATACTAGCAAATCATTTTATATTGATGATTCTTATATATATTTCTATAAATGAAATTTATGGAGCATGAAATTTATGGGGCAAAAGACAGTAATGAAGGTATGGGAAAGGTGAATGTAATATGTGTTATATAAAATGCTCCTGATGCTGCTAGATTTTTTTCTCTAAATTTTCTCAGATATTAAAATTATATCAATTTGAGGTGATTAATTTTAATTGCTTGTGTATGACCTCAAGAGAATTAAGCAATTGATTGTCTCTAGGGTTCTTATCTCCCAAACTAACTATAGATATAAGAATATTTGCATTGCCCCCAACGAGGCAAGCTCCTGCCTTAGCTGTCAGCAGGTTTGTTTTCAAATTCAAAAGACATATTGGTTTAAATTCAATGTAGGAAACCGACCCTCTTAAAACTAGAGATTTCTTGAGAAATAGATGTGAAAGAACCAGGAACAGTGAGTACACTTTTTCTACAAAGTTTCATATTAGAGGACCATCTTAACTAGCCCCTCATCAGTATCACAAAAACAAAAAAAATCATGTATTGTCTCACTTTTGCAAATTATTAAGGAGTTCTCAAGATAGAATATTTAAATAAAATGGAATAGACATTGAATAGAATGTCTATAAAAAATAAAGACCCTTATTTGATTAAAGTTAGAAGAATGTAACCACTGATAGCAAAAATAACAAGCACAATTGAGAAAAAATACTGGGATGAAGATTGCAGCTATAATTTTTTCCTGGACTGTAAGTTCATATAAGTTTTCTTTTTTTTTAACCCGGGATTTCATAATAGCATTTGTGATAATGCAGTCATTGCATTAAATGTAAAAATAGTTTTAAATAAAATTTAAGATTCTTTAGATAAATAAAACATGGTAGTAAGAAAATAGATAATAGAATGTCTGGCTTGTACATTATCTTTTGAGGTTGTCTTTAATAAGTAAATTCATAAGGAGAGGAACAGATATGGTCATTGAATGCCTCAGCGTATGATCAGATATCTTTATTGATGGGCTATGTGATGACTATTCCATAGATTCCGTGACTAAAGATGACTTTTCAAAAATAGTAGGGGAAGGTTGCTGGCATAGTTAGATATGAGAGGTTTTTGGCACTAATAACAGAAATATGTTTCTTTTATATTACCCTCATCTCCATGCAATGAAACATCTTCAGGGTATAGTACTACCTAAAATTGTTAATTCTACTCTTCTACAGGTAACATAAGCACAGAATAAAAATACAGTGTATTTTAAAGTTAGAGAAAGAGAGAGAAAAGAGAGATTGAGTGCATGATACCCAGTAGAGGGATATTTCTATGTCAGAGTTATATTATAGTTAGTTAATCCTGGCTGAGAAAACTACCTAGTTCCCCCTCTAATATGTATCATCTTGATAGTGCTTTCTAGTACATTTCTTTGTCATATAGCCCATCACAGAATTACCTCCAATAGAATTAGAATTTCCAGTTTGCTTACTTGTTGTAAACATGATTATTAATAAAAAATTCTAATATCTAAATCTAGAATCAGGACCAGCCACTGGTAGATAAGAAGTAGATATATCACTGGAGGCCTGAGGATGTGGGCTTCAGTCATAGATGTGTAGAGCATTCTTAGTCTGCATTTCATTGGAAAACTCAAGATTTCTTTGGCTCTAGAATAGGAAAGTAAATTAAAATATGTTTACAAATTGTTCCAGTTATATTTTTTTTTCTTTCAGACATGGAGCAAAGATTTGTGATAGAACTGCTTAAGTCAAACAGCATACTTGCTGCAAATTTAATTCAGATTTGTGCTGATTCACAGATACTGGGTCAGAAAAGAAGATTTAAGTGATATGTGGAATTAAAAATAAATGCACAAGTTTAAGCATTAGCGTTTCAATATATCAAGGAATGTTTATAAAAATTAATATATTTAAAAACTTCCAATCTTCTTGCTGGTTAAAGGACTAAGATCATCCATTATCATTGATATTTAGATTTATCTTATACAAATTTACAATTTTAAACAATGGTTGAAAGTTTTAGGTGAACATTTGTTAAAATGGCCATTACCATTGATCCGAATTTTTCATAATTGTATTTAAAATATTCTTTCAGAACTCATAATTTAATTCAATAATTGTATGTTTCTAATGTTAAAAAGGGGTTCATAATTTTAAATAGTAGATATATTGTCTACCACATATAAATAAACTCACAGATTATGAAAGTGGTAATTTATAAAATTTGAAAGCGCAGTGAACCACACTGCGTTGGTCCTCACTCTCCCTAATATTTTTGTTTTCAGGATTGACTCAGATTCCAAATAACAGAAACATGGTTCTGACAGACAGAAATAAGAGTGGGGCCACCTTCACCCTCTTGGGCTTCTCAAATTATCCAGAACTGCAGGTCCCACTCTTCTTGGTTTTCCTGGCTATCTACAGTGTCACGGTGGTAGGGAACATTGGGATGATTGCCATAATCAAAATCAATCCCAAACTTCACACCCCCATGTACTTTTTCCTCAGTCACCTCTCTTTTGTGGATTTCTGCTATTCCTCCACTGTTGCTCCAAATATGCTGGTGAACCTAGCTGCAAAAGACAGAAGCATCTCCTTTTCAGGATGTGTGGTCCAAATTTTTTTCTTTTGTACCTTTGTAATAACTGAGTCTTTTCTACTAGCAGTGATGGCCTATGACCGCTTTGTGGCCATCTGCAACCCTCTGCTCTACACAGTGGCCATGTCCCAGAAACTCTGTGCTGTGATGGTGGCTGGATCCTATGCATGGGGGTTGGCCTGTTCCCTGATTCTAACATGCTCTGCTCTACAGCTGTCTTTCCATGGCTCCAATACCATTGATCACTTCTTCTGTGAGTTCTCCTCCCTGTTCTCCCTCTCATGCTCAGATCCCCACATCACCTCTTTGCTGCTCTTTATTTCTGCCACATTTAATGAAGTCAGCACACTGCTCATCATCCTCACGTCTTACTTGTTCATAGTTGTCACAGTCCTCAAGATGCGATCAGCCAGTGGGCGTCGCAAGGCCTTCTCCACCTGTGCCTCTCACCTGACCGCCATCTCCATCTTCCATGGCACCATCCTGTTCCTCTACTGTGTGCCCAACTCCAAGAACTCCAGGTACACCATCAAAGTGGCCTCTGTGTTTTACACAGTGGTGATCCCCATGTTGAACCCCCTGATCTACAGTCTGAGAAATAAGGATGTCAAGGACACAGCCAGCAAAATATTGGGCAGTAAAGTCTCTTATTTTTGAGCATCATATTATCACGGAATTTTTTCCTGATATATAAATTGTGTTCTTGAAGGTTGGTTTTAAGAATAGGATTAAAATCAATAGAGCCAATATTATGCAGCTGAATTGAAATGGATTTCGCTTTCAGGAGAATAAACTTAGATGTCTTTTTGTTGCTGTGAAACGTCAGTAATCTTTCTCATTTTCCTTGTTTTATATACAAAATTGGAATAATGTAACTTTCAATCATATAGTGAAGATTAACGAAAAGCCTACATATCATATGAGATATTGTTCTGCTTAGTAAATATTACTACTTTATCTGTTTTATCAGATATTTGACATAAACTGAGCTCTTAATAAACCTATGCAATAAGAGGCAAAGTAAAATGTCAGAAAACATTAACTATCATAGGGAATTTCAGAGAAGGGAGTGCACTGAGAAACTTGAAAGGGATGTTTTTCTAAAATAGGTATTCTGTGAACTTGTCCAAGGAAAAGAGAAAGAAAGGATTTTGGAGATATAGTTCAGTGAAAAAGTAGTTTTAGTCAGAATAAAACAGTGTATACATGAAATCCAGGAGGTAAGAATGTGATATTTTATTTTATTGAGCTAATATGACACATTTGTGTATGTGCTGCTATGTGTCTATGTTTATTGTGCAATATAAACAATTTCCTTGGTATAAATAGAAATTTGAAAGAAAGATGCTATGTGTCCTGAAATATTTTTAAAGTAGCTCTGCATGGCAGTGTGATAATCTATGACAGAATCCACCAGAGGATCAAAAGTGGTAGACTTCACCTTAAGGAAAATTTCTTACATTAAGCTAAGAAACTGGGTTGATGGCTTCCTGCTATTATTCCTGCTATTATTAAGCTATTATTCTATCTTGGAAGATATCACACATATTCTTGATTTTACTGAAACTTGTTGTCCTGAACATAAACATAAACTCTTAATTCTCTCAATAAAATTTTTTATTTATCTTATCTCAAGTGTTCCAAGCTAACTATTTATATAATCTTCTTCAAAGTAAATTTGAAAACCATGTATCATCCTAATTATCATAATTAATTAAAATATGAAAACTTTGGTGTTAACTATTTTTATTTGAATAACTTGCTCTGCCTTTTCCTTCTCTTTACTAAATGTGTCCAGATAAAATTCCAAATATTCATCAATACAATGAAAAAATACATTTTTTAACATATTTAACTTTGTCCAGATAAAATTCCAAATATTCATCAATACAATGAAAAAATACATTTTTTAACATATTTAACTAAGTGAGAAAAAATACCTGAGGTATACATTTATGAAGGTTTAAGAGCATTATTTGTTATTGTGATATTATTTTAAATGCTTCATAAATACTAAAAATGTTTATTTCATGTCCACTATTAGATAAGGAATCATATAATCCTGTGACCTGGGCACAATGCTATTTTCTTGTAGTCCCAGCTACTTGGGAGAGTGCAATAAAAGCATCACAAGTTCAAGGCCAGCCTGGGCAACTTAGAAGGGCCTCATTTCAAAATAATATTTTTGTTTGTTTGTTTTTGTCTTGTTTTTTGATGAGAGTAATTCACCAAGGAAGATGTAAATGAATAAGAGAAAGTCCATGAATTTGAAGAACAGGAGAAAAGTTATTCTGGGAATTATAGCTTTGAAAGGAAACCCAAAAATCTTTAGATTCAGAAAATTTTATCTCTCTATGAATAGTTGTTTTGAGAATTTAGGAATGGCTTATCTCTAACTACTTACTTCCATGAAACTTTTAAATGTTTGTGGTATGTAGGGGCATCCAGACTGTGGTTTAAACAATGTTCATGTTAAAGATCTATAGTAAGGAAAGGCACAGACATGGAGGGATGTTTAAGCATCTCAGTATGATGGCCTCTGGCATTACATAGGGAGTCTGCCCTCCCTGGGCCCTTGCAACTCTGCTTGCCCCACAGTTATATGGTAGTACAAACTGAAAGTAGCATGTGATGCATCTCAACCAAGGATTCTCTCTATGACAGTGGGAAAATTATGCCTGTCTGTTCCTCAGTCACTTCATTTGTAAGGGGCATAAAATCACTGATATCATTTATTTTATAAAGAAGAAATATGATAATAGTTGGATTTAGAAAAGTACCTTGCATATAGGAATTGCTCAATAAATGTGTGTCATTATTCTCACTAATGGAGCTTCATGGTCCCCATTCTTTCTGTGGAGAATGATGTGTCTTCAAACTGTATAATGTACAGGAAGGAGCTGTTAAGCATAAAGCAGACATACTTATGGTATGTGTTCAATCTAACAAAATGATGAAAAGACTCTAGAATGAAACTACAGAATGCTAAAGAAAGAAATTGAAGAAGACCTTAGAAGATGAAAAGATCTCCCATGTTCTTGGATAGGCAGAAATAATATTGTCAAAATGGCCATGTTACCAAAAGCACTATACAGATTCAGTGCAATTCCTAAAATAAGGTTCTTGTGACATACTTCATAAAAATAGAAATGACAGTCATGAAATTCATTTGAAAACATAAGAGGCACAGGATAGCCTAAGAATCCTTAGCAAGAAAAGTGAAGCAGGAGGCCTCATAATTCCAGTCATTAAATTATACTACAGAACTACAGTAACAAAAATGGCATGGTATTGACACAAAAACAGACATGAAGATAAAGAGAAATGGAACAGAATAAAAGAAACAGAGACAGACCTACACAAATACAGTTACTTCATACTAGGCAAAGGCACTATGAACATACACTGGAGAAAAGATAGCCTCTTCAACAACTGATGCTGGGAAACCTAATAATCTATATGTCACAAGATGAAATTAAACCCCTATCTCTCACACTGCAAAAAACTCAACTCAAAGTTGATCAATGACCTAGGCCTTAGAACTGAAAACCTCTGCTCACTAGCAGAAAAAGTAGGCCTTATGTCAGCTTAGGAACCATCTTCCTCAACAAGATTCCTAAAGCATAACAAGTACAATCAAGAATCAATAAATGGAATGATATCAAATTAAAATGCTTCTTTATTATCAAGGAAACAATCAAGAATGTGAGGAGAGAGACTACAGAATGAGAGAAAAATTTTTACCACACTACATTTCAGATAGGGCATTAATCTCTTGGATATATAAAGAACTAAAGAAAATTAAAATTAAAAAAAAAATAACCCAGAAAATAAATGGGCAAAGGAACTAGTCTGGCACTTCACAGAAGATGAAATAGGATGGAGATATATTATTTATTTTTATTTTTTCAATTTCTCTAGCTATTAGAGAAATGAAAATTAATACTACACTGAGATTCCATCTCACTTCAGTCAGAATGACAATTAAAGAATACAACTAACAATAAATGTTGGCAAGGATGTAGGGAGTAAGGTACTCTCATACACTGCTGGTGGGACTACAAATTGGTGCAACCACTCCGGAAAGCAGTATGGAAATAATTGTTTGAATTCCAAGAGTTTTCTTGATGTCCCACAGAGGTCAATGATTGTTTTGAGAAGCTTAGGAAACACAGATCCCAGAGAAATATCCACAAACATAAAGTCCATGATATTTTCCATCATAACATTTTCAGGGTTGGAATATATGCTTATTATTTTGGAGGAATATAGATATGAATAATATATTCTAGGAACTGAAAACTTGATTTATTTTCCTGTTTGACATCTATTGTAATCATATGTGAGAGAAGAATGATGTGTAAAGGAGGGAAATAGTATTACAGTTTTAAAAAAATCTATAATTCCTCTCTTAGAGAATCCTTTGAGAATTGCCAAGCCCCCAAGAATAAGTAAGACTGGAGACTACAAAAGAGAGATTCTTAGGCAGGAATGCCTGATCACTATCAGGAAAAACTGGCAGATGTTATACATCCTGGTGAGATATTATTGGTTTCAGTCATCTTCATGATATTTATTAACATGTTCCAGATGCTGCAACATTTGTTTTTGTATTGTTCTCATTTCAGTAAAAGTTTTTGTTTCTTTCTCACAGAAACATCCATTCCCAGATGACTTTACAACCTGTTCTTTCCCAACCAGTCTTTTACTGATCTGACCCAACTTCTAAAAGGGACCTCCAAAGCTGCTTGCCCCACCAAATGTAGCCTCCTCTCAGCTCTAAGCAGCCAGAGAGGTTGTCTCCCCTTGTCCTTACAGCAGTAAGGGTTTCCTAAAATTAGAGGGGGAATGGAGCCAGAATTAGATGGACAGTCAGTATAAACAGGTAAATCGAGTCAGGTCAGATCAAGGAGGCCAATTTTAGTGAGTCAGGGAAGTTGGAGAGGGATTGAAATGCTAATGTCTTCAGAGCCCTTCCTCCACCCTTATCAAGATAGCCTGCCCCTGCTCCAACCTGTTTCTAAAATAACCTGTCCCAGGGATTGTCCTTCCCTACAGGGAGTTGTTAATTTTGCCCCCTTCCTGCCCAGATAATACCACTTTAGCCTCTCTGGCCCATCTGCTTCTCACCTTTTGGCCTTCCCACCAAGCATCTCCTGGGCCCAGTACACCAGAAGGAGAGAGATAAGGAGAAGAGAACAGGAGAACAAACAAACCCTAGGACATAAAAAAGGCAGAATGCCTTGCTTCTTGGGATACCAGGATACCAGCTATGGACCCCCTCTCCCTCCCAGGAGAAGCCTATGTTACCCCTTTTTAAATAAGCCCTGCTTTACATGCTTGCCTTGGTGTGCTTCTCTAATGTTATACTTCAGTATGTGAGGAAGCAGAACTCATCACTGGTAACTGACAGTATCACATTAAGCACCTCTTTAAGAAAATATACTTCTCCTTCTGTAGTAAATGACATTCTCAATGGGAAAGGGGGACAATTTAATCTGCAGAACTGCATATCTCATAAGAAATTGCTAGTGTGAAAGAAAATGAACATCAACATGGTAATAAATGCCTTTTTCCATCCTTCCTTTTTATCTCTCTCACAACTCCATCTGTGCAACCTGGTCAAGCCTGCATGGAGAGTCTCCTGACAGTCACCACATTGCTGAGGGTGGCAATGAGATGCCCACGAAAATTTCCATGGAGGACCACAGACATGTGAACCGTCTCTGAAGTAGAAAAGGGAAGAGTTACTTTAGCTCTGCACAAAGCACTTTAAAATGTCCCTTGAAAGCAGGTTCCTCAACTGTGTGGAACAACTGACTATATCAATCTGGTAGTGTTTGGCTGTGTTGCATGTGTGGGGTGATATAGAGGGTTGGCCATGTGCATTGGATGGTGTTTAACAGCATCCTTAGTAGATGGCAGAAGCACACCCCACTAACCATAGTGACAACAAAAGTGCTACAAATATCACATAGTGGTCACATTCATTCCTGGTATAGAAGCAGTGCTTAATGAGAAAACAATCACCAGATTTATTTATTTATTTTTTTGAAAGACTTAAAAACAGGAAAACATTTTCAAAAATATGTATTACTTTGAACTCAGAGAAAGACTACTCATTTTTTCTGGTCACTTAGAGAAAACCATATTATTACATATACATAATACAGGATAAGTCTCTCAGTTTTATTGTTCACTAAGTCTCAGTTTTTTCATGGTCAATTCTCATGTCATTAAAATTTTCTCTGATATATACATTTCCTCTCATATTTCACTACTAAAATTTTCATATCATAAATAATGTTGCATTGTTCATTGGTTATTTTTCTGAATCATATCCTTTGCACATCTTTGATGAGTTGTTGAGATAGATTCAGAGAAGCAAATTAGTCAGCAAATAGATTTTTTGAAGATGGAAAACACATAATATAGAAAGGCTGTTCTCAAGAGTACTAATTACCTGAATCATAGCCAACATTAGACACTCTATTAAACTAAAACACTAAGCTAATTGTTTAACAAAAAAATAATATATGGAGTATAATAAGTACTTTCCCATCTAAAATGCATCAATAAAACATAAACACTTATGGGTAAATAAGCACAAAGAAGCCTATCTCACCAGTTCATGCTCCTGGAATTGTCTGATGTCCCTGAGCTGAGAGTCCTTCTCTTCCTGGTGTTCCTTCTCACCTATGGAGTGATGGTTTTGGTCAACGTAGGCATGGTTACCTTAATCTAGGTCAGCACTCAACTGCACACTCCCATGTACTTCTTCCTCAGTCACTTGTCCTTTGTGGACTTCTGCTGCTCCTCAATCACAGTACCCAAAATGCTGGCCAACATCTTAACCAAGGACAAAGCCATCTACTTTCCAGCATTCATGGTACAATTCTATTTGTTTTGCACTTGTGTGATTACAGAGGGCCTCCTGCTGGCCATGATGGTCTATGACTTTTTGTGGCCATCTGCAACCCTCTGCTGTACATGGTCATAATGTGCCAGAGCTCTGCGCAGATCTGGTTTCTGGCTGATGCCTGTTAGCATTAGTGTGTGCTCTGATTCACTTGTGCTCAGCCCTTGAGTGGAGCTGAATATGGTAGTGCAGGCTTGTATTCCCAGCAGCTTGGGAGGCTGAGACAGGAGAATAACAAGTTTGAGGCCAACCTCAACAACTTAGCACAGCCCTAAGCAACTTAGTGAGGACTTGTCTCAAAATACAAAATTTTTAAAAGGGTCTGGTGATGTGGTTCAGTGGTAAAGCATTTCTAGGTTCAAGCCCTAGTATCAATAAATAAATATACAAATAAATAAATTTTAGATTATGTGATTATAAAACATTCTCTATAAACCTGCAGAAAATAAAATGACAAATTTAAAACCTAGACATTCTTTATTTATATGAGGAACAACAGTGGAAAATGAGCATTCCTATAGAAAAACAGGAAAAGGATAATAAGAGTCTTTATACAAAATAGAAATAGTTATTAAACATCAGGAGAGTTGTTTTACGGAACTCATAACAATAGAAACACAAATGTAAACATTATCATTTCCCACCCATCAGAATAGAAGAAATTATATGAGTTCAGTGGTAGGGAAACAGACTATTTTATATATCTGGGCAGAAGGTTACAAGCTACAGAACCTGTCATAGGCAATTTGAAGTATGAGCTACATTTCATATGCACTTAGCCGTCTCTTAAGCAGTTACAGTTCTAGGAATCTATCCCAAAGATAAAATGGCAAAAAAAAAAAAAAAAATACACACACACACACACACACACACACATATTCACAGGTGTTATTTATCACAGTAAAACACAGGATGAAATTCAATATGAAGGTTTTCGAATATATATGATGAACAAATATATGTCTAACATATATACCAATGTAAACTAATTCTTAATAATTTATTGTAATTAGGAAGTCTCTAACTGAATAAAAGAGAAATGTTTCTACAAATTACTATGATGTACTGCTAAAACATATTAAATAAAAAACTGTTTTAGAAAAGTTTATATAGTAAAATCAAAAGTTTACAAGTAGAGAAAATATTAAACAAAGACCAATAAAATTAGGAAAATATGAACTAAAACAATAAAATAAATAACAACAAATAAATAGTTTTAAGTGAAAATCTTAATTTGAAGTAGGGGTTCAGTTTGAAATATTGTTTTTTTCTCTTAAAAACAAGGATAATTAAAAAACTACAAACCAATAACACTCAACATCTTTATTCTACAACTTTCCTCTAAAAAGAAACTTGTCCTGTCCAGAAATAGAGCTTGTTGGATAAATAACAGAATTTAAGTCTAGATAAAGAATATATGAAATGGACCTTGGATGATTTACTTGTCTGGAAAGTAAGAATGCTATAAAATCTCTTCAGATAATCTCAAAGAGACATAGAAGATGATTTGAAATGAGTTCTACTGGTTCATGGTGAGAAATACTTAATGCAAACTTATATTGACCACAATTGATTTAAAGGTACCAAATAATTTTAAATCTCAATATTTAAAATACAATAAATAAATCATTTGGTTACCATGGAAGTTACTGGGATAGCAATTCATTACTTTGAAAGTTGTTAAAAAAAACATGAAATTAGAAAATCACAATTCTAGAACTGTTAATTTGGGCGGGGAGGATTATGGTGATAATTTCACTTGGTATTGAAATTATGAGGCAAATGTTGTTGGAGAGTAATTTTAAAATGAATTAATTGACTTGACACTAACTAAACACATGGATGAGCATTATTGCTTCAAGCCAAAGAGCCAGTTAACAGGTGGTTCCCAGTGGGCTGTACCTGGAAGTGCTCAGAACCCACTGCCAGAGTTCTTGCTGAAAAGAAACTAAGAGTGAATCTGAACCAGTAATGATATTTCATCTGAATATCCCTTTAAAAGAATTGCGGCAGGAACAACTAATTGACATCAAATGAAGCATTCAGTTAAATACAGAAAACAAAATGTTCCACAAATGGTTCAATTTCCACCCCCCCCCAAACTTCCAAACACACACACACACACACACACACACACACTCTTTCCCTTGCACACAGATTGGTGATATGATAAAGGAAACATAATGGTAACAATCAAATTTAACTTGATTTAACCTCAATGGAAAAATACATATTTGGGACAAATGGAAGAATTTAAATAATGGGTTGAGTTTTGAGTATTATTGAGAATACATTTTTATTATTGTTACGTTCAATTTTGACATGAGTAATTTTTGTTCATTTGATTTAGTTTTGGTGTGGAGTATGAAATCCTGTCCTTGCACATACTCACCCCCAACCTACAACCCAGCCGCTTGACATGAGTGTTTAAATCAAAGGTTTATTATTATGAATGATTACACTTTTTCATAAACTTTTTCATTGATTCAGTCCTTTTTTCTTTTTCATTTTCTTTCTTTTTTACTTTTTTGATACCAGGTATTTAACCCAGAGGCACTTAACCACTTAGCCACATCGATATTAATCCCTAAAGAGGTACTATCCATCACTCCTGGTTCAACACAGGAAGAGTTCCAGGATAGAATCTACAGGATTAGCTAACTTAAACTTAGGGCAGGCAAGAAAAAGGGCTACAGTTGTGATTGGATACTTGTTAGGGGGTTTTAAAAATGTCTCTATTCTGACCACATGGTTCCTAAAGTTAAGATGGTTCAATTCTACACATGAAACTTAAGTTCAGTAAACGTACCTGTTTTATACTGCAGGTTCAATTTTAATAAAAACCATAAATCTTACATATTATTTTGAAGATACAATGTTTCTATTGTAATAAACTTGAATAGAGATATAAATATAGGTACGGAAGACTTTTTTGACTCCCCATTTAAAAATATTATTTCAAAGGTAAATTATAATTGTATATATTTACTTTAAATTATCATTTAATGTAAAAATATTCAGAATTTCTTCTCCCTGTTCCCTAACTTTCCCACAGTTCTGGTAGGTTTGGCTCCATTCCAGTTGCATAGAAGGCCATATTTATTATTCAATAATTGTTCATCATACAATTGTTGCTAGCTATTAGCTTAGCAACTTATATCAGTGAACTTCAAGTGAATTTCTCACTTTCCAGAAAATTTATTTTAGCAAAGGTAAACAAACTGTATATTAAAATGCATTACAAAAGAATTTAAGAATATATATTGGGGAATAGAGTAATCCCTTCAGTATAGTAGTGTGTTCATATAAGATTTCACTAAAAAGACAGCGTAAATTTAAAGGAAAGAATTACAGAGGGAATGTAAAAGCCAACAATTAAGGAGTGTGGTCTTCTTTTAAGAAACAATGAGGAAGTCAGAGTATCTGCATGCACAGCTGGTGTATTAGTTAGTTTGTACTCACTGTGATCTGACAAGGACAACTTATAGGAGGAAAAGTTTATTAGGTTCGTGGTTTCAGAAGTTAGGTCCATGGTTGGCCCACTCTGCAGCTGAGGGCTGGAGGTAAGGCAGAACATAAAGGTATAGGGCATGATGGAGGGAAGGGAGCACAGGAGAAGACACCAAGGAAGCAGAGAATTCTATTCACTTAAGACAATATATAAACCCCCAGGGAACATCTCACACCTTCCTCTAGACATCCTGTATACACTTACTGCCCAGATAATTGATATCAGTGGATTAATCCAACATCTGTTTCACACCTCTCAATATGTAATCATTCCACCTTTGAAAAGTTTTATGTTGTCTTACACATGACCTTCTCAGGGAACCCCCCCCACCTGGCCGACATGTAAACTAGGAAAGGAATAGTAAATAGGGTCAAGACTTAACAGTGACTTGATCATTTAACTATTTGAATGTTGACCTTTGTAAATCTTCTGATTACAACCTGAACAGCTGGATAGTCACATTTTTCCAATATGAACAAATTCTTTAATATGGTAGAAAAGCATTATGCCTGGGAAATATTAGCAAATCAATTTGATAATGATGATTCATAAATATATATGTATTTATAAATAAAATTTATGAAATATATGTGGAACATAAAATTTATGAAATTTATGGGGCATTTGACAGTGATCAAGGTATGGGAAAGGTGAATTTGATATATATTATATATGAAATGCTCCTGATGCTGCTATATATTTTCTCTAAATTTTCTCAGATGGTAAAATTACCTTAAGTTGAGGTGATTAATTTTAATTGTTTATCCCACCTCAAGAGAATGAAGCAATCGATAGTCTCTAGGGTTCTTATCTCCAAGACTAATGATAGATATAAGAATAATCTCATTGCCCTAACTAGGAGAGCTCCTGCCTTCGCCATTAGCAGGTTTGTTTTCAAATTCAAAAGATAGATAGACTTAAATTTCAATATGGGAAACTGACCCTCTTAAAACCAGAAATTTCTTGAGAAATAGATGTAAATGATCCAGGAACAGTGAGTGTACACTTGCTTCAAAGATTTGGTATTATGCACTCTAGTTTTTGCAAATTTTTGAAGGAGTTCTCAAGATAGAATGTTTAAGTAAAATGAAATAGACATTGAATAGACTATTAAAAAAATAAAGAACCCCATTTGATTAAGGTCACAAGAATATAACCACTGATAGCAAAAGTAACAACAAAAATTGGTAAAAAAAATAGTGGAAAGAAGAGGTCAGCTATCATTATTTCCTGGACTAAAATTTAATATAAATATTTTTACCAGGGATTTAATAAGATCATTTGTGATAATAGAGTCATTGCATTAAATATAAGAATAGATTTATATAAAATTTAAAATTCTTTAGATAAATAAAATGTGGTAAAAATATGTGATAATTAGAATGTCTGGCTTATGGGTGAGTTTTTGAAGTTGTCTTTAATAAATAATTTCATGAGCACAGGAACAAATATGGTCATTGAATGTCTCAGTCTTGCATATGATCATACATCTTTATCGTTGGGCTATATGAAAACTATTTCTTAGATTGTGTGACTAAAGATAAGTTTTCTAGAAATAACAGAGTAAGGTAGCTGGCATGGATAGATATGAGAAGATTTGGCCAGAAATAACAGAATTATGTTTTTTTAATTATCCATCCCAGGCTTCCCAAAAATGTCTTCATGGTTCAGTAATACTTAAAATTGTTACTTGATCTCTTTCACAGGTAACATAGGCACAGAATTAAAATAATGGTTATCTTAAAGAGAGAAAAATAGAGACACAGAGCATGATCTCCAGGAAAGGGATGTTTCTATGTCAGAGTTTTATGATAGTTATTCCTGGCTGAGAACAGTATCTATTTCCCCTTCTAATGTGTTTCATCTTGATACTGCTTTCTAGTTTATTTCTGTGGCATATAGGATAGCTTGCTACAGAATTATTTACCAGAGAATTGAAATCTTCAGTTTTCTCACTATTTGAAAACGTGATTATTAATACAAGATACATGCTAATATCAAAATCAGGAATCAGGACCAGAGACCTATAGTGGAGAAATGGATACATCACTAGAAGCCGGAGGATCTGGGCTTCAGTCATAGAAGTGTAGAGGGTTCTTAGTCTGCATGTCATTGGGCAACTCAAGGTTTCTTTGGCTCTAGAATAAGAACATAAACTAAAATACTTCCATAAACTGTTCTAGTCATTTTTCTTTTCTTCAGTCATTGAGCAAAGATTGGTAATAACTCCTTAAGTCAAAGAGCACACCTACTAAAAAAGGGATTTAGATTTATGTTGATATCACGGATATTGGATCAGAGAGGAAGATTTAAGTGATGTGTGAAATTAAAAACAAATGCACAAGGTTAAGAATTTGTATGTAAGGCTGTCAATGAACATTTACAAAAATTAATTTATTTGGAAAATTCTGATTTTTTATGGTTAAAGGGCTGAGATCATCAGCTATCATTTGTTAATTAGATTTAACTTGTATGAATTTATAATTTTCAATGACAGTTGAATGACTTATGTGAAGACTTGTTAAATAGTCATTAATATTTTGATCTAAATTTTTCACATTTTGTATTAAAAATTATATTTGTAAATTAATAATTTAATTCAATAATTGTATGTTTCTAATGTTAAAAAGGGGTTTGTATTTTTAAATTGTAGGTATGTTGTCTACCACATATAAATAAATGCACAGATTCTGAAAGTGGTAATTTATAAACTTCAAAAGGGCAGTAAAACACACTGCATCTGTCCTCACTCTCCCTAATATTTTTGTTTTCAGGATTAACTCTGATTCCAAACAAAAGAAACATGGTTCTGACAGACAGAAATAAGAGTGGGGCCACCTTCACCCTCTTGGGCTTCTCAGATTATCCAGAACTGCAGGTCCCCCTCTTCTTGGTTTTCCTGGCTATCTACAGTGTCACAGTGGTAGGGAATGTTGGGATGATTGCCATAATCAAAATTAATCCCAAACTTCACACCCCCATGTACTTTTTCCTCAGCCACCTCT
Source organism: Marmota flaviventris (assembly GCF_047511675.1). Taxonomy (NCBI): domain Eukaryota; kingdom Metazoa; phylum Chordata; class Mammalia; order Rodentia; family Sciuridae; genus Marmota; species Marmota flaviventris. The sequence goes on along the minus strand of NC_092506.1, from coordinate 16,953,482 downwards.
CTTTTGTGGATTTCTGCTATTCCTCCACTGTTGCTCCAAATATGCTGGTGAACCTAGCTGCAAAAGACAGAAGCATCTCCTTTTCAGGATGTGTGGTTCAATTTTTTTTCTTTTGTACCTTTGTGGTAACTGAGTCCTTTCTGCTAGCAGTGATGGCCTATGACCGTTTTGTGGCCATCTGTAACCCTCTGCTCTACACAGTGGCCATGTCCCAGAAACTCTGTGCTGTGCTGGTGGCTGGATCCTATGCATGGGGGGTGGCCTGTTCCCTGATACTAACGTGCTCTGCTCTACAGCTGTCCTTCCATGGCTCCAACACCATTGACCACTTCTTCTGTGAGTTCTCCTCCCTGCTCTCCCTCTCATGCTCAGATCCCCACACCAACTATTTGCTGCTCTTCATTTTTGCCACATTTAATGAAGTCAGCACACTGTTCATCATCCTCACATCTTACATGTTCATAGTTGTTACCATCCTCAGGATGCGATCAGCCAGTGGGCGGCACAAGGCCTTCTCCACCTGTGCCTCTCACCTGACTGCCATCTCCATCTTCCATGACACCATCCTGTTCCTCTACTGTGTGCCCAACTCCAAGAATTCCAGGCACACGGTCAAAGTGGCCTCTGTGTTTTACACAGTGGTGATCCCCATGTTGAACCCCCTCATCTACAGTCTGAGAAATAAGGATGTCAAGGATACCGTCAGCAAAGTATTGGGCAGTAAAGTCTCTTCTTTTTGAGCATCATATCACCATGGAATTTGTTCCTGAAATATAAATTTTGTTCTTTACCTTTGATTTTAAAGGAAACATTAAATTAATATAGTTAATATTTTACAATATAATATAAATTGATTTTGCTTTCAAAAGAATAAAGTTGGCTCTTTTTCTTGCTGGAAAACATTAGTAATCTTTCTCATTTTCCTTGTTTTACCTACAAAATTCGAATAATATGAGATTACTTATAATCATATTGTGAAGATTAAAGAAAAAACATACATATCATATGAATACTGTTTGTAGCTTAATAAATATCACTACTGTATCCATTTTCTTATAAGATATCTGACAAAATCTAAGTTCTCAATTATCTTATTCAATAAGTGGTCAATTGATAAATCAGAAAATTTATGAATTGGCCACTTATTGAATTCCCTATCATAGGGAATTTCAGAGAAATGATTGTTTTAATGCACCGAGGAACATGAAAGAGATTTTTTTTTTTTGTAGAATATGTATTGTGTGAACTTGTTTAAAGACAAAAACAGACAGTATATACATTAAATACAGGAGTTAAGTCAAACTTCTAATAAATATTTTATTGAGCTAATATGACATATTTGTGTATGTGCAACTATGTGTCTATGTGCATTGTGCAGTGTGAACAATTTCCTTGGTATGAATAGAAATTTGAAAAAAAAAAAGATGCTGTGTGTCTTGAAATATTTCTAAAGTAGCTCTTCATGGTAGTGTGATAATCTACGATAGACCCCACCAGAGGCTCAGGAGTGATAGACTGGACCTTAGAAAATCTCTTACATTAAGCTATAAGAGACTAGGTTGATGGGTTCCTCTGAAACATGTACTTCAAGCTGATATTCTGTCTTGAAATATATCACATATTCTCAATTTTACAGAAACTTTTGTTCTAATCATGAACATAAACTCTGAATTCTTCTCAACAAAAATTTCATTTATCTCCTTTTAAGTGTTCCAAGCTAACTATCTATATAATCTTATTCAAAATAAAATTTTAAAAAATGCATCATCATAATTAATATAATTACTTAAAATATGAAAACTCTGGTGTTAATCACTACTTTTATTTGAATAACTTGCTCTGCCTTTTCCTTCTCTTTACTATATGTGTCCCAGTAAAATTCCAAATATTCATCAATAAAAAGCAAAAAAATAAATTTCCATATATTAAAGGAGAAAAAACCTGGGGATACTTTTATGTGGGTTTAATAGAGTTATTTGTTATTGTGATATTATTTTAAATGCTTTATCAATATGAAAAATATTTGTTCCATGTACAGTATTAGACAAGGTAACAAATAATCCTGTGACCTGGGCACAATGCTATAGAATTGAAATCCCAGCTACTTAGGAGATAGCAGCAAGAGGATCAGAATTTCTAGGCTAGTCTGGGCAAATTAGTAGGGTCCCATTTCAAAATGATATTTTAAAATGGCTGGGGACGTAGCTCAGTGTTAGAGAATTTTCCCTGCTTGTGCAGATTCTGGTTTCAAACCTCAATACCACATACATGAAATAAATAATAATAACCTTATGAGCATACACATTTTAAATGTAATAAGGAATGTTTTGAATATTGAATGTTATATATCAATAAACAAACCAAGCCAACAGCTGCCATGTCCAGATCAGATCTGCATTAAATTATCCAGTTGACACATCCAATAGATGTTTGCTATTTCTACCCAGTGGTTTTATATGGCCTTGGAATGCAATCTTTATAGTCACTCGCTTTCTCAAATCTGGGAAAGCTGCCACAAAGATTTTTCAAGCATAATGGCTTTCCTATTAAAAATATGATATTTCACTTTATTTGATCATTTATTTTTTATTACTTTTAGCGAATTTTCACATACATAATAACCCAGCTTATTTTTTAATTGTTGCCTTGTATTTATATATAAAAATGGGATTTACTATAATATAATCACATATGCAAACAGCAGAGTTTTGTTGATTGAGTTCCCAAGTACCTACCTACCTCCAATCCTCCTCCCTAAACGTTCTCTGCTCTACTGTTCTCCTTCTATTTTCATGAATTCTCCAATTTTTAAAACCCTTTTTGTCTCTAGCTTCAACATAGGAAAGAATCCACTTGAGCTTTCATTTCTGAGTCTAAATTATTCAACTGATCATAATGCTCCAGTTCTATCCCTTTGTCAGCAAATGATGTGATTTCACTTTCTTTATGGCTAAGTAGAACTTTATTGTGTATACATACCACATTTTCTTGATCCATTCATCTGTTTTAATAAAACTTCGCCAATTCAATGTTTTAATAATAAGGTATAACATTATAAGGCTTAACTGTAATTCATGTAACACTGTCTTTTGCCACAGAGATAGACCTGCAGGACTTTTGTTAAGTGAAATATGGGAGGCACAGTGAAACAAAATCTTCATAATCTCATTCATGTGTAGAATATTAAGCAGTTGATTTCATGCCAGTTAAGAAAAGAATAGCAGTGGGATGCGGTGGTGCATGCCTGTAATCCCAGCAGTTTGGGAGGCTGAGGCAGGAGAATCACAAGTTCAAGGCCAGCCTAAGCAAAAATAAGGTGCTAAGCAACTCAGAGAGATCATATCTCTAAATAAAATACAAAATAATTCTGGGGATATGGCTCAGTGGTTGAGTGCCCCTGAGTTTAACACACACACACACACACACACACACACACACAAAGAATAGAATAGCAGTTACCATTGGCTGGGGAGTTCAGGGAAAGAGGAGCTTTAATCTTTGAAGGAGGAAGAAGTTTCAGCGCTCTATGGCACAGAAGAGTGACTATAATTAAACCTAAATACTGTATATCTCCAAATAGTTAGAAAAGAATGTTTTCAAATGCACTCTCTATAAAGAAATGATAAAAGATGATGGAGATGAAAATTAGATTGGGTCAATCTTCACGCAATATGCACATGAATAAATGTCTCACATTGCATTTCATAAATGCATACAAATATATTATGAGAATAAAAAATTAAATACAAGGAGAAATTTTAAATTTGAACCTTTATATTATTCACTTTTTGGATAGTGACCTTGAAATCAATTCAGATAATGCATTGTGTGCTGAGTTAGGTAGTGTAGAGGGAGGGAATAGAAATGCATACTAAGGATCTGAGCAGTATTGCACCAAGGCATCAGTAACCCTTACTCCCTGTTGTGGGAACCAAACTCTCTCCAGACACTGACAAATGTCCCACTGCAATCAGATTCTTCTGGGAAAGATCAGTGCTCCATGGGGAACCAGAAGCCTGATTCTCCATCTTCAGTCTTGAAAATACAAATAAATTTTCAGAATTATATTCTGCATTGAACTCAGGGAAAGACAAATAACCTATTTTCCTCTCCATTTGATACTAGAAAAAGCATGTAATCAGAAAAATATCTTTAGACTTGGGTGTTTCTACCAAGGGCTGGGGAGAGAGAATAAATGTGAGGCATCTCACCCTCTTTGCATTTATTATCTGTTGAAGGCCACGAAGCTATATGTCCTTTATTCAAAACAAAACAAAACAAAAATATCAACCCTCCTCCATTCCACATCATAGTTATTTGATTCAAATTAATTTACTTTAACTTATACATAATAATGAAAAAAAATGTAGATAAATGAGGGTACCATGTATATATTGTGTAATGTTTAAATACCAGGTTAAATATATCTGTCTCCTCAAATGTTTATTATTTCTTAATATTGAACTCTGAAAAATTATTTATTCTACATAAAAAATATGGGATCATTCAGAAATGTGATGAACACCTGTTTATGCACCGACAAATTAGGAAACCCATAACAAATGGATAAATTTCTGGACACATACAACTATGCAAACTGAACCATGTATATGTAGAAAACCTGAGAGAGCAATTGTAATTACCAAGATTGTTTCAGTAATACAAACTTCTCAGCAAAGTAAAGCTCAGGATCAGATACATGGCTCCATGGCCAAATTGTACCAGAAACGTACAGAATACTACTGGAATGAGAATATACACATAAAGAGCACCACAGAGAACACAAACATAAGTCCAAGTATTTACAGCTGACTGACTTTTTGCAACAACAAAAACAAAACAGAAAAAGAAAAAGAAAAAGAACTTACATTAGAGAAAGTAAATCCTCCTTAATACACGGTGCTGAGGTCACCAGATATCCATATGCAGAAACAAATTAAAAAACAAACAAACAACAAATTCTGATCATTCACCATATATCAACATCAAGTGAAAACTCATTAATATCTTAAACTAAAGACCCCTCATTATTAAAGTAATGTAAGAAAACATAAAGACATGATCAGGACATTGATCTGGGTGAATGTTTTTTGGGTATGATCTCCAAAGCACAGGCAAAACAAGGAAAAAATTGACACATGAGATGACATAAACTAAAACATCATTTGTACAGCAAAGGAAATGACCAACACAGCAAAGAGACAACATACCAAAAGGAAGGAAAATAGGGACAAACTATCCCTGCAACATGGGATTAATATCCACAATGTGTAGGGACTCCAACAACTCAGCAAAACCCAAAAAATAATTCCATTCACTCTGAGCAAATTATATAAATAGTTCAATAACATTATCAAGAAATGCAAATGAAAACCACAGTGATATAGTATCTCAACCCATTTGGAGTGTCAATTACCTAAAAGAAGAGAAGTAGCAATTGTTAATGAATGTGGGAATTAAGAGGATTTCTTGTACACTGTTGGTGGGAATGAAAATCAATACAGCCCATTATGGAAAATAACATAGAGTTTTCTCAAAACACCAGACATAGAACTAACATATGATTGAGAAATCCCACTACTGGGAACTTAAATCAGAAACTAAACTATGTACAAGTGACTTTTGCCCTCATGGGTTTACTGCAGCACTATGTACAAGAGTCAAGATATGGAATCACACTAAGTATCCGTTGATGGATGGGGAATGGTAAAGGAAACAATGGAGTAATATTCAGCTAGAAAAAAGGAAATCACATAATTTGCAGGAACAAGGATGGAAGTGGAAAATATGATACTAAGTGAAACAAACTAATGCAGAAAAAGTACAGCACGTTCTTACCTATATGTGGAAGTTAAAGAGCTGATTCAGTAGTAAAGAACAGAAAAGCATAACCAGTGCCTTGGAAGGGTGTCAGGGAAGCAGAGTTTGGAAAGGCTATTACATAGATTAGAGATGTGTGAAAGAAATAACTTTTTAATGTTCCATAGCATGATAGAATACAGTAGGCAATAATTAGTGAACATTTCCTAACCTGGTGGAGAGTGTTTTGGATGTTCCCAAGATAAAGAAATTATAACTGCATGAGGTAATAGATTTGACATCTACCCTAATCTGACCATTACATATTGTGTACATGTATTGAAATGTCACAGAGTAGTCCATAATGAAGAATTTATTTGTGATAATTTAAAAATACATAATTAAAAAATAACTATCAGATAAGGTGATTAGTTTAATAGTTGCTTTGTCACCTCTAGAGAATGGGGACAATATCTAGTCTCTAGGGTTCTTGTCTCCAAGGGTCTTATCTACAGGTATAAGAACACAGATTTCCCTCCCAACCAGGAGAAGGCCTAACTTTGGTTTATTAGGTTTAAAATTCAAAGGAAAGATTGAAATTTATTTCAATCAGGAAGACAAGTGAAGATGGAAGAAAGTCAGTAGAACGACATGATCTTTGAGAAATAGATGTGAATTTGCAAGGAACAAGAAAGCACCCACTGTCAGGCTTTGTATTAGTGGCCCTGGCTCAGCCAAGCTCCTCAAAGAAGGTATGGTGCAGGGAGGAACAACAGCTCTGAAAAGCTGGGGAATGTGTATTGTTTCACTTCTGCAAATTGTGGAGGCATGGACAATGTAGAATAGGCAAGGATATAAGTAAAATGAAATTGATTCCAATAGAATAGACTCTAGTGAAAAAAAGTAAAAGCTATCAACTTTATTAAGATTATAAAATAAGAAATGTGATTCCTGTGAACAGATGTAGTAATCACACTGGAGAGACAAAGCCAATAGGGAAGAAGATATGTGCCACTGTGTTATCTAAACCCAAAGATATATAAAGTTACTAGCCATATAACAGCATATGGATCATAGGAGTCATTATCTTCTATGTAATACAGGTTTAAAATAAATTTTTAAAGCTTTAGATAAATGGAATTTTATTATTAAAAATGTGATAATCAGAGTCTTTAGCTTTGTGATTGCTCCTTTTGAGGTCACACTAAAGATTTTCTTTTGAGTTTACATTAATGATTAGTATTTATAAATATAAAAAGCTGGGAGCCTTTGAATGTCTTAATCATGCATATATTTTGCCAATTTTATTGATGCACTACCTGAAAACTATCTATTTGGTTATGTGAGCATAGACAACTTTACCAAAAAAAAAAAAATAGAGAAAGACATTTGTGGTATGGTAGCATCTAATGGTTACTGGGTCCAATGAGAAAGAGAAAGAGACAGAAACAAGGAACGAGAGAGAGAGAGAGAGAGAGAGAGAGAGAGAGAGAGAATAAACAGATTGTCTTTGAAAAATTTCTGGCAGATTCCTAAATATAATTAGTTACTCTTGATACTCCTGGGTGAAAACATTTCCCTGGATCTCATTCTGTTCCTTCCTTTGATGCTGTGTGACAGGTTCATGGTCATGGGTTTATTTCTATGTATAAAAGTCCCTGGTTTGCTCACAAATTAAAAGTGTGATTATTAACAAAGGAAATGTGTTAGCATCTAGACCTAGAATGTGGATTAGTCTAGTATAGGGAATGGACTCATGGCTAGAAGTCTGTGGATCAGAGCTTAAGACAGAGGTGAAGATTGGTCTTTTTGTGTCATTGGGAAGGTTAGACTTTCCCTGGCTTCTGTTTTGTCAACTCAAAAATAATGAAACAATCAACTAGACCATCTTTAAAATTTGTTCTAAATTTGTTGTAATGTTAAAAGAGTTGAAAAGAATGTCTTCTGAAATATGATTGTTATATATTTAAGTATCATATTTATTGGGTCAAACAGATTAAAGTGCTATATGGAATTAGCAATACAGCAACAAGAAATAGTGCTGGCAGTAAACAGTACCATGTAAACATAATATAAAATTAATTTGTTGAAAACTTTCTCACAGATACAGAGCTGAAATAATCAATCACGAAACTGGTAGGCTTCATTTTCATGAATATGCAATATTCAATAATAGCTGAAATTTTTATGCAAGGATCTTTTTAAAATAGCCGTAAATATTTTGAGCTCATTTTCCCATATCTTAATGTTCAAAATTACTTTTGATAACTTAAAATTTTCTTCAAGATCTTCATCAAAATTTAAAAATGGTGTTGCTTGTCAAAATTTAAACATATGGTCTATTTTGTATAATAAAAATCTATATTCTAAAGAAAACTTGCTTCATTCTACAGGTTCTATAAAGGAATGAATCAAGGTTATTGTTTCTTCACATCATTCATTATTATTTTCATTTCAAGACTAACTTTAATATTATAACCTAAAGAAGCCATGGTCCTCTCAGATGGAAATAAAAGTGGGGTCATGTTCACCCTCTTAGGCTTCTCAGATTACCCACAAATGCAAGTGCCCCTCTTCTTAGTTTTCCTCGATATCTACAGCGTCACAGTGGTAGGGAACATTGGGATGATTGCCATAATCAAAATTAATCCCAAACTTCACACCCCCATGTATTTTTTCCTCGGCCACCTCTCTTTTGTAGATTTCTGCTATTCCTCCACCATTGCTCCCAAGATGCTCGTTAACCTAGTTGCAAAAGACAGAAGCATCTCTTTTTCAGAATGTATAGTACAATACTCTTTCTTTTGTACCTTTGTGGTAACTGAAGCTTTTCTGCTAGCAATGATGGCCTATGACCGTTTTGTGGCTATCTGCAACCCTCTGCTCTACACAGTGGCCATGTCCCAGAAACTCTGTGCTGTGCTGGTGACTGGATCCTATGCATGGGGGGTGGCCTGTTCCCTGATACTAACGTGCTCTGCTCTACAGCTGTCCTTCCATGGCTCCAACACCATTGACCACTTCTTCTGTGAGTTCTCCTCCCTGCTCTCCCTCTCATGCTCAGATCCCCACACCAACTATTTGCTGCTCTTCATTTTTGCCACTTTCAATGGAGTCAGCACACTGCTCATCATCCTCATGTCTTACTTGTTCATATTCATTACCATCCTCAAGATGGGATCAGCCACTGGGCGACGCAAGGCCTTCTCCACCTGTGCCTCTCACCTGACTGCCATCTCCATCTTCCATGGCACCATCCTGTTCCTCTACTGTGTGCCCAACTCCAAGAACTCCAGGCACACGGTCAAAGTGGCCTCTGTGTTTTACACATTGGTGATCCCCATGTTGAACCCCCTGATCTACAGTCTGAGAAATAAGGATGTCAAGGACACTGTCAGCAAATTATTTTGTGGTAAAGTCCCTTCTTTTTGAGCATCATAGTATCATAGAGTTTGTTCTCATATATAAAGTGTGTTCTTGAAGGTTGGTTTTTAAGGATACCATTAATTTTGACATAGTTAATATTGTGCAATGGAGTGGAAATGGATTTCACTTCCAACGGAATAAACTTGGCTCTTTTCCATACTGAAAAAGTCAGCAATCTCTCTTATCATTAATACATTTAATCACAAATTTAGTTAGCACAATATAGTTTCTAAACTGTTAAGATTAAAAGACACATGCATTCTATCTGTGATATCCTTGTATAACTCAATATTAATTTAATCCCCCTTTCTTATAAGATACCTATTGTATACCAGCCTATTAATAAACACGAGAAATTTATTTACAAAATAGAAATAATAATTATAATAATGCATAGTACAGCACTGAAGTATATGATCATTTTGTGATGGTGAAAATAATAAGACCCATAAAGATTCATCTAGGGATAATTAATATCACCATATTATTATTCAAAATAAGATAAAAATCATCAAGTCCTATTCACTTGATGATTAAAAACACCAGATTTCTACTTTAATAAACTCACTTTTTAAAAATAACTTGGGTGTCATTTTTCTTCTCTTTACTAAATTTGTTTAGATAAAATTCTGAACAATCATTAATATATATTAAAAAAATCCATTTATTTTATTAAGGGAAAAGAGTAATCTGGTGCCCAATTTCATATGGCCAAATAAAGTATTTCTTCTGATAATGTTATTTTGTTCATTATAATTTTTGTTTTGTAATTATTAATAATAGTCACATTACATCACTAATTAAAATATAAGAACTTTATATTTTGATAAAATATAATTAAACTTTTTAAATATTCCTGAAAATATTTATTTTCATGGGCATATGGTTTTGGATTTCTAATTTCAATTAAATAATGTATTTGTAGAAAACTAACTTAATTCTAGAAGTCAAGTGTATTCAGTCTCATTTCTAATTCAATGTTGTAGTAAATGACAATATTGCAGCTGACCCTTTCAATAAGGGTTGTTATTTTTAACAAATAAGTTTTAGAGCATTTTGTTTTGAAGTTACTATAGTTAATCACTTTTTCAAACTCAGGAAAGTTTACTGCAAAGATTTTCTCAGGTCTTACCATATGCAAATTAAAGATATCTATCATTCTTCTACATGTAACTTTGTTATTCAAAATAATGTAATAAAACAGTTTATAAGATTTAACATCCACATTTAACCTTGCATATATACTATTTTATCTATATGATATTATAGCATATTGTATGATATTATGTGGTTTAAATATATATTATGAAAAACTTCATTTGCAAAAATTCAGATAGACCTGGGCAATATTAGATGAAGTGGAAAAGCAGGACAGAGAAACACAATTATCACGTAATCCCACTTCTGTGTGGAATTTAAAAAGTTGATCTTAGAGAAATTGAGAATAGAATAACTGTTACCAGAGACTGGGAAGAATAGAAGGCAGTGGGGAGGGAGAAAAGTCAGACAGGAGAAATAAATTCCTGTTTGCTAGAAATTTTGTTTTGTTTTGTTTTTTTCATGTATTTGTATGCCACCTGCATTTTCTCTTTTGAAAAGTATGTGTGTAGTTCTTTTGTTCATTTATTAATTGAACTATTTGGTGTTTTAGTGTTAAGGGTTTTTTTTAGTTCTTTATATATTCTAGATATTAATTATTGAGAAACTGGTGGCAAAATTTTTCTTCCATTCTAGAGTGTCACTGTGCATGCTTTTACTTGTTTTCCTTGCTATGCAGAAAAATTTTAGTTTAATTCCATTCCACTTATTGGTTTTCTATTGTGAACTTTAAGAATCTTGTTAAAGAAGTTGATTCCTGTAAAAATATGTTGCAGTGTTTACCCTACGTTTTTCTTCCAGAAATAAAAACCAACCAACTTTTACAAATGCCTCACAGGTCTTTAAGTATGAGATATTGAAATGCAAATAGTTTGCTGTGTGGCATTTGTTGGATGACATTCATTATAGTCAATCATGTTCATTGCAAATACTCTTTTTGCTTTGGTATCATGGGATGTTCTCTTCAGTAGTATTCATCTTGTGACAAAAGTTTTAGGGTTTACTAGGAGCACCCTGAATTAGTATTCAACAAATATTTCCATCAGCCTACTTTATATCTGATTTCAAAATATTCCTCCATGGACTAGAATACATGCCCTTTTCCATGAAAATACATTTGTATACCCCAGGGGAAAATAAATAGTTGGATTGTCTTGCTGAAGAAGACTTCAGAAGTCATGAATATTTCAAGTTGTCCTTTTTCAAAAGTGTTTTTAATTCATTTTAATTAGTTATACATGTCAGTAGAATGCATTTATTTTCTTTGATATATCATACAGAGATAAGGTATAATTGCTCATTTTTCTGATTGTACATGTTATAGAATCACATTGGTCATGCAGATAAAAGGTAATAATGTCAGTTTCATTCTGTTTCCTTCTACTATCCCCATATATCCTCTTCTCCCTTCCCTTCCCTCCCCTCTACCTAATCTAAGGCAACTCTATTCTTCCCTAGTGCCCCACTTAATGTGAATTCACATCTGCACATCATAGAAAACATTCAGTGTTCAGTTTTGGGGAGTTGGCTTATATTGCTTAGCATGATATTCTCCAGCTCCATCTATTTACCAGCAAATGCCATAATTTCATTCTTCTTTAAAGCTGATTAATATTACATTGAATATATGTACCACATTTTCTTTATCCATTCATCTATTGAAGGACACTTAGGTTGTTTTCATAGTTTAGCTATTGTGAATTGAGCTGTTATAAACATTGACATGGCTGCATCACTGTAGTATGATGATTTTAAGTCCTTTAGGTATAAACCTAGGAGTAAGATAGAAGGGTCAAATGGTGGTTCTATTCCAATAGTTTTCTGAGGAATCTTCATACTGCTATCCATAGTGTTGCACCAATTTGCAGTCCTACCGGCAATGAATGAGCTTCCCTTTTTCCCCACATCCTAGACAATATTTGTTCTTGCCTTTATTCTTGATAATGTGTCTTAGATTTTGGAATTTTTTTCTCATTAGAATAATTCACAGAGAAAATGTGAATGGATAAGAGAAAAATCCCATTAAAGTAGAGGGTAAAAGGAATGTAGGTATGCTAGCTGCAAATTCAAGGAAACCCAAGATTCCTTAAATTAAGAAAATCTTGGGATCAAACTTGGAAGAGGTTTTTTTGTTTGTTTGTTTGTTTGTATGTTTTTTAGAATTTAGAAATGGCTTATAAGAAACTACTTCCATGAAAATTTTAAATGTTTGTTCTACCTAGGGGCACATAGACTGTGGTTTGAACACCTTGAATTTGTATTAAAGTTCTATATTCAGGAATGGAGAAGACAGGAAGAATGGTGAAGCACCCCAGTACAATGGCCTCTGGCATTGCACATGGACTCTGTCCTCCCAGAGTCCTTGAAACTATGCTCTCCCCATAGTCAAGTGGTAGTACAAACTGAAAAGTACCATGGGGCCTATCTCCACTAAGGATTCTCTGTGACTTTGGGCGAATTACACCTGTCTGTGCTTCAGTCACTTCATTTGTAAGGGACATAAAATCATTGATACTTTTATTTTTATAAAAATAAAGAAGAAATATTTTAATAGTTAGATTTAGAAAAGTACCTTGCACATAGAAAGTGCTCAGGAAATGTGAGCAATGGCTATTATTCTCACTAATGGAGGTTCATTATCCCCACTCTTTCTTTGGAGAATAATGTATCTTCAGACCCATTACCTTGCAGGAAGGAGCTGTTACATATAAGGCAGACAAACGCATTCATATATTTCATAATAGCAATGTGAGGACTCAAAGAGGCAAAGCTTGGATGTACATACAGTGTTTCAAATTCATCAAAATTCTCAATGAATGGTGTTAGCTTTTAATAACATACAAAAAATCAGAATCATAATGTGTACCACATTATTTGTTTTCCCCATTTTGTATCTCATAGTGGAAAAAATTGTTTGAATCCCAAGAGTTTTCTTGATATTTTGTTGATATCTTACAGATATCAGTGACTGTTTTGAGAATTTTAGGGAACACAGATCCCAGAGGAACATCCACAGACATAAATTCTATGACATTTTCCATCATAACATTTTCAGAAAAAGAGAAAACAGTTGAATGTCTACTATACAGGTAGGTTGGATTACAAGCTCATTATTTGGGGGGGCTGTGGTTATTAATAATATTTTCTGGAACCTGAAAACTTGATATATTTTCCTATGTTTGGAATCTACTGTAATCATATGTGAGAGAAAATGATGTATAAAGGAGGGAAATAGTATTACAATTTAAAAAAAAAATCTGTGTATATATTATCCTTTTCTTAGAGAATGCTTTGAGAAATGCCAAATTTTAAGCATTCCTTTAAGAAAATATACTGCTGCTTCTATAGTAAATGACATTCTCAATGGGAAATGGGAACAAATCTGCAAAACCACATGTCTCATAAGAAAGGCTAGTGTGAGAGGAAAATCAACATAAATAATGCAGATGAATGCCTTTTACCATCCTTCCTTTACATCTCTCTCACAAGAACTCCATCTCTGCAACCTGGTTGACCTTGCATGGAGAGTCTCCTGACAGTAACCACGATGCTGAGAGTGGCCATGAGAAACCCATGAGGATTTCCATTGAGGCACATAGATGTGTGAATCATCTCTGAAGTGGAAAAGATAGGAATTATGTTAACTCTGCCCAAAGCACTTTGAAGTGTCCCTTGCAGGATTTCTCAACTGTGTGAAATGACTGACAGTATCATCCTGGGGGTGTTTGGTGGTGTTGGTCATCGGGATGATGGAGAGGGATGGCCATGTGCATTACGCAGTGTTTAGCAACTATATATATATATATATATATATATATATTTTTTTTTTTTTTTTTTTTTTCCACTGACCATTGGGAAAACCAAAACTGTCACTGACAAATGTCATAAAGTGTCACAAAGTGGTCACATTCATTCCTGGTTAGTAAGCAGTGGTCTGTGAGCAAACAACCCCCTATTTTTTTTTTTAAATACAGGAAAACATTTTTTAAACTGTGCATTACTTTGAACTCAGAGAAAGACATCTCACTTTTCCTAATCATTTAGAGAAAGAAAACCATATGACTATGTATACATAATATCTCTGTCCCTCAGTTTTACTGTTTATTACTCTCATTTTATCATGGCAGTTATCATGTCATTAAAATTATTTGATGTGATCATTTAAAGAGAAATGTATTTTCTCTCATATATGTATTATAATTTTGGACATTTTCCCTCTATCTGATACTTCAATTCTGAAATTTCTGTATCATAAATAATGCTGCTATGTTCATGGTCTTTATTCTCAATCACATCCTATACACAGATTTGACAAGTTCTTGAGATAGAATCAGAGAAATAAATTATCAAATAGCTCTCTTGAAAGAAGAAAACTCATAAATAGAGGAAGGCTATTCTCAAGAGAACTAATTCCCTGAATCTCTAAAATATATCAATAAAACATAAACACCTGTAGGTTAACAATAACAAAGAGGCCGCCTATCTTGTTAGTTGTCAGAGTGGAAAACTCAGAAAATGTTACCCTAGATTTTAAAATTTATTTCCTTTGATCATAATATTTAGAGTATTGATCACAAAGTAAGCTAGGAAAAATGGTTTTGAAATTTATAGAGAAATGAGTCCAATCAAATAATATTTTGGCATCACCCCCTCATGATTCTATGCCAAGCTTGCGATTTTGAAAAGCTAATCAAAGCATGTATACAAGTTTTTGTAAATATTAATTATTTCATATGATCTCTGAAGTAAACTATAGGCTTCATATATCTCTATTATGCAATGCTATAATTTTTGTCAAATTTCATGTGAAAGATTTCTAATTTCTTGATAGGTAAAATTAAACTATCCTATTGAGTCTGTTGTTATTTGTTTATTTTTTAATTCATATTTTACCAGCCAAAATAATATTTGAATTGCATAATAAAGTATAACATTTAGGGTTTTTTTTTCCTCCCCAGCCACATAGATAGTAGGCACATGGCTGAGGAAAACTGCACCACTGTGACAGAGTTCATTCTTCTGGGATTGTCAGATATCCCTGAGATGAAAGTCCTTCTCTTCCTGGTGTTCCTTCTGATCTATGCAGTAACAGTTTTAGCCAACCTGGGCATGGTTGCCCTGATCCAGGTCAGCTCTCAACTGCACACTCCCGTGTACTTTTTCCACAGCAATTTGTCTCTTGTGGACTTTGGCTACTCCTCAGTCATTGTGCCAAAGGTGCTGGCCAACATCTTAAACAAGGACAAAGCCATCTCCTTCCCAGCATGCATGGTACAATTCTATTTGTTTTGCACTTGTGTGGTTACAGAGGTCTTCCTCCTGGCTGTGATGGCCTATGATCTCTTTGTGGCCATCTTCAATCCTCTGCTGTACATGGTCATCATGTCCCAGAAGCTCTGTGCAGAGCTGGTTTCTGGCTGTTATCTCTTAGCATCAGTGTGTGCTCTGATTCACTTGTGCTCAGCCCTTGAGATCCCATTCTATAGGTCAAATGTGATTAATCACTTCTTCTGTGATTTACCCCCTCTCCTAAGTCTTGCTTGCTCTGATGTCACTGTGAACAAGGTGCTGCTGTTCATCATGGCTACTTTCAATGAATCTATGACCATTGTGATCATCCTCACCTCCTACCTGTTCATTCTCATCACCATCCTGAAGATGCGCTCTGCAGAGGGGAGGCGCAAAGCTTTTTCCACCTGTGCCTCCCACCTCACAGCCATTGTTGTCTTCCATGGAACAATCCTTTCCATTTACTGTAGACCTACTTCAGGTAATGGTGGAGATGCTGACAAAGTGGCCACGGTGTTCTACACTGTGGTGATCCCCATGCTGAACCCCCTCATCTATAGCCTGAGAAATAAGGATGTGAAAGAAGCTCTCAGAAAAGTTGTCAGCTCTAAAATGCATTCCTAGAGAATGTGTATTTACCAGGACTTAGGTTGCAAAGTAGAGGCAGGTGGAGGGCATGATCAGTGGACTGTAACATTGAAATGGAGAGAACACAGGAACAAGCCAAGGAGTCACAAGTGAGTCTTTTGATTTATCTATATTTGTGTCTCTTCAATTTCCAGCTGTGGGATTAAACATGTTTCAAAACTTTCAGACTATTCTTTTCTGTTTTTAACTTAAAAATAATCAGTAAAGTTTAAATGAGTATGGTTAATGGCACGATTCAGACATACATACTTGTTTTGGTGTAAAGCCTTTGTAAGTTAAAGAAGAACATAAGACTAGTACTTTATATTAGTATCCCTGACCCACAAAACTATCTTTTAAAAATAGTAGTTTTGTAAGGAAGATCACACAATTGACAGTGTGTATACAGAATGAAAAATATATATGTAAACCTATACTTCTATTATTTTCTTTTGTTGCTATATATACACATACATAATATTATTTACTATATATTCCTTTTTCCTTTTTGTGTTGCAGTTGTCCTAATGTCCAGTGTTTGAACCTTGGATAATATCTCATTTCATGTGTAATATGATAATAATTTCATAAGTATTTAGGAACATTGTGTTATAGAACCTCAGAACATCAGCTTAGACTGATCTCTAGTAGATAATTAGTCCCCTTATGTCTGTAGTTCTTTTTCCTCCTCTTATATACTTGTAACCATTTTTAAAAAAACATTATTAAAAGTGACAGAATTTCTGAATTGTCTCTTTTTTTAACTTTATGTTTTCTTCTTATTTTCTTGCTAACACTTCAATTCACTGTATTAAATGATTAATGATACAAGTGTATTTCTAAGCTCTGTTCACGTTCCTTGGATGCATCTTTGGTCTTGATGAAATACTCTTTTTTGCACTTTTCTTTATGCATCTAAATCATATTTCTTCATCATTCCTGATTGACGTACACCACTGACACTTTAAGGCTGCATTATGATTTCATTTTCTCAATTATATTCACTTACTTAAATGAAGCTTTATGTATAATAATTGTTTGAAAACAATAGGCTCCAGTTCATGAAAGCCTGGACAGGTACTTTGACCTTGATTTTTTTAGTTTGACAGAATTTAACTTCTTCAGTCCTCAATTTCCTCCATCCTAATGTTAACAAACTTTACTAACCTCACAGTATTTCATTAAAATTAAATTTTGAAAATGTATATTTACTCACCAAATTCTGGAATGTATTTTTGGTGTGTATCATATGTTTCTGGGGCTATTTAAATATTTATCTATTTTACTGTCTCTGGCATATAGTAAATTCTCTTTAGTTATATTTTTATTGAATAGATAGGTGATTCAACACTGGTGGTTGAACAGTATTCATATTGAGAAAAACAGATGAATACAGAACGCTTTGGAAGCCACCAAGAATTGAGAATTGGCTCAAAATTGCCCATATATTGATACCTATGTTCAATTAATCAGGGTCCCTTAGGAAAACAAAATCTTAACAAGATTCAAAGTAAGGTGTGAAGAGTATTAAAATCTAAAAGAGCATGAAGGGAACACTGTGAATTTCAGTTTTAATAACTGCAGAGAGGCTACAGTTTTTGATATCAGGGTTGATATCAAGGATATGAAGGTTTTGCGATTTAAGTAAAACCAGCTTTGAAATGGAAGCTAGTTCATAAAATTTAATGCTTAAGTGAGAATAAAATCAGCCTTAACTAGGAAGAGGAGTGTGCTTTAAATTTTTAAATGACTAAGAAATGATATTTATTTAAAGAACATACAAAACATACAAGTCTACCAATTAAAGTTGCATTTCTATTGCAGACTTTTCCTTTGTTACTCTCTGATATTTGAGACAAATCTGCCTCCGCACTTTGGCCTCAGTTTCATCACATATATATAATTTCTAATCCTCTCATCTGCCCTAGAGTTTGAGGAACTGATCAAAATCGTGCTGGTTCTTGACACTCTTTGGATGCTGGTCAGAAAACTAAGCGAAGGAATGCTGATGATGTCACTTCGTCTGCAGCCTAACTTACAAAAACCCTGTTTGAGTGGTTTTGGAGAGAAAGGATGTATGCCACTCATCCAGGTAGCTGCCATTGGACAAAACTCCACCAGGGAATGGAGGCTGTGCCTGCCAAAGTACCAAGAGGGATGGAGGTGTTTTCTGCCTGTTGCCACTGAATTCTTTTTTGGAGTAGTCAGTGACCTCTTGAAAGTTTTTCCAATAAACCATGTGTCTCCCATGCTGTCTCCAGGCACTTTCTTTGTCCTGCCCACAGCCCTCCTTACTGCCTTTGGCACAATTATGTTAAATAAGAAAGTCTTAACACTGATTCTGAATATGTGCTTCTCTCCATACAGTCTATATGCCTTCTCCAGTAGAATACTTTGAGTTTGTTCAAATTACAACTGATTGTGCTTTCATTATCTCCTTTGAAGAAATGCATAAAAACAAAATTGTCTTTTGGCTGGTTATTAGGAATATTAAATGAGCTAAGCTTTAAATCTATCTGACCAGAAGATCTATTACCATTATTGTATTTGAAGAAACTCCAGGGTAGCTCAACACAGTCTGCCCTCCTGGAAGTTAAGGGATTTTGTAGTGTTACGAGAAAGGGAAAGTTCATCATAAATATTCATGGTAATTACAAATGGCAATACAATCTGTGCCTCACATATCAGATATTAGGATACAGAATTCCAATCACTCTTGAAATCTGGAAAAAAAAGAAGTTTTAGTATTGTTTCCAAATTTAGAATATTTTTTTCTTTTTAATTGGCCATGATAGTTGTACTTATAGAGCACAGTGTGCTGTTTGTATACACGTATATGATGTGATGATAAAAATCAGGGTGATCTGTATAACTATCACCTCAAACATTTGCCATGTTTATTTTTTCATTTTTTTTTGTGTTGAAAACTGTTTCTTCTCGCGATTTAAATTATATGTGCATTATTCTTAATATGTTCACCCTACTCTGCAATAGAACACCAAGTTATGGTGGTTTTAAAACCAATTTTCTGATCACATTCCACAGAGATTAATTATTTTTGAGCCTTCTATGACATCAATTTTTACTTCAATTTTTTCTTACTTTGTTAAACCACAGAAATTAATAATTATTTTAGGTAAGGCATTAATTTCCCAGGAGCATAATTTATAATATAAAGTCTTTAATTGCATGCTATCCACACCTATCACCTTCAATTCCAAGAAAGAAACATCTATATCACAGGTTTGTTCACTAAAACTAGACTCTAAGTGCTTAAAAGAGAAAATGTATTTTATATATATATATATATTCTGAGCAAAAAATAATAATTAATGACATGGTTAACTCATATGTCTTTGACTTAGAGAATGTTTATGAGAACACTTATCTCATGCCCTTAATTTTCATTTTTTTAAATTTTATCTAAGAGACAGTAGAGAAATTACAACTATTTCTTCTGTAATATCAAACATTAATATATATAAAAACACAAGCTAAAATGGTAAACTTTCTCTTTTTCTCTTTCTCCCCTGAATTTCTCCCCTTTTTCTCTTTCTCCACACCAGCATTCTTCATGAGATCTACAATGACCAAAGATGAGCTCGTATTTGCCACTGCTATTCCAATTTTGAGGGTGGTGTTAATGTGCCTGCAAGGTGGTCATGAACTTCATCTGCTCAGCATAGAAGGATAATTTTGGGTTTTCTTTGGATTTATCATAGGCTAGTAAACTATGCATAGAACATAGCAAACAAATTGTTCAAAGAAAATTTTCCTCTTTTATCAGGGCATGAATATTAGCATTTTTTAATGGCCATGAATTCAAGAGAATAGTTTGTTTTCATTACTTTAAAACTGGCTCATAATACAGAGAAACCATCAGATTGCTTCTGGTCTAGACTGTCTTCACTCAATTTTCAGTACAATGTGTTAATGAATAAATGTCTAAATCTACAAATTAAGGAGAATAGAGAGTAAAATTATTTTAATTACATTGATATCTTCTTTAAGGGAAATATCAGAATGGTAGTTTCCACTTACATAAAATACTCAATGTAGTATAACATTTTGAGGGACCTTAGAAAAATTTCACTTCCTTTTTAAAATATTGATAAACTATATATATATATCATAGCCAAATTTAAGTTGATGACATATAGGCCATCTATCTGTTTTCACATTTCTACATATACACTGTCATTTACAACTAAAAGTTTGCATCCTATATACTGCTGGTGTCTCTTTTTAATGTATTTTCTAAACAATTTTATAAGTACATTTCCACAGTAGATATGATAAACCACAGTTTGTTAATTCTTTCACTTTTGACTATTGTCAAAACAGTAACAAACAATAATGAAAATTAAACATAGTTTTTCATACTCTTTCAATATAATCAAGTTTGATAATAAATTATTATTATATCTCTAGTTTTAAAATTATACAGATTTTATTGTTGTTAATGTTAAAATTTCAATAAATGTTGATGAATTACTTTTATAAAAAGCAAGAAAGATGTATTCCATCTGTCTGTATCATGAAAAGACTTCATAATCACCAGTACAGTGAAATACGTAACCATTAATTTGACAAATAAAAACTATTATGTCTTTGACTATGTGCATTCATTTTCGTTTTTGGTTCTGAATAACTCCAACTTTAAAGGATCTTCATGAACCACTATTTTCAAGGAAAATTTTCCCACACCCAACAAAAAATTTAGAAAACTTGTGTGGGAAAATTTTAGGTTATTAATATATTTAACAAAAACAATAATATTTGTACAGTAACTTTTATACTTCTCAGTCATAATTTTTAGTATTTTTGTGAATAGACTTTAATTTCCATGTAATATTAAAGCATATTTTAGAATCTATTTCAAACTCAACCAAACCACCTACTGTAATAGATCATCTGAACTGTACAAGGTAGTTAAAGACTGAGAATCCTTTAAGATTATGACTAATTCTGAAATTGATTGTCACTAGTAAACTCTACTGAGAAACATAGGTTAGAATATTATAATTATGGAACAATAAATAAATTTGGTTGTTATGTTTCTCTTACCATTCATGCATATGTATTTCATATTAATGTTACTTGATACAGAAGTTAATGTCCACCTACCATTTACTCTTTCATATCTTCTCAGAAGTAAACCAATAGTTATAATATGTAAGTTATCCTGACATCTATTGACAATGGCTGAAGAAAACTGCACAACTGTGACAGAGTTCATTCTCCTAGGATTGTCAGATGTCCCTGAGATGAGAGTCCTCCTCTTCCTGGTGTTCTTTCTCATCTATGGAGTCACAGTTTTAGCCAACCTGGGCATGATTGCCCTGATCCAGGTCAGCTCTCAGCTGCGCACTCCCATGTACTTTTTTCTCAGCCACTTGTCCCTTGTGGACTGCAGTTACTCCTCAGTCATTGTGCCCAAAATGCTGGCCAACATCTTAACCAAGGATAAAGCCATCTCCTTTCCAGCGTGCATGGTACAATTCTATTTGTTTTGCACTTGTGTGATCACAGAGATCATCCTGCTGGCTGTGATGGCCTATGATCGCTTTGTGGCCATCTGCAATCCTCTGCTATACATGGTCATCATGTCCCAGAAGCTCTGTGCAGAGCTGATTTCTGGCTGTTATCTGTTAGCATCAGTGTGCGCTCTGATTCACTTGTGCTTGGCTCTTAAGATCCCATTCTACAGATCAAACGTGATCAGTCACTTCTTCTGTGACCTACCACCACTTCTAAATCTTGCTTGCTCTGATGTCACTGTGAACAAGGTGCTGCTATTCATCGTGGCTACTTTCAATGAATCTATGACCATTGTGATCATCCTCACCTCCTACCTGTTCATTCTCATCACCATCCTGAAGATGCGCTCTGCAGAGGGGAGGCGCAAAGCTTTTTCCACCTGTGCCTCCCACCTCACAGCCATCGTTGTCTTCCATGGAACAATCCTGTTCATTTATTGCCAGCCCAGTTCTGGCACTAGTCTGGATATTGACAAAGTGGCCACGGTGTTCTACACCATGGTGATCCCCATGCTGAACCCACTGATCTACAGCCTGAGGAACAAGGACGTGAAAGAAGCTCTCAAAAGTGTGCTGTACTCCAAAATATTATCACAGACAATGTGATAAAACATAATATGGATTAAGGGTGAGTAGGTGGGAAGAGGAGTTGGAATGCAGAGAATGATAAAGAGCTAGGCAGGTATTAGTGAGTCTTTTTGTTCTATAATCTTTGTGCATCTTGAATTCAGAAAGATGGGAGTTAGCATTTTCACAAGTTAGTCTGTTTTGTAGTTCTTCAATATGTAACATTGTAAAGTGATATAGTAAATAGCACTGTTATGACATGAATTTTTAATTTGTTTTAATCTATCACATGTTTTAATGAAGAACTCACAATAATCATTTGTTTCAGTAAACGTTTTTGAAAACATAACACTTTAAGAATTTATTCATGATTTTTATAGTAAAAAAACACCCCCATGTCAATTAGTTTACACAAGCATGAGGATTCATGTGTACATATATTGTTAACTGTTTTATTTCTTCTTGTTTTCTTTATTATTGTGAAAGTTGTTGCAATGAACATTATACAACTTCATCATACATTATGCAACTTCATTATATAACTTCATCCATATCATATTATTTGAAAAATGGAGACAATATTAATAATCATTTCATAAGAATCTTAGAAGAAATAAATTACATGTCAAATGTAGGTACAACCCCTTGTATATAATTCATTTTATCTCTTTCTATCTGGATTCTATATTGTCATTCTTCATCATTTTTAGTTATTGAATAAGGCTTACTCATCATGAGTAGTTTTCTTTTTTACTTCATCTTAACTTCTGATGTTTATGATACCTCTTCAATATGTTTTGGATGTAATGCTTACTGTACCTTATAAGTGCATGTATATTTATTGTTCATGTAATGATTATTTGTCCTTGTTTTCTGTGGATGTTAGCAGCATTTCTTAATTCAGTTCTGACTTAGATACAGCATTGAGTCTTCCTTTATAAATTCATTATAATTTATGTAAATTTTACTTTGCACTTGCTTGTTTAAATGAAGCTTCTTCTAGCTGCAAAACATTAGAAAATCACAAGATCCAGTTCATAAAAACTAGGATTGGGGGCTGGGGCTGTGGCTCAGTGGTAGAGCACCTGCCTCATACATGTGAGGCACTGGGTTCGATCCTTAGCACTGCATAAAAATAAATAAAGATATTTTTAAAAAACTAGGATTGGTTTCAATCTTGATTATTTAATTTGGAAAGTAACTTAATTTCTGCAATCTTTATATTTTTTTTGCATTTTCACACTGCATAATTCTACTAACCTCACAGCATTTTTTGAGATTAAATTTTGACAATATATATTCAGTGGTGTTTATATTCTCACAGGAAATAAACCTTGCTAATTGATAATTTGAAATCATAATAATTTCTTTACTATTAATTGTAAGATACAGTCTACCACAGATATTTTATAACAGATGAAACTGTTTAAAAATAGATTAAATATGATAGGAATTCAAATGCCAATGATCTTCTACAGAATTGTGTCAGGAGAAAGAACAGCACTTGAATTCAGCTTATCACCCATTTTATACTGAATTTTCACATTTCACCCAAGACTGTCCATTTCATGACTATTAGATCCTTACACTAAAAATCTAACACTAGTATAGGGTAAGCAAAACTAAAAAGAGTAATTTTCCTATGTAAGCATTCATTCTTGAGAGAGCATGAGGATATGTGAGGGGGGCAACAGATTAGGGGTAACCCTTTCTGATCACAAGAAATTCACATTTTGATGGGAGAGAAAACCGTGTCAATGTATCTGTGCATAATTGTATCACACCAAGGTTTGAGTAATGTTTAAATAAGGACAAATTCACAGAAATTGTAACTACTAGAGAATAATGAATGCAGTCTGGAAGAAACACAACATGTTATAGATGGTTCCCCCTGGCTCCCATTTTTTTTTCTGTCTTATTTTTCTTATTTTTGGTCTCAGTTTCACATATTAAAATGAGGAAGGTTCTAACACTGGCTCTGACTCTCATTTTTTCTCTGTAAAATCATGTAGTTGGGAAAAAACAGCAATTCTCTTTGCTTTGTTAAAATTACAACTATCTGTGTCTCTATCACCTATTTTGTAAGAAATGTATAAAAACAAAATTGTCTCTTCACTGGTTGTTAGGAAGATTACAAGCTAACATTTAAATAGATGTGATTTACAGCTGGGTATAATAATCCATGCCTGTAATCCCAATGGCTCAGGAGGCTGAGGCAGGAGGATCACGAGTTCAAATCCAGCCTCAGCAACATAACAAGGACCTAAACAATTTACTGAGACCCTTTCTCAAAATAATTCATAAATAAATAAAACAGAAAATGGGCTGGTGATGTGGTTCCATAGTTAAGTTCCCCTGGGTTCAATCCCTGGTACAAATAAAAAATAGATATTATACATATTTATAGGGCATAGTGCTTTCTTTCTAAGCATGTATACATGATGTGATGATCAAATCAGCATGATTTGTATATCCCTTGCCTCAAAGATCTGTCTTTTTTTTTTTTTTTTGGTACCAGGGATTGAACTCAGAAGCACTCAGCCACTGAGGCCCATCCCCAGCCATGTTTTATATTTTATTTAGAGACAGGGTCTCACTGAGTTGCTTAGCACCTCACTTTTGCTGAGGCTGGCTTTGAACTCACCATCCTCCCACCTCAGTTTCCCAAGCTGCTGGGATTACAGGTGTGCACCCACCACTGTGCAAGGCTGTCATTTTTTTGTGGTAAAAACATTAAGAATCTGTTGTTTTGGCCATTTAAGGTATACAATGAATAATTATTAACTATGTTCATCTTACTCTGCAATGTAACACCAAGTAATGGTGGTTTAAAAACAGATTTTCTGATCAACTTCCATAGAGATTAATTATTTTTGATCCTTCCATGACATCATTTTTTTATTTTGTTATACCATAGAGATTAGAAGTTGTTATAGGTAAAGTATCCATTTCCCAGGAGCTTAATTTATAGTATAAAATATTTTTTATTGCATTCTGTCCACATCTAATATCTTCTGGAAAAAACGTCTATACCACAGGTTTGCTTACTAAATCTAGACTCTAGTTACTTGAAAATGAAAAGACACATATTTTCTGAGGAAAAAATAATTAATATGTTTAATTCATCTGCCTTTGACTCAGAGAATGGTTATGAGAACACTTATCTCATTCCCTTACTTTTTAAATACTTTTTTTTTAAGAGGAGAGAAATTACATTTTTTGAAATATCAAACATTAATACATTTTAAAAATACAAATAAAAATGGTAAACTTTCTCTTTTTCTCTTTTTTCCCTCTTTGGCCACACAAGCATCTTTCATAAGATCTACAATGACCAAAGTTGAGCTCACTACTGCCACCACTACCTCAATTTTGAGGGTTGTGTGAATGTGTCTGCAGGTGGTCATGAATTTCCTCTACTCAGCAAAGGAGGATACTTTTGGAATTGATATGGATTTATCATAGACTTGTTTTCTATTACCATAGACTATAGAGAATAATATTTTCAAAGAGTATTTTTCTTTTTTTATTCTGTCAAATATCTTAATTTTCATAATGAATAAAACACAAAAAAAGCATGACTTCAGGAGAATAATGTGTTTTTATTTCATTAAATTTGATTCAACATGCAGAGAAACCAGCAGTTTTTCTGGCCCAGATTGCCCTCACTCAATTTTGATCAAAATGGTTTAATGAAGTAAGTATCTATTCCTACAAGGTAAGAAGAAAGGCAGAGAATAAGATCATGCAATTCCTTGGGCCTCTTTATTAAGGGAAAGGTCTGGATGGGAGTTTCCACTTCCATGAAATACATAGTTTTACACCTTTACCCAAATAACTCTTTGAGGAACTTTAGAAAGTATTCAAATTACCTCTTTTTAAATGTGGTTAAAATATTTTTATATCATTGTTGTATCCAAATTATGTTGATGACACATGGTATTTTTATATGTATTCACAATTCTACACATGATTCTCACAACTAAAACCTCTAACTATATGCATTACTGGTGTCTGTTCTTTAAAACTGATCATATTAAAACAAAATTTGAAAGTACATTTCTACCATAGATATGATGAGTCATAGTTTAACAACTCCACATTTGACTATTGTCAAAATAGTCCGAAACAACAATGTACCATTCAACATACCTTTTTATAATTTTTTGATACAATCATTTCCAACAACATATTGCGAACAATATAAAATCTCTAATTAAAATTCATTTAGTTTTTACTGTTTGAAATGTTAAGACTTACAATAAATGTTGCCTAATTGCTTTTACAATGTATATGTGTGTGTGTGTGTGTGTGTGTGTGTGTGTGTGCTTTCTGAGACATTATAGTACTTCATAATTATCATTACAATGAAATCATAATTTTTCTAATTTGATAAAATTGAGTGTACACATTGTTTTCTTTCCCATTCTGAATAATTATAATTTTAACAAGTCCTCATGAAACACATGTTTCAAAGAGAATACATTTTCCAACAATACACTTTGGATAACTTTATAATTAAAAAATATGTAACTGATTTTTAAAGAAAAATCAAGTGTGTGATAACTTTTACACTTATAGGTTATAACTTTTAAATATTTTTGTAAATAGAGGTAAATGTCCATGTACCATCAAAGCATATAATTGAGTCTATTTTAAAGCCTGCCTAAAAACGTAATTCAATGGATCATCAGAACTGTACAGGGTATTTACAGACTGAGACTCATTTAAGATTATTGCTGATACTTAAATTAAGTTTCACTAGTCAACTCTACTGAGATACAGATTTTAGATTATTCTCATAATTATTTAATATTTTGAAAATGTGACAGATATGTTTCTTTTACAATCCATAAATATATGTGTTTAATTTTAACATATTTTCTTTGTGTTCTCCTCCCTAAATGAGCAAAAAACATACCAAACTTTCCTTAACATGATTTCTGATGATAATGGCCAAAGAAAACTGCACCACTGTGACAGAGTTCATTCTTCTGGGATTGTCAGATGTCCCTGAGATGAGAGTCCTCCTCTTCCTGGTGTTCCTTCTCATCTATGGAGTCACGGTGTTGGCCAACCTGGGCATGGTGGCACTGATCCAGGTTAGCTCTCAGCTGCACACTCCCATGTACTTTTTCCTCAGCCACTTGTCCCTTGTGGACTTCTGCTACTCCTCAATCATAGTGCCCAAAATGCTGGCCAACATCTTTACCAAGGACAAAGCCATTTCTTTCCAGGGCTGCATGGCACAACTCTATTTATTTTGTACTTATGCAATTACAGAGGTCTTCCTGCTGGCACTGATGGCCTATGACCGCTTTGTGGCCATCTGCAACCCACTGCTGTACATGGTCATCATGTCCCAGAAGCTCTGTGCAGGGCTGGTCTCTAGCTGTTACCTCTATGCATCTATTTGTTCTCTGATTCATTTGTGCTTAACTCTGGAGATCCCATTCTACAGTTCAAATGTGATCAATCACTTCTTCTGTGACTTACCCCCACTCTTAAATCTTGCTTGTTCTGATGTCACTGTAAATGAGTTGCTGTTATTCATTGTGGTCAATTTCAATGAAGTCTTCACCATCACCATCATCCTCACCTCCTACCTGTTCATTCTCATCACCATCCTGAAGATGCGCTCTGCAGAGGGGAGGCGCAAAGCTTTTTCCACCTGTGCCTCACACCTCACAGCCATCTTTGTCTTCCATGGAACAATCCTGTTCATTTATTGCCAACCCAGTTCTGGCACTAGTCTGGATATTGACAAAGTGACCACAGTGTTCTACACTGTGGTGATACCCATGCTGAACCCCCTGATCTACAGCCTGAGGAACAAGGATGTGAAAGAAGCTCTCAGAAATGTGCTGTACTCCAAAATATTATCAAAGACAATTTGATAAAACATAATTTGGGTAAAGAGTAAATTGGTGGGCAGAGTAGTTGGAATGCAGAAGATGAGGAGGAACTAGGCAGGTATCAGTGAGTCTTTTTGTTCTCTAATGTTTGTGTGTATTCAATTCATAAAGATAGGATTCAGCATGTGCAAAAGTTGAAGTCTGCTGATTTATTGTTCTTCAATTTGCAACATTGTAAAGTGATATGGGAAGTAGCACTGTTATGACATGAATGTTTAATTTGTTTTAATCTATCGTGTTTTAATGAAGAACTCACAAGAGTTATTTGTTTCAGTAAACTGCTGCAAACACCCTATTGTCTATTAGTTAATGCAAGCATGGAATCCTATATGTGTATATTTATGGGTAACTGTTTTATTTTTTCTCCTTTTCTTTATTGCTCTTGTAGTTGTTCCTTGTTTTTACAACTTCACACATCATTTTCTTTGAAAAAAATATTAATAATTATTTCACAAGAATCATAGAAGAAATAAATTACATGTCAGGTGCAAGCATTTATTATAACCTGGTATATATAATTCATTGTATCTCTTCCTCCCTGGATTCTGTATCTGTATCTCTGCATCATTATTAGTCAATGAATAACTATTATTATGAGTAGCTACATCTGTAACTTAGCCTTTTTATAACTTTGTTTTATCTTCTGATTGTCATGGTACCTTCTTCAATACACTGTAGAGGAAATACTTATTGTACCTTGTAAATGCATTTCTAACCTTTGTTTCTGTTCTTTGCATGTGATTTGTACTTCATATTATGATCTTTTATCACTATTTTCTGTGTACTTAAGCAGCATTTCTCAATTCAGTCCTGACTTATATGCAGCCTTGAGTCTTCTTTTATAAACCCATTATAATTTAATTAAATTTCTATTTTGTACTCACTTGTTTAAATAGGAAGATTCTTCCAGCCATAAAACATTAGAAAATCACAAGACCCAGTTCATAAATACTAGGATTGCTTTTTCAATCTCAATTATTTAGTTTGGAACTTAATTTCTTCAATCCTTTGTGTCTTGCATTTTTAACAATGGCTAATTCAAAGCGTTTTATTGAGATAAAATATTTAATTTTTTTAGGTGTAAGTGAACTGTTAATTTTATTTTTTTTATTTATATTTAGTGTTGAGAATTGAACCCACTGTCTCACACATACTAGGCAAGTGCTCTACCACTGAGCCATAACCCCAGCACCTATTAAGATTAAATTTTAATGACATGTATTCAGTAATGATAACATGCTCACTGAAATTTGTTAATTACTAATTTGAAATTACAATGATTTCTTTAGTATTAATTGTAAGATATAGTCTAACATAGAGATTTTATAACACATGAAACTGTCTTAAAATAGATTAAATATCATAGGGATTCAAATATCAGAGTTATTATAAAATACTTTAAGGAGAAAGAGCACAACTTGAGGTTCATATCATCACCCACTTAATATTGAATTTTCATATCTCACCCAAGACTTTCTAGTTCACAACTCTTATATCCTTATACTGAAAACCTAAGATCAATATAGGGTAAGCAAAACCAAAACGAGTAGAAGATAAGATTTGTGATCCAGAATGGCTTTGGCAGTTAATAACTGTACTTTAACTCTGGGGACATTCTTATTCCTAATAAGGCAGAGATCTGAGTGGGAGCAACTATTCCAGATGAAGGAAATAAAAACAAATGTTCTGTTTGATACTTTCCTATGTGAGTGTCCATTCTTGAGAGGGCATGGGAATATGTGAGGAGGGCAGCAGATTCAGAGGAAACACTTTCTGATCACCAGAAACCCACATTTAGGTTGGAGAAAAAAGCATGCCCATGTATATACAAATAACAAAGTTTCACTGAAGTGGGAGCATCAATGAAATAAGAGCTAATTCATAGAAATTTTGGCTATTATAGAAGAATAAACATGGTCTGGAAGAATCTGAAAATGTTGCATGGAAGTTTCCCCTTGTATGTCTTTCTTTCTTTTTTTCTTATTATGGTCTACATTCCACATACCTGGAGGAGACAGATCCTAACACTAGATCTCAGTCTCTTCTGTGCTCAACACAGTCACATATTTGGAAAAAAAAAAAAAAAAAAAACAGGAAGAAGTTGCCTTTTCCATCAACTTTCTCTGCTTTATTCAAACTACAACTGATTATGCCTCCATCATCTCCTTAGTAAGAAATGCATAAAAACAGAATTGTATCTTCATTTGGTGTTAAGATTACATGAGCTAACACTTAGATAGGATTAGAGCTAGGTGCAGTAGTCTACTCATCTAATTCCACCTTAGGTTCTGGAATCTAAGGCAGGTGGATGGAGAGTTCAAAGCCAGACTCAGCAACTTAGGAAGGTCTTAAGCAATTTAGTGAGATCCTGTCTCAAAAAAAAAAAAAAAAAAAAAAATCAACAACAACAAAAAAACAGAAATTGGGCTAGAGATTTAGTTACATAGTAAAGCACTCTTGGGCTCAATAATCAATCCCCCCTAAAAAAAAGATTTAGATTGATTCTAACACAATGCCTGCTCCAATAGGTGAGTCCTATGATTAGAGCTATCTGGCCAGAAGACCCATCACCTTTACTGTATTTGAAGAAACTCCAGTGTGGCTCTACACGGTCTGCTCTCTTGGAAGCTAAGGGATTTTATAATCTTATGAAAAAAGGAAAGTTCATCAGAAATATTCATAATAATTCCAAATGGCAATACAAGCTGTGCCTTACATATTGGATACTAGGATACAGAATTCCAATCACCCATGAAGTCTGGAAAAAAGAAGGTTTAGTTTCAAATTATTGTTTCTCAATTTAGTATTTTTTTTTCCTTTTAAATTGACACATTATAATTGTACATATTTATAGGGCATAGTGTGCTATTTCTATGCATATATACATGATGTAATAATCAAATGAGTGCAATTGTATATCTGTCAGCTTAAACATTTGTCACTTTTTTTGTGTTGAAAATTGTTTCTTCTGGCCATTTAAAGTGTACAGTGTATTATTGTTAACTATGTCCATCCTATTCTGCAATAGAACTCCAAGTTATGGTGGTTTAAAAACAGATTTTCTGATCACAATCTACAGAGATTAATTATTTTTTAACATCTTATGACATTAATTTTTACTTCAGGTTTTTATTTATTTTCTTATGCCATAGAGATCGGTAATTGTTTTAGGTAATGGGTCCATTTCCCAGGAGCATAATTTATAGTATAAAATATTTTATTGCATTCTATCCACATCTAACACCTTCAGTTCCAGGAAAGAAACATCTTTATTATAGGTTTGTTCACTAACACTAGACTCTAGGTACTTGAAAATAAAAAGACATATGTTTTCTGAGAAAACAATAATACTCAAGGATATGTGTAGCTCATATGTCTTTGATATAAAAAAGTTAATGAAAACACTTATCTCATGCCCTTACATTTTAGATGTTTTTTTTTCCTTTTATTTAAGAGTCAGGAGAGAAATTAGAACCATTTCTTCTGCAACATAAAACGTTAATGCATACAAAAATAAAAATTAAAAATGCTAGACTTTCTCTTTTTCTCTTTTTTCCCAACTTTTGCCTTAGCAGCATCCTGCATAAGATCTTTATGCCAAAGATGAGCTCATGATTGCCACTGCCATGCTGATTTTGAAGGTTTTATTTATTGTTCCTGCTATCTGGTCGTGAACTTCTTCTGTGCAGGAGAAGATACTTCTGGATTTTCTAAGGATTTATCATAGATTAGTTTTCTATCACAAGAGAACATTGAGAATATAATTTTCAAAGAGGAATTTTAATTTAATTCAGGCCAATAGCTTCTTTTTTCTCTTTTTCTTTTTTGTTAATAGTTAAGACACAAGAAAACCATTACTTCAGGAGAATAATTTGTTTTCATTTCATCAAAATTGATTTCATACCCAGAGAAATCATCAAGCTACTTCTGGTCCAGACTGCCCTCGTTCAATTTTGATTAAAATGGTTTAATGAAGTAAGTATCTATTCCCTTAAGGTAAGAAGGAAGGCAGAGAATAAGATCATTCAACTTTCAAAAATTTCTTCATTAAGGGAAAGATCTGGATAGGAGTTTTCACTTAAATATATAATTTTCTCCCTTTATTCAAATAAGGGACCTTAGAAAGTTTTCACTTTTTTAATGTGGTTAAAATATTTTTATATTAGGATCATATCAAAATTAAGCTGAAGACACCTGGTGTATCTATATTTATTCACAATTTTACACATATATTCTTATTTACAACTAAAACTGACCACCCTATGTATTACTGGTGTCTGTTCTTTAAAATTGATCAGTTTAAAACATAATTTGAAAGTACATTTCTGCCATAGGTATGATGAATTATAGTTTAACAACTTCATTTTTTTGGGGGGGAGAGGGCATACTAGGTATTGAATCTACTGACCCTCGACCACTGAGACATATCCCCAGCCCTATTTTGTATTTTATTTAGAGACAGGGTCTCACTGAGTTGCTTGACACCTTGCTTTTGCTGAAGCTGGCCTTGATCTTTAGATGATCCTGTCTCAGCCCCCCGAACTGCTGGGATTATATGTGTGCACCACTGCATTCAGCAAACAGCTCCATTTTTGAAGATTTTTTTTCCTTTATTTTATTTTTTATTGGTGCTGAGGATGGAACCGAGTGCCCCACACATTCTAGGTGAGTACTCTACCTCTAAGCCACAGCCCCAGCCTCAACTCCATTTTTGATTATTGTCAAAACAGTGACAAACAATAATGTAGCATTGATCATAACTTTTTATCATTTTTCAGCATAATCATTTCTGATAAAGTTTCACTTAAAATATCTAATTAAAAATCATTTATTTTTTATTGTTCAAAAAGTTAGTATTTTCAATAAATGTTGACAATTTGTTAAAAATAATTATACATTATACCAGCATTTCTTTTTTTCTGAGACATTATAGGACTTCCTAATTATTATTACAATGAATTCACAATTTTACTAGTTTGATAAATTAAAAACTCTTGAGTATGTGTATTAAGTGTGTGTATTAAGTGTGTATATTAAGTCTCCTTTTACACTCTGAGTAATTCATGAATTACAAGTTTCAGAGAAAATGTTCACACACCACAATAGAATTTTATATAACTTGTATGGGCAAATTTATGTTACTGAAATATTTAACATGATTTAACATGAGTATAACAAGAATTTTTGTACTCATTTTAGAATTGTTCACCATAATCACTTAGTGAATCCATGTAGTGTTAAAGCAGATCTTTGAATCTATTTCAAAGTCTGCCAAACCACCAACTTCAGTGAATCATCTGAACTGCAATGGGTAATTATTGACTGAGAATCATACAAGATTGTTGCTGATACTTAAATTAATTTTTACTAGCCAGAGTGATACATATTCCAGGTTATTCTTAAAATTATTTAACATTTTGAAAAAGTGAAAGTTATGCTTGTCTTACAATCCATGATCATGTGTTTAATATTAATATGATATTCTCTTTTTGATCTCTTCCCCAAACTAGCTCAAAATTTTTCATGTTTTCCTTAGCTTGACTTTTGACAAATGGCTGAGACAAACTGTACCACTGTGACAGAGTTCATTCTGCTGGGATTGTCAGATGTCCCTGAGCTGAGAGTCCTCCTTTTCCTGGTGTTCCTTCTCATCTATGGAGTCACGGTGTTGGCCAACCTCGGCATGGTGGCACTGATCCAAGTCAGCTCTCAGCTGCACACTCCCATGTACTTTTTCCTCAGCCACTTGTCCCTTGTGGACTTCTGCTACTCCTCAATCATAGTGCCCAAAAT
Organism: Marmota flaviventris; assembly: GCF_047511675.1. Taxonomy (NCBI): domain Eukaryota; kingdom Metazoa; phylum Chordata; class Mammalia; order Rodentia; family Sciuridae; genus Marmota; species Marmota flaviventris. The sequence continues at coordinate 16,919,428 of NC_092506.1, read as the reverse complement.
GCTGGCCAACATCTTTACCAAGGATAAAGCCATTTCTTTCCAGGGCTGCATGGCACAACTCTATTTATTTTGTACTTATGCAATTACAGAGGTCTTCCTGCTGGCACTGATGGCCTATGACCGCTTTGTGGCCATCTGCAACCCACTGCTGTACATGGTCATCATGTCCCAGAAGCTCTGTGCAGGGCTGGTCTCTGGATGTTATCTGTTAGCATCAGTGTGTGCTCTGATTCACTTGTGCTTAACCCTTGAGATACCACTCTACAGTTCAAATGTGATCAATCACTTCTTCTGTGACTTACCCCCACTCTTAAATCTTGCTTGTTCTGATGTCACTGTAAATGAGTTGCTGTTATTCATTGTGGTCAATTTCAATGAGGTCTTTACTATCACGATCATCTTCACTTCCTACCTGTTTATTCTCATTACCATCCTGAAGATGCGCTCTGCAGAGGGGAGGCGCAAAGCTTTTTCCACCTGTGCCTCCCACCTCACAGCCATCATTGTCTTCCATGGAACAATCCTGTTCATTTATTGTCAGCCCAGTTCTGGCACTAGTCTGGATATTGACAAAGTGACCACAGTGTTCTACACTGTGGTGATCCCCATGCTGAACCCCCTGATCTACAGCCTGAGGAACAAGGATGTAAAAGAAGCTCTCAGAAAAGTTGTGGATTCCAAAATATTATCATGTATATTAACATAATTTGGGTTAAAGGATGAAAAATATGTACCATGATAATAATAATTTCACATGAATCTTAGGAGAAATGTTACATGTCATGTGCAAACACTTTTTATAACCACTTATTTATAATTCATTCTATCTCTGTCCCTATATGTTCTGTGTCTTTTCTTATTCATCACTGTTAATCAGTTAATAATCAATCTTACAAGTAGCTATATTTATGACAGATTTCTACTTTTGCCATGTCTGAACTTCTTACATTCATGTACATCTATAATGCACTGAGGATAAAATACTTTCATTTGTAAGTAGATTCCTATGTGCTGTGATCTATGCATGTATATTTGGTCTTTAAAAAATAATCTTTGTAATTTTTTGTATATCTAAGCAACGTTTCTTGATTCTGCCTTTTCTCATGTGGAGCACTTCTTTTATCTATGAAATGTTAGAAAATCAGTAGACTAAGTTCTTAAAAACTAGGATTGATGTTTCAACCCTGATTTTTTAATTTGGAAAGTCTAACTTCACTTATTCAATCCTTGGTTCTCTACATTTCAACAACCACTCAATGTTCTAACATCAAGGGATTTTATTGAACTTAAAATTTGACAATATATATTCAGTGCTATTAACCTGGTCACAAGCAATAAACTTTGCTAATCAATAATTAGAAATAAAAATGTTGTTTTCACTATTAATTGTAAGATATATTCAACCACAGAGATTTTATAAGAGATGAAACTCCCTTAGAATAGATAAAATGTGATATGGATTGAAATATCAAGGTGCTTATATAAATTTCTGTCAGGAGAAAGAAGAATTTGAGTCCATATTAATTCCATATTATCACTCATTTTACACTGAATTTTCACATTTCACCCAAGACTTTCCAGTTCATGACTATTATACCGTAATACCAAGGGCAATATTGGTTAAGAAAAACCTAGAAGAGTAGAAAATAAGCTTTGTGATTCAGAGTGGCTTTGGCAATTAATAACTGTCCTTTAACTCTGGGCAAATCCTTATTCTTAACAAGGCAAAGATCAGAGTGAGAGCAAATATTACAGATGAAGAGAATAAAGACAAGTGTTCTGCTTGATACTGTCCTATATAATGTCCATTCTTGATTGGGCGTGGGATTATGTCAGGAGGGCAGTTGCAGGGGTAACCCTTTCTGGTCCTCAGAAATCCACATTTTGATTGGAGAGAAAATTATGCCAATGTATATATGGATAACTAAATCTCATCAAGGTCTGAGTCATGGTTAAGTATGGACTAATTCACAGAAATTGTGACAATATGTGAATAATGAATATAGTCTTGAGGAATAATAAAATGTTGCCTAATAAAACTTCTAGTTGTCCCACCTCTGTGATGTTTTGACATATAAATAAGATAAATGGTACCCTAAAGATAGATGAAATGTTGCATTAATATGTGATCTGTCAAACAGAGCACACATTAATGGTAAATAGTTTCATGAATAGTTATTGATAATTACAGGAACTGAAATTTGTAAAGAAAATTCAGATGTACTAAGTTAACTAGAGCAGACATGGGGAGCTAGTATTAGGATTTTAAACATGCACTCAGATTCACAAACTGAAGAATAACTTCATCATTATTTAATGCATTCACTGATTTGATTTGATTTAGTTGAAACATAATTACTGTTAGAAAATCAGTAGACCAAGTGATATAATCACATTGTCCATTTTCTCTTCTCAGCCATGTTGAAAAAAAAAGTATATAAATATAAATAAAAAATTATATCCAATGATTTTTATGTATATCTATTAGTATTTTGTAAAGAGTGATTTTAGTAATATCATCATAGGCATATATGAAAATTAATGTATAAAGATAAAGGTAATAAAATCATAATCTAAAAAAACATAATTGAAGATGGATAAATGAATCAAGAATTTTGAATTTTGTAGATATGTGGGATTCAGGATGAATTTCTGAAAATAGTGTGCTAAATCAGAAGCAAAGAAGAAATCATTCTATGAATAATGAACAACACCTATTTTTATAGGATATTGGGATATTGTAATAACATTAGACATCATGAAATACTTGTTCTAGCCAGATGTAGCTCTTCCGAGGGACAGTGATAAGTGAATTTCAAGCATTTGTAGTCTTATCCTCAATATACATGAAAAAATTATGTATATGATATCTCTGGCAAGAACATAACAAAGTAAGTAATCAAGAGACATAATAGTAGAATCTACCTGCTTCTCTTATGTGGTTAGAGTAAAAAAAGGGCATTTCAACTTTGCAAAGAACAGGAGCATAGAAGAAATTTAAGAGACAATTTTAGAATATATTTTTAAAAAACTATAATTTTTGCTATACTTTGTCATTCTAAAAAAAGTTGTGGACTATGATAATAATTATGGAGCAGAGGGAGATGTCATTCAACTGAGTTAACTTTCATAAAAAATTTTTCTAAAGCTGCTGTTGACTTCACTTACATTTTCCATGAAACAAGAATTACATCAGAAATGAGTATTTAATTTTAATTGCTGTTTTAAAGTCCCCAGAGAATAAGGCAACCGATTTTCTCTAGGACAAGATGCCAAAGGGAGATGGAGTAGAAATAAGGGTGCTGTGTCTCCCCAAATGAGCTCTCCGGAGGCCAGAGGGGCTGGTTTGCCGTCAGCAGGCATGTCTGCAGAACAGGGGAAGTGCAGGTAATGTTCTCCATGGAAGGTTTCTAGCAGATGACCCAGGTTTTGTCAGATGTTCATGGGGAAAATAATTTTGAGGAAATTTTGTGCCACTACACATATTACGCATGTGGACACTGAGGTAATAGGAAGTATGCTCTTTCTACAGAGCTTTGTTTAGAGGAACCTGCTTAGAAGAAGTATCCTGGGAGTGGGAGAACTTAGGGCCCTGCAAGTTTTCAGGAATATATATCTTCTTGTGTGTGGGATAATTTAAAGGAGTCTACATGGGAAATAGGTATTTAAATGAAATTTATTTGAAAGGACTAAATGAGTTTATAGAGAAATATGACAAAGAGAACTTGATCTAAATAAGATTGTAGAGCATGGACATAAAGTTGGTTCATGACAGACAAAACAATAATAATAAAAAATATGAGAATGATTTTAAATACCACATTACCCATATTTAAATAAAATGCAAACTATTTCATCTGTAAAATAATATTATTTTATGTAAGAGGAATTCTGATATAGAAATTGTGTATTAGTCTTAAGTAGAAATCAGAAGAAACACTAAAATCTATCCAAATCAAAAAAATAAAATAATATTTTTTTTTTTTTACACAGGAGAATATAAATCCTCCCCCTTCAAGTAGGTCTGTAGATATTTTTGATTTTCACAACTGGGTGGTGTCAGTGAGACCCTTCTAGTGAATGGAGGCCAGAGATTCTGCTGTACCTGGTACAATTCAAAAGGTAGCTTTCCATAATACAGAATAATCCAGCACAGAAGATAAATCCTGTTGAGGTTTAGAAACACTGAGATGAAGCAATCAGAAATACCTTCAAACAGAATTGACTATTGGAGCTCAGATCTTTAGAACTAGAGTATTTCGGACCTATTTCTTGATAGTAGAAACAAAGAAGTTCTTACTAGAAATGATAGTATGGGGTGTTTTGACATATAAATAAGATATATATTATGATAGTATAATAAACCCATACTATAAATGATAGTATGGGTTTATTATAAGGAAACATGATTGAGGGTTACTAAAAGAAAGGTCTCAGGTGAACTGGTTGAGTTAGTTGTCATAAAATTCTTAAGTTGTTCTAAATATAGAATTGGTAGATTTAGCAAACAAAAATACAGTGTGACAAATTGAATTTGAACTTCAGATATATAAACATTTTCTTTAGTGTGCATATATACCATGCAATGTTTGGGATGTACAGAAAAAAATCATTATTTATCTTAGACTCAAATTTAACTAGGGTTCTCTAATTTATCTGACAATGGTGTCTGGGCATCAATGAGATAAATCCCTACAATCTCTCTGTATTAATAACCCCTTGTTCCTGAAAGTCTTCTCAATTCAATGACAACATCTTAAATATTCTTCAATTTTTTTGGGGGGGTGGTCAGGTAATAGAGGTACAGAATGAGTGTTTTAGATGATTTAATGGGATGAAGATGAGAGGAGCCTAGAAAAAGGAAATGTCTGTGGGTGTTTATGGGTTTTCATCATGCTTACTTCTAAATGGGAACTTTTCTCTGACTTCCATTCTGTATGTTTCACCTTAGCACCAACATTCAGAACATCTCTGAGACTCTTACAACTTTCATTCCAGTTTTACATTCTAAAGATTCTCTAAAAGGTAATCAAAATAATTAAAGCAGGCGCTGGGGTTGTGGCTCAGTGATATAGAGCGCTTTCCTTGCATGCAAAAGGCACTGGGTTCGATCCTCAGCACCACATAAAATAAATAAATAAAGGTATTGTGTTTATCTACAACTTAAAAAAAAAAAACTATTTAAAAAATAATTAGAGCAGCTTGGAAGGCTGAGACAGGAGGACCAACAGTTCAAAGCCAGCCTCAGCAAAAGAAAGCCTCTAAGCAACTCAGTGAAACCTGGACTCTATTAAAATACAAAGTAGGGCTGAGGATGTGGCTCAGTGGTTGAGTGCCCCTGAGTTCAATCCCTGGTACCAAAAATAAAATTTAGAAAAGTATGAAAATGTGATATTCAAAAATTAAAATGTTAAATTTTCTATCTCCGATGCAAATCAAAACTGTAGTGGAGACATTATTACTATTTGACAGGGAATCAAGAAACTGGGTTTTGATGGTGATCTAACATTTGTGAGCTTTTGGTCAAGTCATAGTGGTATTTGTATGTTGTGAGGGTGGGGTTAGTGTTAGGAATAAAACCCATGGCTTTGGGCATTCAAGATTAGTGCTCTGCCACTGAGTTACATCCCTGGGCCCTTTATTTATTTATTTATTTATTTATTTATTTATTTATTTATTTATTTATTTATTATTGAGAAAGTGTCTATAAGTTACCAGAGCTAGGCTCAAAAGTCCATACTCCTGTATCAACTAATTTGGCGTCTTCAAGCTTCCCTTTGCTCATCTGGGGAACAGAGCAGTTTAATAAATAATCTTTGATTTTTTAAAAAAAGGAAATTACTAACTCCTATGTCTCACATATTTAGTTAAGGGAGAATAATGATTAAAATGTTAATAATTAAAGCATGAATATAAATGGTAATTAGATGGACTATTCTTTTGGTGTATAATAAGCTAAGCAAAAATCATTATTAGATAAACTAGTTATAGAAGTTATTTTAAATACTTGCACTTTTCATTAGTAATCATAGGACCAACATAACAAATTATTCCATTTTGATATACATTGTTCTTGCAGAATAAATGAAGCTCAGCGATTTGAATATTATAAATGAGGAATTAATCACGTTTCTATCCAAACTGCTTGAGTTAATAATGATTATCTTTGCATATTTTCAAATTCATTGTTAGTTATATATTATATGAGAATAATTAGTAGTACAGTTTTTAAGAAAATAAAATTTACTCAAATCCCATTTCTGAAACTGCAGTTCTTTTTGTCTTGATACTGGATACTTTTAGGGGTCATAAAAGATTTATTTTGTTTCACCTTATATGCTGCTGAGGGGATGGGTAAGCATGAGTTTGGTGTCAATCACTTTCCTTATTTTATTTCCAAGATGATTTTCAGATCTCAACAAAAGGAAACATGTTTCTGAAAGAGAGAAATCTAACCTCTGAGGCCACCTTCACCCTCTTGGGCTTCTCAGATTACCCGGAACTGCAGGTGCCCCTGTTCTTGGTATTTCTGGCGATCTACACCTTCAGTGTGGTAGGGAACCTTGGGATGATTGTGATCATCAGAATTAACTCCAAATTGCACACTCCCATGTATTTTTTCCTCAGCCACCTCTCATTTGCGGATTTCTGCTATTCTTCCATTATTGCTCCCAAGATGCTGGTGAATCTAATTGTACAAGACCGAACTATTTCGTTTTCAGGCTGCATGGCACAGTTCTTTTTCTTTTGCACCTTTGTTGTTACTGAATTAATTCTATTTGCTGTGATGGCCTATGACCGCTTTGTGGCCGTTTGTAACCCCCTGCTGTATACCGTGGTCATGTCCCAGAGACTCTGTGCCATGCTGGTGTTTGGATCCTATGCATGGGGAGTAGCATGTTCCTTGACCCTTACATGTTCTGCTTTAAAATTATATTTTCAGGGTTTCAACACAATCAATCACTTCTTCTGTGAGTTATCCTCCCTGATATCCGTCTCCTGCTCTGATTCTTACCTCAGTCAGTTGCTTCTTTTCACTGTTGCCACTTTTAATGAAATAAGCACACTGTTCATCATTCTTACCTCGTATCTGTTCATTATTGCCACTACCCTGAAGATGCGATCAGCCAGTGGACATCGCAAAATCTTCTCCACCTGTGCCTCTCACCTGACCGCCATCTCCATCTTCCATGGCACCATCCTGTTCCTCTACTGTGTGCCCAACTCCAAGAACTCCAGGCACACAGTCAAAGTGGCCTCTGTGTTTTACACAGTGGTGATCCCCATGTTGAACCCCCTCATCTACAGTCTGAGAAATAAGGATGTCAAGGACACAGTCAATAAACTAAGGCACACAAAACTTCTTTCATATTGAATCTATGCATTAATATGCTTTTATATGGTTACTGCAAAATTTTTGAATGAATTCTGTGTCAAGGTTTTTTTTTTTTTCTTAAAATCACTTTAGATTTCAAAAGGAAAAAAAAAAAACATTTACAATGGAAAACATTTTAATATGAACTTCAGATGAGAGAGAATATTATTGGATCTGTTTGTGTAAGCCAGACAGAACTAATTTATCTTGACTTCTATCTTTGTCTACAAAATTATATGGTGTAATTTAGTTCACAAGTTGATTATGTGTAGCAAATGAAAATGTACATGATGTATCTCCCATATTATTTATGTGTAGCACAGGCTAATGCTGACATTCTTTCATCTCTGATAACTCATAGAGTTTAAGTGCTAAACTACTAATAGCTTTTGTAAGATTAGTAGTGAAATAAAGAACAGGGAAAGATTGTTTAACCTTCCAAGGAAGTCAAAATCTAATCATGCTGATAAATATCATAAGGGGGTTTGTGGTGATATCCTCTTCAAATCTGCCTGTGAAAAGATGAGATTGTGTCATAGATTAATGCTATTTACATTGGCCTTGAAAGATGGGCATGGTTTTAAGAGAAACAAAACAGCAAGGCAGAAATTTTATTCTGGAGTCAAGTCTTATTCATCCCCTGCTTTGGGAAGGAATAGTGTCTTATTCAGAAACAAGAAAAAAAATGTTTAGAAGGTGATTATAATTATGGCATTGAAACAATATTTTGAGCTATTATTTTATGCCATATTTATACAAGATATATTATAAAGTACTCCAAGAAAGATACATTTAAATAAGATTTGGGTAGTATTCTAAATTATTTCAGAAAATGGTTTCACTGTGAAGGATAAAAGAACTCATAAGAGATGTGTAAATATTGCTGCTTAGAATGTGGGCAAACAGAAATGATGTGCTTGCTTTCAGTGTTTACACTTCTGTTCTATCACCGACTAATCAGGTTAAATATTCACAGGAAAACTTGAACAAAGGCATTTGATAACAGTCTTCATCAGCATTCGTTAGGCAGTCTACAAAAATGCTTCAGTGTAATTGTAAATATTAAAAGCTAATTGCCTTGGTTGGAGTTGACTGTTACATTAAGTTTGACTGCCACTTCTAATTATAGCCAAACAAAGAAATGAAGACCAAGCCTATTTTGTGTATCAGTGAATTTTACTTGTCTTATATAGAACATTCTCTTTCTCTGTTCTATATACTTTTTGTTTGGATGAAATTTTAAATAGGTCAGAAAATTAACAGAAAAAAATTCTGGTTATTTTGAGGTCACAAAGTGAAAAATGAGCTTATAACAACCAAATGAAATACAAATAATTTGCAATGGCTGTATAATTGTAAATATGATAAATTAAAAATCACATTTCTCTTAGTTAATATTGGATTATTAATTATATACAATAATTTTATCTGTAAACAAATGAACTGTTCTGCAGAATGCATTGCTACTTTTATTTTTATTTATGTGTTTATTTTTGCAATGCTGTGGATCAATCCCAAAGTCTTGCACGAGGTGGGCAAGCACTATACCACTGAGCTACACCTCCAACTCCATGGCAAATTTTCTGTTCATTAACTTCCCTGAAACAATGGTGGAAAAGTTTTAGAAATGTTATATTAGTCTTTCTTGAAACCAATGAAGAATAATCCATTTCCAAACCTTATGTTTGTTTTTTTTTTTCTTTTTTTTCCTTGTATGGCAAGGGGCAATTACGTTCTTTTGTGGTAAGATATACTATATCCTCAATCTTTATTATGAGGAAGTGGAAATAAATATTGTTTAATGCTCTAATCAGGTATTTAAAATACTAGAGTCACAAAATCAAGACAAAATTTGGTGACTCAAAACACAGAGGCAAAATACATTCAATGAATACTGAAGTAAAATTTGTGTTTGGTATTCTCTTTGAACTTTGGATTTTAATGTGTCTCTGGTAGCTCTGATATCTGTTACAAGGAGCCTGATTTATATGTATGTTATGTAATTTTATACTCATTTGTCTTTTAAAATATTGGATTTTGAAAATATATATAATTGTTAGGAATTTTATTGAAGTTTTAAAATAAGTCATTATAAATTTAAATTGAAAACAAAGGATTTATAATTTATAGTGTATACTATAATTATCATATTACCATCATAATTAATCTTAAATGCTCAGATCATCAAATTTGTATTGTATCTCTTGTCCTGGAACTGACATTTAAATTGTAAAATTTATTCAGAACTGTATCTCTTATCTATGAGTATATTCCTTTGCCACCTAAAATTGTCTGTTAATTGACTTTTATTTCCTGTGGTAATAAAATTCCTTGACTTTTATTCATGAATAATCAATATGTAAATATTACTTGTAGACATAACTTATATTGCACATTTTTGTAAAGTATTCAGAGAAACTCTACAATGTTACTGGAATTACATCATTTAATTACATTTATAAAGAAGAATTATATTCTAAATTACTTTAAGTAGTAAAATTATCCATAGTTGCTATTTTCATTTTTAGACCAACTGATCTCTCAACATTCTTAAATTAAAACAAATATAAAAAGAGAAGTGTGTTTTTTAATTTTTTTGAATAGCAATGTTAATGTTTTTTAACATTACATATGTAATGTGTCAAAATCCTCATGAGTGTCATCAATAATTATTTTAATAATTGACTATGATTGCATTCTTTTATCTATTGATGAAAATACATCTTGCAATTTTCATATTTTCAAATAGAATTATATACTATTACTAGAAGAATTCGATTTATCAGTTTCTGAGTTTATTTTAGTATTCTATAGGATGATTTATTAATGAAAAACTGTGTTTAATTTTATTTAGTTGAATCTTTTTTAATTCAATGTTATCATAATTATGGCTTCAATTTAAGACTTAGAAGCTCAGATTTGTGTCAGTAGTATGGCAAAAAAATCTATTGTTCTTGAATTAGATATACTAAAAAATTGTTGTTGGAGATATAGGTCAGTTTGTAGAGTACTTGCCTTGCATGCACAAGGCTCTGGGTTCAATCTCCAAAACCACACACACACAAAAAAAATAGATATACTAAACAAATTATAACTTTTCTACAACTTATCAGGGAGCTAAGGTCACTGAGAAGTTATATAAAAAAGCTTTAAGTAACTAGTAACAGCATTTCACAGCTGGTAGGGGACAATCCAGAGAGATCCTTTCTAAGAAAAGATACAAAGGGAAAAACTTAACCTTTAATTAGATCAGCCACCAAAATTGTTGGCAACACAACCCCACCATAAAAACAAAGAAAGACAAGAATAATTTATAACTTGTAGCACATGGACATATGAGGAAAACTGAAGATGCAGAGAGACTAAAGAGGCAAAAATAATGCAGGACCCCATGGAGTGTAATTATTTAATTAAGAGCTTAGAAAGAGAAGCAGTATGTCTTTGGCAGCAGAAAGACAGTAGGATCCCTGTACATGTGCAGGAGAAAAGAGGTTAATATGCTAAAGTAAACAAGGCAACCTGAGGCCAATTGGAGTATACTTAAGCTCCCACCCAATAAAAAGCTATTAATAAATCAAGAATCAACTAAGAAATAGTCCAATAATCTGCCTCAGTGGCTAACATGAAATACTAGCGATCCTATAGGAATCTACTGGATCACCAAATAGGTAAGATACCACTTATCAAGATGGCTATTGTCATATGGGTGAGGATCCTTATATTCCACTTATAATTTCTCTTAAAATCCTATAGTCCTCCCGTATACAATGTTCCCTGAGCCCCTAAGGTTTTATCATTTTGTTGGTGGTATTCTACAAAACCATCTATCTATACTGTTGACAGATTCTAAAGCAGCAGTTGAGGCACATGCAGGAAAAGAAAGAACAATAAGCAAATGAGGATAACAATCAATGTTTTTTATACCAAGAGATCCAGGATTCAGACCAAGGAATCAGTCCTAATGATGATACAGACAGAGAAAGGGTAGCAATTTGGGCCTGTAGGTGACATGAGGTTGGCATGTTATTGTTATGAGAGACGTACACATAGCAATTTGTTTTGATAATAACACTCCTTCCCCAAATTCTGTTATTAAATCAAGGGCCATGTGATTTTGGAGCACTGATTTTTTTATTTGAAACCAGGATAAACAGCAAATGTGTGTACACATAGGTTAAAAGAAAAGAAAAGAAAAGAAAAAGTATTGTAGACTAGCAATGGCTAATCTGCACCATCCAGCAACACAATAAATATAGTGGCACCATGTTTATTAGACAACTGAGCAGCAGAAGCTGGGAGCTGATTGATAGAGAAAACTACACATGTTAGTCAATGGGACAGTGTCCATTAACAATTCCTAAAACTAGGAATAAAAAAGCATGCTACATGAAGAAGCTGACGGTAGCACCCTAAACTTGCTTAGACCATCCAGGGCATAAGCCTTGACCAGGGATCCAGATTCCAACAGGATGAACATGGACCAATTCAGATGGGCTCAGCAATACCACACACTGGGACAAGTAACATCAAATCCACTGTGGGAGAACGGACTATTTGAGTTCTCACCTAACAGTCTCCTCCCTTGAGCTTAGCATAAAATTATCACTCTGTGTGTCTGTCACCTTGGGAAGAATCTGGATGCATAGATTGGACACCTGTGGTATTTGTGGCAGGTACCAATGCCCCCAGATACTCATGGTGATGGTGGAGGAGGGCATACCTGCCTTAAGTATGTTAAAATTTTCTTTTTTGCTTTTTTTTTCTGGAGGAAAGAGAGGTTGGTATTGGGGATTCTTTACTGAGCCACATCCCCTACATTTTAAAATCAGTATTATTATTATTATTATTATTATTATTTTGTTTTGATAGAGGGTCTCACTGAGTTTCTTAGGTCCTTGCTAAGTTGCTCAGACTGGTTTCAAATTTGTGATCTTCCTGACTCAGCCTCCTGAGTCACTGGGAATACAGGCGTGTGCTACCATGTCTGGATTGGAAGTCAAAATTATCTGAGGACTTTGGATAATCAAGGTGTGTACCTATTAAGGCCCATATATGGCTATGGCATATACTCTCCTCATTAATCTTATTGTCTGGTAGTTATATTTCAGATATAAGTAATTTAATACATCATTCATTTGAGCCCAATCATTAACAACACATCTTGTCAAATGGGTGCCTCAGTTATTATCCATGGGATGAGTATACCCACGCATCACATTTAAATTCAAGACTTTGATTGTGGCAGTTTGGTTAGCTTTCTAGCCAGGAAAGGGTTTTATGAGGCCAGACACACACACACACACACACACACACACACACACACACACACACTAGTTATAGTGTATTCATATCCTTTAATGACATGTGAAACACCAGTATCTAGAGTCCTACGCAGGTTGAACAGTTCTGTTTATTTGTTCTTGTGTGTGGGTCAAGTCATGGGGTCATGGAGTGAACACATCTAACATAAGGTCTCAATTGCCACCAGGTCACTATATTTCAGTTATGGTCCTACCTTCTCAGATGTGTTCCACTCTACATAAGTCCACTCTTTCTTTGTGCCCACAAGGCCAGTTCAGTTACCTGGGTTACACCAGGACCTACACCTTAAGGAAAGTATTTGCCTCCATATTTCCAAGGGTAGAACACTTAACATGATGGGAACCTGATATGTTGTCAATTTTGTCTCCCTGGTTCATGCCACCATCCCACATATGCTGCCACACCATGACTCTACAGCAATGTTTTCCCAGTATAAATCATTGTTCCAATTGTGATTGTGCCATCTACATTTTAAGGATTGACACACTGCCCAATAGTTCACCCCAAACAATCAAGGTTCATGGTTCTGATGTTCTGTCAGTCATACTACCTGTAGGTCTGCCCATTCATTGCTCTGACTTTTCCCTGTCTGAAACCAGAGAGTGTCTTGGTTGGGTTCTAATTCTGCTGCAATACAGACTCATGGGATCCACCTGCTACACCCATCTGTATACCAAGCACTTTTTAGTATGGGAGCTAACCCCTTCAGCACTTGTCACATCACAGGCATTGGTGCAATAGCCTGGGGGATGAGTTGATTGTTATAATTAACCAGACTCAACAAAGTCTGCCACTTGGAGGTTCATAAGTTGTTTAAATGCTTAGCTGTGTCCTGTTGATTCAAGGTAGATGTCAGTGTTATGGAGGACTGAGGTGGTTAAAATAGATCATCTACCTGCCTTTGTAGAAGGCAGGCCAAAGTTCACTGTCGCTACCAGTGTCTGGGTCAGTGTTTCCACCAATACTAAGGCATTGTGCACTGTGAAGACTGTCACTCTAAAGGGGTTTCATTTCGGCTTTCTTTCAAAACTGCAACAAAATGCATAAGTATAACTTTTGTCCTTGTGGCTCTTTTAAGACATTTGGCTTCAGATCACCTTTTATATTGGCATCTAGTTGCATTGGCATACCTGGTACACGGGTTCCTTAGGCTTATATTTGCATTGTCAAGATTTTTTTTTTTGTCTTTTTAAATTCTGGACAACAATCCAGGCCTATAAAACTTCCTATACTGAACTAATATATAGTAGACATTGAGATAAACAGGGAATAAAGTGTGCCAGTAATACAGAGCCCTACAAAAGCCTAGGCATCCTTTATTGCATGTGGTACAGGAAAAATCTGATTTTTTTGAACAGTATCCCAGGCATTAAATTAGCTTTATCTGCTCATATTACCCAAATAACATTACAATGGTATAACATCCTTAAATTTGGAGGGATAATAGTTCAACCTCTTGCCATGAGCTTGGTACAAAGATGGTCTATTCTCTTCAGTAAGAGAGAATGATCTCAGAAAAATATCATCAATATAATGAAAGTAGACAAGATCAGTAGGAAACAAGAGGGCAAGACTGTGGATTGAACATTCTCAACTCTTTTTATTTTGAGATAATCTCTCTATGTCACCAATCCTGGGTTGAACTTGCAATTCTCCTGCTTGAGCAGAAGAATTACAGACAGGGACCACTGCACCTGGCATTCAAAGTGAGGTCTTGAGCCAAGATACAATGTTATTCTCCATAGAAATGAAAAAAAAATCATGAATTTACTTGGAAAAACAAAAGGTCTTGAATAGCCAAAGCAATCCTTAGAGAGAAAAGCGAAGCAGGAGGCATCTAAATACCAGACCTTAAATTGTTCTAAAGAACTATAGTAACAAAAGCATCATGGTATTGGTATGAAAGTAGACATAAAGAACAATGGAATAGAATAAAAAACACACAGACAAACCCAAATAATACAGTTATCTATTACTAGAGAAGAGCAGCATAAGCGTACATTGGGTAAAAGATAGCCTCTTCAACAAATGGTGCTTGGAAAACTGGAAATCCATATGTAGCGAAATGAAATTTAATTTTGTTATATTCTCTGGACAGTTTGGACTACCTAGTACACACTTCCCACCTAGGGCAGGGGTTGATAGGACCCCACTTTCCTTCTATCTTCAACACAACCTGAATCACTCTAATTTAAGCCAAAATTTCCCACATTTTTGTTTTTTTCGGTGTCTTTCCAAGCAAGATATCAATCCCAGGGATATTTTCTAGGATTTCCTAGAATTAACATATGAAAACCTGATATGGTGACAAGAGTGCTTAATGCCATTTGTTTCAAGTCCAAGTATAGGGACAAAGCAATGAAAAACTTCCTGGAGGAACTGATGGGAATCTGATTGTTGACAATTTTAGCAAACATGTGCTTTTATATATCAAACACTTTTTACTTTTTTTTTAATATCCCAGCCTGTTTGGATTCTCCAATGTTATAGATTCACATACCTCAAAACTTCTCTATTGTTAAACCCTCCACTAGAAAACCTTCCACTCACCAACATCTTTTTGATCTAAGACTTCTTCCTGCACCCTGAATTTACATATTCCTCTGTGGATTATATCTCTTTATATATTTATATAATGTCTTGAGTTCACTGGGAATTTTTTCTGTTCTCAGTTAATTAATGTTTGTTACTTCCATTAGAATATAGGAGTCATCTGTAAGTAAACTAATGCATTTGTAGTAGCAATCAAAGTGCTTAAGTGTGCAAAAAGTCAATTATCAACAGCATTTTCTAAATCTTCATGAAATTGAATTTCAATGAAAAATTGAATATATGAAATGTTGGAACATAAAAGGCTCAGAAACATTGTCTACAAAATGGGACACCATTTTGTAATTCAAGAGAAAAATTGAAACATGACAGTAATGAAACATGGACATCTGACACATGTTCTAATAATAATTCCTTAATACAAATGCACATTTTATTAAATTAAATGATGTATTATAATTTTGTTTCTTGCATATCATGAAATACAATTTGCAAAAACAATCACTTTAAATAAATATGCATACGTATAGATAGCAAAATTATTTAAAACCACCTTTTGCTTTTAAGTTTTTGTAGGGCCTCTTTCACATCCTTGTTTCATAAACTATAAATGATAGGGTTCAACATGGGAATGACAAGAGTGTAGAACAATGAGCTCATTTTATCTTGATCTAAAGAGTAGGAAGAACTTGGCCGGCAATACATAAAGAGCATGGTGCCCTGGAAAACTGCAACTGCAGTTAGGTGGGAGGTGCAGGTGGAGAAAGCTTTGAGCCTCCCCTCAGCAGAGCGGATCTTTAAGACCGATGAGATGATGTAGCAATAAGAGACCAGGACTCCAGAAATGGTACCCAGTTCAATGAATCCAAAAATCGTGAATAAGACCAGCTCATTGACTTGTATGTCAGAACAGGAAAGGAGGAAAAGTGGAGGTAAATCACAGAAGAAATGATTAATCTCCTTAGACCCACAGAAACATAAGCGGAATGTTAATGTCCTGTGTATCAAAGCATCTGCCAGGCCTATGAGGTAAACCCCAGCCATGAACAGTGAACACACCTTAGTGGACATGTCTATTGCATAGCGCAAGGGGTTGCTGATGGCCTTGTATCTATCAAAGGCCATCACTGTCAGCAGCAGACACTCAGAATCTGCAAAGATACAGAGGTCAAGAACTGAACAGCACATGCAAAGAACGGAATTGATTTTTTCTTGGAAAATATGTCGACCAGCATCTTGGGTCCAACTTCTGTGGAATAGCAGAGGTCACAGAAAGAGAGGTGGCTGAGGAAAAAGTACATTGGTGTGTGAAGCTGGGGATCCACTCTGATTAAGAAGATCATACCAAGGTTTGCCAGAATATTAATGAGGTTAACCACGAGAAACATGATGAAAAGGGTCACTTTGAGGTCAGCATTAATAGTAATTCCGAAGAAAATGAATGAATTAAAGGATGAACAATTTTTCTTGTCCATTCTTCTCTCTTGTCTAGATGTTCAAACATGATAAATATTTATTCAATTATTTTTTACCAGCACTATATAAATAGGACGGAACACAATTTGTATCTGTAAATTTTTATGCTAAGAAAAATATAAAGACCTGTGTTCTACTCTACAAAAAGATATGGCATGCTTTTGACAGTAAGACATAAATAGATGACAGGAAAGAAATTTTGTAATTCATTAGGTATATGACTTTCTACATATTTAATATCTCTGAATCTTATTTTTAATTTTTTTTGTGAAATAAATTTGATACACTCAAAATTCAGTCAATCTTTAAAATAATACTTCATAAACATAATCTTAGATTTTCTATGAAGATTAGGCATTGATACAAAGAATTAAATATTTGCTATCTAGATGTAAAAGAAGTTGCGATTTTTACAAGATCAAATCTAGTGATTGGTTTTAAAGACCATTGTGTGAGTTCTAGAAACAATGAGTACTATGCTTGGTCTATGTGCTCTTTAGTATTTGATGAGACACAATGTAAGTGTTCTTTCCTTTCCTTTTGACATAAGGCTCACTACCCAATTTTAGATATGATTAAAAGAGAAAGGGGAAGTCCTCCTGATCATTGAAAACATAATTCTCAAACAGAAATGATGGAAACCTCATAGTTTAACACATAAACTTACATTATATAAGATTTTTAAAGTACATATTTATTTAAAAATTGAAAACAGGATGAGGGACAATTAATAGTTTATACATACATAGAATTCTTAAAAGTATGTGTGCATTTATGAATATGTAATCTTTGTGCAATTGTGTATGATTATTAATTGCACTAAGTGAACAGTGGAGAATAGATATGTGTATTTTTTTTTATTTATATGCTTTCTTTTTACTGTGGGGCTTCTATGATCAATTAATTAAGTGATCAAACAAATTTTTAAAAACCTTACACTCCTTTGTATCCCTACTCATTGATAAAATAAAGGCTTGCTTATCATACTATATATAAATAAAATAAATGTAATATTATTTTGTCAATGCTATCAAGTTCACTTAGAGTTATCTGGTTCTAAGAATAGATTATTTTTAATCATTTTAGACTTCAGAATTCATGAAACTACATAAGAGGTCATAAAGCAATTCATTTACAAAACTCCCATTTTTTTCCAAAGAGGTCAAATTTTTAACCTACAGTTTAAGTTTGGAAACTCAGGATCTTAACTCAGATGAGCTGTTCTTTGATAATTGAGTATTGAGCAGTATCATTGTATTATAACAGGCAGCATTTGGGACTTAAACATTATGAAGCTACTTCCCTCAGGTTTTGAAATTATGCAACCATGTAATTATGTTTCTGGTTCTGTGTTGCCCCTTGTGAATACATGAACATCTTTAGTAAATGTTGAAATGAAATCTTGAAAATATTCACAGAAGGGTTTATGTCAGATGATAAATGCAAGTGAATTTGTCCTTAGGAATACATAGAATGTGCATAATTTACATTATAAAATATAATGGGCATTATCCTTGTCCAGCTGAAGCAGATTCAGTAAAACTAACATCACCTTGTTGAATAATTTCCAATTTCTTTCTGTTATTCATCTTTTCTTTCATTTTTGTAGCACTGTCCTTCACCATCTAAATGCTTTTTATTGAGATATAATTCATATAATATACAATTCACTCTTTAAAGCAAGCACATCTGTGAATTTGGCTATATTTGTAAGGCTGTGTACTCTCCATTTGCAGAACATTTTTTTTTTGTATCCCCCTGGAAAGGACATACAATTGCTGTTTTCTTTTGAATAACTGCACAAATACCAAAGTTACTACCCAGTATTGTTGGACTGTCCTTCCTCGGGGTTTTCAGAACTCTCCCACTTTGTTTAATGAGATTCTGGCAAAAGACTTGCGAGGGTTACCGCTGGATCAAGGAACCCTTTGACAATATGTGGATGGACTGCTTATAGCCAATCTAGACTATGAACATTGTCTTTCAAATACTATTACACTACAGAACCAATTAGCCTCATGTGGATATAAGGTGTCCACTAAAAATGCTCAAATTTACACACTACAATTCACCTATCTGATATTCCAAATTAGCCAAGGAACCTGAAGTTGATGTCAGATGGAAAATTGACTATATTGAAGCTGAGAGAATCCCGGAAGCAGAGGCAATTACATGGATCCTGGGAAAGTCCAGATTCTGCCATATTTGGACCCTAATTTTGGACTAACAGCAAAACTCTTGTATGAGCATTGAAAGGGACAGAAATAGAATCTTTTCTGGATCCTAGAATGTAAAGCTGCTTTTGAAAAATTAAAACATAGCCTTATGACAACCCCTGCTCTGGGCCTACCTGACTTAAAAAAAAGGAATTCAGATTATATGTACATGAGAAACAAGGCACTGAAACTAGATATTCAATGGAAACTGCATGAATCCTGGAGAACCCAATCTACAGGATAAACAGAGAAAATAAACCACACCTTTAAAAAAAGTGGCTAAATTATGCCAACAAATCCATCTGCAGTGGGATAAGGTATTGCCAATTGCTCTCCTCCAAACATGGGTGGCCTCAGAAGTGGGCTCAAATTAAACCCCTAAGAAATAGTGTATGGGAGACCCTTTAGCACCCCAGGGAAAAGGGGAATATGTGGTGAGAGCAGGAGAAACTAGACTCAAACAATCTGTACATCAGATCATTCGAATATTAACTAATGTTGCATGAGTATGCTTCTTTCAGGCTGCCTTTAATTTGAAGTCACTGTTTATCCCTTCCAGTCTGGGGACCAGGTGCTACTTGAGGCTTGGAAAAAACAGGGACCAGAGCAACAACTGGGAGAGAAATGAACAGGATGTTATGATGTGCTTCTGACAACTCACACCTCTCTAAACATTGCTGAAATAAAAACCTGGGCCCTCCACACTAGAATGAAGAAGTTCCCAAGAGACTTACCTGAAGCTACCTTTCCCACACAAACATGACAACCCATAGGGGACTTAAAATACCTGCTCAGGAAATCACAATGAGAAATTTTATGTTTTTATTGTTATTTTTTCTCCTGTTCCCTCTCTAGGGAGGACAACAGTTTGGTCAGAGTAGCACAGAACTTGACCCTCTCAACTCATGCAGTTGTTGATTGCTGAATTCATCTTCCCAGGGCCTAATCCTCTGTGGACCATGGTGACCCCTTTGTATATCCAGTTACAAACTTTATTTGAATCCCAGATGCAGACTGGACACCAATATGGGACCTTCAAGCCCACACCATAATTTATTGGATTCCAGTTATGCATTATCCAGATGATGCTGTTTCCGGTGTTCCCTGTCTCACTCTTCCTTGTATTGCCTCAAATACAAAGACCTGGTCTACAGGAGAATACAAATTCCAGAGCATCTTAAAATGAGACCCCCTCATTAACAAGAATGACTACCTCTGTGTGTACAAAAAGTTACCCAACTTTTTATAGAGAAAATTACAGCAGTAACTGATTATCCTTCCCAGATTATTCCCAGATTACTCCTGGGTGGAATGCATAGGATAGTTTAAAGTTGGGGACTACTTTCTAATTAGGGACCCACTGGATTTCTGTTTAAAAAAAAAAAACTGGTCTTCTGTGCTGCTACAGGACATATGTTTTTAAAATTAATAATCATGGGCTACTGAATGCCTTAGAAACTTTACAACTCGCACCCTATATTATTTTAAAAATTTAGCAACAACATTCTCAATTCAGTCCTTAAATGTATCTGCCCATTGGATAAGCTCTATAAACATCTTTAGTAAGTTGGCCATGGACCTCCCAGGGGGATTCCTGATGCATGTAAATATTTCTTTGGCTATACTTTATTACCCTGATGGGGTGTTGGGGCCCATCCTTGGGTCCTCCAAAATCTGTCCAAAACTTTGATCACACTGGCCAATGAAACAGCTCTATCCCTTTCAAATTGACAAACCTCCCTGAACTCCTTGGCCAAAGTAGTTTTAGATAACTGCCTGGCTTTTGACTGTCTGTTAGATGAGCAAGGGGGAGTTTGTGCTATAGCTATTATTTATCTATTTTAAGTCCTTTATTTTATTTATTTATCTTCATATAGTGCTGGGGATCAAACCCAAGGCCTCACATGTGCTAGGCAAGTACTCTACAACTGAGCTACAACCCCATCCCCTGCTGAATTTATGTTTACACCTCTTCACAAGTGGAGACTGGTATTGAAAAGATCAGGCAACAAGCAACCTGCCTACAATAAACTCTTGACCACCACACAACATTTTTGTAAGTGATGTAAAAAGGCCCAATTGATTGATTCTCTGGCTTCTTCTCCTGGATACCAAGAGGGATTCAGTGTATTTTATTAGGTCTCCTCCACCTCATTCTTACTATCATATTCATCATTGCCTCTGTGTATGTATCTTTCCATTTACTTTTCTGTTGCTGTTCTTCCCTTTGCAACTACGCAATTAAACACAGGATTAAAGAATGACAACAATAAATAAGCCTTCCATCTCCCACTCTCAGCAGGAAACAGCTTGGAGATATCTGTCATCCATCTTTCCACAGAAATGGAAGGTAGAAATTGACAGTGGGGAAATGTAACAGAGGTCTACTCACCCTTTGAATATTGCTGTTTTTGCTCTGAAGTTTATTTTTTTTAAAAAGATGTTTTGTTTGTTTTTATTGGTATTAATTTTTTTTTCTTTCTTCTTCCCTCTCCACCTCCTTCACAAGATTAGGGAGACAGTAGTATTACTTTTTACCCTAGTCAATTGTCCTTGAATTTACCTACCACAGGAGGGAAATATCTTCCAGAGGATCTAAGACGTGATTATCTATCATACCATCAGAGGATCCCAGGACCCATTACCAGAATACACCTGGAATGCAACTTTTGATGAGTTCTTTCAAAATCTCCTTATTCCACCAAATGGGTAGAAATACATACTTTGGGACAGAAGTCCCCTGTGTTTCTCCTTTGCTAGCAAACCAATAAACCTTCATTTTCCTTTTTCTCAAAACTGTGTCCATCTTATTAAATTGGCATTAGGGACAAGGATCCAACTTTTGGCAATAGTATGAGATTCTGAATTTAGGAGACATAATAGCACAACCTCTTGCTTGGAGATTGGTACAAAGATGGTCTACTATCTTCCGTAAAATAATATTATCTTCTCAGAAAAATATTTTCAATATAATGAAACTAGATAAGATCAGTAGGAAACAACAGTGAGGGCAAAACTGCAGATTTAACCGAGGGGCATTCTAACACTAAGCTGCATTTTTCAACTCTTCTCATATTGAGACAGTGTCTACTGTCTACACCATGTACTGGGTTGAACTTGGTATTCTCCTGCATGAGCCTCCCAGTACAATTATAGGCACTCACCACTACAGCAGGAATTCAAAGTGAGGCACTGAGCCATTATGCAGCGATGTTCTCCATAGAAATAGAAAAAGCAGTCATGAATTTACTTGCAAGAACAAGAGGTCCCAAACAGCCAAAGCAATCCATAATGAGAAAAGCGAAGCTGGAAACATCTAAGTATAAGACCTTAAATTATACTACAGAACTACAGTAATAAATACAGTCATGGTATTGGTACCAAAGCAAATATGAAGAACAATGGAACAGAATAAAGACAAAGAGAAAAACCCAAATAAATATTGTTATTTCATAGTTTATAAAAGTGCCATGAACATACATTCGACAACAGACAGGTGCTTCAACAAATGGTGCAGGGAAAACTGGGAATCCATACAGAGTAAAATTTTACTTTATTATATTCTGTGGAGAGTTTGGACTACCTTGTACACATGTATCACATAGGGTAGGAGGTTGTTAGGACCCCCTTTTGCTTCTCTCTTCAATACAAACTGTATCATTCTTATTTATGCCAAAATTCTCCAACAGATTTTTTTTCAGGGTCTTTCCAAGCAAGGTATCTATTCCAGGTGTATTTCCTGGGATTAACATATGAGCACCTGGTGTGGTGCCTGGTGTGCTCATCTGATACTTAATGCTTCTCCTTCGTAGTTTTTGTTTTTTTATATCTGTATGTATTGTCCAGGGTTCTGGAAAACATGGATTGTGTGCCATGGATTTGAGTACATTTAGCATCAAAATTTGTGAGGGCAACTTTTTTTTTTTTTTTTTGGTGGACAAGCATAGAGTGAATTCTATATGAGACCTCAAGTTGCTCTCTGTTTGCCTCACTCTGGGGCAACTTGGACCATATTCCTAATCTCAGGGACTGAAAAGGAGTCATCTGAAATAACCTGCATCACCTGACTGCACAGGCTGATTGTCTCTCTCTGTGTGGGAAGAGAGGTTGAAACTGCTTTGTATCTTTCAATACAGCCACCAACAGGTCACTGGGTTGGGTTAATTTTCTATCTTTGAAATACCAGTTTTAGTGAAACTGGACTTTTGACATGAGACTAGACTCCATGCTTCACCAATTTCCTCTAGGTTCTTGTCTCATAAATTTTGAAGGATAATATTCATGGATAATCATGGAAGGGAAAAGTAAACAAAGCAGAATTTACTTAAGCAAGAAGAGATAAAACTGTGGTCATGCAGAAAGGAACCTGAGCAGAAAAATTCATTAGTATGTGTGTCAGCTTATGAGTTTATATATGGTTTTAGCTAGAGCATAGAGCAAAATATGTATTGAACCAGCATTAGAAAGTTGAAAAACAATTAAAAATATTCTCTGAAATGCATGGATTTATTACAACAGATATATATTGATTCCTTTTAACCTGCTATTCCAACCATGGCCCTTGAGATTGGATCCCAATGGGTAATATAAAAAAAGTGCTCTGGGATTAATTAATGAACTCACTTTTTAAGAATGTGGGAATAAAGTTTCTAGTGTATTTTGGGGCAAGCAGCTTATTCAGGTGATGATATGATTTCGGGGGAGTGGTCTTGGAGAAGCCTCTACTAAGCTCTAAACAAAAAGAAAGGCAGAGTCAGGAGTACTAACTCCTAGGGTGACTGGACAGAGATACATAAACATGATCTAAGGCTAGAATCTTCAACTGGATTTTGACTAGCTAGGTGAACACTCCTTTACTTGTAATCCCAGTGACCTGGGAGTCTGAGACAAGATAATCATAAGTTCAAGACCAACCTATGCAACTTACTTACAACTTGCATCAGTATTGGCTGGGGATGTCATTCAGAGGTAGAACACCTCTGGTTTTACCCCCTAGTACCACAACAAACATACAGGAGTTACAGCTTGAAGACTGTTTCATGATCTGATGCTATGAACAATATAATTTATCTGTCTTTTATCATCAGGAGGTTAGTCCTTTATGGTTGACCTAGTATGAGCTTTAGCTTTTTTGTCACTATAAGAAAAAGACCTGGCAACTACAATGTAGAGGAAGGAAAGTGTTTATTTTGTCTTGTGTTTTCAGAGGTCTCAGTCTAGAAAGATTTGACTCCATATCTCTGGGCCTAAGTTGAGGCGGAACATTAGGATGGAACATTATGGCAGAAGCCGGGCAGAAGAAAGCAGCTCAGGACATGGCAAGTAGGAAGCAGAGAAAGCTCTCTTCTCACCAGCAAGAACATACACACCCCAAAGCATACCTTCAGTGAACCATCTCCTCCAACCATAACCTACCTGCCTATATTGAATCCCAGTGAATCCTTGACAGTGGATTAATCCACTGTTTGCATTACAACTATCATAATCTAACTATTTCACCTCTGAATATACTTGCCTGTCTCACATTAACTTTAGAGGGACTTCTCATATCAAAACTAAAACGGTATCATTATAGAAACTCTATTGAGCAATATCAGATATATCTCTATATAACTGACAGATACAGATTTTACTAAAGCCCAATTTAAGAGATGAAAAAAATGAAGGTCTGATTATTGTCATAAAATTAATAAGTAATCACTGCATACAAACTAAAATCATATCTGTCTTCCTTCAAAATCCAAAGTCTTTCATTAAGGTCACTTTCTTCTTTATTCCTTTCTTAAAAGAAAAACAAACCAAAAAATAAAAAAAGAAGCAACTATCTGGATTAAGGTTGTACAGAACAAGTACTTAAGAGACGCAATAATATTATTCATTTATTTTCAGCTCTGTTAGGTCATTAATGCAAGACAAATATCCTGTCAAAATTGCATATTTTTATAAATTGCTCAATTACTATGATGTTTTGGGATAGATAACATTCAGTAAATCTTTTTTTTTTTCCACATTTTTATTGGTTCATCTTAGTTGTACATAATTATGGGCTTTGTTGTTACACATTAGTATATGTGTTGAGTCCCAACGCAAAGAAAAGACCACCAACTCCAATTTTAAATCAAATTAAAGCAAGCTTGTATTTGTGTACACAAAGAGCTGATCAGCAGTTGTCTCTCTCAACAGGGGCTAGAGATCAGCATTCTAGCTCTCCAGGAAAGAGGTTTTATAGCACAAAAAGTTGCAAAGTGGGTGTTTTGAGAACTTACAGCTAACAGGATTTTGACAAGCATAATGTAAAAGCAGATAGTAGGTTAATGATCTACATGGCTCAACATTTCAAGTTGGGGAATAAATTCAGATCCCAACACCAGAATTTATGAGGCACTGCTGGGGTTTCAGTGATGGTTGTTGTCTGGCCAGGGAAAGCCAGGCATGAATGAGTTTAAGGCACTAGCAGGCTTTCCAAGAAAGTTTAAAACATCAAAATATGGCCAGGCCAAATAGTAATCCTAACATTTTACAGAAAACAGAAATGAACTTTCTGTAATGTTTGACAAGATGGCTCCCAATCTTAAGAGGGAATTAGGCTGGGTTTATCTCATGGACCCAATATAATAGCACACATAGCACTTCCCAGCATATCCCCCAGCACATTCAGTCCATCTTATAACTGAAAGTTTATATAAAATCAGGGAAGAGGTCTTGAATAGTAAACTCTGTATCACCCTCCATGCTCCTTTTATGACAATATGGTAAAATAAGTTTAATATTTTTGAGTGTAGAAAACACTTATCATCAGGAAGTTCAATGGCATTAATACATTTTTTTTATTTTTGGAAAAGTGTGTGTGTGTGTGTGTGTGTGTTTTCCATTTGGTACTGGGAATTGAACTCAGAGGTGCTTTACTACTGTGCTGCATACCCGGTCCTATATATATATATATATATATATATATATATATATATATATATATATATATACACTTTGGGACAAGATTTCACTAAGGTGCCAAGAATGGCTTCAAACTTGCAACTCTCCTACCTCAGCCTCCTGAGTCTCTGAGATTATAAGCATGAACCACTTTTCCTGCTGGTAAAAATATTATTATTGACAATTTTTAATGTCTCTTGGTGTTTCATTTTCATTCTGTTTGATGATACCAAATCTTTTGTGGGAGATTATAGAAGCAAAGGTCTGTTCTAAGTAATTGTCAGTAACTTTCAACAGGTTTATTTAAGGACCTAAAGGAGTTCTATTAATTCTCAGCTGCACATGTGGGAAAGATGGAATCATCCTCGGGTATGTTCTAGTTGCTCTCCTGATTTTCTCCTCAATTGCTCCCCTGTCCCCAGGGATGCCTCATTCCCTCAGGCTACACTCTGCTAATTAAGGATCCAAACATCAACTTCATAAACAGAGCTACTCCTGAAGGCCATGAAATCCAGCCCCCATACCAACTAATATGACAGCAAAGGTTGGACTGTGTTATAAAAAATTGCTTCATCCGAATTACTTCCCAAAGGAATTGTTTTTTTTTTTAAAGAAAACATTTCTTTTTAAATATTTTTTTTCAAGGGTCAAGAGACTTAAGGTAGAATTTAAAACATCACAAACAAGTGAGAATGACACATAAAGAAAATACCTGTACAAAAACAGCTTTCCTGGGGTCACTGTTGCCCTTAAATATAACTATGGGAACCCCACTTCTTCTAAGGTCCTTCTTTAAGAAGACAGCTACCAAGTCCTGTGAAGAGCCATTATCACATATTCAAATTTGACCACATATCATATTTGACCACATGATCGTGGTCAAAAGGAAAACCAGTTTCAGGGATCTCTGCTGCTCAAAGCCAGAAAATCAGTGCCTGAGAATGCTAGCATTAATAAATTAATAAATCGCAGATTTTTGTAAATATAAAGAATATTTATTTTATGAAATATTATGTGAAGGTTTTGTGCTTTATTAATTTCACAAGTGTAGGTTCAATATGCTTTGTTTACAGAAACTGCTAGAGATTTATAAGGGATAATATAATCATAAAAATCTAACAATAAATAGTGTTTGATTTCTGACAACCTTCCAGGACATGTGTACATAAAAAGTTTTAACTGTATATGTTTAAAAATAATATATGTATTTTTTACAAATAGTAAAGAGAGCAAAGGGATTTTCAGAAATGCAAACACTTCTATATTTCAAAGCTGAACCACAAAAACTCAGAACAGAACAAGAATTTCAGAGAATTGTTGTGGGCCGTAACTAAATTGGATAGGCAAATTGAAATGCACTATTGCAAATTGAAATATTGTATTCTTTTGCATCTGTTTTCTTTAGCTTTCTTATGTGATTCCTCTATACATTTGGTTATATGTAGTAATAGTTTATTTTCATGAATATGCAGCATTCTGATAAACAGAGATTTGTTTAAAAGAAGGTATCGCACTTTGAGAACATATGTATATGTCCAGTTATAGAAGATATTGCCAAAGAGTCTTTCAGTCAAAACCCAATTTTTACTCTTACTTCGAGTGTGTAAGACGAAAAGTTATTACATATCCACACTAATATAAATTGATATAATTAATAACGTTAACCATTTTTATTTTAGTCTTTCTTTAGATCATTTAACAGCATTATTTTTTATTGAATTTACACGGACAGTTTTACAACCAATTCTGTGCTGTGTCTATTAAAATAAATTGCAAAATGGCAGGCCAGTTAAAAAGGCTGTGTTTAAAAGTATCTGGTCTTTTGCAACACAAGTCCTCTAGCTGACATCACTGTCAGTGCCATTTCAGACCAAATCAATCCAGAGAAAGAACAAAGTTTTTTTTTATACAAAGATCAAGCCCTTCATTGTTTTATTTATTTAATACCTTCAATAATGGGAATAGAAATACTTGATAGTGGAATCATAGGTATAATAATGCAGAATACTACAATTGAAAAGAATCTCACAGATAATCTATTCTTAGTTCTTTTACACAAGGGCAGTTATCAAGTGAGGAAGGGTGACTTCCTACATATCACTGTGGTGTTTATCTCCTAGCATCCTTCTTGAGAGAGAGATTTGCCAGAAGTTTAAAGCTGCTGTCTCTGACATTAACACATTACTTCTCTTTTCATTGGTTACTTATCATAATTATTGCAATTTTCTAACAAATATACTATACAGCCAATCCCCGGTAGGTTCTCTGCTTTCACTAGGTTATACAGACATCAAACCTCCATAAATGTTTAAACATCTCAGTCCATAAACCTTCAAATTTATATGAATTGACACAGTGTTATGTTCAGGTATTGTCATGTTAAGGCTGAAGAAAATAAATCAAGATAGAGAAACATTCTTGTAGTCTTAACTCCTGAAACAGAGTCATTGGCAATATCATATGTAGCAATACAATTTTCCATTAGTCTTCCCTGATCTATGAGGAAGATGTGATATGGAGGGATAGGCAGTGAAGGGACTGGTGGGCATTGAAGTGGACAGGCCAGAATGGATCAAAGACCTTTGATACAGGTTTGCCTATCAGTATAGAAACCCAAGATGGATGGATCACTCAAGGCTATCTGCCTAAATTCTTACTGAAGTCACACATATACTAAGCTATATTTAGAGTAAGTGTTTGTTTTTTTAAATATTAGTTTAACAAATTCACAGAGATGAAGACTATAACTTATGAACTGGTTTTCTTATACCTTTAGACATGTATCATTGAGTATAAGATACACTCTTGTTGTGATTAGAATTTCCTTCTGTTTATATTATGCTTACTGCATATGATTAAAGGAATAAATAAGAAGATCAAATTGATCCTTCCATGATCTAAATGTGGTATGTCATACAGAGGAAAATTAAATGTGTTTACATGTACCTTTAAATTTATTTGAATTGTCACAGTGTTTCAAGTCGAGTTCTCTCCATGCCACTATTCATGAGAGAGATGAACAAAAACATATGGGTAAACTGGGCATATGTGGCACAGGCAGAATCCTTTAAGTCTGTGTTTGAAAAAGCAACACTCCCCCTGTTCTTCCCCATGTGTTTTTTCTATAACTACACCGTTGATATAACCTGTCATAGGGTCCTACTGTTGCCACTTTGGAAAGCGTAGATGCCTAGTGTGCTTTATTTATATTTTGAGAGTTGTCACTGAGGATATTTTATATTGACATCTAGAAAAGGCTACAATGTTTAAAATCTTTAAACTTGTACAATTTTAATGGATAATTAAGAATTTCACAAAGTTGAACAATCCATCTAACAAATGGCCATGTTTGCATTTTCTCAACAAGATTCTCTTCGTGTTTGGACATCATAAACTTGAGCAGAGCCAGATGCAGCAGCTGAGCTGTCTTCTAAGTACTTAGAAGAATGCTCTCTACTTAATTCACACACTTTTGTTTATTCACTAACTTAGAATACACAAATATTTTATTTGTTTTTGAAAACTATAAAATATTTATTCAAAATACATGGCATATCATCCATCAATTCACTATAATTGTATAACAAATGAGCCCTCAAATGTTACCTCAAATGAGAGATCTTTATTTCTTATTGTTTTTCCATTCTGTGTCTCAGTCACAATGCTGTGAAAGAAAGAGAAGCGTAAGACATGCTGTCCTTCAGCAAAGAATACTGACACTCTTTCACTGAAGTTAAAGATTTAATAAACTGAGAAATGGGAAGAATAATTCCTTTAGGAGAGTAAGATTTATGAATCACAAAGGTACCCTCTTCACCACAACTGAAAAAGAGAGGAATGCAAGAAAAGCTGAGTGGAAGTGACAGAGTTGAGAATTTCAGTACAAGGTTGACTTTATTGATGTCCTTCATTTACAAGTTTCTTCATTTTATTGTTAATTGACACAAAATTGACAAATTGAAAGGATACATTTTGACATAAAGTCTTATATAAAATTTAATAATGAAACATTGAAAATATAACTCTAGTGAAATTATTGATAGAACATTGATAGATAATGGTCTTTCATGAAGTCAACGTTAAACTTTATAATCAATAACATACAGAATTTCTTTTTAGTTATTCAGACTATAATCTTTGTAGTCCTAAATCATGTCAAAAGCTCTTTACTCTCAAATGCATACACTTATCTTTATGCCTAATATTGTTTTCTTGGATAACTGAAAAGAATGTGGATTTACCTTGTATTTAGTATGTACTATTGTATAGGTCATAAAATGTGAAACTAAAAAGAAGCATAGCCACTTACACTTTTAAAATCTTTATATAATGGTCTGGGATCATGGGAATTTTTCTCAATAGACTGAACACGGGAAAATAAATCCTCATTCAGATATAAAATATTTCTCTTACAGCATCTGAATTTTGCATTTATTATAATAGTAGGAGCCAATCCTGTGACTACTTAGAAATACCATATCTTCTTTATACATAAAATATTTTTACAAAAATAAAAAATGGCATTATTTAAAAAGAGTCATATATACATTACATAATAACAAAAAGCAAGGTGATTATTATATCCATTATATCAAATAATGTGTTTATAATATGCATTATCTCAAAGACTTATAATTTCTTTATTACATAATATTCAGTCTCTTCTTCTACATGCATTATCATTGACTATTGTGATACTACATTGAGTAGAATGTAAAAATACAGTAATAAGAAACAAGCAAAGAAAAAAAAAGGAAAAAGAACTTGAATAAAAAATTCTAGAGAAGATTGAATCGACAATTATTTAGAGAAAGCATACAAATTACCAAGTGCGTGAAAAAAATATATATTCAAATTTTCTTATCATTAGGGGAAAGCAAATTAAAATCACTTTGCTTGATGTTCCTTAAATGATGCACTTTATTTTATCTACAGTCATTTTCCTGCCCACTTCTAGATTTCTAATTCTCATCTCCATCTGGAATCCTTTCTTCTCCCCATCACTCCACTGTATCTCTTTCTATTCATTGCTTAGATCTGAAACTCATCATCTCCATTCCAAGGAATCATTTCTTCACAGAAGTCTGGATTTGGACATTTGCTTTTAAATAGAGTAGCTAACCATTGGACTTCTTGGCATGCTACAGTTCAATGTGAATTACTTGTAAGTTAAGTTAATTATTGTTTCTAATTTCCAATACAAAATTTAGCTCATTTACATTGAGATTATTTTGGGATGAAAATCAAGGCAAAAGGCACACACTGAAAACTCAATAACTCTTAGAATAATTATTAATGCATAAATCTATTCAAAACGAATGACACTTTAGTACACTGAAACACAGACTGAAAAGTTTTCCAAACCTAAAGAGTATAATATTTAAATTGAAGGCACATAATGAAGTATAGGATATTTAATTATCTAGAAACTATTGGCAGGTGACAATTCAGTAAAATTAATATTATAAGATATTAGTGATAACTTCACATGATATGTGTTTTGAAGAAAACATGATTATAAATTTCTGTATAGTATGTATTTGTATGATGTTTATTAAAAGAAAATTTTATTTTTCAGTTTTTTTATGCTCTCTTTCATATTTTTGGTCCGTAGGCTATAAATCAGAGGATTCAGCATGGGAGTCACAAGGGTGTAGAACAGTGAGGTCATTTTGTCTTCATCTAGAGAGTAGGCAGAACTTGGTTGAAAATTCGTGAAAAGCATAGTGCGCTGGAAAATTACAACTACAGTTAAGTGGGAGGCACAGGTGGAGAAAGCTTTGAGCCTCCCTTCAGCAGAATGGATCTTTAAAACTGATGAGATGATGTAGCCATAAGAGACAAGGACTCCACAAATGGTACTCAGTTCAATGAATCCAAAAATGGTGAATATCACTAACTCATTGACTTGTGTGTCAGAGCAAGAGAGTAACAGGAGTGGAGGGACGTCACATCTAGAAGAAGTGATTAATCTCCTTAGACCCACAGAAACATAAGCAGAATGTTAATGCCGTTTGTATTAAAGCATCTGCCAGGCCTATAAAGTAAACCCCAGCCATGAGCAGTGAACACACCTTAGTGGACATGTCTACTGCATAGTGCAAGGGGTTGCTAATGGCCTTGTACCTATCAAAGGCCATCACTGCCAGAAGCACACACTCAGAATCTTCAAAGGTACGGTAGGTCAAGAACTGCACAGCACAACCAAGGAAAGAAATTGATTTGTTCTTGGAGAATATGTTAACCAGCATCTTGGGTCCTACTGCTATGGAATAGCAGAGGTCACAGAAAGAGAGGTGGCTGAGGAAAAAGTACATTGGAGTGTGAAGCTGGGGATCCACTCTAATTAAAATGATCATTCCAAGATTTGCAAGGAGAATAATGAGATAAACAACTAGAAATGCAGGGAATAGAATCACTTTCATCTGAGGATTATTAGTGATTCCCAAAAGAGAAAAATGACTTAATGATGAACAATTTCAACTGTCCATTCTTCTTGGTTCTTGTAATAATCTTTTATAAAAGTCAATAAGGGAATGATAAATTAGGGATTGCTTTTTATGCATACATGAAAAATGTTATTATAAGACATAACCTAATTTATTTTCGAACATTGTGTTCCTTGCTCTCAGAAAATAGCCTACACAAACACAAGTGTCACTGATAGGAAGCATTAACATATTTAAAAAAAAAACTTTAAAAGGGCTAACATAAGATCTTGATTATCTTTGCTTCCAAATTTATATATAATTTCTGAGTCTTTGACTTTAGACTTAGCATAATGACTGGTAGTTGGCATACACTGGCATTTGCAATGTGTTGCTTCTATTAATATTTGAATAAAAGTAGAAGAAACTATGTACCACATTCCTTGAAGAATGATTTTGTAAAGGAGAGGACTTCTAAAATATGAACAAGTGAAAGTTCTACAGCCCTTATTCAAATAACAAATGAAGTCAGTCAAACTCATACAGGTCTATCAGGAAAATCATCATTGGTCATTACACTGAGGGGTTTACTTACTTGAGTATGAAAGTATGAAACTAGTCACTTACACATCTGTCAAGACATGATTCCTCATTGGAAAATCAAGTCATATTTTTCTATTACTCTTAAGCATAGCCACTCAGAGACTTAACCAAGGTGAGAAAGTCTGTCTGTCCTTATCTCTGATGCCTGAATGATAAGTGGATCACATTTTATTTCCATATAGTGACAGTAGAGAGTTAAATCTCCTAAGCCACTGCCATCACTTCTTTGTTTTATTCAAACATGATTAATTAGATTAATTACTACTTGCTATAACAGCTTATTACGAATACTCTTGTGTGAGTATTTTCTCCTGAGAATACCAAAAGAAATTCAGCAAAGACTGAACTTTTAATTATTTTCCCTTGTCACAAAATTACTCACTGTCAGAAATGGACAAGGACTTATTTAACAGTCTCCTTCTTGGCTCTCATAACCATACTGGCTGTTGGTGAAACCAGACATGTACTGAAACTGAAATACATTCCCTACTTGGTGGCTTCTGGGTCCCTTTCATTGTCCGCCTGCTTCTTCATTTCTGAGACCACCTCCTGAACTACAGTTTAGACACATGGTAGTCCACAGGCTACTTCTTTCATTAATCAATGTCTGATTCCTCCTCACATCCACACCAATTGCCCTCATTTCAATGCATGTTCTCCACTGCACACTGGTCCTTTCTCATGTTTGTATATCTCATTCCATGTGAGTGTCTCTACATTAGCACAGTAATTAGTGCAGATATTTGCATGAGTAATGAATCAGTACATGTGTGTTTTAAAACATTTTAATGTTAGGCTCTAGATATTCAACAACCAGCAATGAGTATGTTTCAAGGTTTATTTCTGTTAACTTAGTTCACGTGTACAATAATACTCTTTTTAAATAATGCATGGTGGTATGATGTTTTCACAAAAACCAGCAAGATTTATTATTTTTCCAAAATAAGTTTTGCATACTATTATTTAGTATACATACTGGCAGTATTTTTTTGTGTGCACACTAATCTATCCTGTACAGCCACCAATGAATATTCTCCCTCTTTCAATCTGTTTAACATCCTTGTCTTTAAATTCATTTGACTACTTCGTATGTACAGGCTGCATGTAAGGCCGTTCTCATTATTGTCAAATATTCCTTTACACAAATATACTATTTTTTTAAACACTGAATTCTTGGTAGGAATTGAATTGTTTTCTTTTTTACTATGAACTTAAATGTTATTCTGAATATTCTCATGCATTTCTTTGGGTAGAGACATACATTTATTTATTTTTTTGTATGGAAATTGGAGGTATAAATTTCTGTACAATTTATGTCTGTACAGAAAGATTGTACTTCCTCTCTCTCTCTCTCTCTCTCTCTCTCTCTCTCTCTCTCTCTCTCTTCCCACTAGACAGAGGAGTAGTGAATGATGCCAAGTAGGTAGTGTGAGTTTCAGAAGGTCAAACACTTTGAAACATTGTCATATTAACTGACTTCTTACTCAAATTCAGAATTTCATAGACATGTAATATTAGTGGATATACAATTTTATTGGGGCTTTTGGTGGCTCAGGTAAGCATCCTCCAAGGCCCATGTGCAAAGACTTGGTCTTCAGTCCATGGTGCTATTGGAAGTACTGGATCCTTTAAGAGCTGGGACCTACTTCCAGTAATATAAGAAGAAAAATTTATTGGGACATTGGGACCCTAGCTCTTCTTTTTTCTTGCCTTTATGGCTTCTTATCTGCCATGAGGTGAGCAGATTTCTCAGACCCTCATTCCCACCACAAAATGTTGCTTCTCCACAGGCCCAAAACAAAGAGGCCAATTGATTATGAATAAAAAAACCCAAACTATGAGCTAAAGTAAAATCTTCCCCTTAATGTTAATTACCTCTGCTATATAATTACCATAACAAAAAGCTGAGTAACCTAGCCATTTTCTGAAAATAAAGAATATCACATAATGAAATAAATAGTTTTGCAATTATCAAGAAAAATTAAAACTTCAGTGCCGCAGTCTGGCTGGGCACAAAATCACGAGCCACTCAAGCAGGAACAAAGTTTATTTTTTGAAACTGCCGCCAATGTCCGGTACCGCCCGGGAAGATTTTTTCCACACACGCGGCCTCCTCTCGGACCGCCGAGAGCGCTCCTCCCCTGGAACTCCCTCCTACTGTACTTCCCCAACCAATGGGAACTCTCCAGGAGTCCCGTAGCCGGCCTAGGTGAACAGCAGGAGTCCAATATCCATATGAATGCAAATCTTAACATAATCATATCATCTCAATGGCTAGCTGGCGTCACCTTTCAACCAAAAATGCCATGCATCATATACTTGGCTCTTAGCATCTCCCCCCTTCTGTTTAAGTAACAAGCAATCTGGCTAGGGACCGTGCCTGTTAGGTTTGTCCAATTCAACATATGGTTCTTACCCGTCATCGGAAAACTGACTTTTAGGCGTCAGCCTCCTGTCTTAGGTTGATACCACTGCAATTGGATCATACCCGTCACTGACTACCGGTCCAGCATATAGCCATACTTGTGGATAGGCCTATGTACCAGTGGGGGGGTGAGGTTCTTTGCCTCACCTCTGTTGGCCCCCAAAATTGGCCTTGGTGCTGGTGGGGGGGTGAGGTTCTTTACCTCACCTCTGTTGGCCCCCAAAATTAGACCATCACTAGTAGAAGGGAGGAGGATACAGAAATGTCATGACACCAAGTCAATTAACTGCTCCTAGGAAAAATTACATCACTGGTGACACATCAGCAAAGATACGCTGGCACTACCATAATTCGCTGCATCAACAAATAGATCACAAAGCATACAAGTGATACATAGTCCAGGCAAGTTCTGTAAGCAGTTCAAAGTAGAGGAATCTATCAATATGTCCATATCCTCCCAAAATAAAGCATACAAGTGATACATAGTCCAGGCAAGTTCTGTAAGCAGTTCAAAGCAGAGGAATCTATCAATATGTCCATATCCTTCCAAAATAAATCAACTCATTGATTGAGCATTACTTGTTGAGTTATAAATCATTGATGTATCAGCTTACACGGTTTGTTGTGATAACTCTCGAAGAAGTTGTAGTTTGGTTTTATCTTTGTCTTCACCGGCACTGGGATGAAAATAGGAATTTTGACAATGATGCTAAAAAAAATATGTAACATTTCAACAGGTACTAAGAAAACAATATTTAGAACAATTTACATTATCCTGAACAGAATTATTAAATATAATGAAAAGGAAAGGTGAAAGTAAACAAACAGATTTGTTAACCTTCTATTTGTTCATATATTAGAACAATCCTCAACAGCTGTTTACCCAAATTAAATTAAACTATTAAAATCACGTGAATAATAAAAAAAATTTTTTTTTTTTTGGATCCATGTGCATGAGCGCCCCTCATATGTGAAATATGGACATACGCACATACAGACATACAACACAAAACAGAAGTGTGCACACGTAACATATAACACATAAGACAATAGTAAAGGCCTTGTAGCTTTACCTAGGTGAAATCTCCATTGCAATGTTCAAAAACTCCACAGTCAAAAAAACTGATCAGAAAAAACATTAACCTAGGTCTGTATGAGCTCAAAAATAAAATAGAACTTTATGATGTGGGAAAAAGCAATAATAAAATAGATATTGAAAAAAACATCCTGGTTAATCACTGTCACAGATGTAAGAATAGCCAAGCTGGAGATCTGGATATCAGCTGTTATGGATTTGAGTGGAATCATCTTCCTTTTGTTCTGTAGGAGCTGTTTTAGTTAGTCTCTCTGGAATCCAAATCGGCTGCTGTTCTTCCTGTGGAAAAACACAAACAGAGCCCCGACTCCAGACTATCACTGGGTCAGGACCTTTCCATTGTCCTGTTAGAATATCTTTCCAAAGTACCTTAGGCTTATGTACATTTTTTGGATACAAATGTCTTTCCGCAGCACTAAGCCCTGATGAATCCAAATTTAAAAAGTTTAGAGTAAAAAGGGTTATTTTAAGTTTATCTTTGGGGGATATATACCCCTTTCCAATTCCCTCCTTTTGTTTTAATAAGTACATTTTAATAGTTTGATGAGCTCTTTCAACTATGCCTTGTCCTTGTGGATTGTATGGAATTCCTGTTATGTGAGTAATGCCAAATGATGAGCAAAATTGTTTAAAAGAGGTGGACGTATAACCAGGACCATTATCGGTTTTTAACTGTTTTGGAACGCCCACAGTGGCAAAATTTTGTAAGCAATGAGCTATAACATCTTTAGTTTTTTCTCCAGCATGAAAGGAGCCCATCAGAAATCCGGAAGAAGTATCAACTGTAACATGTAAATATTTTAATTTTCCAAATTGTGGCAAGTGTGTGACGTCCATCTGCCAAATATGGTTAGGTATCAGTCCTCTAGGATTGACTCCAAGATTAACTTGTGGTAAAAATGTCACACAATTTTGACATTGTTTTATTATATGTCGGGCTTGTTCTTTAGTTATTTTAAAATGCTTTTGTAAAGTATTAGCATTGACATGGAACCTTTTATGAAAATTTATAGCTTCTTCTATTGTGGAGAAAATATGTATGTCATGTGTAGTTTTATCTGCTAACTCATTGCCCAAACTAAGGGCTCCAGGCAATCCTGTATGTGCCCTGATATGTCCTATAAAGAATGGATCTTTTGTGTCCCAGATTAGACTTTGTATAGTAGAAAACAAAG
This sequence comes from Marmota flaviventris, assembly GCF_047511675.1. Classification (NCBI taxonomy): domain Eukaryota; kingdom Metazoa; phylum Chordata; class Mammalia; order Rodentia; family Sciuridae; genus Marmota; species Marmota flaviventris. Next base: position 16,881,832 of record NC_092506.1, on the reverse strand, counting down.
AGAAAACAGTAGAAGAAGGGGAAATCCTACCAGCATCTTCAAGGGATACTATAGCATTAACTACATACTGACTATCAGAAAATAAATTAAATACAGAATTTTTAAACATCATAAAAGCTTGTAATACTGCATTAAGCTCTACCTTTTGAGCTGATTGTTTGGGTACTAAAAATGTAAAAGTTTGATCAGGGGTAACTACTGCTGCTGTACCATTATTTGACCCATCAGTGAATATATTTGGAGCATTCATGATAGGGGTTTTTTTTTTGTCATCTTTGGAAAAACTGCAGGATGTTTAGACCAAAAAGACAACAAAGGATTAGACGGTAAGTGATTATCAAATGAAACATTAGATTTACACATGATTATTGCCCAAGTATTTAACTCATTAGCTAACTCATCAATTTGATCTATAGTATATGGAGTAATAATTTTATTGGGAGAAATCCCAAACACTCCCTTGGCTGCTTTTATTCCTTTGAGTATTAATTGTCCTACAGCCTCAGGATACCTAGTAAGAATAGTATTAGGAGAATAAGATAAATGTATCCACAATAATGGACCTTCTTGCCAGAATACTCCTGTAGGTATATTTTTTGTTGGCAGTACAATAAATAATAAAGGCAAACTTATATCAATTCTATCCAAATGCATATTTTCCATATATGTTTCAATGATTTTTAATGCCTTTCTTGCTTCAGGCGTCAACATGCGGGGTGAATTTGGATCTGATGGACCTTTTAGAATATCAAATAAAGGTCCCAACTCTCCTGTTGGTATGCCTAGATAAGGCCTTATCCAATTTATGTCTCCTAATAACTTTTGAAAGTCGTTAAGTGATTTGAGTTGATCTACTCGTATTTGAATTTTGGGTGGACGGATCATGGTTGAGGATAATAAAACCCCTAAATAATTAATTGGAAGATTTAATTGTACTTTATCTATTGCTATCTCTAGATTATAATTTTTTAATAAATTTGTAAGTGTGGCATAACATTCTAGCAATGTGTTTTTATCTTTATGTGCCAATAACACATCATCCATATAGTGAAATATTTGTAGTTCAGGATTTTGATTTCTAAGTGGCTGGATTGCTTTGTTAACATAAATTTGACACATAGTTGGACTATTAGCCATCCCTTGAGGGAGTACTTTCCATTCATATCTCTGATCAGGACCTTCATGATTTAGTGCAGGGATAGTAAATGCAAAATGTGGACTAATCTCGGGATGAATTGGAATTGAAAAAAAAAAACAATCTTTAATATCTATAGCTAAAACATACCAGGTTTTTGGTAAAGCAGACAATTGGGGAATCCCTGATTGAGCAGGTCCCATAATAACCATCTCATTATTAATGGCTCTTAAATCTTGTAATAATCTCCATTTACCAGATTTCTTTTTAATGACAAAAATGGGAGTATTATGGGGAGATACGGAAGGTTGTATATGTCCCTCCGCTAATTGTTGTTTGACCAGGTCATGGGCTATTTGTATCTTTTCTTTAGTCAGGGGCCACTGAGGAACCCACACTGGTCTTTCTGATTTCCAAGTAATTTTGATTGTCTCAGTGGCCCTTTCTGAAAACCCAATCCATGTCTATTTGTTTTTTGATCTATTTGAATTGGTGCTGTCATACCTTGTTCTTGTTCTCTTAATCTTTCTTCTTTCCTAAAGCCTTGTCTAGCCCTAGTAGTGGGCGCATTAGGATTGATGTTATTTGTTAATGTCAAACCTAATTGATCTAGGACATCTCGTCCCCATAAATTTATAGGAAGATGATCCAATACATAGGGCTGTATAGTTCCTTCACATCCTTCAGGATCCTTCCAATCTAATACCATTGCACTTCTATGGGGATTAGTTGCCACTCCTAGGCCTCAAAGCGTTTGAGTGGCTTGTTGTAATGGCCAATGTTTCGGCCATTCTTGATGAGATATGATGCTAAGGTCTGCACCTGTATCAAGTAGCCCATTAAAGTCATGTCCTTGAATATTTAGTTTTAGCATTGGGCGAGAATCTAGATTTAAAGACAGCATAGCCCAATCTACACCTGTGGAGCCTAATCCCCTGGAACCTCTTTCTACAGTACTACTGGAAAATTTATCATGTAGGCTGGGTATTATTAATAACTGTGCTATTCTATCTCCTGGTGAAATTACTGATATACCTCTTGGAGAACTAGCTATAATTTTTATTTCACCTTCATAATCGGGATCAATTACCCCAGGACTTATCATAAGTCCTTTTAGTGTTGAAGAACTGCGTCCCAATAATAAGCCTACTGTTCCTTGGGGAAGAGGTCCTTTTACTCCTGTGGGAATGATTTGAACTCCCATCTCTGGAGTTAGTACTGCTCTGGCAGAGGCGCAGATATCCAACCCTGCGCTCCCTCTAGTTTGTCTGATGAGGGATTTAATGGATAATGCGTCCTGGGCACTACTTTGATGGTGTTGCTGGGTTCCTCCACTGCCCCGTATATTTGTGGTTTGGGGCCCCGGAGCATTGGGCCCTCCAGTCCGTTTTTTGGCAATGGAGCCTGATGTCTTTCTCCACGATATCGTGGGTAAACACTTGGTCCTTGTCTGTTTTTTGATAACGGAATACCTTCTATGGTGGTTTGAGAACGGCATTCATTAGCCCAATGTTTCCCTCTACGGCATCGTGGGCAAATACCCGGTATTCTATTCCTTTGATACCTAGCCTTGTTAAACCCTCCTCCTATGGGGCAACTCCTTTTAAAATGTCCTGTTTGATCACAATTATAGCATGTTTTTGGCCTGGCATCTAAAGCCTGTTGTACTGCTGCTAAGACTTGCCCTTGTTCATTAATGTCTCTACATAATTTAATATATGTGTTTAAATCTTCATGTTTCCATGGTCTGATGACCTCTCTGCAGCAACGATTTGCTTGGTCATAAGCCAGTTGTTTTATAAATGGCATTGCCTGTTCTGTATCTCCAAATACTCTAGATGCTGTCTGAATAAGCCTATCTACAAATTCAACGTAAGGTTCATTAGCTCCTTGTATTACCTTAGATAATTGTCCTTGTAAATCTCCATGCCCCTGTAAAGTTTTCCATGCCCTAACTGCGTCTGCAGCAATTTGTGCGTATACGCCAGGATCATATTCAATTTGTTGCCGTTGACCCTCATAAGGTCCTTTTCCTAATAACATCTCTAGATTTCTTTGAGGGTAACCGGCTGTTGCATTTTGCCTAGCTGTCTCCATGCAAAATTCCTCATTGGCAACCTTCCATAACAAATATTGTCCTCCATTTAGCACAGATCGACACATGTTAGCCCAATCTGCTGGCGTCATGTCTAAGTTGGTAATGGATTCGACCATGCTCACAGTGAAGGGTGCTTGCGGCCCGTAGGTTGTTACAGCCTCCTTTAATTGCTTCACTGTTTTGAAATCTAAAGCACGGTGAATTCGTTGCCCTCCTGCCTGCTCAAGTACAGGGCATGCTAATCTTTGGGGTCCTGCCTCAGGATTCCGTCCATCAACTACGGGAGTTGAGGGCCGCTCAGCTGTAGATGGAGCTGTTGGTTGAATTACGCCCTCTGGTGATAGAACGGGGTTAGTAGCAGCCTCCTGTTGTAATTCCCCGCCTGATGGTTGTTTTTCCTCTAAGCTTTCTTTCTTCAAATCTTCCTCTGTCTGACTAGCTTGAGAGACCTTCTCTTTCGCTTGACCTAACATGTTTTCTACCATAGTCTGGACCTCTAACAATTTACTTAACAGTCTTTCGGTTTGTTTTTTACTAGTTTCTAATCTACTATAAAGGTAACGCAACCCAATAAGATAGCATAAAACAAAACCGAAACAGAATGAAACAAAAACCGAACAAAGAATAGTTGTATCAATTTTCTCTTTCTCAGGGCCGAACAACTTCAAACCTTGAGCCAACCAATTTTCCCAGTTTGCCTGAGAAAATTCTAGGGATAGGCAGCTTGAAACAAAAACAAGATAAATCAAAACGAGAACACATTGTTTTTTGAAATGGTCACCCATTTTGTTGCCTTCCCTCAGGGGCGAGCAATTTTACTCACCTCCAAACTTCAGGCGTTCCCCGTGCGGGCCACCAGTTGCCGCAGTCTGGCTGGGCACAAAATCACGAGCCACTCAAGCAGGAACAAAGTTTATTTTTTGAAACTGCCGCCAATGTCCGGTACCGCCCGGGAAGATTTTTTCCACACACGCGGCCTCCTCTCGGACCGCCGAGAGCGCTCCTCCCCTGGAACTCCCTCCTACTGTACTTCCCCAACCAATGGGAACTCTCCAGGAGTCCCATAGCCGGCCTAGGTGAACAGCAGGAGTCCAATATCCATATGAATGCAAATCTTAACATAATCATATCATCTCAATGGCTAGCTGGCGTCACCTTTAAAAACTTCACATGCCCATGTACTTTTTCCTCAGTCACCTCTCTTTTGTGGATTTCTGCTGTTCCTCCACTGTTGCTCCAAATATGCTGGTGAACCCAGTTGCAAAAGACAGAAGCATCTCCTTTTCAGGATGTGTGGTACAATTTTTTTCTTTTGTACCTTTGTAATAACTGAGTCTTTTCTACTAGCAGTGATGGCCTATGACCGCTTTGTGGCCATCTGCAACCTTCTGCTCTACACAGTGGCCATGTCCCAGAAACTCTGTGCTGTTCTGGTGGCTGGATCCTATGCATGGGGGTTGGCCTGTTCCCTTATACTAACATGCTCTGCTCTACAGCTGTCTTTCCATGGCTCCAACACCATTGATCACTTCTTCTGTGAGTTCTCCTCCCTGTTCTCCCTCTCATGCTCAGATCCCCACATCACTTCTTTGCTGCTCTTTATTTCTGCCACATTTAATGAAGTCAGCACACTGCTCATCATCCTCATGTCTTACTGCTAAGAGCCAAGTATATGATGCATGGCATTTTTGGTCGAAAGGTGACGCCAGCTAGCCATTGAGATGATATGATTATGTTAAGATTTGCATTCATATGGATATTGGACTCCTGCTGTTCACCTAGGCCGGCTACTGGACTCCTGGAGAGTTCCCATTGGTTGGGGAAGTACAGTAGGAGGGAGTTCCGGGGGAGGAGCGCTCTCGGCGGTCCGAGAGGAGGCCGCGTGTGTGGAAAAAATCTTCCCGGGCGGTACCAGACATTGGCGGCAGTTTCAAAAAATAAACTTTGTTCCTGCTTGAGAGGCTCGTGATTTTGTGCCCAGCCAGACTGCGGCACTTCAGTATAGAAATTTCTAGATCATGTCTTTAGGGTTTCAGAGGAGTAAGTAAAAATGAAGGGGAATTTGGTTTTCCATGAGTAAATTCCATCTCTTGGGAATTCTCAAGAAACCTGGGATTAAAAAGACACTATTTGGCACATTTCTCATTGTTGATCTCCTTTATCTTACTGCAAACCAAGTAATGGTAATTTTATTGGACTGGATTCCCAATTTCACACATTACTAAATCTTTTCTCAGTCACCTGTCCTCTCCTGATCTCAGATACTATACAACAATTGGAGCTAGGATACTGGTAGGCTTGATTGTCAAGAACTTGTCAACCCCCTTATTTTGCTGTGCTCTGCAGTTCTTGATCTTTCTGTAAAACAATAAAGTGACTATTTTTTTTTCAATTTTTTTAAACACCACATGGGGTTACATGGAATAGAATCATAATTCATAGTAACAGAATGTGGTATGTGGAAAGGACATTATAAATAATCTAGATTATCTTTCTTTTTTGTAAAAGAAGATTGAAATAGATTATGTATTAGATTATGCCATATCTTTTGCATTCTTATATTTAACAGTTACAGCATTAAGGGTGAGCACAGAAAAAAATTATACCATTAACCCTGTCAACCCAATAACCAATATTGTGCTTATTTCAACAATATTTGCCATCAGTCATTGATTGACATGAAAGAAGGATGTGCTTAAGAGAGATCAAGAGAAGAAGGGAAGAATGAGGACTGGACTAGACAGACTGTAATAGATCCAGGCCTTTGGTGCTGTGTTCCACAGATTGTTAGAATCCCAAGTTTGAAAGAATTGGGCATTATTAACTTATGTCAATATATGATTTCATGACTTCATGACTGATAACTCTACATCATGTACAAACAGAAGAATGAGAAATTATACTCCATCTTTGTATGATGTGTCAAAATACATTCTACTCTCATGTGTAACTAATGAAAACAAATTAAAAAGAGTAAAATGGATAAAAATGAGCCAACGTGAACCATCTGCTCAAACTTCTGTTTTGGTTATGAATCCAATAATAATAGTTTCACATGATACATTTTGAAACTCATCAATTTCAGGGAGGTTAATTTCAATATCAAACCAGTTTATGATATTTTGGTCATCCTTTCATAAGTCTTTAATTTCTCTTATTTCACAGTCACTGTATCTAACGATAGGGGCCGATATGAAGCTTGAATTGGCCTCTAAATATGACAATTAAAGTGAATATCTGAGAAAGAGATGGGTTAGTTGGATAGAAAATTTTTACCATCAGGTTACTGGCAAGCCACATTCATCCCTTTTGCCTAAATTTCAGAATATTTCAAACATTGTTTTCACCATTTTATTGTTCAACTTGAGCTGGTATAACAAAATACCATAGAACTGTTGTCATATAAACAACAAAAATTTATTTTTCAGAGTTCTAGAGGACAGAAGTCTAATATTTAGGCACTGTGAGATTCAGTGTCTGGGGACAGCCCCTTTCTGTCCAGAGACAACTGTTTTCAGTGTCTTCTCATGGCAGAAGGGTCCAGGGAGATCTCCAGGCCTGTTTGATGAAGGCAGTACTCCCATTGTGGAATACCCTGCACTCATGAATTTATCACCCCCAGAGGGTAATAGTACCATCATTTGGGGATTTGGGGTCACAATGCATAGGTGAAAGAAAAACAAAATACAATAACCATGTACAGAATGCACTATTTCAAAACATCAGGAGATAATTCACAAATTGTTATAGAGGTGGAAACACATAGGCTTTTTTAATAAAGCAAGAATTGTTCATAGGTATTTTCCCTCATGATATCTTCTCCTGACTTGTGATTGTAGTTACCATTCAGGCAGGCAGACTCTCATTAGTAAGAAGTTGCACAATTTTGCAGTGTCTTAACAATTCTACAGATGATTGCTACTGAATGAGTAAGGTTTCTTGCATGGTGGTTGTTGCAGGTTGTGACCTGTCTTCTGTCTGAGCTTTTGTCTTCCATTACAACCACTGTTGAGATGAAAAGTTTGGTACATAAGACAGAGAATCTTCCCAGTCCACACTTCCCTGCTCCTAAGAATTCCATTTCTTTCCATCTCACTCAGGTCACTAGACACTTGCTTTCACTTGTTACTTCTATCATTTTCCCTCCTAGCCTGACAAATCCACAGGTTAATATCTCCAAACCAGAATTCTGTTCTTCTATGTCTGTTCTTTCAACTTGGAGGCCAGAAAGAATGTGGAACAATGTACATCTGTTTGTAGCTGTAATTTCTCCTCCATCCATTTTGTTCTTGCCTCTGTAATTAGTTTTGCATCAGTACCGAAATGTACACACTTCAACAATGGGCATTCAATAATGGCAGCACAATACAGCCCTTCCTTACCACATTAGTTTAGACAAATTTCTGTCAACAATGGCAGAGTATCATCCCTGCTGCTCTCCAAACATAGAGTGTCCCTGTACTACTATGGCAGGCCTCCAGGATCGGGCATTTAGTTCTCCCCCTCCACATACACATAAGTGGATGCTCAGGATTTCCCCTATGGAAGGTTCCTTCTCTTTCATCAGTTTTATAAGCTCCTTGCTAGCTCATTGATTATTTCATAAAAATGGAATCTGGTGTGTAAGAACCAGCCATAAATGGTGAAAGGTGCAGAAAGATTGATGAAAGAGGCAGTTAAACATAAAATTTCACAGAGTCCAATCCAATTCATTAGGTACTTAAAGACAGAGCATGTCTTGGGTGGCAGAAGTCACTCTCCATGGTATGACAAAAAGGTTCATATGCTAAACTAGACAAACGTGATCTATTGCCAATCAGAGTGTAGCTGGGATTCCTCAAAAAATAAAATAAAATAAAATAAAAAAATTACTATTAATATATTAAACATAAGTTAAGGAAAATTCAAGACTTCAGCGATTATCACTGAATGTTCTGCTGAATATCTCAATCATTTTCTACTGTTTAAAATGCATGCCAGGTTTACCTGATGAACAAGTCAGCAATTTCGAGCAAGATGCCTATACTCATGTCAAGCTGATACATACAACTGAGAGAATCACCATGTCAACTAAGTAGAGGCCCAGCTCAATCCTGATAGGTAACACTGAGAAAAAGAAGGAATAAATCACCAGACAGAAATGACAAATAACTTAGTATCCCCAAAACAATATCTATTCTTCCTTCTTTCTAGCCTTTCTTTCTTCTTTCCTTTATTTCAGTTTTTCTTTTTCTTTTTTTTTAAATTTTTTTTTATTTGTTTTAATTGGGCTCTCACTATGTTTTCCAGGTTGGTCTCAAACTGTTGGGCTCAAGAGACACTCTTACCTCAGCATCCCAAGTAGATGGGGCATCAAGTACACACTTCCATATTGAGCTACCAGTATCCATTCTTAATCAAAATTATAAGGTATACATGAAAGTAAGAGACAATAACTTATTGTAAAAAAAAATTAGAAGACCCAGATTTACGTACAACATAGATATTAGAACTATATGATAAATAATCTAAAATAGTCATGATTTCTATATGCATTAATGAAACAGGTGGGCAATGAAACATGTATGCAGGCGTATAAAGCAAATTTCAAAAAAGTCATGAAAACTATAGCTAGAAATTAAACTTAAAAAAATAAGAAAAAATACATTAAAGAAGAACAACAGTAGGTCCAACATAACTGAGCAGAATTTTAATGAAATTAAAGGCGTATCAACATAGTATACCCCAAATGAAAAAGAGTAAAGACCACACCTGAAGACAGTGCAGTAAGTAACACCAAGGAATCAAAATAACTATAATTAGAAATAATGGGGTTTTCCTTCAAGATAAGGAGGTCAGGGCAGAGGAAATATATGTAGGAATGGGGCTAATTTTTTTTCTGAAATTAATCAAAAACGAAAAGAAATAGAAAAACAAAAGTCTCCAAGATGAACAATAAAAGGTCAGAGACAAGCAGAAAGAACACAGACACACACACACACGCACACACACACACATACACACACACATTCTCGTCCAGAAAAAGTTTTGAAAAGTAAAATAGAAATTACTGAAAGGAAGAATCATGACAGAGATAGTAGGGCTTGTCGTTCTTAAAGCTATTGATGTTTTACATGGGACAATTTTTCTTGGGGGCCACTACTTCCTGTAAATTGAATTAGAGGATGCTGAGCTGCACCCCTAGCTTCTTAACACTAGATGCTAGTAGTAGGAAATGTAAGAACTGGAAAAAGGTCAAAAAATTTTAGATGAGTTTATGGTTTATACAAAGAAGATATAAAAATTAACCCTGATACAACAATATTTCAGGTTATCCCCCCTTTTATTTTGGCCTTCAGAATTTTAGTCAAGATGATAATTTACCCTACTCTGAGTTGATATAAACTTTCCTTTTTTAAAATGTGAAAAATAAAATAGGTGCTTGAGTAGAGAATCCAACTGTCTCCATAGTTTTATGTGCAATCTTCGACAGATCAACTTTAGAAATATACTGTACAGGAGTTGAAAATATCTCAATATGTTTATCTGAAACAGCTTTTGCATCATGCACACATTGAAAACCCAAATGGACATCCAGTGATAGATAAAGACAAGTAGAACAGGTGCCTCGCTTATCCTTATCAAGTGTGAAGGGCAGCACACCTAGCAGCATTCACCTGGATGCCTTCCAGCATTGGACAGCCACTAGGGAGAATGCAGTCTCTACACTGGCTCTGGTCCTATGTTTTCTTCATGTTCAGCTACGAAGTGCAAAACCAGACACCAGAATGGTAATACTTGTATCTCATGATTCAGAATAGCTTCAGACACATAGTGTGATTGTTAATTAGAATTTTCTTATTAGTAGGTTCATTATCTTTCTACTATTTGAAGGAAATTTGGTGTGGCTTAAGGCACTCCACCAACTGGAAAGTATGGGATTTGTATAATATTATGAGAAAGTGGATGTTTATAAGAAATATACCTGTTCCTTCAGAATGGAAGCATAAACTCTAATCATATATTTGATATGCAGTTATACAATTCCACAAAGAACTATGGATTCTGAAAGGAAGCATGTTTGATATTAAACAGTTATATCTTCAATTAAAGTAGTTTAACGAAATACTCAGCCAATTCCACAGAGATTAATTATATTTCATAGCTTACATCACATGATTTTGTGCCATTTGTATTTTGTTAAACCATAGATATTAATAACAATTTTACTTAAGAGACCCATTTCCCAGGGGGTTACGTATAGTATAAATCTCTAACCTTATACTATTCACTTACCATCCTCAGTATCAAGGAAGAAAAGCTGGTACTTCAAGTGTGATAGCCAAAACTAGATTTGGGTTATTTGAAGAAGGAAATTAGAATATTTTCTGATAAAAGATAATTTAAATATGTTAACCGCATCTCTCTTATATTTATAGACTGTTTCTCTGTGAAGTTAATTTATACAATGTGTTTGCCTTATAGTTTTGAGAGGCAGTTGATGGGAATGATTTCCTGTGTAACATAAAGCATCGAAAGTATAAAAGACAGAGTAATGAATGGTAGAATTTGTCTTATATCTGTCTGTGTCTCTCTCTATGTCTCTCCTTTTAATAGACCTAAACAATTTCTAAGAATAATAGTACTTCTAAACAAAACAATATCTTATCTTTTCTTATTTTCTGGATTAAGACTTCAGATGCATGTTGCCTAGTTATTTCCAGGTAAGTTCACATAGGTATTCATCTTTATGAGTAATCAGAAATATTGAACCTTAATTAATGAAATAACTGTCAATTTTGTAAGTAAAGTTCCTATGATTTTCAGGGTTCCTTTTATTGTTTATTCATTCTACATATTTCTGTATTTAAATGATCTATCTTCCTGTAATTCCTCAAATTTGTCATGTTTTTATATAGTAGCTGTAAATCACCTCACTTAAAAAAGTAATGTTATGACAAATCAAACCAAAAAATAGTGTATATTACACAAGGTCATGTTGTCTGTAAATCTCTTAAATGCAACTAACCAAGTATTACAGGGAACAAGGTTTAATTTCTATGTATTTTAAGATGAAACATAAAATATATTTCAAAGTCCATGGAGTGACATAACTTATTAGATCACCTGAACCTACTTTGGTAGAAAAAAGGTGGAAATAAATATCAAGTGCTCCTGATGAATAAATTAATTTAAATCAGTAATACTCACTAAGATGCTTAACTTTTAAATTGCTTGGTAGTTATGTTTTGTTATCTTCATAAATATTCTGAGATCAATGACATATATACACACATGAAATTTTTCTGATTTTAATATAGACTTTTTTTTTTTTTCCTTTTTATTCTCTTTCCAGAAAAAAATACAAAACAGAATATCTTCCCAACCTGACTCAGTGATCAATGGTGGGAAAAAACTGCACCACCATGACAGAATTCATTCTCCTTGGATTATCAGATGTCCCTGATCTGAGAGTCCTTCTCCCCCTGATGTTCCTTCTCATCTATGGAGTCACCGTATTGGCCAACCTGGGCATGATTGCTCTGATTCAGCTGAGCTCCCGACTTGACACGCCCATGTACTTTTTCCTCAGCCACTTGTCCTTTGTAGATTTCTGCTATTCCACAACAATCGTACCAAAGATGTTGGCCAACATCTTCAGCAAGGACAAAGCCATCTCTTTCCTAGGGTGCTTCGTGCAACTCTACTTCTTTTGTACATGTGTGGTCACTGAGGTCTTCCTCTTGGCAGTTATGGCTTATGACCGCTTTTTGGCCATCTGCAACCCTCTCCTTTACATGGTTACCATGTCTCAGAAGCTTCGTATGGGCCTTGTTTCCAGTTGCTACCTCTGTGGAATGGTATGTTCTCTGATTCACTTGTGTTTAGCTCTTGAAATCCCATCCTATACATCAAATGTGGTTGATCATTTCTTTTGTGATCTACCACCTATCCTTTCTCTTGCTTGCTCTGATGTGTCTGTTAATGAACTCATGGTATTAATTGTGCCCACTGTGAATGAGGTCATTACCATTATCATCATCCTCACCTCCTACCTGTTCATTCTCATTACCATCCTGAAGATGCGCTCTGCAGAAGGGAGGCACAAAGCTTTTTCCACCTGTGCCTCCCACCTCACAGTCTTAGTTGTCTTTCATGGAACAATTCTGTTCATTTATTGCCAGCCCAGTCTAGGCCACAATCGGGATGCTGACAAAGTGGCCACAGTGTTCTACACTGTGGTGATCCCCATGCTGAATCCCCTGATCTACAGCCTGAGGAACAAGGATGTGAAAGAAGCTCTCAGAAAGGTAATACGATCTGGGCTGGGGTTATAGCTCAGTGGCGGAGTGCTTGCCTAGCATGTGTGAGGCACTGGGTTTGATTTTCAGTACTACACATAAGTAAGTAAAAATGAAGTTCTATCAACAACTAAAAATAATATTTTTTTTAAAAAGGTGATGGGATTCAATTACTTTTGAAGAATCATTTTCTTATATAGATTTCAGGGTTGCAAAAGGAAACCTCAAGAGGACTTATGTGTGAATCAATGTGGGGAAATGTCAAACAGGGAAATATTTTAGGCACCAGGGGATTATATGTGCTTTCAGGTGGACCACTTGTCTGTATGTTAAGTCATGTGCTATACTATTTAATTATTGTTTAACTGAATATTCTACCTTCACTTCTCTTCTTCAATCTCCAACTGGTTTAAATGGGTTTGTAAGATAGTATAATTATTCCCAATTTTAGGGTCTGAGATAGGTACGATGTTTTTCCAACAAAGTGCATATTGAAATGCTTTTTCATCATCCTTGATGCATATAAACATTTTCACTAAATTTACTTCACTTTTACTAGAGGGAAAAATACATTTATTTAATCATCTATGCTTTTTTTCATAATATGCTATTAGTTTCCACTGAGCTGTTATGTATTTCTGGATAATATTTTCAGTAATTTTCATTTTATTACTTTTTCTTTGGAGAGATTATAATTTTGGAACCTTTGTAAACTTTCTCATCTGCAAACTAGACATGAGATTCTCTACATTTATTACAAAATATTCATGAAAATTAAATATTGTCTTAAATTCTTACCATTATACGTAATATAACATTAATAAACTAGTATATTATTATCGTATTTTATTGCTTCATTTTTACTTTCATGTTTAAATTTTATAATCATTCCTGATTAAACAATTTAGTTATGTGTTTGATGCCCTACTTTCTTAAGATTTCCACATCCATGTTAATGTTTTTATTATTTATATCTGCAGGAAATGATGCCTTTCATTCATTACCTTTTCTAAATATAAACACTTATCTTAAGCCCATTGTGTTAATTTCCTATGGATTCTGAAAATAATGACCACAAACTTGATGGTTTAAAACTGTGGATTTTTATTTTATCACAATTCTGGAAGTCAAAAATCTGAAATTTGTATTCTGTGCCAAAATCAAGGTGTATCAGCAAGTTCTAGAAGAGAATCTACACCTTGCTCTTTCAGCTTCCGGTGGCAGCAGACATTCCATGAGAGTTCATTCAACCATGCAAACACCTTCAAACCTCTCTCAGCTCCATCATCATTGTATCTTCTCCCGTGTGTGTGTGTGTGTGTGTGTGTGTGTGTGTGTGTGTGTGTTGCTTCTCTCTTAACCGCAAGATTAAGATTGAGTGAGATTGCATTTACAGTAACCCCCAAACCTGAAAGTAATCCAGGATAGACTCCCTGATAACAGAGATGGGAACATTTGAGAAAATGTTGTTGAATATGAAAACCAGGTCAAGTGAGCATGAATATATAGACAAAGCTCTAATCTAGAAAAGAAAACAAAAAGGAGATAAGGGGCTCCACTTCCAGATGAACAGGACAGCCCTTATTGAGAGAGTCATCAACATTGCCCACAAACCAAAAGATGGACTAGCCTTTTATTGAGTTGCTGGGTCAGGAAGGGTCTAGTATTTTTATGATAATTCCTTTAAGGAATTTCTTTCCTGTGGAAAAGACTCCTGGATATCTTAGCATGGTCCTACTCTATCTGATGTTTATGGTTATTTTCATTATGAACGGGGGGATAAGAAAAGAAAACTTCCACATAGTGTGAGTGGGGAAGTAGAAAAAGATGGTTAAAACAAATTATAAATGAAGGCCCAAGAGTTTGTCTGCCATTTTACCCCCTGATCAGTCCCAGTCTCATTCCTGTCAGGATCCTTCATCTAATCACTTCTGCAAGTAACCTTTCTCCAAACAAGGTAGCATCAGCCGCGCGACCAGCACGCTGGCTTCATACAAGAGGTTCGTAGCATAGAAGTTAACTAGTGAGATCAAAATAAACACACAAGACTCAATTACCTTTTTCTTTGACCAGGTCTGAGACGGCCCTCCCTCTGGCTCCCGCCTCGAACCGCAAGGCTTACTCAGGACTAGCAGGAGAGAGAGGTAGGGTATGCCAGGGAGTGGCCTTTTATTGGGGAACAAGAAATTCAGGGGAAAATTCCATCCAATGAAGGTCAAGGGGGACAGCATTCCAAGGTCAGGGTCAGTGTTGGTCTCAGGGTCAATGGTCAGTCACACCCCCACACAGACAGGTTCTCGCACCTGGAGAGGGTGGAGATTAGTTCCGCCATAGTTTGGCCAGAACACCTCACACCCAATCAGGGAGGTGCCCAATCACATTGGAGAATGGCTTCCCACAGTAGCAATTATAGGTTCCAGGATTATATAACCTGATATCTCCGACAGTTGTCTTCAAGGTTAACATGTACATCTTTTAAAGGCTAAGTCATAATTGACTTTCCTTGTTTCTACACTATTTGTTTTATTATTCTCTTAAGATTGCATTGCTACTTCTTTTTGTCTCTATTTTCATGAGTCACTCATTTAAATGGAACATAGATCTTTGTTACTTTAGTGAATTGAGAGGATCACTTGACATATAAGATCAAACACCTGTGACGATGTTCTGATTCCTAGTGAATGATTTTGAGCAAGATGCTTAAACTCAACCTAACTTCTCTCACATATAACCTGCAAATAAGCTGGTAGCTTCAGACTGCTATTTTGGACTTAAATACTACAATAATAACAATGATAACGATTATAATGATAAGAATAATAATAGCAACCACAACATTGACAACAACAATGCCTGCAAAGAACTCGCCCACAAAATGCACTTTAACTGATTCTTGACAAAAAAAAAATATTTGAGTTTGAGGGTCATTTGTTATCTATTTAAAATGTTTTAGTATCCCTGGAAAAGACAGCTACATTTTTTGTTTGTTTGTTTTCTCTTTTCTGAAAAAAAATTATTTATCTATCGAGGTAAAATTGACAATTAAAGATTCTTTAAGGCATATAACTTGATAATGTGATGTATACACAGAAAACAAAGTGATCGCCATAGTGGAGATAATTCATAATTCTTTACCTCACAGTTACCGATATTTTTCTTTTCCTTTTTCTCTTCTTTCTTTTTCTATGGTGAAAAGAGTACATGCACATTAAACAAATTCCAAATATACAATGCAATAGTATTTACTATATGACTGTGTCATATATAAATACACACTGATTGAAAGAATGACTTATGTTCTGCTTGTGATGGACAGTTAGCACTCAGTGGATTTTCAAATGTTCAAACTGGAATGAGATTTTATTTATCTCTTGTGAGACTTTGAATGTGAAGACTAATGAAAGAGAAATTTCTTTCACAAAATTTTCTTCTCCAAAGAGAATAGTGATTCTCTATATTGATACTACTGACATTTTGGACCAGATCATTTCATGCTGTGGGAATTGGTCCTATATTTGATGGGATGATTAGCAGAATCCCTGATCCCTACTCATCAGATGCAAGGACTTAGCAGCCCGCACATTTATGACAAGCAAGGAATCTTTGCAGACATTGCCACATTTCCTACAGCAGAAGTCCCCTTGCCCCAGTGGAGTGCCACTGGTCTAGAGAGTACATGAGTGTGTTACCAAAATCTCAGTGCTTGTCCTGGATGTCAATTCATGCCAACTTAATAATGAAGACATGATTTTGAGAAAAAAGATAAAAGAAGTTTTATTGCTTTGCTAACAAAGGAAAAACACAGGGGACTCCCATACCAGAGGCTGAGATTCTGCCCATCAGGAGAAATAGGATTTTAAAGAAAAAATTTCAAGGTTTGCATTCCAGGTGTGTTCTGGTAGGCGGTTCTTTGGCACCCAGATGTTGTGTTAGATATTCATTTCTTAGATGCTGTTGTGGTGTGAACTGATCAATATAATCAATAAGTCATAGACATAGGTTAAAGATTATAGAAATTGGGCTGGGATTGTGGCTCAGCAGTAGAGCGCTCGCTTAGCACAGGCAGGATCCAGGTTAGATTCTCAGCATCACTTAAAAATAAAGGCATTGTGTTGTGTCCATCTACAAAAAAAAAAAAAAAAGATTCATATTCTCTCTCTCTCTCTCTCTCTCTCCTTTAAAAAAACCAAACCTATAAAAAATTATAGGAATAAGATAAGATAGAATAGGATAATAAAAATAAGTACTATGAGATGAATAATGTTAAACTGTCCTAATAATAAGTTAGAAGTAAGCATAGAACATAAGTTCATCAGGAGTAAGCATAAGTAATAGCAGGATAATCATGTAACTGTAAGACATAGGATTTAAGCTACAGGAAATAAGATATAGCACAGTGTAAATTGATAAGTATAAGTCAGTAGGCCGATATAGTTATAAATATAGGCTGGTAGGTTAATACAGATATAGACAAGGTTAAATCAGTGTAGTTGTGAACAATTGTAGTAGCTTGATCATGTAGACATAAGGCTTATAGAGATCAGTAGTGAAATGATGAGTAATTGAGACAACTTCAGCATTGACTAAGTTATCACTACTGGGATAGCAGGAATGGAGTCACTGTGGGTATATGAAAAAAAGTGTGGCCATAGGGACTCCGTCTTAGCTGTTCTAGACTGCATCTTAGTTTTTCTGTTACTGCTTCTGTGAAGAGAGAACTGCATGACCCACTTCTGAGAAACAGAAACGAAAGCTGTCTTCTTAAAAAAAAAATGTTTTACTGTACTTTGTACCCCACAGAATGTACCTAATTCAGGATATAGTGGTGGTCATGGTGAGCTATATCCTGGATTTGAGTACATTTATGGGTCTATATGACTTTAAAATAGATTATCGCCCCTGCTCAGCTAAAACTCAGGATATGGTGGTCTAACACTTCTTCAGAATGGAAATGTGATAAAGTTAACTGCCTTTTTTAGCTTTTGTAACTTGCTTGCTTGCATGACACTGAAAGAAGCCCCTGAGTTGTGATTTTTTTTCATCCTTAAATTCCCAAGGCACAGGCCAGGAAACTGCTGTTCTCCCACAGAGCACCAGTCTCTACTTGTGAGAGACAGTCCCTGGCCAGGTAAATAAAGCTCTCTCTTGTTTGAATTCAGACTAAGAGTGTTTTCTGAGATGGCTCCCCATAACAATCCTCTAGCAGACCTATCCTTCCTGTAGTGGGTGTGTTGAAGGACAATTAACTAAGGGAAGAAAAGTCTCTTGGGCAGTAGTCTCCTGTGCTTCTACTTTGATAGCAAAACTATAAACCTTATTCCTTTTTCTCAACATGAAGTCCTCAGTATCAAATTGGCATCAGAGACAAGAAGTGAGCTTTTAGTAACAATAGTGCTTACTGTTCCCAAAGTATTCAAAGTCAAATTGGTAGAATAAGAAGTTTTAATTCAAGCCAGATTTGAAGGAAATCAAAACAAATAAAAAAAAAAAAAAAAAAAAAAAAAAACTTCATGTGAGTGTAGCTGGCACAAACACCCACAAGAGAGACATTGCTGAGTCAATCAAAGGTTTATTGACAGAGAATAACCCATCTGCTCCTATGACTATTACTTCAGGTCTTTGTTGTTGTTTTAGTAGTTAGGGATTCTTGAGGAAAGAGTGACAGGAGGGTCAAGCCTGGGTGCCCCTGCTGATTTTCCAAATGGGGTTACTTTGGCCTAAGGACTTAATATTTCATTGTTACTTTACTGCTGTCAGTCAAAAGCCAAGAGATGAACCTGGGTGAGACTTTTAAAAACTTCCCTTGGAAATTAAATAACACTGAAAAGGAGCATGGTCTCTCCCTCTCCTAGAGGACTCACTCTTCTCCTTGACAGCGTCCCTTTTACCTTTTTTTCCTATCTCCTTTAATACACACATGCCTGCTACATTGAGTGATATTTGAAAACTTTCTTGTGTTATAATGGGAGACAAACTCAAGCCTGAAAATAATAACAACTATCATGAGAATTAGTGTCTGGGAAAGGGAGAGCTCTCCTCCCCTTTGTAGTCAACCCTCTTGGGATCTTCAGGGAACCAGATTAACACCCCCCTATCTTTTGAGTTGTAGATGACTTCCCCTAGGAATCTAATGACTCCTTTGAAGTGTACATGCCCCTGTGGGGAATCAGGTCCAAAACTAGAGATTAATCTAAGGCCTTGTAAGAAGATGGGCAAAGGTGCAATTTATGCAGTCCAGCGGGAGAAATAAAGAATGTCCACACTCATATGCCTTTTTCAATGTTTTATTCACTCAAATTACTCAATATGATTTCACTCTATAGGTTCTTAATCAAGAAATAACAATCCTTAATGCTGGGCACTACAAACACAATAATTCAGACTGATAAATGCAATAAACACAACTAATTCAAAGTAAACAAATTCTACGTTAACTCTAAGCACACAAAACACTCTTAATTATGACAGACCTATTACAGACATTCCCTCTGCATGCTAAGCTTAAGTGCTAAATTCAAAGTCCTTGCTTAGCATCTGTATTTATACTGGATGGACATTTTAAGTGACAGCCACCATTTTTTAGGAAAAAGTTTCGCTTTCCTGCCCAATGGTGTTTCTGAGAAAGACTTGCCACTGGGTCATACCAACCCAACCCTTAACTACCTTCATTGGCACCTGCCCCACCTATTAGTGCCTGCCCTATAAAACTCCTGGAACCCAAGCCTATTCTGTCTCTCTTGCTATAGAGAGATGGTCTTTATTTGTTAGCTCTGGCAAATAAACTGTCATGTGTATTCTGCCTGGTCTCTGTCTTTCATTTCTTGCTTACTAGTCTCTTGTTCCTACCTTTCCCTTCACTCTCCTCCCCCCTTATCTTGCCTACATGACTAGTGACTAAAATGTGGAGTGATCCAAGAATGAGAATAAAACTTCCCATCAGAACAGACAGGAAGGGAGCAGCCCAGCAGATATTCATTACCAACTGCTTGCAGGGAGGAAAACTTCCCTGGAGGGAGGTAACCTTGAAAAGCAGAAGGGCTCTGGAGGTATGAGCATTTTATTTCCTTTCCTACCAGCCCCCATCTTCCCAATATAACCCAATCATTCATTATCTACACTGTCTTTTTTCACCTACCTGCTCCTCAATGCTATGTACCTACTGGCTCACTATTTTTCATTAAAAGAAGATTCTTAAACTTCCAAAATGTGTCTATAATTCATGAGATGGCCTATATCCCCCCTTGAATGTGTATTCCTTGTTTTAACCCTAAAGACATTTTTTTCTCTTGATATTGGCCACATTGTACTTTTAATATAAGCCTACTTTCTTAAATAAACTTCTGTCTATGCCTCTGACTGGTGCAAGTTGATGTCCTTACCATGTAAGCCAACTATACCACTGGCTCTGTCACAGGAAAGCAGGGAGCTGAAATTCCAAATCTTGGTTCTTGTGTTCTGATAAAAGAAAAATCATGCAAGAGATCTTTGATATAGGAGAAAGTTATATGAAAGTGAAGTGAAAGTTACCTAAAAATAAATTAAGACTTAAGCAGAGAGCATTCTCAAGAGAGAGTGAGTCATCTCCCAGCAAAAAATAACAAAGCAAAGGCTCTTTATTTATTTTCTTTTTAATTGTTTGATGTTTACCAAAAGAGCTGGGGACCATTTTCTGTGCTCTTTTCAGATCCTCCATCACATCAGGAGGTGGAGCTTTTGGTCCTCTCTGGAACTGTCATGGTGGCCATCCATTTAGCGGGGCTTCATCTACAAGTCAATTCCATGTTAATGTGGGCATTGATGTCAATAGCTGGTCAGAAGTTACCTTAGAGCACCTGCAATACTAAAAGAATCTTCCTTCCGAGACAATTTGAGACACATATAGTCATAATTCCTAGCTTTATATCAACATCAGTGGACCGTCTTATGAGTTAATCCCATTAATCCTTTTCTCTTGATATGTTCTACAAAAAGCTCCCTTTTTTTTTTTGTACAGATTAACTGCCACCATTTGATTTAATTTGACAGTTTAAAGAAGGACATTGAAGTAATTTAAAGAACACTTTGTGACCTTGCCATGCATTTCACTGCTCATTGCTAGCTACTACATAACAGTGCTGTCTCGAGTTTCCCCATCTCTCCTGGAACTTTTAAAACACTTCTAAGATACCTCTTCTCCTGTTGCTGTAGTCAGAGAAGTGGTTTATGATCAGTCATCTAGAGACACAGGGATTGGTTTCTGGTTAGACAGAAGTGAGATAATGAATTGATTGTAGGATTTTGCTGGGATCATTGGAAGAAGGAAGAGATACTTCCTACCCAGGTAATCCTCTGAGCAGTCAGAAACTCAAATGCTCATTGTTCTCTTTCCTAAGAATAGAGAGGCTACTTGAGATTTAAGTCAACAGAGGAAAGCCTAAGAGAGAAATAGAGAAAAATAAATAATCAATGGCACTTATTTTGAGCCCTTTGATCCTTTGTCTTCTGCTTTATGTCCAGAGTGTTCAATTATATCATTGACATATTCTGTTCATTTTAACTTTAATACAAATTTCAAGAATTTGCATTCTACTACGTTCAGACAAAACATTCCTACTCTTTTGGTCTGTATATGATATATCCCCTTTTTACATTAATGCAGAAATATTCAGAGGTGAAATGATTGAAATGTGAAGACTGTCAATTCATTAGTCCATCTTAATTTGAATGAACTGACTGGGTGATAACTCTATTCAGGTAGCCCTTTTTGGAAGAGATAGGTTACTGGGGGTGTGTTCTGGAAGCATTCATTTTCCCTATGACATATTTCTCCTCTCTTTGCTTCCTGGTCTCCATGAAAAGGACTTTATTTCTCCACCACCTCTTCCACCATGATGTGCTGCCTCATCTTGGGCTCAGAGTAATGGAGTTAGCCACCTATGAACAGAAAACTCTGGAACCATGTGCCAAAATAAACTTGCTTCTCTAGTTGTCAGGTATTTTGTTTATAGTAACATAAAGATAACTAAAACACCTACAACTCAGTATCCTCTTGATTAATTAAAATATATTTGATTTCCTTGAAGTGAATTTTAAGACAAAACATTTTTAGCTACATGTGCATGTATATTTGTGTGTTTTCTCAGTCTTACTTTATTAGGCAATATATTCTTTATTGATCTCATTTTCAATTCTCTAATCATGCTGAGATAGGAGAAAGAAAGAAGTACAAGTACCTGATTATCAAAAAAAAAATAAAGAAAAAAAAGAAAGAAAGGAAGGAAGGAAGGAAGGAAAGAAAGAAAGAAAGAAAGAAAGAAAGAAAGAAAGAAAGAAAGAAAGAAAGAAAGAAAGAGGTAGATAGCACTTCCCCATCACCTGGTTGCAAACACTTCTGTGGGAGAAGAAGGATCCTATTTTCCAGCAGAAGCAATCACTGCCAGAAGACGCTTCCTGCCTTTTGATCACATAGGCAGGATAACAAAAGAAGCATGAAATTTGTAAAGAGGAAGACGCCCCCGCTCCCATGAACATCAGCTTTGTGTCCCTTCCTCTCTGGATGAATCTCTCTCTCTCTCTCTCTCTCTCTCTCTCTCTCTCTCTCTCTCTCTCTCTCTGTGTGTGTGTGTTTCTGTTTCTTAAAATTTACTATTTGCCCTTGCCTCCGTGTTTCTCAGGTGTTTAAATCTTCAATACCAGGGAACTAGATCTTAATTATTTTTAAGACTGATATCAATGCCATGGAGTTTCCAATCTCTATGTAATTCTTTATGTTATTCCATCCATCTCACATAATTGTTCTACATTTGATAAAATTAGTAAAGCATGTTTAAGTTACTCTTTTTTTTTAATTTAAACTTTGTTTCTGAAACAAAATATTCAAGAACTAAATGTATTTGTTAAATGAAGACATTATGGCATAATTTGGCTTAAAATTTAACTTTAATACACATACAAATATATCATAGTACATATCAAATTTATTAAATCCATGCATAATTGGTTTTCTTTTGACATTTTGGTTTTTAAGATCCTATACTTCTAAATTAATAGTCACTTTTGTGACCTTCTCTTTGCATAGTATATTCTGCTAGTTTTTTGATAAATTGTTATTTAAATCAAGTGAGATAACAAATATCTTAATCCAATTTTCCATATATGCTGTCATTTTGAAAGCCAAGCTATTTCCTTGAGGTATTCTCAAGTGATAGACAAACACATTATATCACTTGGTTTTGGGTTTAATCAGCTCCTTGGTGGAAATATTTAATTGCTCATGTATGTTTTCCTATGGGAAATTTGGATGTCAGAGTTAGAATTATTAGGATCTAATGTGAGATTAAAGGCTGACTTGAAAAACCTCACAGCAAACTATAAAAGGTCATGTTTTTCCACAGCAACAGCCTTCCTAAGGAAGGCACAGATTTCTTCTATGAACCCGGAAGTCCTGCGCTAAATGGATTATGACAGATACTACAAAGGATAATGTTGTTGTTTTTCTTTAATTGTCAACCTTAACTTTTTTCCAGGAGAGAATTAACTGGGGGTCACAACAGTGAAGTAAGAAGTTGGAAGAAATAAAGGCAGTGATCTGGTGAGTGTTCTTGTCACTTGGGTGTTCTTAGGCATAAGAGTCTGAAGACAATTTTCAAAATTATTAGACTCTGACTAGACTTGATCAGAAATCTAAGTGTAAACCCAGTTTTCATTATGTGGTATGATTTTTTAAAGTGTGAACAGACAGATATCAATTAAGGTGAATTGATTTTATATGTCACTTGCTTTATCTTATCATATTGATGCTGCCAGATATCAATAAACAAGTAAAGGGCTGGAGTGAGGGGTGTATGTTTATTGTAAGGGGACATTTTTTAAAAAATAAAGTATTACAATGTAATTTACAGAACTTACTATAACAATATCATTTTATGGAATACATTCAGAATCCTCCATTTCACCTGTCCATTGCATAGGACAAGTTTCCTGGCTTCAAGTATTTGCACTATTGAAGCATATAACATCCTTGCAAGATTATTGCAACCAATATTCTCTTTATGAATTAATTTCTTTATCATCTTTAATTTTGTGTTCAGAAATAAGGGTTCATAATACAAAGCATTTTCAGAAGAGAAGTGGCTATTTCCTAATAGTCCATACCAGAAGTTCATTTAAGAATTGTCCCTAATGATGAACCAATGTTTTTAAGGATCATTCTTTGGAGTTGCCCAAATAGAGGATGGCACAACACAGAAGCACTTCCATCTGAGACTCACTTTCTAACCACCAGAGATAGTCATATCTTATATTTTCTGTGAAGGAAATACTTTGTATTATAAACAAGGAAGAACCCAAAGAGTTGACCAGTCGATTAAGGATTTTTTTTTTTCCAATCAACTCACCTTTTAATTTTTCTCTTTACTTTTTCTTTCTTTTAAATTTATTTTTTATAATGTCTGAAAATTGCACAGATTTATGGATCTCTGGATTCATAATAAGATAACATATTAATGTTTAGTGAAACTCAAACTCATCTCACTAGTTGTATAGTACTAGCTTATATTTATTGAATATTTGAGATATGAAATATACATTTCAAAGAACTTTATATGAGTTAACTCATTTAATCCTCATAACCCTGTAGACAAGTCTCACTATATGATACGACTTACATATCAGAGTGAAACCATATAGTATAACAAATGTGCCTAAAGTCTTATAAACATAAATGCTAGAAGTGGGATGTAAGCCCAGGCAATCTGGCTCCAATGTGCATCCTACTCTCTGTTCCTGGATGAAAGAAGCAAAACTGACATCTGCAGGAAAACCCTAAATGGACATTCAAGTTTGTTTAATACTCTCATATCAAATTTAGCACATTGTTTTTTTCAGGAAGCAATGCAAGTATTTAATCATTTTTCCAACTTGAGCATCTTTGTGTCATCCCCTGTCTTGGGAAGTGGTGCTTATTGGAGAGTGCTGTAGCCCAGTGATACAGAACTGCCAATCTCTGGCCTGGTTCTCCTATAATTAAATTCCATAACCATGGACTGACTAATTTGCCTATAAAAATTAATTCCTTTTTTTAAAAAAGAGCAATAATTAGAAAATTTAATGATCAGAATTTAATCAGATTTAACAGTCCTTTGAAAATTATAAAATGAAAACAACAATTCTCAGTGTATCAAATTTATCCATGAATCATTTGATTTAACTAGATCTTTTTGGAAAAAGAACAAATGTAAGAAAAAGCAACTTTGAAAATAATCATCATCATGTCTTATTACACTGTTTGTACCCAGAGAATAATGTTTCAAATAGTTGCAGTTAGTTTATTTATTCTTAATTGAATCCAGGGTTTTAAAGAAGAAATTTAGATTTATTAAATAGATGCACCAATGTAATGAAAATCAAGTAAGAAAGCCAGTGTGAGGGTTGTCAAATAAACAATAACAGGGTGGGGGTTACGCTTATATGTTGATTGTAAGGGGATTTTTTAAAAATAAACTATTACAATTTATTTTACAGAATTTAGTATGACAATATCATTTTATGGAACTCATTTAGAAGCATAAGGTATTTATAATATTGTTAGATTAGGTCATGGTATAGAATGAAGCATATGAGACAAATGGAAACAAATGCAAATATGAAGCTATTCGAATATGGGAGAATTGGAGACATAGAATGTTTTCAGTAGTAAATATACCTACAAGATCAGGATGACAGCACAGGCTTATGTAGTGGGAAGTAGTATTAATGAAATTCAATTTTAGACTTATTATGTATATGTGCATGGTCTACAGCCATGTAATGAGGGACAGAATTGAAATGAATACAGGAAAGCTGTCTTGCGGATGTGGTACCTTAGTAAAGGTGTAGTATTGCCTAGAAAGAGTGTACTTAAAGGAGAGAAAGAGGTCAAGAATGAAGTCACCACCTGCAATGGTTGAGGAGGGTGGGGGAATTTGGAATTTGGAAGCAACCAATAGGTGACAGGAACCCGCAGAGGTGGGGGTTTTAAGGACAGTTCTATTATATAGTACTTAAAACCAAAACACACTGAAAAATCTTTGAATTTGGCAGTGAAGATGTAATTTATAATGTTGAAGAAATAAACTTTCTTTAAATTATTGGAAAAAAAATCATCAGACCTGTGAGTGGGAACTTCACTGTGAATACCCCTAATGCAACATTTAGATGAAATGAAAGGATACATGAGTAAATACATGCAAGGCTGCATTTTGAAAGAAGAAATTGACAAACATTATCATGTGCTAAAAGTTTATGAGAGATGATTAGTAGAAGTAACTTAAGTGAAACAACATGGTTGGTAGGATCAACTTCAC
This sequence comes from Marmota flaviventris, assembly GCF_047511675.1. NCBI lineage: Eukaryota > Metazoa > Chordata > Mammalia > Rodentia > Sciuridae > Marmota > Marmota flaviventris. Next base: position 16,855,996 of record NC_092506.1, on the reverse strand, counting down.
AGAGAAGGGGCACATTTTCCCTAGGGAAGAAAAGAGAAAGAGAGTGTGATCATTGATATATTCAAAAGCTGATTAGATGACTTGAATAGAAAGATCAGGATAAACTTATTTTCTATTTAATATTTTCCCTATAAATTAGAAAGCATTTTCAGGACGAAGAATAAGGTGGCAAAGTAGGGTCATAAATAGGATAATAAAGGTTTAAGATTGCTATCCATAGAGAAAGAGCTGTGTGTAATATGAATCATGAAAGGACCTGTCTTTATATACATAGATAAACACACATGTAACCTAAAATTATGACCATACAAATATAAAATGTGTATGTTCAGTGATCTTTCTTGTCTTATTCATTAAACTTCTATAATTGGCACAAAAGAGAATTTAAAAAAACTAATTTGAAAGATCAGGTATTCTGAAATAAATTATACATACATAAAAATCTGGGCTTTTCCGTGGAAGAGAGAAAAGTCAGTTTTCTCTATGCTGGACAAAATACACACAGACAAGGATAATTTTAACACAAATATTGATACACAACTTAGAGAGTTATAGATTAGAGCAATAAAAAGCAGAAACAATTTAGAGAGAAAGTAGGTAAGATTATTTAAAAACTTATACAGTTATTCCCTGAAAAGGTAATCAAAACCTTCCTGTTTTTCATTTACTATAACTTCCTGAATTAAACAGAGTAAATTTGTAAGTATGACAAATCATTGTTCCATATTTAGATTCCAGACTTGAACAAAAATTAGATGTCTGGATTCACCCAGAATTGTTATAGTGACACTTGATAACAGGGAAAGAATAAGAGGGGGACTATACTGAAGATGTGGAAGCCAATTAGTTCAGCATGTGCATTTGGTGAAAGGTGCTGTCTTTCTCATATTGCAGATGAAGAAACTGAACTTGGTACATAGTTGTGCCACCAAGATCTTGCAACTACTGAGGAGCAGTCTATATGGAAGTAACTATACAGAATCATTGCTCTTTCTGTGTTATCAGTGGAGTTCAGAAATGAAGGAGGAGGTCCTTGGTTCCTCCAAGGTGGAAGCCACATCTCAAAGTGAGAAATACAGACCTACTGCTCCACCCACATGACTGCACTAAGAACAGCAGCGCTTTTATCTGTTATAGAAATAAACAAGACAACACAAAAGGGAAATAGTTTACTCACTTTGCCCACATCAGGTGCTTAGCCATAATCACTCCACACTGATGATAGAAGAAAAAAAAAAGAAGGAAAATTAAAGCTAAAGTCCAAGTGTAGAGCCCTGAAACTGCTTTGATTATGACCTTATTTAATGTGGGAAACAATACCTTTAAATGATACCTTAAAATGACATGAATCAAATTAATTTTAAATGTATGTAATGAACTGATTGTGGACATACCTGGTTGCTATCGGTATACTCAAGTGGATTAGCAATCATTATTGCAATTATTTTGACTTTTTTTTCTTTTTTAAAAAAAAAATATTTTCCTTTGACAGTGTTATTAACACTTCTATCTTTACTCTGTCAGGACTCCAGAAAGCCAGATGCACCCCAGATAATGAGGTTGGAGAATGATACTGTGAAGGCAGACTTTCTTCTCCTGGGATTCAGTGACCATCCAGAACTTCAGAGTCTTCTTTTTGCTGTGTTCTTTTCCATCTACTCTGTTACCCTGATGGGGAATCTTGGGATGATTTTACTAATCACCACCAGTTCCCACTTGCACAACCCAATGTACTTTTTCATTGGCATTCTGTCCCTCATAGATTCCTGCTACTCCTCTGTTATTGCCCCTAAGTTACTTATGGACTTGATTTCTGATGAGAAGACCATTTCTTACAATGGTTGTGCTGCACAGTTATATTTTTTCTGCTCTTTGGTTGACACAGAATCCTTCCTCTTGGCCGCCATGGCTTATGACAGGTACATTGCAATCTGTAACCCACTCCTTTATACTGTTATTATGTCAAAGAGGGCATGTTGTCAGCTTGCACTTGGAGCATTTGTGGGGGGAACGTTGAGCTCAATTATTCACACCACCAATACTTTCCATCTGTCATTCTGCTCCAAAGAAATTAACCATTTCTTCTGTGATATCTCACCGCTCTTCTCTCTGTCCTGCACTGACACTCATGTTCATGACATCATTCTGGTGGTCTTTGCTAGCTTGGTGGAAGGTATCTGTCTTATAACAGTTCTCCTCTCCTATGTCTGCATTTTGGCAGCCATCCTTAGAACAGGTTCAGCTGAGGCCAGAAGGAAAGGCTTCTCCACCTGCGCTTCCCACCTGGTAGTGGTCACTATCTACCATGGCACCCTGATCTTCATTTATTTGCGCCCAAGCACAGATCATTCCCTGGATATTGACAAGGTGACCTCTGTGTTCTATACATTGATTATCCCTATGTTGAACCCCCTAATTTACAGTCTAAGGAACAAAGATGTCAAAAATGCCTTTAGAAAAATGATTCTCCAAAAATGGCTTCTTAAGATGACATGAAAATCACCAGACAACTTTAATAAGGTCTGTTTCTTGATCTTTGGTTCTAACTGTTGGAAATGTCAACTTAACATGGATATTCCTCAGATCTGTGAATAATGAAATCTCAAACACAGAATAAGGTTGAAGGTTAACCTTGGAGCTGGGATCTCTTACATTATTAATATAACTTCTATTGTTTTAAAGCTGAAATATTAAACATCAATCTAAGGGAATATTTACTCATCAATTTCTAAGTATCCTGTTATACATTTTCTCCTCTTTCTCTAAACCCTTTTTCCCCACAATTTCTTTAAAAAGTGGATAAATCAATGGTATTTCATCATCCTGTTTTTGTGTTTGTGTGTATGTGTGTGAAAGAAAACAAATTCAATTCAGGAAGATTATTTATCATTAATCTTGATTCCTATGGAAAAAATGTGCTCATCTGTTCAAAGAGTTCACCTGTCTAAATCCTACCTATTCTAAAATATATTATTAAATTTCAATTCACACCTATTTGTTTTCGTAATGCCCTTTCAATTTCAGATAAAAACTAAACTTGTATACATTGTCCACAGGAATCCTTGGTGTGATTCTTTCAAGATCATCATTTTGTTTGTCTATTTTCTTATCTTGTAGCTGTCTATATTCTAATCATATTTCAGATTCATTAATTAAATCTTATTCATTATTTAATCTCTTGCCTCATTATCATAGTATATTCTCTAGTGTTCCTGTTGGGAGAATTTTAACATGTTAATGTAAGTTGACCATTGATTGTTTTTAGTTTAGGTCACATTCCTCCAGTCTTCAGATACTTGTTATTTTTAGTGCAGTATTTTGGATGCATTCTCCAGAGTGATACAGTATATACAAGTGGTGGCCATTACAAACTATTGCAATGCACTGAGAGCCAGCAACAGGAACTGTTACCTATGAATGTTGGGATGATGGGCTAACTTACTACCATATCATGACACATGAAGCATGCCTATAAAATAAAAAGAAAAGAAGAGGAAAAAAATGAAAGCCAAAGTTGAAGTTGAATAGTGAGAGAGAGGATAAACTAATGAGGGAAGTCTTCTGACAGTGAAAAATATATTCTGGGCCCTAAATCTATACCACTGTGCTCTTTCTTAGAATGGGAAATGTATGCATAAAAAGTAATTTGTCCTTTCACACCAGTACTGAAATAGGGCTCTGGCCCATATGGATTTTCAATAGTGAAGACAGAAATGGTATCCTGAGATTGAACAGAACTAAGTTTTTCAAGCTGAAAAATCAATAGAAAATGTTCTCTGAAATGCATGGATTCATCACAACAGATAGATATTGATTCTTTTTACCTGCCATTCTAGTCTCGGCCCTTGGGATGGGTCCCACAGAGTAATATAAAATAAAATGCTCTGAAATGAATTAATGAATTCAGTTTTTGAGAATGTGGGGTCTGGGATTGAAGTTAGTACTGTATTTCAGGGCAAATGGCTGAAGCAGGTGATGATATGATTGGCAGGGGGAGTCATGGAGAAGCCTCTGCTAAGCTCTAACCAGGAAGGAAGGCAGAGTCAGGAGTACTAAATCCTAGAGTCATTGGGCAGAGATACATAAACATGACCTGAGCCTGCCATCTGCAACTGGATTTTGACTAGCTAGGTGAACAGGCCTTTACCTGTAATCCTAGTGTACACAATATAATCACATAATTTGGTCATTACCACTTCCCAGCATATCCCCCACAACACACTTAGGGTATTTTATAAGCATGCACCACCTTTCCTGTTGGTAAAATATTATTATTGACAAATTTTAATATCTCTAGCTGTTTCATTTTCATTTTTGTTTGATGACTGTGATACTAAAATACCAAATATACTTTTGTGAGAGATATTATAGAGGCAGAGCTCTGTTCTAAGTAATCACTAATAACTTTCCCAGAGGTTCACTCAAGTACCTAATGGAGCTTTATTCATTCTCAGGTGCACATTTGGAGGAGGTGGAAATATCCTTGGGAACCTTCTAGTAGCACTCCTCTTTTTCCCTCTCACAAGTTCCCTTGTCTCCAGGGATGCCTCATTTTCTCAGGCTACACTCTGCTCATTCAGGATCCAAACACCAACTTCATAAACAGAGTCATCCCTGCAGGCCATGTGGCACAAACCCTACTCCCCATCAATACATACTTCTCAAAGGAATTTGTGTTTTGAAAAAAAAAAAAAACAGCCTTTTAAAAAATATTTTATTCAAGGTCAGGAGATGTCACGAGGGGGTAAAATTATGACATACGCAGTCCACGTGCTTCTTCCCCTTTCAATGCTTTATTCACTCAAATTACTCAATAAGATTTCACTCTATAGATTCTTAATCAAGAAAACGACAATCCTTAATGCTAGGCACTGCAATTGACATAATCAATTCACAGCAAACAATTCTAGATTAATTCTAAGCACTGCAAAACACACTTAATCATGATAGGCTGATGACAGACATTTCCTCTGTGTGCTAAGTTCAAAAAGGCTTTAAGTCCAGCAGATGCACACTCATACCACAGTGATCAGGTCCTGAACCAAAGCAGGCTCTTCCTGTCATGGAGTGGATGACCGGTTGAGGAGAGGGTCCTAGGGAGGACTTGAGGCTCTCACCAAGGTCCAGAGGAGGCAGTAGAGTTTGAGAGTGGTGAGGATCACACAGAGGCTCAGGGAACAATGACAAGTGATGAAATGTCAGCTTCTCATCAGGCTTTCCAGCTCGAGTGCATCCTTGGTTCTGCTGGCTGATTTGCTCTATCATTTATACTAAATTTTGAGGTTTTTTGACCCCCCTTTCAACCCTTCTCAGCTACCACTGGAATTCTCAGTGACATCATTTACCCTGGGGTCAGAAACATCTGGTCTGGTGGTCTCCACCCTTATCTTCTTGCCTTTCCCTCTTATCAGACTAGGACAGGCTGCCAGAGGCTTCACTCTCTTTATCAGGGTGAGGGGAAATAACTTGTTTGAGGCCATACTGGAGGGCTATGTGGGTGTGCCTGGTGAAACTGCAGGTTTCATTGTTCCCTGAGCCTCTGTGTTATCTTCACTGCTCTCAAACTCTACTGCCTCCTCTGGACCTTGGTGAGAGCCTCAACTCCTCCCTAGGACCCTCTCCTCAACCGGTCATCCACTCCATGCCAGGAAAAGCCTGCCTTGGTTCCAGACCTGGTCACCAATATCTGAGTGAGTTTGCATCTGCTGGACATAAAGCCTAAGGCTTAAGACTTTTGAACATAGCATGCAGAGGGAATGTCTGTTATTAGCCTGTCATGATTAAGTGTGTTTTACAGCGCTTAGTATTAATCTAGAACTGTTTCCTGTGAATCTATTATGTCTATTGCAGTGCCTAGCATTAAGGATTGCTGTTTTCTTGATTAAGAGCCTGTAGAGGGCTGGGGCTGTGACTCAGTGGCAGTGCACTTGACTGGCATGTGTGAGGCACTGTGTTCAATTCTCAGCACTACAAATAAATAAATAAATAAAAGTCTATCAACAACTGAAAAAAATATATACATAAGAAGAACCTATAGGGTGAAATTGTATTGAGTGATTTAAGTAAATAAAGCATTGGCAGAGACAGAAGCAAATGGACATTCTCTGTTTCTCCCCCTGGACTGCATAAGTCGCACCTTTTGCCATCACAACAGGGCCCTGACTTAAGCTGGTACAAAAATTGATGGTTAATTTTACGTGATTAAAAAATTGATATTGAAGTGGAATCATTCACATTGTGTTTCTTATGCCTGTGTTCTTTAACTTTCCTACTAGATTCCTCCATACATTTGGTTATGTGTAGTGATGGTACATTTTCATTAATATGCAGCATCCTAATAAACAGAGACAACCTGTTATTTGTCAAAGTGCAAATAATAAGACTGACCATTCTGCCTAAATTTTGGGTATATCTCTCTCTATATGTATATATACACACACAAACACAACTATACATTTCTCCATTAAGTTCAATTTTTACAAAATAAGGTGTAATGCCAGATTCTGGGGACCCCAGTAGACCTCCAGGAACCGAATCCAATGCAATCACATAAGAGTCTTTATTGCAAGCGAGCCTGGACTCACAACTGTTTCCAGTGCAGCGGTACTGAGGACTGAATCATCTCCTTTGTTCAGTGAGATTTTATAGGTTTGGGGGGATACTCTATGTGTCACAACATCATTTCATATCATGGGAAAATCAAACAACTCTTAACATTGATTAGCACATTGACTGGTGGGAACAAGTTGGGTAGAGCTGATTGGTTAGTTCAAGAGGTGGATACATTTGAACTGATTGGTTTAGGCCATGAGGGGTTGCAAAAGTGTATATGCTAAACTGCAGGGTTTCCTAATCATGTTATCAATCATGAAACTACTGGGAAGGTCACCTGGCATTTCAGGTATTTTCCTTGTCTCATGCTGATTGATGGTTGCTAGGGGGTTGCTATGGGTCTTCATGCTCTTTCCAGGAACTAGCATAACTGAGTCTGAGACACCTGGTGCCAGAAGATCTCTGCTGTTATTTACAGACAAACAACTTCGCAGGGTGGCTATGTGGGTTTTTCCAAAGACAAGGGTCACACCCATCCCTTTGGACAGGCCTTGAGGTGAAATCTGATTTTTCAAAAATGGAGTCACATCAGTTTCTCAGAGGAATAGAACTTTGGGGACATAGGTATGTATATGTCCAGCTATAGAAGAGATTGCCAAATAGTCTTCCAGTGAAAACCCAATTCTGACTCCTACTTCCAGTATGTAAGATCTGAAGTTGTTACATATCCACTCTAGTATATATAGATAAACTTAATAATATTAACAATTTTTACTTTAGTCTTTCTTTAGGTCATTTTACTGTACCAAGGTTTTAACTTTTACTGAATTGAATACTCATAGTTTTATAACCAGTTCTTTGCTGTGTCTATTACAGTCCAAATGCAGAATGGCAGTCCAGTTAGACGTTATGTTTAAAAGTATGAGGTCTTTCACAACACAAGTGGTCTAGCTGACACCACTGCCAATGCCATTTCAGACCAAATCAGTTCAGAGACACAACACAGTTCTTTTGTTTTATTTATTTGTGTCTTCAATATCTCCAATAATGGGAACAGGAATACTTGATAGTAGAATTATAGGTATAATAATGGAGAAAATGCCAACCGGAAAGAACCTTACAGATAATTTAATTTAAGCTCTTTTACAGAGGAGGACTTACATCAAATGAGGAAGAGTGACAATGTCCTACATATCACTGACTTAGAGTTTCTTTAGGTGTTTATTCCCTAGCATGCTTCTAGAGAGAGAGATGTTCCAGGAGTTAAAAGCTCCTGTCTTTAACAGGTGACTTCTCATTTCCTCGGTTACTGATCATGATTACTGCTATCTTCTAACAAATGCGGTTATACAGCCAATCCCCAGTACATATCTGTGCTTTCACTAGGTTATACAGACATCAAACCTACCATTAGGTGCTATTGTTATGTTCAGGTATTTTTGTGTTAAGGCTGAAGGAAATAAAGGAAGATAGAGAAACATTCCTGTAGTTTGAACTCCAGTGACACAGTTATTGGCAATATCATATGTGACAATACAATTTTCCATTAGTCACTGTTGATCCATGAGGAAGATGTGATGTGGAGGGATGGACAGTGAAGGGACTGATGGGGATTGAAGTGGACAGGCCAGAATGAATTAAGGACCGTTAATACAGGTTCCCCCTTTAGCGTAGAATCCCAAGATTTATCAATCACTCAAGGCTATGTGCCTAAATTCTTACTGAATTCATGCATATTCTGAGAAATATTCAGAGTAAGTGATTTTTTAAAATATTACTTTAACAAATTCAAGGAGATGAAAACTGTAACTTATGAACTGGTTTTCATATACCTTTAGACATGTATCTTTGAGCATAAGATGCACACTTGTTGCAGTTAGACTTTCCTTCTGTTTATTTCATGATTTCTACAAATGATCAAAGGAAGATCAAATCAATCCTTCCATGATCTAACTGCAGAATGTCATACAGAGGAAAATGAAATGTGTTTATGCACTTCGGTTCATGAATCTTCTAATTTATTTGAACTGTCACAGTGTTTCAAGCAGAGTTTTCTCAGTGCTGCTGCTCATAAGAAAGATGAATAAGAGACTATGGGTAAACTGAGAATATATGGCACAAGCAGAAACCCTTAAGCCTGTTTTTGGAAAGCAACACTGCCTACATTCTTTCTGTGTGTTTTTTCCATCACTATACTTTTATACAACCTGTCATAGGGTCCCACTAATGCCACTTTGAAAAGCATAGTTGCCTTCTGTGCTTTACTTATTTTTTTGAGAATTCTCTTACAGGACATTTATAATGACAGCTACAAAGGCTACAATTTTTTAATTCTTTAAACTTGTACTGTTTTAATGGATAATTCAGAATTTCATAGAGTTGTACAATCCTTCTAACAGATGACCATGTTTGCATTTTCTCAACAGGATTCTCTTAGAGTTTGGACATCATAAACTTGAGCAGAGCCAGATGCAGCAGCTGAGTTGTCTTATAATTACTTGGAGGAATGTTCTCACTTAATTTGCACACTTTTGTTTATTCATTTAGAATATACAACCTTTTAAAATGTTTTTGGAAGCTGTAAAACATTCCAAATACATTGCATTTCCTCAATTCACTATAATTTTATATCTAATGAGCACTCAAATGTTATTCTATGGAGGGACTGGGGATATAGCTCAGTTGGTAGAGTGCTTGCCTCACATGCATAAGGCCCTGGGTTCAATCCCCAGCAACACACACACACACACACATGTTACTCTATGGATTGATTTTTGTTATTTACTGTTTTTTTTTTTCCATTTTGTTTCTCAGTCCAATGTTGTGAAAGAATCAAAAACATAAGACATGCTTTCTTCCGCAAAAAATGCCACAGTTTCTCATTGAAGTTGAAGATTTATTAAACTGAACAAAAGAAACAATAATGCCTTCAGGTGAGTATTATTTGTAAATCACAAAGGTGCCCACTTCAGAACTGATAAAGGGAAGAAAGCAAGACAAGCTGAGTGGAAGTGACAGAGTTGAGAATTTCATTACAAGGTTGACTTCACTTATGTCCTTCATTTACAATTTCTTTTTTCATTTCGTTGTATTCTTAATTTGCACTGGTACCCGGTCCTCCACAGAAAATCTTAATTAAGCTTTTCCAGAAATTCACACTATAATTGATCTTAGGACCATCAGCAAATAAATAAATAAATAATAATCTCTGTAAAAAAAGCTTAACATAGTTAAGCTTCCTATTTCCTGTTGCTCTCCCTTACTTGTACATGGGCCTGAAAGAGATCAGCTGAATGCCCCTTTATTAGCTTTTCACAACATTTATGGACTATGTAGTATTGTAAAGATGTATAATAATTTGTAAAATTTTCAAGCGGGAAGTGTGTTTGCAAATGCAGACTGTGATAAGGAAGACCAAATGTTTTACCAAGTTCTCTGACTTTGGGGGAGGGAGATTCAAAGAGACATCTACTTTCCAAAGATAAGAGAAGGCGTTGCCAATTGGGCTCCATAGTAATAGCTGGCATTAATACTATGCTCAGTAGAATACCAAATTTATTTTTCCCTTGGTACTCAATCAACTCAGTAGGAAAAAAAAAATGAAAACAAAAAAGAACTTGAATAAAAAGTTTTAGAGAAGATTGAATAGATATTTATTTAAAGAAGACATACAAATTACCAAGCATATTAGAAAATTTCAACTTCACTTATCATTACTGGAATGCTAATCAAAAGCACTTGGCTCCATATGCCCTACATTTGCACTTTATTTTATCTACAGACATTTTCTTGCCCATTTCTGAATCTCTAATTCCCATCTCTATCTGGAATTCTTTATTCTCCCAACCAACTTCCACTGTATCTCTACTCATTGCTTTAATTTAAAACTAAAGACCTCCATTACAAGAAATCATTTCTTCACTGAAGTCTATATTTAGAAACTTGCTTTTAAATAGAATACCTAGCTTTTTGACTTCACGGTGTGCTACAGTTCAAGGTGAATTACTTGTAAGTTAAATTAATTACTGTTTCTAATTTCCCATACAAAATATAGCTTATTTACATTGAAATTATTTTGCTAGGAAAATCAAGGCACACACTAAAACAAAAGGCTCACACTAAAAAACCAAGAACTCTTAAGATAATTAATGAATAAATCTACACAAAATGAATGACACTTTACTACACTGAGATACAAAATGAAGAGTTTTCCAAAACTAAAGAGTATCACATTTAAATTGAAGACAAATAGTGAAGTATAGAATGTTGAATCATCTAAAACATTTGGCATGTGAAAATTCAATAAAATCAAAATTATGTTAAGATATTAGTGACAATTTAATATTATAATATGTGTTTTGAAGAGAACAACATGATTATGAATTTATTTTATAATATATATATATATATATATATATATATATATATATATATATATATTTGTAGGATATTAATTAGAATAAAACTTTATTTTTCAATTTTTTCATGCTCACTTTCACATCTTTGTTCCATAGGCTATAAATCAGAGGATTCAGCATGGGAGTCACAAGGGTGTAGAATAGTGAGGTCATTTTGTCTTCATCTAGAGAGTAGGCAGAACTTGGTCGGAAATTCATGAAGAGCAAAGTGCCCTGGAAAATTATAACTACAGTTAAGTGGGAGGCACAGGTGGAGAAAGCCTTGAGCCTCCCCTCAACAGAGCGGGTCTTTAAGACCAATGAGATGATGTAGCAATAAGAGACCAGGACTCCAGAAACTCAGTTCAATGAAAACTCAGTTCAATGAATCCAAAAATGGTGAACAGTACCAGCTCATTGACCTGTATGTCAGAACAGGAAAGGAGGAAAAGTGGAGGTAAATCACAGAAGAAATGATTAATCTCATTAGACCCACAGAAACATAAGCGGAATGTTAATGTCGTGTGTATCAAAGCATCTGTCAGTCCTATTAGGTAAACTCCAGCCATGAGCAGTGAACACACCTTAGTGGACATGTCTGCTGCATAGCGCAAGGGGTTGCTGATGGCTTTGTACCTATCAAAGGCCATCACTGCCAGCAGCAGACACTCAGAATCAGCAAAGATACAGAAGATCAAGAACTGCAGAGCACATGCAAAGAACGGAATTGATTTGTTCTTGGCAAATATGTCCACCAGCATCTTGGGTCCAACTGCTGTGGAATAGCAGAGGTCACAGAAAGAGAGGTGGCTGAGGAAAAAGTACATTGGTGTGTGAAGGTGGGGATCCACTCTGATTAAGAAGATTATCCCAAGGTTTGCCAGAAGATTAATGAGGTAAATCAGGAGAAAGATTATGAAAAGGGCCACTTTGAGTTCAGCATTACTAGTAATTCCCAAGAAAATGAATTCATTCAAGGATGAAAAATTTTTCCTGTCTATTCTTCTCCTCTCTTGTCTAAATGCTCAAAACATAATAAATATATATTTGATTCATTTTTTCTTCCAGAATATAATAGGACAGAACATATTTTATAATAGTATTTTTTTTATCCTAAAAAATCAAGTCATGTGTTCTCCTCTACAAAAATACATTGTATTCCTTTTTTTATTTTTTTAAATTTTTGATTGTTGATGAATCTTTATTTTATTCATTTATTTGTATGCAGTGCTGAGAATAATACTCAGTGCCTCACAAATGCTAGGCAAGCACTCTACCACTGAGCCACAGCCCCAACCCCTATTGTGTGCTTTTGACAAAAGACATGAATAGATAGCTGAAGAGAAATTGTGTAATTCATGAGGTACATGACTTTCTACACATTTATATCTCTGGAACTTTCAGTAAGTTTTTAAAATAATATTTAATAAACAAAGTCTTAGATTTCTTAGACAGTGATATAAAGGATTAAGTATTTGCTATGTTTGAAAACATCCATCTAGATGTAAAAAATAAAATGCATTTTTTTCAATATCAATACTTGTGATTGGTTTTAAAGACCGCTGTGTGAGTTGTAGAAACAATGAGTACTATGTTTGGTCTATGTGATCTTTTATATTTGATGACACACAATATAAGTGTTCTCTTTTTTTCTTTCCAAAAAATATATCGGTTTGACATAAGGCTCACTGGCTATTTGTAAATATCTTCTTAACAGAGAGGGTTAGTTTTCCTGAACATTGAAATAATAATGGTCAAACAGAAATTATAAACCTCTCATAATTTAACACATAATCTTTTATTATATCATATAATACATATACAATATATATTTTTAGAAGTACATATTTATTTAGAAAGTGAAAACAGAATGAGGGCCAATTAATCGTCCATACATATATAAATTTCCTTTTTTTAAGTGTGTGTATATTTATTAATATTTAATCTTTGTGCATGTGTGTATGATTCTTAATTTTACTAAGATAAGGTGAGAATGCATATGTGTATATTTTTATTTGTATGCTTTCTTATTACTATGGTGCTTCTACAATCAGTTAAATCATCCTACAAATTTAAAAAAAACCTTACATTCTTATATATCCCTAGTCAATGATAAAATAAGTAAAGGCTTGGTCATCATCCTAAATATAAATAAAATAATGTTATTTTGTGAATACTATCATGTTCACTTAGAGTTTTCCAATTCTGAAGCGAATACAGTATTTTTGATCATTAGACTTTTAGAATTCATAAAACTACATTAGAAGGTATAACTTGATTCATTTAAAAAATTCCCAATTGTTTTCTAAAGTGATATATATCTTTTTTAATCTTGCAGTTTTAAATCTAGAAACTCAGGAGCTTACCTGAGATGAGTCATTCATTGGTAACCAAGCCCTGAGCAGATACCATTGTATTTTAACAGGCAGCATTTGGGACTTAAACTCTCTGAAGCTACTTCCCTCAGGTTTTGAAATCATGCAAACATGTAATTACATTTCTGGTTCTGTGTTGTCCCCTGAGAATACATGAACATCTTTAGTAAATGTTGAACTGAAATCAGAAGTCACTGAATATTGTCTGTAAGAATGAAAACTGCAAATTAGTTCTTCCTGTAGAAGAAATAGAATATGTGCATATTTTACATCATAAAATGCAATCTGTATTATCCTTGTCCAGCTGAGGCAGAATCAATGAAACTATTAGCCTCATGGTACTGTTCATAAGAAAGATAAACAAAGTATATGGGTAATTTGAGAATATGTGGCACAGACACAAACCTTTAGACCTGTTTTGGAAAGCCACATTCCCCCAGTTCTTATCCATGTGCTTGTTTCCTTTACTACACATTGATACAACCTGTCTTAGGGTACCACTTATGCCACTTTGAAAAGAATAGGTGCCTCCTGTGCTTTACTTATACTTTTAGAGTTCTCACCTGGGATATTTTATAATGACAGCTAGAAAAGGTACAATCTTTATGCCTTTAATCTTGTACAATTTTAATTGATAATTAAAAATTTCATAGAGTTGAACAATCCTTCTAACTTATTGCCATGTTCATAGTTTCTCAACCAGATTCTCTTAGTGTTTGGACATCATAAACTTGAGCACAGCCAGATGCAGTAGCTGAACTATTCTTCTAAGTACTTAGAAGAATGCTCTCTATTGAATTTTCACATTTTTGTTTAATCACTAACTTACAATATATGACCACTTTATTTGTTTTTAAAGCTTAAAATATTTATTCAAAGTATATTGCATATCCTCAATTCACTATAATTTTATATCTAATGAACACTCAAATGTTACTCCATGAATTCATCTGCTTGTTTTTCCATTCTGTGCCTCAGTCACAATGCTGTGAAAGAATCAAAATCATAAGCCATGCTGTCCTTCAGCAAAGAATGCTCACAATCTCTCATTGGAGTTGAGGATTTAATAAACAGCAATGGAAAGAATAATTATAAGAAATAATAATAAAGAGGAGACACAGACAAGGTGCAGGGGCAGGGAAATTGGCAAAGTAGCTTTTTGTCCAAGAGGCTACGTTTATTTATATCAATAGGTTACATTAGATCATTAGTACCATAAAACATTATTGTTTAGAGTATCAGTAATGTTACTTATTTTGAAGTTATATTTCATAGTTACAATGTACAATGTCAGGAGTTTGTGGCAGTTCTCAAGAAAGTCTATTATCTAAAGTTACTGTTAGGTGGGCAGCTCTAGGAGCACCAGAGCTTGATGAAACATTGTAGTTATCTAGCAAACAAGTTTTTCTATTCCCAGGAGTTATGTGCCTGTAATCAAGGTCAACGCTTGATGAGGCTCTAAAACAGAGGTATCTCAGGGCATTGCCATACCAGCTAGACATAGCTCATATGTTAGCTATATTATTAGATCCTAAGAGAGATTACAGGACATTCTAAGGGTGGGAAACATGGTGCCTGTTCCCTCCCTGGGAGTTTTCTCACCAGAGGAACGCTTACCTGTACATTTCCAAAGACAGAATCCCTACAAATAATATCTTTAGGAAAGTACTATTTGGGAATCACAAATGTACCCACTTAATTAGAACTGAAAAAGGGCATAAAGGAAGAAAAACTGAATGGATAAGATCGAGTTGAGAATTTCATTACAGGGTTGACTTTATTGATGTCCTTCATTAACAAATTTTCTTCATTTCATTTTATTGTTAAATGACATAAAATTGACAAATTGTTCGGGTATGGTGTGACATCAAGTCTCAGATAAAAAATGAAAAATGAAACTTTGAAAACACATAAGTCCAGTGAAATCTTTTCTTTCATTGATAGATAATGGTCTTTATAAAGTTAGTATTAAACTTTACAATCAGTACCATACAGAATTTTTTTTTAGTTATTCAGATTATAACCTTTGTAGTCCTAAGTCATGTCAAAAGATCTTTATTCTCAAATGCATAGACATAGACATATGCCTAAAATTATTTTCTTGGGTAACTGGAAATGAGTGTGGATTTATCTGTTATTTAGTACATACTATTATATATATCAGAAAACATGAAGATGAAAAGAAGCATTAACACTTACACTTTTATAAACTTTATATACTGGTCTGGGATCATGGGAATTTTTATCAATAGATTGAACATAGTGAAATAAATTTTGACTCTTAGATATGGAATATTGCTCTTACAGTATCCCAGTTTTACAAATATTATAATAATAGCAGCCCACCCTGTGACTACTTAGAAATAACACATTTATTTATTATTTATTCTTAAAAGTTTTTACAAAAAAAGCATCAATTAAAAAAGGATCATATATACATTACATAGTAATAAAAGGAAGGTGACTATCATTCATTATCTCAAAGAAGGTGATTATCATATGTATTATCTCAAAGACCCATGATTTATTTATTGTAAAATAGTCAAAATCTTTTATTCTGCTTATTTTGAAATGCACATGCATTATTACTGACTATAATAACCCTATCATTCAGTATAATACCAAATTTATTTCTCCTTTTATGCTCAAACAACAACTCAGAGGAAAACAAGCAAGGGCAAAAAAAGAACTTGAATAAATTGTTCAATTATAAAATTCTGTATAATATGTATTTGTAAGGAATTTATTAAAATAAAATTTTATTTTTCAGCTTTTTTATGCTCACTTTCACATCTTTGTTCCGCAGGCTATAAATCAGAGGATTCAACATGGGAATCACAAGGGTGTAGAACAGTGAGCTCATTTTATCTTGATCCAGAGAGTAGGCAGAACTTGGTCGGAAATACATGAAGAGCATAGTGCCCTGAAAAATTACAACTACAATTAAGTGGGAGGCACAGGTAGAGAAAGCCTTAAGCCTCCCCTCAGCAGAGCGGATCTTTAAGACAGATGAGATGATGTAGCCATAAGAGACAAGGACTCCAGAAATGGTACTCAGTTCAATGAAACCAAAGATGGTGAATATCACTAATTCATTGACCTGTGTGTCAGAGCAAGACAGTAACAGGAGAGGAGGGACGTCACAGAAGAAATGATTAATCTCCTTAGACCCACAGAAACATAAGCGGAATGTTAGTGTTGTGTGTATCAAAGCATCTGCCAGTCCCACAAGGTAAACTCCAGCCAGCAGTTGGGAGCGCACCCTGCTGGACATGTCTAGTGCATAGCTCAAGGGCCTGTTGATGGCTTTGTACCTGTCAAAGGCCATCACTGCAAGCAGCATGCACTCAGCGTCTGTAAAGGTACAAAAGATGAAGAACTGCAGAGCACAGCCAAGAAAGGGAATTGATTTCTTCTCGGCTAAAAAGTCCACCAGCATCTTGGGTCCAACTGCTGTGGAATAGCAGAGGTCAGAGAATGAGAGGTGGCTCAGGAAAATGTACATTGGAGTGTGAAGCTGGGAATCCACTCTAATTAAAATGATCATTCCAAGATTTGCAAGGAGAATAATGAGATAAACTACTAGAAATGCAGGAAATAGAACCACTTTTGTTTGAGTGTTATTGGTGATTCCCAAGAGAAAGAATTGACTTAATGTTGAACAATTTCCACTTTCCATTCTTCTGGTTCTTGTAATAATCTGCTGTAGACATCAATATGTAAATGATAAATTAGGAATCATTTTTATGCATACTTGCAAAATGTTATTTAGAGGCAGAACATGATTTCTTCCTGTACATCTCTTTCTTTAACCTCAAAAAATAGTCCATAGGGTCACTGATAAGAAACATTAACATATTTAAAATGAACGTCGAAGTGTCTAATGTAAGAACTTTATTAACTTTGCTTCCAAATTTATAAGCAGTTCCTGACTATATGACTTTAGACTTAAATAAAATAGGGATGGGCCATTGGCATACGCTGGCATCTGTAATGTGTTGCCTCCATTAATATTTGAATAAAAGTAGAATAAACTTAAATTTACATGTACCACACCCCTTGCAGAAAGATTTTATAAAGGAGTGGATTTCTAAAATATGCATAATTAAAAGTTCTACAGGCCTATTCTATTGACAAATGAAGTTAGTCAAACACTTGAAAACACACAGGTCTATCAGGAAAACACCATTGGTTATTATACTGAGGGGTTTACTTACTTGAGTATGAAGGTATGAAAACAGTCACTTACACACCTGTCAGGACTTGATTCTTCATTGCTGAGTCAAGTCATGTTTTTCAATTACTCTTAAGCATAGCCACTCAGAGACATACCCAAGATGAGAAAGTCTGTCTGTCCTTATCTCTGGTGCCTGAATGATAAGTGGACCACATTTTATTTCCACATAGTGACTGTTGGGAGTTAAATCTCCTAAGCCACTGCCATCACTTCTTTGTGTTATTCAAATATAATTAATTAGATTCTTTTCTGAGTATTTTCTCCTGAGAATACTGAAACAACTTCAGCAGAGGCTGAACTTTTAATTCTTTGCCCTTGTCACAAAATTAATCAATGTCAGAAATGGACCAGGACTTATTTACCAGTCTGTTTCATGGCTCTCATAACCATACCGGCTAATGAAAGCAGACTTCTATTGAAACTGAAATGTATTCCCTACTTGGTGGCTGCTGGGTCCCCTTCTTCATCCACCTGATTCTTTATTTCTGAGAAAGCCTTTTGCACTACAATTTAGAGATATGGTAATTCACAGGCTACTTCTTTCATTAATCATTATCTGATTTCTCCTCACTTCCATACCAATTCCCTCATTTCAACTCATGACTCCACTACACACTGGTCCTCTTTCAAATATTTGTATATCTCATCCCATGTGAGTGCCTCTACATTAGCACAGTTATTAGCACAAAGGTTTGCATGAGTAATGAATGAGTAAATGTAGGTTTTAAACATTTTAATGTGAGACTATAGATATAAAAAAACAGCAATGAATGTTTCAAGATTTATTTCTACTATCTTAGTTCATATGTAAAATGAATCTCTTTTTTAAAAAAATTAATGCATGTTAGTATGATGTTTTCAAAGAAACCCTAAGATTTAATAGTTTTTTTTTTTTTTTTCCAAAACAACTTTTGTGTACTATTATTTATAATAGGTACTGGAAGTATAAAATTTTATGCACACTCATTTATTGTGTACAGTCACCAATGAACGGTCTCTCTCCTTTAATCTTGCCTATCATCCTTGCCTTTGACTTTATTTGACTCTTTTGTAGGTAAAAATATCTCAATCTTGCATTACATTCTTCCCACCATAAGAGTACATCTAGTCTTCTTTCTGTAAATGTGCTCTGTAAGTACCTTTTCATTTAGCACTGAATTTATGAGGGTAAATGTTATTAATTTAAATGTACAACATTGTGGATATCTTACAAAATGCCACTTGTTTTCACACAATATTCAACTCATTTCCATATATAATATTTCACATACTGTTTTTTTTATTCTATCTCTTAACGACCTCATTATACCGATTCCAAAAATTAGATACTTAAGTAATCAGTAAACTTCTGGATTCCTATAAGCATCATATTTGGACTCTAAAGTACCTATTCTCAATAGATTTCTCATTACAGTATAATAGGAAAAAAAGAATACCCACAGTATAATAGGAAAAAAAGGATACATCATTGAAAAAATTATCTTTATTGTTATCATGAAAAGTCATAGTGTTTTTGTGCAGATGTTCAGATTTCTAAGACAATAAAATTGTCATCCAATTCTCATCTCTACACCGAGAGAGTTTTTTTTCCCCCTAGAGATAAAGTACAGAGGGAAGCAGTAGGAAAAGCTATCAGATTCATGTATAATCTGTGTTTTTCATTTTAACAGGATATTATCTTTGGTTTGCAGAGATCTTCCATATCACAAAATTCCAAGAATCACATACAGCATAAAAAAATGGTATCCCAGGGTCTGTGCCATATTCTGAGTGATATTTTATAATGTGTCAATCATTTCAGTATGAACATATTTCTATGTGTTGTTTAAAGATGTTGACTCTAATGTACAATTATATAGTATATATTTATATAATGATATGTATATATTTTAAAGCATATTTAGTGTAATACTCTATTTTTAGTAAAACAAATGAAAGTGTTATATGTACAAAATTAGTATAAAAACTGCCCTATTAACTGGTTTCTTACTCATGTTCAGAATTTTATAGACATGTCATGTTAGTGGGTATACAATGTTATTGGTGCTTGTGGTGGCTGGGGTAAGCATCCTCCAAGGCCCATTTGCAAAGACTTGGTCTTCAGCCCATGGTGCTGTTGGTAGGTGCTGGATCCTTTAAGAGGTGAAGTTTATTTGGATGTTTTTCAGTAAGTGGAAGTACAATTGATGTGGACATTGGGACCCTAGTCCTTCTTCTTTCTTGCCTTTTTAGCTTCCCGGCTGCCAGGATGTGATCAGATTCCTCTGATTCTCATTTCCACCATAAAATATTGCCTCTCTAAAGGCCCCAAAGTAAAAAAGGAATAAAAACCCTCAAACCATGAGCCAAAGTTAAACTTTCCCCCTTAACATTAATTATCTCAGTTATGTTATTACTATGACAACAAACAGAGTTACACAGCCATCTTCTGAGAATAAAGAATATAACATACTGTAATAAATGCTTTCTGACTTACAGATTCTTAGTTTGCAAATGTCAAGAAGAGATAAAATTTTGTCTAGAAATTTCTGGAACACATCTCTAGCCTTTCAGGGGAATAAATGAGAATGAAAGGGAATTTCCTTTTTCTTAATTAAATTCCTTGTCTTGGAAATATTTGAATATCCAGGGATCAAAAAACCATTCAGTATATTTCTTTTTGTTGATCCCCTTCATCTTACTGCAAACCTGGTAGTGGTCATTTTAATTGGTCTGGATTCCCAACTTCACACACTACTGTATCTTTTCTAAGCCACCATCTCCTCTCCTAATAGCAGCTAAACAACCATCGGAGCTAGGATACTGGTAGGCTCAATTGCCAAAACCTGGTCAACTCCATTCTTTGGCTGTGCTATGCAGTTCTTGATCCTTCTGTACAACAATGAACTATTATTTTTGTTTTTGTTTTCAAATATATTTAAACAGTGCAATGGGGTTTACATATAATAAAGTCATAATTCATAGAGGCAGAATGTGGCACCTGGAAAGGACATTGCAAATAATCTACATTAAGTCTCTTGTTAAGTACAAGAAGAGTAAAGTAGACTGTGTTTTAGGTACATACCACTATGCTATCTCTTTTGCATTCTTATATTTAACTGTTATAGTATTAAGAATGAGCACAGAAACAATTCTACCATTAACCCTGTCAACATAATAACCAGTACTGTGTTTATTTCAACAATATTTGCCATCAGTCATCTGTTGACATGAAAGAAGGAGATGCTTTAGAGATATCAAAAGGAGTAGGGAAGGATGAAAATAGAAGCTAGACATTTTGTAATAGATCCAAGTCTTTGGTGCTGCATTTCACAGCTCTATAGAATCCCAAAATAGAAGAGCAAATGGGGACCATCTGCCCAAAGTTATGTTTCAGTAATTAAACCACTGATAACAATTTCAAATAATACATTTTCAACCTCTTAAATTTCAGGGAGATGAAGTTCACTATCAAACCTGTTTATGAGATTTTTTTTGTCATCCTTTCATAAGGGTTTAATTTTTGTTGTTTTATTTCACAGCCACTTTATCTAACATATGAGCCAATATAAAGCTTGAATTACTAACAAAAGCGAACATCAGAGAGGGATATGAGTTAGTTGGGTGGAAAAATTTTACCCTAAGTTTACTGGGAAGTCACATTTATCCCTTTTGCCTAAACCTGAACATATTGCAATCATGCTTTCACCATTTTATTGTCCAGATTAAGCATTATAACAAAATACCACAAAATTGTTGGCTCGTGAATAACAAAAATTATTCTTTAGTGTTCTAGATGATAGAAATCTAACATTTAGACAATGTGAGAATCAGCATCTGGGGAGATTCCTTTTCTGATTCAGAGACAGGACTGTTTTTACTGCCCTCCCATGGCAGAAGTGTCTAAGGAGATCTTCAGATCTGTTTTATAATTACACTATTCCCATTGTGGAGTACCCTGCACTCCTGAATTTATCACTCCCAGAAGGTAATAGTACTATCATTTGGGGAGTTAGGGTAGAAAACCATAGGGGAAAGAAAAAGAACTATAGCCATGCACAGAAGACACAATTTCAAAAACACAATCAGGAGTTAATTCAGAAATTATTATATAGGTGGAAACACATAAGGCTTTGTAATGAAACAAGAATCCTTATAGGTATTTTCCTTCATGATATCTTCTCCTGCCTTGTGAGTGTACTCATATTACCTAGGAAGCAGAAGCACATATGGGCTTCAACAAGATTCAGAAATACTTAATACAGAGATGATTTACACTGGCAGGTCTAAAACCTGAGTTAAGCATTGGTTTTAGCAGCCTTAGTTGTAATGAATAGCTAAATATATCCTTGTTTGTTTTCTGAACCTTCAAATAATGATCTTGTTCATGTTGGCCATCAATCTCATTATTGTAAGGTGTTGCTTTACACAAATATATCACTTATATACATAACCGTAACCCTAACCCTAACCCTACTGTATTATTGATAGGAGTTATTATCTCATTAATGTTATTGTAAATATTCTCATGCATTTATCTGGGTAGAGACATATGTTAATTTATCTTTTGTAAAGAAATAGGGTTCAGAATTGTTTGTGTTTGGTTGTACAGAAAGATCACACTTCATCTCATCATTTTTTTTTTTACCTGACAGAGAAGTAGTGATGATGCCAAGTAGGTAGTGTGAGTGTCAGGAGGTCGAACACTTTGAAACACTGCCCTATTAACTGGTTTCTTACTCATGTTCAGAATTTTATAGACATATCATGTTAGTGGATATACAACGTTATTGGTGCTTGTGGTGGCTGGGGTAAGCATCCTCCAAGGCCCATTTGCAAAGACTTGGTCTTCAGCCCATGGTGCTGTTGGGAGGTGCTGGATCCTTTAAGAGGTGAGGCCTATTTGGATGTTTTCCAGTAAGTGGAAGTACAATTGATGTGGACATTGGGACCCTAGCCCTTCTTCTTTCTTGTCTTTTAGGCTTCCCAGCTTCTCAGTTTGCAAATGTCAAGAAGAGGTAAAATTTTGTCTAGAAATTTCTGGAACACAACTCTAGCATTTCAGGAAAATAAATAAGAATGAAGGCAAAATTCTTTTTCCTTGAGTGAATTCACTTTCTAGGAAATATTTGAACATCCAGGGATCAAAAAACCACTTAGCATATTTCTTGTGTTGATCTCCTTCATTTTACTGCAAACCTGGTAGTGGTCATTTTAATTGGTCTGGATTCCCAACTTCACACACACAATAAAAAATACTGTAACTTTCAAAAAAAGCACCATCTTCTCTCCTAATAACTGCAGCTGAACAACCATTGGAGTTAGGATACTGGTGGGCTCAATTGACAAGACCTGGTCAACTCCATTCTTCGACTGTGCTATGCAGTTCTTGATTCTTCTGTACAACAATAAACTGTTATTTTTTTCAAATATATTTAAACAGTGAAATGGGTTAACATATAATAGAATCATAATTTATAGAGACAGAATGTGGCATATAGAAAGGACATTGCAAATAATCTACATTAAGTCTCTGTTATGTAAAAAAGAGAGTAAAGTAGACTGTGTTTTAGGTACATACCACTATGCCATCTCTTTTGCATCATTATATTTAACTGTTATAGCATTAAGAATGAGCAGAAAAACAACTCTACTATTAACCCTGTCAACATAATAACTAATACTGTGTTTATTTCAACAATATTTGTCATCAGTCATTTGACAACATGAAAGAAGGAGGTACCTTAGAGATATCAAGAGGAGAAGGGAAGGATGAGGATTGGGCTAGACAGTCTATAATAGATCCACATCTTTGGTGCTGCATTTCACAGCTCTTTAGAATCCGGAAGCAGAAGAGTCAGTGGGGACCATCTGCCCAAACTTCTGTTTCAGTTATGACTTCACTAATAATAATTTCAGTTAACACATTTCAACCTCACAGATTTCATAGAGAAACAAAACTGTTTATGAGATTTTTTTGTCATCCTTTTATAAGGCTTTAATTTTTCTTGTTTTATTTCACAATCACTTTATCTAACATAAGGGCCAATATAAAGCTTGAATTACTAACAAAAGTGAACATCTGAGAGGGATATGAGTTAGTTGGATGGAAAAAAATTTACCCACAGGTTATTGAGAACCACATTTATCCTTTTGCCTAAACCTCAATATATTTCAAACAATACTTTCACCATTTTATTGTTCAATTTGAACTGTTACAACAAAATTCCGTAGAATTGTTGGCTTGGAAACAACAAAAAATATTTTTTAGAGTTCCAGAGGATAGAAGTCTAACATTTAGGCAAAGTGAGATTCAGTGTTTGGGGAGAGCCTCTTTTTTAATTCAGACATAGCTCTGTTTTCACTGTCTTCCATGGCAGAAGGGTTCAGGGTAATCTCCAGGTCTATTTGATGAGGTCACTAATACATTGTGGAGTTCCCTGTACTCATCACTGCTGGAGAGTGATAGTAATATCATTTGGGGATTTAGGGTCACAACACATGGGCGAAAGCACAAAGAAATATAACCACATACAGAATGCACAATTTCAAAACATCAGAATTTAATTCAGAAATTATTTTATAGGTGGAAACACATAAGGTTTTTTTAATAAAGCAAAAATCCTTTGTAGATACTCTCTCATGATATCATCTCCTGACTGTGACTGTACTCCTATGACCTAGAAAACAGAGGCACTTAAGGGCTTTACCAACATTTTGAAATATTTAAGACAGGGATGACACACCCTAGCAGCTATAAAACCTGAGATATACATTGGTTTTAGTTTCAGTAGTTGTAATGGATAACTATAAATATCCTATGTGTTCTCTAATCCTTCAAATAGTGGCCACGTCTATATTTCTTCAAAGAGATGACTTGGTATGTGAACCCTCAGACAACTAGAGCAGAGAATTGAAATGTCAACTATCAAAGACACACAGATGTGAGCTCTTTACTTCTGAGGAAATGAATATCCATGTCTTTATAATAGAGTTATTACCTCAATATTCATAACTATTTTGTATACTTTCTTAAAATAATAGCCTGTGTGTATGTTTCACACATCATAACCTTGGTTAATTTTGCTTTCTTAATATATGGTAAACACTCAAAATTCTGTTCTCTTGTATTTTATTTTTTTCTTTGTTTTCCCACTCTGTGCCCCAGTGTGAGACTAGTGATTTGGATAACAGGTTGGAAGTTCAGTACTTGACCAAAATATGCTTACATTCTTGTATTGGAGATATTGCTTTAGAAAAAGGGCAATATGGTTTAAGAGGTTCTATATTAAAGGGGGTTGGGTTAGAGATTGGGAAGAAAGCAAAGAAAACTTCCCGGAGGTGATGAGGATCTGATTATTGTGAATTCCAATGCACATATATAATGTTACTTATAAAAACTCTTTTTCTTGTTTTTTACATGCCAGTGTGTTTGGATTCAGTGGTATCAACCCACATACCTCAAAACTTCTCTATTGTCAAAACCTCAACTAGAATATCTTCCAATTCTTAATGCAATTCTTTTTAGATCTAAGAGCCCATAAACCCATGGAAGGAAGACTTTTTCCTGCACTCTGAAAAAATGTCTTACATATTTCCATGTGATTATATCTCACTGTATTTTTATATACTGTGTTGAGGTCATTGGGAATTTCTTCTGTGCTCAGTTAATTAATGTCTGCTACTTCCATAGAATAAAAGAGTGACTTGTAAAAAACTACTGAATATGCAGCAGCATGTAAAATGTTTTAATGTACAAAAAGTGAATTAGCAAAAACATTTTCTAAATTTTGAAAAAAAATGAATTTAATGAAACATTTGACATATGAAATGTTGAAACATGAAAGGATCAGAAACATTAATTCAAGAGAAATAAAGAAACATCACACATGGAGATCTACAACCTTTTTTTACAATCATACCTTAATACAAATACACATTTAACTAAATTAAATTATATAATGCAATTTTGTTTCTTGCATATCATGAAATACAATTGCAAAAACAACCATTTTAAATAAATATGCATATGTATAGATAATGAAATTATTTAAAATCAAATTTTGCATTTAAGTTTTTGTAGGGCCTCTTTCACATCCTTGTTGCGTAGGCTATAAATCAGAGGGTTCAACATGGGAATGACAAGCGTGTAGAACAGAGAGCTCATTTTATCTTGATCTAAAGAGTAGGAAGAACTTGGCCGGAAATACATGAAGAGTATCGTGCCCTGGAAAACTGCAACTGCAGTTAGGTGGGAGGTGCAGGTGGAGAAAGCTTTGAGCCTCCCCTCAGCAGAGTGGATCTTTAAGACTGATGAGATGATGTAGCCATAAGAGACCAGGACTCCAGAAATGGTACTCAGTTCTATGAATCCAAAAATAGCAAATAATACCAGCTCATTTATTTGTATGTCAGAACAAGAAAGGAGGAAAAGTGGAGGTAAATCACAGAAGAAATGATTAATCTCATTAGACCCACAGAAACATAAGTGGAATGTTAAAGTCGTGTGTATCAAAGCATCTGCCAGGCTTGTGAGGTAAACCCCAGCCATGAACAGTGAACACACCTTACTGGACATTTCTACTACATAGTTCAGGGGGTTGCTGATGGCCTTATACCTATCAAAGGCCATCACTGCCAGCAGCAGACACTCAGAATCTGCAAAGCTACAGAAGGTCAAGAACTGCAGAGCACAGCCCAGGAAAGAAATTGATTTGTTCTTGGCGAATATGTCAACCAGCATCTTGGGTCCAACTGCTGTGGAATAGCAGAGGTCACAGAAAGAGAGGTGGCTGAGGAAAAAGTACATTGGAGTGTGAAGCTGGGGATCCACTCTGATTAAGAAGATCATACCAAGGTTTGCCAGAAGATTAATGAGGTAAACCACGAGAAACATGAGGAAAAGGGCCACTTTGAGGTCAGCATTACTAGTAATTCCCAAGAAAATGAATTCATTCAAGGATGAACAATTTTTCTTGTCCATTCTTCTCCTCTCCTGTCTAAATGTTTGAAACATAATAAATACATATTTGATTCCTCTTTTTCTACCAGAATTTAAATAAGACAGAGCACATTTTATATGTGATTTTTTATCTTAAATAAAATGAAGTCATGTGTTCTACTCTATAAAAAGACATTGTAACCTTTTTAAAATTTTTTTTGATTTTTCATGGATCTTTATTTTATTTGTGTTTGTAACTTTTTTTAGTTGTAAATGTACATGTGCCTTCATTTTATTTATTTATTTTTTAATGTGATGCTGAAGATTGAACCAAGTGCCTCACATGCACTAGGCAAGCACTCTCCCACTAATCCACAACCCCAGCCCTGTAATTTTTTATTCTAAGAAAAATATCAAGTCATGTGTTCTACTCTACAAAAAGACATTTTATGCTCTTGAAGTAAGACATGACTATATAGCAGGAGAGAAATTTTGTGATTAATGAGTACATGACTTTCTATATCTTTAATATCTCTGGATTTCCCCTTTTTATGAAAAAAAATTTGATATACTAAAATTTCCATAAATTTTTAAAATAATATTTAATAAGCACAGTCAAATTTCTTAGACAGTTTAGGCAGTGATACAAATATTAAATATTTGCTGTTTATAAACATTTTTCTATATGTAAAAAGATACAATTTTTGCTAATCAAAAGTAGTGATTGGTTTTAAAGACCACTGTGTGAGTTTTAGAAACAATGTGTACTATACTTGGTCTATGTGCTCTTTTGTATTTGAGACACAATATGAAAGTATTTTTTTCTTCTTCCCAAGAAATGTATTAGATTGACATAGGACTCAGTGCCCCTTTGTAAATATAATCTGTGGACAAAGGGAAGACCTCCTAATTACTGAAAAAAATAATGCTCAAACAGAAATTATGGAACTGTCATAATTTAACACATAAACTTGCATTCTATCAGGTTTTTAGAAGGACATATTTATTTTAAAATGAAAATAGGATGAGGGAAATTAATAGTTCTACATATATAGGATTCTTTTAAGTGTATTTGTATTTATGAATATGTAATCTTTGTACATGTATGCATGATTCTTAATTGTGCTAGTACATGCGGACAGTGGATAATGGATATATGTATGTTTTTATGTATATGCTTTCTTATCACTGGAGTGCCTCTATGATGAAGATTAAATAATCAAAGTTTAAAAAACCTTATGTTCCTGTATATACTGACACAATGATAAAATAAGTAAAGGCTTGCTTATGATCCTAGATATAAATAAAATAAACATAATAGTACTTTGTGAATGCTATCAAGTTCAAGTTCACTCAGAGTTTTCCAGTTCTTAGAAGAATACATTTTTTTTATCATTAGACTTCACAATTTATGAAATTACAAAATAAGAAGTCATAGCTTGATTCATTTACAAAACTCCCCCCTTTTTGTTCCGAAACAGTAATTTTTTTAACCTTATAGTTTTAAACTTGGAAACTTAGGAGCTTACCTGAGGTTAGCTGTTCTTTGGTAACTGAGCACCTGAGAAGATGCCATTCTATTATAACAGGCAGCATTTGGGACTCCAACTCTCTGAAGCTACTTCCCTAAGGTTTTGAAATAATGCAACCATGTGATTACATTTCTGGTCCTGTGTTTTCCCCTGTGAATACATGAACATCTTTAGTACATGTTGCACTGAAATCTTGAAAATAGTCACTGAGTGATATATGTCAGAATGAAAACTTCAAACGAATTTGTCCTATAGAATACATAGAATATGTGCCTATTTTACATTATAAAATATAATCTGCATCTTCCTTGTCCTGATGAAGTTGAATCAATAAAACTAATAGGCCCTTATTTAATCATTTGCACTTTCTTTCTGTTGTTCATCTTTTCTTTCATTTTATCAGCACTATCCTTCATCATCCAATTGCTTTTTATTGAGATATAATTCATATACTATACATTTTACACTTTAAAGTTAGCACATTTGTGGATTTGACTGTTTGGAAGGCTATGCACTCTTTACCTTCTATTTGCAGGACATTTTTCATCCCTTCTGCAGGAAATTCAGGCCCATTAGTGGTCACTCCACTAGTCCCTCTCCTCAGTCCCTGGAGAGGAACTTTTTAAACCCATGTGTTCCCCTAATCTGGATGTCAACTATAAGGAGAACTTCACAATATGTGGCCTTTTGTGTTGCTTTTTCACTTGTTTTACCAGTTTTTGAAATCTATCTTTCGCATAGCAAGTAACAGAATTTTCTTCCCTTTCATAGCTAAATAATTTTTCTTTTATGTGTATTGTACATTTTATTTGCCCTTTCATCAATTTCAAGCTATTTTAAATAATGGTGTAAACATTAATTTTTGTGGAAGCTTTAAGGGTCACTTTCACCCAGTATTGTCATAATCCCATTTCCCATCCACATGCCATCTATCCACATTTCTCTGATTGTATGAATAATTCACATTCTCTCCTTTTATTACTTACTATGGTTTGTATGTAAGATGTCTCCCAAAAG
Source organism: Marmota flaviventris (assembly GCF_047511675.1). NCBI lineage: Eukaryota > Metazoa > Chordata > Mammalia > Rodentia > Sciuridae > Marmota > Marmota flaviventris. Next base: position 16,826,966 of record NC_092506.1, on the reverse strand, counting down.
CTCTTATGTGAGACATTACAAGAAGGTTTATAGGAGAAATGATTGGGTAATCAGTGAATTAATCCTCTGGTGGGATTCTGAGTGGTAACTGAAGGCAGATAGAATATGGCTAGAGGAAGTGGGCTTTGGGGGCTCTGTTTAAGGGACACATTTTATATCTAGCCAGTGGATTCTCTTTCTCTGTGTCCCAGTCATCATGTGAGCAGCTTCCCTCCGCCATACTCCTTCTCCATGATGTTCTGCCTCACTTGAGCCCCAAAGAATGGACCCACCCTTCTATGGACTGAGACTTCTGAAACCCTGAGCCCTTAAATACACTTTTCCTCCTTTAAAATTGTTCTTGTCAGGTCTTTAATTCTCAGCAGTGAAAAAGCTGACCAAAACAGTATTTTCATTTCAAATTAAGCTTTACTTATTCAAGTAAGAATAAAGTTTTAAGAATGATATTTGTGTTTCCTTTTTTCATGTTCCCTACAGTCACTAATAAAATAATTTGTAAAGGTATTTGTTTACCAAGTATTTACTATTAACTATTTTAGCTTGTTGATAATGGACTATAGTGTAAAAGAGTAGAAGCACACTGCCCTTGAAGGATTTTTTAATACTAGCAGTGTACATACATATAAAAATTAATCCTTTAAGAATTATGCATGAATAATGATTTGTTGAAATACAGCAGAGTTCTGAATTTTTCTACAAATAATTTAGTTTGCTGATATCCATATTCATTCTTCAAACAATTAAGATTTACTGATAGTTTGACTTTGATATTTTGCAAGAACCCTCCCAGAAAAAAAAAATGTAAGAAACTTCTCTATATAACTTGAATCTTGATCTTCCACTGCGGGAATCCAATTAGATTGGACTACTTTAAAAGGTTCCAGAAGTCAACCTGCATTCACAATGTCTGACTGACCTGTTACTCTCCTTCTATATATGTGCTATTCAAATACTGTTTTATTCACTGACTACAGTAGATATGTGTTCCACAAAAAATGGAAAAGTGATCCCACATAAGTTCCTTGACTAAAAATGTTGGAATTTAAAAATAAAATAATTTAAAATGAGAACTTTCAGAATTATACATGGGTCAATGACCGTGTTGTCATATTTAAAATGGCTATATACTTTGGACCATTTCTTTTAGAGACATGTGGCTCTTTATTCTCCCTTTGGCATTTCACTGTCATTTAACTGACTCAATCAACAAAAATGGAACAGATAGCTCTATGCCATGCCAGTTATATATTTTAACAAATTAGCTCTCTCAGTCATTAACTGATAATGAGCCAAACAAAGTTCAGTGTACACCACATGACCTGCTCTGAGACTACGGGGAGAAGGAAAGAGAATAAGATGAGGGTGTTTTTCTATCCATATCATCATGGTGTCAGTTTTGGGGTAGTAGCATAGACTGTCAGCTGAACACCACAGAGTGACCACAGTTAACATAAGGAAGAGCACAAAAGTTACCCCTCTCATGGTTATCTTAACACATTTTCCAGGAAAATGATTACATAACAAAAGAAAACTGAAGTGGTATAAATAGAATATATTCAGACAAAAATATTTTAATGCTTTTATGAGTGCATTATAGTAATACATAATTATGGGGTTCACTGTGATATAAACATACATGCAAGAAATATATTCTTTTTCCATTTCAATCCCCACGGCTTCTTTCCATGTCCTTCTGGCCGTCCTTATTTCCCTTCAACTGGTCATACTTCTATTTATTAATTGCCTTGTTATTTGGTGCTTTATAGATACACATAAAGGTGGAATTCCTATGGTATGCATGCATTTAAATTAGAGGGAGGGGGCTGGGAATGTGGCTCAAGAGGTAGCACGCTCGCTTGGCATGCTTGCGGCCCGGGTTCAATCCTCAGCACCACATACAAACAAAGATGTTGTGTCCGCCAAAAACTAAAAAATAAATATTAAAATTTTCTCTCTCTCTCTCTCCCTCCCTCTCTCACTCTCTCTTTAAAAAAATAAATAAATTAGAGGGAGATATGTTGAAACAGTTATTAAGTGCTTAAAGTTACCCAGATATTATTCTCAGCAATTAACTGTTAATTCAGTGAACCATCTAAAAATTAATGATCACCATTTTGCATGTATTTTAACTAAAGGAAAAAAAATATTGACTAACTTGTTAAAAATGCTATTGAGTAGCCAGATACCAAAAGGCATGCAAGTCAAGGAAAGCTGGTTCTCTCACTTAGTAATCTACCCTTGTGAAGGAGATGTTCTATAAGTCACACCTGAACGCCATTCACACTTTTTATGAAGTATTTACTCTATTCATGTAGGCAACATGATACAACTCATTTTAACATAAATTCCAAACTAATAATAATTTAACAGTTTATTCCATTAAAGCAATTTTAAAACTTTTTAATGTTCACTTATAACTTGGGATTATGAAATGCATTTTCTGAATTTAAAACAAGCTACACCCAAATAGAGGAGTAGCTCAGTGGTAGAACACTTGCCTAGCATCTGTGAGACCCTGGGTCCTATCCCAGCACCACCAGCAACTAAAAGGTGTTTGATAAAGTCTCAACTCATTACCACCAGGGTGTCAATTATGAGACAGTAGCTTAGACTGTCTGTTAGCTGAGAACCATAGGGTGACCACAGTCAATATGAGGAAGAGCAGCAAAGATGCTCCTCTAAAGGTTATCTTAACATATGTTAAAGTTCTCATTTTAAATTATTTTATTTGTAACTTTCAATATTTTTAGATAAGGAACATATCTGTGATCTCTTTTCCATTTTTTGCTGTGCACATATCTACCGATGTCAGTGAATAAAACAGTACTTGATAGCACATTTATAGAAGGAGAGCAACAGGTTAATCAGACATTTTGTCTTTCCTGGTAGAGTTGTTGCAAATTCCTAATAAGAATTTTTACTTGAAAACTTGGCTTAATCTTGAAACACATATCTCACAAAGAAACTATCTTTGATTTTAAAAATTTCTTAGCTGTATCTCTTACATCATTATTCCTCAAACTAGGAACCAGTAGATTCAGCAATTTGATGATAATGGTGTAGAATACAAATAATTTTATCAGGGTCAGGTGACAGGCACAGGTAGAAAAAGGTTTTCTTCCTCCCACCAGCAGATCGGATCTTTAAGACTGAGTGAAGGGTGAAAAAGTAGGAGGTGATGAGGATGAAGAAGCAGATAATTTCTACTGAGCTGCCATATGTGGAGAGGAACCACTCATTAACTGATGTGTCTGTGCAGGAGAGCTTAAGCAGGGGCAGGAGGTCAAAAAAAAAAGTGGTTAATGACATTTTTGTCACAGTACTTCAGAATAAAGGCAAAGGATATGTGAACCAGGCTCATGTTGCCTCCAACACAGGACAAGATGATCGGCCAGATGCCAGATGCAGATGCCCCGTGACATCATGCATGTGTAGAGTAAAGGGTTGCAGATGACAACATAGCAGTCATATGCCATGGCAGCTAAGATAAAGGATTCAATATTTGCAAAAGTGCAGAAAAATAAAACTGCAGGGCACACCCATAGTAGGAAATATATTTGGTCTTTGAGAGGAAATTGATCAGCTTTTTGGGCACAAAGACTGAGGAATAACAAAAAGGGCAAGCTACTTAGGAAAAAATACAAGGTTTAAAGGTATGGATCACTCCTGATTGACAGCATCAATCCATACCAATAATATGAGAAATACAAGAAATAGAACAATCTAGAGTTCAGGGCAAGTTAGAAAACCCAGTAGAATAAATTCAGTGACCAAGTTCTCCTTTTCACCTGTCAATTTCAACCTCTTTATTGCTTTCCTTTTATGATAATTCTAATATGCTGAAGTGTTATATTGATGGAAAGAGAAAAATAATTTAATACATTTATAAAATTATTTTATAAAAACAAAAATACAAATAATCAAATAAGATACCATGCCCTAACTTCTGTCAAACAGAAATTGTAAAAGATATACCAAAATTTAGTAGTTAAAATTTCATGGTGGCATGTTTATTTTATTTTTCTGATTAGTAACAATGTTTACCATTGGATGTTTTTGTTTCCTGTGTGCAGGGATTAGTGTATAATTTCGCTTATACTTTTACTTCAATATGACACAAGAGCTGGCTGAGAGATTTGAAGGAAATATAAATTAATGTATGGATAAAACAAATTATATATATATATATATATATGTATATATATATATATATATATATATATATATGCACATATATGCATGTAAGAAATAAATTGTGTGAATTAGAACACTAATTATAGAACAGTTTTCTATTCTTTTCATAATTCATTCAATAGATAGTAATATGATGCGTCTTTTAAAACTATGAATGTAGTGGTATAATTAAACATACTCTAGCTAATTGTGTTTTAAAATGTCTATGAATTAGAATTAAAACTAATGAGGAATCCAAGTGTAGTGGCAGCAGTAATGTGGTATTGCTAAGGCAGAAGGATCATTGAATCCTTGGGTTTGAGACTAGACTGGGCAACATAATGAGTATCCATCTCCAAACACACAAAGAAAAAAAATGAGAAAAATAGACATCAATAAATATCAGGTGTGAGAATGGATCATTGGAAACAGATTTGAAGCCTTTAGAATTTACATTGATCATTTCTTTTAATAATCTAATAATTCCTTTTAGAGAAATGTAAAAGGGAAGATAAAAGGCAGGTGAGTGAAGGTACAGGATGAGAGTAAACTGTGGGTCTTTACATTTAAATGGATTTAAGAAAATGATCAATCAAAATACTGAGATTCAATAAAATCTCCTCAATACCATAACAAGAATATCATTGGTAAGAAAATAAATTAATTCAAACTACTAAGTAGGCAATCGTGCATTTGTTCTTTTATCTGTAAAAAAAGAGTAAAAATGAATTTAAGCAAAAAGTGTTTTAGCAGCCCATCACCTCAATCACTCAGCCATCTCATTGTCTCAAAAGATATTTTAGACACCTACAGAAGCTATGCCACAGAGTGACACAAAATTGATTACATTTTAAAAACAAGAAAAAGTGGTAAATACATTTTCCTCACCTATTGGGGACACAATTTGGTGGTTTTTGCTGTCAGATACATAAAAGTTGAATTTTTGCAGCGTTCAGGTCAGCCCCATGGTCACAGAAACAACTTGTCCAGGAAATAACTACTTTCTGATTGCCCAGGTGAATTGTTTTACAATTAAAACTGGGGCTTTTACATGCATTTTATAGGAATGCTAATAATTGAATTTTAAGCATGTGCTCTTTCAACTGACACCTAGGTAATAGACAATGGGAATTATATCATTGTGATTCTTCTCTAAAAGCTTATTGGGGACAGTAATACATTTGTTGTTCATTACAGATTAAATGGTTACTTTTTATTTTTGGCATTATTGGTGGTGTTCTTAATAAAATTTGGAATTTTACAAAAGGCTTTCTTGATTGCTGAGACTGTTTGAAAATAATCAAATATTTTAAAATGTGTCTGTTATATTTAAATTGTGTCAGTCATCTTATGAAAGCTCAAAATGTTACTTACAATCACCTATACTGAATATGTTATGTATTTTGTAGTCCTTAAGGGCTGAACCAATTACAGGTTTCTATAGTATTTGGCATCCACAGGAGTTTTGTGAGAAGGGAACCAGTCAGAGAGAAGCATCTTATGTCAGAGATCCTGAGATGATAGCAAAACCATAACAGTTAGTGTAGGCAGGTTTTTACTATCAACAGAATTGCTTGAATACAAATTGTATCCATAGTTCTACTAAAACAATAAAATTTAGGTGCTAAGTGTCATCGGTGGAATTCCAATATTTTTTATAAGCTCATATTTTTCAAAATATAATATCAGTTTATTTACTTTTCCTCTATGTATCAAATCTTAGAACCTTTTTTTTTTTTTTTTTTTGCTTTCTTCTTTGTACTGAATATCAAATCTTGGGTCTTATACCTGATAGACAAGTGTTCTAATACTCAGTTGTACCCAGAACTGAAAGGAACTTGTAAAACTATATTACAAATAATAAATTAATTAAATTTCTCAATATAAAAATAGGAAACTCCTTCTGATCCATTAGCAAGAGGATATTTGCTAAGAACAAATACAAGATTCCACAATTAAGGGCTTTAAAACAACCCAAAATAATATCTTCAAGAAATGATTTTAAAAATAGAGAAATGATGATAAAAGGATGATGAAATTCACAAAGGAATTGGAATTCATGGAAAATAATCATATGGCATTGGAAAATATAATATCCAGTATAAACAGCTCATTGAATAGGCTTCCCAGCTCACTGATTAAAAGGACACAAAGAATCTGGTTACAAATAGACATTTCACACACACTGATGCTAAACCTAATTGTTTACTGTAAAGGTTAATTTTATATGTTAAATTGGAAATTGGCTATTGGGTGCCCAGATGTTTGGTAAAACATTATTGAGATATTTTCCCTTGAGGATGTTTTTGGATAAGATTAGCATTATATTGTTCTGTTGATCAAAGCACATTATTCTCCCTAATGTGGGAAAGCCATTTCCAGTCAGTTGAAGATGACATACAGCAAAGGTTCTCTCTCCAAACTACAGCCAGAGCTTTTCTTCATCTGTTGGATTTGAATGAGGTGTGAGCTTCTCCTGGGTTTCTGGCCTATTCACCCTTGAGTGGAACTTATCCATCTGCTCTTTCTGTTCTGAGGACTTTGGATTTACAGTGGAACTAAACCGTTTGCCTTCTGGTTGTCTGACACACCAATACACCCGGAAGATCTTGGGACTTAGCAGAACTTTTAATAACATTGATAGTCTCTAAAACTAAGTTTATTTCACAAATGAACAAATTATTATGAATATATATATATATATATATATATACATACATATTGTTACTTATAATGTCATCATATGCATTCTATTTTTTTTTGCCTTGCTTTTTTCTTTTTCTTAAGAAGAGATCAGATTAGATGAGATTAGATTGAGTCTGAATGCTTTCTCTGTCTTAAGATTTAAAACTTCATCATCTGTGCAAAGGACACTTGTCATAAAATGTATTTTCAGAGGTCATAAGATGTAAGATATGAGCATCTCTGGGAACACTTTTCCTATCACAATATCCCAATGAAAAGGATGAACTATTTATTTAGGATCTTCATTTGATCTCTGATGCACTGGACAACATTACACCTGTGGTATTGCTATTTAAGTTCCTCAGGACTCAAGACCTAATCTGTACATGTTAATTGATGGGTTTTCATATTGATTTCAAATAGTATCTTACTAGGGGCAAAGAACATATTGCAATGCTGAACTTATAGCATTAGTGAAAATATGTAATTACTCTAATTGTTGTGAATGAGTGGGCTTACTATTCTGAGTAACTGATAATGTGTAACATCTCTTTATTTTGAATGATTATCTCAATGAATTCAAATATAAAATACAACATAGCTAATAATTCCTCCAAAAATTTTATCAAAATACAGGCAACAATTTTATTTTCTTTAATGCCGTTTTTTGAATATATTTTTTTTTGCTACTTCCATTACAGGTAGATATTTGTACCTTATAGTAGTCCTGGGAGTTAAGAAAGAATACATTGTCACTATTTTGATAATTATAAATGTTATAGAAAACATACTTACATGAAATTTAATGAGTCAACACTTCCTCACAAAAATGAAGAATAAAATTCAGTTTTCTGAACTCTGAGGAAAACTGTGTATCCATGACATTATTTATCCTGATTCACTAAATTTTGAAAAATGAACCACTGCAATAATCTTCATCTTTATCATTACAGACATATCAGCAATGTCATTCTCATGAACCAATTGCCAAATTCTTGTTTTACTATAAAACATTAATTGGCAAGTGATATATGTATACATATTTATATCAACACTGTAAACAACAATATGTAAAAAAATCATGTCAGATATTTACAAGTGCGTAAGAATCAATGAAGGAGAAATATAACTATGTAGAGTACAGGAGGTAACACTCTTTTATACATGTTTACAAATATACAAAAGTTATAGAATGGAATAATTTTCAGTTAAGTGAAGCAACATTAAAGAACAATCAATGAAAAGAGCTGATTGTTTGAGAATCAGGTATGGGTAGATGAACATTTATGGTTCTATTGATAGAAACTTTTCTCTATAATATCAGTTCAAATAGTTCATAACAATTTAGAATTTATTAAAGGTATGAAAGATTAGATAAAGAAATGCAACCGTGTGGACTTCACAAAATCCTAAAAATAGCTTCCAACATTTCCTTTGCATTTTCATGAAAGTGCATTCTTTACAAAATATGCAAAGGTATAGGAGTGGATTTGGAAAGTGGAAAAGAGAGAAACAAAAAAAAAATAAAGTAAAAATATTTTGGAAAATTATATCAAATGTGAAGAAATATGTGAAAATATAAAACCATTTGACAAAGGAAATTGTATTATATCAGAAACTCTCTCAGAGAGTTACTAAGAAGAGATGTAAATGCACTTAAGCTTTGGGAAGGCTGTGATGCAGGAAGTATTTATTCCACATTTGTACATAATCATTCCATTGCTTATGATGCCAATATATATATATATATATATATATATATATATATATGTGTGTGTGTGTGTGTGTGTGTGTGTGTTTTCCCCTAGAACACTATAGCAAACCAAAGTAACATTCACTTATCAATTCACTTATTTAATCATTTCATGAAAAGCATTCATTATCAATAGCAATTGGTAGCTACTATTCTACATGCTCCACGACCAAAGACAATTGTCAGCATACATAGGTATAGACATTTAGAACTATTTAATTTTCTATTACATTTAACTATAAGACATGCATCCATTTTTAATTCTGCTTATATTATTTATAGGGTAAGTGTGATGCAAATTAAAACTTTATATAGGAGAAAATATTTTCTCTAGGTGAGCATAATTGAAGATAGATGATCCTGTCAATTATATTTGTGTGCAGAGTAAATTTCAAGCTAAAATTTCAGCATAACAAAAATACATCACAAGCTTGAAGGCATCATTATCCTCTCAAAATGAGAATTCAGAGAGTTGAAATATTTCTCTTATAACTGTGACAATAAGATAAAACAACCTCAAGTAATCTCAGAAAACTATGTTTTAAGAAATAATCTTTTGAGTGCAGCAATCACATCCTGATTCCTGAGGCTGTATATCACAGGATTGAACATGGGAGTCACTATGGTGTAGAAAAGAGAGAGCAGTTTGTTAGTTCCTGCAGAATGGTTGGATTTGGGACTGAAATAGGTAATGGAACCAGACCCAAAAAATAAAACTACAACCAGCAGATGAGAGGAGCAAGTGGAGAATGCCTTAGCACGTCCTTGGGCTGTAGGCAACCTCAGAATAGTGGCAATGATCTTGATATAAGAGACAAGTATCAATATAAAAGGTACTGTAGCAACCAATATCACTACTACATGGACAGACACCTCATGCACTGAAGTATCACCACAGGCTAGCTTAAGAATATTGGGTAGGTCACAAAAAAAGTGATTGATTTGGTTAGAATGACAGAAATGCAGTGAGAATATCCAGCATGTTTGCCCTATCTGGACTGTTATTCCCCCTAGCCAGGAGCCAGCAGCCAGTAAATGGCACTTCCTTGGGTTCATGATGAGAGGATAGTGCAGAGGGTTGCAGATGGCCAGATAGCGGTCATAGGCCATCACAGCCAGAAGGAAACATTCTGCAGTTCCCAGTGCAAGGAAGATGCACATTTGGGCAGCACAGCTCAGTAGGGAGATGCTCCTATCACAAGTCCAAAGACTGACCAGATACCTGGGGAGTATGACTGAAACATAACAGATTTCCAGCATAGAAAAATGTGACAGAAAAAAATACATGGGTTTGTGCAGTGCAGGGTCCAGCCTTGTTATTATGACTATGAGACTGTTCCCAATGAGGATAACCATGTAAATGATGGAGAACGCTGCAGTTAGAAGGCCTTGGAGGTTTGGAAATTCAGAAAATCCCAGCAGAACAAACTGCACCACTGTGGAGACATTGTCATCTGCTTCTATCTCCTCATGCTTCATCTGTGGGAAAGATTTAACCAAAGTACAAGTCATTTCACTTTCTTGGGTTTTAGTGTTCTTGAGTATAATCCAATGATTGTTAATATTCTGATATCCCTGTTCCACAGAAGAACAAAAACTCTCGCTTCCTGGTACTCTAAGATTATAGTTCTGCATATTTTTATTATAAATGCACCCATATGAAAAATTTTAGCCTTTTTATGTAAGAGTTTCTTTAATAATAATGGTATTTTTAATTTTGGTTGAATATCCTGAATCTTAGAATCTGAATGTACAAAAATGATACCAATGATTCATTTCTTTAAGTTGCAATATTTTGTCATAAATTCTGATATCTATTCTCATATCTATATTATCATATCTATTTTCTACTATCATCAATTCAAAAGTATATTTTATTCTTCAAGTAAATATTTTTTTATTGGTTGTTCAAAACATTACATAGCTCTTGACATCTCATATTTCATACTTTAGATTCAAGTGGGTTATGAACTCCCATTTTTACCCCGTATACAGATTGCAGAATCACATCGGTTACACATTCACATTTTTACATATTGCCATATTAGTAACTGTTGTATTTTGCTACCTTTCCTATCCCCCTTCCCCTCCCCTCCCATCTTCTGTAATTTAATTCTCTCCTTTGTTTTTTTTTTTGTTTTTTTTTTTTTTTCCTTTCCCCGGGAAAGCTGGGAATGGAAGTAAATATTTTTAATTATATCTAAATAATTTTCTTATATGAATGTAGATTGTTCATATGAGTTATAGTTTTTTTTTCTGGTATTTCCCAAGTTGTGATCTTCTTTGATTTTCTGTATATTTTGGTAAATTTATTATTAGAAATAATAATATATTGATAATCAGATACTTTGTTATAGTATTTACTTTCGGATAATGAATTTGTATTTCCATGTAAGATCTTTGAAATTGTAATTTATACATATTATTCAGTTTCATAGTGTTGAGAAAAGGAAATCCTAAGTGTTCTTCCTCTCTGGGAAAGCTTAATAGATAAAATTAAGAACATATACATCTATGGTCCAGAAAGCAATCTAACTACAATGCATACCTTCAATTTACACAATTGTTTATGGAAAAGGCATCAACCTCATCTTATTCCTGAGATCATAGTAAATCATTAAGTCCACACTGTGTTATTTGGTGCTGATCTCGTCTGCTCCATTAAACATTTTCCCTTACACCTATATATGTGGGTGCATTCATGTCCATGATTATAAGGGAGTATGATCATTTGTCTTTGTTATATTATGTCCTTATTTATAGACCTAAATTATAAGTTTCTTGGTATTGTCTACATATTTCATGTATACTGCATTATATATTTGCTTCACAAAATTTGATTCACTTACTTACTGTATGAAATACGATATTCCACTCAATTTTTTATTTGACTCATATAAAACTACAAGACTGACTCATAGCAAAATATAAAACCAGATGCCCAGCAGCATATTAAGCATGTCTTACCTGTGTGTCCTTTTTCATGTCCACGTGGTGGAGATGGGAGTGAAGGTGTACAGGAATTATTGTAGTTTCATTCACTCTTACAAAGGTAACATTTCATCTCACTTATGTGGTGTGTATTAGATAGCATTTACTTAACACATAAGGTGTTCAGTAAATTTAAAGATGAAAAGGAGTAACTTATTTCAAAGTGTATACAAACCTCTAACCATGTGCTAAGACTGGTCAGTCTGTACAGTGACCTCATTTCAGCAGAAGTGAGGAAGTAGCTATGTTGTACAAAAAATTTGGGCATCCCAAGGATTTTCTATAACTGAGAAAATGAAAGCTAACGAGAATTTATTTTATTATTTATAATATTTTGGACAAAATATTAAAGAGATTATAAAATTGCCTTAATTTAATCTCACAGAGGCAAGAGTAGAATGTGGTTCACAGAGGCTTGGGACACTGGGGACTAGAAGGTATGGGGTGAAGTTGGTCATGGTGGAGAGTGACAATAGATAACACCATTGAATTTTTACTCAAAAGAGACTTTGAAGGTTTTAAAGGAATGATAAATGTTTGAGAGAGGTTTACTCTCATTTGAATATTACACGGGAAAAGACGTGTTGAAGACTCACATAAGTATGTACAATGTTGGGCATCAGTTACAAATAAAAAAAAAGGAAACGAGAAATAGATGCAGACACAAAATGAGAAGGGCTATAGCAAAATCTTTAGATAATTATCTGTACCTAACCTAACACTGACATTTCTGGGGTCTGATTTCAGGTTAAGACTACACAAGTAGAGTTTCACTATTCTGCCTTGCAACATTTAGGTCATATTTTATTTACTTAGTCATTTCAAATTAATTCAATCTAGAGCTACTAGGATAATGATCAAAATGTTCAAGGAACCCCTTTGATAGTGGCAGGATAAAATGCAACCTGTTTCAACAATATTTATGTCCTAGCTTGTTTATTAGGTACATAGAATTGACCTCTTTGACAATATTCCCAGACATTACATATAAAATATTTAAATACATACCACATAGGAATCACTTAAGTTTTAACATTTCAAATGACAATAGTCTTTAAGATATGGCCTCATTAGTTTAAAACACACTTTACATTTTGATCTTATTTGATCTTACAATTATCAAAGCCAGAAAAGTACAAAGCCCATCTGAATTAGTGTTGTGAAATAAAAAGATAAAAAGTACATTTTTCAAAATTTTCTACAAGTGCTCTTTGCCAATTCTAAACATACAGATACCTGCAAAAATTAATTTATTTTAGACAAGAGTATGGGTTTTTACCTGTTTGTTCAATGTCAAACATGATGCTTACCTTTGTTGACTGAGTAAAATGTAAGGGAAAATGAAAAAGAAGATTATTTTACATGTTGGGTAATTTATTTTATTTGAAAAGAGGCTTACTGCCTTTTCAGATATAGTCATTCTCAGAAGTAAAAATTCTCATTAAGTAGTAAATAGTCTCAGCTCTAGGGATCAGTTCCTTTTCCAAGGATCCTTCTAATTGACCTTAACCATTCTGCTGCCAATCAAAAGTGTTTGTGCAATAACCAAAAACTTGTCAACACCAACTCTTTTTAAATTATCAGGCTTTCTTTATTTCATGATCATTAAGAAATATGAGTCTTGAAAACAATAGAACGTTACAATTTAATATTATTTAAGATATAAACTGAAATGTTCTCACAAAGATGCAAATCTACCAAGTACAGTGGTGCATGTCTGTTATCCCAGAGGCTCAGGAGGCTGAGGCAAGAAGATTGTGAGTTCAAAGCCAGCCCTAGCAATGGGGGAGTGCTGAGCAACTCAACAAGACCCTGCTTATAAAAAAAAAAAAAAATCTGAAATGTCTTAAATTAGAAAAGTTTATATTTCTATCATTGAAAATTGATATGTGAAATTTGTGGGTCTCTTCAGGCAGTTATATCATCTTTAACTTGATTTTTCCATATGCGCATACACGCTGACCAGGAAGGTCACAACATGCTCCATATTATGGATCATATTATGGATGGGGAACTCTGGGGAAAGTAATGAATAAGAGCTATAACCTATTCCTTCCAGGTGGACAGACTGGAAAAGGCATGCAGAATTTCTTGATACAGTTCTTCATATAAAATTTAGTCACAATTGAAGCCACACAAATAAAATTTCCAACTGAACTGCCATGAGACCAACTAAGAAACTCTATTATTATTGAGTTTTATTTTATTTTGATTGTCAAAAAAATGCAAAAATGCAGATGCAGTAGTGACTGCATGAAGTTCACAGTCAAGGACCAGCTTAGGTTAAAGGTGGCTTCTCTCTTGTAAAGGTTATAAAATAATGGAGTAGATATCTGTAACACCTGGAAAAAGAAATCCATTTAGACAATTAATTATAAAACACATTAGAGTGGAACTTTTGGTCTAACTATGGTAAACAGGAATACATTTTTCTTCATGGTTAAAGACTAATAGAAAAACTTAATTCATAAGTATCAATAGTCTGAATTAAACTATCACTATTCAAAGGGATTATTTATCAATTTTGAATTTTATCATCTTGTGATGTATTTTATCTTAGTTCTAGCTATTGAAACACATTTGTAGCAATATCCTATTCTGTCTGTTTCTTTGTTAGGTAAGTGATTTGAAATGTTCTTCCTAGTTTGTGTTTTTATTCCCTTAGCAATGTCAATATGAGAACAAACTATTTCTATTATAATGATGTCCACTTTTTAAATGTTGTCTTTTATGGATTACGCATTGGGTAACATAATGTAGAAATCTTGCTTATTCCAATTTACAAAGATTTATGCCTTTTTTTTTCTTCAACTAGTTCTACAGTTTAAGATTTTACATTTAAATATGTTAGTTTGTATTCATTTTTTTGCAACAGGATAAATTTTAGATTTTTTGGTGCATGCATCTTTGGATGTGTATACATAGTTAATTCATCCAAATTACATTTTAATAGAAACACCCCTTTTTAATTGAACCTTTTATCCTATTGTCACAAATTCATTACCTATGTTTTATTGTGGTAAATTTGAACACAGAAAAATGAAAAATCTGGGCAAAATTTTAAACAACAATCATTTTTTAAAATCTTATATGCAACAAGAGGCATAGAAAATAATTTGAAGTGTTTCAGAAAATAAAACTAACTTCATAAGAATTTTTAAAATAGGGTAAATTTTAGAAAGTGGGGCGGGGGATATGGCTCAGTTATAGAGAGTTTGGCCAGTATGTACAAGGGCATGGGACTGATCCCCATCACTATAAAAATAAAAAATAAAAATAAAACAAAAACAAAAATAAAAGCAAAAATTTGTATGTGGCTGGAACCATCAACCATTCTCAGCTCCATGAAACATCTGTCAGGAGTGGTACATGCCAAGAGACTGGCAGCTCTGTTATCACTACTAGAAGAGGCTAATACTACTTACAGCAAACTTGGAAACATATTCCAGTATTACTATTAAAACTGTAATAAGTTTAGTGGGAAATTGTAACACAGAACAATATTACATCAGTATTTATGTTCCTGTGTGATTTGAAATACATGGGAAAGGAATTCAACAAAGATGACAGGAGAATGGGAAATATAAAGTGAACATTGACACACAAAAAAAATAATAATAATTTCTACTGATCTAAAGACTGGGTGCAAGAGAGGTTCCATATACATTCAGAAAACTCCAAAAGGTCAGTGAGAAAATCACTCATTCCTGGTTGAATATGAACTTATAAATGCAGGAAATAGAAACTGAATCCCAATGCAAAATTGTTAAGTTTCTGAAATTATAAGGCATCCTCTAATCAAAGACATATGTATGAGCAAAAGGAAGACTTCCTTGCTCAAGATGAATAAACATGCATATTAACTGATCTCTAAATTATACTCACTCATAAGTGATAGAGAGAAACTCAGTCTTACAAATACAAGCATGAACAATTTAAAATAAAGTGAGAGGAGTGCAGAGACATCAGCCACTGCATTCCATAAGGAAAACAGACTCAACAAAATCAGTCTAAGCAAGTTACAGAGAAAGAGTGACAATCCCCTTCCAAGTCGGCAACTTGAATCCACAAAGTCTAAAACATATTTCCAGATTGTTCAGTTTCAATCAAAGTTTATATAAGCAATGAAACCTGAAAGTGTGAAATGCACAGAGAGAAAAATAAAAACAGCAAGACACAGAGAGTAGACATGGTGGTTAGTGCGGACAACCTGAGAGGCCAGGGCTCCCTTCTTCACTCCAGCCCTTGTTTGTGGACTGAGGTCTTTTCCTGGTCCAATGGGTGTAGTACCTTGAGTTCTGTTTCTGCCTGAGTTTGCTGAAAGTTCTGAGGTTTACGTTGAAAAGAGCAAGAAAGGAGACTGGTGGATACAGACCATCCTGCATCCCATTCTAGAAAAGGTATCACTCTAGGAAAGGGAGGCTTCTGACCCTGTCAGCAGCCCTTGTTCAGTGGTGTTCAGTTCCACCAGCCCAGGGACAGGTGAAGGTGAGAAAGAAGGCCTTAGATTAGAGTTTACTCTGAAAAAAACTGGTTTAACTTTGTTGAATGTGTGTGGTCCTAGGGATTAAACTCAGGGATATTCTACCACTGAGCTACAACCGCTGGTATTTGTATGCTTTATTTTGAAATGGAGTTTCACTAAGTTGCTCAGGCTGGCCTTGAACTTGCAATCCTTCTGCCTCAGCCTTCTAAGTAACTGATATTATAGGTATGTGTCACTTTGCCTGGCTAGAAACTGATTTAATTTGGTAAAGAAGAGAATCAGGCCAAAATTTGTTTTAAAACACAATAATGGTCTTCATGACCACCAATTATTGTGCATCATTTAAAAATGTAATAAACAAATATATATTTGTATAGCTCCATGGAAAATATATCAATACATAAAAGGGAAGGCAATCAGAGGGTTATTAGCAATACAGAGACATATAGCTAAGAAAAGTCTAAGATCACACAACCCTGTAATCCATTCCATAAGTAAGTCATTAAATGACATTGAATTTAAAATTTTTAAATTTTAATTACTTGAGCACTACTGAAGTTGGAGATACACATTTAAGTATTGTCCATGAAATTCTGATTGAGAGCTAACAAGGATATATTAAGGTATTTGGCCTTGTGAAATCCATATCATCTATCTGGCATCATTGTCAACACTATTCCAGGTCACACCAGCCCAGGAATATGAGTTCAATTCCTTTGGAAGCTGATATATGGGGTCATTGTTTTTATTTTCTGAATATTTTTCAATAGTTGGGAGGGTCTACATAGCATTAGAATCATAATTCATAGAGATAGAAAAGTCAGTTGAAAGGACTTCAGAAATAATTTAGGTCAATTTCCTCTTTTTCAGTGGGGGGCCAGAGTTCCAGAAAGGAAGATTCATTATCAAGTACCACAGTGATTTAGAGGGGCATTGAAAATCCTCTTCACAGTGGGCTTCTAGAGAGAGGCAGGTAGTTGTCTAGGAAGATTAAAACATTGCTGTGCCTGATTTGAATACAGAATTGCATGTTTACCAAGTCTTTGGACATTATTTCTGCTCAATTCTATTCAATATACTTACACAGTCAATATACCAAAAGGTACCATCACATCACGTTTCGATTTAAGAATTTTAGTAGCAAAAACAAAGGAAGACATCAAATGATAGAAGATTTACTGGAATATTAATCCATTACCTACAGCCATTGGTAATATTTTATTAGTGAATGTTATTTTTCATGATACTTGATACTTGTATGAGAAGGATGTGATTTAAAGTTTCTAAGAGAAGAAAATAAGTATTTCAATAAGTAGGCTATGATTTCTCAAATCTTTGTTGCTGTGTTGACATTTTTGTACAACACCATGATAAAAGAGGTATTATGGGACATAACTACAAGCTGATTTTTTAAATTTTTGAACTTTAGGATCTCCTAAGAAAATTCTAAACAATTTGTTTTTCTTTCTCAAAAATTCAGAGAGAGAGAGAGAGAGAGAGAGAGAGAGAGAGAGAAACAATGATAGAATTAAGAAAATCAATAGATTCTAGTTTTGAACTTCCAGTTATAGAACTTTGAATATTTTTTATTGTTCAGGTTCACTAGATCCAATAACAGTTCTAATACATACTTTAAATAAGTATTTAGATGCTGCAATACAGTGACAGCATATTGGAGGAAGATGGGTTAATTAAATGACTTGTAACAGCATCAATATTAGCAGCAATCTGTTAATGCCCCCCGGTTCTTATAGGTTTTATGCATTTCAAAGTTTTCAGTCATGCTGCTGCTTATAAATATCACCTCTAAAAGAAATAAATTAAAGAAAATATGATACAGATGGAAACATTTAAATCCTTTTATTAAAAACTTGTATTCTAGGACTGGGGTTGTAGTTCAGTGGTAGAATGCTTACCTAGAGTATGAGGTACTGGGTTCATTTTTCAGCATTACGTATAAATAAATAAAATTAAAGTCTATTGACAACTAAAAAAATATTAAAAACAAACTTGTATTCTTCATTGGTTTACTCCTTTATGATACAATTTAACATATCACATTGTACCACAAATGCCACCTTGAAAGACAGAGAGACTTCATTAGTATTCATTTAATTCAAGAATTTTTTTTTTTTTTTTTTTTTTGTGCTGGGGATTGAACCCAGGGCCTTGTGCATGCAAGGCAAGCACTCTATCAACTGAGCTATATCCCCAGCCCTTCAAGAATATTTCCAACCAGAAACATTTTAAAACATCAGCTAGAAAACCTAAGACATTCATTAGCTTTTAGCTTCTGTAGTTGTAACAGATACAAGAAGATTGTAATAAATAATTCATACATGGCACTTCAGGGCCATATCTATACTTTCTCAGCAAGCTTAAAGAAAAAAAAATTCAATTTTACAAAGAAGAAATAGACAAGTATCATGGACATGCACAGATGAATGCTGTCTTCTTCCAACATATTTACTACTCATGTTTTTACAGATTTATTACATCGGTAGTCTCAACTGTTTTATGTAGTTCATTAAAATTATAAAATTTATATGCTCAAGGCACAAACCCTAGAAAATTTCTATTGTTTTATTGACATATAACAGCACTGAAAGTGTCTTGTGTTTCAATTTTATTGTTTCTTTCCCCAATTCTTGTCACAAACCCAGCACATTTGTATTAGATGGCAGGGAGGGATCACTTAGTTCTTGCTCAAAGGACCCTCACAATCTCATTTGGGAAGCAAACTTTTCATACATAAAGGATAAATTTAGGAGAGAGTCATCTGTGATCTAGCAAGAAAAGGGGCATTTGAACCATTTGTTTCTCAAAACAAGACTTACCCTGTCAAGCATTCTCTAATTGCCACATTCTTCCTGGAATCCTTTTCTTTTTTCCAGTTTGCATTTCTTTGCAACTCACATTCAGCATCTTTGTCCAAGGCAGTCTCTCTCCCGGATTTAGATATTTTGTTCTGGGTTCATTTCCCCGGTCTTTTGGTTTCATGAAAGTTTTGATGCTTATTATGAATTTGAGTATTAATTAATGGCCAATCCTTCCACTAGTTTATAAGATGTTTTGCTCTAAAAATGCCTAGATTCTCCATGAAAACAAAGCATTAAAATGCACAAAAGCACTTATTGAAAAAAATTTTTTGAGGAGAGAGAGAGAGAGAGAGAGAGAGAGAGAGAGAGAGAGAGAGAGAGAGAATTTTTTAATATTTATTTTTTTAGTTTTTGGCGGACACAACATCTTTGTTTGTATGTGGTGCTGAGGATAGAACCTGGGCCACATGCATGCCAGGCGAGAGCGCTACCGCTTGAGCCACATCCCCAGCCCCTTATTGAAAATTTGATGGATTTTAATTTAATTAAAATAATGTGTAAATTAAAGAGCTAATAAAACCTTTCAAAATTAGATCAGGAATTTATACCACAGGGAAATAACAACATATATAAATTCAGGGCATATAATGAAACATGATGGATTAGGGAATAAAACATTTTTGTATCATTCATTACTCCAAATTTGAAAATTGTTGTTTTTCATGAAAAATGACATACAATTTTAAGATAACAAAAATCATTATACATGTGAAAAAGGTGGAAGTTCATCATAAATATTTAGAACTGCATTCTATTTTTAAGCTATTGAAGGCCTCTTTCACATCCTTGTTGCGTAGGCTATAAATCAGAGGGTTCAACATGGGAATGACAAGGATGTAAAACAGTGATGTCATTTTGTCTTGATCTAGAGAGTAGGAAGAACTTGGCAGAAAATATATAAAGAATACAGCTCCCTGGAAAATTGCAACAGGAGTAAAGTGGGAGGCACAGGTGGAGAAAGCTTTGAGCCTCCCCTCAGCAGAGTGGATTTTTAAGACAGATGAGATGATGTAGCCATAAGAGACCAGGACTCCAGAAATGGTACTCAGTTCAATGAATCCAAAAATGGTGAACAGTACCAGCTCATTGACCTGTGTGTCAGAACAGGAAAGGAGGAAAAGTGGTGGTAAATCACAGAAGAAATGATTAATCTCATTAGAACCACAGAAACATAAGTGGAATGCCAATGTTGTATGTATCAAAGCATCTGCCAGGCCTATGAAGTAAACCCCAGCCATAAGCAAGTAACAAACCCTGCCAGACATGTTAACTGTATACAGCAAGGGCTTGCTAATGGCCTTGTACCTATCAAAGGCCATCACTGCCAGAAGTACACACTCAGAATCTGCAAAGGTACAGAAGATCAAGAACTGCAGAGCACATCCCAGGAAAGACATTGATTTGTTCTTGGTGAATATGTCGACAAGCATCTTGGGCCCAATTGCTGTGGAATAGCAGAGGTCACAGAAAGAGAGGTGGCTGAGGAAAAAGTACATTGGAGTGTGAAGCTGGGGATCCACTCTGATTAAGAAGATCATTCCGAGATTTCCCAGAAGGCTAATGAGGTAAATCAGTAGAAATATGCTAAAAAGGGTCACTTTGAGGTCAGCATTACTAGTAATTCCCAAGAAAATGAATTCATTCAAGGACGAACAATTTTCCACGTTCATTTTTTCTTTCTTCTTGTCTAAACTTAAAGAAATGATTTAAAAAATTAAAGACACATATTTAATCCTTATATACATCCATAAAATATCTGTAAGGCCAAACACAAATATATATATACACACACACACACACACACACACACACATACATACACACACATATATACATAGATAGATATAGATAGGTATAGATATATAGATATCGATATAGATAGATAGATAGATATAGATATACACATAGAAATAGATATAGATATAGATATAGATATAGATATAGATATAGATATAGATAGATATAGATATCTTGTTTGGAGGATATATCCTCCAAACAAGATCAAGATCGATGTGTTAATCCTTAAAGAGACATTATGTGCTTTGACAATAATTAAAAATAAAATCTTGAAATGTAGCTGAGAATAAGTGATTGCCATCAAGATGCCTTTTATGAGGGATCTGAGTTTTACTTTATCTGGGTATTGCGCATCAGGAGCTGCCACATAGCAGCTGAGCGCCCCCTAGCTTTGAGTGATGGAAATGTGGAGACTGCTATAGGAAGCAGGTGGATCTCCATCATTGCTCAGCCGGGAGTGGGCTGCCTTCTTGTTCCTTTGTAAAAGAACCCCTTACCTTTTATGGATGGAAGGTTCTATGGAACAGTACTCCTCAATAAATAAGATGTTTTCAGGAATGCTCTCTCTCTCTTTTTGTCTGCCTCTCTTGCTTCCCTTGTGGGAGCTGGGGCTGAGGAGCTCTCCATGAACCCCAAGAAAAGGGTATTTTCTCTGTGTCTGATTATTTAACGCCAATCCTATTCATCTGGAGTAACCCTGACTGATTTAGTCCCGTGTGGTGGCACTTGCCCTCCTTTTCTTTAGGAAATATATTTTTATAGGCTGAAATCTGAGTAAATCTTCAAAATGTCCTGGAGTAAACCCAACTCTTAGATGAGAGCAACTTATAGAACTCATTTTATGTTCTTAAAACCATTCATGTAGACAGATAAAAATTGCAATATTACAATCCTCAAAATTCATGATTGGTTTTAAAAACCACTGCTGGTTCTAGCAACAATGGTCATATCACTAACCTCTAAACAGGAAAATCATTATTCTACTCACCTTGGGCTGTGTGGTCTTTATTATCCAATTAGATATGAAAAAAATTACTATTTTTTAGAAATGTTTTATGATTTTGCCACAATGCTCATGGACTACTAACAGGGGTATTCTGGAGACAAAGGATGAGTCTCCTGATCATTCAAAGAGAAATGCTAAAATAGATGGGGAACCACCATGATTTAATTAATACAACTGCATTATATCATATTTAAGTAAAATTTATATTACAAATAAAAACAGGGTGAGAAACAATAATAAAGACATTAACAGACTTATTTTCATTAAATATGTATGTATCTATGCATACACAATTTTCTATGGGTGTATGATTCTCAACTGAAATAGAAAGTGGGTTTCAATGTATGTGGATGGCTTTGTTTTGTTTTTTAACCAAGTAACTATTGTGTTCAGTTCACACGAACTTGCATTTTCACACATTGGATTTGCTTTGTGTCATTTCTATTATCTTTTAATAAAACAACAATAAAAATACTAAAACCCTTAAATTTATGTATATCCCCACATAATAACAAAATTAGTAAAAGTTTGTTTTTGAATCCATATTTAAAAAGAAACAAGGGCTTCTCGCGCGCCCGCCCCTCCCCGCGCGCCGGCCCTGCCGAGCCGGCCGGCCGGCCTGGCTCCCCTCCCCGGCCCCGACGGGCGGGTGGCTGCCCTGAGGAGGCGGGGAGGGGAGGGCTGGGCCGGCCGGCAGGCGGGCGACGATGCCGAACTTCTGCGCTGCCCCCAACTGCACGCGGAAGAGCACGCAGTCCGACCTGGCCTTCTTCAGGTTCCCGCGGGATCCGGCCAGATGCCAGAAGTGGGTAGAGAATTGTAGGAGAGCTGACTTGGAAGATAAAACACCTGATCAACTAAATAAACATTATCGATTATGTGCCAAACACTTCGAGACCTCTATGATCTGTAGAACTATACATTTTGCAGAGGCATCAGAAAACTAAAGAATGATTGGGTTATTTTATTTCTCAAAATTAATTGAAGCAGATACTTGTGAAGTCATTGGGAGAGTCCTTATAGGACAGTACTTCGAGATAATGCAATACCAACAATATTTGATCTTACCAGTCATTTGAACAATCCACATAGTAGACACAGAAAACGAATAAAAGAATTGAGTGAAGATGAAATCAGGACACTGAAACAGAAAAAAATTGATGAAACTTCTGAACAGGAACAAAAACATAAAGAAACAAACAATAGCAATGCTCAGAACCCCAGTGCAGAAGAAGGGGGTGATGAACAGGATGAAGATATTTTGCCTTTAACCCTTGAAGAGAAGGAAAACAAAGAATACTTAAAATCTTTATTTGAAATTTTGATTCTTATGGGAAAACAAAATATACCTCTGGACGGGCATGAGGCTGATGAAATCCCAGAAGGTCTCTTCACTCCTGATAACTTTCAGGCCCTGTTGGAGTGCCGGATAAATTCTGGTGAAGAGGTCCTGAGAAAACGCTTTGAGACCACAGCAGTTAACACATTGTTCTGTTCAAAAACACAACAGAAACAGATGCTGGAGATCTGTGAGAGTTGCATCCGGGAAGAAACCCTCAGGGAAGTGAGAGACTCGCACTTCTTTTCCATTATCACTGATGATGTGGTGGACATAGCAGGGGAAGAGCACCTTCCCGTGTTGGTGAGGTTTGTAGATGAGTCTCATAACTTGAGAGAGGAATTTGTGGGCTTCCTGCCTTATGAAGCTGATGCAGAAATTTTGGCTGTGAAATTTCACACTACCATAACTGAGAAGTGGGGACTAAATATGGAGTATTGTCGTGGCCAGGCTTACATTGTGTCTAGCGGATTCTCTTCCAAAATGAAAGTTGTTGCTTCTAGACTTTTAGAGAAATACCCTCAAGCTATCTACACACTCTGCTCTTCCTGTGCCTTAAACATGTGGTTGGCAAAATCAGTGCCTGTGATGGGGGTGTCTGTTGCATTAGGAACAATTGAAGAAGTTTGTTCTTTTTTCCATCGATCACCACAACTGCTATTAGAACTTGACAATGTAATTTCTGTTCTTTTTCAAAACAGTGAAGAAAGGGGTAAAGAACTGAAGGAAATTTGCCATTCTCAGTGGACAGGTAGGCATGATGCTTTTGAAATTTTGGTGGATCTCCTGCAAGCACTTGTTTTATGTTTAGATGGTATAAATAGTGACACAAATATTAGATGGAATAATTGTATAACTGGTCGAGCATTTGTACTCTGTAGTGCAGTAACAGATTTTGATTTCATTGTTACCATTGTTGTTCTTAAAAATGTCTTATCTTTTACAAGAGCCTTTGGGAAAAATCTCCAGGGACAAACTTCTGATGTCTTCTTTGCTGCCAGTAGCTTAACTGCAGTACTACATTCACTCAATGAAGTAATGGAAAATATTGAAGTTTATCATGAGTTTTGGTTTGAGGAAGCAACAAATTTGGCAACCAAACTTGATATTCAGATGAAACTCCCTGGGAAATTTCGTAGGGCTCAGCAGGGTAACCTGGAATCTCAGCTAACCTCTGAAAGTTACTATAAAGAAACCCTAAGTGTTCCAACAGTGGAGCACATCATTCAGGAACTTAAAGATATATTTTCAGAACAGCACCTCAAAGCTCTTAAATGCTTATCTCTGGTACCGTCAGTCATGGGACAGCTCAAATTTAATACATCAGAGGAGCACCATGCTGACATGTACAGAAGTGACTTGCCTAATCCCGACATGCTTTCAGCTGAGCTACACTGTTGGAAAATCAAATGGAAACATCGAGGGAAAGATATAGAGCTTCCATCCACCATTTATGAAGCCCTTCATTTGCCTGATATCAAGTTTTTTCCTAATGTATATGCTTTGCTGAAGGTCCTGTGTATTCTTCCTATAATGAAGGTTGAGAATGAACGCTATGAAAATGGACGAAAGCGTCTTAAAGCATACTTGAGGAACACTTTGACAGACCAAAGGTCAAGTAACTTGGCTTTGCTTAACATAAATTTTGATATAAAACATGATCTGGATTTAATGGTAGACACATATATCAAACTATATACAACTAAGTCAGAGCTTCCTACAGATAATTCAGAAACTGTTGAAAATACCTAAAAGACTTTTTAAATGGGCTTTCTCTTATATTTGATATTTGGAAGAAAAGCCGTAAGGTATATGTAGGTCACTTATCACTGAATATCTTTGCCTACAGGCCTCATGAATACATTAGCCATTGGTAATCTGCCTATGTACATGGCACCTGTTTGAGCTCTCGTGCTTTGAAAAATTGTCTGTTCTTCCAGAAGACTGCATTGGAAGTACCACATTTCACCTCTGCGTGACCTCTGCTAGTAGCACTCTGAAATTGTTTTAGTTAAGTCTTTTAGGTTATAAAATGTATTATTACCATGGATCCAGTTGTCAGGTATTATTATCAATTTTGAAGAAATGAATTTTGAGGAGGTATAAGAAAAGAATGCATCTTATGAAATGTTACAATGAAGCCTACTGTTGACCTTTGACTATTAGGAGTTTTAAGTGTGTTAAAATCTGTAATGGACAATTAAGGGAATTAACCAGAGTTGTGAGCTTACCAAACAGATTTCAGTATAGATTTTGCCTTTATCAAACGAACTTAAAGAACAAGTTACAGTTAAAATTTGAGTGGAAGAGCTTGCCGTGGTTGTTCCACAACTGGTTGTTGCTGTTTACATTCCTTTGTTGAGCCTACGTCTTCATAAGCCTACACTTTCATTTTAGCAAGTAAATGGTGAACACTTCTGCTTCACGGTCAAGACAGAATCAGAGGCTGTTGATATGGGCAACTTGTCTGTTTTCTTTTTCCATGACTATATCTACTGCCTCGTCTTGATTTATAAGCAAAACCTGGAAAACCTACAAAATAAATGTTTCACAGTTTATCTAGAAATAATACAGAATATATTGCTGTTATTTTTGGTGAAGAAAATCAATTTTGTATAGTTTATTTCAATCTAAATAAAATGTGAATTTTGTTTAAAAAAAATAAAAAAAGAAACAAGTACATATTACTTTGTTAATACTAGTTTCAATCAATCTTCTAGTTCTCAGAAGAATACATTATTTTTTATTATTAAAATTCAGAATTCATGGAACTACATAAGAAAGCATAAACTGATTCATTTACAAAACTCTAATTTGTTCCAAAGAGTTTTCTTTTCTTTTTTTTTAACCTTATTGTTTTAAATTTGTAAACTCAGGAGCTTACCTAAAATGAGCCGTTCTTTAGTAACTGAGCACTGAGCAGGTAGCATTGTATTATAACAGGCTGCACTTGGGACTTAAACTCTCTGAGGTTATTTCCCTGAGGTTTTGGAATTATGCAAACAGGATTAATTGCATTTCTGGTTCTGTGCTGTCCCCTGTGGATGAATGAACATGTTTAGCAAATGTTTATTTGAAAGCTTGAACATACTCACCAAATGATCTATATCAGAATATAAATAGAAAATTAATTTTTATGTTACAAAATATTTTTTCATATTTCATATATTTCCTACTAAAATGATTTGTAAAGTTATTTGCTTACCACATATTTACTGTTAGCCATTTTAGCTTGTTTATAATGCAGTGTAATGAAGAATAGAAGCACACTGGTTTGGGGGATTTTTTTTAAACCAATTGTATGCATGTGTGTAATGAAGATTCATTTAAAAAGTAACATATTTATGTATAAACCCTAATCTGTATCATTCTTGAACAGATGTAGCATAATCTAACTGACTCCCTGTTAAGTCATTTCCAGATCCATTCTATTGTTCAGTTTTTTTTCCATTTTTCAGAATTTCCAACTTTGTAATTGAGAATTATTACATTTCAATTGAGTCCTTATTGACAATTAATTCACACACTGCAAAATTAATATTTCTAAAGCAAACACTTTTTGACTTTTATTGTATTGGAAGGTTGTGTGTACTTTACACTCTGCTTGCAGAACAGTTTCAATCCCCTTGGTAAGAAACTTATACCCATTAGTACCAATCCACTAATGCTTCATGGCAGTGCTGAGCAAAAATAAATAAACTTTCTGATTCTATATGTTCTCCTGTTCTGGACAATGTCATTTTGTGGCTATAATGCTATTTTTATTATTATTATTATTATTATTATTATTATTATTATTATTATTATTGTCATTATTATTATTATGACTATGCATCAATTAAAAGACAATCAGGGTTGTTTCTGCTTTTGTCCATTATGAGCAATGATGTTATAGACATTCATGAAAGGTTATTTTTGTCACCTAGTATTGCCATATTTCCTACCTTATGTCATCCTTCCACATTTCACTGACCTTACAATAAATTCAGATTCTCTACGTTGAGCACTGTCATTTTGAATTAAGCTCAATTCAAGATTTTCTCTACTATATTTAAGGTTTTATTTTTTTCATATTTCCGATAGTTTCTACTAAAATGATTTGTAAAATTATTTTCTTACCACTTATTAAATGTTAACATTTTAGCTTGTTTATAATGCAGTGTAATGTAGAAATAGAAGCACACTGGTTTGGGGGATTTTTTTTTTCATACCAGTTGTATGCATGTGTGTAATGATGATTCATTTAAGAAGTAACATGAATGATTTGTATAAAAATGAGAGTTCTGAATTTATTCTAAGAATAATTTTACTTATTATTATTTGCACTTATTCTACACAAAATTGAGAATTACTAAAATTTTGACTTTAATATTCTGTAAAAATCCTGCAACAAAGATTGTGGTAAAATTATCCATATCACTTGAATCTTAGTCTGCCATCTTGGTATCTGGTTTTATTGGGCTTCTTTGAATGGACCCGAGAGCTAACACTGCATCCACAATATCCTCAAGGCAAAGACGGTCATTGTCCTCTGTGTGTGTGCTGTTCAAGTGTTTCTTTATTTGGTGGCTTTGCCAGATATAGCCACAGAAAAGTTAGGAAAAGAGATCAGATCCAAACTCAATGATTTGTGAAAGGTCAAGAACTAATAATAAATTTGGAATGAGTAATTTCAGAATTATACAATGGGTTGATGATTATTTAGGCAGATTAAAGATGACTACACTTTTGGACACATCTGCTTTAGAAACACAGTACTTATTTATACTTCTTTGGACATTTTGCTTTCATTTAACTATTTGATCAACATAAAATGGCACAAAGACATGCCCAGTGACTCTGGAGGCTGAGACAGGAGGATCCCAAGTTTAAGGAGAGCCGTAGCAACTTAGTGAAATCCTAAACAACTTAGTGAGATCGTGCCCTCTCCCCCCTAAAAATTTTTTTTAAAGAGCTAGGGATGTAGCACAGTGGTAAAGTGCCCCTGGTTCAATTTCCTAAACCAAAAAAGGAAAAAAAAAATGCCACAAAAAATACCACGTCAGGGTAGTTATAGTCTTTAACATATTATTATCATCTGAAAATCAAGAACTACTGATTATTAAAGAAGTTTAACATCCAGGGTGAACAACATGAGCTGTTTTGACAACATGGGAAGAAAAACAGACTGTGATGACCCTGTTTTTCTAGCCATGTGAAGGTGACATGGCTAGGAAAAGACAATTTACAACCTAACCCAACTATCAGCTGCAGACCACAGTATGACCACAGTCAATACAAAGAACAAGAACAACAACAACAACAAATAGCCCAATCATTGTCAGTTAAAGATATGCATTTGTACAGGATAGTGTTTGTATAGAGAAAGATAATTAGAACAGTCTACATAGAATATACTATGAGAGAAATTTTCATGAGAAAGGATTTTTAAATAACATGTGAGCATATATGGGATAATATAGTTATATTGTATATAAATATAGATATGTATATATATACATATATTGCATATATTCTTTCTATATATGTATGTGACCTCCACAAGCAGAAGAAGAAAATATTTGTAAACTGAGGTTTGACAGAAGATACAACCAATTTAAAAAAGCAAGCAAGTCAATAAAAAATGAGCAAAGCTTTTGTGTTAGTCAATGTTTTATAGCTATGTCCAAAATACCTCATAGAATAATTTAGAGTAGGTAAAATTTATATTGGAGTCACAGTTTGAGAGTTTCAGTCCATGGCCAGCTGTCTCTATTGCTCTGATATTGAGGGGAATTAGAACATCGTGGTGAAATCACATGGCAAAGGAAAGCTGTTCAGCTCATGAAACCAGGAAGAAAAGAGTGTAAGATAGGGGCCAGGGACAGGGTATAGTCTAAACACATACCCAAGAGACTAACTTCTTACAGCCAAATCCCTCCTGAATTGTGCGTATGCAGCTAAAATATTATAATCAATCTGGAATTCCACTATACAACTTCTCTTTAAGAAAGAGAGCTGAAAGTTGAACATACACTTACCTTATGTTCTAATTCTAAAAGCTGGTAAGTTCTTTTAAGAAATTTGAATTATATGTGTATACAATGGTTTATAAATTAATATTTATAACAATTGAGTTTGTTATAGCAGACTAGTAACAACTCAAATCTATTAATGTGTGAGTTGTTACACCAATTGTGATGCACTCATACACTGGAATCATACCTAGAAACAGAAGGAATAGTCTATAGAAACGTGCAACCACATGCATGAAGCTCAAAATAATTATGGTGAGTGGAAGAAAGCATACATGAGATTTAATATAGTACAGTTCTATATGTACAATTGTGTATTAAATGAAAACTAACCTGTAGTAACAAAGTGCCTATCACTGGTTACATGAGGTGGGATGAAAAAGAAAAATTAAAAAGTGTTACAAGGATATTTTGCGGTGTGACTAATGTACACAATATCTGCTTGGGGCTATTGGTTAACCAAGCAATATGGAAGAAAGAGAGCTGAAAGTTCAAAAAGGTCATTAGTGAATACCTTCATGTTCACCAAATTATAGTATGTTATTGTCTGCATGGAATATATAGAAAACAAGGAAGCCTTTGCTAAACTCAGTTCCTTGACTGATCATCTTTTATCTTTGAATTCTGTAACCACCATTCAATTTCTCTGTTGCCTATTCATTTATCATAAATAATCAGTGTATAAAATTATGCAAAAACAAACAAGCAACCCAGTGGTACAGGATTCTGACTATGTCTCAAAAGAAAACCATGAAAGATGAACAGATTCAAAAATAAAGTTGAGGTGATGGATGTGTCAACTTACCCCTTTATTCACTTTCCTATCTATATGCATCATACTGTGTACCTTAAATTTATTCAATAACCTAGCAGTATGCATTTGACTATTATTATCCTAGCTGCTTTGGAGGTTGAGGCAGGAATATCACAAGCTTGGGGTCAGCTTTAGTGAATTAATGAGACTTTGTCTCAAAATGAAAAATAAAAAATAAAAGGATATAGCTCAGGGACTGGGTTTGTGGCTCAGTGGAAGAGTGCTTGCCTAGCATGTTTGAGGCACTGGGTTTGATTCTCAGCACTGCATATAAACAAATGAATAAAATAAAGGTCCATCAACTTTTTTAAAAAATATTTTTTTTTAAAAAAAGGATATATCTCAGTGGTAGAATGTTCCTGAGTTCAATGCCAATAATAACACACACACACACACACACACACACACACAGACAACCACAACAAAATTTATTTTTAAAAAAATATGAAAAAAAATATTCTTATGTTGCATTAATAATGAATCCAAGTTCAGTTTAGAGGAAAGTTGGTTTCCAATAACAGTCTTCAGAAATATATATACTGCTGATCATATGCCTGATCTACATATTCAATTTCAGAATATCACCTGACACACAGCTATTAAACAATGATAAACACTTCTTTTAGAGTTTTCTGTCTTTTTATGGAAATAGAAAAAAATAGTTTTACAATTGAGCAACAATGAATTTAAGTTCCCTTAACAGCCATTTTACAATATTTTTTTAATTAATAAATATAGGATAGTACTAGAGGAGAATAAAGTCAACTTACATAAAAAAGTGAACATATTCTTCAGAGAATGGAGAAGAATAATGCCCCTAGAATTCTATAATTGTTGTGTACATGACTTGTCAACTTACATTTTGATGTTACTAGAAAAAAGGTCAGTAAGACTTGGCCTTTGCATTCTGGGTGTTTTTGCATGAACCCGTGCTTCAGTATGCATGTGTACACATCTGAATTGAGGATGCAGAAGATTTATTTGTACTTGCTATATTGTTCTTCTGTGTAATTATTATAGTACTACTTTAATTTTATTCAATAAATGTCCAAGGGTAATGTAAAATAGGAAGTGAGTATATCATTTTAATCACTTAAGCTTAAAACTTACATCTCTAGATTCACTATTTTAGTATGAATTAATAATTAATTAACATCTTCTCCAAGGTAAATGATATAACTTTGCCTATTAGAGATAAAATTTTTTGAAATATTTTTAGGGAAACTTAGAAGTGACAGAAGAAATATCTGTGACCCTATTTTATGGCTTATTACAACACAGAATTCATGGTAACAGACACACCACTACAGGTTCTTTGATCATGGCTTATTAAAACTTGGCATGATAATAATAATTATTCACAGAAAAACATTTTATTCTTATAACTTAATTGTATGAATGCAGTGAACTATCCAAAATTCAATCATGTAGATAAATTATTTTTAAAAAGTATTTACTCCATTTATTAAGTCAACAAGATACAAACTATTTAACATAAAACACAAGATAATAATATTAAACAGTAGTTTATTACCTAAAAGAAAGTTTGAAACTTTTAAATGTTTAACCTCTTTAAATTATAAAAAGTATCTCTATGTTAAAAGCAAGCATTTGATGAAATATCTGACTGAGTAATTTTGTGTTTGTTAGTAAAACTTTTATAAGTTCTTAATTAGTGTTTGTATTGGAGAAATTAGAAGCATCTTGAAACACATGTCTTATAAAGAAATTACCTTTGATTTTAGAGCTTTCTTAGCTGCATCTTTTGCCTCTCAAACTGTAAGTCAAAGGATTCAGCACTGGGATGATGAGGGTGTAGAACACTGAGACAATGTTTTCAGGGCTGGGAGTAACTAAAGACAAGACACCTCTGATAGATGACTACAGAAGTCAGGTGAGAGGAGCAGAAAGATAAGTCTTTATTCTCTACACCTCCAGAAAAGTTATTTAAAATTCAGAGAAAAATGGGGGGAAAAAGAGATGATGTTGTTTTTGGATCACTCATTTATATAATAAATATTATTATGGTGGTAGTGCCAAAGGCTTCATTTATCTCATTTAATCTTTTAAACCACGCTAAGAAGGAAGCATATGATGACAAGGTTAATCACGTGTTCAAAGTCCTGTCTTAAGTTGTCTTTCCAGAGTGTGATTGGGATGTAGCACGACAGTGGGAGAGTGTTTATTATTTTTTCTTATTTTACCTGTTTGCAAAGTGAACAAATTATTAAGAAAGAATAAGTTATTTCTTTATAGTTATGATAAATTAGGTTTTAGTCCTTCTTTGGCCATAGTATTTGTGTCACTTTGGTTAATTTAATCTAAATTATTTTAATCTATGCTATAATAATAAGAATTAATACCTCATAGTGTTTCTATATGGAATGGATTAGGAATATTATTCTAGCTATGTTTATATATTCCATCTACCCTATTCTGTGTTTATAAATGTTATGTCATCAGCATAACTAATGAATAGTAGGAAAATAGCAAAAATAATTTTCAAAAATTATTTTTCACTATCACAACACTCTTATTCTTAGGTTATGGTGAGAGCTATATATTGAGGCTATTAATAATATTTGCTACTATGTTGTATAATGTTTATTACATGCAAAAAGTATTCTAAGTGCTTTACAGAAAAACTCAAATAACATTCAAAAAATTAAACTATCAACAACATTATTCTCTTATAGGTGAGACAGCTAAGGCAAGAGAGTTTGAG
Organism: Marmota flaviventris; assembly: GCF_047511675.1. Classification (NCBI taxonomy): domain Eukaryota; kingdom Metazoa; phylum Chordata; class Mammalia; order Rodentia; family Sciuridae; genus Marmota; species Marmota flaviventris. The sequence continues at coordinate 16,794,304 of NC_092506.1, read as the reverse complement.
AGACAGGGTTTGATGGGAACTTTCACTGATGACTTTAAAAGCCATTGATTTATGCCATTATGCACACTGGCTTTCCATGAGCTAGACTCTTCATATTAAGGCCATGATTTGAACTGGGGAATTCAGGCAGAGAGTGACATGAGAAGGTCATTCACACCCTGGTGTGTCCACGAGAATAACCCTGAGGGTGGTCAGAACATCCGCAGTGTGGCTGCTGAGACAGTGGAAGTGCTGAGGTTCCTGAAGGCAGGAAGGAAAGGGTCAGGTGCTTACTGGAAGAGAGGCACTGTAGCCCTGGGAACTTTGCATTGGTCATTCCTTCTGATAGTCTAATGATTCCATGTAGAGAACTGTGAAGGGACCAGAAGAGGCAGGAAGGCGGTGGTAGGGGAAAGGGTAATGCCTGGGTTAATGTTAAGTGGGATTAACAAGAGGGTCAAACTACTGTGATACACTAAATTCTTCCCAAATATGACAATAACATTTTTGCCTAGAAAATAAATTAATTTAAGTCATTCAGTTGGAATGCATGCTTTAATTCTGTCATTCGTACTCAGAGGCTTATTTAATAAAGACCCTTTAGTTACCCATGGAAGCTATATCAGAAAAAGTGACACAAGATGAGTTACCTTTTGGATATGACACAGTATCAATGTTTCCAATATTTTTTGACACAAACCAGTGGTTTTTACTCTCACATCCATGAGATTTTTTTTTTTTTTTTGCACAATTAAATTACCAGTCCAAAGAACACTACTTGCCAAGGAAGGAGTTATTTTCCAATTGCACAGGTAAGTTAATTTTTTCAATAGAACCAAAGAGTTATACTTACTTTTTCATAGTTATTGGTAGTGATTAAAGTATTTCATAAATTTTTACTTACAATCCACATGTAGAGATTAGTGAAAGGTTATCATTGCAAATTTTTAAAGCACTTTGGTAACAAGCTCTAAAAATATTTTTAGTGATAATTTGAATTGGTTGTTTTTACTACTGAGAACTTTAAAATGGAAAGTAGAATTCTAAAAAGGATTTCCTTCATCATGGAGGCTTTTTGAAAGCACTTCATATATTAAAGAATGTACCATGTGAATTATATGAAAAAAATCTCATTTAAACTAAAGAGTGTTACTTGCTATCACCCATACTGAATATGAAATGTACTTTGGAGGCATTGAAGGATGAGCCCAGAGGAGATTTCTGTACAACTAGGAATTAGTGGGTGTTTTGTGAGAAGGGAAAGATTCATAGTTATGCATCTTCTATCAGAGTTCCTGAAGAAGATGGGAAATCCACACCAGTCAGTACACACAGGTTCTTTCCATCGGATGAATTATTCTGATATACATGGCACACAGTTCTGTAAAAATAAGATTAAATGCCGGTTATCATTAGTAGAACTCCAGTATTTTGTATAAGCTAATATTCTTTCACAGCATAAGAACAGTTTATTTAAAAAGTCTTTTCTTTCTCTGCAACCAAAGATAAAAAAATATCTTTTTCTTTTCTTCTTTATAATACTGAGAATCAAACCCTGGTCTACACACATACTAGGCAAGTGCTATAACATGAACGTGCATCCCCAAAACAGAGAGAACTTTTTAAAACATATATTAGGCATAAAAGAGGGGAATGATATTAGAAAATTACATTGTTATATTGTATGCATGTACAAACATACAACAAATCTCACCATTATGTCAACTATAAAACACCAATTAAAACTGGAAAAGAAAAAAATAACTGAGCACATTTCTCATTCTGAAAAATGCACAAAACTCACCAAATATAGCCACCTAATTATCACCATCATAAGTGAACAAATTACCTAACTAGACTTTTCTCAAGAAAAGTAGTGCGGTTATCTCACAAATATATTAAACAAAATTCAATATTAGCAGCAGGGAAATGTAAATCCAAAATCCACGGATATTTTTATTTGTCTATAGTGGAAATATAAAAATATAAATAGTATTAAATGCTGGCAAGACTTTGGGAGAATGCTTACATATTGATGGTGATATTGAAAATTAGTACAATCACTGTGGATATCAGCATTTTGATTCCTTGGAAGACAAGAAATGTAACCACTATGTGATCCTGCTATTCTACTCCTCACTGTTTGCCTAAAGCAAATGATATCAGGAAAATATAGTGATACATGCTCATCAATGTTTATAGTAACTCAATTTACAACAGCCAAGTCATGTATCCAGCCTAGGTGTTTATCAGCAGATGAATGGATAAAGAAATGTGGCATATAGACAGAATGGAATTCTTTGCAGTCAGGAAAAGAGTGAAATTATGTCAGTTGCTGAAAAATGGATGAAACTGAAGATCATCATACTAAGTGAAATAAGCCAGATTTAGAAAGTCAAGGATCAAATGTTCTAATACATGGAAGCTAGAAAGTGAATTTTACAGAGGAGATCTCATGTAAGCAGAGAGGAGATCAGGACAGTAGAGGTATGTGATCAAGGGGGCAAGGTGGGAGAAATGGAGAGAAAGGGGAAGAACTAGGGGACAAAATCGGTCAAATTGTGTTATATGCATATATGAATATAGCACTATGAATCCCACTATTATGTATGACTGTAATACACCAAGGAAAAACTCGTGGAAATAAGTAGAAGGAAGACCAAGGAGTAGAGGAAAGGGAAAAAGATAGGGAGGATGGAGGGAAAAGGGATTTAACTTGGTAATGAATTGGAACAAATCATGTGCATCTCTGAGTCTGTCCCAGTGAACCCTACTGTTTTGTATAAATACAATGCACTAATAAAAACATAAAAACGTAATTTGGCTGGATATAAAAACTAAAAAGAGGCAAGAACTTCAGATCAATGAACAAGAAGAAATATGTTAAAATAAACACACATTTATTCAATATTGTATTTGACAACCAAGGACTTTAAAGTAACGGTAATGATATCTTTAAGAAATGATTTAAAAGTTGATGAACAAGGATAAAAGGTTGAAAAAGTTCTCCATAGAACTGGAATCCACCCAAAATAATCCAATGAAATTGCACAATATCAAACATGAGCAACACATTATTGACCAAACTTAACAATTCACTGATTATCTGAACACAGAGAAGAACCTGAAAAGATACACACACACACACACACACACACACACACATACACATTGTACAATGAGAGCAAACATTTTAATTCCAATATAAATCCAAATAACTCATAACCATAAAGAACAGAAGGTGGCATTCTAATGAAACATAAGCAGGCGTGAGACTCAGGAGAAATTCACTCCTCAGTCCAAATCCAAAAGCTGACAATAACTAATGTTCCAGTTTGAAGATGATCAGCAGGCAGAGTCCTCTTTTACTCCGGGGAGGCTCAGGCACTTAGTTCTATGCCCTACTTCAAGTAAGGTCTCCCACATTAGGAGATGTGCTTTACTCAGATAATCCATCTTTTATTTTATTTTTTCTCTTCTAAGGACTCATAGGATTAGATTGGGCTACCTGTATGATCCGTCTATCTCAGGATTTAAAAGCTTAATCACCTGTGCAATGTCCCTTGTCCATGTGAGGCAACTTGTTTAGATGTTTAAGAGAGTCGATGTGGACATTTCTGGGGACTTTTGTCTTTCTACCATATCCCCGTGAAAAAGGAGAACTGATTGTTACAGTCTACATTTGGTTGCATCCCTAATGGACATAAATTGTTCAATGATGAAGCATATGACATTACAAATTGTGATATGGCTGTTTAAACTACTTAAGATTCAAACAATAATATTTTGATGTTAATTGATGGCTTTTATGTATTAATTTCAAAGAATTTCTGACCAGAAGAATAACATATAACTGAAAATCAAGAACTAAATTTATTGCATTAGTCAAGGTAAATAAGTCTGTTGTGTAAACATGTAGGTTTTCTCGAATACATAAATGTTGCTGTGAATGTCCTTTTCTTCAAAAACAGCATTGCATGAGTATCTAAACGAATTTAAACATGAAATACAGCACAACTAGAGATTCCTCCAAGAATTATATCCAAATCCAGCTAACACTTCAAATTTTTCTTAAAAAACTTTTTGGATCTTTGTTGTCCGAGGTGGATGTTTGTACCTTTTAATAATCCTGTGTGTTAATAAGAAATAGTCTGTTGTCACCATTTATTAAGTATAAATGTTATGAAAAAGTATATAAATGATATTTAACCATTCAACAATCTTCTCAGAAAATAAAGAATAAAATGCATTTATATGAAATACTGGGACAGCATTCTATACTGGCATTGTATTCCTGCTTACTACATTTCAAAAAGTAAACCACCACCAAATATTTATCTTCATTATCACAGTCACATCAGCAAGGTCTTTCTTATGCATCACCTGCCAAAATCCTAAAACAGATAAAACATTAAATGGGACATATATGTGTATGTGCATATAAATGAAATACAAGAATAAATTTAAAATCATGATAGGTAATTATTATATAGATAGTTTCATAAAGGAGAACTATAATTATTTGTAAAGAGTAGCTAGCAGTGTCTTGTACATGTGTGTATAACCATAGCTAAGGTTACAGTATGAAATAATTGACAGATGAACTAAAATATGAATCATTAAGGAAACTGCTGACTTGTTCATCAGATGGATGGATATTCCTCTTTCTGTTGATTGATACTCCTTTTCCTCCATAATGCCAACTAAAACATTAAGTGATTTAAGTACTTTAGAATGAGTTGTAAAGATGAAAGTAGAGGTAAACTGCTGCAATGCAACTGAGTAGACTTCATATACTTCTAAAAATAACATTCAAATTTTCCTTCAGTTTTATACTCATAGATATTTTGCAAAATATGAATATTTTTATGTAGCATAATAAATGCAAAATATAGTAAGAAAGATAAAATCATTAAAACAAATTATATGGGACCATGATAGCAAAGGAGGAATATATTCGAAAGAAAACCATTTGAGAAAGGTAGAACTGTTTTATCATGTGATCTGATAGTAAGATTTTAGAAAGAGACTTACATAAATACAAACTTTTTAAAGCTATTATACTGCAAGTATCACTTTTTGGTGCATAGGTATTTTAATGTTAACTGATGACAAACACAATTCTGGAGATTGACAGATATCTGTAGTAGGGCAAAGCAATATGCACTTATCCATTCATTCATTTAATAATTTCTAGGATACACAGTCATTACCAAACAAAGTTTGATCAATATGTCCTATGTGTTGTATAAAAAACATGGCAACAGATACAGGCATGAACATTCAGGCAAATTATATTTTTTAGTAAATTTAACTGACCATAGAAAACACTTTTAATTATTTTAATAAATTTATAGAGAAAATGTGAGGCACATTAATATTTTACATATGAGAATGTACTTTGTTTAGGTGGGGTCACAAAGATAGATGAATTTCCCTATGTAGATCTAGGAATAAAGTAAATTCCAGGCTAAAATTTAAATATAACAACAATACATCCTAAACTGGAAGACATTAACCTCTCAAATTTAGACTGTAGTGATGTGAAGTGTTTCTCTGAAAACTGTGACAATATGGGAAAATCACCTCAAGTAATCTCAAAACCACTATGTTTTAAGCAATAATCTTCTGAATGCAGCAATCACGTCCTGGTTCCTGAGGGTGCATATTCAGGATTGAACATGGGAGTCACTATGGTGTAGAACAGAGAGAGCAGTTTTTCAGTTCCTGCAGAATGGCTGAATTTGGGCCTGAAGTAGGTAAAGGAAGCTGATCCAAAAAATAAAACTACAACCAGCAGGTGGGAGGAGCAAGTGGAGAATGCCTTAGTGCGACCTTGGGCTGTTGGCAACCTCAGAATGGTGGCAATGATCTTGGTATAGGAGACAAGTATCAACATGAAAGGTACTGCCCCAACCAATATCACTACTACATAGACAGACGCCTCATGCACTGAGGTGTCCCCACAGGCTAGCTTGAGAATGGGGGGTATGTCACAAAAGAAGTGGTTGATTTGGTTAGTATGACAGAAATGCAGAGAGAATATCTGGCATGTTTGCCCTATCTGGACTGGCATTCCCCCAAGCCAGGAGCCAGCTGCCAGTAGATGGCACTTCTTTGGGTTCATGATTAGAGGTTGCAGATGGCCAGATAGCGGTCATAGGACATCACAGCCAGGAGGAAACTTTCCGCAGTTCCCAGTACAAGGAAGAAGCACAATTGGGTGGCACAGCTCAGTAGGGAGATCCTTCTATCCTTGGTCCAAAGGCTGACCAGAATCCTCGGGAGAGTGATTGAAACATAACAGATTTCCAATATAGAAAAATGTGCCAGGAAAAAATGCATGGGTTTGTGCAACGCAGGGTCCAGCCTGGTTATTATGACTATGAGACTGTTCCCAATGAGGATAACCATGTAAATGATGGAGAACACCCCAGGTAGAAAGCCTTGGAGGTTTGAAATTTCAGAAAATCCCAGCAGAACAAACTGCACCACTGTGGAGACATTGTCATCTGCTTCTTTCTCTTCATGCTTCATCTGTGGAAAGATTTAACCAAAGTACAAATCATTTCATTGTGTTGGGTTTTTGTGTTATCATGTATAATCAGTGATGATGAATGTTCTGAATTTCCTGGACCCTGAGGGAACAAAAACTATCACTTCCTGGTGTTCTGAGATTATAGTTAAGCATTTTTTTTTTAGAATAGATGAATGTACCCATATGAAAAATTTTTGTATTTTTTTCATTGTTATTGATATTACACTTCTTAGTCTACATGAGAATAGATATTAAATTTAATTTTAACATTCACTTGAACACAAAAACTCAATATCTCAATTTATATTAAATAAAGCAACGATTGCATTGTTCATTGGCCTTGTCTTTTTTTGAGAGGGATCTCAAAAGTATTTTCTACTTTTATCATTCCAAAATTAATTTTATTCTTCAAACAAATATTTTTGTCTGAGTTTTAAAATTGTTCTCAGAAATGAATAAAGTTAATTTTTATATGTTTTGTTTTAAATGTTGAGGATTTCCAAACTCCAGTTCAGCTTTGAATTTCTGTATTTCTTGGTAATTTTATTATTAAAAATAATAGTAAACTCTCTGTTATATATTATGGAAAATTATTTATCGATCACATATTTGTATTTACTTAGAATTTTTTAAAGTTGTAATTTATAAATTTTATTCAGATTTTATAGTGTTGAGAAAAGGAAATCTAATTGTCCTTTTTGTCAGGGAAAGCTCAGTAGGGAGAAGTGTGCACACATTCATCTATGCTCCTGAATCCAAGTCTGACTAGAATGCACTAACTTGATTTACACATTTATTGTTTTAAAAAAACAGCAACACAAACTCATCTCTGAGATGATTTTATATAAGTGCTCACTATGCTATACTTTGCTGACCTATTTTGTTCCATTAAGTCTATTTTTTTTTTTATGTGTGGGAGTGCATTCATGTGTGGGATTATCCTGGAATGTGATTGTTTGCATTTCCTAAGTTCTGTCCCTATCTCTGGTCCTAAATAATGAGTCTCTCACAATTGCCTACACATTTTATGTGCATTGGATTGCATAATTGCTTTAGAAAATTTGATTTGCTTACCTATTGGACAAATTGCATGGAAGTCACATTGACTGCTTCATTGGACTAGTCCCAAAGGTGTAAGACTGGTTCCCAGACCAAATACAGACCTTCAGCTATGGATTGAGGATGTCTTACATGTATGTTTTGGTTCCTGCACATGTGATAGAGATGGGAGTGAAGGTGAGCAGGGGTTTTTGTAGTTTTGTTTATGTTGTAAAAGTGGCATTTTTTTCTCATTGTTTTGGGGAAGTGCTAGATAACCTCCACCTCATGTGTTAAGTCATTTCAAAGCTAAATGAGAATAACTCACTACAAAGGGGAGGCACATCTCTAATCATATGCAGAGACTGGTTAATTGTAGACAGTAACCAGATTTCAACTTCAAAAATGTATAGACAAATTTGTGAAGGTAGCAATGGAGGGCATGAAATTGGGGTATCCAAAGGATTTTCTGTGACTCAGAGAAAAAAAATAAATATACATTAAATTTACCATCTTTTATAACATTTCACCAAAATATTAAAGTAAATATTTGAGGCCTATAAATATATAAAGATATATGTATATAGTTTTCCTCAATTTAAGTCTCTTAATTAATTAATTAAATAATTAATTAATTTGCTCTGCTGGAGATTGAATCTGGGGCCTTGCACTTGGTAGGCAAGCACTCTATAACTGAGCCACATTTTCAGCCAGCCCAGAAAGTGTTCTTTTTTTTTTTTTTTTTTGGTGGTTAATAGAACTGTGGAGACTAGAAAGTGGACAGATGGGTGAGTTTAATTAATTTGTACTAGTTCTAGTTAATTGTATGTAGTCAATTATATGTAGTTAATAGTTCGCCATTGAAAAGAGGGATATTCTAGAAAACAAAATTATTGTAGTTTAAAAAGAAATAAAATTATTTGAAAGTTTTCAAAATAAAGGACTCATAGATATTTGAGGAGATAAGTTTACTTACGGATTGAGTATGACACAGGTGTGTATGTATGAAAAAATCCAAATGTACAATTATGTGCATTAATTACAATTACAAAGAAGGAAACAAAAATAAATAGGTGCATCCGGTAGACAAAATAGATGAAATTGAGTTTGTGAGATAATCAGTAATCAGTCTCTAGTAATGACATTTCAAAGAGAGGATTTCAGTGTGATAATTTTCACAAAGTGTTTCACTACAGTGTTCTGTGTATTAATCACATTTCTTTCACTTAATCATTTCAAATTCAGTCTAGAGAATGATACAGGAGCAATGATCAAAACAAGCAGGAAATAACTTTGATAATGGCAGGATAAAATGCAAACCCATTTCAATAATACCTGTTACCTACCTTGTTTGTTAATAATTCTAACACATAGTAACAACTACAATGTTAGCATATAAAATGATTATTTTAAAGAAAATGATGATAGTTTTTAAGATCCAGGCTCATTAGTTTAAGAAGCACTTTACATTTTGATCTTCTTGATCATACAATTACTAAAGCCAGAAAAATACAATGCCCTTCCAAGTCAGTGTTTTCCTATAAAAAATATTTTTTGTTCAAATATTTATATATTTAAATGTTAAAAATACAGAAACATAAAATAAATTTGTTTTATACAACAGTATTGATATATTCATTATATTTACACACACACACACACACACACACACATATATATATATATATATATATATATATATTGCTTACCTTTATTTTCTGATTAAAATGTAAGAGCTAAATGAAAAAGAAGGTTATTTCTCATGTCAGGTAATTTATTTCTTTGAAAAAGAGGGTAATTACTTTCTCAGATATAGTCCATTGTCAGAACTACTAATGCTCTTTATGTAGTAAATATTCCCTGCTCTAGGCATCAACTCCTTTCCCAAGGAGACTTCTAACTGAACTGAACTATTCTATTGCCAATCAAGGAATTTGGTACAATAACCCAAAACCTGTTTGGCCATATATTCCTTCATAAGTTCTCTTCCTGTCTTTTATTTGTGTGTGTGTGCGTGTGTGTGTATGTATGTGTGTGTTTGTGTGTATGTGTGTTTCTGTGTGTGTGTGTGTGTGTGTGTGATCATTAAGAAAGCTGGGCCATGAGAACATCTGAACATCAGAGTGCTATAAACACTTTACTTAAGATATAAACTTAGATTTTTTTAAAAAGATAGAATTATGCAGTGTGTACCATTGGAAAATTTTTCTGCCATTAAAAATTGAGACGCGTCTGTTCTCACCCTTATGTTATCTTGAACATGAATCTTTCCTCACCACATCCAGCCTGGTCAGGTAGGTCACATCACACTCCAGGTTACAGATGGGGAGACATGGGATAAAGTTATCAAGAGGATCACTTCCCTATTCCTTTCAGGTGTATGACTGGAAAAAGGCATGCAGAATTTCCTTACAAAACTCCTCATGTAAAATTTAATCATTAGACAAGAACCTGGAAGAGAAGCTACAAAATATAATTGTCAATAAACTCTCATGTGTCCAATAAGATACTCTACAATCACAACCAGATCTCTATTGTCAAAAATCTAAAATTCAAAGTAGTGACTACATTCAGTTCACTGTAAAGGACTAGCTCAGGTTATTGTTGGCTTCTCTCATGTAATGATTATAACATGATGGAACAGAAATCTGTAACACCCCAAAGAAACTAACCCATTTAGACACATCATCACAAACACAACAGAGAAGAACATTTGGTATAGCTGTAGCAAACGAGAATAGATTTATACATCTTTAAAGACTGATAGAAGTACAAACTTGGTTTAAAAGAATTATATGTAAATACTGAACTACCACTATTCAAATGTAGTATTTTTATTCACCAATTTTGAATTTTGTCATCTTGAAATTTATTTTATTTTATCTTACATCTAGCTATTAGGACACATTTGTAGCAAAATCTCATTAGGGGTTTAATTTTTAGCTTAATTATGGTTAAAGGTAGTGTACTACATTTACGTGATTACTTGCCTTCTATATTTCACATGTACATTATACATTAAACTATTTTGTGCATTTTTTTGTTTTCTCAAGCTGTTATCTTTTAGGGATTCTTCATATTTTTCTCCCTATATTTCCTTTATGAATTATTATTTGGTAACATAGTTAAGAACTCTTGCTTAGTCTAAGTCATAAAGATTTAACCGTTTTCTTCTAGTAATTTATAGATATTACCCTTAAATCTATTATTAGCCTCCATTCATTTTTTTAATAAAGCTAAATTTTTAGATTGAATTTTTTTGCTCATATCTGTATGGGTTTGTGTGGATATTCAATTCTTCCAAGTGATGTTTTTAAAAAACATCTTTTGTTCTCAATTGAAACCATTTGTACTATTGTAAAATGTTAGTTCCTCACATTTCCTCAATGAATTAGTGAAAAATCAGAAAGTTATAAAGATGAACAAAATTGTCAACTGCACTCAGGTCTTCAAAATCTTGGACATTATCAAAGGCCTATAGTAAATTGTAAACTGTTTCAGAAAATAAAACTGACCTCAATAAGAGCATTTAAAATCAGTAAATTTTACAATGTGACTATATCCATCATCTGTTCTCAGCTATATTGATTACAACATCTACCAGGGCTGTGTATCCCAAAAATATTGGCTCTCTGTTGTCACTAACAGAAGAGTTTCACATTATTTAGATCTGAGTATAATTGTTAAGTATATTATATAATATATTATATAACATATATAATATATTGTTAAAAATTGTAACAATTTTATTGGCAAATGCTACTAGGAAAACTATAATAAAGCTATTCCTAACTTGCTTCATAGCTTGGAATAGATGAAAAAGTAATTCAACAAAGATAACTGAAGAATGAGAAACACAAAGTGGGAATTGACAAAAAAAAGTACTTATTCCTACTCATCTGAAAGGCTGGGTGTTTGAACAAAACACCATATACACTCACAAGGGTCCAGAGTGTCTACCATCAAACATTAATTCCTGGTTCAATATAAACTTGTAAATTTAGGGAAAAAATTGAATTCCAACACATTTCTTTAAAATTTCTTACACTGTGTCTCCTAAACACAGACACATGTATCAGCAAAGGATAGACTTTCTCACTTGAGATGAGTAAGCACAACATATTCTCTGACCACTAGGTTACTCTGAGTTATAAGTGATACAAAGAAATTCAGAATGACAATTATCAAGAATAAAAGTAACAATAAATGTTGGTGAGAATGTAGGGAAAAAGGTGCACTCATACACTGCTTGTGGAACTGCAAATATGTGCAATCCCTATGAGAAGCAATATGAAAATTCTTCAGCAAACTAGGAATGGAACCACTATTTGACCCAGTCATCCCACTCCTTAGGACTTCAAATCACCATACCACATTGACACAACCCAATCAAGGTTTACAGCATCTGAATTCACAATAGCTAAGCAATGGAACCAAACTAAGTGCCATTCAACAGATGAACAGATAATGAAAATGTGGTATCTATTTATACACAATGGAAAATTACTCAGTCATAAAGAAGAATGTAGCTATGGCATTGCATGCAAATGGATGAAACTGGAGACTGTCATGATAAGTGAAATAAGATAGTCCCTTAAACCAAAGGCTGAATGTTCTCTCTGATGTGTGAATGCTAACATACAATAAGGAGGGACATAAAATTTCACTGAGTTAGACAAAAGAATGAAGAGAAGATGGGGGGAAGGGAATAAGAAAGCCAGCAGAATGAATCAGACATAACTTTCTTATGTTCACATGTGCATATGTATCTCAAGAGATTTTTCAATCCAGAACCTCAAAGCCAGGAGATGGTGGAACAACATATATATACCAAGCTCTGAAAGAAAATGTATTCCAATCAAGAATCTTATGCTCAGCAAAATTAAGCTTTAGATTTGATAATAAAATAAAAACCTTTCATGATAAACAACAGTTAAAATAATTTACAACTATAAATCTTGTACTTTAGAACATTCTTGGGAAAGTATTCCATGAAGAGAAAATGGAAAACAATGATGAAAAGCAGCAGAGGGAGGGATTAAACTAAAGGAAAAAATAATCAGAGGCGAGACCAAGTCAATTTAAATACCAAAAATAAACAAAAATGGCTGGAAATACAAATTATATCTCAATAATAACCCTGAATGTTAATGGCCTCAACTCAACAATCCAAAAGACATAGGCTAGCAGATTGGATTAAAAAGAAAAAGACCCAACAATATGCTGCCTCCAAGAGACTCGTCTCGTAGAAAAAGACATCCACAGACTGAAGGTAAAGGGTTGGGAAAAATAATACCACTCAAATGGACTGCAGAAACAAGTCAACAAGTCAAGATTTCCATCCTCATATCAAATAAAGTAGACTTCAAGCTAAAGTTAATCAAAAGAGATAAAGAAGGACACTACATACTGCTCAAGGGATCCAAACACCAACAACACATAACAATTATAAATACATATGCCCCAAACAATGGAGCATCTACGTTCATCAAACTCTTCTCATGTTCGAGTCAAATAGAGCACAACATAATAATTTTGGGTGACTTTAACATACATCTTTAACCACTGGATAGATATCCAAACAAAACTGAGCAAATAAACTATAGAATTCAATAACACAATCAATAACTTAGACTTAACTGACATATAGAATATTTCATCCTTCAATGAGTGAACACACTTTATTCTCAGCAGCACATGGATCCTTCTCTAAAATAGACTATGTATTATGCCACATAGCAACTCTTGGCAAATATAAAAAAGGAGAGATATTACCCTGCATTCTATCAGATCATAATGGAATAAAATTAGAAATCAATGATAAAATAAGAAATAAAAGTTACTCCAACATCTGGAGACTAAATAATATGCTACTAAATGAACCATGGGTTACAGAAGACATCAAGGAGGAAATGAAAAAAATTTTAGAGGTGAATGTGAACACAGGTACAACATATCAAAATCTCTGGGACACTATGAAGGCAGTTCTAAGAGGAAAGTTCAGTGCATGAAGTTCACTCCTTAAAAGAAGGAAAAGTCAACAAATAAATGCCTCAGTATTACATCTCAAAGCCCTAGAAAAAGAACAAAAGCAGTAAAAGACAGGAAATAATTGAAATCAGAGCTGAAATCAAAGAAATTGAAACAAAAAAAAACAATTAAAAAATTTGACAGAACAAAAATTGTTTCTTTGAAAAATAAATAAAATTGACAGACCTTTAGCCATGCTAACAAATAGAAAAAGAGAAAAAATCAAATTATTAACATACATGATGAAAACGGAAATATCACAACAGACACTACAGAAATACAGAAGATAGTTGGAAATTATTTTGAAAACTTGTAATCCAATAAAATAGAAAATATTGAAAGCATTGACAAATTTCTAGTCATATGATTTGCACAAATTGAATCAGGATGATACACAAAATTTAAACATATCAATTTCAATCAACAAAAGTGAAGATACCATCAGAAGTCTAGCAACCAACAAAAGCCCGAGACCAAATGAATACACAGCCGAGTTCTACAAGACCTTTAAAGAAGAAATAATACCAATACTCTTCAATTTATTTCAGGAAATAGAAAAAAAGGAGAACTTCCAAATTCATTCTATGAGGCCAATATCACCCTGGTTTCAAAACCAGGCAAAGACATATCAAAAAAAAAAAAAGAAAAGAAAAGAAAAGAAAACATTAGACCAATACCTCTAAAAACCATAGGCTCAAAAATTCTCAATAAAATTCTGGAAAAAATTGAATACAAAATATATCAGAAAAGATCACATACCACAATCAAGGGGGAATTATCTCAGGGATGTAAGGTTGGTTCAACATACAGAAATCAATAAATGTAATTCATCACATCAATAAACTTAAAGATAAGAACCATATGATCATCTCAATAGATGCAGAAAAAGCATTTGACAAAATAAAGCACCCCTACATGTTCAAAACACTAGAAAAACTAGGGATAAAATGAACATACCTCAACTGCTGAGAATGTGAAGCATGGAATTCACTTATCTGAAGTTGTAGGACAGCCTGGTACCAGTGACAGTGTGATTTCTGCTTTAATCAACAACTACCAGAAGCATCTCCTTTATACCACAGTCATATTAGCATGGTCTTGCTCATGCACTTCATGCCAAATTCCATTTTCAATATAAAGCATTAAATAGTAAGAGACATATGCATATATATGTTCAGGAATAAAATACCCATGTTAATAAATGTAAAGCATCAGTATAGACGATGGAGGATGCATATAGGTTAATAAAGGAAAAATATTGTATTTCTGGGATAGGAGCTAACATGTTCATGCACTGTGTGTTCTGTCACAGCTAAATCTACAGGATGGAATGTTTCTAAGATGCACCAAAAATAAGTATTTATAATAGTAGATGCAAAGGCATTTTGTTCTCTTAATTTACAATTTTTTCCTCAATGTTAGCTCACAGACTTAATAATTTTAAACACTTCAGAATGGTTTAAAAGCATGAAAGAAGAGGTGAGTTAATGCAGTTCAGCTGTGAGAGTTTTACATGTTCCTGAAAATATCTTCCAAGACTTCCTTGCACAATTTTTTTTAGAGAGAGAGAGAGAGAGAGAGAGAGAGAATTTTAATATTTATGTTTAGTTTTTTCGGTGGACACAACATCTTTATTTGTATGTGGTGCTGAGGATCAAACCCAGAGCCGCATGCATGCCAGGCGAGTGCGCTACTGCTTGAGCCACATCCCTAGCCCCTTCCTTGCACATTTGCACTCATAAATAAAAACAAAATAGAAGTAGGTTTAGAACTGGCTGTTGGCGTGCAGTAAAGAAAGAGATTAGGGCTGGGAATGTGGCTCAGGGTCAAGGAAAGTCCTAGGATATTTAAGATGCTGGGTTCAGCACCACTAATAAATAAATAAATATATAAAACGTGGAGGAAGGAAAAATGATTATGCAAGGTATTCTGCGTCCATAACATGAAAGCAGAAAACATGATTAAAAGAAAATCAGTTTTGAAAGACAATAGTATTGTATTTCATCATGTGCTCTCATGGCAAGTTATAAGGATGAGAATGAGACCTGAATGCATATAAGATTTTTTTCTCATCTTTTTATTTTCCATATACATCTTGGTATTGGTGATTGGATACAGGTACATGTGTGCTTTACAACTAACTTAGGATCCCAGTCCTTTCTTTTTATTTTATTTATTTTTAAGACAGGTTCTTGCTATCATGTTGAGGATGTTGCTAACTTGCAGATTCAGGTTCAACTTTGAAATCATCCTGCATCAGCTACCTGAATTTC
Organism: Marmota flaviventris; assembly: GCF_047511675.1. NCBI lineage: Eukaryota > Metazoa > Chordata > Mammalia > Rodentia > Sciuridae > Marmota > Marmota flaviventris. The sequence continues at coordinate 16,778,446 of NC_092506.1, read as the reverse complement.
TGGGATTACAGGCATGCACCACTTCACTTGGTGTATGAATCTTTTGTTTTCATATTATTCAGGAAGTGTTCCATCTTGGTGCATAGTTATCAAAATTCTTACTGATGGCATAAATATAAGGATTTTCCCAGAACTCTGTGGTAATCCAAAGTAATATCAACTTATCCATTTACTCATTTTATTATTTCTTGAACAGACATCCATAATACAACTACCTTCAGTAACTGTGTCCCAACTACAATATAATAAAGAAGAATTTCAGCCTATACAGGTATAGAAATTTAGGTGAATTTCAACCTTTCTTTAAATTTAATGTGTAAAACCTAACATTTTGAATTCTGCTCACACATTTATAGGACAAATGTGAACATTTTAAAACACTATGTATGAGAAATCACTTTATTTATGGGGGATCACAAAGACAGACAAATTTCTCTATACATATGTGAACAAAGTAAATTCCAGGCTAAAGTTTAGATATAACAAAAATATATCATAAGTTTGAAGGCATTGCCCTCTTAAAAGGAGAATGCAGAGAGTTGAAATGTATCTCTGATAGCTGTGAAAATATGGTAAAACATCCTCAAGTAACTAAGGACATTATGTTTTAAGAAATAATCTTTTGAGTGCAGCAATCACATCCTGGTTCCTGAGGGTGTATATCACAGGATTGAACATGGGAGTCACTATGGTGTAGAAAAGAGAGAGTAGTTTGTCAGTTCCTGCAGAATGGTTGGATTTGGGCCTGAAATAGGTAATCGAAGCTGTTCCAAAAAATAAAACCACAACCAGCAAGTGGGAGGAGCAAGTGGAGAATGCCTTAGTGCGTCCTTGGGCTGTTGGCAACCTTAGAATGGTGGCAATTATCTTGATATAAGAGGCTAGTATCAAGACAAAAGGGACTACAGCAGCCAACATCACTACTACATAGACAGACAGCTCATGCACTGAGATGTCCCCACAGGCTAGCTTGAAAATGGGGGGTATGTCACAGAAGAAGTGGTTGATTTGGTTAGAATAACAGAAATGCAGAGTGAATATCTGGCATGTTTGCCCTATCTGGACTGGCATCCCCCCGAGCCAGGAGCCAATGGCCAGTTGATGGCACTTCCTTGGGTTCATGACTAGAGGATAGTGCAGAGGGTTGCAGATGGCCACATAGCGGTCATAGGCCATCACAGCCAGAAAGAAACATTCTGCAGTTCCCAGTACAAGGAAGAAGCACAACTGGGTGGCACAGCTCAGTAGGGAGATCCTTCTATCCTTGGTCCAAAGGCTGACCAGAATCCTTGGAAGAGTGACTGAAACATAACAGATTTCCAGTATAGAAAAATGTACCAGGAAAAAATACATGGGTTTGTGCAGTGCAGGGTCCAGCCTTGTTATTATGACTATGAGACTGTTCCCAATGAGGATAGCCACGTAAATGATGGAGAACACCCCAGGTAGAAAGCCTTGGAGGTTTGGAAGTTCAGAAAATCCCAGCAGAACAAACTGCACCACTGTGGAGACATTGTCTTCAGCTTGTATCTCTTCATGCTTCATCTGTGGGAAAGAGTGAACCAAAAGTACAAGTCATTTCACAGTTTTGGGCTTTTGGGTTCTCCTGTATAATGCAGTGATCTTGAAGCATTTGGTTTTTCTGTACTATGAGGAAGCAAAAACTTTTAGTTTTAGAGACTCTAAGATTATAGTTAAGCATATTTTTTTTAAATAAATAAAAACAGCCATGGGAAATATTGTTTTAAATACTGCAATGATTGCCTAGTTCAGTTGCCTTGTCTTTTTGAGAAGGGTTTCAAATATATTTTCTGCTATTATCGATTAGAAATTCATTTAATTTTTAAATAAATATTTGCTGTCTTCTGACAGTATTCTGAGAAATGAATATAGTCAATTTTATAAGATGTGGTTTTTCTATACTATTTCCCAATTCCTGTTCAGTTTGACTTTCACATTCTTGTAATTTTGTTACTAAGGAATAATAGTAAACTACCTATTATATATTGTGGAAAATTATTTGTAACTGAGTCATGTGTTTGTTTTAATTTTAGGTATATAATATGAAAATTTATAAATTTTATTCAGATTAGTGTTAAAAAAATCTAAGTGACTTTATTGTCTGGGAAAACTCAACAGGGAAAATTATGCACATGTATAGCTATGCTCAGAAAGAAATGTTGAATAGAATAGTACCTGCACACTTAATTTATATATATAATATTTTACAAAAAAAAGCCACAACCCCAAATCATCTCTAAGATCACCTTAAATTACTCATTTGCTCCCTGTACTGTATGTTGCTGAGCTCATCTCTTTCATTAAGTCTATTCCCTCATGTGTGGGATTGAGTTCATGTGTGTGATTACATTGTAGTATGATTCTTTGAATTTCCTTTGTTCTGTCCTTATCTTTGGTCCTAGATTATTAATTTCTTAAGATTTTCTACACATTTTGTGTGCATTGGATTGCATAATTGTTTCACAAATTGATTTGCTTACCTACTGGACAAATTGCATGGAAGTCACATTGACTGCTTCATTGGATCAGTCCCGAAGGTGTAAGACTGGTTCCCCCAAAAATGCAGAACTTCGGCTATAGATTGAGCATGTCTTCCATGTATGTTTTGGTTCATGTCCATGTGATAAAGATGGGAGTGAGGGTGAGAAGTAATTTTTGTAGTTTTATTTTTCTTGTCAAAGTGGCATTTTTTTCTCATTGTTTTGGGGAGGTGCTAGATAATATCCACCTCATATGTTAGGTCATTTCAAAGCTAAATGAGACTAATTTATTGCATATCCAAAGACTGTTCAAGTGTGGACAGTTACCAGATTTCAACTTCAAAAATGTATTGACAAACTTAGAAATATAGAAAGTAGCAATGAAGTGTATGAAATTCGAGCATCAAAATGACTTTCTGTGACTCAGAGAAAGTTGAATATACATTAATTTTTACCATATTTTATAGTATTTTCATCAAAATATTAAATATTTAAAGACTATAATATTTATAAATATATGTGTGCATATATATGTGTATGAATATATATGTGTATATATATACGTGTGTATATATATGTATATATATATTTATATATATATATATACACACACACACATATGTATTCACACACAATATTTCACAAGTATATAAGCCTTTTAATTTTTATTTACTTATTTTGCACTGCCAGAGATCATCTGGGGGCCTTGCACTTGGTAGGAAAAGCACTCTATTACTGAGCTATATCCTCAGCCCAACCTCTTGTGTTTTTTATTTTTATTTTTAAATTTTTGATACTGTTAAGATCCTCTAACTTGATCTCACAGAAAAGAGAGTAAAATTGTCATGGTTAATAAAACTGGGGGGACTGGGCACTGGAGGGATCAGTGAGGATGGTTACTGTGTACTAAGTCCCAATTACTTGTACTGGTAGGTTCGGTATGCCATTAAAAGGAGGGTGACTACAGGAAACAAAGTTGTATTGTTATTTCAAATAAAATAAAATTGTTGGAAGTTTTTTCACCACAAAGGACTGATAGATATCTGAGGAGAGATCCTTACCCTGACTTGAGCATGACACAAGTGGATATGTATGAAAAAAAACAGAATGTACTATTATGTGCATTAATTACAACTAAAATGAAGGAAACAATAAAAAAATAGGTGCACCTCCATATAGAAAACAGCTATAATTGAGTTTTTAAAATAATCAGTAGTCACTCTCTAATAATGATATTTCAAAGATATGAATTCAGTTTGAGACTATCCAGAAAGTGTTTCACTATATTGTCCTGCATATTAATCATTCACTTATTCATTTCAAATTCAGCTTAGAGACTGATACAGGAACAATAATAAAAATAATGAGCAAATACCTTTAATAATGCCAGGATAAAATGCAAAGCCATTTCAATAATACCTGTTACCTATCTTGTTTGTTAATAGTATAAAATTCTGTTTTATAACATAATATCTCCAGACTCACTGCATATAAAACATATCCTTAACACATAGTAACAACTGAAATGTTTGCATATAAAATGATGAAGATATTGAAAATGATGATAGTCATTAAGATATGGGCTCATTAGTTTAAAAAGCACTTTACATTTTGATAGTCATTGATGTTACAATTACTAAAGCCAGAAAAGTACAATATCCATGTGAATCAGTATTTTCAAGTAAAGAATACATTTTTCAAAATTTTCTATATTTAAATGTTAAATATACAGAAAATAAAATAAATTTGTGTTAAACAACAGATTGATTTTTACCTATTTGATTCATGGTCAAATATAATGCTTACCTTTATTGCCTGATTAAGAAGTAATAGCAAAATGAGAGAGAAGTTGCTTTCTCATGTCAGTTATTTATTTTATTTGATAAAGAGGCTAAATACTTTCTCAGATGTAGTCCAGTCAAAATAATAATGTTCTTTAAGTACTAACTCTTCTCTTCTCTAGGGATCAACTTCTTTCCCAAGAAGCCTTCTAATTAAACTAAACCATTCTGTTGCCAATCAAGGAGTTTGGTACAACAACCAAAAATCTACCAGCCATATATTTATTATTTAATTTATAAATTCTCAGCCTCTCTCTCTCTCTCTCTCTCTCTCTCTCTCTCTCTCTCTCATGATTACGAAGAAAGCTGAACCTTGAAAACATCAGAACATCACAGTATTGTAAATACTTTAGATATAAATTAGATATTTTTTAAAGATACAATTATACAGTGTCTTGCACTGGAACATCTTTCTGTCAATGAAAATTGAGATGACAGAGTTATGGGTCTATTCAGACCCTTATATTATATTGGTCTCCCCTCACCACATCCACCCTGGTCAGGCAGGTCATATTGTGACTCAGGTTACAGATGGAGAGACATGGGGTAAAGTTATCAAGAGGATCTCTTTTCTATTCCTTTCAGGTGTATAAACTGGAAACAGCATGCGAGATTTCCTTACAAAACTCATGTAAAATTTCATCACAAGAACCTGAAAGAGAAGCTACAAAATATAATTTCCAACTCAACTCCCATGTGACCAGTAAGACACCCTCTGATCAGAAGCTGACCTCCATTGTCAAAACCTAAAATTCCAAGCAGTGACTACATTCAGTTCACTGTAAAGGACCAGCTCAGGTTACTGTTGGCTTCTCTCATGAAATGATTATAACAGGATTGAACAGAAATCTGTAACACCCAAAGAAACTGACCCATTTAGACACATCATCACAAAACACAACAGAGAAGAACATTTGGTATAGCTGTAGCAAACGGGAACAGATGTATAAATGTTTGAAAAATGATATAGGTACAAACTTGGTTTAAAAGGATTAAAGTACTAAGTATTGATCTACCAGTATTCAAAGATAAGATAATACCTCACCAACTTTGAATTTTGTCATTTTGAAATTTATTTTATCTTAAATCCAGCTATTTTAATACCTTTGTAGCAATATCTCATTAGATGTTTAATTTTCATTTTAATGGTGGATAATGATAGTTGACATTATTTATGCAAATATTTTTCTTCTATACATCACACATACATGGTATATTCAAATAATTGTGCATTGGTTTGATTTTTTTTTTTCATGCTGTTATCTCCTATGTTCTTGCTATGTTTTCTTTGTCAGATAAGCAATTAGAAGTGTGCTTGCTCCCATGTGCATTTTCATGATCTCATCAGTGGCAGTACAAGAGGAAACTATTCCAATTTTAATGTAGTATGTTATGAAAAAATGTTGTCTGTTTGGAATTTTGTGTTTTTGATAACATGCTTTTGAATGCTCATCTAGTCCAAGTCATAAAAAATTAACTGTATGTCTTTTTCTACTTATTCTCTAGTTTTTAGATTTTACCTTTAAGTCCATTGTTTTCATTCATTTTTTTTTCATAAGTCTAAATTTTTAGATTTTTTTTGGTCCTATCTGTGTGGGTGTGTGTGGATATTCATCCCTCCCTAATGATGTTTTGCAAAAACACCTTTTGTTCAATTGAAATCATTTGTAATATCGTCAAAAGTTAGTTACCCACATTCCCACATTTTTTCAATGAATTAGTGAAAAATCAGAAAATGATAAAGCTCGACAAAATTGCCCATTTTGAATGGGCAATGAAAATTATATATATTATATATATATGTGTTATATATATGTATATGTATATTATATATATATATATATATATATATATATATATATATATATGTTATATATGTGTGTGCAATAGAATATTACTCAGCCATAAAGAAGAATGAATTTATGGTGTTTGCAGATAAATGGATGGAATTGGTGACTATAATGCTAATGAAATAAGTCAGTTCTTCAAACCAAAGGCCGTATGTTCTTTCTGATGTGTGGATGCTAACACACAGTAAGAAAGGTGATGTAGAATTTAATTGGGTTAGACAAAGGGATGAAGGGAAGGTAGAGGAAATAAGAATAGCAAAAACAGCAGGATGAATCAGATATAAGTTTACTCTGTTCAGGTGTGACTACGTAGCCAAAAACACTGCATATCTTGTACAATCCCAAGAATGGAAAATTTACAGTCAATTTATGTATATTATGTCAAAATTCACTCTATTGACATGTATATCTATAAAGACCAAATAAAAAAAGAGAAATTTAAAAGATGAAGGAAGTCATTCTAGTAAGCATGAATATGTAAGCATTTATGTAAAGTGTGGGAGTGCAGAGATATCTGCTACTATACACCATAATGGAAACATGATTCAACAAAGCAAGTTTAAGCAAGTTACTAAAAAATGCAAAGAGTGATAACAACCATCCCTCCAGGAAACTAGAATTCACAAAAGCTATTATGTATTTATGGATTATTTAGTTTTAATCAAAGTTTATGATATAAGCAAAGAAACAGGAAAGTATGACATGTATAGAGAAGATTAAAAGCAGCAAGACTCTGAGAGAAGACAAGGTGGTTAGTGCAGACACCCTGAGGGGCCAGAGCTCCCTTCCTCACTCCAGCCTTTATTCATGGGCTGAGGTCTTTTCCAGGTGCAATGGGTGTGGTGCCCTGATCTCTGCTTGTTTCTCCTGAGCTTGCTTAAAGGTCTGGAGTTCATACTGGGAAGATCAAGAAAGAGACTAGAGGACACAGGTCACCCAGGGTCCCACTCTAGAACAAGGTATCACTCTGATAAAATGAGGATTTTTGTCTCAGCTCTTGAGAATTCCATTAGTTCAAGGAGAGGTGGAGAAGCCTGTATGATGGGAAGGACGGGCTTGAGTTTACTGCAATTCTGTCTGAGGAAACTGGTATTATTATTATTATTATTACTATTATTATTATTATTATTATTTAGGTTCCTCTGGATTAATCCAGCAATTCATGGCAACTGAATTATTTCGTCAATATGTTTTATTTTTCATTTTGAGAAAGGGTCTTTCACAGTTGCCTATTCTCCTAAACCTTGCCTTTGATAAGGCAGAGGGAATTTGAGAACCCTGCAGGGTATGATGAAAAGATAATAGGAGTCCTTGATGCTGACTCCAATGCCTTGTGATAAATTGGCTTTTGATATGCTACACTCTTTATATTAACCCTGTGATTAAATAAGAGCACGCAGGCTCACAGTTTCATTAGTAACTTAGTTGGCTTATACTGCACAAGTACATATGTGCAGTACATCTGTGGCCCAGCTGTGGTCATGCATATGATCATAAGGTTGGTTAGAATATCACCAATATGGCCACCATGAGACAGAATGAAGTGCTAGTGTTCCTGAGACAGAAAGGAAAGAACCGTGTACTTATTGGAAGAGATGTCATGTAGCCTTGGGAAACTTACATTGATCGTCCCTCTGATAGTCCAATGATTTTATTTAGAGAAAATATGAACGAGAAGAGCTGGAAGATTGAAGTAGGGGAAATGTAACACTTGGGTTCATTGTAAGAGAGATTAAGAGAAAGGTCAAATTACTGTGACATGTTAAAGTCTTCCCAATCATAACATCATGTCACTAGCTACAAAATGAATTAATTCAAACTATTCAGTAGGTATCCATGCTTTAGTTATCTTATCTGTAACAGTAAAGCCTGTTAAATAGGGACCTCTGAGACACCTTTTGTCACCTCAGAAGTGATACAAGGTGGATTACTTTGTAGATAAGAATACTGAGTATAAATATGTTTCCCATATATATGACACAGACTAGTGTTTTTTGCTTTTAAATGCATAATAGCTGAATTTTTGCTCAAGAGTCAGTTCAATTGTCACAGAACTACTTACCAAGAAAGGACCTGTTTCCATTTGTCCAGGTGGGTTATTTTACCAATAAAACTGAGGACTTCTACACATGTTTTCCTATCATTGTTAGTAACTCAAAGAGTTTAAGTGGATTTATTTACAATGATAACTAGAGAATAGCTAAGGACCATCATTGTAATTTTTTCCCAAAACAGATTGTCAACCATAACAACAATATTGTCAGTGATAATTTAAATAGGAACTTTCTTTCCACTCTCTATAATATTGTGGTGTATGTGTGTTTGTTTGTGTGTGTGTGTGTGTGTGTGTATGTTTTAAGTTAGAATTCTACAAAAGATACCTGTTACTTGGAGGTTGCTTCAAAATAGTTTGAACATTTTAAAATGTATTTATTGTCATTGAGAATATATCAAAAATCTCATGCAATTTTGAAGTGTTACTGTCAGCAATACTGAATATGATATGCATTTTGAAGGTATAGAAAGGTGAACATGATGCAGGCTGCTGCTATACCATGGGGAATGAGCAGGTGCTTGGTGAGAAGGGGAAAGAATCATAGACAAGCATCCTCTGCCGGAGATGATGAAATGGAGACAAAAGCATGCCAGTTAGTCAATGGAGGTTCTCAAAATTAACTGAATTACTCTTATATACATTGTACACATAGTTCTACTGAAACAATGAGATTTAAGTGTGAATTGTCATTCATAGAACCCCAATATTTTTATAAGCTTCCTTATTTTCACAGCATAAGACTATTAATTGATGTCATCGATAGGTGTATGAACTTAGGGGGAGCTTCACTTTCTCTTTACTTCTGCATAGTAATGGGGATCCATCTCTGGACCATATGCATGCTAGGCAAGTTGTCTAACACTGAGAAACAAACCCAGACCAGAGAGTTATATTAACAAAGCTATATTACATACAATAAATAAACAAATTGATCTTATGAAAACTTGTGAGTTATTCTGATCAATAAACAAGACAAAATACACTAAAAAATAACACTTATTTGTAGGGGGTTCTGTATATGGGATGGAGGTCTCTGATAGCTTCATGACTGTGGCATGCTTGATGGCTAGGAAGTTTCTGTGCAAATACATGGAATGCCTGGCTGCTGGGAAAACTTCTGTGCAGAGACACAGGATGCCTGGCTGCTGTAGCAATGTCCTTCATGAGGAGTCTCTGTGTTAGAGTCTTTTCAGCCTCAACCTTGATCTCAAGCAAAGAGCTACTGGGAATAAAGAGATTCTCTTGTTAGACAACCACAATGTTTCACTGAGCCTAAACCTGTCCACATAACACTAAATTTTATACAATGGACTTTGTTGAGAGCTTCACAAAGCTATTAACATTGCACATTGCAACTTAATATGTAACTGAGGAGTAAGCTGCATAATGTTGCTAAGTCTATAAGCTGCCTAGTAATACAATGAACAATAGGTACTAATGATGCCAATGATCTAAAGTAACCTACTGATAGAAATAAAGCTTGGCAGCTTGGCCCCTCTCTGCCATCCTGCCACTTTTTCTGCCTCTGCATCTTGTCTCTGTGTCTCCTTTTTATTTTCCTTACACACATTCATTTACTGGGAATGACAATCAAGGAGTTTAAAATAACTACAATGAAGTTTTAAGAAAATTATTTAAAACTAGATGACAGGTGAAAAAAAGATTAAATAATTAACCAAGGATTTGGAATTTATGCAAAATAATAAAATGTAATTAAGAACCACAGTATCCAGCATGAGCAAGTTATGGGATGACACCAATTATCAGAACACAAAGAATCAAGTTATTTATATACATATATAAACACACTACATTTTGGGATTCATATATGTTAATATATGAATTTTAAAGGACATTGTTTATGTTATTATACAACTGTTAAATCCAAAGATCTGTATAGTGTGTTAGTGAAATTTAGAAGCAGAACAGCAAGTGGTTTCATTTTTATATAAATCCAAAGACCTCAGAACGTAAAAGGTAGATCATGCAGTTCTATTTAAGCAGACTTGAGACCCAGGAAGAGCTCATGCCTTAGTTTTCACACAAAGACAAAGAAAAGCTAATGCTCTGCTTTGAAAACCATCAGGCAGGCAGATTCCTCTCTTCTCAGGAGGTTTAGACTCTCAGTACTATGCCCTCCTTCCAGTGACTGGATAAGTCTCCCAAATTAGATGTGTTTTTCTAAGACATCCCATCTTTCCTTCTCTTTATCTTTTAAGGGCTCATGTGATTAGATTTGCTCGACCTGAATAATGTCCATTTCTCAGGATGTAAAACCTTAATCACCTGTGCAGGGTCCCTTTCCCATGTGATTCAACACGTGCAGGTGTTCCAGGGATTAGGATGTGGACATCTCTGGGGACCCTTGTTCTATCTACCACAATACCTAAGTGAGATAGAAGGACTAATTTTTACATTTTTTATTTAAATGGATTCATTAATGACATTTGTTAATCACTGATAGGCCACATGATATTAAATCATAAAATATTATAGATTAAGTTATTTTAGACACAAACTCTAAAATGTTCATGTTGATTGATGAGTTTTAACATTAATTTACAATTCATTTCATAGATAATCTTACCAAGAAAATAGTCAATATTTTTTTTAAAAAAAACTAAAGTAACTACATTACTAAGATTAATTTCATTTTTTTAATCAAGTAGGCTTATTTGTGTAGGTAACTAACATTGTGGATATCCATTTATTCAAAAATAACATTGTATGTTATTGCAGCCTACATTTCAATGTTTTCCTAATAATGATTCTCTACTATTTTTTTTATTTTAGGTGAATAGTTATAACTTGTAATAATCCTGGTTGTTAACAAGAAAAAAACATTATCTGTATTTAACTAATTTTAATTGTATAAAATGTAGTTAAATTACATTTAACTACTCAATACTTTGCTGAGAATGTGAAGCGTAAAACTCAGTTATCCAAACTTGTGGGAAAAGTTGGTGCCAGCACCAGTGTGATTCCTGTTTTAACAAATTTCAGAAAATAAACAACTACCACAAGCATCTCCTCTATAAACTTCACCTTTATCACCACAGTCATATTAGCATGGTCTTCCTCAGGACCTGTATGCCAAATTCCAGATTCAATATAAAGCATTAAATGAATATGCACATATACTTTCAGGAATAAAATACACAAATGAATAAATGTAAAACATTACTATAGTTGGTGAAAGATGCATATAGATTGATAAAGTAGAAATGTAATATTTCCAGGACAGGAGCTAGCATGTTCATGCATTGTAAGAGTATCACATTTAAAGCAACAGACAGAGTGATGCTCAGATGCACAAAACAAACAAACAGAAAGACAACTTATTTTAGAGTGTAACAGTGAATGGGTGGGCATTTCTGGTTGTCTAGATTAATGCTCCTTTCTTCAGTGTCAGCTCAAAGATTTAATGATTTTAATGAGTTTAGAGTGAATTCAAAGCATTAAAGCAAAGGTGAGGAATTGCAGTGCAGCTATGAGGACTTTACATGTTACTGAAAATAGCTTCCAAAACTTCCTTGCACATCTGCACTTATAGAGACAGCATAAAATAGGAAAAGTTTTAGGCCTGACTGATGGAGTATAGTACAGAAACAGATAAGGGCTGAGAATGTGGCTCAGGATAGAGGACAGTCCTGGTATGCATAAGATCCTGAGTTCAATCCCCAGCACCACAAATAAATAAATAAAGGTTGGGGGATGAAAAAATAATTATGAAAGGTATTGTGGGGCCATGACATCAAAGCAGGAAAATATATGGAGCAAAAGAAAATCAGTTTTGAGAGATAGTGGTGTTGTATTGTTTCTTGTGCTCTCATGGCAAGTTGTTTGGAGGAGAAGGTAAGACCTGCATGCATGTAAGACTCTTTTTTCTATATTTTCCTTATAATTTTTTGTATCAGTGATTGAACACAGGGATGTTTTACAACTTTGCTAAGATCCCCAACAATCGTTTCTATTTATTTATTTTTATTCTGTGTCAAGGTCTTGCTAACTTGCTGAGGATCTTGCCAAATACACAGGCAGGTTCTAGCTTGAGATTTCCTTGATTCAGCCACCTGATTTTCTGGGATTACAGCTATGCACCACTCTACCTGGCCCATGCATCTTTTATTTTGGTATTATTCAGGAAGTATTCCACTTTCGTGCATAGTTATCTTAATTCCTATTGATAACAAAAAAAGTATAGATTTTGCTAGAACACTGTGGTAGGCCAAAGTAACATTCACTTATCCACTTAATCAGTTTAGTATTTCCTGAATAAACATCCATTATACAAATACCTTTGCTAACTGTGTCCTACCTGCAATATAATAAAGAAGAATTTCAGTCTATACAGGTATAGACATTTAGGTAAATTTCATTAAATTTAGTAAATTTCCATTAAATTCAATGCATAAGATCTTAAATTTTAAATTCTGCTAATATATTTTTAGGGCAAATGTGATACACATTAACATTTTATTCATGAGAAATTATTTTCTTTAGGTGTGATCACAATGACAGATAAAGTTCCCTACATAAATAAGGTGAACAAAATAGATTCCAGGATAAAATTTAAATATAACAAATTACATCATAAGCTTGAAAAACATTACCCTCCAAAAGGAGAATGCAGAGAGTCGAAATATTTCTCTGATAACTGTGATATATGGTAAAACAACCTCTAGTAAACTCTGAACACTATGTTTTAAGCAAGAGTCTTTTGAATGCAGCAATCACGTCCTGGTTCCTGAGGGTGTATATCACAGGATTGAATGTGGGAGTCACTATAGTATAGAAAAGAGAGAGCAGTTTGTCAGTTCCTGCAGAATGATTGGATTTGGGCCTGAAGTAGGTAATCGAAGCTGTTCCAAAAAATAAAACTACAAACAGCAGGTGGGAGGAGCAAGTGGAGAATGCCTTAGTGCGTCCTTGGGCTGTTGGCAACCTCAGAATGGTGGAAATGATCTTGCTATAAGAGGCTAGTATCAACAGAAAAGGGACCGCAGCAACCAACATCACTACTACATAGATAGATATCTCCTGTATAGAGGTGTCCCCACAGGCTAGCTTGAGAATTGGGGGTATGTCACAGAAGAAGTGGTTGATTTGGTTAGTATGACAGAAATGCAGAGAGAATATTCGGCATGTTTGCCCTATCTGGACTGGCATTCCCCCGAGCCAGGAGCCAATGGCCAGTTGATGGCACTTCTTTGGGGTCATGACTACAGGATAGTGCAGAGGGTTGCAGATGGCCACGTAGCGGTCATAGGCCATCACAGCCAGGAGGAAACATTCTGCAGTTCCCACTGCAAGGAAGAGGCACATTTGGGTGGCACAGCTCAGTAGGGAGATGCTACTATCCCAAGTCCAAAGACTGACCAGATACCTCGGGAGAGTGACTGAAACATAACAGATTTCCAGTATAGAAAAATGTGCCAGGAAAAAATACATGGGTTTGTGCAGCGCAGGGTCCAGCCTGGTTATTATGACTATGAGACTGTTCCCAATGAGGATAACCATGTAAATGATGGAGAACACTCCAGATAGAAAGCCTTGGAGGTTTGGAAGTTCAGAAAATCCCAGCAGAACAAACTGAGCCACTGTGGAGACATTTTCTTCAGCTTGTATCTCTTCATACTTCATCTGTGGGAAAGAGTGAACCAGAAGTACAAATCATTTTGCTTCTTGGGCTTTTGTGTTCTCATGTATAATGCAGTGATGGCAAACCTACTGATTTCTGTGTTTACTTTTGAACAAAAACTTTTAGGGGTTCTAAGATTATAGCTTAACATATTGTTTTTAATTTTACATAAATGCACTCCTGGTAAAAATTGTATTAAATACAGCCATGATTTCATTGTTCAGTTGCCTTGTCTTTCTGAGGAGAAAAGGTCTCAGATCTATTTTCCTTTATTAGCAATTCAAAGTTTATTTAATTTTTAATAAATATTTTGTGTAACCTTTGGCATTGTTCTGATAAATGAAAAAATTCAATTTTTATATATATTTTTTTCTGTCACATTTCCTTCATCCAGTTCATCTTTGACTTTCTGATTCTTGGTGATTTTATTATGAAGAAATAATAATAAACTGCGCATTATAAATTTTTGAAAATTATTTCTTACTGGATCATGTGTTTGTATTTCAATTTAAAGTATATACAAGGGTAATTATACACTTTATTCAGATTTTGTAGTTTTGAAAAAAAAAGAAATCTATATGTCTTTATTGTCTGGAAAGCTCAACAGGGAGAAGTATACACACGTACACCCATGTCCAGAAAGTAATTCTGACTAAAATGTGCACACTTACTTTACTTATTTATTGTGTAAAAAAAAGCAGTAATATCAACTCATCTCTGAAGTCATCTTAAATCACTCAGTGCTCTCTGTGCTGTATGTTGTTGACCTTGTTTGTTTCATTAAGTCAATTCCCTTGTGTGTGGGAGTGCATTGATGTGTAAAATTATATTGGAATGTGATTATTTGCATTTCCTATGTTCTGACTTTATCTCTGGTCCTAGATTATAAATTTCTTAAGATTGTCTACAGATTTTATGTGCATTGGATTGCATAATTGCTTCAGAAAATTTTATTTGCTTACCTTCTGAACAAATTGCATGTATGTCACACTGACTGCTTCATTGGACCAATCCCAAAGGTGTAAGACTGGTTCCCAGACAAAATGCAGACCTTCAGCTATGGATTGAGCATGTCTTACATGTATGTCATGGTTCATTTGTTCTGTGTGATAAAGTTGGGAGCGAGGGTGAGTAGGCATTTTTGTAGTTTCATTTACTTTTGCAAAAGTAGCATTTTTTTTCCCCATCTACCTCCTGGGTTAAGTCATTCAAATGCTAAAAGAGACTAATTCACTGCAAAGGGGAGACACAACTCTAATCATATGCAGAGACCCATTAAGTGTGGACAGTTACCATATTTCAACTTCAAAGATGTTTAGAGGGAAGTGTGAAAGTAGCAATGCAGTGAGAAAACTTGAGTATCCAAAGGATTTTCTGTGAATTCAAGAAGGAAAGTTAAATATACATTAACTTTACCATCTTTTATATGAAAGTAATTATTTAAAGCCTATACTATATATATATATATATATGTATGAATGCATATATATGTATGAATGTATATGTATATGTGTATAAATATAAAAAAAATACTATCTTCCACAATTGCATAAGTCTATTATTTATTTACTTTGTTTATTTATTTTGCATTGCTATCAAATAAAGCTGAGGTTTTATATCTGATATGCAAGCACTCTACCACTGAGCCACATCCTCAGCAAGCCTCTTGTATTTTTATTTTGATCACTGCAAAGATGCTCTAAGTTGATCTCATCAAACAAAGACTAGAATGATGGAAGTTAATGAACTGGGGGGACTGGACACTGGAGGGATCAGTGAGTTGCTTAATGTGTATGAATCCTAGTTATTTGCACTGGGAGGTTTGGTATGCCATTGAAAGGAGTGAGACTATAGATAACAAAATTGTATTGCTAATTCAAGTGAAATAAAATAATTTGGAGGTTTTCACCATAAAGAACTGATAGATATTTGAGGAGACACATTTGCTCTGATTTGAGCATGACATAGGTGTATATGAATGAAAAAATCTGAATGTTCAATTACATGCATTACTTACAACCAAATTGAAGGAAACAAAAAGAAATAGGTGCACTCCCATATAGAAAACAACTGTAATTGAGTTTTTAAAATAATCTGTAGTCTGTCTTTAATAATATTTCAAAGATGATTCAGTTTGAGACTATTCAGGAAATGTTTTACTATACTGTCCTGCATATTAATGATATTTCATTCACTTATTCATTTAAAATTCAGCCTAGAGAGTGATATAGGAACAATGATAAAAATAGCAATCAAATAATAATAATGATAATGATATCATCATTTGATAATTCCAGGATAAAATGCAAAGCCATTTCAATAATACTTTTTACCTACTTGTTGGTTAATAGTATAAAATTCTGTTTTATAACATAATATCCCTAGATTCATTGCATACAAAATACATTCTTAACACATAGTAACATCTTAAATGTTTGCATATAAAATGATGATGATACAGAAAATGATGATAGTCATTAAGATATGGGCTCATCAGTTTAAGAATCACATTACATTTTTATATCCTTTGATGTTACAACTAAGTACAACATCCATGTGAATCAGTGTTTTCAAATAAAGAACACATTTTCAAAACTTTCTACATTTAAAAGATAAATATACGGAAATGTATACAATAAATTTGTGTTAGACATCAGTATTGATTTTTACCTATTTGGATTATGGTCAAATATAATGCTTACCTTTATTAACTGATTAAGAAGTAAGAGCAAAATGAAAGAGAAGTTGCTTTCTTATGTCAGTAATTTATTTTATTTGAAAAATAGGCCCACTGCTTTCTCAAATGTAGTCCATTGGCAGAACTAATAATGTTCTTTATGTAGTAAATATTTTCTGCTCTAGGGATCAACTTCTTTCCCAAGGAGACCTCTAATTGAATTAGACCATTCTGTTGCCAATCAAGGATTCTGGTACAACCAAAATTCTACATGGCCATATATTTTTTCATAAAGTCTCCCCTCCCTGCCCCCACTCTTGTTTTTTAAATTAAGAAAGCTGAGCTTAAAAACATAAAAAAAAACACTAGAGGGCTATAAACACTTTGCTTAACATATAAATTTAAATATCTTTAAAAAGATACAACCTACGTAATGTGTTGAGCTGGAAAATTTTTCTGTCATTGAAAATTATAATGACAGAGTTATGAACCTAGCCAAACCCCTATGTTATCTTGAACATGGGTCTTCTTCATCATATCTACCTTGGTCAGGTAAGCAACATCATGCCCTAATTTAGAGATGGGGAGACATGGGGTAAAGTTTTCAAGAAAATGTCTTCTCTGTTCCTTTCAGGTGTATAAGCTGGAAAAAGGCATGCAGAATTTTCTTACAAAACTCCTATGTAACATTTCATCATAGATACCTGGAAGAGAAGCTACAAAATCTAATTTCAAAATGAACTCCCAAGTGACCAGTAAGACACTCTATGATCAGAACCTGACCTCTATCATCAAAAATAAAATTCCAAGCAGTGAGTACATGAAGTTCACAGTAAAGGACCAGCTCAGGTTAATGTCGGCTTCTCTAATGTAATGAGTGTAATAAGATGGATCAGGAATCTGTAATACCCAGAGAAACAAACCTATTTAGATGCATAATCACAAAACACAACAGAGAGTAACATTTGATATAGCTATGGCAAACAGTAATAGATTTATACACATTTAAAGACTGATAGAGGGATACACTTGGTTTAAAAAGATCATTCTTATGCACTGAATTACCTCTAGTCATAGGTAGTAGTCACAAATTTTGAATTTTGTTACCTTAAAATTTATTTTATATTAAATTTAGCTATTAGAACACATTTATAACAATATTTATTAAGGGTCTTAATTTTAATTTTAATTATGGTTAATGATAGTGGACATCATTTATGTGAATATTATCTTCTGTATATCACAAGTATGTTAAATATTTAACACTTTTATGCATTTGTTTATTCCTTTTCAAGCTGTTATTTTTTTGGCCATTCTTTGCATATTTTCCAATGTTTCCTTTGTAAGGTAAGTGATTTGAAAATGTTTTCCCAGTATTCATTTTTATGATCTTAACAATGGTGATACAAGAGAAAACTATTTCAATTTTAAAACAGTCTATTTTTTAAATGTTGTTTTTATGGATTATGCTTTTGCTAATGTACTTTAGAATTCTTGCCTATTCCAAGTCTTAACGACCTACTTCTGTGTTTAGTTCTAGTAGTTCTACACTGTTTAGATTTTACATTTAAATCTATTGTTTGTTTTTATTCTTTTTTTTCCATAAAGCTAAATTTTTAGATTGATTTTTTTGTTTATATTTCTGTGTGTGAAAACTTAATTCTTTCAAATGAAGTTTTACAAAAATAGCCTTTGTTCAATTAAAACCACTCATACTATTGTCAAAATTCAGTTATCCACATTTCCTCAATGGATTAGTGAAAAACCAGAATATGATAAAGATGGGCAAAATTGTCAACTGCACTCATGTTTTCGAAATCTTGCAAATTATCTATGGTCCATTGCAAATTGTGAAGTGTTTCAGAAAATTAAACTGACATCCATAAGAGCATTCAAAATCAGTAAATTTTAGAATGTGACTAAACCTATTATCTATTCTCAGCTACATTGATCAGGACATTTACCAAGCTGTGTATGCCAACAATATTGGCTCTCTGTTGTCACTATTGGGAGAGGTTTGTGTTACTTAGAACTGAGTATAAAATGTTTTCAAAGATAACTGTTAAAAGGTATAACAACTTTGATGGCAAATTATACTAGAAAAACAATGTTTAAGATATACCAAACTTTCTTTATAGAAAGGAACATATGACAAAGAAATCCAACAAAGATAACTGAGGAATGAGAAACATAAAGTGTGTATTGAAAAAAAACATCCCAATTCCTACTGATCTATAGACTGGTTGCAAGAATACAGTTCCATACACACTCAGAATAGTCCAGAAAGCCAACACACAAGCCATTTTTTTCCTGGTTCAATATAAACTCGTAAGTAGAGGGAATAAAAATTGAAATCCAATGCAATATTTTTTAATTTTGTAAACTATGTCTCTTAATCACAGACACATGTATCAGCAAAGAGTAAATTTTCTTACTCAAGATGAGTAAGCACAACATATTCTCTGACCTCTACATTACTTTGAGCCATGAGTAATACAGAGGAACTCAGAATGTCAATTATCACGAATACAAGTAACAATAAATTTTGGCGAACACATAGAGAAAAACGTTCACTCATATATTGTTGGTGGGACGGCAAATTGGTGCAACCACTATGAAAATCAGTATGGAAATTCTTCAGGAAACTAGGAATTGAACCAACATTTGACCCAGTTATCGCACTTCTCAATAGGACTTAAAATCTCCATATCACAGTGACCTAAACACATCAATATTTATAGCAGCTGAATTTACAATAGCTAAGCAATGGAACACAACTAGGTGCCATTCAGCAGATGAATGGATAAGGAAAATGAGATACACACACATATATCACATATATATCAACATATATACACACACAGGCACACACACATGGAATATTACTCATAAAGAAGAATGATATTATGGCATCTGTAGGTAAATGGATGGAAATGGAGACTATCATGCTAAGTGAAATAATACAGTCCCTCAGACCAAAGCTGAATCTTCTATATGTTATGTGGATGCTAACACACAATAAGGAGGGGGTCTATAGAATTTAATAGAATTAGACAAAGGGATGAAGGGAAGAGAGAGGGAACGAGAATAGGAAAGATAGGAGAATGAATCAGACATAAATTTCCTGTGTTCATTTGTGAATGCATGACCAATTTAACTCCACATCTTGTATAACCATTGTATACTCCATGTATGTATAATATGACAAAATACACTTTATTTAGTTCCACTAAAACAATGAGATTTAAGTGTGAGTTTTCATTTATGCAGCTCCAATATTTTTATAAGCTTCCTTATTTTCACAGCATAAGACTATTTATTGATGTTTCCACTAGGTGTATGAACTTACAGAGAGCTTCAATTTCTCTTTACTTGTGCATAGTGATGGGGATTCACCTCAGGCAAAAAAAAAGAAAATGTTGGAAGACAAAAAGAATAATTATGCAAGATATCTTGGGACCATGACATCAAAGGAGGAAAATATATGCACAAAAGAAAGTCAGTTTTTAAAGACAGTAGTGTTGTGTTACATCATGTGCTATCATGGCAAGTTATTAGGATGAGAATGAGACCTGCATGCATGTAAGCTTTTTTCTTTTCCATATAATAAAGGGTATTGGTGATTTTACACAGTGATCCTTTACAACTAAGATCTCAATTTGTCCTTATGCATGCTAGACAAATTGGCCCACACTGTGAAACAAACTCAGATCAGAGAGTTATATATAAAAAGCTATATTACATAAAATAAACAAATTCATCATATGGAAATGGGTGAGTCCTTCTGATCAATAAACAAGACAGTAAAAATAAACACATTCATTCATTGGGGATGACAATCAAGGACTTTAAAATAACTAAAATAGTATTTTAAGAAAATGATATGAAATAGATAAATAATGATAAGAAGATTTAATTGTGGAATTTAAGTGAAGGAATTTACCAAGGAATTGGAATACATGCAAAATAATGAAATGTAATTGTGAATCGAAGTATCCAGCATGAGCAAATCATGTAAAGGTCTTATCAACACACTGATTGTCAGAACGCAAGAATCATGTCATTTATATACATATATAAATACACTAAATTTCGGTATTCATGTGTATTAATAATTGCTTGCATTTTTATAAGACATTGTCTATGTTATTATAAATCTAGTAAATCCTAACTTTTGCATGGTGTGTTGGTTAATTTGAGAATAAGAAGAACAAATGATTTTATTCTGATATTAATACAAAGACCTCAGAACCTAAAGAACAGATATGGAAGTTCTGTTGAAAGTTTAGCAGACTTGAGACCCCTGAGAAGCTTGTGTCTCAGTTCCAACCTAAACACTAAAGAAAAGCTGATGCTCTAGTTTGAAAACAATCAGGCTGACAGAGTCCTCTCTTTCTCAGTGGGGCTCTATAAGATGACTGGATAAGATCTCCCACCTTAAGAGTCTTTTTTTTGTGTGTGTGTATGTGTGTGTGTGTCTCATATTGAACTTGGAGGCATTTGACCACTATGCCACATCCCCAGTCTTATTTTGTATTGCACTAAGAGACAAAGTCCCACTGAGCTGCTTAGCACCTCCCCATTGCTAAGGCAGCATTGAACTCGTGATTCTCCTGTTTCAGCCTCTGGAGCAATGGGGATTACAGGCATGTCCCACTGCGTCCCGCCAGGAGATGTGTTCTTTGAACACATCCCATCTTTCCTTCTCTTTCTTTTTTAAGAGCTCTTGTGATTAGATTTGCCAAACCTGAATAATGTCTCTTTCTCAGGATGTAAAACCTTAATCACCTGTGCAAGGTCCCTTTGCCTTGTGATGCAATATATGCAGATGTTCCAGGGATTAGAATGTGGACATCTCTAGAGGCCCTTGTCCTATCTACCATATTATCTCAGTGAATAGGAGGACTAATTATTACATTCTTTATTTGAATGGTTCCACAACTTACATAAATTAATCACTGATAGGCCACATGATATTAAATCCCAAGGTATTATTTTTAAGTTATTTAAGATGCAAACTCTGTGTTCAAGTTGATTGATGTTTTTTACAGTTTATTGACAATCAACTTTAAATATTATCTTACCAAGAGAATAGTCAATATTTTAAAAACAAAACTAATTGCATTACTGAGGCTAATTTCAACTTGTAAACAAATATCCTTTCTTGTTCAGGTAACTAGTATTGTGGAATATCCATTTCTTCAAAAATAACATCAAACTGTTATCTCAATGATTTTAAATATAAAATACATAGCTAATGATTCCTCTAATAATTGTATCTGGATACAGCCAACATTTCAATGTTTCTTAAGTGAATAGTTAATACCTTCTAATAATCCTGTATGTTAACAAGAAAAAGCATAGTATCTGTATTTAACTAATTCCAATTGTTATAAAATATAGTTAGATTACATTTAACTACTCAACACTTTGCTGAGAATGTGAAGCATAAATCTCAGTTATATGGACTTCTGGGAAAGCTTGGTGCCAGTTTCATTTTGTGATTCCTGCTTTACCAAAATTCAGAAAATAAACAACTACCACAAGCATCTCATCTATAAACTTCACCTTTATCACCACAGTCATATCAGAATGGTTTCCCTTATGAACTTTATGCAAAATTCCAAATTCAATATAAAGCATAAAATGGTAAGAGATACATGCATATATATTTTCAAGAATAACATACACCAATGTGGAGGATGCTTATAGGTTGATAAAGTAGAAATGTTGTATTTCCAGGACAGGAGCTAACATGTTCATGCATTCTGTGCTCTATCACAGCCAAAGCTACAGGATGGAATGATGTTCAGATGTGCAAACAAACAGAAAGACAACTTATTTGAGATTTTGGTAGTGGATGGGTGGACTTTTCTTGTTCTGTTGATTAATGCTCCTTTCCTCAATGTCAGCTCAGAGATTTCATAATTCTAAAACTTTAGATTGCTTTAAAAGCAGATGTGAGGTTATGCAGTTCAGCGGTGTGGACTTTACATATTCCTGAAAGTAGTTTCCAAGACATCCTTGACCATTTGTACTCATAGATATTTCATAAAATAGAAATAGATTTAAGAGTGGCTGTTGAAGTGAAGTAAAGAAAGAGATGAGGACTGGTGATGTGGCTCAGAGTAGGGGACAATCCTAGGATGCATAAAAACCTGGATTCAATTATCAGTATCACGAAAAAAAGCAGGAAGACAAAAAATAGTTATGCAAGATATCTTGGGACCATGACATCAAAGGAGGAAAATATATGCACAAAAGAAAGTCAGTTTTTAAAGACAGTAGTGTTGTGTTGCATCATGTGCTATCATGGCAAGTTATTAGGATGAGAATGAGACCTGCATTCATGTAAGCCTTATTTTTTCTTTTCCATATAATTTTTGGTATTGGTGATTTTACACAGTGATCCTTTACAACTGAGTTGAGACCTCAGTTGTTTTTTTTTCAATTTTTAATTTTGAGACAAGATTTTGCTAAGCCACAGATGCAGGCTCAAGCTTGAGATTATCTTGCCTCAGCCACCTGATTTTCTGTGATTACAGGTATGCACCAGTGCACCTGGCCCATGTAACTTTACTTTTGGCACTACTCAGGAAGTCTTCCACTTTGGTGCATAAGTATCCCAATTCTTACTGATGCAAAAAAAGTATATATATATATATATATATATATATATATATATATATATATATATATATATGTGTGTGTGTGTGTGTGTGTGTGTGTATGTATTTTTGTCAGCACTCTGTGGTAGGGCAAAGTGACATTCACGTATACATTCATTCATTGTATTATTTCCTGAACAAGATTCATAGTACAACTACCCTTAGTAACTATGTCTTACCTACAGTATAATAAAAGAAGAATGTCAGCCTATACAGGTAGAGATTAGATAAATTTCAATTTTTCTTTAAATTTAATATATAAGATCTAACATTTTGAATTCTGCTCATATGTTTATAGGTCCAATGTTATCACTTTAAAATTTTATGCATGAGAATTAATTTCTTTATGTGGGATCACAAAGATAGATAAATTTCCCTATACATATGTGAACAAAGTAAATCCCAGGCTAACATTTAAATGACAAAAATACAGCATAAGCTTGAAGGTATTATCCTCTCAAAAGTAGAATGCAGAGAGCTGGGATGTTTCTCTGATAAATGTGACAAAATAGTGAAACAACCTCTAGTAAACTCAGACCACTATGTTTTAAGAAATAATCTTTTGAGTGCAGCAATCACATCCTGATTCCTGAGGGTGTATATCACAGGATTGAACATGGGTGTCACTATGGTGTAGAAAAGAGAGATTAGTTTGTCAGTTCCTGCAGAATGGCTGGATTTGGGCCTGAAGTAGGTAATGGAAGCTGATCCAAAAAATAAAACCACAACCAGCAGGTGGGAGGAGCAAGTGGAGAATGCCTTAGTGCGACCTTGGGCTGTTGGCAACCTCAGAATGGTGGCAATGATCTTACTATAAGAGACAAGTATCAAAACACAAGGTACTGCCCCAACCAATATCACTACTACATAAACAGACACTTCATGCACTGAGGTGTCCCCACAGGCTAGCTTGAAAATGGGGGGTATGTCACAGAAGAAGTGGTTGATTTGGTTGGAATGACAGAAATGCAGAGAAAATATCTGCCATGTTTGCCCTATCTCTACTGGCATTCCCCCAAGCCAGGAGCCAATGGCCAGTTGATGGCACTTCTTTGGGTTCATGACTACAGGATAGTGCAGAGGGTTGCAGATGGCCACATAGCGGTCATAGGACATCACAGCCAGGAGGAAACTTTCTGTGGTGCCCAGTATAAGGAAGAAGCACAATTGGGTGGCACAGCTCAGTAGGGAGATGCTCTTATCCTGAGTCGAAAGGCTGACGAGATACCTTGGGAGTGTGACTGAAACATAACAGATTTCCAGTATAGAAAAATGTCCCAAGAAAAAATACATGGGTTTGTGCAGCGCAGGGTCCAGCCTGGTTATTATGACTATGAGACTGTTTCCAATGAGGATAACCATGTAAATGATTGAGAACACTCCAGATAGAAAGCCTTGGAGGTTTGGAAGTTCAGAAAATCCCAGCAGGACAAAATGTACCACTGTGGAGACATTGTATTCTGTTTCTCTCTCTTCATGCTTCATCTGTTGCAAAGATTTAACCAGAAGTAGAAATCATTTCACTCTCTGGGGCTCTTGTTTTCCCATGTATAATCTAATGATGATGAGCATTCAGATTTTCCTGTTCCCTCAGGGAACAAAAGTATCACTTCCAGGAATCTAATATTAGAGTTAAGTTTATCATTATTAATACATGTGTCTATATGAACGATTTTCATCTTTTTTTCTCCCTGAAGACAGTAGATTTCTTTTTTATCCTTATAAGATTAATATCATTTTAAATCTTTCTATTCATTTGAACTTCTAAAAACTCTAAATCTGAATGTATGCCAATTTTTGGAATGATTCTCTTTAAGTAACCATTTTTTCCTTCACATTTCAGACCTGATTTCTACTATTATTAATGCAAAATAAATTTTACTCTTTAAGTAAACATATTGTGTGCTATCTAAAATAAGTTTTAGGGATCAATATAGTAATTTTTACAGATTGTGGTTTTTCTATAATATTTCCAATATGTTGTTTAGCTTTGACTTTCTGTATAATCTTGGTAATTTTATTATTCAGAGATAATAAAAGTATCCATTAAATATTATGAAATATTATTTACTTTTGTAAATTGTAGATGCATATCAATGTATAGTCATGAATTTTATTCAGAATTTCCAGTGAGAAGAAAAGGAATGCCAAGGTATTCGTTTTGTTAGGGAAATTTGAAGAGAGAAGTAGGCAATGGTAACATCTGTGATCAGAAAATCAATTCTAACATGAATGTGAGCATTTGAGTACATAGCTATTGTATATTTTATCAAATAAGCATCTTTCACAACTTACCTCTGAGATCATCATAAAACTCTCATGTGCTCACTAATTGCTGTTTGCTTCTGACCTCATTTTGTTCATGAAGTTTTTTTTTTTTCCTTTCATGTGTGTGTATGTGAATACCTTGACCAACATGATTGATTATACTGTAGTATGACTTTCTATATTTATTATGTTCTTTTCTTATCTCTAGACCTAGATTGCAAGCATATTTTAATACTTGTATATTTCTTGTGTATTACATAACATATTTTTTTTCACAAACTTAGGTTTGCTAACTTCTTGAATATATCATGAATAAGGCAAAGTGGTTGCTTCATTTGAATAGGTTACAAGGTGAAGACTGGCTTCTAGCATGAATGCAGACCAAGCTTCTCAATAGCAGATTAAATATGTTTTACATGTCTTTCAATTTTCGTGTCCATGAGTTAGGGAGGATGGGAGAGAAGATGTGTAAAAATTATGGTAGTTTCATCCACTTTTGCCAAGGTGGCAGGTAAGGATTCTGGCTGTGAAAATGTACAAGGCAGTGTTCCTCTAGTGAATAAACTCCCAGAGGGTAACAGGAGCCCTGTTCTCCACACTTGGAATATTCTTCAGTTTCTCCCTAGAACTAGTAAGATAACTAACACATGTGCAATGCCTACCTGCTATGGTAATGTCCTTCATGAGAAGGCTTTGGGCTAGAGTCTTATCAGCCTCCACCTTGATCTCAGAAACTCAGCTCCTGAGAATAAAGGAACTCTCTTGTTAGAGAACTACAATGTTTCACTGAGCCTAAACCTGTCCACATGAAAGTAACTTTATACAATGGACTTTCTTGAGCACAACACAGAGCTCTTAACATTGCACATTGAAACTTAGTATGTAACTGAGGAATAAGCTGCATAATGCTGCTATGTCTGTAAGCTGCCTAGTGAGACAATGCACAATGTGTACTAATGATGCCAATGACCTAAAGTAACCTATTGATATAAATAAAGCTATCAGCTCAGGCAATCAGCTTTGCTTTTAGCTCTGCACTTCACTTCTGTCTCCTTTTTCAGTCCTTACAACTGGTGCCCAACAACTTGGGACAAGTGTTGGTCCTGTCCCAACTCTATATTATAGCCTCCTAGTCTAAGGGATTTAAGGGACCCTGTTAACCTGAATGGGGGCCCCTTCCCTTTTGATGAGGAAAGGGAGTAGCTTACTGCCTGAAACAGGCTTTGATGCCCGTCTTTCATCAGTTGGCACTCATTTCTTCTGGTAAGCTATGAATTCCCTATCTAATACTTAACGTTGTCATCGTTGGGCTGAACTTTCTGATTTAGTTTGCAAGGCTGGACAAAATGTAAGTAATGCTAACCTTGCTGCTTTGCTGGCAGAGATAGATTCTCATTGCCACTGCTACCCAGAAAGTGGTTCAAAAGATTGGGATGATATAGGTAAGAAGCTTCATGGGGAGACATGACCTCATGTGCTTGTCCTACAAGCTTGATTTCTTTGTTGTAATGTTATTGGTAAGACCTCTGCTTCTCAACCCATGTTCTCTTTCCCTCCTGCACCAAACAAGCTGCCCCCCTGCCCCCACCCACCACAGTCCCCTCCTAGGTGTGTAGTTCCTTTAAATTATCTTTTTTTTTTTTAAATATTCTTTTAGTTGTAGTTGGACACAATACCTTTATTTTATTTATTTTTATGTAGTGCTGAGGATTGAACCCAGTGCCTCACACATGCAAGGGGAGCATCTACTGCTGAGTCACAACCCCAGCCCTCCTTTAAATTATCTGACACCACTCCTGCTGCAGCTGGCATCTGTAATCACTCCACCCCCACTTAGAACCCAAAATACCGGAGGAAGGAAAATCTCATAATTTAACTGTTTTTCCCTATTAAGCTAAATCCTGCTACCCAACCAGAATATAAGCAATACCTTTTGCTGTTATTTAAAGAATTGCAATCTACTGACTCAGGGCCAAAGGAGGTTGAATCCGTTTTTCCAACCTCACCCTCAAATCCTCTATTGCTTATTTGTGTGTAATTCCCTATGTTTCATTTCAACAACCTTTAAATGAAAGGGGAAATACAAGGTTTGGCTCTACTGTCATTGGAGCACGTTTATCAATTACTGAAGGTAGACCTAAATTAACTCCTTGTTTAAATGATTGGCCAGCTACAGGCTATTGGATACTGATACTAAGGGTAGGAAGCAAAAATTAGCAAATGTCCAAAAGCTCCCTGTGTCTACCATGCTCTGCCCTTTCCAATCCACAATAAATCATTATTCATATTCAACCATGTGTGGAAACTATTATAAAATTTACAAGATTTAAAACAAATAGGAAAAATAACTTTTCAGAAAGAATATAAACTGCAACACCATGCTTTAAAAGAATAATCTTATTTTAAAAAAATGGTCACAGTAGTTTTCTTTATTTTTTAGCTTTTGCTGGACCTCTAACTTTCCCAGTCTTGCATTTAAAATATGAATTACAGGGCCTATATCATTTTCTAGGTTTATGAAAAACCAGTTTAGACAAAAGAAGAAAAAAGTGTCCCTTTTGAATGTAAGCTGCTTGGCAGGCTATCTTATCTGTTTTCAGCCAACTTTCTAAACCATTTTCTACCTAATGTTAGAGAACAGAAATACAAAAGTAGAAAAATTCCAAATATACAAGCTTTCATAAAAAAAAAATTCTGAAAATTTCACAGAATTTAAATCGACTCTTATCTGAGCTAAAGTTACACTCTGACCTGATGAAGAAGATAGTATTGTGACCATGTAAGTTTTTTAATATTTCACATAAGTTAATGTATTTTTCTGATCAGTCTTATTTTATCTAACTGTAAAACTTTTTACATTCATTCTTTGTCCAAAGTTCAATTTCTCCAGAGATAATTCTTAAATATATTCAAAAATTTATTTTAAGAAATCCTTAGAGGAATATAAACATAGTGATGCTGGGGATAAATCTGATAATCTGAAGGACAGATAGCCAGCTATCTGAAACCTTTGATTTCAATGTCCATCGGCTGTTGGATATTATATCTGACATTTCCAATTATACAGGCCTTTCTTATGTCTATATATTATATACATGGTATTAAATTGGCATTTAAACAAATGAGTGCTCATCAACTAAAATTTAAAAAATTAAATAAACCAAATAATTTAATTCAAATCAAACAATTGAATAAATATATAGATGCCTTTAAGGTTCCAGCTCATGGGTTTTTCTTGGTGGCCAAACAATAAAGTCTTAATTTCTAAAGAATATATAAAATATAATATAATATTCTTTACTTCTAAAATTTTTCTTCAACAGGAAAGTGATGATTGATACTATCAACCATATTTTTCTAATATATATTTTTTTACAATTAAAATAATTAAAACAAATAAATTAAATTTAACATAAATGGGATTAATCTTCATAAGTATGGTTTCTTAAATAAATTAATTAAAAGTTATAGCTGATGCCCAACTGATTTCTCCTTTTTTTTCCAGTTGTTAAAGAAACAATAGGATGCTACCTCCACTATTTATCTGACTCCCTCTCTAAAGCAGGCTTTATATAAAATTAACAAAACTGTCAACAATATGATGGATCAACTTTCTATATCTATTATGCCATTACCATTGGTAGTTTTCGCTAAAAATAAATAAATAAATAAAAACCTACAGCAGTAATTACTATTTATAACCAAGAAATATATATATATATATATATATATATATATATATATATATATATATATATATATTACTTTAAACATTATTATAGATTCTCAATATATAGTTAAAATTGTTCCTCATATTTATGTAGCTGTGTTATCTCCTGAATTTGATTTCAATTTACTATTTTTTAACCTTTTAAACTCTTTTTTGCAGTGTCATATGTCTCCTGTCTTCCTCACTAATATATGAAGCCACACCAAAATTCCTGAACCTCTGACAGACAGTAATGCCCCACAGACAAAGCTATGACATCCCTTTATTCTTTATTTTCAAATGCTGTAAAAGCTCATGGATTTTTTCATTATAACACTTGCTCACTAATGAAGATGTTTTTCCATTTCTTCCCAACAGGCTAACTAACCAGTTATTCTTCTGCATTTACCTCTACGTGCTCAAAGACAGGTAACTGAGCACACCTTCAGCTCTCTGCCAGGCATGCCTATGGAAAATGCTAGAACTGACTGGGACAGGTCAGAAGTTCCAGAGACTCAGTGCACCAGAAGCAGCCCTGGAGCAACAGATTCCCCTCCACCCGGCCTCCCCCTCAGATGGGAAGCCCAGAGTTCCCAGCAAGACTGAGTCCCATCTGCCCCCCATGGTCGCCTGCTCTGTGATGCCCCACACTGGCTGCCTCTTGCCCCTGCCTCGTCCCTCGCTCCCCTGCCAAGTTCCAGGGGTCACCTCCCACACAGACCACCCGCACTTGAATCTGCTTCCAGGGAACCCAAACCAAGAGACCCTGCCTTACAGACAGGGGGGTCTCAGAGTCACCTGCAGAGCTTAGCAGAAGCTTTACTCTGACCCGATCCCTGAGGTGGGGCCTGGGCGCGTTTGCTCTTTCATGCCACAACCAGCCGGGGTGGAAGACCGTGGTTCTAGACAAACACCTGTTGTTTTCTGATGAAGAAGGAGAATCGGGCACAGGAGCTGAGGCACCCCGGCTGGAGGGTGCTTCCAAGGACAGGGCTCTTTTGAGGTGTAAGTGGGCCTGTGCCCAGGGGGTGCAAGCCCAGCGTCCGTCCCCCTACTCCCCATACAATACTTCCAGGCCCCAGTGCAGCTGGAGGGGTCAGGAGAAACCCAGAGCCGGCGGGGATGGCCCTGTGCCCAAGAAGGTAGAGCAGAACTCCCAAAGGATGCAGGCAGCAGGGGGTGCCCCCCTCTCAAGGGACCCAAGATGCCTAGAGGAGGTGGGCCAGGCAGTGGGAAAACCCCTAAGGGTCCTTTCCTAGGTTGTCCTAATGAGTTACAGAAGTTTCTTCTCTCGTGATTCTAGAGGCCAGAAATCTGAAATTCAAGTGTTGACAGAGTTGGCTTTTCCTGGAGGCTCCAAGGGACACTTGGAGCTGCAGACACCTCCCTGCCCCAGGCGGTGGCCAGCAATTCTTCTTTTTTTTTTTTGAGGCAGGGGTTGCTAAGGATCAAATTCAGGCCTTGCTCACACTAGGCTAGTGCCCTGCCACCGAGCTGCGTCCCCAGGCCCACAGCCAGCAGCCCTTGATTTCCTTGGCACGCTGCTGCTTCGCTCCTCTCTGCTCTGCCCACACATGGCTTCTGTGCGTGTCTCACTGTGGCCATGTTTCCCACTCCGTACAAGGACACTGCGGCGGGGTGTGGGCCCACACTGATCCAGGATGGCTTCATCTTAACTCATTTCCTCTGCAGAGACCCTGTTTCCAAATAAGGTTGCATTTTGAAGTTCTGGGATGACATTTGACTCCTTGCTGTGGTTCAACCCACCACAGGGACCCAGTGGAAGGAGCTGGAGTGGTTAGAGCCTGTGAAGGACTGGCAGCCCCCAGGGTCTGCACATGCCCCCACTTCGGGCCCAGACTTCAAGAGAAGCCAGAAATCTGGACTTCTTGTATGAAGTTGTATAATTTTAAAATGTAGGCTCAATATTTTTAGAACATTGTGCAAGACCAATACAATCCATTTGATGGTCTGCCATCTGGGCCCCCTGTGGATGTCTCTGGAGGGTAGAGCAGCAAGGCCACCCAGCAAGGCCAGCTCTCCTGAGACCTACCCCTCACCACTGTCAACCCTCGAGCCCAGCTGCAGACACCTCCCTGCCCCAGAGGAGGGAGGCGGACACTGGGTCAAAATCTGGGGACCTCCTGGGCAACTCAGGGTCCCCCTGGGGCCTCTCTGGGCATCAGAACCTTGACTGCTGCCCCCACCTTCTCGGAGCGCCAAGGCTGCTTCTGGCGCTCCCAGACCGGGCCTGGGGTGGCTGGGACGAAGCAAGCAGTTTACCGTATTTGAAATTCCCATTTAATGCGCTCCGGCTGCAGCCGCAGACAGCACATTATGAGGCAATAGGCCATTGTCCCTTGCTGGAGTGCAGAGCATTAATAATGTCATAACAGCATTTACTGACACTGCACAAATCTTCAACAGCCACGCCGGGTGGGAACAACCAGCCCCACACACCACCAGGCGCCGGGAGCATGCAGGGAGGCTGGCAGTGGGGGGGCTGGCCCTCCGCACATATTTCATGCTTTCTGTTTCACAACATTTAGGCTAATCCTGATTGAAAAGCAGTGTCTGGGTTTATTTTTATTTATGCCAGAAGGCTATTCTGCTGCACAGCTTGTGGGGGCCGGGAGCAGAACTATTGTACTTTGGCTGTTCTGCAGGGAAAGTAACCACTGTGTGTGTGTGTGTGTGTGTGTGTGTGTGTGTGTGTCTGTGTCTGTGTGTGTCTGCCTGCCTGTCTGTCTGTCTGTCATCAGGGTGGCAGTGGACCAACAAGGCAGGCAGCCCTCCCAGGTAAGCCCCACCCCAGCACTAGGAACACAAGTGAACGCTTTACTTATCATGATCATGAGATCTCGTTTATCGAGCATCTACCACATTCCAGGAAATTACCAAGGACTCTAAATTTATTATGATATTTATATCACAATTTCAGGTTAATTTGCAGGGGAACTTTAAATTTCCAGAGGAATTTTGGTGGGGGGGGACCCTTTGTTTCTGGTCATTTTCCCAATTGCAACTCAGGTCACTGTAGGAACATGGGGTCAGCTATCTGGGATTGGCAGATTCACAGTCCCCAAAGATGCCCATGTCCTAATCCCCAGAACCTGGGAACTTGTTACCATAGAAAAGAGAGCAGATCCAGGTTGTGGATGAAATTCTGGTTGCTAGTCAACCACGTTCAAAATACAGAGATCATCCCAGATCTCTGGGTTGGTCTAACCTAATCACCAGGGCCCTAGAGAAGAATGGGCGTCGTGCGATACCCCAGAGGAAGGCTCAGCCCACCGTGGCCGGCTGTGAAGATGGAGGAAGGGGCCACAAGCCAGGGGCCAGAGGCAGCCTCCAGAGTCTGGAAGAAGTGAGGGGACAGTTTCTCCCAAGACCTCCAGAAGGAACCAGCCCTCCCGACACCTTGATCTTAGCCCCTGTTGGGGACTTGTGAGTTCCAGAAGGGCAAGGTGAAGCATCTGTGCTCTTCTGAGGCCTTCAGTGGGCAGTTCTCGGTGGCAACGACCACAGGAAACTGACACACCACCTTTTGGAAGCTGGCATTGCCAGGCACTGTGCTCCGCAGGTGGGGTTCACATCCTTACTTCACAGATGAGGAAACCGAGGTTCACAGAGGCAACGTACTGGGCATAATGGCTCATGCAGAGCTAGACTCCACGCTGCAGCCTGGAGAACTCAGGGCTCACCTTCCACCCACTGTCACTCCTGAGGCTCAAAACCCTGGTCCAGGGTCCTGAGCGGCAGACATGAGCAGGGCATGCTCTAGGGTGCGCAGCCCCAGGAGGGCGCTTCCCTCTGAGGGTTTCTTTTTAAGGTGAAGAGGTATCTTTTGGGGGTGATGGAAATGTTCTAAAACGAGGTAGATACGGTGCGTATACC
Organism: Marmota flaviventris; assembly: GCF_047511675.1. Lineage (NCBI taxonomy): Eukaryota > Metazoa > Chordata > Mammalia > Rodentia > Sciuridae > Marmota > Marmota flaviventris. Next base: position 16,745,338 of record NC_092506.1, on the reverse strand, counting down.
ATCACAAATACGCTAAAACCATGAAGCTACTGGCAGCCCTTGAAGAGGTCAGACACTCCAAAGGGGTGAGTTTTATGTGGATTTTATCTCATTTTCTAAAAACTTGAAGTGACTCACTCATGGCCACATGGTGAGTAGGGAGAGCTAGATCTGAAGCCAGACCTGCTCTTCGAGCCTGGCTCCCTGTCACAGACGCAGCACAGAGGGAGCCTGAGGACCTGACTGAGAGGCTGAGAAGCAGGTGTGACCATGCCCCGGGGTCCCGCAGTGAGGACAGCCCTTCTTCCAGTCTGCCACCCTCCCTCCCCAGCCCTTGGCCTGGGCTTTGGGGCCCTAACCACTCTCCTCCTGGAAGGTGGGTCCAAGCCCTGTTTCTCCCCATCTTCTCTTCTCCGGCTGATAAGAAGAATCTTAATTAAGTGCCCCTTGGCTGCTGGTTTAATTTGATAAATGTAAAACTGGAGCTTTCTAATAAAACCATCCATCATTCCATATCTCAGCAGTTCTAGGAGCTGAAGGCTCTTCTCCCCCCTAAATCAATGTTTAGGATGGTGATGAATTGGATGTTGCTCAGGAATATCAGAGGAAATGGTTCCTCCCTGAGATGACCCCAGGGAAGAGAGAAGCCTCCAGGAACACACCCTAAACTCTCCTTGTTGGTTGTTTTTTTTTTTTTTTTAATGTTATGGGGTTATTTATTTATTTGTTCTAATTCGTTATACATGACAGTATAATGCATTTTGACACATCGGACATAAACAGAGTATGACTTCTCATTCTTCTGGTTGTACATGATGCAGAATCACACCCATTGTGTAATCATATATGTACACGGGTCATAATGACTGATTCATCCTACTGTCCTTCCTACTCCCAAGCCCTCTCCCCTCCCTTCACTCCCCTCTGCCTAATGCAAAGTACCTCTAATTTTCCCTAGTCCCCAGCTGCCTATTGTGAATTCGCACCCACATATCAGAGAAAAAATTCAGCCTTTGGTTTTTTGTGATCGGCTTATTTCACTTAGCATCTTAAGTCTCCAGCTCCATTCATTTACCAGCAAATGCCATAATTTCAGTCTTCTTTAAGGCTAAGTAATATTCCATTGTGTCTATGTACCACATTTTCTTTATCCATTCATCTGTTGAAGGGCATCGAGGTTGGTTCCATAGTTTGACTATCGTGAATTAAGGTGTTTTAAACATTGATGTGGCTGTGTCACTGTAGTATGCTGATTTTAATTCCTTTGGGTGTAAACTGAGGAGTAGGATAGCTGGGTCAAGTGGTGGTTCTATCCAAGTTTTCTGAGGACAACCTAAACTCTCACAGAACTGCAGAGTGCCCGCCCCCAGCGCCCCTCCCCACCACCCCACCCTAGCCCATCCCCCACCTCCACACCCGTCCCCTCCCCTCTGCTAGTGGGCTTGCTGCTGGGCCCAGGCCCTGACCTACTAGCCTCTCCCACTTCCTGGCCCCACCCAGAACTGCATCCTCTCCCCTTTGTGGAGTAGGAGGAGGTATTTTGTGTAACCTCCATGTAAAGGCATTGAGAAGGCTCAGGGATCCTGCCCTGCTCGGGCAGTGCTCAGCCCCACCCACGGGCAGCACGCACCCTCAGATGTGGCTGCTCCAGCCTCAGCCCTGCCTGGTGGAGCTCAGCGGCCTTGGGCCATAAAATGTTCTGCCTCTGTCCTTGGTGGGTCTTGACCTGCTGGAAGATTGCCTTGGCATGGGTCGGAGCCACCGAGGCATGAAGGGACTGTCCCCGAGGTCCCCTCCTGAGGCCCAAACTTCTGTCAGCCCCAAGGCTGCTGCTGCTGTCCAGGGACTGCAATGGTGAGATTCATGCTCTTCCGACAGCCCCTTCCTGGGCTTCCGCAGGAAGAAAATCACTTCTACTAGCATGTGGTCGGGAGAAGGGTCATGGCCCCACCCCACATGGCCACAGAGTGGGCGGCCCCAGCAGTCGGAGCTGCTTCTCAGTTCTGGAGGCTGAAGTCCAAGGGCAAGGTGTGGGCAGGTCTGCAGTCTTGTGCGGGCCTCTTCCTGGTTGCAGGTGGCAGAGAGCAGGAAGCAGGGTCTCCCGTGTCTTCTAACATGGGGGGGTGGGGGTGGGGTTAGGACTGTCACCTGTGATTTGGGCAGGGGGATGCGAACATTCCATCCATAGCACCGAGGTGACCCTAAACTCCCCAGCACAGAATCTTGTGTAAAAGCACAGAGTTTGGGTCAAACGGCTCTGGGTTCAAGTCCCAGCACTGCCACACCCAGGTTGTGTGGCCCACAGCACATCTCCGGCCCTGCTGCGTTGGTCTCCTCAACCATTCATCGTGGCCTGCACGAGCTGTGCCTTATCTCCCAGGGGAGCCTCAAAGCTGTCATCTCTCAGGGAGCCCAGCTCTGGTGTCTCCCTCCCCAGGAGCAGCCAGAACAGAGGCCCTGGCCTCAGCACCTCCTGCCTTGGGTGCTGAGCCCCCACTTCTAACATGCTGATCCAGGTCCAGGGTGGTCCTCCGGCCACAGCATTCTTTCTTCTTGTCCCTTAGAGAAGGCAGGCGGGTGGCCAAGGGACCTAAGTAGATGGGCTTGCTGCTGGGTCTCCAGAGGACACTGACGGTCCTCAGTGTGATCCACCTGCAGGCCACGTGGCCTGGAGAGACTGCGGCCCAAGGTTCACGGCAGGCCCTGCTCCTGCTGCTGCATTCTGAAGTAGTCATTGCCACCCGTTGTTCAGAGTGTGCACGGTGCTGTTTTGGTTGAGGGCTGGTTAACTGGACATGGGACACATCACTCTACACTTAACTTGCAGGGCAGTGTGTCCTGTGGAGGGACCCCATGGACTCTGGAATCCAGGGTTAGCCAGGGGTCCACCAGGCAGAGTGGAGACGTGGGGTAGCCGTGTGCATTCAGCTGGGACACCAGGAGCACCTGCCCTCCAGGACCCACAAAGCCTGCGACAGGCGCTTGCTGCTGAGCCGCCCTGCCAGGAATAGACTCACTTTAGTTCTTTAAAAATCAAGGTCAGATTCACATAACATAAAACTGATCATTTAAAAATATACACATCACGGGATTCCATGCCTTCACTTCCTCATGCAACTACCACCTCTACCTATTTTCAAAACTTTTGCATCTCCCCAGAAGAAAACCCGATACCCATAGCAGTCACTCCCCACTTCCCCTCCCTCAGTCCCAGGGAACTGCTAATCTGCATTCTATCTCTTCTGGACATTTCATATAAATGCAATCATACCCTATGTGACCTTTTGTGTCTGGTTGCTTTCACTTAGTATGACGTTTTCTGGGTTCATCATATCACAACCCATGCCAGAACTTCACTCCTTTTTATGGGTAAATAATATTCTATCATATAGAGATAGCGCACTTGTTCCATCTGCTCAACGGGTGATAAACCTTTGGGTTGTTTCTACCTTTCAGCAACAGTGAATAATCTCCTCCTCCCCTTCCTTCTCTTCCTCTCCCTCCCTTTCCTTCCCCTTCTCTTCTTCAATCTTATTTTAGTTGAAATTTTATTTTAAATACTAACACATGCACACGGCACAAAACTTAAAAGATCTCAAAGGGCCTCTGGTGACTCGTCTCCCTTCCAGTCCTGCCGCCCAGCCACCCGGGTCCCCTCCGAGGAGATGACCTGTGGTACCAGTTCCTGGTGCAGTGATAGATGAGTCCCAGGGACACCCGCTGCCTGGCCCCTGAAGGTTGGCGGGTGCCACCAGGAAGAGGACCACAGTTGGAGGTGGCCACGCTCTCCCAGGCCAGAACTGCCCTCAAGCGGGGCTGTGAGCCTCTGAGGCTGGGACCCCACGGTGGAGGTGTGTGGAGAAACGGCTGGTGGTCAGGGCGGGCGTGAAGATGCAGGCTGAGAGGCTACAGTGAGGGGGACAGCCACCCGTGGAGGGAGGGGCTCCCCAAAGCAGGCACAGAGACCCCGCTCAGCTGCCATGCCTCTGGGACAATGGAAGGTCCCCACCGCAAGGGGCCAGGAGACCAGGGTCGGCTGTCCAGCGGAGAGTGAGCGAGGAGAAGCCACCTGGGCTCTGATTCCCTGATACAGGGAACGATTAGAACAGGGAACTCGGCGTCTCGGAGCCACGGGCCCGGGAAGGGAAGGACCCCACGGGCCCGGCCGAGGCCTGGACCTGCTCACAGCTGGCTTCCTGGACAGCCAGCGCCCCGTCCCCCAGCTGGCCCCCGACCCCTAGCTGGCTAGGGCCTCCCTGTGCCGGGGCTGGCGGACACTGTGACGATCCCACCTCCCGTGGGAGTTCTGACAGCTGCTCCGCGGGAAGGCCTACGTGACCAGCCCCCACTAAATCCGGGGGTGCCAAGTCTCACGTCACCACACTTCACTGCGGGGAAGGCGCGTGCTCTGTGCTCCCTCCCACGGGAGGAGGGAGCGCCATACCTGGGCACCTACTTCTCCCACGCCAGAGTCCCCCTTCTCCTGTGACTCCTGTCAGTCACCCAACGCGTGGGCCATCTCAGGGCTCTCCAGCAAACGCTGCCTCGGGATCTGAGAACCGCTGTGTGCCGTGTCTGAGTTGCCTCGACTATGAGTGGTCCCCAAAATCCAGAACCCTCGGGGACTCACAGGACAGCCAAGAGGGACAGGAAGGTGCTGGCCGGGGGAGGGTCGCAGGAGGGCCCAGGACAGGCAGCGCAGGGTCACCATTGTGCCCAACACCGCAGGTGACCAGCCTCAGTCCACCCAGCCACTTTCCACCACTGGACCAGGAGCCACCCCAGCTGGGGTCCTGGCCACTCCCAGCCTCTCCAGGCCTCCCCTGCACACGCCATGACCTGTTTCCAAGGCCGCAGGTCCCAGCCTGTCCTCAGAAGGCTTCCTGGGGCCTGTGCCCACAGCCACCATCCCATGATGCATTCAGTCCCCTTGACTCCTCCAGGGTGACTTCCCGGGGCGCCCCCTGCCCTCCTCTCTACCCACATGCATTCAGGACCTCACAATTTGGGAGTGACCTTCAGAAGGACTCCCACAGGGAGAGTGCCTTGGGGGTGGCCATGACTGTGGGGTGGCCAAGGGACTCAGAGTCCCAGAGAACCTGACAGCTGGGGGCTGGGCCACCGTCAGCTCCACACCAGCTCTGCCTCTGCTGCTCCCACCACGGGGCGCTCTGTCTGGGGCGGCCACCTGCTGCCCTGACCAGCAGCTCGCTTGCAGCTCCGCGGGGTGGGGCAGGGCTCTGAGCACCCCCTGCCCAGCCTAGCCACTGTCCTGTCTGAACCTGCAGAGACTCACAGACACACCCATGACTGGACACCCCCGCCCCCGGACACCTCGCACCTGCACATGTGGGGTGGTCAGTGTGTCCACCTGGGTCCAGCCTCCAGAGGCCCCCCCCCACTCCAGGAAAAGGCCCTGGAGAAGCTCAGCTCCACCCCCTTGGGCGGGCCTGTGGGCGGGCCTCCTGGAGGGCTTCATTTGCTAGGGAAGCCACCAACTGGGTGTCTTAATGACATGTACCTTTTCATAATTCTGAAGGCTGGAAGCCTGGCGTGGAGGTGTCGGCAGGGTCTTCAGAGGCCTCCCACTGGCCGGTGACCTCAGAGTCTTGGTGTCTGCATCCTGCTGGCCTCTTCTTAGGAGGACAGCAGTCCCACTGGAGGAGGGCCCCTCCCCGGGGACTTGGGGTTAACTTACTCACCTCTTTAAACACCTGTCTCCAAGTATGGTCTCATGCTGAGTGACTGGGGTTAGGGCTTCAGGGTGTGAATTGGGTGGGGATATTACAGGTGCCCACTCAGAAAACCGCCATCCAGCAACCAGGGGGTTAAAGTCAGAGCCCAAGTGGGTGGGATGGGGGTGTTTCTGCATTAAGTGGATTATGGGGAAGCTGCTGCTCAGAGCCTCAGCTATAATTAGGGAAATTACAGGCAGGGCTGAAAAGAGCAGGCTCCCCTGCCTGGTAATTAGGGTGGGACTGTGAGGTGCAGGGGCTGGGTGTCGCTGGGATGCTGGGATCTTACCCAGAGGCAGCGGAGCCCGCAGCTCCAGGCTGGCTCCCAACAGACTGGGCGGGGGCTTCTGGTGGGTGGGGCCAGCTGGGTAAGGGGCCCCCCACTGCAGGGGCAGCCAGTGGGCTTGGGGACCCAGGATGACCAGCTCCTACCTTCCTCTACCCTTTGCCCCAAAGAAGGGGGGGGGGAGAGGAAAAGGGAGCCACATGGAGCCCTGAGCAGGAGGTGAGGCGAAGGCACAGCCCTCCCGCGTGCACAGAGAGGAGGGAGGAGAAGGTGTGTGGCGCAGAGGAGGGCCCTTAGGCTGGGACAAGTCAATGTGCAGGACGGGGCCTGGCCTGCAGGGCCTTGCTCCCCAGGGGATGCAGGCCAGGCCTGAAGCATCAGGCTGTGCTAGGATTGGCAGGACGGATGAGGCCCCCTGGAGAGGTGACGCTGAATTCCACAAGAGTGAGAAGGAGACTGCTTCACAGAAATGGGAAGGGAGGAGCTGGGGTAAGAAACAAAGGAGCCCTGGATGGGGTGGGGGGCAAGGCCAGAGTGGTGCAGGACCAGAGAGACGGGGTGGGAGACCTGCACGCCAGATCCTAGGGTGGCCGTGGCTGGCAGCTGGAACTTACTCTGTCACGGTTGGTGGCAGAAAGTGAGGCCTAGGACAAGACTTCTCTGCTGCTGGATGCAGGAGGGGTGCAGGTGAGAAGGGGGCAGGAGCCCGGGGAGGGCCTGTGGTCCAGGAGTGGGGGAGGCCGAGCCATGGGACAGTTGGGGTGCCGTCCCCTGAGATGGAGGATCTGGGGAGAAGTGGACTGAAGAGCTTCAGGGTGTTGGCTCCAGGGTGTCCATTAGGCATCCAGCGGAGATTCAAGAAGGGCCCTGGAGCTGAGTCTCGGGGTTCAGGGCAGGGAGTAGCAACGCACGGGACAGCACCAGATGTCACACAGCGCCCCAAGGCTGGTGTGCCAGGTCCCCAGGAAGCTGTGGACAGCACAGTGGCTGGCAGCCTGAGTGCTCTGCATTTCAATTAATTGGAATGGAATGGAAAGGAAACCTTGCTCCTCCTTCCCTGCCCTCCCTGTGAGCACCGGGGAGCTGCAGGTGGCCGTAGGGCTGGACCAGGTGAGTAGAAAGCCAAGATGGAGCCACCCCGTGCACACTCCTGTCCCCACGGTGCACCGCCGTGCTGGGGCTGCCAGGACAAAATGCCACGCACCGGTGGCTTCGGTAGCAGCAGTTTATTATCTCACGGTTCTGGAAGCTGGAAGTGCAGGTCAAGGTGGGGCAGGGTGGGCTTCCTCTGAGGCCCCCTCCTGTGCTTGCAGGTGGCCCTCTTCTTGCTGTGTCCCCAAATGGCCAATCCTCTGCACCGGTCTTTCTTCAGGTGTCCAAATTTCCTCTTCTGACAAGGATACTACTGGGATTGTGTCCTGACCACCTCTTCAAAGGCCGGTCTGCAAGGACAGTCACTGCAGGAATACCAGGGCTAGAGCTTCCGCATTGATTTTTACTGGGTGGACGGCACAAGTCAGCCTGTGACACACATCTACAGGTCCTAGCCCCAGACACTCTCAGCCCCGAGAGCAGATAAAGCCAGGGGAGCTGCCTCCACCTCTCTGGGGATATAGGAGCTTGCCCTGCCTCTGTCTCAGGTCTAGATTTAAATCCTGCTCTAGAATATAAAACCGCACAGAAGGTATGATCAAGATATGTAGATTTGCATGGGGTAGGGCAACTATTCTAAAATATTGAAGTCACAGACTCAGGGATAGATTTTCTTTCACTTTCCAATTTCCCTCACAGTTAGTGCATTAGTTATTGTTTTCAATAAAGAAGGATTTTTTTTTCAAATCCCAGTTCTGCCATTTAATGTAAAACCATGGACAAGTCACTTCTTGGAGACTCAGCCTCTCCATCTGTGAGGCTCCAACACAGCCTCACAAAAACAGGTGGAGCACTAAAAATCACACCAATGGTTCTCTAATTTTTCATCCCACAGTCCTTTTATTTTAAAAATTATTGATAAGTCCAAAGGTTTTTGTTTATATAAATATAAACATATATAAATATGTATTTACTGTATTAGAAATTAAAATCAAGAAAGTTGACTTCTATTTATTAACTCAAAAATAGCAGCCCTGAGCAGGCGCGGTGGCACACACTTGCCATCCGTGTGCTCCGGAGGCTGAGGCAGGAGGATCTCGGGTTCAAAGACAGCCTCAGCAACGTAATGAGGCCCTAAGCAACTTAGCAAAACCCTGTCTCGAAATAAAGTATAAAAAGGGCTGGGGATGAGGTCAGTGATTAAGTGCTCACTCCCTGTTACCAAAAAAAAAAAAAAAAAAAAAAAAAAAAAAATAGCGACCATGAACCACTCACTATAGGTTGACGTAAATCAGTTTTTAAGAAGGAAAAAAAAAAAAAAACACTTTCGAAGCCATCCAAACATCAGTGAGAAGAAAGGCTCTGCTTCTCGGCACCGTGCGTCTCTTGAACATCTGGCTGAATAGAAGCCAGCTGGTGCTCTCTCTCTCTGTCTCTCTCTCTCTCTCTCTCTCTCTGGTTGGTCCATTGCACTCGGCTGTTTTGATTGAGGTGTATAAATGAACTTGTTGAGCCTCGGGGGACCCACTTTGAGAACTGCTGACTTCACGACCCTCAGCACCTTCCCTGTGGGCAGGTACCCCTGGCCTGGGTGCGAGTGCAACAGTCCGCACTCGGCTGGGCTCGACACAAACCCAGCAGCACGAGGCTGGCCTTGCACTCACGCCCAGAGGTGGCAGGTGGGAGGTGGCGGGGGAAGATAGACTCAACCCAGAAAGAAAATGTCTTGCCAAAAATATCCATGAGCCGGGGAGGCGGTCCCAGCAGCCCCTCCCCACTCAAACCCATGGAAAGCCAGATGCGAGGCTCCAAGCCAGGACAGAGGCCCAGGGATCAGGCCATTGAAGACACAGAAGAGCTTCCAACCCCACTTTGTGGTACAATGAGAGCCCATGGTGCTCCTGTCTCTGTCCCTCTTCTCCACCCCGCCTAACAACAGGCGACAGACGCAAGTGAGCGCGATTCAAGGCAGACAGGACAAAGATAAGTTTAACAACAAGGGAAAATCCTGCAGGAGGCTGTAGGGCCAGGCAGCCCTGCGGGGTGGAGAGCATGGCACCTGGAAGGGCCCGCTGGGTCTGCCTGGGCCCGGGGTGCACGGGCCCCAAGACAGGAGCTGCAGCAGGGGGTGACATCAGCCCTGAGCTGGGGTACAGAGGGGACCTGGAGGCAGCAACTGGAACCAGAGCTTGCAGAGGTGAAGGACAAGCACAGTCCTCCCAGGCTGGGGAGGACCCCTCCTCCCTGTCCTCCCGAGGGACGTCCCAGAGAGGCCGTCAGTCCGCAGGATTGGAGCAGCCATTCTAATCAGCCAGGCTGTCCTGGCCCGGAAGTCACCAATAGGCCTTGCCCTCCATTATCAACCTCAGGAGCCATCGTCCCCCTGCTGCTGTCCCCTGTCACCTCTCCCCTACCGAACAAGCAAATGTTCCCAAAGAAGCCTGCGTCCTTCAGTGTCCTGTGGGCCCCAGGCCCCCACAGAAGGACTCCTGTCATCCTATAGTGACGCTGGGTGGCAGCAGTCTCTTCCTGTAAGGACATCACTCTCACCTTGAGGGCCCCACCCCTATGACCTTTCTAACCCTAATTACCTCCCAATGGCACGTCCTGGAATTCCCACATGTAAACTTTGGGGACACACGGACATCCCATCTCTGGCACTCTCCAAGGCTCCTTCCAAACACACACACACACACACACACACACACACACACACACACACTCCAGGCCAGGGAAACTGCTGGCTGCACACTTCCTGCTGGGGAATGGATTGGGGCTGTCAGGCAGGAGCTGGATCCCTGAGGCCTTCTGCCCTAGCTGGCTTCCACAGCATTGTCATTTGCAGGGAAACATTCCCAGAGAGAAATGTTTAGCAGAGCTATGCTCTGTCCCCTGCCTCTCCCAGGGCCCCTCCCAGCCCCTGCAAACACACAACCGTTCCCCTTCCTCACTTCCCACTCAAAAAGGAATGTCTCTGGGCAACAGGACCCACATGCAAAGTCTGCATTCAATTAGAAGAACACTTGGCTTTGGCTTGGCTCTGCAGGTGGGGAGGGGGAGGCCTGACATGTCATGTGGCTCTTCCTATGACTTATTTCAACCTCACAAATCTCTTGAAGTAGGACACACAATCCCTATTTTACAGAGAGGAAAACTGAGGTCTCACAGCTGGGAAGCCACAGGCCAGGATCCCAAAGGGTTGTCCCCTCCCAGGGCCACGTGCCTTCTACCACATCGCACTCCCAAACCGGAGACCCCCAGGTGGAGTGCTGCCCCTCCTGAGGGCAGATTCCCAGGGGAAGGAAGGGCTGAAGAAGCAGAAGTAATGATTGACCAATGGACCTGACCCCAAGTGACCACACTGGGGATGTTCCCTTTACTTAAGTGAAAGGGGGGATGGTATGCCCAAAGCATGGGCCACCAGGTTGCTGGACAATATGAGCCTGCTCAGGAAAGCAGTGCCCTGACCCTGCTCGCCCTGCCCAGGGCTCTGACCCTGTGTGAAGGCCCTGGCCTGGCTTGCTTGGCGGGCCTCTTGTTGTAGCCACAGCTGAGGCTGGCCAAGTCATTTCCCCCACAGTGGACACAGAGAGAACATCGATGTCTCCAGGGCAAGCACAGCGTGAGGGTTCATTACTGCAGATCCGGCCCCCGCTGCCCTGGAGGAAGAAGCCGCTCCCACCTTTCAGGCAGATCCCCCATCTGGAACCTACCGGCTGGCAAGCCTCTCTGCATGCTGGCACTTGATAGCTGGTGTTTTCATATATAGGCTGCTGCCTGCTGTTACACATATCTGTAATTTGTGGATTTCAACAGGATGCTCTATCAGAGACAGAAGCAAGTTGTTGGCAAAATGTGCAAGTCAAATAAATTAATGGTCTATTAAATGAGGCTCTTCTTTCCAGATAGTCAGAAAGAAAATGTTCCCGATCAATAAATCTGCAGGTATTCACACCTCCTGCAAAACCAAAATCGCATATCCCCCGACACACACAGGCTTGCACAGACAGAGGAGAGCATGGTGGGCAGCCTCTAGGTGGCCCCCAATGACTCTTGCCTCCTGGGACCATGCTCTTGAGGAATCTCCCCCCTCAGCATGGGCTGGACCTCCAAACTTGCTCCTAACAAATAGGATGCACACAGGTGAAAAGATGTCATTTCCAAGATGAGGTTACTAAACCTCCAGCTTCTGTCTTACCGGCTCCCTCTTGATCTGTTACTCACTGGGAGGGACGCTGGCTACCAGGTACCGAGTCGCTCTATGAGGAGGCTCACATGGCAGGAACTCTGGCCAATAGCCAGCAAGGAACTAAATTCTACCAACCATCTGTGAGTGAGCTTAGGAGCAGATTGCCCCTGAGTCGAGCCATCTATGAGAATAAAGCTCAGCCAACACCCTGGGGCACTCTAGACTCATGAGGGATTTTGAGGCAGAGGTGCCCTACCAAGCTGTGCCCACACTCCATAGAAACTCTGAGACAGCACTTGTTGTTTTAGGCATCTGAATTTTGGAGTAATGTGTTACACAGCAGTAGCTGACTAATGTGCAGACACGGGGACTTGATACAAGGACAAGTACTAAGTGTCCATGTGCCCTTATTCATGCAGTCATAAATAAGATACATATCTAAAAAAATGAGCAGATTTATTCAGGGTTGTTGTATTATTGTCATTTTAATATTCAAACCCAAATTCTTCCAAAGCCGGAGGAATCCACTGGGCCTAAGGCAGGAGGAAGAGAGAGAGGGGATTTCTGAAGCCAAGAAGCTCGGCTTATCTGACTTACCTCCAGTAAGTAACTCTCCCCTTCCAGGCCTGGGAGAACTTCAAGTGTCAGCCAAAGAGGAATCCACCCTGCCTATTACGGAATATAATTTCTATTCCTAATTCCAGCTTTTAAGAATCATTTTAATTTGGACATCTTACATGCAGGAGAAGAAACTGTCCACAGTCTCCTTAATACAGTAGCTAACTGAACGCAGATCCAAGCCACATTAACCAGCATGCTGCCTGCCTCCCCTGGGCCAGGGGCTGCAGGTGTTGACATGGAAAACGGGGAGCTGGGCTTCTTTGCTCCTCCCCAGGCCCAAAGCCATTACCCTGCACCAGCCTCACGGGCTCAAGGACCTTCCCAAACCTCTGGTGTGACCTACTGACTTATCCTCTCGGCGGGATGCCCATGAGGACTGATCGCCTGAGAGTCATTTTTTTCAAAAAAAAAAAAAAAGGGAAAAGCAGAAACAGCAGTAAGAGCTGCCTTCCCTGAATAGAACGCCGGCACCCCCAGGAGAGCCTGGGAGGTCCACTCGGGCACAGGAACCGGTCCAGCGTGGCCTGGTGTGAGGCTCCGAGGCGGCAGGTGGGAAGGTGAGGAAGAAGAGAGTGGACCTGGGCAGGGCCCTGGAGGAGGGGCAGGGCCAGGCAGCTCAGGGAAGGGCCTGTGGGCTCAGAGCTTTGGCCACACTGAGGAGGTACAAGCAAAAGTGTCCTAAGGGCCAGAGCCACCTGAAGGACCAGCGTGGAGACGGCGGTGCACCCTGAAGATGGCCTGTGGGCTAGGGCCTTCCTCAGGCCCATCATGGCAGTCGGGGGCTCCCCATGCACAGCACAGAGAGGCACCCACAACCCCCCCCCAGCACACCCAGGGGCCCTGTGATAGCCCCAGACCTGCCCCAGCCTCGAGCAGAGCCGGGATGGAGAGAGCAAGGCTCCCGGGACGGACCTCCAGAGAACCTGAGCCTCCCCTCTGGAAAAGAAAAGAGAATGAGGCCCCAGCTCCTCTGGGGGAAGAACCTTCTAAAGCCTGCCCCTGCTGACCTCCCCGCGAAGGGCATTTCCAAGCCCCGGTGGCTTCCTGAAAGGCAGCGATTCAAAGCTCTGAAGACGACAGGTTTCCCTCCCCCACTCCCACCCATGGAGGGTGCCCCGCAGGCCCCTCCAAAGAGAGGCCCCCGCACATCTGTAACCAGACGCCTCGATGATTGTTTGGTCTCCTGGAAGCTGGTAAATAATTCAGGAGAAATGCTTTCCCCCGTTTTAATTAATCCACATAGAATTTCAGCGGCAGCAACATAGACTGGCTGCAGCCGGGCCCAGCAGGTACGGGCGCCTCATTACCCCAACTCCATCGCTAATAGAGATTTCACAGGAAGAAACTCGCACCCCACTGAAACGAGGAGGCCCCCACCAAGCGAGAAGTCCTGGGGCTCAGAAGATGCTCAAACCCCGTTCCGGCCCCAGCTCATCATTCAAGCGGAGCGTGAAGATAAGGTCAGGAAGCCAGCGCAGCCAGGCCATGGGCACCCGACCCTGGACAGGGAGGAACAGAAACGGCCATCTGCACTCAGGGCTCCTCGCTGCTGACGCTCAGCCTTGTTCGACCGTCCCACAGTCCCATGATGCCCTCTGGGATGCCGCGAGGCACACCAAGACCCAAAGAAGGGGGCCTGCCTCAAAGCCATCCCACGGCCCAGGACTCTCCCCACATGCTCTAAACGGGGGCTGTCCTGAGGCAGAAGATGAGGAGAGATGGCCCCTCTGCACAAAATATGGGGGGAAACAGGATGCTGAGACCAGAGAGCACACGGGTGGCCAGGGACGCCCTCCGCAAGGCAGGTGCCGTCTCAGGTGGCACAGAATGGAGGGGGAGCCCCGTGTGTGAGCCAAGGGGCAGGGGTCGCTTCTCTGGGGACTAAGGAGAGTGGACAGATGGAGCTCAAGGGGTGGAGGCCTAGAAGAAAAGGCTTTGGTTTGTTTTGGGGGCTTATGAGGTGAGGGAAGGTGCTAGAGGAGGAGATTGCAGATGTGAGGGAGCGAGGCCAAGGTGGTCCATCAGCCCACCTTCTAGAGAGCCCCGGGAGCGAGGGCAGCTGGGAAACAGCTGGGCGGCACCTGGCCGCACACTCACTCGCTCTCCTCCGCAGCGGGCGGGCAGTGGCTCCCAGACAGCCCTGGCCACACTCGAGACCCATGAAGGAGACCTTATTTGGAAACAGTTCTTTGCACATGTAATTAAATTAAGGGCTTTGAGATAAAATCAGTGAGGATCATTCAGTTTGGCTGAAATCCAATGAAAACAGGGCCGGATCTGGGAGGGAGGAGAGGGTCACGTGAAGACGGAGGGAGAGATTGGCGTGATGTGGCCACGGCCAAGGAGCCACGGGCAGCTGGGAGAGAGGAGGGACCCCCTCCTCTAGAGTGTCCAGAAGGAAAGTGGCTCTCCAGCGGCATCTCCTTTTAAAGATGTTTTTAGGGACTGGGGTTGTGGCTCAGTGGTAGAGCACCTGCCTGGCATGTGTGAGGCGCTGGGTTCCATCCTCAGCACCACATAAACAAACTAAACAAAATAAAGGCATTGTGTCCATCTACAATGAAAAATCTTTTATTTATTTATTTATTTTTAACGTGGTGCTGGGGTGGAAGCCAGGGCCTCACACGTCCCGGTGCTCCCCCACTGAGCTGCACCCCAGCCTGCTCTCCAGCATCTTGATTTTGAATGTCTGCCTTTCAGAACAGGAAGAGAATCAGAGTCTGCTGGTTTAGGCCACCAGTTCACGGTCAGTTACAGCTGCCCAGGAAACAAACCTGCCTCCTAAATTGAGGCTCCTGAGAGGCCAGGACTCATTCTACAGATGGAGCATCAAATAGCCAGGAAGAAGGGACCCTGCCCGGCCCGGCCCGGGGCCAGAGAGAGGAGCTGAGGAGGGGCAAGCAGGTCACTGGGAGCCCGAGCTAGGGAAGCCGAGAGGCTGGCCCAGGCAGGGCAGGGGCCGCTCTGCGCAGGACACTCAGGTGGGGGCCGGGGTGTGCGAACGTGAGGGGCTGGCGGGTGGACACACAGCAGGGCCACAGCCGGGTGAGCAAATCCACTGTTTCAAGACTTGTCTCAGCTGGGCTTGGGGCCGATAACTGTTAGCACACTTACAGCTTGTATGATGGTCGATTTTCTAGAGGAACTTCTGAAAATCAAGGGGGCTTGCTCATGGATGGTGACGTGTAACAGTAACCGTATGACATACTCAATTATTTAACCCTGGAATTGACTCAGACCAGCGTCCCCAAACCCTCCACAGAGGATCTCCATACCCTGCCCAGGCTAAAAGGCATCCCCTCTGTATCAGTGCTGTTCCCTCCCCTCTCCTTGCCCTGATTGCCACTGGGTGAAAACAGTGGCTGGAGTGTCAGAGTGTCCCAGGACACCCATGGTGTGCCCCTGAGGGCCGCAACTCCCTTCCTAAAGACCCCCACCCCACCTTTCTCCTTTTGCCTCAGCCTGATACTCAGGCCCACACCCAGGGGGACAGGATGCAGGGAACCAGCCTCTCCTCCTGGAACTGGCCTCCCTCAGAGAACAGCCCGCTGGGCAGCTGGGCCGCTCCCGGCCGCAGCCTACCCCTGCCCTGCCGCCCCTCCATTTGCAGCTGCAGAAGGGAGGAGGTGGACAAGCCAATGTCAAACGTCCAGCATCTCCTCCCTTGGGGGTCACTGAGGAAGTGCCTGGAGGATCCAGGGTGCTGAGGGCTGCTGTAACATCACACCGAGTGCAGCCAGTGACCCCCCGGACAAGAAAATGACCACATACTAGCAGAGGAAGAGCTCTCCTGCAGCCTGCCCGCTGGGTGCCGAGCTGTGGGGCAGACGCTGCACCCCAGGCTGCCCCCCCTCGATGCTCCAGTCCAGACCCCACCAGGGAACCCAAGGGCAAAACCCACCACTGAAAAGAGAAAGATCAGAAGCACTTTCCCCTGGGTGGGCACTGGTCAGCATGCGCCCCTCCCAGGAGAGTGGAGGTTTCTACTCAGTGAGTTCCTGGAGGGTCTCTCAAACGCAAAGTGGTCTCCCCTCTCATTTGCACCCCGCTGAAGGACTCTCTGAGCACCTCCTAAATGAGGGACACAAGAACCCTGTCACACAGCCACTTCTCCTGTGTCACAGATGAAACCGAGGCCCAGAGTAAACTCTCCACCCCCCAGTGACATCTAAGAAGTGGCGGGTTGTAACTTGAACCCAGATTTGTCTGTCCCCCTCCCGCACCACAGTGGCCCAGAGAGAGATCATCATGTCTGCCAGACAGAGCCCTCCCCATGCTCCTGGACAAGGGGCCCTTCCCTGCTGGCCCTCAGCAGGACACCTGTTCCCAATAGCTCCCAGTTGCCCTGGGAACTGGCCAGTGTTTGGGCAGGGCTTCCCAGGGTTCAGAGTGAAAGGTTTCTGCTCAAGAGGCCGCCATGGGGTGTGCGTGAGTGATCCTGAGTGTGAGGGCCCAGGCTTCCCCAGCCCTCTCCCCTGTGCTCGCGGCCTCCCGCTGAGCTCCAGTGACCCTCCACGCCAAGAACCTGCCCTTTCTGCCGCCATAAAGCCAAAGCCCAAGTCCACAGGTAGAAAACAGAAAGAGGGACCGACCACGGGGAGCTCACCTTAGATGATCATTAGAAGCACTGGAGCTGATTCCCCGGAGGACCCCACCTCTTGCCAACCAAAGGACAGATATCTGGTATAGTTAAGGGAGTGAGTGGCTCAGGTGACCACCTCTCAAGGTGGCCAACAAGAAGGAAGCTGCCTGGCACCTGTGTCTTCCCACTGTGGAAAGCAGATGGCCGCAAGGCCACTGCCCACCTGCAGAGCGCCCCAGAGGCTTCCTGCTCCTCCGCGTGCAGGCCTCCCTGCTGAGGCTGGCCGGGGCTGGGCAGTAGTTCTTTCTTGTAGGCCTGCGGGTTTTCTGCTCAGAGGGCAGCTGGGAACACAAGGGACCCGGTCCACTCAGAGCTCAGTTCAGGTCTCAGGGGCCAGGAGACACCAGGGCCCTCTGGGATACCCCCACTCTTTTTCCTTCCCACCGGGGGGCCCTGACCTCTCCATCCATCTGACACAGGAACTGAGCAATTATGGCAAACTGAGAAGTTACTGGTTTCTAGTAGGTGCTGTCCTCAGGAAATCCACAGCAAAGCGAGGCCAGGTTGGGGCAAAATACCTGTCCCTGGACCCCTTCCAGCACTGACTGTGCCGTCGGCCGTCGGGCATGAGAAGGCCGGAAGGGGAGTCAGGGAGGAGGAGAGTCCTGGGCAGGAAGTCCACCACGGTCAAGGGAAAGGGTCTCAGAGACACAGGGAAAGCATAAGTCCCATACAACTGTTTAAACAAAGGGGAACTGGGAGTGTAAGGGTCCGGCAAAGCGTCGGAGGAAGAGACCACCAAGAGACTGACTCATGCAATTGCAGAAGGGGATTTATTGGGGATCCATTCCAGTGCGCTGGGGCTCCATGCTCACTCAAGAAGGGAGAGCAGCCCAGAGCCCAGAGCAGGGGCTGGGCACTGCTTAAGTACACTTTTTGGGGAGGGCGGGGACTTTACATACATCACAGTCTCCTTTAACAAATCATCATACACCGCGGGAAAATCAAACAACAATTCTAAAACATGATTAGTTCATTCATTGGCGGGAACAGGTCGGGCGGGGGTGATAGGTCAGTTCTAAGGAGGGAGGTACATTCAAACTGATTGGTTCAGGCCCTGCGATGTCTACGTGCAAGGTCACATACAGAGTCCTAGGTTATTAAACAACCAGGCGGTCAGGGGGAATATTTACTGGGCAGTTCTGGTGAATTGTCCTAACAGCTACAGGAATTTCAGGTTTTGCGTGTAGCATAGGAACTTAACAATACCTGGTCCTTTACTTTTTAACTCAGGCCTTGCAGCTGAGAAACTTTACAATGCCCGGTCTTTTACACTTTAACTTCAATTTCTTTTACCCTTACAGGAGACTGCTACCGAATGCCCTGGACAGAACTCTAAGGCCGTGGAGAGTGTCACCAGCGGTAGGGCTACCAGAATGAATGACCACAACAGGGTCTTTCCAGGTGCTGGAGGCCGCAAGTCCAAATCAAGGAGCCGGAAAGGGCTGTTTCCTTCTGAGGCTCGGAGGGAGGCTCCACCCGGCCATGCCTCCTCCCGGGTTCTGGGGGCATCAGCATCCTGGGCATCCCTCTCTCAGCGTGTGGACACCTCCGTCACATGCGTCTCTGGACCTTTGACTCCATCTCCTCTGTGGCTCCAGCCTCTCATTTCCTCCATAAAGACATCAGTGGTTGGGATTCAGCCCCTACCTGAACCTCTTCACTCAAAGACATTTGCAATGACTCTTTCCCAGGGAGGGCACCTGGCAGGGATCAAGGGTTAGGACTTGGGCATTCCTTTCTTGGGGCACAGGTCAGCTCACTACAGAAGACAAGGAGCTCACCCTGCAGAGAGAACCCAGAAACACGCAAGTCCCCCATCGGGGCAGCTTCAGTTGGACGGCAGCTGCATCTTCCCGTGGCAAGTGTTGGAGCTGCTCCGTGGGAATCCAGGGGGCAAATCTACCCGCTGGTGGCAGGTGAGGGTGCGGGGACCCCTGGAGCAGTCTGGGCATCTCCATCTGCATTTAAGTAGAAAAGCAAAGGGACGTGCAGGGGTCATGGAGGGAAAGACACCCGAGTCTCTGCTAGAACCCCAGCTCCTCAGTAGCACAGGCCTCCTCACACCCAGCCCCCCATTCTCCAGCCTCCTGACCAGCTGCAGCCATATTAAGTGGTTTCAGGTAAAGTCTATGTCTACAGACACCTGTCCTACTGTACCACCTAGGAATTCTAGTCCTGTTAAAGCTGGGGCCTTCTGGGAAACTGAGGCAGAATGAAGTTCCCCCCCCCCCTTCAAGCCCTGATTCTTGCCTTAAGTAAAAAAAAAAAAAAAATGAGACATGTCGCTCAGAGTAACAGGCTTGAGTTTACTGAAGAGATAGTGTTACCGCTGTCGACCGCTGACGAGTCCTTGCTTCCCCAGTGTTGAAGAATAACACCAGAGAAGCACGCCGAGGCAAGGTCAGAGTGGAAATTAGAAGTTCATTAAAAGACAGCAGAAAAAAGACTTCTCTCGAGGAAGAAGGGGACCCAAGAGGTGGAATCCGTGGAAGTCCGGTAGTTTCCCCTTTTTATAGTTCTTTCAGTGATGGAATGTAGGTGGGAAGGCCCGAGGGGTGGGGCACAGGTGGGCCAAAGAAGTAATCTTCATTAACACTTCTTTGGGATGGGCTCTGGGATGGGCTTTTCCCGGACTTCATTAACATTCCAAGAGTTGTTCTGCTTTTCCCGGAATTCATTCTCAACATGGCCTCCATTTTGGATCTTACTCGATATTAGACCCGATTTACCTAACTACACTGACTACCTAACTTTAAATATGGCTTCAATAGGAAGGAAAAGGGGACACTCTCAAGGGAGAAGGGGGTCCTCTCAAGGAAGAGGGGGACACCATGCCTCTCCTGCACTCCGGTTTGGTTGAGGATCCCAGAGAAGTTTTCAGAGAGTCCCACCCAACTCCACCTCTTGACGTTTGACTGACAGCAGAATGACATCAGACTTTCAAGTCCCCACTACTCCAGGTCACCTTGGCCCATGCTGACGAGTTCTAATTGGATTTTTAACCATAAATTCTTACAGATTTTATGGTCGGGAGGAATCATGCTTATCTCCCAGGCTTAGAATCTGGTCCACGTGAGCTTTCAGAGTAACTCGGTTGGGAAAGGCCTGGCTTCCAAATGCATTCATATATTTGTTTCAACTGTTATTTTCCAGCCTTCCTGTTTTGCATTTTCTTCTTGGGTCAAGGACAAGAAGAGACAAATGGATCACGCTTGAGCTTACATGTGTTAGGCCTTTAGGCAAAACTATTTCACAAGAGCACTATCTGGAAAGGTTATCAGTTTCCCATTAATCCAGTTCTCAGTGTCTCCCCAAAAGAAAATGGACCATAAGGACAGTCTATGAGTTCAGGGATTTTCATCGGGACATCAGAATTCAGGCCACCTGGGAGAATTGAGAATGGGGACCACCAGAAAGGGCCAAGCAGAAGCCTCCTGTGAGTGGCTAAGATGACATTTAACTCACATTTTTATTTACTATGCTGGTTCAATTCCTCTTCCATACCAGGCCCTGGGGGTAAGCCAGGAGAAAAGGAGACCACTCCAAACCAGCCAGAGCCGATCACAAGGGCAGGTTGCCCTCTGCAGGGCATGGAGGGACATGCGCCCGGGTCTCTGCAGCCTCTAGGTTATTTTACATTTTTGTTTCTGTTTTATGCAAGGCTCCAAAATCAGCAAAGTGATTTCTTCACACTCCGTGGTTGTAAGAGACCCCTCCACCTGGAACTTGTTCATTTCATGAGCAATGTCAGGATTCAAGGACTCAAGGCCATGGCTGAAATATTTGCCCAGGCATTTGGAATTAATCTGAGCCATCAGCTAAGGGTGGGTGGTGTCTGGGTGGCCAGGAACATGGAGACAAACTGTGGTGGAGTGGGGACTGGAACATTCCTCACCTGCATAGGAGAGATTTTACTGGTTAGAAATAATAGAAGCCATCACTTTCATGAGATCGTATTTTAAAGAGTGTGACATGCCTACACATGCTGGGATGGGACCAGAATCCGGGTTTCTCAGTTGCAGGGCTTTCCCCATCTGTGCTCCAGGGCAGGCAACATCAGGAAGAAAGAAACCTGGGGAGAGAATGGCTGCCACCATCTGGCCTCTGGAGCTGTGCCTGGCCCTGTCTGACGTGAGATTTGGCTCAGATCTGCTCTCCTATGAGGGAGCCTGTCCTCCAGTGCAGGGAACTGCTTGTGGTCTACAGTCTGCATCCAAAGTAAAACTTCAGAGGGGCTTATAGGTGTTAGGCCTTTAGGCAAAACTACTTCACAAGAGCACTATCTGGAGAGGTCATCAGTTTTCCATTTATCGAGGGGATGTGGCTCAGTGGCAGAGCCCCCCCCCCCTCCTTAGCATGCTCAAGGCCCTGGGCTCAATCCCCAGCACCACCGCTCCCCCCAAAAAAGTTAAAACCTCAGTGTGAGGCTGTAATATCGAGTGCATGTCATTTGTCAAAATGCATAGAATGTACAACACTGAGTGTGGACTCTAAGGTAAACTGTGGACTTTGGGTGACAATGTACCAAGGTAGGTTCAATTATAACTAGTATGTATTTCCCCCTTGCCCTCTGGGGGATGTTGGTAGTGGGTGTTGGGAAAAGTATAAAAGGCAGCTGCACCCCAGAGAAAAACCCCAACATGGCGCCTAATGACCTTCTCTTCCTACTTTCCCCTTTTTCTCACTGGTGCGAAAAGTTCCCGCTGTGTGAACTCTCCCGATGGCGCCAATTTCAAATCTCGCTGGCAGGGAACCTTAGCCCCAATAAGAACTAATTCCTGGGCTCTGGAGCTGATATCTGGAAGAACTTGCCAATAAACCGGTGGCCTGCCATTTGTCTAAGCCCCGCCATCTCCCCTTAGATCTATAAAAGCACACAGCCTTTTGCAATAAAATTGGAATTCTCCCTGCGAAGTGTCTTTTGCGTGGAGGATTCTTTCAGTTGGGGGGGCAACTTTCTTTCTTTCTTTTTTTTTTAAAGAGGGAGGGGAAGAGAGAGAGAGAGAGAGAGAGAGAGAGAGAGAGAGAGAGAGAGAGAGAATTTTTAATATTTTTTTTTTTTTTTTAGTTATCGGTGGACACAACATCTTTGTTTGTATGAGGTGCTGAGGATTGTACCTGGGCCACACGCAAGCCAGGCGAGCACGCTACCACCTTGCTGAGAGCCATGGCTGAGTCTGTATGGCCCCTGGCATTTTGCCAACAGTATTGATTGACAGGCGAGGCATTACTATCCGCCTCTGCCACTACTTTTGAGTTCTCGCACTATTTTGGAGTTCTCGTGGGGATTTCTGGGGATTCCCCGAGAGTTCCCATTGGTTGGGGAAGTGCAGGAGGAGGGATTTCCGGGAGAGATATTTCCGGCTGGGGGTTCCTGGACTAGCTGCGTGGCATTCGGGAGAATTCCCCAGGAGCGTGTGTGAGGCTTTTTCTTGCAGTTCAAAAATAAAGTTTGTTCCTGCTTCAGTGGCTCGTGATTTGTGCCCAGCTAGACAGCGGCAATTGGCGGCCCGTATGGGGAATGTCTGAAGCTTTGGGGTAAGTGAAATTGCTTGCCCCTAAGGGAAGGCGAGAGAATGGGTGACCATTTTAAAAAGCAATGTGTTCTTGTTTTGATTTGTTTTGTGTTTGTTTCAAGCTGCCTATCCCTAGAATTTTCTCAGGCAGACTGGGAAAAATGCTTGGCTCAAGGTTTGAAGTTGTTCGCTCCTGAGGAAGAGATAGAAATAGACCACAAATGCACATGTCAAGAAAATAGGAAAATTGATACAACGATTTTTTGTTCTGTTTTTGTTTCATTCTGTTTCGGTTTTGTTTTGTGCTATCTTATTGGGTTGTGTTATCTTTATAACAGATTAGAAATTAGTAAAAAACAAACTGAAAGAGTGTTAAGTAAATTGTTAGAGGTTCAGACCATGGAGAAAGACATTTTAGATCAAGCAAAAGAGACGGTCTCTCAAGCTAGTCAGACAGAGGAAGAAAATTTAAAGGAAGAAAGCTTAGAGGAGAAACAGCTATTAGGGAAAAAGCTACAACAGGAGGCTGCTACTAAAACCGTTCTATCACCAGAGGGCGTAATTCAACCAACAGCACCCCCTATGGAGATAGCTGAGTGGCCCTCAAACCCCGTAGTTGATAGATGGGATCCTGAGACAGGACCTCAAAGATTAGCATGCCCTGTACTTGAGCAGGCAGGAGGGCAGTGAATTCACCGTGCTTTAGATTTCAAAACAGTGAAGCAGTTAAAGGAGGCTGTAACAACCTATGGTCCTCAAGCACCCTTCACTGTAAGCATGGTCGAATCCATTACCAACTTGGACATGACGCCAGCAGATTGGGCTAGTATGTGTAAATCTGTGCTAAATGGAGGACAGTATTTGTTATGGAAGGTTGCCAATGAGGAATTTTGCAGGGAGACAGCTAGGCGAAATGCAGCAGCTGGTTACCCTCAAAGAAATCTAGATATGTTGTTAGGAAAAGGACCTTATGAGGGTCAACGGCAACAAATTGAATATGATCCTGGCGTATACGCACAAATTACTGTAGATACGGTTAGGGCATGGAAAACTTTACAGGGGCATGGAGATTTACAAGGTCAATTATCTAAGGTAATACAAGGAACTAATGAACCTTACGCTGAATTTGTAGATAGACTTATTCAAGCAGCTTCCAGAATTTTGGGGGATACAGAACAAGCAATGCCATTTATAAAACAACTGGCTTATGACCAAGCAAATCGTTGCTGCAGAGAGGTCATTAGACCATGGAGACATGAAGATTTAAACACATATATTAAATTATGTAGAGACATTAATGAACAAGGACAAGTCTTGGCAGCAGTACAACAGGCTTTAGATGCCAGGCCAAAAACATGCTACAATTGTGAACAAACAAGGACATTTTAAAAGGACTTGCCCCATAGGAAGAGGGTTTAACAAAGCTAGGTATCAAAGGAATAGAATACCGGGTATTTGCCCACGATGCCGTAGAGGGAGACATTGGGCTAATGAATGCCGTTCTCAAACCACCATAGAGGGTACTCCATTATCAAAAAATGGACAAGGACCAGGTGTTTACCCACGATATTGTGGAGAAAGGCATCAGGCTCCATTGCCAAAAAACGGACAGGGGGGCCCAATGCTCCGGGGCCCATGACCACAAATGTACGGGGCACTGGAGGAACCCAGAAACACCATGGAGGAACCCAGCAACACCATCAGGGTAGTGCCCAGGACACATTATCCATCAGATCTCTCATCAGACGAACCAGAGGGAGCGCAGGGTTGGACATCTGCGCCTCCGCCAGAGCAGTACTAACTCCAGAGATGGGAGTTCAAATCATTCCCACAGGAGTAAAAGGACCTCTTCCCCAAGGAACAGTAGGCTTATTGTTAGGACGCAGTTCTTCTATGCTAAAAGGACTTATGATAAGTCCCGGGGTAATTGATCCCGATTATGAAGGTGAAATAAAAATGATAGCTAGTTCTCCAAAGGGTATATCAGTAATTTCACCAGGAGATAGAATAGCACAGTTATTAATAATACCCAGCCTACATGATAAATTTTCCAGTCGTACTATAGAAAGAGGTTCCAGGGGATTAGGCTCCACAGGTGTAGATTGGGCTATGCTGTCTTTGAATTTAGATTCTCGCCCCATGCTAAAACTAAATATTCAAGGACATGACTTTAATGGGCTACTGGATACAGGTGCAGACCTTAGCATCATATCTCGTCAAGAATGGCCAAAACATAGGCCGTTACAACAAGCCACTCAAATGCTTCGAGGCCTAGGAGTGGCAACTAATCCCCATAGAAGTGCAATGGTATTAGATTGGAGGGATTCTGAAGGATGTGAAGGAACTATACGGCCATATGTATTGGATCATCTTCCTATAAATTTATGGGGAAGAGATGTCCTAGATCAATTAGGTTTGACATTAACAAATAACATCAATCCAAATGCGCCCACTATTAGGGCTAGACAAGATTTCAGGAAAGAAAAAAGATTAAGAGAACAAGGTATAGCAGCACCAATTCAAATAGATCAAGGAATAAATAGACATGGACTGGGTTTTCAGAAGGGGTCACTGAGGCAATAAAAATTACTTGGAAATCAGATAGACCAGTATGGGTTCCTCAGTGGCCCCTGACTAAAGAAAAGATACAAGCAGCCCATGACCTGGTCAAACAACAATTAGCGGAGGGACATATACAACCTTCCGTATCTCCTTATAATACTCCCATTTTTGTCATTAAAAAGAAATCTGGTAAATGGAGATTATTGCAAGATTTAAGAGCCATTAATAATGAGATGGTTATTATGGGACCTGCTCAATCTGGGATTCCTCAATTGTCTGCTTTGCCAAAAACCTGGTACGTTTTAGCTATAGATATTAAAGATTGTTTTTTTTTTTTTTTTTCAATTCCAATTCATCCTGAGGATAGTCCACGTTTTGCATTTACTATCCCTGCACTGAATCATGAAGGTCCTGATCAGAGATATGAATGGAAAGTACTCCCTCAAGGGATGGCTAACAGCCCAACTATGTGTCAAATTTATGTTAACAAAGCAATCCAGCCACTAAGAAATCAAAATCCTGAACTACAAATATTTCACTATATGGATGATGTATTGTTAGCACACAAAGAAAAAAACACATTGCTAGAATGTTATGCCACACTTACAAATTTATTAAAAAATTATAATCTAGAGATAGCAATAGATAAAGTACAATTAAATTTTCCAATTCATTATTTAGGAGTTCTATTATCCTCAACCATGGTCCGTCCACCAAAAATTCAAATACAAGTAGATCAACTCAAATCACTTAACGACTTTCAAAAGTTATTAGGAGACATAAATTGGATAAGGCCTTATCTAGGCATACCAACAGGAGAGTTGGGACCTTTATTTGATATCCTAAAAGGTCCATCAGATCCAAATTCACCCCGCATGTTAATGCCTGAAGCAAGAAAGGCATTAAAGATCATTGAAACATATATGGAAAATATGCATTTGGATAGAATTGATACAACTTTGCCTTTATTATTTATTGTAATACCAACAAAAATATTCCTACAGGAGTATTTTGGCAAGAAGGTCCATTATTGTGGATACATTTATCTTATTCTACTAACCCTATTCTTACTAGGTATCCTGAGGCTGTAGGACAATTAATACTCAAAGGAATAAAAGCAGCAAAGGGAGTGTTTGGAATTTCTCCCAATAAAATTATTACTCCATATACTATGGATCAAATTGATGAGTTAGCTAATGAGTTAAATACTTGGGCAATAATCATGTGTAAATCTAATGTTTCATTTGATAATCACTTACCATCTAATCCTTTGTTGTCTTTTTGGTCTTCACATCCTGTAGTTTTTCCAAAAATGACAAGAAAAACCCCTATCATGAATGCTCCAAATGTATTCACTGATGGGTCAAATAATGGTACAGCAGCAGTAGTTACCCCTGATCAAACTTTTACATTTTTAGTACCCAAACAATCAGCTCAAAAGGTAGAGCTTAATGCAGTTTTACAAGCTTTTGTGATGTTTAAAGATTCTGTATTTAATTTATTTTCTGATACTCAGTATATAGTTAATGCTATAGTATCCCTTGAAGATGCTGTTAGGATTTCCCCTTCCTCTACTGTTTTCTCTTTGTTTTCTGCTATACAAAGTCTAATCTGGGACAGAAAAGATCCATTCTTTATAGGACATATTAGGGCACATACAGGATTGCCTGGAGCCCTTAGTTTGGGCAATGATTTAGCAGATAAAACTACACATGACATACATATTTTCTCTACACTAGAAGAAGCTACACATTTTCATAAAAGGTTCCATGTCAGTGCTAATACTTTACAAAAGCGTTTTAAAATAACTAAAGAACAAGCCCGACATATAATAAAACAATGTCAAAATTGTGTGACCTTTTTACCACAAGTTAATCTTGGAGTCAATCCTAGAGGACTGATACCTAAACATATTTGGCAGATGGACATCACACACTTGCCAGAATTTGGAAAATTAAAATATTTGCATGTTACAGTTGATACTTCTTCCAGATTTTTGATGGGCTCCCTTCATGCCGGAGAAAAAACTAAAGATGTTATAGCTCATTGCTTACAAAATTTTGCCACTGTGGGCATTCCAAAACAGTTAAAAACAGATAATGCCCCTGGTTATACTTCTACCTCTTTTAAACAATTTTGCTCATCATTTGGCATTACTCATATAACAGGAATCCCATACAATCCTCAGGGACAAGGCATAGTTGAAAGAGCTCATCAAACTATTAAAATGTACTTACTAAAGCAAAAAGAGGGAATTGGAAAGGGGTATATATCACCCAAAGATAAACTTAAAATAACCCTTTTTACTCTAAACTTGTTAAATTTGGATTCCTCAGGGCTTAGTGCTGCGGAAAGGCATATGTGTCCAAAAAATGTACATAAGCCTAAGGTACTTTGGAAGGATTTTCTAACGGGACAGTGAAAAGGTCCTGACCCAGTGATTGTCTGGAGTCGGGGTTCTGTTTGTGTTTTTCCACAGGGAGAACAGCAGCCGATTTGGATTCCAGAGAGATTAACTAAAACAATTTCTACAGGCCAAAAGGAAGATGATTTGACTCAAATCCATAACAGCTGATATCCAGAACTCCAGTTTGGCTATTCTTACATCTGCGACAGTGATTAACCAGGATGCTTTTTTCAATATTTATTTTATTATTTGCCTTTTCCCACATCATAAAGTTCTATTTTATTTTTGAGCTCATACAAACCTAGGTTAATGTTTTTCTGATCAGTTTTATTTTTTGACTGTGGAGTTTTTAAGCATTGCAATGGAGATTTCACCTAGGTAAAGCTACAAGGCCTTTACTATTGTCTTATGTGTTGTATGTTATGTGTGCACACTTCTGTTTTGTGTTGTATGTCTGTATGTGCGTATGTCCATATATCATATATGAGGAGCGCTCATGAATAAATGGATCCGAATTTTTTTATTCACGTGATTTTAATGGTTTAATTTAGATTGGGTAAACAGCTGTTGAAAATTGTTTTAATATGTGAACAAATAAGGAGGTTAACAGATCTGTTTGTTTACTTTCACCTTTCCTTCTCATTATATTTAATAATTCTGTTCAGGATAATGTAAATTGTTTAAAAAATTGTTTTCTTAGTGCCTGTTGGAATGTTACATAATTTTTTTCTTAGCATCATTGCCAGAATTCCTATCTTCATCCCAGTGCTGGTGAAGACAAAGATAAAACCAAACTACAGCTTCTCCAATAGTTATCACAACAAACTGTAAAAACTGATGCATCAATGAATAATAACTCAACAAGTAATGCTCAATGAAGGAGTCGATTTACTTTGGGAGGAAATGGACATATTGACAGATTCCTCTGCTTTGAATTGCTTGCAGAACTTGCCTGGACTATGTATCACTTGTATGCATTGTGAACTATCTGTTGGTACAGCGAATTGTGGTAGTGCTGGAGTATTTTTGCTGATGGTGTCACCGGTGGTACAATTTTTCAAAGGAGCCCTCAATTGGCTTAGTGTCATGGCATTTTGCCTCCTCCTCCCTTCTACTAGTGATGGTCTAAAATTTGGGGGCCAACAGAGGTGAGGCAAAGAACCTCACCCCCCCCACTGGCACCAAGGCCAAATTTGGGGGCCAACAGAGGTGAGGCAAAGAACCTCACCCCCCCACTGGTGCAAAGGCCTATCCACAAGTATGGCTGTATGCTGGACCGGTAGTCAGTGATGCGTATGATCCAATTGCAGTGGTACCAACCTAAGACAGGAGGCTGATGCCTAGAGGTCAGTTCATCCGATGACGGGTAAGGACCATATGTTGAATTGGACTGCCTAACAGGCACGGTCCCTAAGCCACATTGCTTGTTGTTTAATTAAACAAAAAGGGGGAGATGCTGAGAGCTATGGCCGAGTCTGTATGGCCCCTGGCATTTTGCCAACAGTATTGATTGACAGGCGAGGCATTACTATCTGCCTCTGCCGCAACTTTTGAGTTCTCGCACTATTTTGGAGTTCTCGTGGGGATTTCCGGGGATTCCCCGAGAGTTCCCATTGGTTGGGGAAGTGCAGGAGGAGGGATTTCCGGGAGAGATATTTCTGGCTGGGGGTTCCTGGACAAGCCGCATGGCGTTCGGGAGGATTCCCCGGGAGCTGTGTGAAGTGTTTTCCTGCAGTTCAAAAATAAAGTTTGTTCCTGCTTCAGTGGCTCGTGATTTGTGCCCAGCCAGACTGCGGCATAGATTGACATAATCTATAGCTTTGGAGGTCTGGCTTCTTTCAGTAAGCAAAACATAACCACAGTCCATCCACGTTGTAGTGTGTGTCAGTACTTCAGGACTTTTTATGGGCAATAATATCCACTGGGTTATTTTTCCATTCATCAATTGGTGGACAAATGGGTTATTTCCACTTGTTGGCTGTTAGGAAGGGGGCCACCAGGAACACTTGTGTACATGAGAACATGTGATTTTTATTTCCCCCACTGTATGAATCACTGGGCCACAGGGTAAATCTTAACTCTTAGAGGAACTGACAAACTATATTCTTCCTTATATTTATATAAAAAATGTATGAAGGTTCCAAATTCCCCACATCACTGGCATTTTTTAAAATTAGGGTCATACTAGTGTTAATCTTATCAAGGGTCTTTGTACATGGTATTTCCCTTCTGCTGCTCTCATGATTCTCTCTTTGTTATGTCAATTTATGATGATGAGTTAATGCAATTTGGAGTTCATTGAACTTCTCACATTTTGATTTTTTTTTTTTAATCTGGGTAGTTTGGGGCTCTTGCTGTTCCACCTCTTCTTTCTGCCCTTCCTCTCCTCTCCCACTGGCTCCGGCCCATGCAGGAATGCTGGAGAGTGTTTAGTTCATTCATTCATTTTTACTCACTATGCATCAGACGGCATCATCTCAATTGACTGGATCTTCAAATTCATATAATTTGGCCACTATCACTCCCCAGCACTTCCCTGGGGGCACTTTTTAATACTCCCTTGCTCAACAGAATTGGCTGATGGAAAAATGTGCCATTTCTCTAAAAAACAAGACCATCAAGACGCACATCTTGAGGACACCCAACTAAGTGTTAAATTCATCATTCTACTCATACACCTTTGGCCAGAATTTGATCCTATTGAAAATAAAACAAAACTGTTGAGAGCCACAGCCGAAGGGGCCCCAGCAAACTTCCAGCTGCCAGCAAACTTCCAGCTGTGAGCTGATGATTGGCTCACAGTGGCCCCAGCAAACTTCCAGCTGCCAGCTGATGATTGGCTCACAGCAGCCCCAGCAAACTTCTAGCTGCCAACTGATTGGCTCCTCTGCAGTGATGCTCATTGGGCTGTTTCCCCGCCCTTTCAGACCATGGAGCTGCTCATTGGGGGACTTTTTTTGGCTCCGCCCACGAGACCCAGCCAGTCGGCCTCAAGAGCAGGAGGAGTGGGGGGCATTGAGAGGCTTGTGGGAAGCCAGTGGTGGCAGTTGGGCTCTGAGGGAATTCCTGAAGAGCTCCTGTGGTGTGGCGTGTGTTCTAAAAATAAAGTTCGTTTTTGCTTGATAAGTGGCTCCTGAATTGTGCCCAGCCAGACTGTGGCACAAAACAAAACAAAAACAAACAAAAAAATCCACCATGACATCAAGTTAAAATTTACAATTTATTTGAGCATGAATAGGTCCTAAAGGAGACAGTATTGTAGATACAAGGTGGTACTTGGTTTGGATATGGTTTCTCTCCTTGGATAATACATTCTATGTATTGCCATGGTAGGTGCAATGTACATATTATTTTGTCCTCCTCGTCCCCAACTTTGTTTTTAATCTCACATCTACAGTTCATCATAATCAGTGTTCATTGATAATTCTTTTGCCAACAGCCTACAATCAATGCTTGGTTGCATGAAACTCATGCTCTAAGAAGTCCATCAGGAAGAGGTCAGGAGATTAATAGTCCCTGAGTTCCTACATATGCATGTGCTATGCATAATGGCATTGGCTCACAAACCCATGGCTCACAACTTGCTTTCCAGGTCTCTCTTGTTGCTGTATCTCTGCTGTTTTCTAGTATGGATCATTGCGCACAGAAGGCCAAGGCCAACCTAGTTCTCCTTTTCTCATAAATCACTGAGTCATTTGTGTGTCTGTCAATGGACTCTCTATTTTTACAGCCCAACAAGTGTTTGGGATTCTGTCTCAGTGTTGACTATCTGGTATGAATTTGCCAGACACAGTGTAGGCCTCTATGGTATGCAGACTCCAGTGTTCTTTCATTTCAGACACATTTTATGGAATTATAATTTTAAAACTTTTGATCGGTTTTAGTTCTCTATATTAGTTCTCCTTGCTACTTTTAAAAATCTAATTCTTTGTTACTGTTTACACTTTTGGCTTTCTGTATTAATATTTTAGGCTTATTATTCTGCTTTCTGTTGTGCTTATTATCCCGTGTGCATTTCATAATCTGGTCTTCACTTCTCAAATTGTGTGTGCTTCTTCCTTTCTCAATTGGGTTGATGGATGTTTCACTTCTCTTTTTGTTGGATCATAACACATCTAGATTCCTTTACCTCTTGGTTTTGACATTCTTTGTAGTTGCAACTACTCTCTATTAAATTTTTTGAAAATTTTTTCAGTTGTAGATGGACAAAAGACTTTTATTTTATATATTTTTATACAGTGCTGATGATTGAACCCAGTGCCTCACACGTGCTAGGCAAGCACCCTACCATGGAGTCATGACCCCGGCCCTCCACATTAACTTTTGAATTTCATGTTCAACTGGTATGCAGCAACATTCCTCTGTTTCACAGCCATAATTTTCTGGTGAGCTTTATTCTTTTTGCTAATATATTGTACAATATTTTAAATCAGTGGTAGAAATTAGTCTTCCAAAGAACAAATATCAATGGTTTTCTACTTGGAAAGTTTGCCCTTCAAGATAACCTAACTGAGGGGCTGGGGTTGTGGTAACTCAGAGGCTGGTTTTCACAAACGTAGAGAATTCTATTTGCCTCACAAGTGAAACATATTTCTGATCTTCTCTATGATCTTCATGGCCATGATTCTACTGCCTGAGCCAGGCAGGCTAAAGACAAAGCAGTGTCTCTTCTTGCAGAGGTGTGTTGATAATATCTCATACTATTGGGCTGTGAGCAAATTTAACATCTCACAGCCAAGCTGGTCACGCAAGAAAAGATCTGCAGCCGAGCAAGACAGTCACGAGGACCAGCAGCAAGATTTTCATTTACTGGGTGTCCACAAGGTCATAGGAGCAGGGTAACCTACCAGAGCCTGACCCCTCCACAGACTCTGCATTGCTCTTGGGACTCAGGCAGAGGGACTTGATCACCACACACACCTTCCTGAGGTAGCCTCCCTGTTCACCAGCTTCTGCTTCAAAGTAAAGGCACGCGAGTGTCATAGTCTCTCTGCTCTGCATCCTGCTCCCCTAAAACAGTGTACCTGATGGCAGGACTGTTCAGTGTGATTGGCAGAGTATCACAGATGACTTCCTGCTTCTCTTGCAAATCCGGGTCCACAGCCCAGCTTCTAGAGAAGATAAGAATTCCTAGGAGAAATTATGCTTTTGCTAATTTATTAATCCCTCCAGTCTTTCATGTTGTGAAGACACCTCCTTTTGGAGGAATTCAGCAGTATATTGCAAACATCCTGGTGCCACTGGAATTGAAAACATTAGAGAAAGTTTAAGCAATGCACTGGCATTATTTTGTATGAATCACACATTACATTTAAAAGGGAGATGAAAGTTTTCATATCTGACTCATCTTTTTTTTTAATCACAATGCCTTTATTTATTTATTTTTTAAATGTGGTGCTGAGGATTGAACCCGGGGTCCCGCCTGTGCTAGGCGAGCGCTCTACCACTGAGCCACAATCCCAGCCCCCTGACTCATCTTTTAATGACTGGTATCCTACATATCTGGTGAAAGGAATGAGGCTTCTCTTCTCTTATCTCGTGGAGAAAAGAGTGTGCCAACTAAAATGAAATTCACTGAGCCCCAGGAAGCGGAAAACATGAAAGCAATTATTCTTGCACCTCAAGTTCTTATTTGAAATGTTTAAAACTTTTCTGATAAGGTAATAAATAGAAAGATCTCAGGTAAATAAACTATTTGGTTGAAAATGAACCTATATCAGTGCTTATATGTTAATTAACTGACCCTTATATGTATTTAGACATACATGGGACATTTGAATGCCATATTCTACTGTCAGGTCTCTCATTTAATGTGTTCGATATGTGAAGTTAAAAGAGCCATTTTTAGGTATGTGGAAACAAATCCCACATGCACTCCCGTGCAGACCATGGATTTGGCAGAAACAATACAGTGACTGAACAGCAACCTGATGGTATAGAGTCACCTTATCAGAGGGCGCCAGGAACCATGTTACACTAGTCAGTAACCTCTCTGGCTCCTTCGGGCAAACATGACTTGAACTCAACATAAGCTCCTGGAGTTTCATCAGCAGGAGGGAACGTCAGTGCACACCATGACACATTTACATTGAAGTTGTCACTGTTGCCTTGACACACCGCCTTGACCCGTGGCCAGTCACTTCCCCAGAATTCAGCTTCCCGTCCCTCTAAATGGCCTCTTTTTTTTCATGGGGCTTGTGATTTTGGGAATTGGAAAGTTTTAGAATTTCAGTATTGGAGATTTGAGCCTTTGGGGATTATGATTTGGGAGATTTTAGAATTCAAGTGTTCCAGACTCGGCATTTTGATCTTTTGGGATTTAAACATTTGCAGTGATGGAGTTTGGGATTACGTCTTTCAGGCTAATGACCAGCACAGGTCATTATCTTTTACATTCAAACGACAACGTGGCTTGTAAATTTGGTCTGTGTAATGTTTACTTCTTCTCAGAATTCTGAGGGCATTGCTCCTCTCCTCTCAACTGCGCCTTGCGGGGCTCCCAGCTCTATTCTCTGTTCCAAGGACCCACTGATCCTCCTGGACGTGGACTCAGAACACCCCAGCCAGGATGTATCTGGCTCCACTGGATTCAGGGCAGTCCCTAGCTCATCTTTGATGAGGGAGAAACGCCAAACCCTGGTGCTCCTCTTCTTATGGAATCTTTCCATATCGGTGAGGGTTTCTACCTCTATCTCAGATGCTTTCCTCCAGAAATGAGTGAGAGAGATTTTTCAGGATTTTCTCAACTCAGATTCCTATTCAGAACCGTTTGTAGAAAAACAACCTTTCTCATGAGTATTTTCAGGGGCTACGTGAGTGATTAGGATAGCTTCAGTTCCTCCAAGTGAACAGACCTAAAGAATGCCTGGGGTTTTTCTTTGGGGGTAATGACATTTCTCTTCTTTTCATTCCCATTGGGGAAATTATGACCTTCATCAATGATGTTCTTTTCAAAATCATAGATTGTCTGACTAGATCCTGGGCAGTTTTTCATTGCTGTTAAAGGAACAGCAAACTGTCTTGATTTTAAAATGAAAGAACATCTATCCATGAACAAGAAAAGAGTAAATAAAATTTGTGCACAGAATAGGTAACTAATTAATCTTTCTAATTGCTCTTAAGCAACGTATGTAAAGACTATTCAGGAAGAAGTGAACAGAAGCTAAATTGAAGTTCTCCAACATCAGGTGAAGCTGCTTAACCTGCAGCATCTCAAAGAAACATTTTTGAAAATTAGAGAACAGCATCATCTTTATAATGAAAAATCTCTTTGTAGCCCAGTCCACCTTCCATTATCCAGGTAAGGCTTTTTCAAGTGTTATAGTTTGTATGTAAGGTTTCCCACAAAACCTCCTGTCTTGACTCAGGAATGTTCGGGGTAAAGTGATTGGATTGTGAGAGACTGAGAGAGCAACATGAAGACCAAAGAAGGAGGGCTGCCCAAACCCTTGGGAGAGCACATGGCACAGCCTTGTATCTTAGATGAGCCATCAGGGATGGAGTTCCAGGAACTCAGCTGGATTTTGGTCTTTCTTTGGCCCCTTATTTCTCTGTGCCTATTTCTCCCCTTTGGAGTCACAGCGTTTACTCTGTGCCATTGTATATTAGAGATTGTGACTTGCTTTTGATTTTACAGGGCCTCACAACCAAGAGTTTTCAGATGAGACTTTGGACTTGGACTTTGGGGTAATTCTTACAATGTTAAGAAAGGGAAACTCTTGGAAAAAAATTAAATGAATTTTGCACTGTGAGATGGACATGAGCGTTGGGGGTCAGGTACAGAATGTTATGGTTTGGATGTGATGTATCCCACAAAAGTTTTTGTGCCAGTGCAGTAATACTCAGAAGTAAAGTGATTGATCAGGGAGAGCTGTGGCCTAACCAGTCCCTCCTCATGTGAATGACACTGGGAGGTGACTGTTGGTGGCTGAAGGAAGTTGGTAACTGGGTACCTGACTTGGAAGGGTGCATCTTCCCCACATTCCCTTGCCCTGTCCTCTATCTCTCTCTCTGCTTCCTGAATCTGTCATAAGCTGAACAGCTTCACTCTTCTGAGACATTCTCCCATGATATGCTACCTCATCTTGGGCCCAGAGTAATGGGGTCAGATGTCTATGGACTGAGACCTCCAAAACCCTGAGCCCCAAATAAACTTCTCCTCTTTTAAGTTGCTCTTGTTGGGTAATTTTATCACAGTGACACAAAAGTTGACTAAAACACCAAGTTTTTAACATCTGTATGGCATTTTAATAAAAACAATCTATATTGATTATCTGGTAGACATTTGAAAATCCCAAGGGCATGCTGCTCCCTCAGACAGTCAATCTCCTTCAGACTACATAGAGGGCTTCACCTGGTCCCTTGTGGCTTCAAAGATTGTAAGCCAGTAGGATGCAGGTACGACAGTTTCAATCTTGAATCATAAAGGAGATTATTTTGGCATCAAGACTCACACAGATAACACCAGGGGGGAAATAATCCAATCAATAAATGGGCAAAGGAACTAAACACTTCACAGAAAAAGAAATACAACTGGTCAACAAACATAAGAAAAAAATATTCAACATCTCTAGCAATTAGATAAGTGTGAATCAAAACTACACTGAGATTTCATCTCACTCCAGTCATAATGGTAATTATCAAGAATACAAGTAACAATAGATGTTGGCAAGGATGTGGAGAGAAAGGTATGATGCAACCACTATGGAAAGCAGTATGGAGATTCCTCAGAAAACTTGGAATAGAACCACTATTTGACCTTGTTATCCCACTCCTCCTCAGTCTATACCCAAGGGACTTAAAAACATACTACAGTGACTAAGCCACATCCATGTTTATAGCAGCTCAATTCACAATAGCCAAGCTATGGAAACAACTGAGGTGTCCTTCAACAGATGAATAGAAAAAGAAAATGTAGGACATATACACAGTGGAATATTACTCAGCCTTAAAGAAGGATGAAATAATGGCATTTGCTGTTAAATGGAAGGAACTGGAAAATATTATGTGAAATAAGCCAAGAAGTGAAATAAGCCAATCCCAAAAAACCAATGTCCGAATGCTCTCTCTGATTTGTGGATGCTGAATCACAACAAGGGAGGGTGGGGAGGAAAAGAATAAAGTTCATTGGATTAGATAAATGGAAATGAAGGAAAGGGAATGGGGGAATAGGAAAGACAGTAAAATTAATTGGCCATAACTTACCTAACCTGGTATTTGAATACATGGCTAGGGTAACTCTATATTATGTACAACCACACGAGTGGGAACCTAAATAGAATAAGGTACATTCTATGTATATATATTCTGCCAAAATATATTATATTGCTATACATAACTAAAAGTAATTGAAAAAAAAAAAAGATTCAAGAAGAATATCTTCCTCATGATGGTGAGTTTCTTAGGGAAACCACCAAGTTTTGCCAGTTCTGCTTTAAAGTTTGGGCAGTTTGGGAAGAATAGCCTTTAAGCTTATATCTAGTTCCCTGAGAAAGAGGGGAATCATCTTCTAAATTCTCAACTACCCTGAGGAAAGTGTCCAGGACTAGTGGATTTTCCTGGGAAATCAGAAGCACATCAAAGGTGACTTCCTCATTCTTTGGCAGGTGCAGATCCAAAGACCAGCTATTAGAGAAGACCAGCGGAGAGTGCTCATCCAAGGCCATGTCATTCTGTTCATTGTTCAAGTGCTTCCTCTTGAAGAAGAGTTCCCGGCAGAGGCTTTCTGGAATAGATCTCATCTTTTTCTGTAAGCACTAGATATGGAAATAATGATAACAAAATATAAAGAAGAAAACCCTGGGAACGTGCCATGGAAACTGTGTCTACTGTAGCACCAACCCTCCCACCCGAAACAGCTACGAAGCCTGTACAAAATAGAGCCAACTGTGGCGTCCAGAACTGGAGGGCCAGTGGGACAATCAGGACGACAAGGCCAACACGTGTGATAGGAGCACAGGAAGCCGCTGCACTCTCCAGCCTGCTTCTCCCTCAGATATTTTCTGGGCCGTAGCATGGGTCACTAGAGCCCTGATAGCTGTCAACAGGCCACTGACATGAGGAGAAAGGAAGGGGTCCAAATCCTAGAGGGGCTAGAATCTGAGAAGAAAACCTCAGAAAGGATGAAACTGCAGAGGACGAGCCTAAGTCAACTTACAAATTCCCCTCAACTCACTGACTGATCCAGGATGAGAGGCTGGGAACCCAGAGAAAGCAGAAACCGGGAGCCTGAGGAACTGGACTAAAATCTCACCAACCTCCTGAGCTGAGCAGACACAGGCAAGAATTAAAGTCCCAGCAAAGAGGAGGCCCTGGGTGAACACCCTGACTTCAGCTTAGACTGCAGAACAGCCTCAGCTAGTAGTAAGAGCAAAATCTTAGCTAGAAAAGCATAAAACTAAACTTCAATTAGAGCAAGACAATCACTGATGCCCATCTTCCTGCCAGAAGAAAGGACAACCCTATATGAAAGGATAGAACATCTTTCTTTTTTTTTTTTTTAAAGAGAGAGGTGAGAGACAGAGAGAATTTTTTTTAATATTTATTTTTTAGTTTTTCGGCGGACACAACATCTTGGTTTGCATGTGGTGCTGAGGATCGAACCCGGGCCGCACGCATGCCAGGCGAGCGCGTGACCGCTTGAGCCACATCCCCAGCCCTAGAACATCTTTCAAAATTTCCCTAATTCATAATCCCTGATATAATAGGAAATTAGGAAACATGATAAAGCCGGACAATTTGAAAAAAAAATAAAAATAAAAACCAAAACAAACAATAAAGCAACCATGAGAAAAGGAAAAGACTGCTGAGTGCCAACTGTAATTAAAATATACCCCCAAATGAAGAAGAAATGGAAAGACAAAAATTTCCTGATTCTCCTACAGACTCATAAATTTGAAATCAATAGATAAAAGTCATGTCAACATCCTATCACTCTAAAAGGCAGTATCTGATATTAAGGGCCTTGTTACTACATGTGATAGCAGACCAACAGCAGAAACCAAGATTAACTGTCATGATACAAGGTAGCAAACAGTTCCAACCCACACAAAGAAAAAGAATGGAAAATCAGAACACAGGAGCCATGTCAGAGGTACTCCAAAGGTCTAACACAGCGTAAGTCACAAGAGGAGAGAAAAAGACAAAAGCATGATCTGAAGAGATAAACAGCAATGATTTTCTTGAAATTGACGAGGGACACCAGTCACAAACACAAGAAGCTCAGCAAGAAATATTTTAAAAAGAACAAATACCACTGGGCACAACGGCCCACGCCTGTAATCCCAGTGATTCCAGAGGCTGAGGCAGGAGGATCGCAAGTTCCAAGCCAGCCTCAGCAAAGGCAAGTTGCTTAGCAACTCAGTGAGACCCTGACTCTAAATAAAATACAAAATAGGGCTGGGGATGTGGCTCAGTGGCCAAGTGACCCTGAGTGTTCAAGAATGGGGCGGGAGGAGGGGCCAGGGAGGGAAGGAGAGCCTGGTCCCCTCCCTGCAGCGCATGGAGATGTGGGACTTCAGCCTCAAGTAGCTTCACCAGTAGGTCGGTCGAGTTGCACAAGCTGCGCCTCCTGCTTGAGGTCAATGGGAAAGTCTTCGCTGTGACCAAATGCCGCAAGTTGTAGGGCCCCGCGGGTGCATATGGAATATTTGCTGGTAGGGATGCCTCCAGAAGACTGGCAACATTTTGCCTAGATAAGGATGCACTTAGAGATGAATATGATGATCTCTCAGACTTGAATGCAGCGCAAATGGAGAGTGTTCGAGAATGGGAAATGCAGTTTAAAGAAGAATATGAATATGTAGGCAGATTCCTAAAACCAGGGGAAGAACCTTCAGGATATGCAGATGAAGAAGGTACCAAGGAGCACAATAAACAGGATTGAACTCTGTAAACAACCAAAGTCAGGGGCCTTCAGAACTGCAATTCTTGCTCCCTTTCACAGACTGTCCAGTGTCTTTGGGTTTGATTCACCTGCTGCAACAAACATTCGACATATTGTGTACAAGATGTATGGGTCTCACTATGAAGACTTGAACACTAGACATTTTTTATGCTGCCAGACTCATTTGTTGCAGTTGTTTGTAATGTCTGGGGTGGCTTCATCGTCCTGAAAAGGAGGGAACAGGGATTTCTTAAACTGCAAGAAAGTCATGAGGTTACTTTTAGCTTTTTCCCTTTCTCTTTTATCTTCCTCTCTTCCCCCCTTCCTCCCTTCCTCCCTTCTTCTCATCTTCCCTTCTTTCCTACTCTCCCTTCCTTCCCCTCCCCCTTTTTTAAGATATCAAAGACAACCGGATGTGTATTTGCTACTCGGTGTTTTTGAGCACTGAGGAAGGAGGAGACCTGAGCAGGGGAGGAGGTTGTTACACATGAGTTGAGTAGTTTAGGCTACTGAAACATGGAAATGTGAATTCCCAAACTTTTCTTTTGGGGGCTCTGTCAGGGAAAAGAAAAAAAAAAAAAAACATTTCTAAGAAATCTTAGGAACTTAGAATGGATTTAAGTGAGTTCAAGTCAAAGCAGTTTCCCAATTGAGATCATTTGAAACCAGTTTTATTCCTTCCCTTCCTTCCTCTAGGTCAAATCAATATTTATTGTGCCTTATTTCATGTCCATAGACTTGAATTATTATTAGGGTAAGCCTTCACATGAATTCAGAAGTCACTACAAGCAGCATTGAGACTGAAGTTGGAATATTCTGTTGATCACAAAACCTTGATGTCATTCTGTGTATATAGAATGCAAAAGGAATAGTCAGTGTTAACTGACATATATGTTAATATACCCGAACTTAGTTAGCAATGTCATGGCCAAATACATTCTTCCCATGCTTTACTCTTTCAAAAAAAAAAAACAAAAAACAAATCAACAACTCTTATCCCCCAACAGCGGCCTAATTTCAGGAGTCTGACCCTCACATCTCACTAGTGTGGGAGCAGGGTCATGGTGTGGATGTCTGTGTGGGTGTGTCTGGGTGTGTGAGGGTAACTTGCAAGGGACTCTTTTTGCAGAAACTGTAAATACAAGTATCGTTTTGATAAAGCATGTACAATGAATTTTTTTAAAAAGATAGAAATACATGAACAGATTTCCTATGTTCAAGGATAAAAAGACCGGTTGATAGAAATGTGTCATTCATTCCTAAATTTATCTATATATTTAATGTAACTGCAATAAACATCCAGAAAGG
Organism: Marmota flaviventris; assembly: GCF_047511675.1. Classification (NCBI taxonomy): domain Eukaryota; kingdom Metazoa; phylum Chordata; class Mammalia; order Rodentia; family Sciuridae; genus Marmota; species Marmota flaviventris. Next base: position 16,705,114 of record NC_092506.1, on the reverse strand, counting down.
CATTTCTAAGGTGCTCAAGTAGATTCTAAAATTTATGAAAGGTTAAAGGACTAAAACTGTCCATATATTTTCAAAGAAAGAGAAAAAGAAGACTTACTCTTTCTGATATTTATATTCAGTTTAACATCACAATTCTGTAGGAAGAAACACACTGACCAAACATAAAAGAAATTCTACAACCACAGCTACCCATAGATGTATGCAGAAATACACTGGAGACGGTTGGGCAGATCAGTGGTGAGGGTGGGAAAATGGCTCTTCACATGGAACAAGAGGAAATAACACTCCGAGTCAGTGTCTACTGAAATGAATTAAATATTTAAAATTAAAAGGCTCAGAGCAAAACTAAAGTGTCCAGAAAACAATGAAAGGAAACATTATAGTACCTTAGAGTAGAGGAGCATCTCTCACATAAGGCACAAAGAGCACCAAACTTCAAATTTTTAACTGGTAAGTTTGACTCTCTTAAAATTTCAAACTACTACTTATCAGAATAGGCCTTAAGAAAAGAGAAAATGCCAAGCAGAAACTTGGAGAAGATATCCACAATCTGTAACACCTGTGACAACAAGGTGATTGATTCTACAGTCTGTAAGGTATTCTAACAAAGCAAAAAGAAAAAGACAAAGTCTAATTGGAATATAGACAAAAGACAGAACAGGCACTGCATAAAAGGTAAAGTACTTTGAACCAATAAATACATTAAGATATGATCAACCAAATTAATAAACAGGAAAGCTCATGCCACAAAGATACTATCTTGTACCCATTTGATGGAACAGACAAAGACGAGAAGAGAGGCAGAAAAATGAAGAGAAGTCTGACAATTGGAGGAAATGTGGAATTTCTAATATATTCCTGATGGGAGTAAAATGACCTGTCTAATCTGAAAAAAATATCAGCATTTTCCTATTACTTGAATATTCTCACACCTCCTGAACCAGCAATTCCACTACTAAGTGTGCTCCCAAGAGAAACTTTCACCCATGCCCCAGACTACACATGAATATTCAAGATGACACTGTTTTTAAGGCAGAACCCAGGAAATAAGTCAGTTACCCATCATCAACAACAAAAAAAGGTAATGAGAGATGTAGGGGACTGTTGTGATTTTTCAGTGACTGAATACAGCCACATTGGGAGCTACATCTCAAGCTAGGCTACCCAGGGACATATATAGACAACATAATTTGCTTCAACTAAACTGAATTAGTTTGCTCTTACTTTCATGTACAGGAGCGCCTATTTCATCAATAAAAGTCTACTCAAATTCTGAGGATTACGAATTTGACAGAATTAATGGCAAAAACATCAAAGTATTTTGATAAACACAGAATGTGTTTCGATGACACACATCAAGACAGAGCTGGCTTCTGCAAGGGGGTTTTGAACAGTCACGTCAACAAATACAAAGAAAATAGAATAAACTACCAGGAAGGTGACATCTCTATGACTGACTGAGAAAACAGTCCCAGGGCACCCTGTGACCCAGGACAGCCTAAGGAACTCTTTCTCTGGGAATTGTGAAGGCATGGCTGCAGTGTAGATCCCAAGGAGGAAGAGATACCAGCACTGACCAATATCTGACAAAAGAAGCAGCACCCAGCATACAATACCACCCCAAGAGAGTGAGCAGGTAGCCTGCAACCAGCATAGTCACAGGGGCAGTGTGCCCAGATGCCAAACATGGAGCTGTAGGATTTAGTGTATGCCCTGCTGGGTTGCAGTCTTGCTTTGGTCTGAAACCTCCTTGATATTTTCCTGTTCCTCCCCTTTGAACTGTGAATGTTTACCCTGTTCCTACTTGCTATTTCAAATCAGAAGTAACATACTGTTATAACTTAATTTTTATAGCATCCTAAAGCTGAACTGCCTTGAGTCTCAGCATACACAACTTACACTATTGAGCAATGCCAAAGCTGTCAAAACGTTGGGACTCTTTGGAATTTGTGTACAAAATGTGGGTGCATTTTGCTTTGTTAAGATGGACATGAACCTTTCAGGTGGCTATAGTAGAATATCATGGTTTGGTACTGAACTGTTACCCAAAGATTCCTGTGTTAAAGGATTGCTTCCCAGAGTAAGTGCTATTGGGAGTTGGTGAAGCCATCTAAAGGTGGGGTCTAGTAGAAGTCTCATAAAGAGCCCCAAGTGCTGTAATCAGAGCTTAATAAGCAATTCAAGTGGGAATTAAGAAGACCCTTAAAGTAGATTATGATAGCCTGATCCCTCCTCCTTACGCCCTTTGCCCTTGATGGGAATTGTAGAACCCTTGACCATTCTTTGTCCTCACCTTCACTCCCTGGCCATCAAGTGAGCAATTTTCTTCCACCACACATTCCCTGTCATAATGGGCTGTTTCAAAAAGAAATGCAGCCGATACATTTTGGAACCTCCAAAACTGTGAGCCAAATTATTAGAAGAAAAAAAGAGAAACATTTCCATTCCTAAGTTGATTATCTCAGAAATGTGTCATTGTGATGGAAAGCTGACCAAAGCATGGAGCTAGTTGTAATATGTCTCTTCTAAGTGGGCAGAGGAAAACAAGAGGTGGTGAACTCCCAGTGGGATCCACTAGAGACTGTTAAATTGAGCACTGACATCTCAGGAATACTGATCTTGCTCCAGTCACACCTTCCCAACCACCCCGGCCAAATGTATGCTCATTGCTAATCCCCCTTCCGTAACCTGCCTCACCATCCACCATGCACTTGATCCATTCCTCCGTGGTAAACCGCATCACTTGGTTCCCTTTCACATGCCAAGAATCAGGCTCCTCAACAAATATGGCACAGCAAATTCTGTCTACATGGAGTGCACAGACGTAGCCACGATGTCTTTCTTCATCATGGACTTCAATGAGTTTGCATGAGTAATTAATCGTCTTCTTCTCTTTACAGAAATGTTGGACAGGAAGCTCCCTAATTGTCTTTTCTACCTCAGAAAGACACCAAGGCTGTACTTCAAAGCCACTTACTTCTTTTGTTTGGCTATCTATACCAAAGAACAAATATCCCCCATCAGTATTTGCAAATGCAGAAACATACTGAGGTACCTCTTCTTTAATGAATTCCAACACATCTTCTCTTTTTCTTTTTTCTTTTTTTCCAAACACATCGTAATCTGGGACTAATTTAGTAGCAACAAGTGTTGATTCAGAAAAGTTGACTTTACTTCTGTATGTAAGTTTTGTCTTGCTAAAAAACTCTGAAGGTGAGTCCACCACACTACTTTCTTCATGAACATCAGTAGGGAACTTCATTGCATTCGTTTTTGGTGTTGAAAATAATCTGGATCCAGTTTTCTTCTCTTGGAGGAAAGCCAGTGCATGGGTACCATCCATGACAATTGTAGACGTTATATTTTTGCTATACAGATTGGTTCTCAACGTGACAATCTGCTGACCAGAGCTTTCCAGGCTCCATGATTTCACAAAAATCAAAAATGTGTTAGCATTCTGCATGAAGTCAAGGTAATTTAGAACACGAGGCAGCATATCGCTGAAAGATATTTCCAAATCTTCTCCTATTCCATCTTCATTATACTTATACTCTGTATTCTCAATTTCAGCCTTGATAACTCCTCCTCCAGAATTCAGCAAAGCACACATGGCTCATGAGACAGCCTCTTTCTGCCTTTTTCTCCTTTGTTTGTCCTTCATACTGTTCCTATTCTTCTCTCCAAGAGTGACTTTTCCTACATCTAAAACCAGCTCATTATAATCAGTTTCAAAATCAATTCTGATGTTTACGTCCACAGTGGCCATTTGGTTTCCAAGCTGAAATTCTTTCCTGTAAAACTGACAGAGCCATTAGAATGGGACCCATGCAGGAGTAAGCAAATTCTGAATTCTGAGGGAAACAGAGTGAAATCCTTTGTGGAAGTCGCCCTGGACTGGGAAGTACACAGCTAGGAAGTGACAGGTTTGGGGGCAGATTATCACATAAGACCCACAACTTACACTCTTACTGGTATTTTGATTTTGCTGCCATAGATTTCCATCATGCTCTTCTAATTCCTTAAAATTTCCCTTACTCTGTGCTTATATCATTCTTTCTGATCATTCATTTTGTATAGATTGTGTTTTCTCTTCTTTCCTTATACAAACCCCAGAAGGGAATCTATATTTTTGAACTTGTCCTTGAGTTAAGTTTTAATTATACAATTGTATCAAATTTCCATTGTGATTTTAATGATTTCAACTTTTACAGCTTTTACCTTCATTATCTCCTTTTGTAGGGAGTATTGGGGTTTGTTTGCGTGTTTGTTTTGGTACCAGGGATAGAACCCAGGAGTGCTCAACCCCTGAGCCACATGCCCAGCCTTTTTCATATTTTATTTACAGACATGGTCTCACTGAGTTGCTTAGGTCCTCAATAAGTTGCTGAGGCTGGCTTTGAACCTTGATCCTTCCTGCCTCAGCCTCCTGAGCCACTGGGAGACAGGTATGTGCCACCACACCAGGCTATTGTAGGAAGTCCTTTGGGAAAATTGTCACTTGGAATTCTAGGGGCAATCAGCAATATGACATGTTAGTTATTTTTTTCTTCCTGTTAACAATAAATGTGATTCAAAATATTTGGCCCTTGCTCTTAAGCAAAGTGGGCCACGTCACTGTGTCCTTTTCCTATCAGAAAAACCACAATATCTTCAATGAGGGAAAATTCTTACACTCAACCCGTCTGCATTATGGTCTGATTGTCTGTGTCCCCTCAACATTAATATGTTGAAAACCTTACCCCCAAGATGATTAGGCCTTTGGGAGTGGGGTCATGAAGACACAGCCCTTGACCATAGGATTCATGTTTTTACAAAAGAACCCTAGAAAGCGGGCTCAGCCCTTCTGCGATGGGAAGACACAGAGAGAAGCTGGGAATCACCCTGGGAGAAGAGGCCTCACCAGAAGCCAACCATGCTGGCACCTTGATCTTGGACTTGCCAGCCTCCAGGACGGAGAGAGAAATACATTTCAGCAATTTATAAGCCGCCCAGCTCCCAATCAATGGTGATTTGTTACAGCATCCTGCATGTCCTAAGGCAGTCTGCCTTAGTCTGTGTACTTCTGATCCATTAGCTTGTGCCTTTGAGGCCACTGGCATTACTGCTTTCCTTTAGGTTGAAAACTAAAAGATCTTCGGGTTCATCAATAGGTATAGAGACAGTTGATAGAAAAGTCCATCCTAGGTAGTTCTCACTACCCAGAAAATGTTATCAGGAGGTCATAATCTTCCCGGCCACTGCTGGATCAGTGGTAGGCACAAGTGCAAGATATTACTCTATGATTTCCTCATCATGTGACCCAGACCCCAGAACACCTGATAATCCTATGTGAATGATGAGCACTCCATACAGAAAAGAGAGTCATAAGTCCATGTAAGAACAGTTTACAGGGACCAGACAAGCCTTTCAATACATGCCACCCCTCTACAGCATCAGAGTGATCACCATTCAACATAGAATAGGGGGCTCTGTGCTTTTGCCCAAACGTGCTGTGTGACACTAATGCCTTCCTCTGACAGACCTCCCATGTTCTTCCTTCTCCCCTTGGAATTTACACTGCACTGAAATGTGCAGAGAATGGTTTTCAAACTACAGGAAATCTGTATTTTGAAAGTCACTTAAGATAACCAGAAGGAAAGGCTCTGGGGCTTGCTTCGTGATGTGGACACTGACCCTTGGGAGGTTCTGAGCACTCTCCATGCTCTGGAATGCCCACCTTGACATTTCCCAAGCCCCTTCCATGGCCTGAGGTAAACCAGGACTAGCAGTGTCCTCCTGGGAAGCTGCCCAAACCTAGAGAAGATGGCCCATGTCCCATTTCTCTCATTTTGAATACGACCTTCTATCCAGGGATCCCTGGGCCTATTGGGTTGTCTGGGACCCTGTGGCTGGCTGTGGATCCCAGGAGAACACCCCACAGGACTATTTCTTTCACAGGATCAAGCCAGGTTGCACTTCCAGGACGGTGTCAATAGACTCTTCGTCATTGACCCTAGTTATTTACATGGACAAGGGAGCCCAAACACGTTTGCTAGGTAGAATTCACCACTGAAGCCTTCTGATTCAAGGGTTTTCTTTTGGGGGATTGTTAGCTTGTTTTCATTATTAATTCATTCTCCCTACTAGGTATTGATCTGTTTAGATTTTCTATTTCTTCCTGATTCAGTGTACGTAGGTTGTGTTTCTAAGATTTTCTCCATTCCATCTCTATTTTCTAATTTGATGACATACTCTTGCTCATAGTTCTCACTGATAATCTTTTATTTCTGAGAAAATCACTAGTAAATTTGTTTCTTTCCTTTCTGATTTTAGTACTTTCATTTTCTTTTTCCTTCTTATCAATCTAACTGAAGATTTGCTGAATTTTGTAAAAAAAAAAAACTTTCATTTATTGTTTTCTATTTTCTACTCCATTATTTCACTTATTTCTGCTCTAATATTTATAATTTCCCATCTTCTGCTGACTTGTGATTAGTTCTTTCTTTTTTTCTTCCCTATGTCTCTGAGGTCTAATGTCAGGCTGTTGACTTGAGATCTTTCTTCAGTGTAGGTGTTTACCACTATTCAAAGCCTCCCTGTAGAACTACTCTTACTAGATCTCTAAATTTTGGTATATTGTGTTTCGTTTTCATTTATCTCAAGATATTTACTAATTTATCTTGTGATTTCTCATTTCTCATTTTCTCATTTCAGGAGTGTGCTATTTAATTTCTGTATATTTGTGATTTTTTCCAGCTTTTTGCTTCTATTGGTTGCTCTCCCCCGCCCCAAGAAGGTAGTGGAGATGGGAATAGGAAAGCAATAAAAGGAATTAGACTAATTTTCCTATGTTCATATATGCATATGCCACCAGTGAACTCCACCTCATGTACAACCACAAGAACAGGATCCTAATTAGAGAAAGTTATACTCATGTCTGTATAATATGTCAAAATGTACTCTACTGTCATGTATATCTAAAGGACAAATCTTTTAAAAGTTATTATATTTTAAAAATTCTTGCCTTTAATTTCACAGATCTTTTCCCCTTTCCAATTTCTACTCAAATTGGCTCCTGAACCCTTCTTATAAACATTTCAACTCAATTATTGCATTTTTTAGCTCTATTTCTTCTTTGGGTTTCTTTTCATAATTTCAAATATTTGTTGACATGGTCATTTTACTTATATGTTTTTTCCTGAATTCCTTTAGTTCTTAATATACATTTCCTTTAGCTCTCTGGACAAATTTAAGACAGTTGTGGGATTCTGTTTGTATCTTTTTTCAACAGATGACTAAAATTTATGTGTATATAATGTAGGAAAGGTTGTTTTAAAATATGTGTATGTTGTGGGATGATTCAATTAAGGTAATTAACATATTGTTTATTTTACTGATGTGCCTTTTTGTGGTGAGAACACTTAAAACCTACTCTCTGAGTAATTTTTCAAGAACACAATATACTGCTATGACATGGAGTCACTGTTGTACGCGAAAACATGGGGGAAAAGACAATAATCATCCTATTGAACTATGGAGAATGCTCAGCATGGCAGGAATACACATCTTTCTCTGCTTTTTTGTATAAAGATGTCACATTAAAACAATTACTGTTTGAAATTTCAACTGAAACGATTGTGCTTACCTAGCTTCTTGGTTATTCATCTATACCAGGAGTCAAGACTTCTCCTGTAGCCTCAGTTTTTCTGGGAACCTGTCAGAGTTTTAAGTACCTGTTGGCCCTTTTTATGTCTTCATTTGAGAAATGTCTATTATGTTCATTTTATAACGAGGTTATTTGATGGCTCACAATGTGTTGAGTTCTTTATATATTTTGGATAGTGAGGCCTCATCTAGAAAAAACAAAATGGAAAAATAAAAACAAAAGAAAACAGAAAAAAGAATGAAAGAAAAGAACAATGAGAGGGCTCATGTCAGCAAAGTGGAGACTAGGAAGCTTCCTCCTTGTGGAAACATCCAAAGCAACAGAAACTGACTGAAGTAAAAGTCAGAGGTTTACAGCAACCACGCAGATGCCCAATCAAGAAGCAGCCACATTCAAACCTGCAGAGAAGATCCTGATGTTTTTTCTTGCCCCTGCCCTTCCTCTCCCTGGCATGGCAAAGTCTCAGGCTGCAGGGGGCAGCAGCACTGTTTGCAGTCCCTTCCCTTGAAGTGCAGGGCCAGAGCAAACCTGATTGGCAGGGTTCTAACCTGCCTGGGCACTGACTGAAGGAT